>NC_139353.1:49962849-51377849 GCF_055883805.1 Amblyomma maculatum | reverse complement strand
CCTCCTCACATTCGACTGAAGAGCTTCGGTCAGCAGGAATTACAGAAACGATGAGGCCTGCACGACCTCCTTTGGTGTTTCGAGCATATCGCCTCTCTGAAGGATGCCACACAAGAGGAACTGCGTCTACGTGGTTCCACATCTCGGGTCCGAATCGACGAAATACCAAAGTTCTTAGGAGAATAAACAAAGAGGAAAGTCCTCACGGAAGGTCGCGTGCGCATTCACAGGTCGTGGAGTTATTAGAACCAGGAGACTTATGTGTAACTTCGCCTCATTTCTTTCTATTTGTTCGTGCTGCGTCGGTAAAACAAAATTTCTCTTCCTCCTATCCTTCGTCTAATTTTAGACCGTACGATATGCATGGAAACACCTGAAGGGTTTTCCGATTGCACGCGCTTTTGAAAAATTTTCCGAATGTAAACAAATTGAAACTGAATTCATCGCTAGTCTGGAACTGAGCCAGGGAATTTATACATATTTGGTAAATTCTTACCGGTGTGTGGTCAGATGGGCACGCGCTTAAATATAAAAACATCTGAGGTCAAAAACAACTCAGAATGCACTGTTTACCCTTTCTCAGTGAGATATGCTGGCTTTTTTTTTTAAAGTGAAGTGGTGCCAAAAAGAAAAAAAAAAGTGATTATAAACTCTTTCCTCCACAGCGCGGCTGCAATAAGCGTAGCTGCAGGTATGTAGTGCGTTCGTGTCCGGAGCATCTACTACAGAATTTAGTTTCGGATTGTAATCGCAATTGCTTATCACCTCTTAGGGCGTTATATTTATTTGCAGAAGGGTAGCGCCGCAAAAAAGAAAACATTCGCGAGTGAGACGCTCACGTCGCGGGCATAACATCTTCGGCGATGTTAAGCCCATGTTAAGCCAACTTTTAAAGTTTTCTTATTGCGCAATCTGTTTCGAAGTATGGGACGTCAAGCATACGAATATGTGAGCTCGTTGAGTTTGGCTTTTCCGCACCGCATATAGTAAAGTAGGCTTACTGCGCTCAGTATCACGGTGCAGATTAAAGCAGCCTCTTCCACGTCAGCAAATGCACAAAAATGGGTCTGTATTTGATACATAAGAATTGCGAGCCTCACCTTTTTTATAAACTAATAATGCACGAAAACAGACAGAACGACCTTTAATATCCGTATTTATTTCGAATCATATTTTCGATAAAGGCATATTAAACCTTTCGTTTAGCGGTCCCATTCTGAAACGTATTTGTGTCTCCTAATTGAAGAGTTTACAAGTTGATAAGTTAGTTTAACTTTGTAATAACCCAGAAAATAGAGCTGCAATCAGTTATATCATATCCACCAGACTGTGTCACGCACGTCGAGAATGTGCACTGTCTTGTCTCTCAGTTCTTTAAACGAATATCAGTAAACGGTAACAAGGCACCGTACGCTTCTCAGCAACTACGTGCAAGGAAATAAGGAGTTTAAGCGTCCACACCTATCGGTTACACGTCAAAGTAGTCGTTTGGTCACGCGTTCCACTGGCGAACGGCTGCTGTCCCCCTCTCCACCCGCCCCCCCTTGCACCCCCACTTCAACACCTACGAAGTTTGATGTCCGAAATTCCAGAATATCTGAACCTGAGCTGAACACACGATGTGCCAAACATCATGGCACTAGTGACTGCGATGTTCGTGAATTTTGATAGAACTTGGAAGTTTCAGTCGGCTGAACCTGAACAAAATCAAGACATATATTTAGAAATTACAATGCGAACACAAATCAGATAGTACAGGTATGGTTATAAAGAAGCAAAGAAAGGAAGCAATAAAAAAAAGCAGCATGACTCCCGCGCAAGATTCATAAACCACAGATAGCTGGCTCTGTCGAGCAGTGAGACAAGCTCCATCCCGGCTGTTGGCGCGCTTGCCTCCCTGCCCGACAGATGGCGCACCATGTCAAAATAGCTTTTCGACTCGCTTCTGCGAAAACTGTGCACGCCTCCGAGAGCAGTTTTTTCTCGATTTCGGAAAATATAGGCAAGTATCGATGTTGAATCACTTATCAGATAACGTAGACGATATTTTGCTACTTTGTGAACGTTATTTCAGCTCGAATGGGGTTGTAGATTTTGCATAGGAATTTTTTAAATCCCAGCTCCCAAATATTCAAGACCCTGTAGTAGTGGCCTGGTAGCTAACGTGGCTTTCTGCATCGCTGATGTACCTGGATGCCAATTTGTTCCAAAGCTAAAAGAAAAAAAAAAGTGTTCTCGCGGAATGTAAGATTTTAACACGATCTGCGTACGAGAAAAACACACTACCATAGCTACCGGGTACTTTTTTGCTACTGGAGGTGAGATGGGAGCAATCGGACTTGACTACCAGTGAAAAATATTCTGCCCATCGCGTCATTTGAAAGAAGCTGAGAAAAACATATCACCGTTACCAGTTTCGTAATCGACAACACGGTTTCTTGAGATGGTGAATATAAAGTAACCCTACAACGTTGCAACCGCTCCGTGATGTGTCGTCAAAGTGCAGATTCACAAATGAGGCTAATGAACAGGAAGAAAATATTTTGTCTATGGATCAAAAGTCGATGGATTCAATGAATGTGTTGCCAAACAGTCAGGTAGTTCGCATCAAGCTGTAATAATGTTCTCAATGTACTGCCCGCAGTGCCTTTTGAAAATAAGATGACACGATCTTTTTCTTTTTCACCTGCTCTGCTTGATGTGCTCCATGGGCAAGTGCTGTAGCAGTCGCATGAGTTTGCGTGTGCATATATATGCAGTCACAGACAGACGAGATGCATAATAGAAACAGTTTTTGTCTTGACGAAGCTTTACAAGCATTGTATTGAGAAACCTTCAGTACGTTTTACAGCCCGACGGGCGCTGCGAAGTATCTACAATACACCACTCTCTAAGTGGTTCACTTTGGAGTGATCAACAAAATTATATCCGTTTTGCAGCGAGGCCCTACTTGACAATAAATTTGCATGAGAGATGCTCGAAAGTTGCTGCAGATAGATTCCGTTACAAGGAGCATAAAATTAAAAAAATTGAGTGCGGAGCAAATGAGGGCCTGCCTAATTAAACAGAAACATCTTGTCAGCAGTTCTTTTTAAAAAAATGGTACTATTCTCAGTTTTAGCAACCCGCTTCGCAAATATATAATAAAATGAATATTCACTCAACGCACACAGAGGAAGTGACCATTGTTGAGGCCCTGAAATGTGAATCACTTGTAAGTGTAGCTCGGTGACATTATTTTTCATTCATTCTTGATGTAAAACCCTACTAAAATATTTTCTAAAGTTTCTGTCTATATAAATTCTTTTCACCACCGGTTACAATGTGTTGTTATCGGATACATGATTTGTTTTCTTGTACCTACTCATATAGGCATCAGCGGTGTGTGCTAGCTGTTAGAATATGAGATGAAAAGAAGATGCGAGAGACTGGATGCTTGTGCGTTTTGTGCCTAGACTTAAGGAGAAGAGATCCATGTCTTCAATAGCAACGACCGAAGCCGTACGGTTTGACGGACACTCCCAGGTTGATACTACCACTACCGTCTTGCGTATGTTCGTTGGAGATCGGGGGGCTGACGCGGCTGTAGATGTCGGAAGCCATCGTAGTGAAGACTTGCTTTACATTGGTGCCGTCCTTGGCACTCGTTTCGAGAAATGCGATTCCCAGCTTGTCGGCGAAATCCTGCGAAAGAACGCAGTTTTTTAAAGAAAGAAGAAGTCAGCACACACTACTGTCAAAAATTAACTCAGATAGTGATGTAAAATTATTTTTAAAGAGCGAGGTAACTTTTTATTTATCGAGGGAAGCTTTGGTAAACTCTTTTTGAAAAACGAAAAGGTAAGCGGCGGCACCGACGAGAAACGGGACGTATATGCAACCCGCAGTGGCCAGGCGGTGGTACTGGAATACAACGTCATTGCCGTCAGCGCCGTCTCTGAGTAATTTGAGGTGACCGGCTAGGTTGGGTCCGGTTCGCCGTAAAATTAAGGATGTAGAAAATGTCTATTTGCATCCACACTTCAGCATCCCTTCCCTTACGGCGCGGTTCAGGTGTCCACAGAGCAAGTGTGACAGATACTGCGTCTTTCCCTTCCTGTGAACCAATTTAATTAATTAATTTATTTCACACTTCAAATTACTAGAAAAAAAAGAGCAGAAGAGATTGGAGGAGGCTTAAGGTTCGCCTTTAAGGGCTCGACGAGATACCTTTATCGGGCCTCGTTAGCCTCGCTTTCTTATGCGCTTCGCCGAGCAGGAGGAGACGTTGATGAGCCATCGGCACTCGCAGAAGACGACGACTCATACGAGCGCTTTGCATTAGTAGAGGCACTGCCGGCACCGCACCCATCGCACACACGTTCCAGAGTGTTCTAGAAGCACCTCTGTCTACTTAGCTTGCTTACACACAACGGATGGATGGATGACGACAGCTCACGCCACATAGCCGCGTCAAGTACTCTATTTTGTATAATCGGGCGGCGCCTCGTGCTGTTTGTTGCGGCAGTGCCGTTCGATCGAATAAATTTTCCAATGCACGAGCGCCGCATCACAGGTAAGCAAAGCGGAAATGTTCTTTGCTACTCGATTAACTATTACTTCCGTAATTAGTTTCTAATGACGCTCCTAAACATTAGCTGACAGTCATAAGGCAATGCATACATTAGGTCCACCTTTATTCGGAGATGAGCAATGCATTTGTGTGGTCGTCATGCGTTGGTTGTGAAATAAAGGCCATAAAGACAAAAAAGTGTTCTGTGGCGGAGTGGTTGCGTGCTCGCATCGCACTGCGAAGGAACCATATTTGATCCCGCGTGTTTCCGCAAAACTTTTGTTGTTTCTTTATTTTCTTCAAGTTTTAGCGTTACAACTACAACGCCGGCACCAGCTTTTCCGCGACACGGGGCCCTTAACAATATCGCGTTTAAATATTTTACTTTTTTGCCTTTCATAGATATTCATAATGTAGAGAGAAAAAAATATTGTAACAAGTCAGCGACGACTGGCACGACCGAAAACAAAACATGCTTCGTTGCAAGTGAATACTTCCTTCTCAATCTTGCCCTAGCACGACATGTGGGATATACCTAGCACATGCATGTTTTGCTAATTTTTGTTACTTTGTAAGTTGCGAATATTGGCGGCTACCAGTCATTTACGTTGTTAATTTTTACATGCCACTGTATTTGATGAGCCGATCGTAGAGATCAGCTGTGAGGCCGTAAAGTCGTAAAGCTTTTCCGATAAGTGATACGGTTGAAAACGGGGCAGCTCATGCATTGTATGGAGAAGTGGCCGCTTCATGTAGTTTGAGCAGCCTTATGGTGGGCAATAGCGAACTGTATTTCTCGGTAGCTTTTAACTCACAACCAGAAGAGTGCATTTCAGAGATCATGCCTTGCGGAAGGATGGTACAAGCGGCGTCAAGGATGGCAGTCTCTAAATTCACAATATATGATAAGAAGCCGATCACTGTTAAGCTGTGTGCAGCAATTTACTTGCCTTCGCTGTGTTGTAGTCCACCACCTTACGTGTCGTCAAGTCCTTCTTGTTGCCAACGAGTAGCTTGCTCACGTGCTCTGATGCATTGCTTTCCACCTTACGGAGCCAATTCTTCACATTTTCAAAAGACTCCTGCAAGGACATTGACAACACAGCACGAGCAGATAGAGATCGACTATTTTATAACCATGAAAGTGGAGATAAAAGTGTTATTGAAATAATTTCGGATCAATGAAAAAAAAAAAAATATATATATATATATATATATATATATATATATATATATATATATATATATATATATATAAATAAAGATGGCAATCAATTTAGCACGCAAAGGTGAGAACAAATTTATTATATATATATATATATATATATATATGTATATGTATATGTATATATAGATGACAATCAATTTAGCACGCAAAGGTGAGAACAAATTTAACGTGGCAGTTTGCCTCAATTAGGAAAATTTGGAAGGCACAGACGAGGCCACGAAGTACCAAATAAATTAATTGATGCGATTTCAGCTATTCAAAACCAATTTAATATATTATAATACTTGAACACGTATTTTAGCAAAGATAAACCCTTATACCAGCCAGAATCGAGCAGCTTCTACCCTTCTGAAAGACTCCCATCGTCATGACATTTATTGCACCTACAGGATGGCCGCAATTCTTACAGGGCAGATTGCTCCTTTGAAGTAGCTGGTAGTAAGTGCGCTTTTTGGCGAGTAGTATGCAAATCTATGTATGCGCATTTTGCCGATCGCTGGAGATGTATAGGTGCGGACATAAGTAAACGGAGCACGCGTTTTTGTTCAAATTAAAATGATGCCTTCTGGACTGGAGATAAGAAAACAATATTTGTTCGCGTGAAAGGGTACTGACGTCTATCACCGGTGCGCGTATACCACGACTGCCAGTTTCAGTTATGCAACGCGAGAAAAAGTTTAGAAGCAAACTGCGTGCTCCGTTTAATTTTTTCCGCGTCTGTAATCGGAATTCAATTTCCACAACACCGCTAGCATCCTAATACCCAGGTTCGAATCCGACCTCGGCGGCTGCGTTTCGATGGAGGCGAAACGAAGAGGCGTCCGTGTGCTGTGCGATGTCAGCGCACGTTAAAGATCCCCAGGTGGTTGAAATTACTTCGTAGCCCTCCACTACGGTTCCTCTTTCTCTCTTTCCACTTTTCCCCCCTTCCCTTACGGCGCGGTTGAGGTGTCCACAGAAAACAAGTGAGACAGTTACCGCGCCTTTCCCTTCCTGTTAACCAACCAACCAACGGCTAGCATCCTTAGTATTACACTTCGTCAACGCCACTGGATTTATTATTTTTAATTTTAGCCGCACGGTCAACATGCCTGACGGCCACCTCACGGCATTTATAATGAAAGCATTAAAGATATGCTTAACAACAGTGAGAGACACCTGCTGATGTTAGGGCTTTATTTTTATTACTTATCAACACGATAACTCCAAATACTAAATGCGCCATATACACGCCCATCAATACATCCACATTTTGCACGTAAATATTGATTTCTGAACGTGCCTCAACGGTCAGGCTCAGCTGTCCAACACTGAATTTGGCTGGATGGCAAACAAATTAGCTTTTGCTACGGCACACTGCGATATCGAAGTCTGCTTCATCTAACTGATATAAAGCTCATCACATAATCCCTGAGCGAAAATCCTTGAAAGTGTCTAAGCTCGAGTATGGGTAATTGGAGTGGTATGGGAGAGGCCTTTGTCCTACTTGTCGGCACAAGTCGGCTAATTATGATGTGAGCGCAGCTGAAACTTCGGCCAAAATAGCTACGCTTCATAAAAGGTTCTGTCTGTCTGGCCTACTATGTCAATGCGAAAATAAAGCTTTTATATGCTGGTTTTATTCCGATTGCATTCCATCCAGACATTTTTTCATTTAATAAAGGGTGTTGCACAATTAGACGCACGCTGTAGAATGCTTCTCCCAGCTAAACCGCGGAATCCTTGCAGTTCAGATTTCGCACAGAAATCACACTTTGTCGCTAGTATTTTTTCATACTAAATTTGTTTGGGGTACTTGCCTGATTCGATCAGAAGAAGTCAGATGTTCCCATCGCCTGCGGCGGCGGCGACGCCAGACGAACCGCTGCCCCAGCAATGGGACTGGTGGCGCCACCTCATGCTGCTTACAACAACTCAAAAATTCTGCCAGAAACGCTCGCCCCCTCTTTTCCTGCTACAGAGTTGTTGTTAGCAGCATGAGGTGGCGCCACCAGTCCCATCGCTGGGGCAGCGGTTCGTCTGGCGTCGCCGCCGCCGCAGGCGATGGGAACATCTGACTTCTTCTGATCGAATCAGGCAAGTACCCCAAACAAATTTAGTATGAAAAAATACTAGCGACAAAATGTGATTTCTGTGCGAAATCTGAACTGCAAGGATTCCGCGGTTTAGCTGGGAGAAGCATTCTACAGCGCGCGTCTAATTGTGCAACACCTTGTATAATAGCACTGGTTCTGCTAATGAACAGTAGTAACAAACTGAGTACGTTATGTGTAAGGGCTATTTATCACATTCGCATTGTGTGCCATTCTGACTCGTGTCATACTGTTTTCGTCCACATTTGCTGCTTTTCTCTTGTCCTTGAAATTTACCTGCATCGTACTTTTTCCACCGAGTAAACGACAAAAAATCACCCTTTCTGCCACAACGTGGAAAGCAAAGAGGCAGCATTGCATGGATGAGAGAGTGTGGTGGTGATGGTGGTCCTTTTTTATGGTTTTAAACCTGATGCGATTTTGCTACTGTCAAAATGAAAGGGGTATCCTGTACCTTGAAGTTCACGTAAGAAGGTTTGCACGTACCTGGTTTGCCACGTCGTAAACCACTATGACGCCATTTATGTGTCGAAAGAAGCTTCTTGTGAGGCTTAGGACCCTTCCTTGGCCTTCGGCAACCCACTAAAGTGGAAAGAGAAACACGCTTGAAGGGAAGGAATAGAATATGATGGTTTTCTCGATATGTGGAATTGACTCTTGAATTTCATATCTTGCAACCTTGCATGGTTCGACGTGTGTAGCCGGCCACAAAAAATTACACAGAGGACACATAAGAATGCCCATGTACTGCAAAGGTTAAAGCATGAATCATTTTATTCTTTTCACTTTTTTACTTTTTACTATCACTATCGCAGCTAAATCGCGCATTCACCATGCCCATTTTTATTTAGCTTGAACCAATCAACCTTCGTATTCTACCGGTAGCGTTCTCGTCTCGAAAGCCAAATTCTATGGTTCGTTTGGAACCCTATTCATATTTACTGAATTTTATTTTCAGCATACTTGCTTTACGTCAAACGGTGTAGGAGGCCCTTGCGAATTTGGCAGCAATTGTTAAATGGTCTCTGACATCATGGCACTGGAGTCCGCTATCTTTCTTTTCTTCTTCTCTCTTTCGGACGTCTTTAAGGTTGGGAGTGGTGTTGGTGACACCGCTGTGTCCATGGCACGGCGACACATTGCGGCGGGGAGATGAGACCGTTCCTTGCGGACCATACGTATTTATTTACAGCATATGTTTACAACAATGTCATCAGATGCGGCATCACAACATATAAAGCTAAACTGCAACTGGGTGGATGATCGGAGATTACAGGCTAACAGAATGAGGCCGTGGCCTCCTGCTACACTTTTAGGCCGGAGTCTCTGGAGACCTCCGTCAACCTAACCTCCCTACAAGTCACCTCAAAACCGCTTGCTTCGTTCTCTTTTCCAAAATTTCGAGTCTAGTCCGTTGACCAATTACGACAGGAACTCTGTGGGCGATAATAAGCCATGTTTTGAAATGGACTGGCGAATCGCTGTACCACACATGCCTCTCCCATATACATAGAATAGTAAAACAAACACAAAACATGCACAAAGCAGCGAGCGGTTGCACACGGAACCACACAAATCTTCGACACACACACACACACACACACACACACACACACACACACACACACACACACACACACACACACACACACACACACACACACACACACACACACACACACACACACACACACACACACACACACACACACACACACACACACACACACACACACACACACACACACACACACACACACACACACACACACACACACACACACACACACACACACACGCACGCACGCACGCACGCACGCACGCACGCACGCACGCACGCACGCACGCACGCACGCACGCACGCACGCACACACACACACGCACACACACACACACACACACACACACACACACACACACACACACACACACACACACACACACACACACACACGCACGCACGCACGCACACACACACACACACACACGCACGCACCCACACGCACGCACGCACGCACGCACACACACACGCACGCACGCACGCACAAAGGGGGGGGGCACTTGATCATACATTGTTCCAAGCACAAAAACAAGAAGGATTGTCGTCCTCTCTTTCCATCAATGTGAAGTTCTTTATAAAAGCAAATGTAAAATAACGCCGAAATTGTTGAGGCGATTGAGATTGCACGAACTGGCGATGATTGTGTAACTGGTGCGTCGCTTATGCTGTCTGAGAAAGAGATGGCACATCTTGCATCTTTTACATGTACAGCCCGATAATGTTTTTTTCTTTTCACTCTGAGTTTTCAGCTTTGCATGCAAATGTGACTTAAAGAGTACAAATATTCTGCTTCTCGCATGAAATAAAATCAGTTGGATGTGGTGGTGGTGGTGGTAGAAACATTTATTGCCAATATTACAGAGGGTAGGGGCGTTGCCCCCTACATGGCATTTGAGAGCCCCCTCCATGTACGGAGGGCCCTCTTACAAAACAAAAGAAAGCCGTTGGAGGGCTATCCGAGCGTGAGCGCATGTAATGATCTTGGAAGTAAGCGATCGTGTGTCCGTCTTTTGCCGTTGGCCGTGTATTTTTGTGCGCTTTTCAGGTTTAACAAATCTAACCAACTCGTCCAAACGCAGCCATTACAGAAGCCCAGACGAAGACAAGTCCACTAGTCGAAACGTTTGCGCGACCTGCGAACTGCGCCCCTTCCCCCCCCCCTCCCCCCTACCCTTGTTCAGTGCTCTTTTTGGTACTGTGTAGCCATCTTCTTCCTGTCGTTCTACCTAAACGAAATACAGTCACGTGCCATGGCAAATCTCTCTCTTTGGTTCTTCAGAAGAATTAAGAGCGCTTAGTAACTGCACTGCATACCACAGTATATCATAAAAAATCTGAGATAGCTGCGCCAAAATTTCACACTTAGGTGGTATCGCAATTATGCAGATACTTTTTTGCAGTTGCAAAATGTCGTATTTTCAGCACATCATAAATATTTCAAACACAAGTATTTAAAGTGCCATTCATCGCTTTATGATTACAAAATCCTGCCTCGTGCTATTACTCAGTAGGATAGCTTGCCTTTGGGCGTTGACTTTTAAAGGGACAAAGCAAACTATACAAGGTCTAATTCACTGTCATGAGAATGGGCAGTAATTCCTGATAAAATACAGCGTACACTTGGCAGAACACAAATAACAAGAAGGGATACACCACCAGCGCAGACACGATTGCCTAAAAACATGCTCTGCTGACGTGTGCTGTAAGTTTGACCTTTATTTTATGTTTTAATAAGAAATGGCATTTCTTATTGTTCAATTTGTTATCCCAAAATATATTACGCTTAGATCTTCGTACATGTAGGCGCCTAGAGGCAACGTAAGTATCAAATAATTTATTCTTAATTTAATTGAATTTATTCTATTATCCGTGTTGTCACAAGATTTCAGGTTTCATTTCTTCGCCCTGAAATTATTGCTCGGCAGTTAAGAGCAGCTCACACATCACGAATCTAAAGCAATGATTTCAAATTCCAGTGTAAGCTAAACTCATGCAGGCTGAGAGCGCGGTTTCAGTAAATCGAATACATGTACTCCAAATCAATACTTACAATTTGAAATTTGACGGTCTTCCCGTGAAGTTCTATAGCCTTTGTGTACTGTCGAAAAAATAAAAAAAGAATAGCTGTTAGCCTCGGGTGGATGGAGGGATCCAATCTGTGCATAGGATTGCTGTGTGCGGCTGCCATGTAAGTACAGTGAAGAACAGCCAACAAAATGTATTCAGGAGGAAACGTATACGGTGGAATTGACTTATTCAAACAAGGCCTTGCCATGTGGAGATCATTGTTTTTTAAGCTTCTTGCATTTCATAGCATAGCAGCTGGGATATTTCAGTTTGGTGCGTTATTATCATGTGCAACAAAAGAGGGCTCACCAATAAAATAACAAGTGTGCAAAAGGCAGCGTGCCGATGCAAAACAAGTGAAAAAGTCGCCGTGTGCAATAGCTATACTGGCGTGCACGAAAATACCCGCAAGTGGTCGATGTATATCTGCTACTGTATTGAGAGGGAGACCTTACCATCCTGTGGTCACTGCATTCAACCTTTCCGTGCACTTCTACATCCTGCATAATGCCGAGTTAGAACACAGTATGAAGTCAATTTCATGTTTAGTCTCCCCGTTAGGATTTTTCCATGTCCACTTCTGGTTCTTCCATTTACTGAAGAGGTGTTCATGATTCTTAAGGTATTGCGCTCTGTAAACCTAGTAACTCCCCCCCCCCCCCCTACTATTCCTATAATCAATGTCATAGTACCCACTGTCTGGTCCCTAGCCTGCTTTTTTCATACCTTGGCACCTTGGCATTGAAGTCACTCATTTGTAATGTATACTGCGAATTTACTTTCCCCATTGCTAATTCTACATCTTCGTGGAAGCTTCGACTGCCAGGTCATCATGACTCCATGCAGGCTCGTAGGCCTGTACAACCTTCAGTTCACCCCGTTTATTATGCTTAATTACGATGCCTGCCACCCTCTCTCTAACGATATCGAGTTCCTCTATATTATCGGATATATCCTTATTTACAAGGAACCGTACTCGTAGTTCTCGGCTCTCCAGTAAACCTCGATAACACAAGTCCGCCCTTCAGTATAGTATATGCCTTATTTGACCACCTAACCTTACTAAGCCATATCAAATCCCATTTCATATCGTCTAATTCCTCTAACAATACTTCTAAACTAACCTCACTAGCTACGGCTCTAGCATTAAACGTTGCCAGAGTCAGTTTCCAATAGCGGCTTGTCCGTCGCTGGAACGCAGCACCCTTTGCTGCGTTGCAGGCGTGGCCGCCGCCGTGGTCAGTTGCTTCGCAGCCGTTGGGAACCGAGGGCCGGCTTTTTTTTTAGATTATTTATAGGGGGGTTGTGGCCAGTTACTACACCAGGATGGCCAAATCCCCTTCTTGTGAGGGAGTGTCTTTCCTGGGGTGTAGGTCGCACCCCAAACTGGTGTATGCAATTCCAATACCAAGCGGATATTTTTTTTTATTTATCCCGTAGGGATTTGCGCGGCACCGGGATTCGAACCGCGGCTCTCCAGCGCTCGAGGACGCCACCGCTGCAGTAGAGCTTAAGTTATAATAATAGCAAAATAAGAAGCGTGGCGCACCAGCAGCTCGTACTTGGACGCGCAGAGGGATCACGTCAGTGCATTGCTTCTTTGAGGGGTGTGTGAAAACAAAGTAACATACAGGCGAAATTTCGAGCCCAGGTGCGCTTTAGCTTTTAGGAAGTGTAGTGGAGCTTTTGTATTGTGTGTAGAATTGCTAATGTTTGGAAGAAGAGTTCTAGAGTGCTTACGTTTCTCTACTTAGAACGGTAGAGATGGAATAGCGAAATTCGCGGTGTTGTATATAAAAGCAAACTTTCCTGTGCTCTGAACGTTTCACCAAGAGCTTTTATCAGTAAAGCAATGGAGTGAACATAAAACATTATTACTAGTTCCATACAGACGATTTGAATGCAGTATGTATTTTGACTCTCCTTCCGCCCTAAATAAAGCGCGTTTGCTAGGGGAGAAAGTGGTCTCCCAAATATATCCAACTAACACCGATCTGCGCCTTTTTCGGCGACCCTGTTGCCGATACCTTCCAAACCTCACATCAGGTCAACACGTTTTGCTCAAAAATGCCATATCTGTGGTAAAAACATGTTCTCAACAAAGTCATATCTGCTCAACAAGTTTAACTGACTTCTATATTTAGAGCACTCGTTTCTGGTCAGTTGTGCGCAAGGCCTTAATGACATGAAGATGCACGCGGTAGAAGAAAAGGAGGCGAAAATATCGCCATTCGGTAGACAGCTTTCGTGCTTGGATTGAATATAAACACACTTTAAAAATAATTTGCAACAAATAGCTATTCTGTTCACGGGAGTGTTAAGTGAGTAGAAATAAGATTCATGCTTACAAAATCGATGGTCATTGTGGGCAGGGTATTGGGGGTGAAAGTATCCTCCTGCAATTAGAGTAAGAAGAATATTAACCTTCAGTCTAAAGGAAAGCAATTCACGAAGAGGCGATTACCTTCTTCGAACTGTTAGATCACTAGGCCTAGGTTGTGCCCGGGCAGCCGCCCGGATTGGGCTTAACCAAGCATCAAGTTTCTCCTGCTAACACCCCTTTCGCAAGCTCTGGTGCTGTTTCTCAAGACAGCGGCACATTGCCAGGAAGCATAGGCGGTCAACGTAATCAACATAACACGCTTGAAATGCCAGACACCGGGGGCCGGTCCCCTAGCGGCGAGTCGCCTTCGCGCAGCGGCAGGTTTGAAGCGAGCTATCAGCTCGCTCACTGATTGGACCTCTCGAGCTGCTGTCACGTGCTGCCTCTGGATACCAAGATCAACACTAGCGTGCGCCGAGTGCCGTGTCGCTCGCAAGAAAGGGATGCATCGTAGTCTCGCCGGCCGCCGCTGTGCGACTACGAGTACTCGGCCCCCGTGTAGATTTACATACCTGTACATAGTTTGCAAAGATACCTTTGCTCATCTTCGACGGTGAGTCAGTTTCATCGCTACCGCCAAGGGAGCAGGCAGTTCTCGTTCACAGAAGGGGTGACGTGAGATATGGGCCATACTCCTTCGGCAGAACAAGGTTTAGGTTTGTGGGGTAGCGTCCCAGAGCGACTCAGACTATGAGAGACGCCGTAGTGGAGTGTTCCGGAGTGAGTAATTTGAACCATCTGAGGTTCGTTAACGTGCACTGACATCGCACAGCCCACAGACGCCTTGTTTTTTGCCTCCACCGAAAAGGTGCCGCAGAGGCCGGGATTCGATCCCGCATGTTTGGGTGTAGCAGTCGAGCGCCGCATCCACTGCATCACCCCGGCGGGACTGTTATATGAGCCCACGCTTTGATTTTGCCGTGTATATAACTTATACATTTGTTAAGCAAACAGGCTATAAAAATCATTTTATCGGCGCTTATCACTCATAAAACTCTAATTAGAGGCAGTCTTCTCCTTGCGTGGATAAGATAAGATAAGATAATTGGTTCACACGAAGGAAAAGGCGCAGTATCTGTCACACTTGCTATGTGGACACCTGAACCGCGCCGTAAGGGAAGGGATCAAGGTAGAAGTGAAAGTGGAAAGAGAGAAAGGAGAGCCGTAGTGGAGGGCTACGGAGTAATTTCGAGCCCCTGGGGATCTTTAACGTGCGCTGACATCGCACAGCACAAGGACGCCACTTCGTTTCGCCTCCATCGAAACGCAGCCGCCGTGGTCGGGTTCGAACCCGGGAACTCCGGACAGTAGTCGGGCGTCTTACCACTGCACCACCCCGGCGGGGCCCCTTGCGTGGAGTGACAGTTTTGGACTTCTGTACCTAGTTAAGGGCTCATGAAACTGTTCGTGATGCGCGAGGCATATATTTAATGCAGCCATTATGGTAATTTATAACATTGGAATCTCAAAATATGCAACTGCGAGCGACAAGGTGATATTTTCTTCATAAAAATGTCTGGTGCAAAATAATTTTGAAACCTGAAACTCTGGACTTAGGCTGACAGCGCTATGAATAGCTTCTAATTACGTCATACCGGCCGTTTTGACGGATAGAGACCACAATGAAAAGCTGTGCAGCTATCCAACCCACTTATTACTACCTGCCACAATGCGCACAGCGAAAGCTGTGATCGGCCCATCATCACCGTCTCTGCTGTGACGTCCGTGCAATTATCTATCGATCCTGAGGGCTGTGCAATTTTTCCTCATTTCTTTTCACAGCTACTGCCTCCGCATAATTCACGACTGGACGAGTTGCCTTGCTGCTCACTCTTATCCTTGTTCAACCCCTCTGTGGTGGTGTACTGGTTAGGGCGGTCGACTACTGTGACTGTGCCCAAGGACGCGGGATCGAATCCCGGCCGAGGTGGCCGCTTTTCAATGGAGGCGAGAAGCAAGGCGCCCGTGGGCTGTACTATGTCGGTGAACGTTAAGAAACCCCAGGTGGTCGACTTTTACGGAGCCCTCCACTACGGCGTCTCTCATAGCTTGAATCGCTTTGGGACTTCAAATCGCACAAACCAAACCAAACCTATTTCTGTTCCGTGTTCATGTTTTTCTTGAACTCTGAACAAAACCACATAGGGTACGCCGATTAACAGATGTGAGAGGCAACACAAGAGTTCAGTACAGCACTTATAGAAGAGATAAGCAATGATTATAAAAGCAGTGCTATCGTGGGTTTGAAAGCCAGGTGCGGCCGTTGATTTTTGGGACCGCCACTTTTAGTGACTGTCCACAGTAACGATGCCAAGGGGTGAGTTTGTCTCTTTCTTGAACAGTTGGAGCTTTTGGGTAAGAGGTAATTTTGGAAGGATCGAAGGTGAGAGTTTATCTCGACTTTAGGACATCTGAAACAAAGGCGTTTTAGTGGTAGTTTGAACACTACCGTCCAAAACAGACTCTGGTTATGAACAATGACGTGTGTTGGCAACTCTGGATTAGTTTACGTCATCTGAGATTCATCAAAATGCATAGGCATCACGCATAAAATATGTGTTTTTGTATTTCGTCTTCATCAAAACATGGCCGCTCCGGCTGAGATCGAACGCCTTGCATTCAAACTGAGTGCCGTAACATCTGAGGGACCACTTCGGGGTCAAAATGGGTTCAAGCATTCTATGTAAAATTAAGGGGCCAAACGAAAGTCGCAAGACAAACCACTCTGGCTATGTTGCAGTAGCGAAAAAGCTATACTGTCCTCGGTGCAGCGTGGTTAATATTCCAAGGCGGAGTAAAGAGTGAAGTTATGAAGTATATATTCATTAGGACCCACGGAAGTACAGCCATAGAGCTACAAGGAAAAGATACAATGCTTACAATACAAGACTTGGCAGTAGCAGAAAAATCAAACTAGGGTCTATCTACGCCACATGACACCAGCTCATGCGACATGACGACTGATACGAGATAAAATCATATGCGATAACGGGTTCAACATTCCGCACGTTCTTAGAGATTAAAAGTTGTCAGGCTTTTGCACAATGAAAGAAGGCGCTTTCATCATTCGAGGTTTCTAGCCTGAAAGTTTTTACTTGCATTAAATAGAGCGAGTGACTCAAAACTCGACATCGTTTACTCCGGAGCTTAGAACTCGAACATATTCCATAAGCCTCTCACGCGCTGCACCTTCAGGTAGGGTAGAATGCTTGCTTACCCTGAACCTTTTAACCAAAGATGTCTTGCCCACTCCGGAATCGCCGATGAGCAAAATTATAAATTCATTGTCGCTGCAAGAGAATCAAACGAAGAAGGTAGAATTATAAGATTTTGAAATTCTTGGACACGTTACAACGACACACATGCCAGTGTATATGACGCCAGTATGACCTAGCCTCTCTATGTGCTACGACGCAAATGCTTTTGTTAAACCAAGCTGCACAGGCGCGGAAGGTAACGGCTTGGAAGTCAAACCAAATGTCTCATCCCTGTTGTGGTCAACTATAAAGAGAAAAGCTTTAGAGGCAACTGGAAAGCTGCATTTATAGAATCATTAGCCCTGCTGCGACGTTTCTGTAAATTTTAGTTTTTAATGAAATTTTATTTTACTTCTTCATTCTTTATTTTCAATTGCTTGGTTAATTAGTTGTATTAATACATTAGTTTATTTCTATTTGTCAAAATCAACAAAAACTGAAAGAGTCGCAAAAAGAAAATCGGCAACTTAGAGAAATGCTGAAGAAAGTTCTTGCAAGGCTACCTCAGGGACAAGACATCCATGCATCACAGACGCAGCGGTAGCGTGTTGCAGTCACGCCCACTGGGTAGATGGAACGCGTGCGTTTGGAGAGCCGGCCCGGATGGTCGTCCAGTCGTAAAACAAAAGCTAACTCTCTAAAGCCCCTACACACCGAAACGTCAATGACTCAAAAGACAAAGACTGATTGATTCGGTGGAAATAAACGTTTTGATGATGATGAAAGACTGATTAGGCGACGAAAGCACTTTCCGCACAAGAATCGGCGTATGCGCAAATACTGAGCATCGTGAGGAAAGAGCGACACAACGAGACACAGTGTCTAGAACATAGCCTGCGGAACGAGTTTCAAATGATAACAAACGCAATACAGACTCAGCAATTTTTACAGAGTTGCATAAAAGTATCCAACGGCAAAACGATGAGCTAAAAAGACACAAGCCCCGCAAAAGCACAATAAAAGTGAGACCAATATGCCTACAAGAGAACTGCAGAAGTTTCACACAGACTGGACCTACCCTAAGGAAACAAGTCAGAAAATTGAAGCCTATGGTCATCTTTTTGCAAGGAATCAGGGACTTTGCACTATTCGAGGTTACCGTACATTTTAGCACCCTCCCATACTTCATCAGAGCAGAGGAAACCAACATGGACAGGGTCAAGCTGCTCACCTTGTAAGCAACGAATGTACAGCAAGCGAATTACAAATTCCTGACCCAAGTAATGAGTTTAGAGAAATAGTCGCAGTTAAGCTATATCCTCCTGGGCAGCAGCCCATGGAGAATCTCCGTGTGTTATAGGTCCCTCACTGGCAGTCATAATACCGACTCATACGAGTGGCTCGCCAGGGTCCTGGCCCTGGCAGGAAGCCTCCCCATCCTGGTGGGAGGAGACTTCAGTGCTAAGCACCCGAATTGGGGATACGCTAGAGCGGACCTAAGGGGACGCATGCTGCACGACACCGTAGAAAACGTCTGAAAACGGATAGACAAACCTTGAAGGCACAGATTTCTAGTTTCAACAGTCCTCGTAAATGAATTCGTACATTCCAGCGTAACTGGACTTCAATGTTGCATATATGATTCGCCGGATTTCAAACAAGTACGGTGGAGCCCGGCAAAAATCGTGCCAAACACTGTCTGTAGCGGGTGCTGTCAGCAGGATTCTGTACGGGGCACCCGCGTATGAGTTTTCTGATCGCGACCTCAAAGACATCTAAAAGGCATCGCAACATTACTGGGCTTCCTAAGTACACTAGGAATTAAGAGCTGTTTAAGCTGGCCATCATACCACCCATACGAGACATTATCAAATAACCAAAAATGCGAATGCTATACTAGAAAACAAGATGTAAGCGAAACAGATCATGGTATGGGACAACCGAATCAATACTGCTCCGAGGCCCCTAGGGACAGATACTTCATCCCCGTGGGAGGCGTCAGTAATTTCACTATAAGGCCACAACGACCTATTAGTAGGCGGAACGTTGTGGCTAGGCACCTTTTAGAAGAGAGAACTGCCCTCACATGACCGCTTAACACAGTAGACATCTGCACTGATGCTGCAATTAGAAATAAAAGGGTGAGTGTGGCAAGGATTTGTGTGCCAGCGCCTCAACACAACGGACAGCCCACATGCCACGTAGTACCTGGAGGAACAATTTTACACTCCGAGTTGCTTGTCATATGGGGGGTCATAAACACCATTACGACAGCTGCAGTCAGAAAAGATAACTTCAATGGATATCGAATTTTAAACGACTCATACGCAGCGATTGAAGAGCTGACGGCACCAACTAGAGACGACATCAGAAAGAGGCTGAAGCGAATGCGAGAAGTTGGAAAAGAAATTCAAATTATATGGACACCGGAACATACTGGTTCGGATAGAGGAAACGCAGCCGCGCAACCCAGGCAACCTCTCTTTTTGTAATAAATGCTTCCCACCACCGTGCAAGCCCCACACCCCAACTCCATGCATAACCAGACAGACTTTGGCAGAGCGATGATAACAAACGCAGCCATATAAGATGTTTTAGGTCTTCAATGCACTGTTCCTTAGAGTGGGTGCATAAGTTGTGTTTTGAGTGTTTCGTGTCTGCCGAGAAACCACTTATCAAGTATGTGTGGTATGTGTGGTGGACACACCACACATACTTGGTAAGTGGTTTCTCGGCAGACAGGAAACACTTAAACACAACTTATGCACCCACTCTAAGGAACAGTGCATTGAAGACCTAAAACATCTTATATGGCAATGTGTATTGTTTTCACGAGGAAGAAACATGACGACACGTCCAACATAGCAGATCAGATTCTATCAAGAACTGCAATAAAACATTCCATTGCCGCCTATGGCAGTGAGAGCGGCCTGCTTCGAGTAGTGTGAGAGAGGTCGACTTACATCGCGCAGATCGGCAGCATAGCAAGCAACGAGAAACAGGTTGAAGAACCGTGAAGAAGCAAGAAGCTGCACTCCCATGCCTCCTAACTCCCTAATTACCCATGCAGCGGCAGTGAGCCATCCCTTCATTCTAATAAAGGCTTAATTCATTTATTCAGTCATTTTTAAAATTATTAATTAATCATTAATTCATTTGTAAATGCTATTAATTATCTTTATTTATTATTATCAATTACCACAATTTCTAATTATTATTTATTGTATAGCCTAATGCTTTCATTAGTAATTAGAAAGGAAGCATTAGTAATTACTAATCACATTAGCAATTGTTTACAGGAAAGGAAATGCGCAGTATCTGTAACACTTTCTCTGTGGATGCCTCCACTGCACCGTACTAAGGTTTGTATACACATTCATGGTTTCACTTTTTTCTGCGTCACGGTTTGGCCCCACCAGCATAGGCTATCAATGTTACCACATTAATAAGATAGTGGGATTAGCACTAAGTTTGGTTTATAGGGTTTAACGTCCCAAAACGACTCAAGCTATGTTAGACGCCGTAGTGGAGGACTCCTGAAATTTAGACCACCTGATTTTTTCTTAACGAGCGCTGGCAACGCAGAGTAGACGGTAGCATTTCTTTTCGCCGCCATCGAAAAGCGGCCGCAGCGTAATCCGGGTTTCGATCCGATCCCGCAGCAGTGCAGCGTCCTAACTACTGAGCCACCGCGTCGGGCCAACTGACACTGATAGTGGACGATATTTGTTAACGGTATGCTATAAAAATGAGTATTTGTATTGTACGCCTCCTTTCTCACAAATGTAATCTGTTCGCATATTGCGAAGGGCAGATATTAAATAAGGCCGATGCATTAGGTTTTTCAGAGTGAAAGTTTTCCTTTGTTTCTTATGCGGATTGCTTCCCGCACACGCAAGCCAATTCTTTAGCAACATGATGAGTTCGATGAACTTGGCACGACTATAATATCTATCAGCCTTTTGAAGCGAAAACTTCACTATGCCAGGTAATTATAGCCGTCGCGTATGAATGGTTTTCACCTTGAGGGAGATTTAGAGGTTAAACTTCTCTGTTAAGCCTGGTGGTCACCATGGGACTCTGGGACATATAGTCATGAAGACCATCAAGTGGCCCGTGACCTCTGTCAAAGTCAAGGTCACGTGAGGTGACGTCAATGTGAAGTGGAAGTAGACGGCGTTAGAGGGGCGATACGTGCTTAAATAGGAGCCCCCGGGCTCCTGCCTAGGCTACACCACTGCGCAAGATGGACGAGGACGATCACCCCGAGCGCGTCGGATCGCGAAGAAGGCACGTCGGAATGAGGCCTTGAAAAGGCGGCGTATCGCAGAGACGGGTGAACAACGGGCTTTACGTTTGGAGAATCGCACAATGTTTTGAAATCCAAGCTTGGCAATGAGAATAGGCATGTCATGTGCATAGAGCTTTCGCTTCCCTACAGGGTTAACCAAAGTTAAACCACCAGCTAAATTTTAAAAACTATTTACATTAAAAACGCCCCACCGTGGAGTTGCAGGGATAAGGAGCTCGACTACTGTACCCAAGGATACGGCATCGAATCCCGGCCGCGGTGGTCGAATTTCGATGGAGGTGATGTCCGTGCATGTTAGAGTCCCAAGTGGGCGAAATCTCTACGACCCTCCACTACGGCGTCTGACATATCTTGAGTCATTTAGGGCATTAAACCTCAAGCGAAAATACCTTTTGCTGTCTAGCTGGATATGTAGAGCCACAGTACATTTCATGTAAACAATGATACACTACTATGTAATCAAGGATCGAAATCGTGGAAGTAATCCTTCCGAAACAGATCAAAACATCCAGCCATAACTACGCTATATAAGGTGCATTCAAATACGCAAACAACGTGCCGTGTTTGAGTGCATCTAATGTTTATTTTTCAAGCATCGAAATCGTGGAAGTAATCCTTCCGAAACAGATCAAAACATCCAGCCATAACTAGGATATATAAGGTGCATTCAAAAACACAAACAACGTGCCGTGTTTCAATGTATCTAATGATTATTTCTTCACAATTAGTTTACCGACTCAGCTTATACGGACATCTCCAGGGTTACGGAAGCTGACGTTTCCTACCGCGCAAACTGTAATGGGGCTACCTTTTTGACGGACGTTGCAATTTCGGCCAGACACCACTGCCTACCCGTCATGGTACCAGAGGGTTCGTATGTAAAACGTTTTATTCCGCGCTTAGAGGCGTTAACGCCGCCTGGTATTGCAGACTGATCATGTCCGTTACCCTTACTTCAAGCTTGCGCACAGTCCGTATTGCACAAATCCTATGAAAACGCAGTTAAGAACGGTTGAAAAGCTCCCATTTCAAACCAAGAATAGGCTATGATCTACGAACAACATAACGTACAGCCGCTCCGCAGCGGCGTGGAAATGTTTGGTTGGTTTGTGGGGTTTAACGTCCCAAAGCAACTCAGGCTATGAGAGACGCCGTAGTGGAGGACTCCGGAAATTTCGACCACCTGGGGTTCTTTAACGTGCACTGACATCGCACAGCACACGGGCGCCTTGCTTTTCGCCTCCATCGAAAAGCGGCCGCCGAGGCCGGGATTCGATCCCGCGTCCTTGGGAACAGTAGTCGAGCGCCGTATCCACTGCGCCACCTCGGCGGGGCAATGTTTCGCTGACAAATTCATAACGCGGTTGTGTTCACTGAATTTGCACATATGCTAACGCGACATCTTTAAAGGACCAGCTCACTGAAAATCCGACGTCGGGGTTTTGAGCGAAACATCACGAACATGGCGCTGGCAGGCGGTAGCTGGCAGCTGGCATGGTCGCGCACTGAATAGCCGTATAGGTCGCCTGCCGTAAAGTGTGGCAGGAGCTGCCGATTAACTTGTATCGCTTCTTTCATATGGGATGGCGATATCAGAATCAGCCTGCCAGGACCTTTGTATTCACGTTACCCACACTATTTATTACTTAAGTGGAGCTACGGTTGAGCAATTGCCGGCAGAACCCGCAAGGCTAATCTCCCATGTGTAGTCAACAACAACCTCAACCTCTTCACGTTATCCCTAGGCCACGTATAGGAAGGATCATACGGCGTGTTTAAAACCAGGTTTGACACATGGAATGGTAGCCTGCGCTGTCACATAATACTGTTAAAGTGGGAGTTTAAGTGTCCCTTATACTGTTTTTAGTGTCGGGTATTCTCAAGACTGGTCTACAATGGCGACCGTTAAAACTGCAACGTCTCGTGTGCTGTGCGATGTCAGCGCACGTTAAAGATCCCCTGGTGGTCGATATTACTCCGTAGCCCTCCACTACGGCTCCCCTTTCTCTCTTTCCACTTTCACTCCCACCTTTCTTCCTTCCCTTACGGCGTGGTTCAGGTGTCCACAGAGCAAGTGTGACAGATACTGCGTCTTTCCCTTCCTGTGAACCAATTATTATTATATTATTATTCTAGGATGAACTATAAGATAATCAACGAAGCCTTTTAGGAGAAGTGCACTGTCAACTCAGCTTTGGGTCGGGCTGAAACATTAAAAATAACTTTAAGTGGATACAAAAATCTCGAAACGATGAGCTGAAACTTTCCTTAAGAATACTCGCCGGGCGTGATGCCAAAAATGCCCACGCTTTACCAAAGCAGAGAAATACTTACCGGTCTCCGTTCGCCGACATCATTTCCCCGCATACAGGCGGATCTGCGCTTGTCAATGCGGCCACTTATGACGCACAGGCGACGTCGGGAGAGGCACTGGAGAGAAAGAACTGTTATCGCAAACACGTTCAGCGGCTCTAGCCCTTTTCACAGGAAACGAGAGGCTGTCTTATCCGCGAAGTGTTATTTTCATTTTCGGCTCGAGCGGTATCTGTGGACGCTTGCCTCGCTTCGACGCGCAGTCGGGGTTAACTGATCGTTTCAAACCACTATTTGTTTTTGGGTTATTCAATATCAGACGTTCTATACGTTGAGTTCGACCACCTGCGATGTGCCAAAAATTCTCGAGAACTTATCAGTACGTATGTAATCAAAGACTAAAATAATTCTAGCGAAAAAAAAAAAAATCACAACCTGAGCGCCATTGAACATTTTGAATGCACAGAAAAAAGCGCCACTGATCCCCAAATGATCCAAAGTATTACGTGACGCTCCGAAAATATTTAATAATATGTTCACTGATTCTAGAATTTTGTGCGATTCGAATCATGTATTGTTCAGACACTATATTTTTTTTATGTTTAATTAGAATGGAAACTTCAGTCAATAAAATAATAATTTAGTCAATATAAAAGATTAATCTTCATTTAAGGAATTATGAAATATTCGTTTTGCTTTTCTGAAGACAGCATCAACTGCAGAAATTGTGCAGCATCAAAAAAATGAATTTGTCACAATAAAAAAAGCAAGGAATCACAAATTCAAGAAAAGTCCACTTTGAACACACAAAAAAAAAAACATCCATATACTTTGCTCTGATGTATTCCCAATTAACACATGAACAAAAGCTTTCTTTTCCTAAATTTTCACTTAGGTGATTTTAGTTTCAATAGAGGAAAAAGAAATTGAAGCTGAGCGTTCGTGCCACAAGTTGCGTCGTCTCTGAGCGCCTGTTTACTGCAGAGCATGACACGGTTGTTGTAGTTTTTGACCAAATAGCATATGGCACATACCCACAAACTATCAGCATATTCATTTAACGTCACATTGCTGTGGCCTGGTACCCATACCATATGTGCAAGTTTCAAATGTTGAGGGATCAGGGAGAGAAAGGTTTTTACTATTGCAGAATCCACTGACGAAGATAGGGATGAACACAAGGATAGAGAGTCGGAAATTACAGCCACTTTAGAAAAAAAGAGGAGTCTAATTTCCCTGAAGCGAGTACCACCGCCAGAAACTCCGCTTCAAAAATCGGGATGAAGTCCGGAAGCCGGACAGAAAAAGACGAGTCTAAATGCGGACAATACATACCCAAACCCGCCTTTTCATTGCATTGAGAGGCGTCAGTAGCTATTACTAAACTAGCAGAAAGGCTTCTTAAATGATCTTCTAATAATCCGTTTAGAATAACCGATAAGTCTTTAACATTATTCGGGAATATGTCGTTAAAGACAATTTCAACAGATGAACCGATGGTTTTTATGGGTAGAATACTATATATAGGAAGGGAAACATTTAAAGGGCCCAGCAAATGTTTGACCATAACAACCTGAGGGGTGTGAAATTTAGGTCAATGTACACCGAAAAAGGTCGGTTGACAGCAAGAAATAGGCGTAGATCGGTGAAACTGTTCTGTACATCATATATCCTTAGGTACGTCTGAACAGTTAGAATTTGTAATCTATATATCAAGGGAGGAATCCGGGCTTCAAGGTAGAGTACATTGATGGCAACAAATTTTGGAATGGAAGTGCAAGACACAACCGAAGCGCCTCTCGCTCCAAGAGGACAAGCGGTCGAATTTTATAAGCTGCTGAACCAGAAAATAAGAGCGAACTGAACTCTAAAAATGGGCGCACATACATAACATAAACCATTAAAAGCACATCGCTCCGCATTTCAGACCAGGGACGACTAATTCGGCGCAACATGCCCATGGGCTCGAGCCCCTTTCGTAGCAATATTGTTAATGTGGGGCTGCCATGAAAGATTGTCATCATAGTGAACCCTAAATACTTTAATAATTTAACCTGAGGAAATATTTTTTGCTGATACACTACAAACAGACTTACAGGATCTTTTATATTGAATACGAGGAGCGCGCTTTTGTTCACATTTAATGCGAGACGCAAGCCACACAACCAGTTCTCAACAGAGTTTTGGTACGTTTGCAAGCGGAGATAAAGGGATTGAATATCCGATGCAGTTGCAAGAAACGCAATATCATCTCTATATACTTAAGTGCGAACGTCATGATTAACTGGAATTGAGGTGAGTAGTATGTTGAAAAGGACTGGTGAGACGACTGCTCCTTGAGGAACTCCCCTGGCTTGCTTATATCTGCCAGAATGAACGCCATTTAATGCACAGTAAAACTCTCGGTTTTGGAGGAATTCAGACATCCAGGCAACTATATATTGCGGAAACTGAAGAGCTTTTAATTTTTGCAATCGAATGCTATGTTCAACACTATCTTCGGCTTTGGCTGTATCTAGCGTTATCAAGGCAGCGCGCATTTTTTGGCCCCGCGCTAAAAGAACTCGACTCTCGAGGTCAGCAAGCGCATTCCAGCTGGAACACATTTGACGGAAGCCAATTTGACAAGGGCTGAGAATATTTTCTTGATTCATGAAGACCGAAATACGTATGACCCTTTTGATTAATTTTACAATGTTTGATTGGTTTGTTTTTGTGGGGTTTAACGTCCCAAAGCGACTCAGGCTATGAGAGACGCCGTAGTGGAGGACACCGCAAATTGCGACCACCTGGGGTTATTTAACGTGCACTGACATCGCTCAGCATACGGGCGCCTTGCTTTTTGCTAATGCAATTGGTCTAATATTATCTATGGAAAAGGCACCGCCTTTGTTCTTAAGTAAAGGAATTATTTTAGAAAGTTTCCATTCTGGGTGTATCCAAGCATGTTTGATGGAATAATTTACTAGCTCTAATAGCGTGTCAGGTGACTCCTCAAAGAGAATATTTAACATTTTTGAAGTTACGTTATCAGGACCGGGAGCAGCGGCTGGCAATCTCATAACTATCGGAGGAAGCTCAGAAGTGGAAATTTGGGGATCATAATTAATTGGATCCATTGACATTATAGATATCGAGCATGAAGGAAGTGTAGACGAGAAACGCTTCTCCAGTCCTTTGGCAACTGTTTCAATTGTGTCTGTTGCTTCATGGGGAGTCAAAATAAGAGAATGTAGATTTTGTGATTGCGGAACCTTTTTCGCGAGCGTAAAAAATTAAAAAGAGCAGTTCGGTTGCCAGATTTAGACAGGAAATCAAAATGCTTAGCATCATACTCGTTCTTCGCTGTTGCAACTGTACGTTTAAAAGTAGCTGCAATGAACTTGTAATCTTGCCAGTGTTTCGGGCACTGGTTGTGGGGAAGCTTTTTCCATGCCGCCTTTCTACGTCTGTAATCTCGGGAACAATCAGCATTCCACCAAACAGCTGAAGTATTCCCCTTTGAGCTCCGTACCAAGATCTCAGACTTCTTACGGCAATTCTCAATCACCGAGCATAAGCGTTTTGATTTTTGTTTTTCATCCGTGTTAGTCACTAACTCAAAGTTAGAGCGTAACGTTAACTGAAAATTATTATAGTTAATAAATGACTTCCACATAGAAGTCGCTGGAGTTACAGTGCAATAATATCAAACGAAATCTGTATGTGGTCACTAGAGGTGCCACAATCAAGTGTCGACCAATTATTAGCAAAAAGGCTGGGAGAAGTAAAAGTCAAATCTAACACAGATTGAGTGTGTTTTCTTATGAAAGTGGCCGAACCAGAATTTCTACAAGCAAAGTTATTATGTGCTACACAATCCCAAAGACGCTTGCCGCAACTATCTGTCTTGTAGCCCCATGACGCATGGTGCGAAATAAAATCACCAGCTAGAAGAACTGAGTTCCGACAATGGACTAATATCCGATATAGAGGTTTTGTATCTTGTACACCGCTAGAGAAATAAGCATTCACTAAGGAAAACGGACAGCGCCCTGGAATATCAAAGTCTAGGGCCAATAACTGACAATCTAGAGAAGATAGTTGGAAAGAAAACTTAGCCCTGTGACAGAATTTTGTAGAGAGAAATATAATTAACCTCCTCCTTTTGATTGGCGATCTTGTCGTCATGAATTATAACTTTTTAATGGAAATGCTTATCGGCTGTTAGCCAAGTTTCTTGCAAACTAATTATATGTGGATTATACTGAGAAGAAATGTAAACTAAATCTGTTGAAGCTGTTAGAATTGAACGACAGTTCCACTGGGTAACTTTTAGTGCCCCTGTAATTGCGAAATCTGGGCAGCCGCAATTGCCTGGCCCAAAATATACTCCTTTGGCTTTGATGCATGCTGATGTTTTTTTGATTTTGGTTGGGACTGCGGAGAAGAATGGTTTGACATGGGAGGCCCCACACCTTTTAGAATTCTTACATCTGATTCCACCATCTCTGCATCATTAATGACTCCATTCTCATCTAAAGGAGTAGTCCTCTGAGCCGAAGCAACAGAAGTGCTTTCAAGCAGGTGAGACCTTTTCGAATTAAGGCATGTTTGCTATGACAGGGGCTGTTCCTGATTGCAGGGCTTGCATTAGCTCAACTGCCAGAACGTTAGAAAAACACTCTGTGACAGTAGCAACTATTCGGGCAACCATTTTAGTCATTGAGGCTTCCACTGCAGTCATTATCGCTTTTGAGATTGATGCATCCAGAGGCACACCTAATCGGGCTGACACGCCTGCATAAACATGCAATCGCTCTTTACTTTGTGTTACAGTATCACGACGCGAACAGCGTTTTCTGTCTATTACTTCAAGAATTTGAAGCTCCTGTTTTCGAGATGAACACTCCAAAGAGTTTGCAGCATGGGCTCCACCGTAAAGGCGAATTTGTCGTTTTGTTGTGGACATGATGACGAATGACGACCATCGTCACATTTGCAACACCGCACGGAGGACTTACAACCACGAGCACTGTGACCATATCGCCAGCAATTAGTACACTGCAGTAGCTTAGATTCGAGAAGACCCATACGAAAGATAAATGGCCATGCTTTTATCTCTTAAGGGCATGAAGTCCCCGCAAATGTGGCAATCACTGACTTTGTTGGTACCCGCGTATTATTAACCTCCCGACTGCAACGTGTGCGATTCTCTACGGGGCTGCGGCTCCGCTCTCAGAGCAACAACGCTCCGCTAGCTCAGACCGCGGTGGTGGCCCCAAGAACAACACGAACACCGAGGACCAAAGGGTTTTGGGCTTCCTCAGCCGCGCGCGCGCGATCAAGCAGCGCAGTGTTCACCTGAGCAGTCCGTCGTCTCTTTCGGGACGCGTCCGTTCACCTCGCCCGTCCGGTCCGCGCTGTCGAGCTCGTTGCACACAGCACACACGCACTCACGTCTCCCCGAAACCACACCCAGCCAACACACACAGCGCGCGCCTTCCTCGCCACAGCAGTCAAGGGAGAGAGGGGGAAGGAGGCATGCATGCGATCTGTAGAGGAAGGAGATGCCGCGCCTCACACTCGCCGCCGCATCGTAGCCAGGAGGGGAAGTGCCACAGAGAGCCATAATATATGCCTTCCCACACCCATCCTACCTCAATCGAGGCGTCCGCCCTGGTGTGTAAGCGCGCGTCGTCTCTACCCATTGGCGAGTTCCTTGCCGCTCGACACTAGGTTGTGCCCCGGAGAGGCAGGCTCTGCATCTGGGATCGCCGTCGCTGCTTCCGGGGTGAAGGCGCGAAGTTCGTGAGCTGGAATTGTGGTGCGCCGCTTGCTTCACGCAGCGTCGACGCCCTGTGATTGACCTTCTCCATACAGGGTTGAACGGGCGTACTGGAGTCGGGGAAAGCCCAGACGGCGGCGGGAGAGGCCAGAGTGCGATGATAGCTCCTCGCCCTCTCGTTGGTGAGTTATTCTAGCTCGAATGCGAGCTTCTCCGTGAACGAGCTCGAATTCGAGCTTTTCCGGGGACCATTTTATGCCTGCGCAGCCATTGGGCTGGTAGACTAAACATCACCTTCACCGCTACCCGTCGCCTGAATGCAGACAGCGTGGCCCATGCGCCCGGAGTGCCGGTGTCATAAATAAGGCCAGTCGGCGGGCTACGCCCCTCTGAATGTGCTCAGCACAGGCTTCGCGTACAGGAACACTGCCGACTTGTGTATCGACAAGCGCCGGATAAACACGAGACCTCTCGTGCCCTTGCGGTTGACATTAGGCGACTTCGCCTACCTTCCGCACTGTAGCATCGCGGAAAAGACTGCCTTCCCTTGTATGCGCTCGCGCGCCAACTCGCGCGTCTGGCGTTCTTACATAAGCAGCTCGGATGCGAACCGTGCAAGCAAGGACCGCGTTTGGGGCCTGCATGAGCGCTCTCACGCATGCGGCCTCAACGATTTCGCTGGCTGCGGGTGTTATAGCGATGCCGGTAGAGACTGCTCTCAGCATTGCCCGCCTCGGAGCTCTCCTGAACGAGAGGCGCTTCGGCTTACACAGCATCTATCTGGAAATACTGCTTCAGCTCTCCCACATGAATAGATCCGCTTATTCGACCCGACTGCGGGTCTTTCAGTCGGTAAATCAGCCGCGACTGTTTCTCTGCGATCACAAAGGGCCCGACCCATCGGGGCGCAAGGCCGGCCGCGAATCCCGCGGATGGATCGCTGAGAACATGATTTCGCCTCAGAACTATGTCTCCCAACTGGAATTCAAGATCCCTATGGGCTTGGTCGTAGCTCGCCTTTTGGCTTGCCCTGGCTTTCTCACGGCTGCGGCTCGACACGGGTGTCCCTATGAGGTATAAAGGGTTAATGGCACTGGCACTACAGTAAAGCGCAAGCGAGTAAGAATGCCAAAATAATCACTGATTTATACCGAAAACCCAGTGACAGACCTCAGTACTTGCACTTCTACAGCAGCCATCTTAAATACTGGAAGACTAGCATTCCATATGGACAAGCCGTCCGCTTTAAACGGATATGTTCAGACGATCGCGACTTTGAATTTCCCTGTGCCAACCTTCGTAACTACCTAATTGAGAGCAAATATCCAGAGCGCCTAATAAATAACGCAGTGGAACGAGCAAGCCTTCTTGATCGCAAAGCTCTCCTCAAAGCGGAAAAGGAACCATACGGCCAATCACGAATCAACCAACCTCGTGCTAACGCATTCAGCTTCGGTCCCCAACGTTGCAGGCATATTAAAGAAACATCATATTATTCTCATGCAAAGTGAGCATCTAAAAGCAATTTATCAGCAAGCCCCCCGTGTTGTCTATCACCGTAACAAGAACCTCAGTGATATGTTAACTTCGTCTAAAGCTAGCCCCACTGCACCAATCGGCTGTCATCCTTGCAACAAGTCACAGTGCAAAGTTTGTGCACAAATGACTACATCGGTGAAAGCTTTCAGCACTGCATCGAACTTTAATGTAAAAATTCGGGGCAACTTCTCATGCGATACGGATAGCGTGAATCATATGCTTGAATGTTCTATCTGCAAAATTTAGTGCATTGGCCAAACCGAAACACCCTTCAGATACCGATTTAATAATTATAAAGCTCATTGTAATACACTGCCTAACCTTCCTATCTCTAAGCATGTAAACATTACCAAGCACCCCTTTGAAAAATGCAAGTAACTTTACTGGAATCAGGTTTCAGAACCCACCATGAACGCGAAGTTTGCGAATCATTTTTAAAACAAAAGTTTAACACGGTTTCTTGTTGTCTGAATGAAAACATTGGCAAGCTAACTTTTCTCTCGTCATAGCATTTTAACTAAATGGTATTATATATTATTTTTAATCGACATTGTCTCCATTTTCCACTGTTTGCCTCTTCGCTTGTGTTCTTACGGCCCAAAGCCCCTCACAGGATGTCATGCTTTACTTGCACTGATCTTTTTCCTGCTTGCCAGTTTCTCAAGAGCATATTGCTTCCCGCCGTCACATGGACTGATCATTACAACTTGTCCAATAACCTTGCACACGATTAATTGTGTAATCAACACTGGTACGAACAATTAACTTCCTTAGCTGCTTCTCTTTGTCTCCATAGCATTGAGCACACAATCGAGGTTTGTCACCATGCCGCGATTTGAGTGACTGTTTACTTTTGTTTTGGCCCCGCGCTAAATCACAGTTATATTTCACTGTTAAATTCTACTGACGTGTTATCTGCGACTGTCGCCTACCAATGAGAATGATATTTCAGTAGATGAATCCTCTCCTCCCCCTTCTGAATATTGCAGGATTAAGTGTGACGTGTACTCCACCCATTCTAACCTCTTGATATTTTGTGTTTTGTGCGCTGATAGTGACAATTAACTTTTAAGTGATATATCTTACTTTCTTTGTGCAGCATACTAAGATGCATGACCTAAGCTGAACACGTGTCATTCTGTATATATACCTTGCACCGCCATTATATCGCGCGTGTCGAATCTTGTCTTGATATTTTGATGTTTTTTTGTGGATAGTGGCTGGTCGCATGTTCTTGGATTGTGCGTGTATATAAGAAATCAGGACCGACAGCTTCTTTCTACATTTCGACAAAGGCCGGACCCCGGCTGTAATGTCGGATTAAGGTTTACTGTTTTTCCGCCGTGCGCCATCTCCTTTACGTTTATGCTCTACCGGACCCATTGGAGCTTCAACCGCCTCCCATTGGAGCTTCAACTGCACTCGCGACCGATGGGAACATTACTGACACGCCTGCAGATAAAACAAGCCCCACCATCTGTACATTTGGAGATCATGGAGATGAAGGGACGAGATAGGGGGGACGTACGTTTATTCATGTTATCGCTGTTGGATGAAAATTAGTCGAATGTTGCGCGCTAGACGCTAGTTCTATTCTGAACGGTATTAGTACAGAGTTAAGTACAGCTAGTACAGAGTAGTAGTAAAGCGCAAGGGTATGCGTATGTAGGCTTGAGACACTTGTGGACATATGCAGTTCGTATTTGAAATGTGAAGCGCTCGCCACAGTTCACCTATACTTCTGCGCACGCCACTCGGTTTGCTGTGAAATCAACTTGTGTTATACGCATGCGCATTCTGTTAGGTGCAGAAAATAAACAGAGAAAGCTTGTTCAGTGAAATGATTGACTGCGTAGGAGTCGGCGAGACGATCACTTACGCATCAGCTGCTGCTTGACGCAGAAGCGATCATGAGGAACCAGCAGCGACAATGCTCTCTCCGCAAACCTGCTATAATGCTCCTGCACTGTGTCAGCGGATTCGTCGGGCATCCGCTTCAAACACAGAAAACACACCTTTCCCCTAGCTAGCACAGTATCATCTATTATCTCCGCCATTTTCTTCGTCTGCCTTTTCCACACCTCCGGTGTTGCCCATCGCGTGGACGGAACTTTACTTTGCAGAGAGAACATGAGATGGCGCCAAATGGAATGGCAAACAAGCGCGGCCTTCCGTTTTGCTCGTGAGTACGTCAGTGCATGTTGTCTTACAAGCTGCAAATGCGCTGATAACTGTCCATTAAGCGTGATCCGCATGACACATAACCAATACTACCACGCACGTTCACCTCATAAGGAAACTTCAGCACAAGTTGGCATGCATTTTCTGCATAAAGGACAGCCTCTTTATTCTGTCTCGGCTTGCATCCGAGGGATCTTTCAGGAAATACATCGATGTTTTCTTAAGTGCTTTAAGCAAGGACTGACACAGACAAAAACGCAGAGAAATGTCGGTTGCCAAGCAAAGTGTTATTTACGCCTGAACTCCGGCAATGGAAAGATTGTCCAGCGTAGTCGGGTGAAAAACTCCGTTATCAGATATTTTTGAAAACTTTTGGAATGTAGTGCATTTCGACCCGAATACTTTCCTGTCAGTGCAGTAGCTGCCAGAAATGCTGATGACGTTGCGTCCAGGTTTTAACATGATTGTATAAAATTGTACGGATTGAAATTAATTCCAACAGGCGCTAAATCATGTTTAGCGCTGCTAGTTAGCATACACACAAGCGCTCATTTCACGATCGCCTCCGTACTGGGAATATAGACGAAGAAAGAGCTCTGTAGCTTCGAAACGCAGGGAAATATATTTCTTCCATAGTTTGCAAACCCCATATCTACACGCTTGAAGGAAATAGCAGACATCATTTATCCCCCGTTTCTGAGGGTGGTATGCTGAACCAAGCTGCGTCAGATATTTAAAATGCGCTACAAGCCTAAAAATAGCCTTCAGGACACATGCCGTTGAAATTGTTGTCATTTCAACTTGTAATTTGGCTACTTCGTGCTCTAGTCGGAGGATAGACTTTCGTATTTATCGTTTTGTTACAAGTTACAGACTAACGCAGATATCTGCCCTGGTTGTCACGGAGGCTGCTGTCTCAAGCAAGCAAATTTACATGCATACATGTGTTTGCATACTTCGACTGCGTATGCAACGCTGGTACGCCAGTTATCTTAAATGAATACCTCTTTTTTCACCCCTTGTAAGGCTGGGCGCGTCGTTCTTTTCTTTCTGTTCCTGCTTGCAGAGAGTGAGTTCATTGACGAGCCATAACACTCGGTTTTCAGCGAGCGCCGTTTATCTTAGCCCATTCAGAATGAAGAAATGGAACTTTGCAGTGAGTCATTGACTGCGTATTGCAACTGGCCCGTGGAACCACGCAGGAAATATGGGCCTAAATTCACCGAACCAATATGATATGTTGCTGGAAATGCGAGCCGACATATTTTCTTCAGTTCAGCTTTTCGTGAAGAGTGCGTTAGAACAACCTGCTAGGATGTTAGCTTGTATTACCATTTTTTCTGAAGTTACAGCTTTAGTAAAGAGCCTGCTGCATATATCTCTAGCCGGAAAAACTGCTTACTCTATGTTACGAACTGATGTATTACGGATATGTTACATTGTTATACAAAAAAGTCTTACATGCATCGATAACAGGATCTTAATTGAACCCATAAAGAAAATATTTGCGTTTTCAGCGTGTGTAATAATACATGGCTTGCAAGGTGTATAGGCCATGCAATTAATGCACACCATAAAAGGAAAAAATAAGACAGATAACTATGAATTTTCATACAGTATCAGTTCAAAACTAGGGTGAACTTGTTGATGTTTACAGACTGATAGCGACTGTACAAGTGATTAGTAATTAATTCAAGCTTGAATCTGCGAATACATTTCTTACAAAGTTTATTCTATAACGTGGCAGGTGTTCTCAATCAAAAGCTTGTCCAGAAGGTAAATCTGAGAGCCGTGTAAGGCTGACGTGGAACATTATATACTACATTTTTTTACAAATACGTACTGATGTTTCGGTGTCGTGACTTCAATTAACAATATTTAGCATCAATTGCATAATATATGCTCCGGAATCATCAGAAACATTAGCAGCATTCAGGTAGATCTGTGATTCAGCAGAAAATTCAGGGCCTCCCATCTTTACATTGTACAAACACAGGAAAGTTTCATCTTCTCTGGAAATATACGAAGGACCATTGTGTTGCAAATATAGAAATGATTCACAGAAAGATTGTTGGATACTGCTTTCACTCGATGAAGAGCAATGCCATTGCAGCCTCACCGAGATGTATTTTCATTTACATCGCTGCTTTAATTTATCTGATGTCGTTAATGGCAAAAAGACAGACTCTGTTTAATAAGAAGTTAGCTATAAATGGACTTTTCGAGCTGCTTTTAGGTGCACCAGTCATAACAGTACACTGTTCAATTCGTTCGCTGGTAATTCACCGAAGCAAATTAACTCTGCAGGGGGCAATTCTTAAGCTCTAGGCCCATGTAAGGGTATAAGAGTCCATGTCCGCAACTTATGAGATCATTTAGTCTCTAGACCTGCAGTAATGGCTACAATGCAGTGCTTGTAAGATCCCGCAGCCTGAAAATTTTAGCAAGTAATGATCGAGCATTTTCTGGTTGTGCACGAATCATTTGAAGACGGGGGCACCGAGTCACCTTGAATATACGGAGCGAATTATTTTAACGTTCGCAGATTTTTATCTGAAAATTAGCGTGAGGTACTTGGCGTGGTGTGAGCCGGTGGTATTCACAGGAAGGTAGACATCAGTAATTAGTCTCCTAATTATCCGAATCAGCTATTTTTTATATATATGATTTCAGCAGAAATATTACATTGAAACGCGTCTCTCATAGCCTGAGTCGCTTTGAGATGTTAAACCCTAAAAACCAAAAAACCAACCATTACATTGAAACACAGCACACCATCAACATCAATAGTTGAACCAAATTTTGAAGTTTTCTTATTGGGTAATCTGTTTCGAAATATCGGACGTCAAAAATGAGTATCTAAAAGCTCGTTGCGTTTTTGCTTTTCCGCACCACGTATGTTAAAGTAGGATTGCTGAGTTTAGTGTCATGGCTCAAATAAGTGCAGCGTCTTCTATGTCATCAAATGAACAAAAGGTGTCGGTATTTGGTATGTAAGAATTGGGAGCCTCACTGTTTTTATAAATTAATAAAGCAGAAAAACTAGCTGAACGATTTTTATCATTTCTTTCCTTACATTCCGTATTTTGAACCATATTTTGATAAAGGCATTTCTAAATCCCAGCTTAACCTTTCGTGTTAACGTCCTTCATTCTGCAACATATTTGGGTCTCCTAATGTGAAATTATACATGTTGATTTGTTATAAGGACGGAATTACTCATTGACACCCACCTAAGTGCAGCTGTATGGCTAGAAAGGAAAGCTGTGCAGCTTTCTCGGAAACTTCGTAGCTAACTTTCTAGCCATACGGCTGCGCATGGGTGGATGTCAATGAGTAATTACTCCCGTTTTACAAATCTACCCTGCCACGGCAATTCCACTATATATTTGACCAGTACCATTTTCACTTTGACTTATTGGTCAAATCGCTCTCGCCCTGCCATCTGCTCAACTCACCGTTCTGGTTAGCTCAGTTGGTAGTGCGACTACCCAGGAAAAGTGGTGGTCCCGGGTTCGATTCCCGGATTAGGACGAATTTTTCTTGAACTACGAAGTTTCTGAGTTTGCAATTGTTTGGCTGCGCTTGGGTGGATATCAATGAGTAATTACTCCCTTATTACAAATGTACTCCACATTGCGGGATATACCCAAAATATTCGATCAACAACTTTCCCACTTCAAGTTATTGATCAATTAATTTCACTCTCTCCCTACAATCTGTTCTGCTGACCGTCCTGGATAGCTCAGTTGGTAGAGCGACTGGCCCGAAAAGGCGGTGGTCCCGGGTGCGATCCCCGGAGGACGAATTTTCTTTAGCTAAAAATTTTCTAAGAAAGTTATATGGCTTTCCTTTGTAGACGTACGGCTGCGTTCGGACGGATGTGAATGAGTAATTACTCCCTTATTAAAAATATATTTCATCTTTGGGGATTCCCCTAAATATTCGATCAACACCATTCGCACTTCGAGTTAATTCGCTCACGCCCTACCACCTAATCTGCTGACCATTTTGGTTAGCTTAGTTGCTAAAGAAACTACCCTGGAAAGGCGGTTGACCCGGGTTCGATCCCCGGACCAGGACGAATTTTAACTACAAAGTTTCCGAGAAAGATATCTTTCCTTTGTAGACGTATGTCTGCGCTTGGGTGGCTATCAGTGGGTAACCACTCCCTTATTACAAATCTATTCCGCCTTGATGAATTCTCCTAAATATTGGAGAAAGTTGATTATTTAGTTTTGTTATGTAATAATCTAAATATAGAGCTTTAATCACCTATATCGTATTCACCTGGCTCTGCCATCCGCTTGCAGAGGGCGCATTGCCGTGTCGCTTTATTCTGAAAATAAATATCCGTAAACGTTAAAGAGGCACCATGTGCTGGTGAGTGAGGAAACAAGAAGTTTAGGTGTCCACATCTATCGGTTATACTGCAAAGTGTTCGTCTGGTCACGCGTTCCACTGGCGTGGCTACCTCCCCCTCAGCCCGGCAACCCCGAACTTTGATGTCTCGAGATTCCAGAGTATCTGGGCAGGAGGTAAACACATGATGTGCCCATACATCATGACATAAGTGACTGCGATGTTTGTGCGTTTTGTTAGAACTTGCAAGTTTCACTCGGCTGAACCTGAGTGAAACCAAAATCTAGAATTTGAAATTAAAATGCGAACGCAAGTAAGAAAGTACCAGAGTACAAGGAGGGCCAGGGCTTTTGATTCAAACTTTGAAATAAGTGATACCTGATCCACTTACAAAGAAGTAAAGGAAGGAAGCAGAAAAGAAACAGCAAGACTCTGGTTGCCCCTCCAAGGAGGAAAAACTCGCAAAGTTTCTAAATCACAGATAGCTGGCTCGCTAGAACAAAAACCCCAGGTAAATCCGTCCTTCACAATGAGGCCCGTTTCAGATATCCTAAACAGGTCTATTTTTAGCTTTGTAGCACTGGTCGTAGGGTACACGGGAAATCTTCACGTTAGTAGCCTACCGAAATTTCGTGTCAACTGTTTTTGCATTTGCAGAGTATTGACTTTTTAGTGCTTGAAGAGCACGTTAAACACGCGGCTGAGCGTAGAGTCTCGATGGGCTGTGTACGTAATATGAAAAGAGACGAACAAACTAACCAGAATTTCACATTTTGTTTTATTATAGCATTTACTCCATAAAAAAGTGAGTGTGCAGACACTCAAGAATTCCCATCGCTGCCTGGCTGTACGAATACCTTTCACTGCAATATATCCTCTCAATCGACAACTTGATACTTTAAATTGCGGCTAGTTTCTTCCAAGAAACCATCATTTTGAGAGAAATGGAGCTTCTACATCTTTTTTCTCATCTCTGGAGAAGGGTATGAAAATGTAAGAGCACCAAATTTTAGTAATGTATACATATGTGGCTACAAAAACTTGCGTACCTGTAGCTCAAACAGAAAAGAAATGCAAATGTCAAAGGCTTTTTAAAGCATTTTATTATCACTGAAAGGGAGCTTGTGAGACACATCGGAGATATATTCATCCCCATGTCTGCAGTGCGTAATGAAAGTGCTTCGCATGACTCGAGTGCTTGGTTACGAGATAAAAAAAAGTATTCGCCGTGTTGCGCATGCCGATCCGATATGCGATCCGTCATGACAGAGCGCATCGACGAGCTGTGTTTATGCGGAGCAGCCCTTCATGTGTAAGGCCTCACTCTCAGGCATGCGATCTCTTGCATACCTGTTCTTGTACGCTTCTTATACGCTGGCCAATAATAAATTTCTACAGTGTTTCGTATTTCTCGGTAGCTCTCGCGCCGTACTCTAGACTAGCAACCTCTTCTCGCTGTTAGCAGGCGGTGTAGACGAAATGCAGCAATTCACTCACATTAATTCCAATTGCTATAATAAACGAAATTATTATTGGAAGTTCATTGCAAGTCTCCGCATTCCTTGAGGCACTTGAATCCTCAACAGTGGAAGTAGCAGTGGCTAACATGGCTTGCTGCGTCGCTGAATTACATGTTTTCAATCTGTGCTTCCAGGTTATAACAAAAATGCGCGGAATGTCAGATTTTAACATGATCTACGTAGGGCAAAGATATACTACCACAGCTGCCGCATAGGCACGCTCTACTGGAGTTAGGATGGCCAAAAGCTCTAGGCGATCGGACTTAACTACCAGTAAAATGCATTGTGTGCATCGCGTCATTCGAAGGAAGCTTGGAAAAATATATCTCCGTGACGAGTGCGCAATCGACAACATAGTTGCTCGAGGAGGTGAATATGAAGTAACCCTACACCGTTGCAACAGCTCCGTTATGTGTTGCCAAAAAACACATCCACAATTGAGGCCAACGACAAAAAAGATGCCTTGGCCATTCATCAAATGTCGATCAATTCAATGAAAATGATGAGAAACAGTCAGGTATTTCTCGTCAAACTACACAGATGAACTGAAAGCACTGTCTGCAGTGCCTTTCGAAAATAACATGACATGACCTTTTTTTCCATCTGCTCTGCTTGATGTACTTAGAGCAAGTGCAGTAGCAACAAGATCTCTTCGTGCGTGCTTGTATATACAGTCCACGACAGACGTTTGTTATAGCAAAAACAGCTTTTGTCTCGCAGAAACGGTACAAGGATGGTATCAAAAAAATCTTGAATATTCAAGTTCCACAACCAGACAGACGCAGCGAAGTATCTACAGTTGACCACTCACAAAGTGCGTTGCTTTGGAGTGATCAATAGAATTACGTCCGTTTTGTAGCGAGGCTTGATGTAATAGTAAATTTCCATAGGAGATTCTCGAAAGTTTCTGCAGAGAAATTTCGATACGAGGAGCACGAAAATGAGAAAATGAAATGCTGGCCAAAAGATGGATTGCCTAAGTAAACAGAAATATCTTGTGAACAGCTCTTTTTTGAAAGTAATTGGCCCTATTCGGAGTCATAAAAAATGTGCTTTGCAAACCTAAAATAAAAGGCCTATACACTAAACGCAAATACATGAAGTGATCAGTCTAGGCCCTGAAATGTGAATCTCTCGTATGGGTTGCTCGATTACGTTTTTCAGTCTATATTGATGTAAAGCCTAACTAAAATATATTTTTTCAAGATCTGACTATGGATATTCTTTTCACAACAGGTTACAATGTGTTGCGTTCAGATACATAATTTGTTTGCTTGTACAGGGTCGTCCACTTCTAGCATAAAAATGCCACTGCTTACAAAAGAACCCTTCTTTCGACCCGGCCATGCAATAAATCTAAGTGTCACCTCATGCGAAGCACCACCTCCGGGTTCATCTATGTTTGTATCACTTTGCTTCGATGCGCGCCTGTGTAAAACGAAATGGTGCTTTGAAAGCTGTGGCGATGTTACAGTTAGAAGTGGATAACCCTGTACCTAGTCATATTGCCTCAGCTGTGTGTCGCTAGGCGTTAGAATGAGATTAAAAGAAGATTCGAGAGACTGGATGCTTGTGCGTTTTGTGGCTAGACTCGAGGAGAAACGGTCAATGTCTTCAATAGCAACAACCATAGCTGTACGGTTCGACGGACACGCCCGGGTTGATGTTGCCCCTGCCACCTTGCGTATGTTCATTGGCGATCAGGGAGCCGACGCGGCTCTTGATGTCGGACGCCATCGTAGCGAAGGCCTGCTCCACGTTGATGGCATTCTTGGCACTAGTTTCAAGGAATGCGATGCCCAGCTTCTCGGCGAAATTCTGCGAACGAATGCGGTTGTTAAACAATTAAAGAACCAATCAGCTGCACACACTGCTTTGAAAAATAACCAAAGATGTGAAATCACTTCGGTAACACCGAGGTAGTTTTTTTATTTATGGAGCGAAGCTTTGAAAACATTTTTGAAGAACGAGAGAGTGAGCGGTGGTGCCGCCGGGAATGGTGACGTATAGGCAACCTGCAATGGCCAGGTGGCACTACTGGAATGCAGCACAAGCGCCGCCAGCGCCGGCGCGGAGTAAGTTGAGGCGGCCGTCGAGGCCCAGGTCTGGTTTGGCACACGTAGAGTTACGGATGTAGCAGATGACTATTTATATCCACATTTTAGGTTACTTGTAGAAAAGGCTAGAAACAATTTGAAGTCTTTTCTTTTGCCTTCCGTAGATCTTTATAGTGGAGAGCGAAACAAAGTCTAACAAATCAGCCACGACTGGCAAGACCGAAAAAAAGAATTTGTTGCAAACAAATAATTTCTTCTCAATCTAGACCTAGCGTGACATTTGGCGTAAACCTAGTACACTTGCTCTGGGCTTTTTCGTGTGCGTTGCGAGATGTAAGTATTAGTCACTTAAGCTATGAATGTTTTCTTGCCACTGCATTAGATAAACCAATATTGGAGCTCAGCTGTGAGACCAGAAAGTCGTAAATTTTTTCCGATCAGTATTGCGGTTGAAAAAACGATAGCTCATACAATATGTAGTCTGAGCAGCCGTAATATAGGTAATAGCGAATAATATTTCTCGGCAGCTATTAACTCACAACCGGAAGAGCGCAATCCAAAGATCATTGCCTTGCGAAAGGGTGGAACACCGACTGCGGCATAAGGGACGACAGTCTCAAAATTCGCAATAATATAGCAAGCAGGAAATCATCCTAAAGCTCTGTGCAGCAGTTACTTGCCTTCGCCGTGTTGTAGTCTACCACCTTATCTGTCGTCAAGTCGTTCTTGCTGCCAACGAGTAGCTTGCTGACGTGCTCTGATGCATTGCGTTCCACTTCACGAAACCACTTCTTAACATTTTCAAAAGACTCCTGCAAGGATATTGACAGCACAGCATGAACGTATAGAGATCGATCATTTTACAACAATGAATGTAGAGATAAGCATTAATGAAATTAATTTTGGACTAGTACGACAATCAATTTAGCACGCCAAGGTGAGAACAGTGTTCCTAAAATAGGGAAATCTTGCAAGGCATAAACGGGGTCGAGAAGTATTAAAGTCATTCATTAGTGCGTTTCTGCTATTAAAAACCAATATAGATCAGTATAACACTTCTACATGTATTCTAGGAAAGATAAGCCCTTCTACCAGTCAGAACAGAGCTTCTACTTCATTTCTGAGAGGCTCCCATATTCATGATTTTTTATTACACTTAAATTGCTCCTTCGCAAGCTGCGATTAAAGGTGCTTTTTCACTAGATGCCTGCGAATCTATATCTGCATATTTCTCATGTTGCCGGAGATGTACTTGCTATTGGATTTCCCCAACAACACAGGTATCCTTAGTATTACAGTTTCCCAACGCCAATGGATGGGGTTTTGGACGCTAAAAGTATACCGTCAGCACGACTCATGATCACTTCACTGCCCATTCAAACATTCAAGCTATTGCTTACCAACAGGGAAAGACACGTGCTGGTAGTAGTATATTACGTTAGTCTAACTGATATAAACTGCAACAAATTATGACTGAGTGACAAATCTTAGAACCAAATGACCAGCATTTAGTACAGACGTGTACGGCAACGGCAGGCTGTAGAAATGACGTCGCTTTCCGCCTACAAACCTCTCCTGCTGCCGCTTAATAATCACAGTGGCAACGGTAGTCACTTTAGTTATCAGGCGGAGTTAAAACTTCAAACACCTTTGAGGCTCTGCACGGCACTCAGTCGACCAATTCCGCTTCGCATCGAGAAGAAGTAAGGGGCCTAACGAGCTAATAGATATAGGTAAGCAGGCTGCTCACATACAATAACAAACAGCCTTTATGCGCGCTTGAGGCCGCAATGCTAGTGGTAGGAGCTGATAGCCAGTGTCGTCTTTGATAATATCCTTATAAGGGTGCCGCGTTACATTCACTCGCTGACACACCTTCCCGCCCCCCATTACGCAGATAAGCCTATGATTAACGCTATGTCATTGCGCCTTTGACATTAAGAAGCAAACGGCCAGGAGGTAACGCCGCAGATTGACATTGGGCGCAACACAATTTGTGGTCTATATACTAAAATATGTACCCCTCAGTAGTATGGGATCGGGGGTAGTTGGTCAAGAACACCGGGACCAAGCACGAGTCTGGGCTAATTGGAGTGGTATGGGAAAGGCCTTTGCTCTATACTCGGCACAGGTCGGCTGACGATTTGAATGCAGTTGAAACGTCGGTCAAGATACCTACGCTTCATAAAGGGATCTCTCTGTCCGGCCTCCTACGCTAATGCGAATGTAAAGCTTTTATATACTTATATTTCATTCAGTCATTTCTTGATTTTGTATAATAGCAGTGGCTCCGCTAATAAGCAGTAGTAACAAATTGAGCATGTTACGTATGGGGGCTATTTATCATATTCGCATTGTGTGTCATTAGAAGTCGCGTCGTATTGCTTTCGTTAACTTTGCTGCATTTTTTTTCTTGCCCTTAAAGTAGCTCGCCATCGTACTCCTCCCATGGCATTAACGGCAAAACGCAGCCTCGTTGGCACAGCTTTCGGAGCAAAAAGGCAGCATTGCATGGATGAGAGCTGGTGGTCGTGGTCCTTTTTTATGGTTTTAATCCCGATGCGATCTTTCTACACTGAAAATAACAGGTGTATAGCTTGTATCTCCAAGTCCACGAAAGAAGTTCTGCACGTACCTGGTTTGTCACGTCGTAAACCACTATGATGCCATGCGCGCCTCGATAGAAGCAGCTTGTGATGCTGTAGAACCTTTCTTCGCCCGCGGTATCCCACTAAAGTAGAAAATAAAAACACATTGTAAGGGAAGGAATAGAATATGACGAATTCCTCGCTGTATGAAATTGACCCTTGGAAATCAGATCCTGCAGCCTTTCATGAGTCTTTTTTTCTTATAAAACAGTGCGCATGGTCACGAAGTATTACTCTTGCAGCTAAAGCATTCTTTATCAGACTACATAGCGGTGAAGCTGCCGGTGGAACCAATCGAAAGAGAGCAACATACATGGAGAGTTTCAGATAAGAAATTCGTTTTGACTCGTGAGAACAATGAAGAGTGCTTTATAACTGAACATACATACCACAATGTATCACAAAAACGCTGAAGTAACTGCGCCCAAATTTCGCACTAGGAGGTATCGTAATCTTCCATAGAAGTTTTTTGCGGTCACCAGATGTCGTGTTTCCATGACGACGTAGGTCATTCAAACAAAAATGTTTAAAGTGCCGCTCATCGCTTTATGCTTACACTACCATGCCTCGTGCAGTGCCTCGTACCATCAGTGGGACAGCTTGCCTCTGTGCGTTGCCTTTTAAAGAAACAAAACCAACTACAAGTCTAATTAATTGTCATGACAATGTGCAGTAATACCTGATGAGACACAGCGTACACTTGGAAAGAACACAAAGAACAAGAAGAGAGACACCACCAGCCCTGAAAAGCTTTCCTAAATGACGGCTCTTTTGAAGTAGGCCGTAAATTGCCCCTTTAATTTATGTTTTATTAGACACGGGCATTCATCATTGTTCAATTTGTTCTTCCCAAAACATATCACGCTTAGGCCTTCATACATGAAGGCGTCTAGAGTCAACATAAGTATTTAATAATAAAAGCTTCATTTATTCTATTATCCGTATTGGGACAGTGTGTTGACAACATGTCAGTATTATTTCTCGGCAGTTAACAGCAGCTCACACGTAACAATCTAAGGCAATGATTTTATATTCGAGGGCTCGCTAAAATCATACAGGCTGAGAGCACGGTTTCAGTAAAGCAATGACATGTAATCAATATCAGTACTTACAATCTGTAGTTTGATGGTCTTCCCGTGAAGATCTATAGTCTTTATTTTCTGCAGCAAAAACCAGAAATAGCTGTTAGCTTCGGGTGGATAGAACCAATCTGTGCATAAAAATAAGAGCTTTAGCGGTGCAGACGCATGGCAGGATTGCTGTGTGCTTCTGCCATTTAAACACCGTGAAGAACAGCCTACGAAAGGTATCGAGGGGAAAAGATGGGGCTGCATTTGCTTATCTAAACAAATCCTTGCCACGCGTGGATCACTGTTCTTTCAGCTTCTTGCATTTCATAACATAGCAGTTGGGCTACTTCAGTTGGCTGTCTAATCATCATGTGTACTCTAAGAGCGATATGTGAGATAATCTGGTCAACAAAAGAGGTCTTACTAATGAGATCATAAATGTGTGGAAAAGGCAGCGTGTCTTTGCAGAAAAGTGCATAAATAAGTACCAGTGTGCCAGCTACGCTGGCGTGCATGAAAAGACCCGCAGATGGTCAATGTAAACCTGCTGCTCTTATGAGAGGGAGAAATCATGATCTATGAGGTGGTTCGACGTGTTAATACACACAAGAGATATCCCTTTTTTTGCAGCTCACACTACAAAACCAATTTTATGAAGGTCATTGATTCCAGTGGGCATGCAATGAACTGAGAGTTTAATTGGGTACTGCTTTTTTAGATGCTTTCGTTAGAATTTACATTTTGCCTCTACGAGCACATATGGCCATGGCGGACGAGGATGGATCGATGATATATGAATTGCCACGAGGAAGAAAACAAATCAATATGCGTTTCGCCTGATGACGAAGGCAGCCAACTTGACATGTTCTCAGTGTGCTCCCTGCGATCGTAGTGTGCACAATAAACTCTTATATCATGAAGTCAGAATAACGATGCACGAAAATAATGTTTAACATCCCGAAAGCGGCTCCGGCTGTGAGGGGCACCGTATGGCGAAGCCGGAGAATAATTTCAACTACATGGCATTTTGCAGTACACAGGCACTTTGCTTTCAGGGCTAGCTTGAACAGATGACTATGAAAATATAGCTGTGAAATAGTAAAACTTCACGAAAAAGATAGGACTGAGGGACTGAACGACACACACACAAGGCTAAACAAGGCGCAGGTGTATATTTCAGGCCCACGTCTTTTTCGCGCAGTTTTACTCTTCCGCTTCAAATGTACCAACTCGCCCATCACATTGCTTTACTTAGTCCTCATTATAAATAGTCGTTAAAGGAAGATATTTCATGTCATTCCCTGGTGTCATTCACATTTCTTACATCTCTTACAAAATAGCGACCTTCAAAAAATACAGAAAATTTGGGCGACGAGCGACCTTTCGCTTTAAGTGCAAAACTATCACCGTGTCTCGGTAGCCTTCCACATTTGGCCCGGAAAATAAATTTATTATTTTCATGATACCATGATGTTATTTCCTCACGTCCGAGCAACAGAAGCTGCAAATGGATTTTATTTCAAATAATATGCAACAAGACTACAGATATATTAACTTTCAAACTACAGAGTTTTTATGGAACGATATTTCATCTAGAGTAACACTCGGAAAGAAGTATTTTTTATTAAATGCTAAGCTTCCGGCTAGCTTGGCTGCTTGAGGAGTAAAAACAGCTTACCAGCCAACAAAAGTGTACTGTGTAGGAACAAAAAATAATGGTGGGTGTTTATGCATGCTTTGAACCTAGTCATACAAGATAAAATTCGGGTAAACTAGGTTTTGCATGGTTCAGAATACTATACACGGTTTAACGGTTTTATTTAGGCGGAAGCTCGGCTTCAGACGGGAAAACGCCATTAACACCGGCTTCTCTAGGCGATATTTAAAAAGTATTTTTTTTTTGTTTAAGTGGGTTCTGGGAGAAAGGGGGGCGCTGTGTCTATTCCAACTTTCTGTTAACACCTCCACTTAATTTGTAAATTAGTTCATAGGAAAATAAAGGCGCATTAATTGTCACACTTCTCGACGGACACCTCAACTGAGCCGTAAGGGTTCGAGGTCAAGGTTACTGCGACAAGACGATGGGAAACAAGAACTTGCACCCCGGGTAGAAGGGCTTACGCTCTAATATATAAATAAGAAGCCTGGCACGCAGGCAGGTTATGTTTAGATGCGCAGAGGGCTCACGTCACTACATTTTTTCTTCGAAGGTGTGCGAAAACATTCACGTACAGGCAAAGGTTAGAGCCCAGGTGCGCTATAGCTTCTAAGCAATGTAGTTGAACTTTTGTAGCGTTTGTAGAATAGTGAAATACTCATTGTTGTTCAAAAGGAAACCTTCGTGTGCTCTAAACGTTTCGCCAAGGGTTTATATCAGCAAAGCAAAGGAGTGAACACACAGCAATGATTACTGGTTCCATTCAAACAATTTGGTTGCAATGCGGTTTGATTCTCCTCCCTCACCAAATAAAACGCGTTTACTGGAGGAGAAAAAGGTCTCCCAAATAAACTAACTATGACCTGCACCATTTTCGCCTACCCTGCTACCTCAACCTTCCAAACCTCACATCAGCTCAACACGTCTTCATCAACAAGGATGTGCTCAACAATCTCGTATCTCTGATAAACAATATGTTTTCAACAATCTCATACCTGCTCAACAAGTTTGGCTTCTATCCTTGAGCAGTCGTCTCTGGAAAGTTGTGCGCAAGGCCTAATAACATGCAGATACGGGCGGTAAAAAAGCGAAAATATCGCTATTCGGTAGACATCTTTCGGGCTTGGATTGAATATAAACCAATTTTAGAACAATTTGTGACAAACACTTATTTGGCTTAAGGTATAGTTATTTAACAGAAATAAGATGCTTACAAAATCGACGCCGACTGTGAGCTTGTATCCGGAAGTGAAAGTATCCTCCTGAAATTATTGGTTGAAAAGCATGAAACTTCATTCTAAATCAAAGCAATCTACGAAAAGGCCATTATCGTCTTCGAAGAGTTAGAGAACTAGAGCCCTCACATACCCACACATTTGATTTTGCTGTGCGTGCATACAACTTATACAATACGTAACAGCAAACAGGCTAGATAAATATTTCTATCAGTGGTCATCCCTGCTTGAAAAACCTCATTATAAGCAGAACTCTCCTTTCATAGAGTGACAGTTTTCGACTTCGGTACAAAGTCAAAGGCTCATGACACTATTCGCACTGGCAAGGTAACTGTTTAATGTCATGGTTATCTTAATGTATAACATTGAAATCCTATAATATCCAACCGTGAGCGACAACAAATAGCAACTTTTTTTCCCCTAAAAATGCCCTTTGACCCACTGGTAGCTAAAAACCTTTGAGAACACTGATGAGTAAGCAGACCACTTTGAACGTCGACATTACCCTGTTTGGCTGTTTCGACGTTTAATTGACTTAATTGGCTCTAATTAACTAATGATTCCACATGCACCATTTGTTTTCTCTGGTGACATTTAACACCCATTACACAGTTTCTGATCCCTTTCCCTGTTTATTTGGCTCTCGTGTACAAACACGTTAATTCCTGGTTTTGCGACGTCACATCCGACGTCGGCAAAACTGCGTCACTATTCCGACATCCTCATAGGTCACATGGCTGGAAGTGAGGTACCACGGGACAGGAAGTTAGGTACCAAGTGATCACGTGGGACGTCAACATTACACCGTCTGGCTATTTCGACTTCTAATAACTTAATAGGCCCTCATTAATTAACTAATAACTCCACATGCCCTGAAGTTTTCTCGACATTGTTTTCATCCTCTATCGACTACAACCAATCGCGTTTTCTCATCTCCCCTTATTTCGACGCAATCCTGCTGACAAAGTTCTGGTGTAATGTAACAGTACGCTGTATTGGGCGAGTTGAAAGTAGTTAATTTTGTGGAATAGCGGGAACGAACAAAGGTCAGACTCGTCAAACAGAGTCACTTATGCTTACGCATTAATAAATTTGAAGCCTGGAACTCTGGACTGAGGCTGATAGTGCTATGAATAACATTTAATGATATGCCATACCTGCCGTTTTGACGTATCAAGACCCCAATGAAAAGCTGTGCAGCTACCAATTCGCTTATTGCCCCCTGGCACAATGCCCACTGTGGAAGCTACGACCTGTTCGTCATCATCTCCTCCCCTGTGACGTAAATGCAGTCATCTATCGACCCTTAGGGCTGTACAATTTTTCCGCATTCCTTATCACAGTGGCTACCGCTTCCGCATAATTCCCCACTGGACGTGCTGCCTTGCTGCTCACCCCTATTCCTGTTCGGCGTTGATGTTGTTCATGAGCAAACCACATATGGTACTCCGATTAGCAGACGTGAGAGACAACACATGGGGCAGTAGCGCATTCGTAGAGCTGATATGCGGTTGCGATAAAAGCGCTGTTATCATTGACCCAAGCACGCTTGTTGGTTTTTGGGAATTCCACATGGAGTCTGTCCAAAGTAAGGGTACCAAGGGGTGAGATTGCTCTCTTTCTTGAACCGTCGGAGCTTTTGGGTAAGCATTAATTTTGGAAAGAGCGAAGGCTAGAATTTATCTCTGCTTCATGACATCTGAAAATAAGGTGATGCAAAAAAGAGCGATTCTGAGCGCTACCACCCGGAACAGACTGCGGCTGTGATTAATTGCGTGTGTTAGCAACTCTGAATAAATGACGCCACCTGGGGTTTCAAAAACCAACCAACCATGCCTGGTACCATCCTTGGTCCAGCGATAATAAACAAAATACTCCAATACGGAGTAAAGGGTGAAGTAATGAAGAATATATTCATGAAGACCAGCCGAAGCACAGCCATACAGCTAGAAGGGAAAGATACGATGATTACACAGAGATTTGGCAGTTATAGAAAAATCTAACCGGTGCCATCTACAGCACATGCCGTCAGCTCCTGGGACACGTCGACTGATATGAGATAGAATAAAATGCGGTACCGGGTCGAACATTCCGAGCTACTTAGAGACTAAAAGATGTCACGTTTTCGAGCAATAAAAGAAGGTGCGTTCATCATCAGAGGTTTCCAGTCTCAATGCGTAACTTTCATCAATTAAAGCGAGTGGTCCAAAACTCAATATCCTTTTTTTTTTTCCAGCATAATTCATAAGCCTCTCATGCGCTGCACCTTCCGGTATGGTCAGAATGCTAGTTTCATTTCTGTGGCTTGTGGGAAACATAGAAACTTTCTAACTTACCGCAAACCTCCGAACCAAGCATGTCTTGCCCACGCCGGCATCGCCGATGAGAACAATTTTAAATAAATAGTCGCTGCAAGGGAATGAATTAAGAAGGTAGCATTATAAGCTTTTGAAGTTTTTGGTCACGTTAAGCGACACACATACTAGTATATATGACGCCAGCATGACCTACAGCCACTGTGAGTGCTACGACGCAAGTGGTTTGGTTAAACCGAGCTCACCATGCCCCAATTCAGTCCAAATCTCTGATACCTATTTTGATCAACTATAAACAGAAAAACCATAGAAGTGACTGAAAAACTGCATTGGGAGAAAACGAAAGGAGTAACGCTGCGGCGACGCTTATGAAATTTTAACTTTTTAATATGTGCATTTTATATTACTGTTCCCTTCTTTATTTTTATTATTTCGGGTGTTTAGTTTTTGTCACTTTTGTTTTTATATTATTCTTCTTATTTCCCGCTATCAATAATTGTTGCTAGTATATTCTTCTTATTTCCCACTATCAATAATTGTTGCTAGTATTTATTATTACCAATGACCAAGACCACTAATTATCAATATTTTTTACATAGCCTATACTTTAGTGCTTGAATGCAAAGCCTACTTTAAGTCGGGAATTAGTGCTTTTGCCTTAGCAATTGGTTTACATAAAAAAAATGCGCAGTATTTGTCACATTTTCTCTGTGGTCGCCTCACTACACCGCACTAATATTCGCGTACACAATCGTGGTTTCATTTTTTTTTGCGTCACGGTTTGGCCTCACAAGCATAGCCTTTTAATGTCTTCACATTAATAAGATGGTGAGTTTGGTACTGCGGCTGGTTTGTAAGGTTTAACGAGAAAAGCGGCTTAGGCGATGGGAGACGCCGTAGCCGAGGATTCCTGAAATGTAAACCACCTGGACTTCTATAACGAGCACTGAGAACGCACAGCACACAAGCGCGAATTTCTTTTCGCCTCCATCGAAAAGCGGCCGCAGCGGCGGCCGGGATTCGATCCGACCTCCGTGTGTTCAGTAGCCTAGCGCTCTAATCAATGAGCCACCGCATCGGGAAAATTGACACTGATGTGTCAACGATATTTGTTATAAAAAATAATATCTGTAATGTGCACTTCCTTTCTCTCAAATGGATTTTGCTCGCATATTGTGAAGGGTAGATATTAAACACGGCCAATTTCTTCTTTTTCCGAGGAAAGGGTTTTTTTTTTCAACGCAGATTGCTTCTCCCGAGCGCGAGCCAACATTAAGGCGAAAGCTTTTATAAAGGCCCACGAGTGTGGTCCATGCGTGCGTGCGTGCTTTCGTTCGTCTGCAGAAAGTGTCACACTCAACCTGTCAATCAAATGACGGCGGGGTTCTGTTTAACCTTTAATAAAAAGAAAATCCCCCAACGGGAATCGAAATCCTACGTATCCGAACACCAGTCCACCGCGTTAACCGACTAAGCCACGCCGCGCACGCGAGACATATATCTTAGTTCTTATGTAGCGATCATGCCGTCTTCATGGCAACGCAAGAGCGCAACGACGCCGCTTTCAACTCGGTCTCCAGGAGGGCCCGTCACGCGCGCCATCTCCCGCCAGCTATGAAGTCCAATCACCGCAACGAGCGCGCGCCATCGCCGCTGAGTGGAGCGCCTCATCTCGAATTCGGTACGGAAGAAGTACTGAGTAATCGGCGGGTTTCTGGCAAATAAACACTGCAGTAGAATCAGGCCCCAAAGGCTTTCGTTTCATCGATCTTAAGGGGTCTTAAAGGGCCACAAGCATTTTTTAGCAACGTGATGAGTTCGGTCTTAAATGAGCACGACTAATATCTAACAGCCTTTTTTAAACCAATTGCATCCAAAGTGGCCCACCGTGGTGGCGCAGAAAAAAATGATGCGGTGGTGCAATAGTTAGGGTGCTCGATTGCTGTATCCAAGGATGCGGGATCGAACCTCGGCCGTGGCAGTCGTTTTTCGATGGATGTAGTGTTAGTGTGTTAGTGAATTATAAAGAACCCCAGGTGGTCGAAGTCATTAAAGCCCTCCACTACGGCCTTTATCATAAATACCATTAAAAAAAAACAACTGTTGTTGTTTAGCTGGGTAAGCAGAGCCAGAGCACATTTAAGGTAAACAATGATACACAACTGTTATCAGGCATCAACATCTTGGAAGTAATCTTTCGGAAACTAGTCAGAACATCCAGTCATGGCTATATTAAGAAAACTACATTAAAACGCCCTAACAAAGTGCCGTGGGTGAGTGCATGTAAAGTTTTTTTTTTTTTCACAATTAGTTTACTGGCGTAGCGCATACGAACGGCTTTAAGGTTACCGAAGTTGAGGTTTCCTACCCTCCGAAACTGTACTGAGGTTGCCTTTTTGACGGACCTTGAAACTTCGGCCAGACACCGCTACCGATTCATTATGGCACATAAGTACCACGGTGTCTGAGTTGTAATACAAAACGTTTCATTTCGTGCTTCGAGGCGGTCACGCCGCCTGTTATTGCAGACTAAACATGCCAGTTACCCTTATTTCAAGTTTACACACAGTCCATTTTGAGCAAATCCTAGGAAAGCACCGCTAAACAGAGTTGAAAAGCTTACATTTCAAGATAAAGAATAGACTGTGCTTTACCAATCACAGAAAGCACAACCTCTTGGCAGTGCTGTGGAATATTTTCGGTCACTAATTCATAACGTGGTTGTGTTCAGTAGATTTTGCACATTTATATGTGCAATTTTTGAATATAATTTTATCTGAGGGACGTATAGCCTACTCTGTTGCATCATACTGCAAATGCAGAGTGTCCCCCATATTGTTTTCAGACTCGGGTACTCTGAAGGCTGGTGTCACACTGAACATTCCTGGAGGTTTTGTGGAGAAACAAACTTCACTCAAGCTCAGTGCTGTGAAACCTTGTCCCTTCTACAATAGAGACCTCTAAAACTGCGAACAACGTCTGTTCAAAAGGCTAACTATAGATAGGGTCCACAAACCCTTGCAGGAGATGTAAAGTGTCAACGCCGCTTTTGCGCAGGCTGGAGCATTGAAAACAACCTTAAGAGAATACAAAAATCTCGAAACGATGAGCTGAAACTTCTCTTAAACAAACACGCTAGAAGTGCTATCAAAAATATCCATGGTTTACCGAAGCAGAGAAATACTTACTATTCTTCGTTCGCCGATGTCATTTCACAGCTCAGAGACGACGCTTCGCTTGTCAGTGCGGCCGCTTCTGACGCTCAGGCGATGTGGGGAGATGCACTGGAGAGAGGGAGCTGTTATCGCAGACGTGCACAGCAGCAGTAGCCCCTTTCTCTTGAAATGGCAAGCTGTCTTATCGGCGCGGAGATAAGATTTTCCTTTTCAGATTGACCGCTCGATAGTTATATGTGGACGCTTGCTTCGTTCCGACGCGTATTCTGGGTTAACTGAGCATTTCAAACCACTATTTGTTTTTAGGTAAATTCAATGCCAGACGTCCTATAGGTTCAGCTTAACCACCTATGACTTGGCAAACATTCGTAAAAAGCTTATCGGTACGTGTGCTATCTATGGCTAAAATATAATTTGAATATTTGAACATTTTGAAAAGTGAAGAAAGAAGCGCCACAAATTTCCAAAAGATTCAAACTCGTACAAAATGCTCCGAAAAATTCTAATAATATTTGCACAGGCCTTGACTTTTTATACGATTCAAATCAAGTATTGTTTGCGCACTATAATTTCTTCCTATTAATTAGAATTGAAACATTTACCATGTTGTCAATAAAAATATATACTTGCTGTAAGGAATTATGAAATATCCGTTTTGCTTTCCTGGAGGTGTAGGAACTATATAATTTAGGCTGCAGCCAAAAATGAGTTTGTCACAGTAAAGAAAAAAAAAAACAATACAAGAAATCTGAAATTGAAGAAAAGTCCACTTTGAACAAAAGAAAATCTGTTTATTTTGCGATTATGTGCTCCAAGTAAAATACAAAAAAAGATTTTGTAGAGCAGTGTGTCATCTTGCGTTTCCGAAAGTTTCATCTGAGGTGATTTTCTTTTAAAGCGAGAAAAAAAAATTGAAGCTGAGCTCTTGTGCCGCAAGTTGACCATCTCTTAGCGCTTCTTCACCGCAGTGTAAGACGAGGTTGACACGACGATTAGACGAAATGGGCAGCACTGGAAGTACGTGTAAGCTTTGTCTTGTTTTAAGGAATGGTCAGCACATTTTTTTAATTGCTCAGGTGTAATTACAAATAAAACTTCAGTGGTAAGCACGCATGGTACTGAGCTTCCTATGGAAGCACCGATGAGACCTATCGGCCCCTGTCAAGCTTCCAGCAATCATGGCGGGCAGTTTCCTGGTCAGTGTGCGTCTCTGACAACCGCTGTAGCCAGGAGATCACGGAGAAAGTAGTTTCAAAAAGCTAAACATCATTTCGTGCACACGAATGAAAATATAACTTTATTCACGAATAGCGGGACGCATATAATCATCGCGCACTTTAGATAAGTGTGCAAAATCAGCTATGCACTGCATTCACCTTTGAGCAGTTAACTGTGCCAGTTAATTTGTGCACATGAAGGTCTCCTCTACACCAGTCTTCGCTCTGAAACAAACAGTATTCAGAATATTTTTAGTGTAGTTAGCTCTGAAACACGTGAACGAAACCAAGATAGCACAGTTAACCAGCCCGAGATTGGAAATGTGCTGGCTCGCTCGTTTAAATTGGATTGCGAACATCTGATATACGTTCCTGTGGGATCCGGTAAAAACGTCCCCGGTGCAAATGCCCTCGTAAAAATGTCCCCAGAAGAAACGACCCTGTTAAAAATGTCCCTATTGACGAAGTATTGTTCGCTTGTTTAGGTATGGTTGCCAACATCTGATATACGTATACATATATTATGGCGAATATTGTTCGCTCATTAAGATCGCGTTGCCAACATGCGGTATATCTTGCCATATATTGATCACTATTTTTCCCGGTTATTTAGTGAGACTGCTAGCGAGCGTTGCTCGACATTTTCACCTTAGACGGCCAACATCTCACGTATTTTGACATGCGCTTCTTGACGAAAGTATTCCGTTGGTTAAGATACGGCTTTTCAGAATGAGACCTTCCTCTAGAATCTGTGGTGTTCCAAATTCGTATTTAGAGCATTTAGATAAACAATACGCAGTCCGCTGAACTTGCTCGTGTGTGTAGGTTATGCGTACACAAATTGCAGAAATAATTCTCGTCCTCCTTATCTGACAGCCGTTCATGAACATTCAGGTGATATTAGCTGCCGGTCATTGTTATAATAGTGCCACCTCAACATAAATCATGACGAACTCATTTGGCATCTGTATCCTAGATTGTAGAGCGCGTTCTGCTCGTTCGCGCCTATCCAGGCTAAAATACGCCTCTATGATAAGACGGCGGAACTGAGGCCATGGTGTTAATGTGCCTTCTCGGTTCTCACACCGTGTCAAAGCATGCTCTTCCAGGCAGAAAATTGCATTCCGTAGCTTTAAGTTGTCGTCCCACTGATTAAAGGATGCGACGCGTTCAAACTGAATTAGCCAGTCCTCAACGTCTTCATGCGCAGTGCCATGGAACGATTTCGGCACTCGGGGGTTTTGAAGGTAAACAGGAGTACCTTGCATCACCGACATAGTGCTTTGCGTGGCTGTCTGGAGGCTCGTTGTTGAAGTGGACTGTAAAAGGCCCGTGTTCACGAGAAAGGCCCAGATTCCTCCACCTGACGCGATGTACTGGCGTGTCCACAGGCAAATGCTAGGTGTCGTTGGTTCGCAGAGTGGTGTGCAACAACTAGAGGCAATCGCATCCCTAGGCTACTCTATTCAATTGCATTCTCAGTGTACGTGCGGGTTTCGAGAAATACGCCCCGAAATTTGATGTTATATTCATGTGAATACGCACGCAAGACACAGACAGTGCATGAAAAACATCCTTGACGTGGTTAGCTTTTGATTTGGACATTTTTACCAATTCGACATCAAAAAGCGAAAGGTAAAGACCTGTCTTGTACGCCACTGGCACATGGAGTGTTGTGAAACAGCTCGTGGCAGCTGAAGCCGTTGAGGCGGCCTTTGTGACACTCATGAATACGAGAACCAAAACAGAATATTTAGAGCTTAATCTCTGGTAACACACGCGCACTAGAAGAGTTCTACAAATTGGAGTTGTCTAGAAATGTGACCATTTTCAAGTTTACAAACTAATAGTATAACAAGCCTAATAATTGATTACTGCATCGCATTTAACTAGGGGGTTGACAACAGCAATTACTTTTTTTTTCCCTGTCCGCCTGTCCGCATAGCGTACCTGCAAAACAGCTTCGATGTACCTCTGATTACTTATTGTTGAAAAGCTACAAACTTTGTAGATGAGTGGCGCCAAACTATTTTACTGATTGAGTTGTCTATTTTTTCATGCCGACAAATCACCTTCAGCATTCATTTGACGACACACTTTACTACACACAGGAAGTTAAATAGCACAATGGACATAGTTTGAAGCAAAATGAAAGATGACACTGAGAAAGTGACAGTAACAAAGATGAAGATAAGCATCGTTGCACACAATAAAAAAAATTGTAATAACAAATCAGGTAGAAAATATGCAGAAGAATTTATGCAGAAAGAAAAAACGTTGGTGTGATTAGCGCGGCCAGTGCGTCTTAATTAAGATCACATGTGACGACACTCTGATGAAAATTACCAGTGGCATTTCAAGTGCGTCTCATAAAGAGAAGCGAAGCCCCGTTTTTTTCTGGGCACATTTAGATGTACGCTATCCCGCTTTTATTTTTTATTTATCTTGCAAGAAATAGATGACAAATATTGCAAGCTATATCCATATACATGGGCTGGACACCTTACAAAAAGACAACAGATGTGTTTATATTTTTAGGCATCTAATTTTTATTGCTCGCTCATTAAACCAAGACTTCACAAAACGATAAGCCAATTAACGAGGATTATGCCAGATGATTTGTTCTCTTTAGCAGGTGGCAGGTAGGTTTATGTAGAATGAAAAGACAAAGTACACTAAACCATGCTCCAGCCCGTTCCGTTATATTTTAGCCTCACAAGCTTTCCCGGTTCCGGACGCTCTGTGCTGGTCAGCTAAAGCAGAAGCTATCCGCCAAAACGCAGCATGCACTTGAAGGCGGCACGAAAAATCTTGTGGAGCCTCTATGCGTTCATCGAGCAGGCGGGCTTGAAGTCGCGCTTGCTCTTCACCAGGTAGTACGTGCGTGATCCGAACGCTCCCTGTGTGCTACCTTGGACGTATGCTTCCGGGCGCGCCACCCGGGCAGCTTGTGCATTGTGTCGCGCGCGCGATATGCCTGCGATAGGACGCTACGTGCGCGCGGCTATGTATATATACACCCATGTAACTATACTGTAGACAATTGGCATTTGTGGACAGTGCTCGGATTTTTGCGCGCGAGCGACGTGAACTCGTTTACCTTTTGTATTATGTAAATAATTTACAAAGCTCCTCTTGTTCTTCCTATCGCTCCCTTCTGTAATTCCCCTCGCTATCCTCTCCCTATCCCCTTCTACTTTTCCTCCTGCCGCAGCTCAGGTGCTTCAGATTTTTAGATAGCAGTTACTGCGGCCGCCAACATTTTTTTTTCTTCTTTTTTATTATTTGATAATAAACCACTACCACCTTCTTGTAAAGGACGGGTGCAAACAATACACTCGCCGCCAACGCGCCACGGACACTTCCTTCCTCTCGGCCACTCTCCCCCCCCCCCCCCTTCCCCCTCCCCATCCAACCCCAACTTGTTGAAGCAATGAAGACACTCCACAGCAGTGGTGACTGCACGAAAGCCCCTTTCTTTGTTCATGTTAGTGCTAAAAAAATGCGCTTGATTTGTTCGACGGTTTACTGACCCTTGCTGCATTCTTTGCTCCTTCCACATCCTCTCATCCTTTACGAACGAGCACCGCGCTTCACGCTCTCTCTGTGCCCCGCGCCAGCCATTGTGCTGCATGCACGCCGCGGCCGACTGAACAATGGAGGGTGAAACACAGACGTGCCTTTTCGATCCAACCAAGACTTTCCTCCCTGAGCTCAACAAAATATTTACATTCCATCAATACGCTTATCAGCACTAGCTACGAAATGAGTGGGCATATTTCTTGGTTATATTTTAAATGTTACATTTTTTATGCACATTTTTGGCCTAATGTTTTGCGAACTGTGGAATGCAAAAAAAAAAAAAAGTAAATTATCCCTGCTAAGTCTCGAAGGCAACACAAATGTTCGCTCGCTTATTATTTCAGTAGCTGAAACTCTCATTTCTAATTATTTAGTTCTGTTTTTCATAAGCTCTTTGCTTGATCTGCCAGTAAGAGGGTTCTTTTCTTTGAAGATCCTGAGCATGTCCTAATATTTGTTCTTTTTTTTTTTTTGCATGTAAGCGTACATGCCCTCTTGAGCTAAAATATTTGAAAATTTCCAAGGGAAGATCCTCATACATATTTGCTTCTACTAAATTTTCGTGCTCCACGCTCTTCCACACAACTGCTGGGAGGCTGCCTAAAAGCAAGAGACCCTTAGTGAATATGCTGCAGTTTTTCTTTTTTTTACGTCATTACCGTAAATGTCATCGCTAACGATGGTCGACAGAGTTACTTTTCGCTCAGCCTCAGCCGACTTAGTTCAGAGTATTTCACTTTTGATGCCAAAATTAGGGCTGCCTTTGCTGCACACAATGAAATTTGCATTCCTGACAGATGCAGTTAGTTTTAAAAATGCACGGATGTTACTGAGTGAACATTATAAATTTCTGGAATAAATGCTGTAGTGTGGGGAGAATTTCCCAGCCTCAAGGCTGTTCTGTGTGACCTTTGTTTTTGAGGTCTCGATTCTGTCAGACTCGGAGCGTACTCATACGCAGTGATGTGTTACTGCTTCCCTCTCTTGAATAATCAATATTTGGTAGCGCATCGAATGTTGTTAGCTCGAACCTAATTTTTTATGCCCAGAAATATTTAGACTGATTCGTTTCGGCACGGGGGACTTTTTTTTTCTTGCTTGAAATGCCCATATGATCTTAAATTCTGCTTTCAGGGTCAGCACCATTTGCAGCTATGCTGTCCATCTCTTCGGCGAGTGCAATAAAATATCTTGAGTATCATCATCATCGCTGTCGTGATGAAGCATGGAGAGAAAGAAAACAAGCCTTTAGCCACTTGGAAGCATTGTGGAGAGTTAGTAGATGATGCTTTATATAAGCTAGTCATACTTCACCACACTTTATAACAGTTCTGCTTTTTTTTATTAACCAGTGCTTAGTACCTTCTATTGGCGCTTTTTCTGTTCTTTTAAAGTGTAACAGGTGTCCAATGCCTCTTAGCAGTAAAGTTGTCTCAGTGCACTTTTTTTTTTCCATGAAACTACGCATACGCAATAATTATTCCTCCTTGGATCTGTTCACGTGTTTTATGACCGTAAATTATGTTGCTGCACACGAACTTTGCCATGCGGCTGAAAGAAATAACTTAAACGTCTCCTGCATTTTGTTCACACTAATTGTCTGAGGTCCCACGATGTTCGATATGGCTCGCTCTCGAGTCGGAAAGCGCTCCACTTTATACATTAGCGGAAATAAAGTAGGAATATAACCGGCGACATGTTCACTAAAGTCTCATGCGCATGATTTTCATATGCGGCTCAAGAGGTCATTTTTTTGCAAGAAAAGAACTTTACTTGGTGCTTAGCGAACTACGAGCTTTCCATATCTCGATAATTGTTCCTGGCTTATAACGACAAAACCAAAAAAAAGAAAACCCTTGTAGTGTGGCTATAAAACTGGAAACTTCGCTGCAAAAAAAAAAAAAAAAATGATTAAGCATATATTACCCGTCTTTCAAGGTTGTGACAGGTAGACTGCCGCGGAGATCTCTGTGAGCAGTAGCTAGGAAACACGATAACTGCACGTGGGGAGCCCAGCAAAAGGATATTTGTTTTGATTTTCTTTATTTCAGCAAATGCCATACCTATTACAAGGACGACATCTGCATCGCTGAAATACAGATGTTAATTATAATATGGATTCCCGAGGCAACCGACCGTGGGAGAGGCTGAAGGAGACATCTGGTTGAGTTTTCTCAGACTACATCTGGAACTGCCGACCATTTAGCCCCTTGCCCTGCTCTTGGACAATACCGGGGCCGCCTTTCGAAAAACTTACACTCACCAGCGACCTATGCTGCTTCCCCTACAGCCACTGGGCCTTCCCGTGAGCCCGGCATCGGTCACAGCTTCTGCACCGGATCTTATTCAAACCTCTGGGATAATACGCGCTTTTTCTTAATAAATGAAGAAATCTCATCAAGAATACATATTTCTAGTCTGTCTTCAGTGCATTTTTCAATGCGTTGCACAAACAGCTCTATGCACGCGAATGCCTCCAAGCAATGGATTGTCAAGAAAACATGAAACCAATATATAAATTCCGATACTAACATCATGCATGCCATTAGGTAGGGTTGGCTTACAAATATTGCGGTGGCAATCAATTTGAGAGGATGAAAATATTCAGAAGCCTGTGAAGAACATCCGACGGCGAATATTACGATAGCCGGCAAATACGGTTTGGTTGCCAATATAGAACAGCCAGTCAATATCAATATAATAATTATCTGTTTGAAACAGGAAGACCAGCATCGTAGGTATGCCGGCTTTTTCAATGGCTAAATATAGGTCCTACATCTTTTTTTAGCCCGGATATATATGGCCGCGGGTAGCATTTGGGTCGAATGCCAATAAAGGTACACATTTGTGCCGCGTTTTTCCGATGCAGAGTTAGTATTAGTCCATTGTTGTGCTACTTGGGAACTGCCAAACAAGCACACAGAATGTCGGAGTAAATGTGACAGAAAATGTAGAAGTAGGTTTAAAAACAACATATGTCATTATTTAATTTTAGAAAAACCAAGCAAATAAACTTTATATTATTCACATTGTTATACGCAGGAGCCGCAGAACGGTTTTCCCCTGGAGAGTGGCCTGCCTGTAGGGAACAGCCGGGTTCATTCATGGGTGAGTCTCTTAACTCCACCATGTGAGGTAACAAGGAAGGAAGGGAGGAACGAACGAACGAATTTCTCAAAAAGTGGGCCCCACTCAGTAGTGGAGCACTGGGCTCCCCCACGGGCGCTGCGGGACAGCTCCGCGATCCTATTCGCACATAAATAAACCACTTGTGTTAGGTTTGACGAGCGTTTTTTGCGATTTACTTGAGGCAGCACTTCAGAAACCCTCTTTTCCCCCCTTTTTGCAGGCTGGCGCCATAATGTGTTCGTTCGAACTCCAAAAGCGAAACACTTTTTCTCGTCGGCATCCTTCATATGGACTGGTCCCTGTTAGGCGATACGGCGCGGCGGATGTTATGTGATATCTGTGGCTGTTTTCATTTCAGCCTTAAATGTTCAAGACTGCGAACGACGGCAAAACGAAGTTGTTATCTTGTGACGACTGGTATGCTGAGAGCCGTGCCCTGTGGTGATGAGTTATGCTTGGAGACGAAGCAATTTTCGGGGTGGCAGCTCAACTTCAAATGTTCTTCACTAAACACCTCGAGGAACCTTTCCCAGATGAAAGGAAATAAACTGGTCTAATAAACTACAAGTGTCTGTATTTGGTCTACCTCAAGAAAAATAAATGTGTGATGTGTATTTTTGGTTCAAAGCGTCCTTTTCTATATCGTGAGTAGTTTTTTATACCACGACATATTCAGTTCGTCAGCTTGGTTTGCCTCAAGAGAAATAAATTTGTGATGTGTCTTTGTGGTTCAAAACATCTTTTTCTACACCTGAAGTATTTTTTTACACCTCAACCTATTTAGTTCGTCAGCTTGGTGTACCTCAAGATAAATAACATTTTTTATAGGTCCTACACATACAAGGAGCAGAATGGTTAGTTCATAATTCCTGAGAAGTTCATATATTAAGAGAAAAGAGAACGTAAAGTGATATAATTTTGACATTTTATTCAAAAAGAATATTGATTCTACTACGCATAAATGCACGATCCGAATAGCATAGGAAGCTAGATTATGTACAAATGTGTGTGAGAAATTTGTGCAGTGTTATAAAAATAAATTTCTTGTCAATGACAGCTCAGTGCCTTGTTTCATTTTTCTTTGAAACGTATAAAGAAATATTTTTGCACTCTATTACTCATATTCAGGTATGTTCTCAACAATGTTTCCGAACAAATTAAAGTGATCGAGTTCAACGTTTTGGTCATTCGGCGTGGATTGAGCCTTGTCATCGACAATCTAAACATTTCGGACCGTGGGAAGGCGGTCAAAGCTTGGCTAACACTCTCTGCTCGACAGAAATCATTGCGATGAAACAGACGCGGATATGACAAAAATATATACATATATCTATAAGGGAGAGTTCGAGAGAAAATAACTTTATATCTAACCGAGAAGCTTCAATTGCACTTCGTCACAGCGCCAAGTTTCAACTGCTTTCTGCAAGCATAAATGCGACCGATGGACACAACATAACTGGTAGGCCTACAGATAAAAAAAGCCGTACCCACTGTACATCTGGATATAAGGCTTTGCCGTGAGACAAGATAGAGGGGACTTTTATTCATGACAGCGCTGTGTGATGTAATTAAGTCGAAGGTTGCGTGCTAGACGCTAGTTATATTCAACAAAACGGAGAGTTGAGCTAGTTGGTACATGTTTAAGGAATAACAGCGCAGAGACGAAGGACAAGCAAGAAGACAACACCTGCGCTGACTATCAGTTGCAGTTTATTAGAAAGAAATATGTCAGTTATATTCTCGACAGTGCTAGTAGAGGTATACAAGGGTAAGGCCTCATAAATATGCACGTTTGACACACTTGTGGACATATGCAGTTCGTATTTGAAATGTGAAGTGCTCGCCACAGTTCACCTATACGTCTGCGCGCGCCACTCGGTTTGCTGTGAAATCAACTTGTGCTACGCATACGCATTCTATTAGCTGCAGAATATGAACAGAGAAAGCTTATTCAGTGAAATGACTGATTGCGTACGAGTCGGGGAGGCGATCACTCACGCATCAGCTGCTGCTTGACCCAGAAGCGAGCATCAGGAACCGGCAGCGACAGTCCCTTCTCCGCAAACCTGCCAATGCTCCCACACTGCGTCGGCGGATCCGTCGGCCATCCGCTTCAAACACAGCAAAAATACATCCCGCCCCTAGCTAGCTCAGTGTAATCTAATCTATCTGGCATTTTCCTCGTCTGCCCTTTACCCGCCTCCGGTGTTGCCTATCGCGTGGCAGGGCGGAACTTTATTTTGTAGAGAGAAATTGAGGTGGCGCCACAGGGCACGGCAAGGGGAGTGCGGCCTCCCGTTTTGCTGATCAGTGCATGTCACATGGTGCAAATGCGCTGATAACAGTTCATTAAGTGTGACCCACACGTCACATAACCCACACTAGCATGCACGTTCACCCGTGAGGAATATTCACCACAAGTTGGCATGAATGTTATGCACAAAGAACCGCCTCTCTATTCTGTCTCGGCATAGAACGGGGTTATTTAAGAAAGCAGATTGGTGTTTTCTTTAGGTATTTCAATAGGCAACTGACACAGAAAAAAAAAAAAAAACGCAGAGAAATATCGGTTATTATGTATATTGTTATTTACGTCTGAGATCCGGCAAAAGAAATATTGTCCAGTATACTGGGGAACGCAATCCCGGGTTTCTCAAATATATAAAAAAGAAACGAACTGGTGGCGCGAAAAACTTCTTTATCAGATACTTTTGAAAACTTTTGAATGTAATGGGTATCGTTCCGGACACTTTCTTTTCCCTGCACCAACTCTCAGAAATGCGGAGTACATTGCGACTACGCTTTAACATGGGCGTATTAAAGTTAGCTCTCGTAAGAGTACAACCTACTCTAAGCGTACATTTTACGATTGCCTGCATATCGAGACTATGAACGCATAAAATGCCCTGCAGTTTCGATACGCAGGAAAATATATTTCTTGTATAGTTTGCGAAACCAATTTCTAAATGATTGAAGTAAATAGCTGACACCATTTACACACCGTTTCTGAGGGCCACATGGTGCACCAAGCTGATGGTTAAAATTTTTCTGATACGCAACAGGCTTGAAAATAGCTTCCATGACACACGGCGTTGCAGTCTTAGTCACTGTAGAGCTATTCAGCCCGAACACTAGCTCGTCGGAGAGTGCGCTTTCGTATTCACAGTTTCGTTACGAGTTGTACATGCATGGATATGTTTGCGCACAGCATAAATATACACCACTCACCTGACCCTTGGGTCCTGCAGTGCGGTTGTGTAAGCGACGCTCGTACGCCAGCTATCTTAAACGGAAACGTCGTGTTTTCGCATATCGTAAGGCTGGCCGCGTTGTTGTTTCCTTTTTGTGCCTGCCTACAGAGACTGAGTTCATCGACGAACCTGAGCCAGCACGAACATCACGAGACCCGCGCAGCAGGGAAGAGCGCTCAAGGGGACGGAGGTGTTAAGTGCTTTCGAGCGGATCGCACGCATCCGAACTGCTTGGAGGGGTATCGTGTTCTCGCCAGTTCCTGCTCGTACAGCTCGTCGTGCAGCCATGGCGATTGCAGGCGCTATGCAGGGGATTACACAGTATGGCAGTAACATCGAGCAAAAAGGAACTACATCCCTATGCTGTAGTGTATGTGGATGGCAGCAAAAAATAAAAATTAAAGGTCATGCTATCATCGCGATGAATAGAGAAGGAAAAACCTTGTAACATAATTAATTCCGGTTTGAAAGAAGAAAAACGTTGTAACATAATTAATTCCGGTTTGAAAGAAGAAAAACGTTGTAACATCATTAATTCCGGTTTGAAAGAACAGCGTATTTAATTTGTTGGCCGCCTTCTTAAGCTCAAGTTTGGAGCAGCGACAGCAGCGCCTTATTCCGCTCTTCGCAGTACAGCCACGTGCTACGGCGCGTAGTAAGACGAAAAGTCTGTCGCGCGTAATATTACTGAAGTTTCCGCAATGACGTCTGTTCCTTAGTATTCACGGAATGCAGGAAGTCATTACTGCAACGTTGGAGTGGGCTACAAATCTTTAAGCAACAGGAAGGACCGGTAACCATTGGTGAAACTTTACACCGATTTTTAAGCAGGTGGTACGAGCGAAAAAAGTTTGCAAAGCACCTAAAATATACTGTTGGCGCAGAATTTCTTCCAATGTACCCTCTTTATCCTGCGACATTTGCATATCTTTCTCCACTGCGTTTTTTATTTTTTTCCCCTCGAAGACTGAAATGCAACACACAGCGAATGTTTCAGGGGCAGTCTACTGGCTTCTCCAACCATTTTGTTCTTGCCCTATTAGAAACTCCATCTCCAAATTAACAAAAACTCTGCTGTGCAGCTGAGGAACACTGCATAACCGCTCAGAACTTAATTTTTTCATATGGTAGTCTTGTTTCCTCAGTGGTAGTCTGTGTCTGCAAACATTGACTTTGAGGACACGACCTACATATAGTAGTACAGTAACTCTATGCAGCTCTCTCAATACCACGACTGCCGCGCTGCCTAAGTCAGGTGCAGAATATGCCATAAATTAAGATACAGATATTTTGTTGAAAGTATAACTGAGAGTACCAAAATACCTACGAATAAAATGAAATGGATAAATAAACTAAATAAACTCAGTGAAATCTACCGTAGACACTTACAACCGCTTTTTGCTAATAGTTGCTGATAAACTTGTTGTAGAAGGCATTGGACCTTAGTTTTCTTGCGTAAGGGCATGCTGCGTTTATTTTATATTTTTTCAGACTCATTCTATTACGCACTTGTAAAATATCTATCAGTGATATCAACATGTCGCTAGACAGAATAAGACACATGGAGGACGATTAAGTCATATGTGTTACCAAGAGTGTAAGTACGCAATGATTGATCTTGAAGCTTTTTAAGAAAAAAAGTTTGGTTACTTTCATGAATGAGAGAGTTGCTTTTCAGGCTCGTTTAGGAGCAAGTGCGAAAAATTATTTGCTCTTCTCCAATATTACATCCTGACGCTATAGTAGAAAAGAGGACTGGACACGTATTGAGGGTGAGCCTCAGTTTGCAAGCTAACCAACGTTTCGACAAGGGAACTTGTCTTCGCCTGGCAAGAGCGACCATCACTGGCAGAGTTTAAATGCTCTTGCTTTCGAAGAACAGCGAAGGAGGGATGGATGGAATGGGTGGGGGGGGGGGGGGGAGGGGGGGGGGGAGAAGGACTGGGTTAAGGAATAAATGATCATTGATTAAATGAAGCATTTCATCGCGTTAGCCACAAAAACTAATTGCAAAATTACGGGGTTTCATCGGGGATGGGGAAATTTCAAAGTGGGTTACAGACTTCTTAACAAACCGGACACAGTTCGTGCTCTTTCAGCAGACGCAATCGGCGACTGTGCCCGTCACATCAGGCGTTCCACAAGAATCCGTGCTGGGGCCACTATTATTTTAATTATTATTTATTTTTACATTATTATTTACATTACTAAATTATTAATTACATTACTATTATTTTTACATTACCAGGAATATCGATTGCAACATAAAACTCTTCGCCGAATACTGCATTGTTCACAAAACTATTAACGGCTACGAAAATTAAATTTCACTAAATGACTCACTGGACAAGCTAACCGAATGGTGCCAAAAATGGCAAATAACGATAAATACAACCAAATCAGCTTGCATGACAATAACAAGAAAACAGCGACCTTACGACTTACGAATGTAAGCGCACTGATTCACCGATTAACCTTGCAGCTATTTCGTGCTTAGCGACGCTGTCATCCCGAGCGCAACTAGCACGACTCAAATTTCTATTTCAACTGATCCACGACTACTGTAAGATAGACCTTGAAAAATACATATCGTTCTCGCAGTCACGACTATCAAGACATAAACACGCGCGTACTATAACAGAATACTCATGCCACAACGACATGTTCATGCATTCCTACTTCCCCATCGTGATCAGAGAGTGGAATTGCCTAGATCCTTCCATATCTTTCCTGCAGAATCGTTATCACAATTCACGTCACGACTGAAATTCATGTTATGCAATCAGTAATCCTCTTGGTTAACCATTGAAACGCCTCGCAAACATTAATTGGATTTCTATCCTGAAGGGAATTTATTTTTATTGTTTCCTTAACACTGTTACTATTATCTTGTTGCCAATCTGATGATACACCTGTCTATTAGATATGTAATATTTTCTCCAGTGTTTTTATTTGCTTGTTATTTTTACTGTTCCTAACCTAATCTGCCCTTTTGCATTCACCTTTGTTTGGCCTATTATACGCAATTCATGAGTGCACTGTTGAAAATACCGTGTTTCAATTTTGTTTGCCCGCCTGCTTTGGTCTCAATTGAGACTGGCAGTTTTGAAAAAAAAAAAAAATAAGCAATTAAAATGATTAAATATTGTTTCCTTGAGTATATATAAACTTCCAGCTGTATCGCTTACCAGGTCCCTTGAAATGCCTGTCCCCTCTCATGGTAGAACGAGAGAAAGAAGATAGCTATACGGACTGAAAGAACACTGAAAAAGGGTTCACAAGTCGAACTACAATTCGACAAGAAGACTTGTCTTTGTCCAGGCCCTCCCAAGGAAAACCTGCCATCGTCAAAACTTGTTTTAGATGCTGACTCATCATCTACCACGCATTGTGGTTGCCCTGTTGCTGCTGCCTGTTTTATTTCTGACGTGGAGGGACAACTGGTTCCAGGTTCAGAAAAACTCATACTCAAGAAAAAAATTCTTTCATTCCTTGCCCTGATCCTCTGCACCCTTCCCCCCACTTCCTTCCTTTGTCTATTAGTATCCCACCATTGTCTGTTTGTCTATCAATCCTACGATGGAGCTTCTAAATAGTGCTCCTTTCACGACGCTAATCTGAACGTATTTATTCAAGGAAGAATGAGAAAAAAAACCCTGCCTCATTTAATCTCGGCGCCGTGTCGAAATACACGGCTTTCCACTCCCTCCACTTTCCAGGAGGCTATGCAATACTCAAAGCATTTGAGTAGAACCCTACTGCGGCTTCGAAGACCGCAATAATTTTTGCCCTGCTTTACAAACTGCCTGTAAGACTTGCAATGCACATGCGTTTGCCTCATTCGCAGCTGTGGATTTCGAAACCTGTCTCCAGTAAGCACGCGGCCTTGCTACGCTCTCACGCGCTCAGTCCGCAGCTGCAAAAACATTCCGAGCAAGAGAACTCATCCCGTCGGATAAGCTTTTGTAACATAATGGTTAAACACAGTCTCGTTACAAAATGTTTCCTGAATATAACCTATACACCTATATTCCAATGCTAAAAGGGTGCAGCTGTTTTGCTCGCAGATGGAAATGTAGATTCTCTACTTGGTGAAGCCTGTATAACCATTTGTGGCTGCGGACCTTGATGTGCTATACTTTTGCTCTGCTCATAGTGAAAGCGACAGCACGAAGGTAGGAATTCGTTCTTAAAAGTTCTGTAACGTCTCTGAACTTTGTCTTAGCAGTGGCTGCAGCTAAAGCATGAAAATGCGGTGGAGATACACGGTGTTCAAAAGCTTGCTTGTTTAGAAAGCGGTAGTAATGCGGGCATACACGTTTTGGGGGTTTTAACTCAACTTATTCCTCGTAAAAGAAGGGTTACTCTAAAGCTGTAGTTCTGCTTAGGCACAGAAGAAAGAGATATGAAGATAGCCCCATATATGTAGACGCGCCACGCTGTTGAGTAGATTTGCGTTCACATGAGAATTCATAGAATGTTTTTCTGAAATCCTTAGTTACTACTGCATGCTAAAATCTTGACGGCGGTTGTCAAGAAATAGGAAATAAATGAGCGGGTTCGAGAATAATTCTTCGTACTGTAAATAAAGTCGTATAAACTGTCACTTCCAAGGTTGTGAAAGTATGGACAGTCAGGTAAGGCGCAGGTAGAAGCAATATGAAATAGAATGCGAGGATTCATGGTAATGTGGGCCGATCGAGTGGCTGTGGCAGTCTTCAAATCTGGGGTACTCACCATCGCATACATTTAAATTTATTTAGAATTTCTTTTTTTACAGAAATAAATGGATGGTGGTGAGTGCATCAAATATTTAGAAAAGTAAGAATTTTAAGAACAGTGACTTATTCTAGAAGCAGAGTACGCATTGAATTTGTGAGACCAGAGATGTCAGTCGAATTCTAATACATATATTGCGAAAAGCACTACAGGGCGTGCCCTCTGTATTCAGAACAGGCAAAAGTTGGACGTAAGCTCGCATCATTACGTGCTTACATGTTTACGTTAATAATATGTCTACCTGTGCTGCGATATGCATTGCGCCATAATTTCATTGTACTGGATTAGAGACAGTGTGACAAAAACAGTGCACACGGAAAGAATAGTATGAAGAATTTGTGATGCATTGTTATATCATCATCATCATCATCATCATCATCATCATCATCATCATCATCATCATCATCATCATCATCATCATCAGCCTGATTATACCCACTGCAGGGCGAAGGCCTCTCCCATATCTCTCCATTTAACCCGGTTTTGTGCTAGCTGCATCCACTTGACCCCTGCGAACTTCTTAATCTCATCCGCCCACCTAACTTTCTGCCGCCCCCTGCTACGCTTTCCTTCCCTTGGAATCCATCGAGCATTGTTATATGCAGAAGGTAAAAAAAAAGTATGGGGGGAAGTAAAGCTCTGCCATTAAGGATTTGACGCGATAGCGTAATCTACCACTGCACATTACAGCCCCGCTTTGATCATACTGTACGAACGTCACTAACTCGGCATCTAAGAGCACTGGAAGGTCGATTTTTAATTACCACCCTCTTTTAAAACCCCTGCGCCCCCCCACCCCCCCCCCCCCCAACTTGGGATAAAGTGGCAACATTGTTCATTAAATGTATTTATCATCATTCCACCTCAAATCTGCGACCCGCGTTGGCTGCTCGTTCTACTATCTGGTGTCACGTGATCTCGTTAATCGCCACAAACCAACGAAGATGCAGTGCTCAGCCATGTCAGCTGCCAGCTGCCGCCTGCCAGCGCCTAATGCCCATGATTTTTCACCCACAATGGTATCACCGGCAAAGTCGTATTTTCTGCGTAACGTGCCTTTTAACGCCGTCGCGTTAAAAATTAGGGCGATTCACAGTGGTTAAGCCTGAAACATATTAAACGTTCGCTCTTTACATTAGCATAGAGTCTTAATATTCGACATCATGTGAAAGACCACAACACACACATGTGAAGCCCCGCACGAACCAAGTCGTACGAAGGCGCCAGCGTGGCTTAAGAGCAGTATGCCTGACCGGGGATGCAAGGGTCCTGGTGAGTTCAATTTTCACCTGAAAAGTGATGCCCAAGTTTGTAGCTCCTGCCTTTAGGGGGATGTGATACGATTTCATAGTTTCCTCGTATCACACAAACCGCCGACCCAATAACTGGCACCAACGTCCCCTGCTGACTACCACATGCCAGTGGCTTACCACTACCACTACCACTACCACTACCACCACCACTACTACTACTACTACTACTACTACTACTACTACTACTACTACTACTACTACTACTACTACTACTACTACTACTACTACTACTACTACAGTTACTACTACTGCTACTACTACTACAATATTATTACAGTTACTACTACTGCTACTACTACTATTACAACAACTACTACTACTACTACTACTACTACTACTACTACTACTACTAGTACTACTACTACTACTACTACTACTACTACTACAAATAGCACCACTGCATGGCGGAAATTTTCTTTCGTTTCTTACAACAAAAATGTCATTAACGAAGAGTACTTTGTAACGGGTAGTATAGTAGTAGTAGCAAGATCCGGACCATGAAAAGGAAATAACAAGGAGAATAAGATTGGGATAGAGCGCATTTTGCAACAAGCACTCGCAGAATATGGCTACCAGTTTATCCAGTATCGCTCAAGAGGAAAGTATACAACAGTTGCATCGTACCTGTACTCACCTATGGGGCTGAAACGGGGAAGCAAATGAAAAGGGTTCTTCTTAAGTTGAGGATAACGCAGTGGGCTATGGAACAAAAAATGGTAGGGTAACGTTAAGAGATAGGAAGTGTGAAGAGTGAGTTAGAGAAATAACTCAAAGTACTGACATTATAGTGGAAATCAAGAAGAAGAAGAGATGGGCATGTGCAGGACATGTAGCGCTAAGAGAGGAAACCAATGGTCGCTTAGGGTAACAAACTAGACTCCAAGGGAAGGCAAGCGTGCAGAAGGTTTGGTGGGTGGATGAGGGTAAGAAGTTCGCAGGGGTGAAGTTGATGCAGATAGCACAGGACCGGGTTAATTGGAGGAATATATGGGAGAGGTATCGCCCTCCAGTGGGTATAGTCAGGTTGATGATGATGATGACTTCGCAACTATATTTTTAATTTATTACTGCCATGGAGTGCATATCGAGTCCCATTATTTTGTTTGATAGCTTTGCTTATCACGCATGCACCATTATCACTCACATTACTCCCCTAATGATGCCTATATCTGTCTATATGGCTACATACACCTGGGGTTATGTATCGACTACAGTATTTGCTCGAAGGCATGTGTGGTAAGAGGTACGCGTAATGCCCTACGTGTCTCCTTCATTGTTTTTCGTCGTAAAGTGTTCAAGTTACGTAACGTATCCAATAATAAGTCTGCATACTTGTGCAGGGTACCTCCACCATGTTCATAACTGTTACATTTACGTTGATCATATATGTTACATTTATGATTAAACGTTTTGAAAGGTCATCTTGATTTACATTTGCGACATTACTGAAATTTTAACATAAAAATAAGATTAAGAACAACAAAATATTGTTCGGCCAAAAGAAAAAGTGAAGCATTTCTGTAACAGTTTCTTGCTAGAAGGACCGGACAAAAAATGAAAACGAGTAAGCATAAACAGAGGAAGAAGGCAGGAGTGAGGCCTTAGCGCTAAGGCAGTCAAAGCAGTAAAAAGAAATCGCGCATCTCGAAACTGCTTTTTTATCTTGTAGACTTGCATAAGAGAATACCTTGCTGTCATATTAAGGCTTTCGTAGTGTGAAAGAGGTTCCTTGTCTATCGTTTTATATTTTATAAAGTTTTAACCCCATCATCTCGTGTTAACTAGCCGACTTTTGAGCGCAATAATACAACCAGCCAAACTCGCCATTTTGCTGTAATAAGATCACTTGCTCTTCAATGTACCCTAAAATAGTGCCGTTAAACAACGTGCTCACCACATATCCTTCAACTAAGGCATTTCTTTTCTTCCAGGCTTGCTCGATCAGAAACGGCTGACTATGGCGACCGAGATTTTTCGCAGGATTGAGGGTCTCTATTTGGGCAAGCACTTCCGAGAGGATGCGGTTCGCTCTGCTTTCGCATACAAACCACTACCTGGAGATCTCTTTCTTGCTGCTTACCCGAAATCTGGATCTACATGGGCACAAATAATCATCTACTACATCTTAATGAATGGAGAAGACCCGGAGGACCCTTTAGAGCCACTCATTCGACTTCCATTGCTGGAGATGCGGGGTGCAAACGCTGCAATGTATGCTCCAAGACCAGCGGTATTTAAGACGCACTCACCGTTCTACTTAGCTCCGTATTCACCTGACGCTAAGTACATTTACATTGCGAGAAATCCATATGACACCTGCGTCTCTTACTACTATCATACAAGAAACATTCCAGCGTACAGATTTCAAGATGGCACCTTCGAGGAGTTTTTCGAACTGTTTCTCACTGGTAGGGTTGATTTTGGGGACTACTTTAAAAGCGTGCTATCCTGGTACGAGCACCGCAACGACGAGAACATACTTTTCCTCACGTACGAAGAACTCATACGGGACACGCCTGGCTACGTTTTGAAAATGGCCGCGTTCATCGACCCCGAAAAGGAAAAAACGCTCCAGAAAAACTCAGACATCATGACCGGCATTCTTGAGAAGACTAATTTTGAAAACATGAAGACGTTTTTGCAGTTATATGTCGGGCAAATGGCTTCGAGAGCATCGCCATTCTTCAAGCTCATCCGGCCGGAACTGCTTGAAAGTTTGCAGAACGGGTTCGACTTTTACAAGGCGCCCATGACTGGGGAATTCGTGCGGAATGGAGAAGTTGGTGACTGGAGGAATCACTTCTCCCCCGAACAAGTTTCGAGAATGAAGAAAAGGATAGCCGAGGCCGTAGGACGCACAGACCTCATGAATCTCTGGAAAGACGTGAGCCTTCCGTAAGGGTTCAGTGAATGTTGCAAATGTGCCAAAAATCGGCAGAAATATACCACATTGCTCCCAGAAGCCTAATGTGCTGTGGTGCAATTCTGTTTTATTTCTCTTATACTGTAGCAGTTTTACGTTATTAAGTTTTAGTTAAAGTTTCTTACAGCATCCATTATTACCTTTCAAGAAAAAAGAAAACAGACATTTACAGCTACACGTGTTTATTTACATTGCATGCTAACTTTCTATCCATTTTTCTTTCTTAGCTCGTTGTGTATTTCTAGAGCATCTGCATAGAGTTTCTCTAACTAGAGGGAAAGCTGAGGGCGCTGCACTTCAGCCACCATCGGCGCGCTAAGCATCATGGGCCGGTGTGCTACTTGATGCGGGACAGTCGGTTTTTCTCAGGTGCGTGGAGTGCGTTACTGCGATGTTTGTTTTTCGTCATCATCATCTCAAGGTGCGTACATAGACCGCAAAAGCCATAGTAGCGAAGGCGCAAAAGCAGACGTCGCCAATAAAAGGTTTCTGTTTCCCGAAATGCCACTAAAAACTTTCTTATGTGATCGCACAACCATAAATATTTTCATAACGTTTCTTTCTTTCGAAGTTTGCCTATTAGGTGCGAAATATTGATATTTGTGCTGCTCAAAACTAAGCCAATAGGAGAAAGAGCCATCGCTTATATTCGATAAATCTCACATTGACATGCTGTTCCTCTCTTTTCTTGCTATTTTTAGTCACAAAATTGTATGTTATGACATTATTTACGGGAGAACAACGTTTATCTTTGCATTGGATTTGGCCAAAAGTTGTAGTTCTGCACTCGGTAGCTCTCCGGCCCATGATGCTTTGAGCGCTCATGGTGGCTGAACCGGTCGTCAGGAAACTGCTTGTAAACTCCCATAAACGGCAGCACAGCTTTCCCTCTAGGTAAGAGTAAGAAACTCTATGATCTGTTGAGAAGGCGAATCTTCGATTATGTTCTCAGGTAGCCATTTCTGTGCCGTTGAACCATGCCTGGTACAACCTCGCGTGTCTTGATGTCTTCAGCAAAACCAAAGGACACTCTACAACTTGTTAAATCGCAAACCAATCGCAAATTGCAAATCAGTTTCCAAATAATTTGCGCTATATTTCATTTAGGCCTCTCTACAGTTTTTTTGGCGATTGTTTCAAAAATGTCCATTGCGACCGCAAAGGGTAAGCTGCAGCGGGAAAGAAGGCTTAGCACAGAAACGCGGTTGATACATATGGCAGCATTTCATAATGTTCACGAATACAGATCTTAAGATGGGTCGACGAGACGTGGTTGAGACAAGTTTTGGGAGGCCTGCCTTCATGCACGATATCAGAAAGGATGGCTCATAAGAACTGTCCCCTTCGTTGGCTGAGATTTCGCGCTAATTTCGTAGTTGTCATCATAATCATTCTTATTTAATATGCCTTCGCGTAGCTGAAAACGGGTAAAGAATTAATGTAGTTATTTGAACAGAATAGCACCGGTCGAATAGGAATAGACGCAGCTCTTCCCGCACAGCGTGAAAAGAGGTAATTTCAAGGTGAGGTACTTAAACATCTTTTTCACATATGAAATAAGAACGTTTTCCTTGTTGCAGTGCATCATAAAGTGGGTAATAAAATTATATTCTATAGTGACACAAAGAGCAAACGGAACTTTGGTGAATACGCGTGAATAGCTTTTTAATAGGCAATATTTTAAACATTAGCTGCACCAAATTGGCCCAAAATATTAAATACTCCCTACTAGAAGATAGGATTATATGAAAGCTTGAATGTACCGTTCTTCGATGCTATGTCAGAAGCAAGTATTGAAAGTTAAGAATCTTTTTGTGCTAAAAAGGCTTGGCCATGAAATGGAACCACCTACAGCAGAGGGTGGCATTGTAAAAATGAGGATTCACTGTAGTGTTGTTGACATGAAATCCTTCACATGTCCCTTATTTCAAGACCCGCCCGGAAACCGGTAAATCCTCTGTGCTAAGCAGTCTTTGAAGTTGGGGGGGGGGGGGGGGGGGGGGTTGGCGATGGACACCATCCTGGGTGCAATGCATAAAATAAGTTTCTTTTCCCAAAGCTGCCTATATTGCATGCTCCAAACGGGGCATTTCGCGCGATCTTTATATTTGAATGATCTGAATATCGCTGTAACGAAAGAGCTAAGAAGAAAAGCGTCACTGGTTGCAGCGTCTTTGTTGGGTCAGCATTGCTTCCACTGATTTTATTCTGTGTATATATCTACTATCGCGCACAGCATGACTTCCAACGGCCAGAAGCGGGCCGCAGCGCTTCACAGAAGCATGGTCGGATCCACAAGCGCAGTCAATGAAAACAAAGGGAAATGATTTTGCTCCTCAAGATGTCAGCGTTCTCCTCTGTGTCGCCTACTCTTGGGAGTAGCACAGAGTTCCGTGCAGCTTAAACATCGCATCACCGGCGCCTGCGTGACGATGCTATGCATGGCAGAGCATGGCGCCTGGTATGATTGATTCAGATTGCTATCATGGGCGTTTATCACACCAGCATTTTGTGCTTGTGGAGGAGAAAACATGGAAGCACGGCAGTGATCTCGGCGTACAATAAAGGCTCCGTGCGGGCAATACTACGCTTTCGAATTAATTGTGTTGAGGAAGCGATGCGGGAGATGCAGCTTTCTGCCAGAATATTGAAATCCTTTCCACTTCGTTTTGAAGCGCGCCGCTCGCGACATTACCGTGCGTCCGCAAAGTGCCGCAGTCACATGGTCGCTGGTTTAAAGTTGCATTGAGAGTGATAGTACCATCTCAACAATTTTTTTCAATACACTTACTATACTGATTTCGGTTGTGCGTACCTTGGTGAAGGCCACTCTTGCGTCTTTTGACTACTACAATTGAAACTCCATGATTTATTAAGCAGCCGCTAGCACTTTACTTTGCTACGTGTATTTACCCTTTGTAGGAACATTCGTAAGGTTAGTGAATAATCGTGTAACTTTCGACTGTTCATATTCGTTAGCCCAAGTTGCATTCATTTCGAATTCCAAAAAGCAATATTTTCACACCGTTATCCAACAATATAATTTTTATCTGTTTACATTTGCGGTCAGACAGACAAGCTGCCGGCTGGTTGCTGTTATAACATATTTCATCCGCAGGTCGTATCACACCAGCACTCAACACAGAGAAGGAAAATGCAGAACCGCTGACTAAATCCGCTGTCCAAAAGCGAGCCTTTGACCGGTGGTTGCCGCAATGAACCTGCGGAACCATGTCATGTGTCACCTGCAAAAAGGCATGCCTGCCATATCATCATCATCATTATCATCCGGATTATGCCCACTCTAGGGCGAAGGCTTCTCCCATATAGCTCCTACTATCCCGGTCCTGTGCTAGTTTCATCCGCCTGACCCCTGCAAACCTGTTAATCTCATCTGCCCAGCTAACTTTCTGCCTCCGCTTGCTGCGCTTTCCTTCCCTTGGAATCCAATTTGTTATCCTTCGAGACCATCGGTTATCCTCTCTTCGCACATGCCCTGCCCATGTCCAGTTCTTCTTCTTGATTTCGACTAGAACGTCATTACCTTGAGATATTTCTCGGGCCCACTTTGAACGCGTCCTATCTCTTAAAGTTTGTATGCCTCTCTGTGTTGTCCTCCGTTTAAGTAGTGCCCTTTTTTAGCCTCCACGTTTTAGCCCCATAGGTGAGTACAGGTAAGACACAACTGTTAAATACTTTCCTCTTTAGTGATACCGGTAAGTTGCTAGTCATAATCTATGAGTACTTGCCAAAATGCGCTCCAATTTAATAATCTTCTCCTGGTTATTTCTCTATCATGGTTCTGATCTGCGGTTACTACCTGCTCTAAGTATACATATTTGCTTACCCAGGTACTTCCAGTGTTTCGCTACCTATCGTAAACTGCTGTTCCTTCCCTAGGCTGTTGAACATTATTTTCGACTTCTGCATATCAATTGTTCGGCCTACTTTTTTGCTTTTACTGTCTAGATCATCAATCATTGTTTGCAATTCATCCGCTGAGTTACTTACCAAGGCAATTTCATAAGCGAATCGCAGATTACTAAGGTATTTTCCATCAACCCCTATCTCTAACTGCTCCCATTCTAAGCCCCTGAATACTTCCTGTAAGCAAGATCTGAATAGTACTGCGGAGATTGTGCCTCCTTGCCTAACGCCTTTCCTATGGGAACTTATGATGGCTGTGTGACCACTATAAATATCTTCCAGTACCTTCACATATGGTGCATCTACACCCTGATTTCGCAATGCTCCAATGCCTGCGGAGGTCTCGATTGAGTCAAATGTTTTTTCGTAATTAATGGATGTTATATTAGGGGTTGGTTATATTCCGAACATTTTTGTATTCCTTGGTTGATGGTATGGATATGATAGATAGTAGAGAATCCTTTTCGAAAAACGGATTCGTATTTTCGTTGCTTGAAGTCCAAGTTTGCCCTGATTCTAAAGCGATTAACTTAGCGAATACCTTATATGTAACATACAGTAAGCTAATTAGGCTAGAATTTTTTCATGTAGATTGTGTCCCCTTTGTAATGAATTAAGATAATGTTTGCGTTCTTTAATGATTCTCGTACCGTCGATTTCAATATGCATCGCGTACTGTGAGACTTACATACGTTTGTTACAATTAGCACAGCGGAGAAGAAATGAGCCCATGGGTTCGAGGTTTAACCGGAAGGGACATTGTCGGTGCTCTGACTGACGTCACTCCGCGGTTATTTTCACACGCTGATCAAGTTTGCTTTCGCATCTAAGGGCATGTGGCGGCACTCCGCGCCTTCGCTCCATGTGTCTCCAGCTGGGTGGCCTATCGGCGCGGCACTCTTCGTCGCGCGAACAGCGTGGAGAAAACGTCGCATGTATCCCAGCCTTGACAGGATCGAAGAGTTTCAGCCGGACGTGGCAAATGGGGATAATCATAGAGCTCACTGGGGCAGGCGCTACTCGAGGAGCAGGAAGTGACATAACTGAGAATTGGTGCCGTTGTAAAGTAACTGAAAGCGGAAAGCGGCCGGCGCAACTTAGCTGGTATCGCGATGGTGGATGGGCGCCGCTTATGCGGCGATATGGCTCTGGCTTGAGGGTGGCGTGTATGAACGGCGGCGGAATGGCGATCATCGGCTTGACCTCGGTAGACCGCAGCGGAATCGCCGGTGCGATTGCAAGTGCTCGAACGCTCTGCCAAGCCATAAGAATTGGATAAATTGGATTGGAGAGGATAACCGATGGTCGCTTAAGGTAACAATCTGGATTCCAAGGGAAGGAAAGTGTAGCAGGGAGCGGCAGAAGTTAGGTAGGCGGATGAGGGTAAGAAGTTCGCAAGGGTCAAGTGGATGCAGCAAGCACAGGACCCGGTTAATTGGAGGAATATGGGAGCGGCGTTTACCATATAGTGGGCATAGTCAGGCTGATGATAATGATGATGATGATGATGAAATTGAATTTTTCAGTCTCGGGTTACTTGATGACAGGTCTCGGCTTCCGCTAGACAGGAAGCAGCGTGATGATCACATGACGTTGCAAGCTTCTTCTATCATTTGCTTTCAGGAGATGATGTCAAACATCATGTCATCAAGGCTCAGTTCTTTCGCAGTGACGTCACACGCACGTTTGTGTTTTGGCGTGTGTGCACCACTAAAATAATAACGGCACCAGCCAACGGTGCTTTTTGCAAAAGGAGCGTGACATGCCTGAATGTGAAGCGCTTTACAGAACTCAGTGAAGGGTTGGTTTGCCGTTGCTGCTAGCGAAGTACCTCCAAGGACACAGCTCACTGCATTCAGAAGCAAACCAAGGCGTTTAAAAATATATTTACAATAAGCTTTAGCTGCTCCAGTACACAACGGTTCGCTTGCGACGCTTTCAGACCTACGCACTGAAAAGTTTAAGGAACAGGTGAAGAACTTGACAGCACTACAAACCGTCCGTTATCGGCACTCTGGACGCTTCCGTCTGTACTGAAAATGAGAAAGCGAAGATGCAAATTTGCAGCTTGGGTAATTTTTTAGCGCACGATATTGTCTGCAGTAACACGAAAAGTGCTCAGAATGCACTCTGAGTCTGACTCAATATGGCCGACGGCCCAGGAGCATTATCGGTGGGCGGGGCATCTAGGCTGCCCAAGGAAAATCGAACACCGGACAGCTGTGTCAGCAAGCAGTTCTGGACAGCCCGGGCCTGATAACGGAAAGCACCCAATGATGGAGAGAGCTCACTGTTCATTTACAGGCTGCAAGGCTGACCCCCGAGAGGTTGTGTTCGTTGTGTCCTCTTGCTTCACATGTTCTGCTCTGCGCGAGGACGGCGCTTCATTCTCTTGTTGCACGCTGAGGCGGGGATGAAGCTTTCATTCGAACAGCAACTGATCCCGTGACCACGTAATCTTAGAGGAAAACACTGACGGTGTGTTATTCTACCGATTTCAGCGCATCGAGAAGAGTCCACGTTCTCCTACTATCAACTCTTTCCTTTATTCCGAACACACTTTTATGGCACAAGATTTGTAGCCCTTGTGGAAGGGCTGCGCACAACGGGATGGAGACATTACCATGAAAAAAAAAAAGAAGAAAGGAGCATGTCGCTCCACAAAATATCTATTAACCGCGTCTTTTCTAGATATTCATACAATTTCAAAAGCGGGATTACCTTTGGTGCTTTGGGACAAAACATATTGGCAATTTCCACGACAATTTGAAAGTCGAGCGTCGTATCTGAGCGCGCAGGGACCTCCAACAAACCGAGTTACTACGGCGCGCAGGTGTCAGATGACATTTCGTGTCCTGCCCACGCAACGCTGTTCACTGCTCCCGTGGAGGCGACGACCAGAACACGTGGCGCATGCCTCTTGCAGTGATGGTCAATGGCCGCAGTCGCTTGATACGCAAAGAGGGCGCGGGAGTTTAAGCGCACAAGATATTGTTGTTATGTGCTGAGCCATCGCGTGGAAGCCAACCACGTCGTCGAAATTTTATAATCTAAGTAACTGTTTTAAAGGTCAGCAACCAATCTAAAAAGCAAATAAATGTGTCTCTATAATTTGGAAGAGTTAACCATCTTTCAAGTTCCCCTCATTAGCCTGTTTTCTTATATGTCATCACTGGTATTATGACGCTGCCAAAACCTTTTTTTAACTTTGAAAACGCATTATTAATGATTGGCGAAGTGCTCTCTGGAAACGTCTAGTACACTGATCAACATTATTATGAGAAACGGGAGCTGGCAGTGCTTGTAGAGCGCAGATAATGTAACTGATGGTCAGTAAGATCCAGCTGTACAAACTCAGACCGCTTCACTCTACACAACTCGCATCTGCATGCGGCGAGTGTGGCACCCGCTACTTACTCAAGGACACGTATGCCATATATGCCCTGCTTTGGTAAATTCTGCAGGCAACATTTACAATCTATAAGTTTAATAGTGGACCACTTTCACCGACCCTGAGAACTAGAGTACCTTAAAAGAACAGAAGAAGAGTTCTCGTCACTTCAACAACTATTTGGTGTTTGAAGCCTGCTTAGGTGCTCCTTTTCGTGGTTAGAAAGCAAGCGGCAGTTATTTTTGACCAGTAACACCTGGAAAGCGCTTTGATGGATACCTTTCAAAATGTGCCGAATCTCGTCGCTTTCTGTCATCGAGAAGTTCACACGATGACACGAGTGTATTCATTAAAACTTCCTGCTGGGCGAGTTGGTAGTTCATCTTGATGTAGGGTTTTTTTAGCGCAAAACAAAGACAAAGACAAGAAAGGCGAGACGTACACACACAAGCGCTTGTGTGTGTACGTCTCGCCTTTCTTGTCTTTGTCTTAGTTTGCGCTGAAAAAAACCCTACGTCAACACGAGTCTAAAACATCCTCGACGTAGCTTGTGAAAGCTTTCCCGGCCTCCCGGACCAGCCCACGCAAACGTTCTAGGTGCGAAGATTGCGGACTGTACGGAGTCTGAAGACATGCGCAACCCGAACACTGAAAGTAGGTCATATCGTGTCGTCGGCTAGTGATTACCAGAGTTTGACAATTTTCGAGAGGCAAATGACGACGCTCTTCAGTTTGAGTACGTCGTCTTTCTTATTGTGCGCGCAGACGCGTTCAAGGGCGGTGAAATCCATTCCCCAGATTCTCGATTGTCGGTGCTGCTGAAGACGTGCGGGTCCAGATAGGCGGGGCATTCCGAAGCAATTTTTGAAGAATGCAACACAATGGGCTGGGGACGTGAGGCCGGTGATGACACTGTCAGAGTCGGCCACCGAGGTGGGAAGCCGGCGGCTGTGCAACTCAAAGGTTTGCAGATAAGGTCGAGACACGCGGCCACCGCCAAGCGTAAGGCGGGATTTAAGACACTGACACTCGTCAGAATGGGAGCAATGGTTTAGTGGTTTGGCAGTTCGTAGCCTGCATGGCAGCGACACTTCTCGCCTTCGTCTCCTTCAATTTGTTCAGCTTAACTTCGCAACAATCTGAGTTATGACGGCATAATATTAGCATGCCGAGCCATAATGTCCCTGCCATGGAACACGTCGAGTGTAAATTGAGATTATGTGGAGAGGTCATTTTGTTCTCCCACTGTACCTGTCTACGCCTATGATTGCGATGTGCATAAATGTAATAACCTGTGTTAATTGCTTTCAAGAGTATTTCCAACAAAATATTTTTTGTTGGAAATACTCTTCATATTTGTGCGAACACTGCACTATGAAATACTCTTCATATTGCGAATTAAACATCGAGATTTCGCTTCACTCGACGGTCCGTAAACTCATAGTGACCTTCTTCCTCCATCGCCCTAAAGTAATGCGTGTTTTAAGTTTACAGTCGCTCAACAACGAATCGTTATACTCTGGCCAAGATGCTCCGTATCCATATAGCTCGTCTCAATCTTTCGTCTGCTGTTCATGAGTGCCTTTCTTTCTTCCTTGCTACTCACCAAAAAAAAGCATGTGTCGGCAAAGCAAGCGATGTGCATAGCGCCGATTGAAATTTCGTAAGTCAGGCGTGATCTGGTACGCTATTTGAAGTGCAAAACAACATCTGTGAAATTAATATTACGTTTTAATATTTTCTTTCTCTGCATAAACTAACACGTCTACAAACATTAGAAGATTTGCTTTTTCATTGATGTTTTACATTTTCAGGAGAGAAGAGCTTTGCTCCATTCTGCTCCGAACTGCTTTTACAGCTCCGTCTTACTCGAAAGCACATGCAATATTGCTTCAAAAATGGTCGAAACCGGCTGCCTCGATGTTTTGCCACCAAATGTAGCGGTACACTGTTTTTTCCTGGACAGCCAGCCGTTATATTGGCTACATACCAGGCGATCTTATCAAGGTAAGTGAAGCGGCCTTCAGAAGCTCAGCAGGTGGACTGCATGCTGTGAGTTGCGGTTTCGTGCTATAGCGGCTGTCATATGGAAACAATTGCGCCGTACGGGCTTTAGAAGTAGAACGTATCTCTTACTGAGCCTAATAAGAAAATATTTACTTAGACACATGAAGGATAATTTTGTTTGCAAAAAATATAGAAAGCCATAATCAATTGAACTCATAACGCAAGAATGCTTTGCGTACTTGACATAGCACCTTTGCTCAACCTTTCGAATCGCCGGTGCAGAGAGCAGCGGGAAAACAGATACCAGGTGCTACCGCAAGCCGTTATAAAACATATTCGTTTGGAGATAAATACCAAGATATTCTTGACCTTCTGCTGTGAAAAGAAGCAGCTACTTCATCATTGAGCCTTTTTCTCAATAAAAAGCATATCAAGCCTGAATCAGACGCAAGCATACACGGAGCATTATGGGGGTGTTGCATGAAAGGTAAGTATAACTAGAAGCCTTTTTAAGTGTGATGGAAATTTATACACGACCTATAGACAACACGGTGAAATGAATAAACGTCCAGTGTTCTCCAAGGAAATGTATGAGGAGCCACAGGCCGAAGACGGCGAAGTAAAAAAGCTGAAAGAATGAAATGCTACCCTTCAGTGCCACCTGTCCTATATATGAAGGAACTACAGACCGCTGCGAGCAATTTATGAGCACAAGGGTAATGTGAAAATGGATTTGTACACAAAAGAGCGCAAATTTCTACTCATTGATGTGAACTCCCAACTAGTGGCGGCACTCGAAAGCATCATAGTGGTGGGCTCCACTAATCTCTTCAATATGTCAATTCAAAATGAGCAAAATATTTTAGTCAAACTTGGGGCTCTTAAGTGTACAAGCAAGCATTCAGTTTGTTGATGTTATGACGAGAATTGTTGCTCCGGTCAGCTGTTGTTATTAAAACATCTGCGCGTGTTTTGGTTTATTGTCTTTCCTCTTCAAGGACACGTGCTTAGGCAGCAAATCATTATACTTTGAATAAAAAAAAAGATAAAAGGGCGGTTTTTAGTAAGTCAGGAATATGAATTTGAGATTAATAAAGGTGTTTGATCCTAAAAAAGATAATCCAAAGCCCTCTTAAATGTTTCAAAATTCTGGATTTATTTCTTTTAAGCTTCTCCAGAATGGCATATTTACTGCTCTCCGAGCAGTAACGCAGGGCTCGAGCCTGTTTAACGCTCTGTATATGTAATGTTGTATTTCTCGACCACTTCAGTGAAGTTTCTGCAGTAGAAAAAAGAAAGCAATGCAACGTACGTTCGCTCAAAGTGCATGTAAAGTAGAAACGAAAATTGTCTGTTTTGCTTTAAAATAAAGATTTGGTTCCCTATCCTTCGTGAAAGTATTCTTTCAAGTATGTGTTTCTATGGTTATAATCGTAGCCGTCAATGACTATTGAACCTCGGTGTTGTGCCGATCACTGCACGCACCGACAGCCTACGGGGCACAACATAGTGCTCTGTTACTTCATCAACGGATCGCAGTACTAAACGATATTAGTTTAATGCTTCAGTTAGGGCTGACGATGCTATCAACCTAGGGCAAATATTTCTGCTCTGTATAAAAGTTTATCTCTCTGCCTTCATACAAGTACGACAACTCAAACCTATGCAACTGATAATTCTTTCTCGAGATCAACTTGTTCTTTAGGGAAAGAAAAGCGTCTACAATGATTGATTTCCTTGTTTCAGACAAGCAGCGTGTCCATGGCTGTTGGTGTAACTTCCAGTATCGCGTGACATCTACAATAGAGGCTGCTTCTGATCGAATTGGTTTGTAGCAAATAAAGACAAATATTGTGAATGCGACGCGCTGTACACAGACAAAATGAAGCACATGACCGGGCACACAGAGCGCGAACGAACAATTGCTTATCCTTTACTTTATAGTCAGACATGTAGTACCACGAGCATTCTGCACGGGAGGAAGAGCCGAAAAAAAAGCTTGACTTTTGGCTTGTGCTCATTGTCTCGGATCTGTATGTGTGGCAAAGAAAAATAGGTGTCCAAAGGAAAAGTAGCAGATTATGGCTGTGCTCAAAGATATCCGTTATGTATGTTTCTTTTTCAGTTATAAATTTAGCAAAGTGTCAATGCTATCTAAAATGTTGACACCTTTAAAAGTATCAATCAAGGCTTAATATCCCAAGCGAAGTGCCAGAGAAAACAAATATCATGTTTATGGAAATTGAAGTACCTGAAAGTAAGAACACAGTGAATTTTGGTCGTTCTTCTCGAAAATAGGTTTTTTTCGGTGACTTGAAGACGTGGCAAATTGCACCACAGGTGCGCCCCGTCCAAGACGGTGATCAGAGACGACGAAATATGGATAACGACACTTCAGAGTTACAAATAGATTAACTGAAGTTTATATACAAAACTTTACAATATTTACAGCAAGGTTAGGCAAAATATACATGAATCTGGCTAGCTCGGCCTAGCCGAAGATGTACACATCAAGCCATAGCTCAGAACCATGTATATTTTGCCTAACCTTGCTGTAAATATTGTAAAGTTTTGTATATAAAATTCAGTTAATCTCTTTGTAGCTCTGAAGTGTCGTTATCTATATTTCGTCGTCTCTGATCACCGTCTTGGACGGGGCGCACCTGTGGTGCAATTTGCCACGTCTTCAAGTCACCGAAAAGAACCTAATTTCGAGAAGAACGACCAAAATTCACTGGCGCAGTCGACGAGGACCCTGTGGGAGCACAGGGGAGAGACGACGACGTTCCTGCAACGCAGACGCAGGAGGGAAGCGGCATTCCAGGAGAGCAGACAAGAGAAGCAGCAGAAAGGACAGCGGCAGCCAGGAGGCTACCGAGGCGAGCAGCGGCGCGTCAAGAGAACCGGCTGCTGAAACCAAGATCCTGAGGTGAAGAGTGCAGCTGCGCGTCACAAGGAGTGGCAGCAGGCACCAAGGGTTTGATTTGGAGCAAGCAGCGGCGCGTCAAAAGGACCGGCTGCTGAAACCAAGATCCCGAGGTGAAGCGTACAGCGGCGTGTCAAGAGGACCGGTTGCAGGCACCAAGGGCTTGATCTGGAGCAAGCAGCGGCGCGTCAAAAGGACCGGCTGCTGAAACAAAGACCCCGAAGGGGAGCTGCAGCGGCGCGTCATCAGGACCGGCTGCAGGCATCGCGATCCTGATCATCGGCTACAAGGAGGCTGGAGACAACGACAGTAGGAAGGACAAGGGAGAGGCGACGAAGGTCGGAAGCCAACTTCTGCTCCGGCAAGCGAGTGAGTCCTCTTTGCCCTTCATTTTGGCGTAAGCATTACTGTCTGTGTAGGATTCCGAGGGGTGCATGAACACCCGGTTCGCACATTTAAACCCGGACAGGTGAAAGGCAAGGAAAATGAGCGCTACAGATGAGACGGTGGTAACTAGGACAGTTTATCCGTAACTGAGATTCCCGATAGCCAGACGGCTATGGAGGTGAAAAGGGAGGAACTAAGAGTTCGAGCTCTCGAACATGAGTTTGAGCTAGCAAAATATAAAGCAAGTAAGGAAGGAAGCGCGGCGAAGAACGCCGCTGTTGTGGAGAAAAACGACGCTCGCGCTGAGTTCGGTCGCTACTCAAAATGGCCATCCGGTGCGATTCCGAAGTTCCCGAAGTTCCGTTATGTTTCGAGTCAGTCGAACATACGCTAGAGGCTTACGCGGTACCAAGGGACTTGTGGGGCCACATTGTATTCCCGCTAGTTGCGGAAAAAGTTCAGTTCCTGTCAACGCGCTTGACACCGGCACAGCATCGCGAGTATGAGGTTCTGAAGAAAGTGGGTTTGGAAGAGCTTAAACTTTCTGCAGGAGAGTACCGCAGACGATTCATGAGGTCCAAAAAATTACCCAACGAAGGCTGGAAAGCGTTCGCAACCCCCCTGCAGAGTTATTTTAACTTCTATGCAGATGCAAGGGGAGCCAAAACGTTTGAGGAGCTGGCCGAATTGCTAGTGGCCGACCAGTTAAAAAACACGCTGTCGGAAGACGCCCTTCGCTATGCAACCTTGCAAGAAGGTGACAAGTGGAAGAAAGCACCAGAGCTTGCCACTTTGCTACAAAATTTTGAAGAGGCCCAAGGAAAGAATAGCGCGGTCAAAAAGCGTGAACCGGGAGGCGCGGGAGGCTTTGGCAGGCGAGGAGGAAGGCGAGACGCGGGCCCCCCTAAGCGAGAGACAGGAGCCGAGCAGCGGCCAGACGTAAAGCAGAGGTACAAAGGGTGCTTTTCATGCAGCTCAATGGGGCATAGAAGGGCTGACTGCCCACACGGCGGGGGACCAACAGTGCAGAAAGCGCCGCACACAAAAGGGGAAAAACTGTCGGCACGCGTAGCGACGCAGGACGGATTTGTCGCAATGAGTGAATTGAAACCGATTTCTTTGGCATGCCAGAAGCGACGGATTAACGCAATTCCTGAAATAGTGGCCTCCGATTGTGGCACTAACTTCACAGCTGAACTCACCAAGGAGTTTTTGAAGAGGTTGGGGTGTCCCCCGAGGTTTTCTACGCCAGGGCACCCGGAGAGTAACGGGGCGGTAGAGCGGTGGAATCGAACCTTCAAAAACATGCTTTACCATGTCATCCAAGAGGAAGGAAGAGAATGGGACAAGTTCGTTCCACTTCTTTTGTGGGCTTACCGAGAAGTGCCACACGATACGACGGGAGTTGCGCAATTCCAGATGTTGTACGGGCGAGAACCAACTGGCCCATTATCGGTTCTAAAGCGTAGTTGGGCAGGGCGGATGAGCGTACCAGCAACACTGGGGCCGTCCCCATCAGAGTATATGCGACAACTGAAGACGCGCCTAGAGCACGTAGCAGAGACCGCAGAGTTAATAAGCTCGAAGCAGCAGAACGCATACGCAACCCAATTCAATCGACGGGCAAAGGAGAAGTCTTTTGAGGTAGGCGACAGCGTGCTGCTGTTTGACGACCAGCGCCCTGGAAAAATGTTCCCTCAGTGGAAAGGGCCCGGAAGTGTAGTGGAAAAGTACCGCGAGCATTCGTACTTCGTGGATATGCCGGGAGGAGGCCGAAAACTTGTACACGCCAGCAAACTACGACCTTACCAGAGGCGCGTAATGACGATCGGGGTGATATTTGATGATGATCGCGCGTTCGGTGAAGTGAAATGCGTACCCAGGTCAAGGGCAACACTCACTACGACTACGATCTTCCCCGAGGGGATGACTGCTCACCTAGAAGTAGAAGGAGGTGCCCTAATTCGCAAGGTGTTTGAGGGGTATCAAGGACTGTTCGATGACAGACCCGGGATAGCTGACGTGGGGAGCATAAGATCATCTTAGAAGAGGGATTTAACCCTAGACCAAGTAACCATTACCGCATACCTGCCAGCTTGAAAGGAGAAGTGGGGAAGCAAGTTGACGAACTGCTTCAATTGGGCCTGATTTTCCCCTGTGAAAGCCCGCACGCTCACACTGTTGTTTGTGTTCCCAAGAAGGACGGAACCATACGAATGTGTGTGGACTTTCGGAAACTTAATGCGGGGACAGTGGCTGATGCCTATCCTATGGCCCTGCAGCAAGAACTTATAATGAGCGTAGGAAGAGCGCACTATATCACCCTCCTCGACCTTCGGAGAGGATACTGGCAGGTACCGCTGGCCCGATCCGCCCAGCTGCTCACTGCTTTCGTCTGCCACCGGGGCAGTTTGCTTGGAAAGTCATGCCATTCGGGCTGAAAAATGCAGCTCAAACATTTCAGCGAGTGATAATCGCACTATTACTACCGCACTCTGCCTACGCGTGCGCGTACCTAGACGATATCGCTGTTTTTAGTGATACGTTGACGGACCACGCATGCCATTTGCGCGCCGTCTTTGGAGCACTGCAAAAAGCCAACTTAAAGGTTAAGCTAGAAAAGTGCCAAGTGGCGAGAGGATCCATACGTTATCTGGGTCACGTGGTTGGTTCAGGAATCCACGCACCCGATCCCGACAAGTTGTCGGCGATTAAGAGACTGAAGGCTCCAAAAACAAAAAAGGAGCTTCGTAGCGTGCTCGGGTTGTGCGGCTACTGCCGCGGCTACGTACCTAATTACGCCGAGGTCGCAGCGCCGTTGACGGAACTTACAGGGAAAAAGATACCGAACACAATTCCATGCTCTGCGAGAGCCGAAAGAGCGTTCCAAAATCTCAAGACGGCGCTCTGTGAAGCCGTTGCCCTCGGGACGCCTGATACGTGAAAGCCATTTTGGCTGTACACGGATGCCTCAGCTTTAGCAGCAGGAGCCTGTCTCGCTCAACGCGCGGAGGATGGCTCCAAGCGACCGATCGCATTCGCGAGCCATCGATTCTCTCCAGCCCAGGCGCGATGGTCGACTATAGAAAGGGAAGCATTTGCCGTGATTTGGGGGCTGGGGAAGTTTGACCTCTGGCTGTTCGGAGCACAGATTACGGTGGTGTCTGATCATAACCCCCTCTTTTTTCTCACCCGGACCACCCCTCAGGGCGCAAAGTTGACACGCTGGGCACTTGCCCTGCAAAGATATAATGTGGTGGTGGAACACCGGAAGGGAAGCGCTCACGGCAACGCCGACGCACTGTCCAGGTTACCAAACGAAAATCCACTAACACCAAAAGCTGCGAGCACAAGACTAAAAATGACAAAAGATCGAATGCTCAGATGCGCTTCTGTTTGTTCAAAGTAACTGACAATCAGGCGCCACATAACCTTCACTTTATTGGGGTCACGCGATGGCGGCTTGTGGCCTTATTAGGTGTTTTTGCATTTAAATATCCACGCAGACGTGTAGTTTACAGCGCTTTCTAATATGTAACGCATTGACGCCATTTGTGTTCTCAACGACTTATGAGATAGGTCTCGTTGGAGTTCTGATGCCCTGCGCAAGGCGGCAGCACATGAGTTTCCTGAGACGTTTTCGAGTTGTCCTTGAAACTTCGCTCCGAACTAATACGGCCAATATATTTTGGTCGAATGACCGAATGACGATATAAATAAAAAGTATCTATCGTGTATTCTTGCACGGTACTTAAAGAATCTTGTGGGCACAAGACTGGGGACAACAAGCTTCAGTTATTGAAGAAAGATGTGAGATAAGTGAGAGGCACGATGCGGAATACAAAAGCAAGGCAAGAAAAAGGTGCGATCAGTCATCCTGCTCTACGTACAGATAGTGTTACACGGCTGTAAGACCGCGATAAACGGCAACTCTTTTTTATTTATTTTTTATTGGCGCCTACACGCGTGGCCGGCGCCGCGTCGACAGGGCGGCCGGACCTTGCATGTCAGAGCCAGGATTTCAACGTCTTGTTTTCTTTTTTTTTTTTCGCTTCCTTCCTCCGAAGCCGGCCGCGCGCAGAATTCGCTTGATATGCGGGATTCTGTTAGTTTTAATCACTTCCCAGCGGTTTCGAAGACTTTGAAGACGCCACGATAGCTGCGCTCTATTCTACCTCTGCGGAAATACTCTGCGGCAAAGCTTTCTCGGCGGTCCCCCACGCGGCGCCGCTAACGAAGGAAAACGATTGTTTAATGGAGATGTACGACACACGGAGGTCTCGAAGACGCCCCAGCTGCGCTCGAAAATTGGTAGCGCGCCTCTGAACACTTTGCAATAAACCTTAATTGATGGCCCCCGCGCTGCGCGGCTAACGCAGGGACGACGCTGTTAATTGAGCCGTTTCGAGCTTTCTCGAAAGCACTAGCGCGATCCGAGCTTGCCCCCATATAAATAAAAGCCTTAAAATAATTTTTTTCTGATTGCAAAGTTCCAGTGATACGGCCCTTGATGAAGAAAAACCCTATAAACGTTAAATAAACTGAAAAATGATGAAGCCGTATTTCGAAGGCGTTGTATTTTTAAAGCAGGAAGGTGTTGCGCGTGGAAGTCACCCGGTGGCTGGCACTAAACGGGAGTAGAATGCACACGGAGGCTTATTCAAACTGAATTTTCCGAACAATTTTCTCTTTTCATCGTGTACTCATGTAGGCAGCCTTTCGTTCACAGTGTGTATGTGTATTGAAAACACCGCGACAAGGTATGAAATGACTTTTGCAACCTATGTTCATAAAATGGCGGGGAAAGTGTATGTTGCCAAGCAGGGCATACTCTCAACAGGCGCATTGCCGGTTTGCGTTTCCGAATCACTCAATTTTATCCTGGATCCCAACATGCTTTTACGTGCGCTTCACAGGTTCATAGTAGAGTCGTTGAAACTGGGTAGCCTGGGGGCTCTATGCGAAAAATTAGGTTTCAATCTGTATGACAAGCGAACGAAACAAATTGCGCACCGTTGCAAACAATGCCGCAGACGATACTCCGACGCTGCGGTGGCTCGCATCGTTGCAGATGATGGCGAGGATGACACTTTGACTGCTTCTACCGTCTGCGCGCGAATAACCTGTTACTGCGCTGTCGTCTGCAACGGTGCGCAGTTTGTTTTCGTTCGTTTGTCTTGCCTTTTGAAAGCTGTGTCTCGCGTATGATATCTATAGGTTGCTTAGATTCAACGGCCGTACTATGAACCTCTGAAGCGTGCATAACAGCATGTTGGACTCCTGTAGAAGTTTGTGCGGTTGTTAGCTTTAAGTCCGGCTTCACAGCAAACACATAGCTTGCAGAGTCAAAAACCTACCTTCTAAACCTCGATGCAAATTTTGTCACATGCTCTTCTACGCAAGCATGTCATCTGCGAACGGCTGGTTGTCTACATGAACGAGTACACATTGAAACGAGAAAAACGGGTCATGCTTCTGTGTGGTGTCGGTGGCCTGCGGCGACCCACACACGGACGTATAACGGCGTTTTCAAAAAACAACGCCATCGAAATTATGTTTCATAATTTTGCAGTCTGTTTTAAGGTATGCTGGGCTTGTCCTTAAGAAGGGCTGATATCCCACTTGCACTGCGAAGTAAGAAAAATGATTTTAAGACTTTCATGTACATGTATTCATATGGGGCGCTTTTGCACTTAGGACGCCGAAAGAGCCGCTGGTGGCGCTCTTCGTCCCGGCGTTAGAGATGGACGGAGCCTGTAGGGAGTACAGCGTGTAGTACACACTTTTTGCCCTGTAATGGTAATGGGAGAAAGGCTGCAGTTTGGGCACGCTAGCGAGACGCGACAGCACAGTCCGGAGTGACACGCGCTAGCACAGCACTGTCCGGTGAATGTGAAGCCCGCGGTGGTCGGCACTGTAAAACGAGGTATTCTCTCATTAGCTGCAGCTGTGCGTCGCTCCTTCTCATTAGTGGTTCTATATGCAGTAGGGTGCGCACATCGCCATCTACTCTTTGGCGCTCCAAGTTCTCGGAGAGTGACATAGATGCTTCGGACAGACATCGGCGAAATGCGTAATTATGAGTAGTAGTGATAGACACTAATACTTGTTACGAGCAAGCAGCACAAACGGCCATGCAAAGTAACACCGCTGATAAATCAGGACGCGACTAGCGTCGATAGCTGCAATCCATGACTCCGCCGCTCCGGGTTCGTCTCCCGCAAGCCGTCCGCACCGACGATACAGAATATCCCTTATGTCAGCGTCAGAAAAAGATGATAAAATTTGTTTCTATTGTAAATAATAAGCAGAATGTCAAACATTGATCTTTCTTTAGATTTGCTAAGCCTATAACGAGTAATAATAGGAGCGACAGTTGCGATACAAACAAGATTCTGCAGATGATCCGGTCTATGGTTTGGTTTGTGGGGCTTAGCGTCCCAAAGCTACTCAGGCTATGAGAGACAACGTAGTGGAGGGCGCGAGAAATAGCGAAAAGCGGCCGCCGAGGCCGGCATTCGATCCCGTGTCCTTGGACACAGTAGTCGAGCGCCGTAACCACTGCGCCACCCCGGCAGGGCTGATCCGAAGCTAGCGGCGCTAAAAAAACATCGCCGAATTAATATTGTTCTTTTTTGTGTGAGAGAATGGGGTTGACGGTTAGGTAGTTTCATGCACAGACAATTTACTATAGTAATAATGAATGCCACAGTGCCGTCCTGGGTGGCTTTGGTGCCGAACTATCTATGCCTATATTGACGATGTAGGGAGCAGTCAGTGGCCAGGGCGCCGTCGTCTGCCGCGCTAGTGGACAGCATCGCTTTGATGAGCTTGCTGCACTCAGTGTTGTAAGTGGGGCGAATCTGTTGTACACTTTGATAATGCAGTTGATGCCGGACCTTATTTTACGTTAAGCTGAACAACACGAAACACAAACAATACTGCAAACGATGCGACCGAACCCACAAGTATAGTACGCTGTTAGTACGCCGTTGACTCGAATACTGTAAGGGTACCGTAGAGTGGTATTCTAGATGCTGCCTATTATATGTTACTCTTGAAACTTGATTTGGTGCTATAAGCGCACGTTGATGAAACGGGCCAGCTCGATCGTGTCTCTTGGCGCCGAGATTTCTGGCGACAGCCACCTGGTTTCCGCTGCATGTGATGCCGCACGCATCGGCAGTCCGCCGCAGTAATGCTGGACTTACGGTGTACGCTTTGGGAAGTTCGCTTCATGTTGGTTGCCTTTTAAAAGGTTTAGTTGGTATCGAAATTTCAGCCAAGTAGTTAAAATTGCGTTCGTAACAGCAGCATGCTTGTATTCTAAAGGAATATGCGACAATGCGGGCCACTGCAAGTCGACCTAATGTACCCAAATTCGAAGGAACCTTCTAATAATCCAGCCTTACTCCCATGAATATGGTGAATTTCTGCAGCAGTATGAGGTAAGCTAAGAAGCGAGAACTCACCCGCATTCCAGCTCGCACCACTTCAAGCTCGGAAAAGAGACGGTCTTTATCTGACCTTTCGGCCATTGATTTTCCTTAGCGCAGCTTGGGTACAGCTCGCATTTTGAAGTCAATTCGTTGTAGAAGTAGAATTTCTGGAAATACTTGTCTTTTTTTTTCAGGTGGGCACATGTCCGGTGGGACACCAAAACACGATGCTGTAGATACTCCTGATAAAAATAGCAAAGTTAGTCATTGTTTATTCAGCACTTAAACTAGGACAGAATAAAGAAGACGAAGAAACCAGGATAGAAGACGGGCGGTGCTGTAGCAGAAAATATGCATATTTATTCAAGATATCTGCAAATTGTTCTGACGCAGAGTTTCATTGAGATAGCCAAATGGGCATGGATGGCGGAGGGAGACATCATGCTGCTTTTGGCAAGTAAGCCATCCGCGCATGCGTAGATTGGGCCAGTTGCACAGCAATTCAACTCTGGCTGTGAAAGCAAAACTTATAGTTATTTTTACGCGTAATGCGCAAATAATTGTTCTTGCAACAAAAATTGAAGCAAAAAACGATAACTCGCTACATAATGAACAACTCGAGAATTACGGCAAGTAAAAACTGTAGTTATTGCCTTTTAAATGTTTTATTTTGAAAGGCTGTAAGCTTCAAACGTGTTCTGATTTGTTTGCCATGCTGTTATATGTCTGTATGTGAGCCCACTTCTCAGTTCAAGGTTCGGCTTCAGTCATTTTCAAAACAACAACAATAACAACAAAACATTGACGCATTAAAGCCAATCAACCTAAAGCCTTAATCCCAATTGCGTATTGAAGGTAAACTGCAAATCGTACATTCTGGTTCTTAACGTCCGCAGGTGACGCACTATTTACTATGGTCGCTGGAGTGGAGGGATCCATGCTAATTTACACTTCCGAGATTCATAAATCTGTGCCAACCTTGTGGTGCATAGAGAGGTATTCAGATATTATCAGTATCGAAACGAGCCAGCTAGGGCTGGGACAGAACTCAGAATCCTAGTATCCTAGAACTCACAAGCCTAAAGTCAAAACCGCGCGGTGAAATGTGCTGCGCCTTAGCTGTGATAATTGCAAGGGTTACAATCAGACAAACGGTCAATTTTAAAAACTGTAGTTCAGAGCACTAAGGAGACTATCGAAATAATATAACCAGAAATGCGGCTGATGATATCGGTTGAAGATGCACGCGACTTTTTTGTCGCTGCTGTATTTATTTTAATTACACTTATACTGCTGACTTCATGTGATCCATTAAATGGACAAAAACTGATCTAAAAGAAACGATATTTTTAGCAAAAGGAACAATACTGCGATTAAATAATACTGCGGACGTTCACAAACAACAGATCGGCACAGCGCGGAGACAGTTACACAGCGGTGGTAAGAGTATTCCCAAAACTGTCATTTTCAAATGCTATTTCTGGTAATAAGTTTCACTCAGTGATAGCTCGCAGGAAATATTTCCAGAAACTAGGTAGCCAAGGTGTGAATATGCTTCTGGCGGGTTGTAGAGCGGGACCTCTACTGTCCGATCTGCAAATCCCGAGCTCACAAGGATGTGAGCAGGAATGAGCATATTTTCTTTACGAGGCGCCACCTTTCGTCTTCTCAGCTCCCGCGTTCGCCAGGTGTCGGTAAACGACCTTCAAGGCCTCGCAGGGCAGAACAACGACTTACTCTTTTCGGTGGTGATTTAGCTATTTTGATTTAGTGATTGCATGTAGAAAGGGTCTAGTGAGATTCCTAATTTCAAATGAAGCAACGAATTTAAGAAATATAAATCGAGGAATGTTTCTTTTTATTTCTAGGGGCTATATTTGTTTGGATAGCGTTAGAGCAGGTGAGCGGTGAGTATTTTCAAACGTAATTTAACTAAAAAGAGAATGCACATCTCGGTACGTTTTCTAGTTCTTTAATGACTTTATTTTGTGCATATTCCAGGTTATCACTACGCTTTTGAGTTTGGGCCTAATAAGGTATGTATAATGCCATTTTTAAAGCTCTTCTGTGTTGCTGTGAGTTTATGCCTGAAGAGGCTTACATTTCTCTGGGGTGCTGACCTGATACACTAGGATGGTCAGTGCAATTAACGTGGGAATTAATTGTAACACCTAGGCATTTCTAGCACATAGCCTCGGAAATAAGGCTGCTATTAGGAGAATAGTTAAAATTTAGGTGTTTCTTCTTGCTGGTTAAGCATATAATGACCGTTTTGTCCCCACAGTAATAATATTCCCCATTTATCACACCAGTTCATAACGTCATTAAATGCAATTCTTAGCAATGCTTGATCAGAAGGTAAATGGATCTGGTTTAAAGCCTGTAGCCATTGCCGAACAGACTGATATTAACACTGTTATCAAGGACATGCGCCACATCTTTAACATACACTAAAAATGTCAAGTGGCCAAGTGCACTTCGTTCAGACACACTTCAAGCTTCTTTCAGGGATATAGCAGGGGCAACATAGCTCCCTGGGGGAGTGTCGCTGAGAGCACAGTGACCATCAAGGCAAAAACGCAGTGCAAAAAGACAAGGACTGAGAAAGGAAGACCCACACACATGTGTGTCTGTCATTCTTAGTCCTTGTCTTCCTTGAGCTACGTTTTTTCCCTCTCATCAAGAACCAACAATAGCAAGGATCTATCGACAGTGGCACTCAACACAGCATTTTTACTGGATTTTACATGATGGTGCGAAAGCAGACCTACACCTTGCTAGAGGCTATGACTAGTCGCAAGGAAAAAAAACGATATGAATTTCCTTTTGACAAAATATAACACTATTCTGCACACAAGTTTAGTCATAATTATAAAATATAGTACACCCACTAAAACAGATGCAGCCAGAGTTCATGGAAATTTTCCAAAACTATTTCCAGCTATCCTGTTGAAGTTCATGGAAAGCCGGGTAGGTTTTGCACGGTACGGCGAGACTATCGCCTCAGGCTGTCAATTCTCTGCCGATTTAGAGTGTATATTCTTGCTAAGATAGCGAGTTCCGGCCTCCATATGGTCGTCATAGCCGATTCTACACAAGGAAGTCTTTTATCCTCGTCTCAGCTACAGTCTGATATGTTTCAGATCAGTATAAAAAGAGTTTGCTTCTCAAACCGCACGCACAAATGTCGCTTAAAACGATAGTAAAGAGTATGCTAAGCTCGTCTCTTTACGATGGGAAAACGGTCAACGCTTTCCGAGCATTCTTAAAAACTGGAAATTAGTCTTACGCGTGGCTCATTTTTTTTTTGTTCGGATCAAACGTACCGGATTTCGCCGTTTACTTTTGAACTCATCACCGAAAGAAGAAGGAGCGAATGCTGGCAACAGCGTGGCGGCTTGCTGCTCTGCTGCTGGCGGAGTGATATACGGAGTTGTTTTGTGAACATAGTATGCTCGATTCGGGCTCAATATTTCAGTGAAAAGTTCTCAGAACCACATCTATGTAGCTTTTTTGTTAAAATATTATATCCGTCGTCCCCTAATAGACTGTCAAGTATTGCTTTGGGCATTCTTACGAATTATACTATTTTCATCGGCCACCATACAGTGATAAGGTTCAATTTTGCGAAAGTGAAGTACAGGCTTATTTTATTCATGTGGGTTTATTTACCACTAAGGTTGACTGCGCCCAAAAGGTATTTATTCATGGAAACACAGAAAATAAAATTATAGCGAAAACGAACTGTTGAAGCACATTGTTTAGTGCAAATTTAAAGCGGCTCGAACAGGTAGCATACAGTTTATAGGCATGTTTGCGTACGGAACCGAAGGAAGCTCAGCCGTGATATAGGCGTATTCCATGAACACCTGAAACAGCTGTAATGAATCTAGCTGAGAATAGAACAATTTCATCAAAAACACAGAACCAGCACTTACCGTTTTGCAGCATCTCAATGTTCTGATGGTTAATTTTTCTGAAAAGTATAAAAATCACATCGGATCTTATTGCCCAGAACTCCAGTGAGCAAAAGAAAAACCAAATATAGGCTGGAATTAGGCTTTAACGATATAAAGAAGAGGCACTTATGCACCGGAAAAGTGCGCCTCCTGTGATACTTTGTTACTAAGAAGCTGACTGTCATTAATATATAATCGCTTAATTTAATTTTTTTCAGGTGGTTTGAAGGAAGAGTGCATGATTGGTTATTCGAAACAGAGCGTGCGAAGAACAAATCGCTGCCAAATGAAGGAAGCTACTTCTGACGCTGTGGCAGATGGAAGGGCGTCGGTTTCTGCATACCTCGCCAGATGATCAACGGCTACGATTGCCCAGTGTTACGACCGTGCATCATCCGCACTTGCGCGCTCTATTGTTCGCCTGTGGGCCTGGATAAGTGCTGTGGATATGTGGTGTTGGTACAATGGCTCTAAGTGAGCCTGTTTCCAGGAATCCTGTTTTGTAAGCCTGTTTTGCTTTGTGGACACCCTGCAAATGCCAAATTGACCCTGTCAAGAGAACGTCTAGAAAAACACAAAGAAATGTCCCCCTGCGGGAAATAGCCGGAAGTGCTTTCGTTCAGTTGTTCACCCTTCCCGTCGAGAAGTGCTATCGTCCAGTGAGGAATGCCTACTGTTCAAAGGAGACGACAGAGTGACACGTCCGCTGACGTACAGGACAAGAAAGGAGCAAGGTGAGTACGGCCATTAGAGGATTTCCTGGGAATGCAGAAAAGATTTGCAATTGTTGGAAAGGGACAATGCTGGGAGCCGTAAGCGGCGCGCACGTGCACTTGGGTTTCTGAGAAGTAAATCCACTTGCCGGAACCAGCCTATCGATCCTTGGCTGAAGAATAGAAATGTACCTCCTCGCCGTTCCCAAGCTTTTCCCGCCAACAAGTGACCAGGCCCAACGAAACAATGCCGGGCCAGTCAGTGCTTCAGACCATCAGTGCAGTGATGTGTTCGATTGGATGCCGATATCTGAGGGGCGTGCCCTGGATTTGGTTGGTCAGCATCTTCAGAGAGGGGCTGGACATAGGGGGTTTTAAGGACGCTGCAGAGCACGAAATGTCGCTCTGAGCCCTGGGTAAACGGCTCATCCAGTCGCTTCTCGCTATGAACTCTTAACGCTTGCCATTTTGCTGATGTGCCCTTCTTTTTCATGTAAATAATCTTGTAAATAAGTTTTCTCAAACTGCCATTAAACCTGCTTGTACATATTTCACCAACTTCGAAGATTCAATCCTTCTTCAACCCGGAGTCTCTGCACGCTACCAAGTGAAGGCCGGGTCGACATAGCCCCTGCGTCACGACAACTGGTGACCAGCGGTGGGATCTGGATCTACAAGCTACAACATCTGGTGATTCGAGGTGGATCTGAATCTACAAGCTACAACATCTGGTGATTCGAGGTGGATCAGAGTCTACAAGCCACAACATCTGGTGATCGGAGGTGGCATCTCAAGCAACAAGCAGGAGCAACAATCGGCCAACAAGAAAGCAGCTCGGAACATCGATCGCATGTGTGGGTGAGTGCTTGGCTTTTCTTCTGATGTGGACCAGGTTCTAGAACAGGGTTAGATTTTAGAACTGGTAAAAAGTGTTGAAACGCCTTTAGGTTTGGTAGTTTGCACTGTTGTTTTGGAAGTAGCCGACACTCGGAGCGATCATGGACCTACAAAAGCTGCAGAAACCGGAACTGTTGCAGTTGTGTGAGGAATGGGGAATTGATACAAGTGGTTTGGCACGAAAACCCTTGATTATAAAGGCAATCACTGATCTGGGAACCGATGATGAGGAGCTCAGTGAAGCATGGAACCTCATCGGTCAAAAAAAGGAGCAGCTCAGACAGCAGAAAGAGCGGGAAAAAGAGGAAAAGAAGCTAGACATTGAGCTGCGGAAATTAGAACTAGAGTTGAGCAAGAGGTCGGGCGATTGTCCCCAGCTAGCGGTACCTCGTCTCAACAAGGAGGCAGATTTCAAGATGTCAAAGTACATGCAGCCATATGTGATATCAGGGGATATCGGTCTGTACCTGGCTAACTTTGAGCGAACCTGCGAAAAACTGTCCTTCCAGCGAGACACTTGGTCTCAGAGATTATTGACGGTTCTGCCCTGCGAGGCAGCGGAGGTTGTCGCGCGGCTAAGCAAGGAGGACGCGGACAACTACGAGAAGGTCAAAGCTTGCCTTCTGAGAAAGTATAGGCTTAGCGCCGAGGCGTTCAGACAACGTTTTCGGAACGCTACTAAGTCCAGGGACGAGAGTTACCCTGAATTCCTGTACAATTTAAGAGTTAATTTGGGCGAGTGGCTAAAGAGCACTGATTCCTACAGTGATAGGGACGCTGTAGTCGAGCGAATTCTTTTGGAGCAGTTTTATAACTGCCTCCCAGAAAAAGAAAGAAATTGGTTACAGGACCGAGGCGAAATTAAGTCGGCAACTGAAGCTGCCGAACTTATTGAGGAGTATGCTTCGCGCCGACAATTCAGCAACCCAGCAGTGGATAGGCCCCGCAATCCCAAGTTGAGTGGGAATAACCGTCAGGAAAGGCACTTTGCTAGAGTTGGAAACGAAGAAATGAAAGTTTCTTCAGGCAAACTCCCTAGAAAGGACGGCAGTGAGAAAAGTGGGGAAGTGACCAACGCGCAGAACACTAAGAATAAGCTTGAGGCTAGGAAGCCGCTCACATGCTTTAGGTGTAATGAGCAGGGTCACACTGCCGTCAACTGCCGGAAAGAAAAGATTGCTTTCTCGTATGTCAGTGACTGCGATGAAAATATGCAGCTTTTGGAACCCTACCTGCATGACCTAGTAGTCAATGGGAAACCTTGCAAGGTACTGCGCGATTCGGCCGCAACGATGGATGTTGTCCATCCGGCGTATGTGTCGCCTTCCGACTATACAGGACAGTGTGCATGGATCCGCCAGGTAGTGGAGGAACAGAGTGTGTGCTTGCCAATCGCGAACGTGGTCATCGAGGGCCCTTTCGGCGAGTTAACAACCGAGGCTGCCGTTTCAGGAAAGCTTCCTAAGTGCTAACCGTATTTGTTCTCCAACAAATCGGACATGCTACTGCGAAAGAGGGGCATCCTTTTCGGAGACAGAGTTGTGCAAGCCTTAACACGTTCAAAGGCGCGAGAACTAGCTACACTGCTCATTCCAGAAAAATCCACAGCGGAGGAAACAGCAGTTAAAACAGTGGTCGATGCGGAAGATAGCAAGTCAGAAAACTTTGAGAGCGAGGCATCTCACATAAGTCAACTTGAAAGTGAGCTTGATGAGACGCGGAATGAGGACGTTCTTGAGAGTAACCTCTTGCCGCCAGTGTCTAGTAATCTCACGAGACTTTTAAGTGGAACCCGAGAGGACTTAGCTATGGAGCAAGCCAATGATCCTAAGATACAGGAGCTTCTCCAAAGGACGGAGCAGATAGGAGAACTAAAGAAATCTCAGCTGTCCGTTCTGGGCGAGATAATAACAGAGTTTGAGGCCTGCTTCGTGGACAGGCCAGGCAGGACTGATTTGACTGAGCACGATATTGAGCTGACTTCAGACGTGCCAGTGCGATCAAGGTGCTACCGATTTTCTCCAAGGCAAAGAGAAATTCTGGATAGGGAAGTAACTCGCATGCTGGAATTGGGAGTAATAAAACCCTCGGAAAGCGATTATGCTTCGCCTATGATCTTAGTAGAAGCTCCAGGTAAAGACCCTAGGCCTGTGGTAGACTACCGAAAGCTAAATTCTCTCACCAGGGATCAAGTGTATCCTATTCCGAATATTGAGGAGAGAGTAGAACAGGTCAGTAGAGCGGCATATGTGACTACGCTGGACCTTACTCGAGTATACTGGCAAGTACCGCTCACTGAACGCGCCAGCAGATACGCGGCTTTCGTCACTCCGACGGGCAGCTACCAGCCAACAATGATGAGTTTCGGGCTCAAAAATGCTCCATTTTGTTTTTCCCGACTCATGGATAGGGTTTTAAAGGGGTGTGAAACATTCGCAGTGCCTTATTTAGACGACATTGCGGTTTTTTCCGACTCATGGGCGGACCATATGGTACATCTAAGAGCTGTACTGAGCCTTTTGTGTCAAGCTGGACTAACCGTAAAGGCCGAGAAATGTTGCCTGGCAAGGGCGACCGTGGACTACTTGGGTCACAATGTAGGTCAAGGTTTCAGGAAACCCAGCCAGATTAAGATTTCTGCGGTAGCAGACTACCCGCGGCCGAGCACGAAGACGGAAATTCGAGCATTCCTGGGTCTGACTGGGTACTACAATCACTACATCCCTAACTATTCAGCTTTGGCTAGCCCTCTGACCGACGCTCTCCGCAAGACAGAACCGACAAATGTAGTCTGGGACGAACAAAAGGAAGCCTCCTTCGTAAACCTGAAGGCTGTGCTGATTAGCCGTCCGGTATTGCGAGCTCCAGACTATGGCCGAGAATTCACGGTCCAGTGTGATGCCAGTGATCGAGGGCTAGGTGCTGTTCTCTGCCAGAGAGATGACGACGGTAATGAGCACCCCGTGCTCTACCTGAGCAGAAAACTGAGTTCTAGAGAGAGAGCTTATTGCGCGTCAGAGAAAGAGTGCGCTTGCATTGTATGGGCCATTCAAAAATTGCAGTGCTATCTTGGAGGGGCCAAATTCATCGTAGAGACGGACCATTGTCCCCTGGCTTGGCTGCAAACTGACATCGAAGAACAGTCGCCTTCTTAGGTGGAGCTTGATTTTACTGCAGTACAATTTTGAAATAAGATACAAAAGGGGGAAGTTAAATGGGAATGCCGACGCGCTTAGCCGCTGTTTCTAAGCGGTCCGAGGTGTTCCTCACCATGTATCCAAATTGATAATCAGGTTCTTTTTTTTGTGTGTGTGCGCTTGTACATGTGCGACTATGTAAAGCAGCACGTTTGGTTTTCTAGGAATACGTGGGTCCTGAACGTCTTGAGAGTGGGCTTTTCTCGAACAACAATGGCAGTTTTCTTTTAACCTGGTCTCTTCAGACGGGAGCCGAGTGCTTGCTTGAACATGTGGTTGAGTTTCAGACAGCTCAAGCAATTTGGCCTACGACAATCAAGACAACGCGACAAGCAGCATCGAGCTTCAAGCATTCATGTGCAGGCCATTAAGTCGTCTCTTCATGCAGCAGCTGCGACTGCTGCCCTCCGTGACTCTTCTGGCGGGGGAGGAGGCTGTTACGACCGTGCATCATCCGCACTTGCGCGCTCTATTGTTCGCCTGTGGGCCTGGATAAGTGCTGTGGATATGGGGTGTTGGTACAATGGCTCTAAGTGAGCCTGTTTCCAGGAATCCTGTTTTGTAAGCCTGTTTTGCTTTGTGGACACCTTGCAAATGCCAAATTGACCCTGTCAAGAGAACGTCTAGAAAAACACAAAGAAATGTCCCCCTGCGGGAAATAGCCGGAAGTGCTTTCGTTCAATTGTTCACCCTTCCCGTCGAGAAGTGCTATCGTCCAGTGAGGAATGCCTACTGTCCAAAGGAGACGACAGAGTGACACGTCCGCTGACGTACAGGACAAGAAAGGAGCAAGGTGATTACGGCCATTAGAGGATTTCCTGGGAATGCAGGAAAGATTTGCAATTGTTGGAAAGGGACAATGCTGGGAGCCGTATGCGGCGCGCGCGTGCACTTGGGTTTCTGAGAAGTAAATCCACTTGCCGGAAGCAGCCTATCGATTCTTGGCTGAAGAATAGAAATTTACCTCCTTGCCGTTCCCAAGCTTTTCCCGCCAACAAGTGACCAGGCCCAACGAAACAATGCCGGGCCAGTCAGTGCTTCAGACCATCAGTGCAGTGATGTGTTCGATTGGATGCCGATATCTGAGGGGCGTGCCCTGGATGTGGTTGGTCAGCATCTTCAGAGAGGGGCTGGACATAGGGGGTTTTAAGGACGCTGTAGAGCACGAAATGTCGCTCTGAGCCCTGGGTAAACGGCTCATCCAGTCGCTTCTCGCTATGAACTCTTAACGCTTGCCATTTTGCTGATGTGCCCTTCTTTTTCATGTAAATAATCTTGTAAATATGTTTTCTCAAAGTGCCATTAAAGCTGCTTGTACATATTTCACCAACTTCGAAGATTCAATCCTTCTTCAACCCGGAGTCTCTGCACGCTACCAAGTGAAGGCCGGGTCGACATAGCCCCAGCGTCACGACACCAGTGGTTGCCGGCCGCCGTGTAGGGAAGCGGCCCGCACAAATCTATGCCGACGCGGTAAAAAGGGTGTGGTGGGCAGGGTAACCGCAGCAACTCTCCAGCAGAACGTTGAGGAGATGGCTTGCGACGTTGACAGGTGAGGCATGAGCGAACGTACTTGAGTACGAAGGTGTACATGCCCCGCCAGTAGTAACGCAGCCGGAGACGAGTGTATGTCTTGAAGACGCTCGCGTGACCTCATTGTGGGTCAGCGTGGAAATCGTCACATATTTGCGTACGTAGCTGCCGAGGAATAACTAGCAACCATTTGCGACCATCTGCGCAGTAGTTACGGTGGTAGAGGAGGTTATCACGTATGGCGAAGTGGGAAGCATGGCGGCGGAGAGCACGCGATGGAGGAGGAGGAGGAGGAAAAACTTTGAAAAGCAGCCGTAGGATTGGAGACAAAATCGAGGAGAGAATTTATCCGAGGATCTTGCCGCTGTGCTGACGGCATGTCATTGATGTGAAGCGATGGCGGGGAATCGTCGGAAGAGGAAAGGCTCGCGACCTCTGCGTAAGGGGGCAGCGGGAAAGTGCTTCAACGTCGTGATGCTCGAGGCCGGAGCGGTAAACAACGCAGACATCATATTCCTGAAGGCGGAGAGCCCGTCTTGCCAGTCTGTCGGATGGGTCTTTCAGTGAGGAAGGCCAGCAAAGCGTATGATGGTCTGTTGCTACCTCAAAAGGGCAGCCATAGAGGTAAGGGCGGAATTTAGTAAGAGCCCAAATTTTCGCAAAGTACTCTTTTTCAATAAGAAAGTAATTGGATCCAGCATTCGTGAGTGCATGGTTAGAATAGGCGACCACGTATTCAGTATAGTCTGATTTGCGCTGAGCGAGCCGGGACCAACACCACTGGCGTCCACGTGGACCTCGGTAGGAGCTGTGGGGTTGAAGTGACGCAGGACAGGTGGTGCCGTGAGGATGCGGTGTAAAGCATTGAACGCGTCGTCGCACGTTGGCGACCAAGGCGAAAGGTCGGAACTGCCGGACAGAAGTTCTGTCAAGGAAGCAGCAATGGAAGCAAAATTTCTAATAAAGCGACAAATGTAAGAGCACGGCCCGAGGAAGCTACGTTGATCTTTGATGGAAGTTGATTTAGGAAAGGCTGCTATGCATGGCACGATGTTTGGCAGGGTCTGAAGATACACCTTCTTTGGAGAAAACGTGGCCGGAAATGGTGAGGTGGCGGGCAGAAAACGACGTTTTTTCAAATTCACCTGCAGTTCGGCAGCAGATAGGCAGGTGAAAACGTGCTTCTGATGGTAGACGTATGTATCAAAATCGGGAGAAAAGACGACAATGTCGTCGAGGTAGCATAGGCATGTCTTCCCCTTGTTGCTGGAGCATTACAAAGGCCAAACGGCATAACTGCAAATTTGTACAATCCGTCGGGAGCTACAAAGGCAGTTTTGGGGCGATCAGCCGCTTCCAGGGGAACTTGCCAATAGCCGCAACGTAAATCTAGGGAAGAAAAGAGCTCGGCGCATTGCAAAAAATCGAGAGCATCGTCAATACGCGGGAGAGGGCAGACGCCCTTGCGCGTAATAATATTAAGACGGGGATAATCGACACAGAAGCGGATAGAACCACCTTTATTTTTTACGCGGACAACAGGTGACGCCGAAGGGCTGCTTGACGGCTGAATCACGCCGTTCTGGAGCATTAGGTCGACTTGCTCTTCGATAGCCTGGCGTTCGGTTGCAGACACACGATAGGGGCGCTGTCGTAGTGGTGCGTGGGTGCCAATGTTGATGCGATGAGTGACTGTAGAAGTTTGACCCAAAGAACTTTGAGAGTCGAAGGAGGAGCGAAATTGATGTAGTAGGTTCGAAAGCTCAGTCCGCTGAGCTGGAGGAAGATCGGCGTCGATGGAACGGAGGAACAAGTCTGTAGAGGGGGGAGCGGGTGCAGGTGAAGGGGGCTGAGCGCAGTCACGGCAGGTCCGGCGCGTCGTCAGGTCCCTCAGAGATCAGTAGAGATCCGATTGGCTGGATACTGCCGAGGCACTTACCATGGCGCAAAGTAGTAGGGGAATAAATGAGTTAGAGACCCATAACATAAAAAGGCCAGCGGAAATAGCGAGAACAGCGTAGGGCAATGGAAGGCACTTGCGGCGCAGGAAAGTATGGGCAGGTGTGAAGAGAACGGTGTCATCGCTAACAGAGGCACAAGCGACACCAACAAGCACAGAAAAGCAGGGAGGAATGTCGACATCTTCGGCGACATTCCTGGAGGGAGGGAGAAAGAGATTAAGGTACCTGTTCTTGAATAATCTGGCGCAAACTGGGAGATAGGTGTGATGAAGGCTCTTCATGGCAGGATATAAGCGAGAGCTGTTGAGGAACGTCTTCCCAAATGAAGTTGTTGATTTGTGGCAGGAGCACAGAATGTTTAACTGAATCTGTCAGGCTAGGCAAGCGAGTTTATGGGCATGGTGTTCGCATGAGTTATGTCCCTTTGTTTTCACAGTTCATCAAAACTTTGACATAGTGTGACAACTTCTGCGACGATGCTGATATCTCAAGGTGTTAGCATATGAAAGGCGTCGTTATTGATGCCTTGCAGAATGTGCTTGATCATGTCGGCCTCTGATATCTGTGCGCTCACGTGCTTGCACATGTCGACGACGACCTCGACATAAGTTGCAAAATTCTCGTCAACCTGCTGAGATCGCGCACGCAAGCGCTGTTTAGCGCTGAGTTTCCTCACAGCCGGACGGCCGAAAAACGTCAGAGAAGCTGGCTTTGAACACGGATCATGATGGAATGTCCGCTCCATGGTTCCAAAACCATAGATTTGCTACGCCGGCGAGACAGAAAATCACGTTGCTTAGCTTATTTTCCGCGTCCCGTTTGTTGTAAGCGCTCACCTGCTCATAGGATGTGAGCCAGTCCTCGACGTCACGGTCGTCAGTGCCGCTGAAGATGGTGGGGTCTCGCTGCCGGAGGGAGCCAGGACAGATGATGGGCGAGGCAACATGTACGGCTTGGTGGTTACTGTCTTCAGGCATCGCAGGAGGTGGTAACGTGCAGCCGCGGAGTTCCAGGGCGAGAGGACAGATCTTAACCGGCAGCTCAACCAAATGTAAGAGGGGGGTTTATTGATGTACTGGGACTGGGCAGATCAGTGGCGAGCAGAGCGACAGCCAACACAGTCAGATCCAACACTGACGCTGACTGAAATGTTCCCCATGAACGTCTTCCTCTTCACAGCTGAAACAAAATCCGCTCAGCCAGTTGTTGACTGGGGATTTCAACTTTTTGTTGCGGGAAATGAGACCATACACCAATTTCACACTGTACGTATGATAAATGTTCTTATTTCTTTTTCAAGCAAGTTCCAGTGATATCTCGCTCCGAAAAAGAAATCTATTCTTGTCCCTTCTGCAGATAGTGTGAAAATTAACAATACGTTAGAAACAGCGCAAGCTCTCAACCGGTACTTCAGCTCAGTATTCACACATGATGACGGATGCACGTCACAATTTTCTTCTTGTGATAATTTGCCACCAATAAGTGAGATTTGTATAACTGAGGGAGGTGGGTTAGCTGGTCTGCTTAATTTAGGCACAAACAAGTCACGAGAGATTCACGAAGTACCTAACACATTTCTAGTAAGGCACGCTGAGGTATGCGCCAAATACTTGACTTTATTATTTATAAAATCACTTAAGTGCTCAGAGTTGGCGAGCTGTAATCTCGCAAAATTCCCTGCGGTTCCTAAATATCAAAACAAAACAGCACCTTCTTCTTACCAGCTGATGTCTCTTTGATGCACTTCAGCAAAATTGCTTGAGCACATAATCTGTAAACACTAACTTTGTCGCGGAGAACATGCATGTCCTTGATAACCGTCAGCATGGGTTCCGCTGCGGTCTGTCCACAGTAACACAACTTATTGCAAGTGTTTATGATTTAGCGGAAACACTAATTATACATATTCAAGTTGATATTGTTTTACTTGATTTCGAAAAGGCATTAGACTGTGTGTCCCATGCTAAAGTATTGCAGAAATAAAACCTATACTAAAACACGAGTACCTATTCTCATGAATCGAAGCCTATCTTCCGTTCATACCTCAACTTGTGTTGTTGCTGGTGTACTTTCGGATGCTGTCTCAGTTTAATCCGGTATTCTACCAGATTTCAGTCTTGGGTCCTCTTTTCATTTTGTATTTATTAATGACATAGTGCAAAACATATATGTTAAAATACGGCTAATCACAGACGCTTGCATATTTTATCATGAAATGCTTAGGCCGGAAGATCAACTCCTTTTAAGCGATTCCCTGTCTACAAATAGAAGAATGGTACTCGATGTGGCAAATGACTAAATTCCTAATAAGACTGTAGCAATTACTGTAATACGTAAAAAAATCCTTGAAGTTTCACATATCACATTGCCAACGATCCTGTTTTGCTTGTCAATGTCTTTAAATACTTAGTAATTCATATAACCACGATCTTCTATGGAACAAGCACACATCGTACGTGGAATGAAAGCCCTTAGAGAACGCACTATTTAAGAAGAACGCTGGCACTATCTACGCGAGAAATAAAGTTGTTAGCTTACAAAACATTTGTTCGTCTAATGGTGGAATATGCTGCGGCAGTGTTGAATCCCTGGAGCGAAACTAACAAACTTAAAAAAAGAAAATGTCAAACTCAAAACAGCCAGGCTCATCTTCAATTGTTACATTTGGAACATTTCCCCAAACCCTTACTGCAAACCGCAGGACTTCAACAGCTGTATATACTTCGTCATTGCGAAAGAAAGTCGCACTACATGTATTGCATCGTTGGTCGGGTGTCGATGTTGCACTTTCTGCATGTAACTGGGATCTTGTGTTCGCCAGACGGTCGGAAAGAATTTATTCTTGCTGATCAATTGGCTCAGTGGCGAGAATGTCACGATTCCTTGTTTTCTCATTCCGCACCCACTTGGCAATCACATCTGCGGTGAACACATAGTGCGCGGGCCCTATGAATGAGAACTTGGGCACCGCGGTAAAAATTAGGTGGCAGAGGATTGGGATTAACAGGAATCGGCACTTTGGGGGAATGCTGTCTTTGCTGACTCGCCGTCCTGGTATGCGCGGTTGAGTCAGGGTCATTCGGTGCGTTTTCTCTTTGGCCATATCGTGATGCCGTCATTTCACATCTGTACTTGCAGTCTTGCGCGTCGCATTTTCGAGTTAGTGCTCTGGGAAGTGCCAACAGCTCGCCGCATCATGGCCCAAATAGTCTTGGGGTTGGTGGCTGATCCTCGTGAGGCGGTGTTGCGGCATCGTGTGCGGGATCGTTAGGACGGTTGTTTGAGCGATTTGAACACCATGCCACTGTGTTCTGTCGTCATATTGTTTGGTCCTCATAAGGCATTTGTTGATTTAATGGGCGGTGTACAGCATCCACCGATCAAGTCCCTTCATTTCTATGTATCGCCGAACAGTGATTTCACGCAGGCACTCCAAACTGAGGGTATCTAGCGGTCTTTTCGGTTTGTTCAGGTGGAAGCCAGTTTCTCTGTAGCACGCCTTAAATATGAGGGTGGCGACGCACTGTGGTTTGACAATGTTAGCGCGGGGGCCGCAAAAGCGACTGCCGATGAGTTTAATAAAATGGCGCTTCCACCATCAGGCTAGTCGCCGCTTGCGCGACCATACCTTCGGTTCTCCGGTATCGCTCAACGGTACTCCCAATATCCGCATCAATCGTCCCTTCAGACACATCATCTGTTCAGAGTGCACTGTATTACGACTGGGATCTCAGCCGAAGTTCACACGCCTCCAGCAGATCAAGGCAGAAGCGAAGCGGTTGGCGGAGACCGGCGGGCATCGAGTACGGCAACGACGACGGGCGTTCCGTTCCCAGGTGCTGTGGCAGTCAGGTACCCTGCCGGGCCGGAACGGGTGAAGCGACCATCGTCGTTCTTTTATTCTGCCTTGGGAAAACGACTGCACCGAGGAGCTCATCTCGGCTTGGCAAAGAACGTCCATCAACCTTCTTGATGGAGGGAGCCGAGACAGGAACCAACCCGATTCCATGAACGGGAGATGTACTCTGCTTAACCTCCAGCCGCGGAATGCCCGGTCAAGAGTTCTGACCTTCCGGAGAGCACGTGGCGTGATACCTCAGCCGACGGCCTGTTTTCTGCGGGTGCCGAAATTATGCTTTAACCAGGTTCGCCATGGAAACTGCCACCAGTGGTGCTGACCCTCGCCACTCGTCGGAAGAGCTGCGAGGATGTTCCAGTGACGCCTCTGGCAGCGGACCGGGCCTTTGTTGACCGCGCGTGCTCGCTGATTGGACTGGACCAATTTAAATTCATTTCCCCAGCTAGGGAATTGGGGATTGCGGACGCTATATTAATACTTGGAATTGTATCGACGTACAGCTCCTCTTAGCTCTTCGATCGCAGAGCGATCGCAGATGTTCATAATCCGTGTATCTGCGCCGGTGCGCTGTAGAGCAGGATGTATTGCGTGGTGGGTGACGGTGCCAAGTGCTTTTGTAAAATCCGCTGCAACTAATATATGGTAGTCTTCAGACGGCATGGTAGACCGTGATCGACGAGCCTGCGGAGCAGGACGAAATTTTCCTGCGTGAACAGGCCCGACCGGATTGCCGCTTTATTTATTTATCGACAGTTTTTTAAAATAATGTGGTTGTTTATAACGGTGTGCTAATGTGCAAGTGTGGGACTGAGATGCAGGAAGTGAGATTAGTCATTAAGTTAATGCATGAGTGCAAACCACGATCTACAGTGGGAGCTGGCAAACGATAAATATTAACGGCATCGCTGCATGCAATTAAAAGCGCTTTGTAGGTGCTACCCCATTTTTGTTTTCCACAAAATCAATTTTCTTTGGTTGTTTCATGTAATCCTAACATTTGAGCCATGTTGAGATCTTATAATCACACTATATTTGTTGTCCTAATGAAGGTGAATCCTGTGTGACATCACACTTATAACCAATCAGTAAAGCCTCGACATACAACGTCGAGAACGATAACACCAAATTTTCCAATGTAGGAAACTCGAAGCTCTGGCACTTAACGAATTTCAGGATGGTTGCGAGCTGGTAACGCAAATTATTCAGAAATAGCTCGTTTCAGCTTGCGAAGAAGTGGAGATATAGATTAGATGGCTTTATTATAATGCTATAGTGTTTATTATAAGTGTCAGTGATGAAGGAAGTTGCGAACACTTACCCGCATCCTTTTTCGCAGAAATACGGATCAGGGAAGGCATTTACACCTTTAGGATGGTCATAAGGATTGATGCATGAATCATACTTTACACATCGCTCTTCATCTATGTCGTAGTACCATGGCCCATATATGGCATAAGGAGATGTTTTATAGTCGGGGCACGTTGTATAATTAGAATCGGAGGGTGCATGCTTTTCTCCCGTGCAGGCTCCAAAATCAGCCCCTGTATGAAGTAGTTGTGAAAGTAATGTAAGTAACGGGCATTCAGGTTACGAATTAGGAAAGATCTCATGTGAATGCAAGCTGAGTTGCGTCTAATATGAGCATGATTTCTCATCGAATAAACTCGAATTCATCGAGGATTTTAAGTAATTATGCCACTGATTATTTATTTACGATACAACGAGAATTTCGCACATGTGAAGGTAGCAGATACACATATGTCAGTATTCACAACACCAGGAAGCAAAAACTGTCAGCATGTGCTGTTGTGCCGGTGGGGTTATCACACAGTACCCCACCGTCAACAGGGTTGTGCGAAGGAGTTGGTTGCGTAGCGCTCGTCATCCGTTTCGTGAACGAGGGCTGTCAGCTTCCTGGATGGTAGCGATGATTCCGAGTCGGCGCTGGTGAGATGACGAAAAAGCTTTATACACTATTTACAGGCATTTACACAACGAGTTCGGCTCTGGGTCCGAAAGCTACCTAGTCATACGCGACTGTCCTCGCTCAGCGACGGCCGGGGAGATTCCGCCACGTCAGCTCTCTCAGGGGGCGAACTGCTCCCGATGGACGCTAGTGACGAACTCGCACTCGAAGTCTCGAACGGAAGCACTTGAGTCTCCGTAGCCGAGAAACCGTTGACGCTCAAATGGTCCAATCCGACGGCAGCCCTTTCGCAGGGCCAATGGGAGAGCTCGCTGCGCCCTTGCTTCAAATATGCCTCGGGGCGAGAAGGGGTCCCCCGCCAGGGTCATGGCGCTAAGCTGTCTGGATGCTCAGCTCACATTCAAACACGTCGTTTCTCTCCCCTTGGCATGGCTCGCCTCCAGTGCACCGGTGCTTTGCAAAGCAATATCCAAATTTTGTGAAGGAGGCGTTTGCCGGAGAAGTTTGGTGTGCGGCGAATTTCTGGGCGGCTTGGGCCAGGCACAACAGTGCAAACAGCAAGACAGTGTATACATTAACGCGAATTAAAACACGAAATTCGCCGCGTCGCTGGCTGTGCTGCAGTGGCTAGTCCGCTCGACTACTGTGCCCAAGTATGCAGGATTGAATCCCTGCCGCAGCATCTGCTTTTCGATGGAGGCGAAAAGCAAGGCGCCCCTGTACTATGCGATGTCAGTGCATGTTGATGAAGCCCAGGTGGTTGAAATTTCGACAGCCTTTCACAACGCTGTTTCTCATAGCCCGAGTCGATTCGGGACGTTAAGGCCCATAACCTAAACTAAAGCTAATACACGAAATGCTTAAGGCAATGAAACAATAAATAAAGCATAATAAAACGCCATGGCACTTATCACCTGCAAAAATCAAAGGTAAAAACTGGGCCACGTCGGGTAGTGCGTTCCATTCAGAAATTGTTTGCGGGAAACAAGGGTACCTATATATGTTGGCGCGTGCAAAATTAGGCATGAGAGAGAACCTCTTTATGGCGGGAGGGCTAAGGGGAATCGCTTGCGATATAGACTGCGGGTCAGATGCCTAGTCAGGAGGAATATAATGACTAAAAAAATTTAAGACATTGAAAATGCACACATCAGTCACACTGCCATCCTGAACTGGACTGAAATGTCTCGTGTTACTCAGGGAGTGTAGTGTGGTCCAATAAGTTTTTGGAAGGGAGAACATTTGCAATACGCCTCCGCTGTGAAGCAGTAGGATCATTTGTTTTGCTACGTGGCGTGCACCCCCAAGGGGCTGGTACTGTCACGCCGCTGTTTAATATAGCCTTCATCTTGCCGTCATGGCGCTTACATGGCATCCCTGAAATTTAGTTTTAGTAGTATGCTGATATCATTATGTGAAGCACTCACCAATATCTGCTGACTCAGGAGGCTTCCCTTAAATCAGCTTTGGATATTACCTCTAATTATGCTTCTTCGAAAGGCATTCACCTTTCCGCTAACAAAAATGCGTGTACGTCGGTCGTCAATTGCTGGGGATGTGGTAAAGTTGTAGCACGTCTCTTTCTTTCAGACACTCCTCTACAAGTAAGTCTTAGCGTTACAATTCTAAGGTCGGCAATTAACCGATCAGGGTAAGCGACTGCTTGGCTTTCTTAGGCGAAAAAGCAAGCTATCCAGACTTTGGGTTTAGTTAAAAGAATTGCTCCTAAAACTGGTGGCGCTGGATCGTCTGTAGCACGACAATTGCTGAAGGCCGTTCTGCAGTCGCGTATTTTATCAGGCCCAGTTTTAGCCCGTGACAAAAGCACACTGGGATAGCATTAAACCGTGGACCGAGAAGCTATGAGGACTATTACATGACTTGCACACATCACACCGGCCGTGGCTCTGCAAGAAAATGCGCAGCACAAAATCATCGATGAGCTGGTTCAACAGCGACGCAATGCTCGCAGCTTTAGCCACCTACGCCCATTCTTACTCCGTAGAAAATTGTACAGCTCAGCGAAAACAATCGCAGATTAACATCTACCAACTCGGCATCGTATGAATAAATGAGGCGAGGAGCGCGCCCGCTACCGCGACTACTGTTAAAGGCCCACTGTCCACCCTCCGGTCGAAAATATTTTCTTCGCCGGTGACTGTGAGACTTCGCCCCTAGAACGCAAGGTCGCAAAATGTTTTTGAAAAGAGTAACTAATAACGCAGTTACAGCCACCGCAATCACTCGATTCTGTCATGCTTCTCTCCTTCCGTTCCCTCGGAAAGGTTTTTCACCCTCCTGCCCGAGGTCGTCTAGCCTTCTCAAGACAAATTCCCCTTCCTCCTCCGCGTTTGGCGGGAGGTGGGGCGTGGCACTCCGTGAGCGCGAAAAAAAAAAAAAAAAGCGGCCCAGGGAGCGCGCGTCGCTGGATTGAGTCTGGCCGTGGCGAGGGAAAAGCGCGCAGCGAGCGGTAGATACCCATCCTTCTCCCGTCAGTCAGCGAGACGGACCAATGGACGTCGTTCGCCGTAGGTACGTCATTACTGTGGCTCGTCGGGCCAGCGCAGGAAACGGGGAAGCTGGCTTCCCGAAGGAGAGCATGAGAGAGCTTTGAATTGTATTTTCGATGCTTCTCCGCTACCTGATCGAAACACTGGGCTCCTTTGCTAAAAGGGCCTTCCCTGGACAGTGGCCCTTTAAGGAGAAGCTTTAGCGTCCTTCTATTTTATTTTTATGCGAAAGCGCTACTCGGCTAGCAGCACGCATTTGACTCGTGTTTGTGTCAAGTACAACATAAGAAAGCCTGTGCTGGGAATGCAGACCCCCGTTATTCACCCTTAATAGTCCTTAACTGCTATCTCTTGTGAGGTTTGGTATTGGAATTTGAAGCTTCACCTTTGACCTTTGACATTGACAACTATATAATAGAACTGGCCTTCACCTTGAGAGTAAGTACGTGATTGTAACTTCAAGATAAAATTTGCGCAACCGTGATCGCTTCTCAGATGCTCCACCGTACTCGACATGTAGGTATCGGTAACCGCGTAGATCAACCCAGGACCATTTGGGCTGTTTGGCTAAGAGATTAGCTGTGTAAAACGACGTGAAAGTATGCGTTTACTCGATATATCTTGCGAACAACTGAGCTAAACTGTCTGGTATTTTTCTTCCGCGCTGATGTGCGTCGAGGGGAAGTGGTAGAGGGGAAAAATCATTTCTCGAGCGCCCCTATGGGATAAGGCTTATCAATAAGCTCCCCGGGCGCAGAAGTACCGTCGTGGTGCTGCTCAGCGAGTGTCAGAACAAGGCAGATTGTAGGGCTTCAGACGCAATACGAGGACAGTATCGGAGAGTACGGTACGGGAAGTGCACTGGGAAAAGGCAGGTTCAAGCTCGTAGGGGACGGCAGTGACTTGGCGCCACACACGATACAGACCCACATAGCGAGATAGAAGCTTTTGCGATAGTCCAATACGGCGAGAACGCACCCAGAGCAACATAAGGGATCCAGGTAAGGAGGAGTTGTCGATCTGGCGGCTGTTTTAGTGCTCTTTATGAGAAGCTTAGGAGGCTTGTAAGCAGGAACGGGCGACTTGGCGAGCATGGTGGGCACGGGCAATGGCTTCACGGCCGTATTCGGAACGTGGGAAACCAGATGTTTCAAGCGACCGTTGAGGGTCACAGCCGTAAAAGAGGTAAAACGAGGAGTGGTCAGCAGTGTCGTAATGGGATGAGTTATATGCAAATGTAACCTATGGTAGGGCGACGTTCCAGTCACGGTGATCAGAGGAGACGTACAGCCTTTGTCAAAAGTTTAGTGTCCAGGGCGTCTACTTCTGAGTCATACTATGGGGCTTGTCAGGTTTCCAAACTTGCTCAAGGCAAGATGGTTTTTCGTCCTACCCTAACCAAGCGCTATGACGTCCACGATTTTTCAAAAAGTCATAATATACGTCTTAAAAGCAAGCCCTCTGGCTCTAAATTTTAAAGGCTGTACATGGCGAGCATGTTAGTAAGAGTGCGATTGAGCCGCTCATTGAGGCCATTAGTTTGCGGGTGGTAAGCGGTCGTCAACTTGTGTTTGAGTACGCGCGAAGAATATCGTTCACAACTGCCGAAAGAAAGGTGCGGCCACGGTCAGCGAGCAGTTTGCGGGGAACTCCAGGGTGAAGAAGGAGGTCGCGAAGTAGAAAGTCGGCTACATCAGCGGCAGTACTCGTGGGGAGCGCGCGCGTTATCGTGCACCGGGTGGCATAATTTATGGCTGCTGCAAACCATCTGTTGCCAGAAGTGGACTTGAAAAGGGCCGAGAAGGACCAAACCGACACAGCAGAACGGCTTCGGAGGAATGTCGATGGGGTGAAGAAAGCCAGCGGGAGAAGATGCAGCCCACTTGCGACGCTGACACTCATCGGAAGCATCTACCTAACGGTGCACTGAGCGGTAGAGGTCGTTCCAGAAGAACCGAAGACGGATGCGGTCGCACGTGCGAGTAACGCCTAGATGGTGAGCAGTCCTAAATCATGGAGGTCATGAAGAATGGCTGCTCGTAAGCGAAAAGGTCAGGGCCAGTTGGCTGAAGATTCCCGCAGTATAAAGTGCCGCCAACGAGAGCAAAGCGGTTCTGGGAAGGGTCGGTTTTGGGTGGACGTTAGGCGATTATTGATGGAGAGTAGCTCCACATACCGACGCTGTTCTTCGCTAATAGTTGTAAATGATGATAGGTAGAACCGATTAATGGCGCACGCACTCGTGGGAGTGTCAGTATGGGCAACAGGACAACGACAGAGGCAGTCGGCATCTCTGTGCAACCGGACGGACTTGTAGATCACAGGTTAATCATACTCTTGGAGTTGTAGCACCCAACGCCCGAGGCGACCAATAGGATCCTTCAGAGAAGAAAGCCAGCACAATGCGTGATGATCTGTGACAACTATAAATGGCCTGCCACATAGTTAGGGTCGAAATTTTCCAACAGCCAAGGCGAGGGTCAAGCACACTCGCTCGGTAATGGAATAGTTCTCTGAAGGGGATAGGAGGCGGTTGGCATAGGTTTTTAGACGATGCGTATGAGATTGGCGCTGGGAGAGGATGACCTCGATGCCATGGCCACTGGCATCAGTAAGGGCTTTCGTCGGAGCTAACACATCAAAGTGTGCCGAAACCAATGCGGTGGTAAGCTTTCTTATAAGCTGGTCAAAGACTTAGTCTTGTGACGATGCCCACAATAAACTTACATCCTTTTTAATATCTGTGAGCAGTTGAGCAATGTCTGCAAAACTTTGATTGACCCTACGAAAGTAGAAACAAAGGCCCAAAAAACTTCGGACGTCACTGCTAGAACGGTACACCGGGGAGTCCTTTACTGCTCGGATCCTATCAGGCTCGGGACGAACCCCTGTAGCATAGACGGAATGGCCTGGTATATTGAGCTGACGACGGCTGAAGCGGCATTTTGAAGAGTTGAGCTGCAGTCCGGCTTGGCGGTAGGGTGAAAAATCTTTAGAGAGGTGTGTCATGTGGGGCGAAAATGTGGGTAAAAACAATTACGTCGTCTAATAGCATAGGCAAGTGGACCATTTAAATTCTGGCAGCAAGGAGTCCATTATGCGTTGAAAAGTGTCTGTGCCGTTATATTGTAACCCGTGCTAGCCGTGTCAGTTCTGGAGGGGAAAGAACACGAAGATCGTGCGGAGTGCGCGTGGTTCTGGACCGCCGCTGCTCTGCATGGTCGAGCGCCTGTTCTCTGCCTCCTGCGCCTCAGCGCCCCAACCCCATCCTTTGACCCTGTCCTTCTGGACTGCCATCCGGGTAGCGAAAGAACCCGTGACATTCTGGTGGAGGTGCGGGGTGAATGCAGCACAGCCCCTCAACACCGGCTACTCTGAGTCCGCCCCCAAGTCTCAGTTTCCGCCCCTTCGACAAGGAGGCCGAGATACGTGCCAGCCGGCGCACTGCAAGGGCTTGTTCCGGAATTTGGTTTATTGCCGAACTCCGGTTCTTCATGACTTACAATGGCCCGGTGTACCACGACCCAATGTCAGCAGACGGAGTCGTTTCTCGTTCCGTCCGTGGTATATCTACCGATGGCTCCTCGTACGGCTGCCACGTTCCATGGCGATGCCTCCGAAGATGTAGAGGATTGGCTGGAACAGTACGAACGTGTGGTCCGCCACAATGCCTGGCATGCCTAAAACTGTCTTCAGAATTTCAATTTCTGCCTGGACAGTACTGCTCGGCACTGGTTTGAAAACCACGAGGCCTCCCTTACATCTTGGGACACCTGTAAAAAAGAGTTGCAGAGGACGTTCGCCAATCAGTATCGGCGACAGCGAGCAGAAGACCATCTGCAACCAAGAGTGGAACGACCTGATGAAACAGTGACATGTTTTGTTCAAGAGGTCTTACGACGTAGCTCCCGGGCCGACCCCCGTGTCACTGAGGAAGAAAAGGTGCGTGCACTCATGCGGGGTGTCTAGAGAGACATTTTCGGCAGGCTTATTCGAGATACGCCGACTAGAGCGGCACAATTTGTAACTGAGGCGACGAACATCGAGTGAGCCTTGGTTACGCGAGCGGACCATTATCGTCACCTTGCTGGAGACATCGGCCTTGCTGGAGACATCGGCCTTGCTGGAGGTCCCAGCGTTTTGAACCTTTCAGCTGCTCGCTTCTCGGTTGATTCCCTCGACACCGCAAATCTGCGCGAGATCATCCGCGAAGTTGTACGAGAGGCGATACGGCAGCTGCTTCCACCTGCTGATGCTAAGGCATCCTGCGCCCTTACGGATGCCTTACCATCAGCAAGAAGTACTAGGTGTCCTTTATCCACAGTGCTCTGTTGCTTCTTCACCTACTCAGCTCGTTGAGACGTACGCGTCCGTTGCTAGTCGCCAGCCGCCGCAGCAGCCACCACCACCGCCTGTTCGCCGTCCGTACTTGCTTACACAACCCTGCATCCCTGCATACGATCGTCGTCCGCAGCAGCAATGGATAAGCAAGGCCGACGCGTGGAGGACAACCAACCAACGCCCGCTATGCTTCCACTGCGGAGAAGCAGGCCACGTCTACCGTCGCTATGAGCAGTCATAATATATAATTATTATTGAGTGCCTTTGTCAGAGCTTGTTCTGCTTACGTTTAGATTAATAAAACACAAAATGGGCCTCAACTGCAGTAATGGCAGAGGTCAGTTGGTTTACCAGCTGCTATGAGCTCACTTGCATTTGACCACCAATTACGACCCGGTGACTTCAAATTGGTTTGCATTTGGAAAGAGTTAATGCTGTTGGTACCAGCTGGGATCAGGTGAATTCAACTAAATTCAATTAGACCCCGTTAAAATGGTTTTCGATTTATTTCATCGATATGGGCGAGTGTAAAGTTTGGTACTTTGAGGGGCGAAATATGAGGCGGAATTGAGGATTAAGCGCGAGAGGAAACGAAGAAGTTTTGAAGCATTCGATATTTCAATACATAAGCTTTATTTTAATCATGGGAAATAAGGAAGAATATGATTTGGAAATTTTGCCGACCAAACCTCGAAATCATTAATTTTTTAACCTCTCGAGAGGCCCCTGAAAACGATGGGCCTTGTTTATTTAAACCCTTTGAACCCGGGATATACCGGCCCTGGTAACACTACTGCGATGGCAATGTACGGCGCTACATTGTACCAGAGCATTGCCAACAGAGTACTAGTATTGGGCCGATGGCTGTGCCGCCTATATAGGTCACGCTCTAGAAGACGTCATTTTGTCTGCATGCAGGTAGGTCTAAGTTTGCTATGGTGGTTTGCCAAAAAAAAAAAAAAAAGAATGGCGGATGATTTCACTCTACTGTCAGAGATATAACAATAATGCAGCTTATAATAACAAAAGTAGGCTGAAATGAGAACGCAGTACTGGATTGTGATTTGGGCAAAATTTACAAATAGATTAAACGACCCCTTGGATTTGCTTGTTCGAGGCACCTACCATAGTTATCGAAGAGCGCCGCCAGGATGGGCTCTCAATCGTGTGTAACAAAATCATTAACACTTGTGAAAGTTTGCTGCTGATTTGCAGTTGGAACTCTCGGGAAGGTAAGAGAATATTCAAAATGTTCATAATATATATAGTTAAGCAAAAGTCCAGGCTTGCGCATACCTGCACCACAGCTGCGTACGCAGTCATACATGCTTAAAAATCCTCCTTCGTCCGCTGAACGATTGCATATGGAATCAGACGTCTGCTCGCAGAGTTGGGATGTTTCGTTGTAGAAATAATACGTAAAGTACCATTTGCAATTCTCTGTTGTTTCATTCTTGTTAAAATTTTTGCACCAGTCTAGACGAACTTTATCACGGAGTTCCTTGCTTGGCATTTCTGCAAGATAAGTGTTAGAATATATAGAACGTGCACTACTATCCCCGCTTCCGGTATTCCTCCTCCTGGTCGTATACTATATTGTATGCAGTCATTGATTATGCTCTTTCGTTTTCTTAAATCTGTTAGGCATCTCTACACAAGCCATGAGCAGAGAGGAAAAGACTGCAGAAAAACGAGCCTGATTACGTCCTGAAGCCTTTAGAAGCTCGTGCATAAATTACAAAAAAGGTGAATTAGCAACAGTATTGACGCAGCAAGGATGACATCAATCTAAAGACGAGATGCGCTTCGTTTGATGAAAATCAAGCAATAATACATCACAACTGTTAACATTAGCGAGCCGACAAAGCCATGGTGCTAGAAACATGTGACAAAGTTATGAAAGAAAATGATGGCAGTAGTTCACAACACTCTCAAACAGCAACTGAAGCACGTGCTACGAACTAATCAAAACATTTAAGCCGTGGTTTTCAGTAGCTTAATCATTTTTGAGATGTTGCAGGATGAAACGCTAAGATTAAGTGCAATAATTAAAACAGGTCGCCATAGTTTGTGCCATGCTTCAACCTGTAACATTTTATGAGCATGAATATTTCTTCTATAAGCCGCACAGTCATCTCTCTAGGTATAGTTAGTAAGATAATACTTGAGTTCCAGCCAAAAGCACTAGAAACAATTCAAAATATGAGCACTCAATCAGATGAATACCCTTATTAATATTCGAGTAGAGCCGTTGGATGCGAGCGTCATTGGATGCGAGTGGCAAATCTCGCCCATAGCTTTTATTTTAGAGCACAAACTATTCTTGTCTCGTTCTTCAGTTATGTGCAGTCGTCGGCATCTGCATATGCGGCGCCGCTCGCCGCGCACTTAGCAAGTGCGATGAAGCGGGTCTTCATCACCTATCGCCGGCGGCATACGTGTCTCCGGCCCCGCGGCGTAAAGCCATCCAATGTCCTCCTCCCTGCTTTCTCTTTCCTGCTGCGTTTCTCCCACTGTGCCACAGCCGGACTATATACTGTGGAAGTCAGCCCGGCCGAATCTGTCAAACTTTCTACAGCGCCGCATCTCCATATGGAAATAGTAATTTAAATAGTCATTTGCCGTAACTTTTACGTGTGCGGCATTCGAAAACGCAGCAACACGGCATCGCAAACGGTGAGCTATGCTAGAAAAAGTACGAGATGTGGAAAGTAGCGATACGTGGAGGCGGTGTTACAGCGCGCGCTTTTTGAAGCTGCTGGAGAGGAGGCAGCATTCAGTGAAGCAATAAAAAGGAGCACAACAACACGTGACGCGTTCGGCCAATGGGAGATTCGAAGGCCGTTGTTAAGCGCATGGGGGAGGCGGGTGGCAACGCTCAAAAGATGACGTTACATTTAAATTACTGAGGGGCTTACTAAGGGCCCAATGTGACAACGAAAGAGAAGATTGTCAAGCGCGCGTCAAGCTGCTAGGCCAATTATGCTCACAAGATGACGTTACATTTAAGTTACTGAGCGGATTAATAAGGGCCCGAGGTGTCAACGAAAGAGAAGATTGTCAAGCGAGCGTCCAGAATCTAGGCCAATTATGCTCACAGGTTTACATGCCATTTAAATTCCTGAGCGGCTTGCTAAGGGACCAAGGTGTCAACGAAAGAGAAGATTGTCAAGCGCGCGTCAAGCAGATAGGCCAAATATGCTCACAAGATGACGCTACATTTAAATTACTGAGCGGCTTGCTAAGGTCCCAAGGTGTCAATGAAAGAGAACATTGTCAAGCGCGCGTCAAGCAGATCGGCAAATTATGCTCACACAATGATGTTACATTCAAATTACTGAGCGGCTTGCTAAGGGCCCAAGGTATCAACGAAAGAGATGATTGTCAGGCGCGCGTCAAGCAGATAGGCTAATTATCCTCACAAGATGACGTTACATTTAAGTTACTGAGCGGATTAATAAGGGCCCGAGGTGTCAACAAAAGAGAAGATTGTCAAGCGAGCGTCCAAAATCTAGGCCAATTATGCTCACAGGTTTACTTGTCATTTAAATTCCTGAGCGGCAGCAGATAGGCCAATTATGCTCACAAGATGACGTTACATTTAACTTACTGAGCGGCTTGCTAAGGTCCCAAGGTGTCAATGAAAGAGAAGATTGTCAAGCGCGCGTCAAGTAGATAGGCCAATTATGCTCACACAATGATGTTACATTCAAATTACTGAGCGGCTTGCTAAGGGCCCAAGATATCAACGAAAGAGATGATTGTCAGGCGCGCGTCCAGCCGATAGGCTAATTATGCTCACAGGATGACGTTACATTTAAATTACCGAGCGGATTAATAAGGGCCTGAGGTGTCAACGAAAGAGAAGATTGCCAAGCGCGCGTCAAGCTGCTAGGCCAATTATGCTCACAAGATGACGTTACATTTAAGTTACTGAGCGGATTAATAAGGGCCCGAGGTGTCAACGAAAGAAAAGATTGTCAAGCGAGCGTCCAAAATCTAGGCCAATTATGCTCACAGGTTTACATGTCAATTAAATTCCTGAGCGGCTTGCTAAGGGACCAAGGTGTCAACAAAAGAGAAGATTGTCAAGCGCGCGTCAAGCAGATAGGCCAAATATGCTCACAAGATGACGTTACATTTAAATTACTGAGCGGCTTGCTAAGGTCCCAAGGTGTCAATGAAAGAGAACATTGTCAAGCGCGCGTCAAGCAGATAGGCCAAATATGCTCACAAGATGACGCTACATTTAAATTACTGAGCGGCTTGCTAAGGTCCCAAGGTGTCAATGAAAGAGAACATTGTCAAGCGCGCGTCAAGCAGATCGGCAAATTATGCTCACACAATGATGTTACATTCAAATTACTGAGCGGCTTGCTAAGGGCCCAAGGTATCAACGAAAGAGATGATTGTCAGGCGCGCGTCAAGCAGATAGGCTAATTATCCTCACAAGATGACGTTACATTTAAGTTACTGAGCGGATTAATAAGGGCCCGAGGTGTCAACAAAAGAGAAGATTGTCAAGCGAGCGTCCAAAATCTAGGCCAATTATGCTCACAGGTTTACATGTCATTTAAATTCCTGAGCGGCAGCAGATAGGCCAATTATGCTCACAAGATGACGTTACATTTAACTTACTGAGCGGCTTGCTAAGGTCCCAAGGTGTCAATGAAAGAGAACATTGTCAAGCGCGCGTCAAGCAGATGGGCCAATTATGCTCACACAATGATGTTACATTCAAATTACTGAGCGGCTTGCTAAGGGGCCAAGGTGTCAACGAAAGAGAAGATTGTCAAGCGCGCGTCAAGCAGATAGGCCAATTATGCTCACAAGATGACGTTACATTTAAATTACTGAGCGGCTTGCTAAGGTCCCAAGGTGTCAATGAAATAGAACATTGTCAAGCGCGCGTCAAGTAGATAGGCCAATTATGCTCACACAATGATGTTACATTCAAATTACTGAGCGGCTTGCTAAGGGCCCAAGATATCAACGAAAGAGATGATTGTCAGGCGCGCGTCCAGCCGATAGGCTAATTATGCTCACAGGATGACGTTACATTTAAATTACCGAGCGGATTAATAAGGGCCTGAGGTGTCAACGAAAGAGAAGATTGCCAAGCGCGCGTCAAGCTGCTAGGCCAATTATGCTCACAAGATGACGTTACATTTAAGTTACTGAGCGGATTAATAAGGGCCCGAGGTGTCAACGAAAGAAAAGATTGTCAAGCGAGCGTCCAAAATCTAGGCCAATTATGCTCACAGGTTTACATGTCAATTAAATTCCTGAGCGGCTTGCTAAGGGACCAAGGTGTCAACAAAAGAGAAGATTGTCAAGCGCGCGTCAAGCAGATAGGCCAAATATGCTCACAAGATGACGTTACATTTAAATTACTGAGCGGCTTGCTAAGGTCCCAAGGTGTCAATGAAAGAGAACATTGTCAAGCGCGCGTCAAGCAGATAGGCCAATTATGCTCACACAATGATGTTACATTCAAATTACTGAGCGGCTTGCTAAGGGCCCAAGGTATCAACGAAAGAGATGATTGTCAGGCGCGCGTCAAGCAGATAGGCTAATTATCCTCACAAGATGACGTTACATTTAAGTTACTGAGCGGATTAATAAGGGCCCGAGGTGTCAACGAAAGAAAAGATTGTCAAGCGAGCGTCCAAAATCTAGGCCAATTATGCTCACAGGTTTACATGTCAATTAAATTCCTGAGCGGCTTGCTAAGGGACAAAGGTGTCAACAAAAGAGAAGATTGTCAAGCGCGCGTCAAGCAGATAGGCCAATTATGCTCACAAGATGACGTTACATTTAAATTACTGAGCGGCTTGCTAAGGTCCCAAGGTGTCAATGAAAGAGAACATTGTCAAGCGCGCGTCAAGCAGATAGGCCAATTATGCTCACACAATGATGTTACATTCAAATTACTGAGCGGCTTGCTAAGGGCCCAAGGTGTCAACGAAAGAGAAGATTGTCAAGCGCGCGTCAAGCAGATAGGCCAATTATGCTCACAAGATGACGTTACATTTAAATTACTGAGCGGCTTGCTAAGGTCCCAAGGTGTCAATGAAATAGAACATTGTCAAGCGCGCGTCAAGCAGATAGGCCAATTATGCTCACACAATGATGTTACATTCAAATTACTGAGCGGCTTGCTAAGGGCCCAAGATATCAACGAAAGAGATGATTGTCAGGCGCGCGTCAAGCAGATAGGCTAATTATGCTCACAAGATGACGTTACATTTAAATTACTGAGCGGATTAATAAGGGCCTGAGGTGTCAACGAAAGAGAAGATTGTCAAGCGCGCGTCAAGCTGCTAGGCCAATTATGCTCACAAGATGACGTTACATTTAAGTTACTGAGCGGATTAATAAGGGCCCGAGGTGTCAACGAAAGAGAAGATTGTCAAGGGAGCGTCCAAAATCTAGGCCAATTATGCTAACAAGATGATGTTACATATAAATTAGTGAGCGGCTTGCTAAGGTCCTAATGTGTCAACGAAAGAGAAGATTGTCAAGCGCGCGTCAAGCAGTTAGGCCAAATATGCTCATAAGATGACGTTACACTTAAATTACTGAGCGGCTTGCTAAGGGCCCAAGGTGTGAACGGAAGAGATGGCTTAGCGCGCGTAAAGGACGTAGGCCAATTATGCTCATAAGATTACGTTATACTTAAATTACTGAGCGGCTTGCTAAGAGCCCAAGGTATCAACAAAAGAGAAGATTGTCAAGCGCTCGCGTCAAGCAGGTATGCCTATATTCTCACAAGATGACGTTACATTTAAATTACTGAGCGGCTTGTTAAGGGTGCGATAAACGAAAGAGAAGATTGCCATTCGAGCGTAAAGCAGCTAGGCCAAATATGCTCACAAGGTGATGTTATATGTAAATTGCTGAGCTGCGTGCTAAGGGCCCAAGGTGTCAACGAAAGAGAAGATTTTCAAGCGCGCGTCAAGTAGCTATGCTAATTATGCTCATAGGATGAAGTAACATTTAAATTTCTGAGTGGCTTGCTAAGGGCCCAAGATGTCTAAGAAAGAGAAGATTGCCAAGCGCGCGTCAAGCAGTTAGGCCAATTAGGCGGCGGAGAGGCTGGACAGCTGAAAGTATTGTTAAAGTGGCGCGTTTCACAGCTGCGGCCGGCGGCGAGCAGTGTTTTGCCAAGATTGTAAAATCGTGAGTTACTCCTGATTGAGCAGTAGAGTGTCGCTCGCGCACCTTTAGCTCCGGCCCCTCTAACCCTGCGTCAGTCGGCCATCAAGCGGCACACACCAAGCGCGTACGCGCGGTGTTCCTTAGGACTGTGCTCGGCGTCGCTCGCCTAATCGTCAGACAGTTGTGCTCACCGCCGCACTCTAACGGGTTCTCGCGTCCAAGCATGCTTTCTTGCTGCTCGAGTATCTTTCTTAACAGCCAAGCAGGGCGAATCATACACAGCGTAAACGTGCATAGAAAAGTAAAGCAGGGTTAAGCAGCCCAGCGCACCTGGGTCGCGTTTGGCCAACTATGCAAATAGGTAATTTTCTTATTTAGACTTTTATCTCCACGCAATGACGAGTATTAGCTTGTTTTTGTTCACAAAAGATAGGGCGGCGCCCTTGCTTACCACACCTGTTTGGTAAATGTTTCCATACCCGTGGTTATAGGAAAGCAAATTCAGATTGGGGTGGTTATCAAATGATCAACTGCATTTTTGAAATGTGAGGCCATGAGTTTGAGACACTTGATCACCGCCCATAAGTATATAACGCGATAGCGTAATGGTTCGATCCCGTCCATATCTCTGTTTTGGCATCCTTACTCCATGTAGACAGGCTAAATATTTTTGCCGGTGTCCATGGTGAAGAAAAGCAGTTCAATTTTATAAAAAAATTACTAAATATGATGGTAACATACCGTCTGTTGCTGACGAAGAAATATTGTACATGACAAGTATGATGATTACCCGACGTGTCATAGCGTTGTCACTCAGTGAGGATAGCTGGATATGACGTGGCTGATCTCTGAAAGTGATTGCTTTAAGAAAGTTACATCATCATCATCATCAGCCTGATTATACCCACTGCAGGGCGAAAGCCTCTCCCATATTTCTCCACTTAACCCGGTTTTGTGCTAGCTGCATCCACTTGACCCCTGCGAACTTCTTAATCTCATCCGCCCACCTAACTTTCTGCCGCCCTCTGCTACGCTTTCCTTCCCTTGGAATCCAGTTTGTTACCCTCAGCGACCATCGGTTATCCTCTCTTCGCACTACATGTCCTGCCCATGTCCATTTCTTCTTCTTAATTTCTACTAGAATGTCGGTAACTTGAGTTATTTCTCTGACCCACTCTGCACGCTTTCTATTTCTTAATGTTACCCCTACCATTTTTCGCTCCATAGCCCTCTGGGTTGTCCTCAACTTAAGTAGAACTCTCTTGGTTAGCCTCCACGTTTCAGCCCCATAGGTGAGTACAGGCAAGATGCAACTGTTGTATACTTTCCTCTTGAGCGATACCGGTAAGCTGCTAGTCATAATCTGCGAGTGCTTGCCAAATGCGCTCCATCCCAATCGTATTCTTCTTGTTATTTCCTTTTCGTGGTCCGGATCTGCGGTTACTACCTGTCCTAAGTAGACATATTCGCCTACTACTTCCAGTATTTCGCTACCTAATGTAAACTGCTGCTCCTTCCCGAGGCTGTTGAACATTACCTTAGTCTTCTGCATATTGATTTTCAAGCCTACCTTTCTACTTTTCCTGTCTAGGTCATCAATCATTATTTGCAGTTCATCCCCCGAGTTGCTTAGCAAGGCAATGTCATCAGCAAATCGCAGATTACTGAGGTATTCTCCATCTACCCTTATCCCTAACTGCTCCCATTCCAAGTCTCTGAATACTTCCTCTAAGCAAGCTGTGAATAGTACTGGGGAGATTGTGTCTCCTTGCCTAACACCTTTCTTTATGGGAATTTTGTTACTTTCTTTATGCAGAACTATGGTTGCTGTGCAGCCCCTATATATATCTTCCAGCACTTTCACGTACGGCTCGTCTACCCCCTGATTTCGCAATGCCTGCATCACCGCCGAGGTTTCAACTGAGTCAAATGCTTTTTCGTAATCAATGAATGCTATGTATAAGGGCTGGTTATATTCCGAGCATTTTTCTATCACCTGATTGATGGTATGGATATGATCGATAGTAGAGTACCGTTTCCGAAACCCTGCTTGATCCTTTGCTTGATTGCGGTCTAAGGTTGTCCTGATTCTATTAGCGATTACCTTAGTAAATACCTTATACGTAACAGACAGTAAGCTGATTGGTCTGTAATTTTTAAGGTCCTTAGAGTCCCCTTTCTTGTGAATGAGGATAATGTTTGCATTCTTCCATGGTTCCGGTACCGTCGATGACACCAGGCACTGCGTATACAGAGTAGCCAGTTTTTCTAGCACGATATCCCCCCCGTCCTTCAGCAAATCTGTAGTTATCTGATCCTCTCCAGCTGATTTCCCCCTTTTCATAGTTTCTAGTGCTTTCTTGACCTCGTCCTTCGTCACTGGTAGAACGTCTGACTGTTTTTCCCTACCGCCAATCTCATTACGGTCCTGACTACTGTAGAGATCTGTATAGAACTCCTCGGCTACTTTGACTATCTTTTCCATATTAGTGATGACGTTGCCCGCCTTGTCCCTTATCGCATACATCTGGTTTTTGCCTATGCGCAATTTCTTCTTTACCGCTTTAAGGCTTCCCCCGTTCTTTACAGCATGCTCAATTTTCTCCATGTTATACTTCCTTATATCGGCCACCTTGCGCTTATTGATTAGCTTTGATATCTCGGCCAATTCGATCTGGTCTGTTGGATTGGAAGCTTTCATACTCTGGCGTTTCTTAATCAAATCTTTCGTCTCCTTAGACAGCTTGCCGGTATCCTCTCTAACTATCCTACCGCCTACTTCTACCGCACACTCAGTAATGATATCTCTGAAATTATTGTTCCTTCCCTCTATGGTAATGTCGCCATCCTCAGTTAGAGCTGAATACCTATTCTGTAGCGAGATCCTGAACTCTTCTGCGCCCCCCCCCCCCTCACCGCTAATTTGTTGATGGCTTTCTTTCTTACTAATCTGTTGCGTTCCTTCTTCAGATTTAGGCTAATTCGGGACCTCACCATCCTGTGGTCACTGCATCGCACTTTCCCGATTACCTCTATATCCTGCACAATGGCGGGGGTTGAACACATTATGAAGTCGATTTCATTTTTAGTCTCTCCGTTAGGACTTTTCCATGTCCATTTCCGGCTCTTCCGTTTGCTGAAGAAGGTATTCATGATTCGTAAGTTATTGCGCTCTGCAAACTCAACTAGTAACTCCCCCCTGCTATTCCTAGAGCCAATGCCATAGTCACCTACTGCCTTGTCTCCTGCCTGTTTTTTCCCTACCTTGGCATTGAAATCGCCCATTAGTACAGTATACTGCGTCTTTACTTTTCGCATTGCCGATTCTACATCTTCATAGAAGCTTTCAACTGCCTGGTCATCATAACTACATGTAGGTGCATAGGCCTGTACAACCTTCAGTTTATACCGCTTATTAAGCCTAATTACGATGCCTGCAACCCTCTCATTAATACTATAGAATTCATCTATATTACCCGCTATATACTTATTGACAAGGAAACCTACTCCTAGTTGTCGCCTCTCTGGTAAGCCTCGATAACACAGTACATGCCCATTCTTCAGTACAGTATATGCCTCATTCGGCCTCCTAACCTCACTAAGCCCTATGACATCCCATTTCATGCCCTCTAGTTCCTCTAACAGCACTGCTAAGCTAGCTTCACTAGCTAGGGTTCTAGCATTAAACGTTGCCAGGGTCAGTTTCCAATGGCGGCCTGTCCAGCGGAGCCAGGCTTTCTTAGCACCCCCTGCTGCGTCACAGGTCTGACCGCCGCCGTGGTCAGTTGTTCCGCAGCCGCTGGTGACTGAGGGCCGGGGTTTTGTGGAGCTTATCATAGGAGGTTGCGGCCAATTACTGCCCCAGGGTGGCCAACTCCTGTTCTGGTGAGGGAGTGCGTTGCCGGAGGTGTTCACCGGCATCAGGTCGCACCCCAAACCTGTTTATGCAATTCCATCGACACGCGGATTTTTTTTTTTTTTCATCCGGTGGAGAATTGCGCGGCACCGGGATTTGAACCCCGGTCCTCTTGCATGCAAGGCGGATGTTCTACCGCTACGCCACCGCTGCACCATGAACCGCTGCACCGCTGCACCGCTGCACCGCTGCACAAAGAAAGTTACAGGACAGGTTTTTTTTTCTGTGGCCTGGAAGAAACGTGACGCAGCAGCCCCTTGTTTATGGGTATGAAGAATAGGAAGGATAAGACGAATTGCTTTAGCGACGTGCGTTCTGATAGCGTTTTCCGTGGAACTGATGAAAACAGCACTCGCTGAGGTAGCAGTTGAAAAAAAAAATAAATAAATAAAAGCATTCACATTTCGATACTGCTACGGGTACCTTGTTCAGAATGAAGACGAAACATGATCGGCTGTTCGTTATGAAGTTTCCTGAACAAGGACCCACTTTGTTTCATCTTTATTGTGAACAAGGCATACGTAGCGGTGCTGAAACGCCAGTGTTTTTATTTTATGTGTGTTTTTACTTTTTCTCTTCTACCGGTACGAGTGCTGTCTTTATTTCTTCATTTAATAGGTTAAACCCTGCAGAAGAAATGAGGCTTCCCAAGGAGGGGTGGTGGTGTACGGGTGTCGTCTTCTTCCTCGAGGTAGGGTGGTGCCGATATAGTATTTGTAAATACTAATTTCATTGAAATATTATAGAAAAAGACATCAAAGGTGAAGGCTGTACAATGACGTACCGCTCCACTACGGTATGGCATCAGGTCTAAGCCCACCCAGGGAGTCAAATGTTCCCTTGCGAATCTTACAAAAGGCAGAGGAACTCTACTGAAGACGCCTTCCTGGCGGGCCATTACGGGCACTTTCAGAGTATGAGCGCATGTTATCTTTAGGTGTAGGCTTGCTGGCGAGAAAGTTACACCAGCACAAATTGTGCGTTGGTCAAACAGGCGCTTCAGTATCATTTCATATTTTTATGAAAACTCAAACCAAATGCTTAACAGCAACATCAGCTGATTATTTAGAAGCATTTGGCTAGTTTAAGTTCTATAGACATGTCCATTTTTGACTATTGGAATTGTTGCTAAATATATCGGTTGGTTTGTGGGTTTTAACGTCCCAAAGCGACTCAGGCTATGCGAGACGTAGTAGAGGAGGACTCCAGAAATTTCAACCACCTAGGGTCTTTTACGTGCACTGACATTGCACAGCACACGGGCGCCTTGCTTTACGCCTCCATCGAAAAGCGTCCGCCGAGGCCGGGATTCGATCTCGCGTCCTTTGGAACAGTAGTCGAACTGCTCCTAAATATATCTCTGGTGGTTGCAAATACAGACTGTAACCCAAAAACCTTAAAACAGTTCAAATAACAAAAATAACTAAAATAATAAACAAATAAATATCTATTAAATAAATAAATAAAATAAGCAAATAAAATAAAAATAAGTAATAAAACTGCCCAAATAAATAGGGTGGCACACTATCCCGGCGAGCCAAAGCTGACCAGGCAGAAGTCTGAACTTGAGTTGCCTCGTGGATCGACGCTACTGACCGCAGAGAACAGGCGACAGTGAGGAGACCTCTTAGCGAGAAGTTTCAGAAGCCAAGGCTTCCCGACAACGCCGGGGAGCGAGAACCTGCCCAGAATAGGAGCCGAGCGCTTCGACAACGATGCGACGGACCTTTTTTTGTGGGCACCTGCGTGTTAAAACTTCACAAGCTCCATGACTGACAGCCCGACAACTGAGCGAGTGTCTCCAGTCTCACTTTACTTGCCTCGGCGTGTGCGCATGAGTCGCAGGGTGTATGTAAAATAATGCACAATGGCTGCATATAGGTTGGTAGAGTGATTATGATTGGCATACTACGCTCGGTATGCGCCGATGTCAGAAGCTGACCGAGCCAAGGAAGAGGAGAAAAGCGACACGCGTATACGCGACCTCCAGCGCCGGATAGCCATAACCAAGGAAGCGCTAAGGCATGAAAGGACAAAGGTTTGAGGAGAGGCGCTCACGGAAAGCACTGCGTGAACTACCGGAGCCGGTGCAGACTCAGGTTCACACTGGCCCAGATGGCTGTGATGAATCGCTGGTCGAAGCAGTCGGTGAGGTGAGCACCAGCAGCGGCATTGAGTTCGTTCTCGCAGATAACGTCCAAGAAGAATACCGGTTTCCTGCGGAGAGTGCTGTTGTTGTTTGCACTGATGCGGAGAGAGAAGTCGTAGTGTGCACCGAGGAGACGCGAGGCATGGGATCAACGAGTGTTGAGAGAGAGGGGAAGTGTCCTATCCCTGAGGTAGAGGTGTGCTTTACGGAGGGGCCTGTAAAGTTGACCTTAATTGATCAAAATGTGCAGGCCGAGTCTTTCGAAGTAGACGAATGTGCTTACGATGCTGATGATGCCAATGAGAGCTAAAACGCCAATTATATGGCCGGCTCGAGGACTGAAGATGCGCTCTCGACCGAAGTGACAGAGTGCCAGGCAGGCTATGTCGAGACCGGCATAGCAAAGACAGTGATCGCGACAACAGTAGTAACATCTAAGGAGCCAGCCGCGTAGCTGGTTAGACGAGGCGATCCCGACCCAGAAAGCACGGGTTCATGTGAAAATGTAGATGAGTGAAGTCTTAGCGATGACGACGAAAATTGTGTCCCACGCTTTGAAAGCCGCAAACTAACATTGCCGCAGGTAGCGATGGACCACGACCAGCGGTGGGGCATCGATACGCATTTCCGTAAAGGGCGGATCGCTAAGGCTGAGCCTCCTTGCAATGAGAGCCTTGAACCAGGCAATAGTTTCAAGGTCACGTTTTGGGTGAATTCTTATTCGGGTTTTTGTGGAAGCGTGTGGGCCGTGTCCGCACTCAGCTAGCGTCTTTTGTGATGCAAGAGAGCGGCACCGTAAAGAAGCAGGACGCGTGCGATCATCTTGCATGCTGCGGCTCGTCTCTGCCATGCGAGCAGTAAATGTGTTTGATACCGGCGATTAGCGTTGAGAGATTAATGTTCAGTCTTCCTCCGTGCACTCTGCCACTGCCACTTTGTGACAGGTGTATAGGTTTCCTGTGCCTCGACCATGAGCTGGGGCAGTGAATGAGAGTGGGGGAGTGTCGGCTATTGATCTAAGATACCTTGAACAGGGAATGGACAGTCATTAATGTGTGGGACGCGTGTCATGTGTGAACTTCTGATCTTTGTGATTTATCATGCAGTGTTCCATTTTGTCGCCTTGTGCTGTGTTATGTACTCCAAGCAGTGCTGCCTTGTTGAGCGTCTGACCTATTTACAGCTTGTGTACGTGCAGGCGAAGCATTTTTGTGCAGGCACACATCTCGGTACGGAATGTGGAAGTCTGCAGGTTGCACTGCTGTTTTGTGCACTGTGTTTTTATTTTGTGTGGTGTGCGAGAAACCACGGTGGACCCCCCTACCACCTCGTTGCTGGAGATTTATGGTGAGCGTACAGCAAGTGTACGCGCAACATTCTCGATGGGGATGTATTAAGTGAGCAGCCTTCTCCCATAAACATAGAGAAAGTGTTCACCGCGGGTCCAGTGTCGCGGGGGAGAGTCCGGAGGAGTGGCCAAAGTAGAGTGGCGGCTTGACGCGAGGTTATGTATGAGGCTCGCGCAGGCGGCCGCTCCTCGGTAGTGATATCCGAACACATGGGAACGGGCGACAATGCCGGTTCTGTCGGTTCCTATTCTCGGGAAAGTCGCGCTTCGACCGTGTCGCGGAGGAGGCAAAACTGCGCAGCCTAAGTAAGCGCAGTTGTTGGATCGGCGCTATTTGCTCTGCCTGTGTCTCGCTCTGAGTGAAGATGGCGAGGACGGCTGTAAATCCCCGAAACGCGGCGAAACACGCGGGCTGGGTGAACGCGTAACAAAGGGAGCCATTATCGGTGCCTTTTCGGAAAGGCGCTTGGACATCCGTTTCTTTGAAATGGCCGCCCACGCGCAACCGACCTAGGTCAGCGTCCGGAATGTGCGTGCCTGAGATTTGTGTGCTGTGTGTTTTGGAAGTGAAACTGTCGGCGCTGTTTATTTTGGCGACTGCTTGACACCTCTTGTGAGAGCTGAGGGAAGATTTTGGAGAGAGTGTAAATTGGAAGTGGGTGTGGCTGCGTGCTCTACCACTCGCTGCTTTGTGTATGTTTTGTGTTATACTGTAACATGCGCAAAAGAGGGGCATATGTGGCATAGTGATTGACCAGCGCATTTTGAAAAATTGCATGTTACTGGCCACAGAGTTGCCTGTAGTTGATTGGTCTATTTTGAAAACGGCGAAGGAAGCGAGCGTTTGGAGAGTGGCGTTCGGACGACAGTCGAGTGCAGACGGGCTGTCCGAAGAGGGAGGCTAGGCTAACGGAGGTCTCGAGGGACTGCGACCTGAAGTGTAGCAGGATGCCAAGGCCTGATTCTACTAGCCTGTGACCTCCGAACGTCCACCCATTTGCAGCTTAGCTTTTATGTTGTGATGTCGCATCTGATAACGCTGCTGTAAACAAGTTATAAATATGTACAGTCTCATAAGGGGAGTTCTCCTCTCCGCAAAGCAATGTTTTGTTGTGTGAGGAACGCAGCGGGGATCACCAACACTAGTCTATACGAGAGAAGAAGGGAGAAGAGTAGAAAAAGAGAAATACCTGCCGTACGTGGAAGCCTTATCACTCCTAAAATAACTCAGCTGCGTGAACAAAACCTTAAGCTTCCGAAAGTATTTTCGTGCTTGCACTATCTACGTTAGCATTCAAAAAAGTAGAGTTTTATTGGGGAGACAGCAGGCGAATATGTTGAGGTAACCTAAGTGGTACAAATGATATTCATAGATTTATGACTACACTACCGAAAGTGATTGAAATCAAAGTCTACCGCATGTCATGAAATGCAGTATATTACCGATAGTTTTCTCCATCTGAGCGAATATTGAGAACTGCTCATCTTATATTACATTGTCCTATAATGTTCACGACGTTGCCTAATGCAAAAGATTGTCCAATAACCTAGAAAGTTATTTCCAGTCGGCTTTGCAAGAAAGTAGATTTTGGTCCGAACATTAAATTCGTTTTCTATGGAAGTGAGCAGAAAATGTTTGCCTTGGGGTTCTTCTACTACGCGTATAAAAAATATGCACTGCTAATATTTTCATAGTGTTATGTGCTGACAGGCTATTTGACAAATCCAATTTGACAGTATTTGCAGTGCAACCTCAGAGGAACACTGTGAATGCATATTTTTCTTTAGAAACCTTTTCGCAATTATTTGACGTCGGCAGTAAACATACGCATGTATATTTCGTCGATGGCTGCTAGTCCACGACGTTGTCAGTGAAATGTATATTTCACCACTCTTGAAAGAGGTGGTGAAATTCTTCCTCTTCATTGTTGACTGCTTTGTTAAAGTATTCACATGCTTGATAAAGCAGGGAATGCTTGAAATATATGTTCGTAAAATAATTCCCTTTTAATCAAAGGCCGCTCGCACCACACCTACTTAATTCGGTCGGTGCGCCTGAGAGCGCAATAAGAACAGTTCGGCATGCTCGCATTATTTCGTAGAAATCACACCAAGGAAAGCCACATTTTTGGGCTTGGGGGCCAAAGTGTGAATGGCATCTTAGTGTCCTGGGTCCTCTATATATGTGATGTCATTAACACAAAAATTGCCTTTCTTACTTTATTTGCCATATGACGCAGAAGGCCTCATTTCAGCTAAGACAAACAGAGGTGCCTCTATGGTTTAGCCGTAGCTTGCCACAATCGCGACCCAAATGTCCCGAATGAAATTCTCGTCTTTCGCCGTACTCTGATGAGCGATATGAGTCTACATTATTAGACGTCATGATGACGTTTTATTCACGTTCCAGCTTTATATCAGCACACGCATGGTGCTTTATTTAAAGTATATTTTGTGTTATGTTGCAACCTTGTAGACTGACGCGAAATTGGGAAGTGATGAATCACTATTGCACTGTATGATTCTCATAGGTGTTTGGGTTTACCTGCCAAAGGTCATGTGACATCACGAACCGCTCAACCAGTCCTGTTTTGCGGCTTATGACGATTAGAATGCCGAAACAAGACTTTTGATGAACTGGACACTCAATGTTGTCGCGTTAGAATATAGATCACAATACAAGCTGAAGAAATTTTCATCGGTACAAAAGACAAAAAGCAACCTTTCGAAGGCTCGCAAAAAGTTTAGAAAGAAAACAATAAGTGCCCTGCGGACCTTCCCACCATTCATTGCTTTTTAAGCCTAGTGCCATTGTTGGTTTGGCTTGGTTCGTGGTGTTTAACGTCCCAAAGCGTCTCAGGCTATGAGAGAAGCCGTAGTGGAGGACTCCGAAAATTTCGACCACCTGGGGTTCTTTAACGTGCACTGACATCGCACAGCACACGGGCACCTTGCTTTTGGCCTCCATCGAAAAGCGGCCGCCGAGGCCGGGATTCGATCCCGCGTTCCTGGGCGCAGTAGTTGAGCGCCGTAACCACTGCATCACCCTGGCGGCGCCTAGTGCCATTTTTATCCGACGCGAAAGAACAGCGAAAGAATGCCGGCCGTTGTGGCTGGCTTTGTTTATAATTTTACTGTGTTCTTTCAATATGAGCGCACATTGGTTCACTTGATGTGCTAGCATAGTACGTATTCACACTGTCGTCGACGATGGTAAAAGATTCGGCATGAGAGTCCCGACAAATTATGAGTAGTTTCCCAGCCTGAAGAAAATTCATGGTGGGGCTTTTAGCTTGTATTCAGAGCCGGGAGGGTGGATGACCTTGTTTTCAGTTTACCGCGTTTTCTTAATGAAAACATGTAAATTAACATGCTAACTTGTATTAGCACTGCAGGAGTTGGCAAATTAGATTTGCCGCACAAGATCAAAATACCTACGTGGAATATGATATCCATTCGGAACTGATTATATGCTTTCGAAACGGTAGGTTTTAATTTTTCCGTCACATTTATAATTTCCTTCGTCAGTTTCAAGTCTACATATTCAAAAGCAATGGGCGGTTTTTTATCCGAAGGCCGGTGTGCCATGTTGCAGTAGTCACAATTAGATTTTAGTTATTTGTGAGCTTAGTCTTCCATTGAAGTTTTTCTGTAAGAAGGCCTCCTCTGCCTTCTTGACTAGCGGATTGTCGTCACCATAGCGTAGTAACATTCTTAGATTTCTCGCTTCATGGGTGGTCATGCACCAGCAATGACTTTTAAGCAGTTTGTAACTGCGCCTGGATACATGATATTAACTTTTGTTAGAAGAAGGGTTGAAATCCGTTTTACTTTGTGAGTCAAAAGATTTGGATCGAAGTGCAAATTCTTTGCATTGGCAAGAGACTTCCGTCTGGACAGTCGAGACTAGGGTATCGTCTACACACGTCAGTTTCTTGCCTACGTTTACGTGTGAGTACAGTAGTCTTCAGTTTTTTGATGTTTCTGGATGACGAAATCCGGGCCTCAGATGAATTAGGGAAGGGATGAAGATGATATTCGACATGAATCGTTATAATGCGGAACCTTTGAACAAGCCATGAAGCCAGCAACATCAATGCGGACTGTATGTGGGTGGCTGAATTCCGTCTATAACATCTTTTCACTGGAGAGAAAATTGTGTGCAAATCAAAGAATAAGTTTCTTTTTCGGCAGAGTGCTGATAAAAAAAGCTATTCAAGGCGAGTTTTACTTAAGGAATATGCGGGACGTAGAAGCAATTACAGTTTGAATCAAACGCTTCCTGTTCATTCTGCTATGCTTACGCAGTCTTCAAGGAATAATTAGAAGTGACAAACTGTTTTTAAGTAGTGTAATAAATTTTATGTGAAAACTGAGCTCTATTGTACATTTGTGGCATGACGTGTGTAAAGAGAGGCATTGTTTGGAACTCTGAGAACGATTTATTTTCCACTTTATGGCGATGAAGCATAAACATCGTTTTCAAGCACCCACTATTCTTAAAGGTTAAGTTTATCTTGACATCAAAGCGCTTTTTAATTGACTTTCCCTAAGTGTAACAAATTAGCCAAACAAACCAACAGCTCAATTGCAGAGAAAAGGTTACTCTAACGGTACACTTCGATATTATGCTATTCCTTGTGTCGGAGCAATGAACTGCATCAATAGACTATTTTTGAAGAATAAAATACTTTCTTCAAAGAAACGAAATAACAACACCCTATAATGTGCGTCACAGCTGGTTTTGTTTTTTACTCACAGTGTAATTACAACGGCTATAAAATTTGCTCCTTCCATATTAGCTTACGTGTAACAAACACCTCTTGTACATAGGGTTTTGCACAATTGCACAATTTGTACGACAACCTTGTTTAGGACACACACAGCCATTCTTGATGCAAGGCTATACGCAAGTGCTAACAAGGCGTTTTAGGACAATATTATCTTTAATTGCATATTTTAAAAATTCCACTTCTGCACTGTTGTAACGATGGGGGATTGGGCGCGAGACGAAATTTTAATTTTGGCTGCGAGAGCCCGTCCAATGGGTTTCCCGAACAAGTCCTGTAGCTTTTTCTTGCAAATTCCCCAGGGCACAAGCTTTTGTTCGTGATTTTAGAACCGCGTGCGAGCGGGGCGAGAATGACGGGACGTAAAAAACACACAGGCAAAAACAAGACGCAGTCCCGTCTTTTTCGCGCAATTTTATTCGTTCAATTATTATGAACCAACCAGCCCTTCAGAGTGTATCACTTAAGCGAAATATTGCATTAAAGGTAATTGAGGGGGGGGGGGGGGGGCTTAAGATATGAAAATTACAAGACGAACTGCTTCCAACACATATTAAGTCGACGTTTATAACTACTTGGATGTGCCGAACAAAAAGAGATAGAGGATTTCTTTTGTTTTATATCAAACTTTGTTCTTTAGAAATAGCCTATTATGCATAGTGTGGTTCCGTGATCAGAGAACGATCATATTGCTTAAGTGAGTCCTTTGGCCTAGCGTTTTCACTCCATTTGAGCTGTTGATATGTATGCTGGACTTAAGACATTTGAAAAAGAAAACAAACACATTGATATCAAGATAAACATAACCTTTCAAAAAATGGTCTCTAAAAATGATTGCCATTTTTTATGCCCATAAAACTATACTCAACTCTTGCCCTGCATATGAACATAAAGTTCGTTATTTATTACTATAGCAATAACTGTAGCAATACAGCAACAACTATATTACATGACAACACTTTTGTGACCGATAGTAATTCTTTTGAAAAATGCGCTAGAATAGCAGTATTTGGATGGAACTGAACGTCGGTTGCAAGTAAAAACTGGATCGGAATTTCATATAGCCACGCATTTTCCTTCAAGGACGAACCACGCATGTAGAATTATAATTTTTTCTGTGCAGATATATTTTGAATTTCAATTTCCTCACAAATTTTCGGCTTCTATACTTAGAGAAGAGATATAATATCTGGACTTTACACATTCATGCGTGGTACGCACTCAGGCGCCTCGCTTTGTGGCTGCAAGTAAGATGTCGCATTTTACGCGCCCAGACGTTTCAGCTCAGACTTTTTGTGGCCAGAAGACTTGTAGCGATGACGGTTACGCACCCCACATTCCCCTTCAAACTCCCATTACCCTACCTTTATAGCTACTTCCCCTTTCCCTACAACCTGTACCTTCCGCCAAGTTCTAGGGGAGATACGGGGGGTCTCCCCGGGCCCACTCCCTCGGCTGTGGGTCGCTAAGTAGCATTCCCCCCTTTCATTTATTAACTTCCAATCAAAATCTTTTCTCCGAATGGGGCTTTTCATTTAAATCGCGAATTCCGGAAGTTTCTCTACACGCGATGCATTAGTGGTGCGTACAGACACCGTAATGGTATCTTCCACACAATTGGCAATATTTCAATGCGCGAAGATTTGCGTTACATTAAACTCGTTTGACGCACTGGGAAATTTAAATGTCAAGCCATATTTTGTGATAGTAAAAGTAGCTTTCTCCTATGAAGATGTATATATACAAAATATGATCGAAATTCTTCATTGCTGCTGATGGGGCACCGATGGACTAGAAAGCAATTTAGCATTTTGTTTGCCATTTGTGAACGCAGTCTGTTAGACAGGAAATGACCGAAAGCCTTCTAATGCAAACTCTTCAGTGAGCTGACCAGGTGACCAAGGTAATGTACAAGTGAATGGAGAAGAAAGCATCCAAAGTGATTAGTCGTTTATGAACAACAGCACACCCGTCTGTCTCTGCCGAGCATGTTTTATGTTGAGAACCAGCATTCAAGACGGGGTTGAAAAACCGAATATCATCGTACCGGACACAGTATGATCACTTCCGCATGACTGCGATTATTCTAGATAGCTAAGGTTTCATCTAGCCCTGGAGAGAATGCTATAAACACACTTTCGAGCTTCGCGCGCGAACATATTGTTACGGACGAGAAAGAAGGAAGAAGCGGGCAGTGGCGCGGGCAGTGGCGCGGGCAGTGGCGCGGGCAGTGGCGCGGGCAGGAGCACTCGCACTGCAGTTTACTATACTACATTATACTCGCGCTAGGCCCGCTAAGATTAAATTAAACGCCATCTCACGGTCATCAAACATCTCCCGTTCCCTCTTCTCCTGTTTTCATCGGCTTGCCGCTGCGTAACATTTGGTTGGAGGTGCCAAGTATGTCATTATCACCCCTCATGTTTTCCCGGAGCTTCTGTGACTTGTGACGTCTTGTACCATCACCTGAAGGTTACGAGGCATCGATTGGCTGGTCCCCAGCCTGCCCGACCTAGCAAGACCTTGCGCGTTTCTCCGCCCCGTCCCCCCGCCCCGACCACAAGATACGACGAAGGAGAGACGGACTCGAGACGGCCACACATGACCACAAGACACAACGAGAGAACCGAACGACCATATGTGACCCCACTGAACAGATGTGCCGACCAAAAACCCAAGACCGAAGATGCCGCTACAATTGAAGACATCCTCCCTGGCCCATGCCATGCGGTGCTTGCCTAGGCCTCCGCCATCTGGTCTTGGCGACCTGTGGCTTCAAAGTGTCCTGGGCCAAGGTTCATGGGTAGTTGTTGTTGTCCAAATAACTTATGGCACATACCCACAGAGGGGGATCGGCCAAGAATTGGGTAGCAAAGATTTTTTTTATTTTAATATACTTGCATAAAAAGAAATATATATATATATATATATATATATATATATATATATATATATATATATATATATATATATATATATTAATAATAATTTGAGGGGTAGAGGAAACGAAACAAAATGGGAAATAAGTGAAATATAATATGGAAAGTGGTAACACTCACGGGAGATTGACACTATATTTGTAGGACAAGTGATGTTTAAATATTTAGCAAGGAAAACGATTTGAGTGCAGTAAAAAATTTTGCATGGCGGTAAAAATAGACCTGTGACTGTGCCCAAGGATGGTGGCGCCAAATGATAACAATGTCGGGCTGCTTAAACTAAGGCCAAGCTGTTGCAATGGCCTTTCCATCAACTGTTTTCTCAGCGTAGTAAAGCGGCGGCAAAACAATAAAAAGTGATCTAATGTTTCTTGTTCACCGCAAAATGCGCAGACGGGAGACATTGCCAAACCAGACCTGTGAAGATAGAAATTTAAAGGTGGGATGCGGCATCGCAGCCTTGTTAGTGAAATCTCAAGTTGCCGTGAATGACATAATTTTCTATTCCAAGAATAATTTAGATGCAGGTAGTCCTCAGATCTTAAAAGATGTCCGTTTTTCATATTTAATAGAACGTTTCTTCGAAACCTCGCTGCGGTGATGTACGCGGTCGCCGGAAGGATAGATAATACGGGGCCATTAAGGGACTCTTCTGCTAAATTGTCAGCATATTCATTTAAATCCACATTGCTGTGGCCTGGTACCCATACCATATGTACAATTTTAAAATGTTTTGGGATCAGGGAGACAAAGGTTTTTACTATTGCAGAATCCACCGACGAAGAGAGAGATGAACACAAGGATAGAGAGTCGGAAATTACTGCCACTTTAGAAAAAGAGGAGTCTAATTTACGTAGAGCGAGTACCACCGCCAGAAACTCCGCCTCAAAAATTGGGGTGAAGTCCGGAAGCCGGACAGAAAAAGACCAGTCTAAATGTGGACAATATATACCCACTCCCGCCTTTTCATTACTTTGAGATGCGTCAGTAGCTACAACTAAACTAGCAGAAAGACTTCTTAAATGATCTTCTAATAATCCGTTTAGAATAACGGATGATAAGTTTTTAGCATTATTCGGGAATATGTCGTCAAAGACAATTTTAATAGATGAACCGATGGTTTGTATGGGTAGAATACTAGGAAGGGAAACATTTAAGGGGTCCAGCAAATTTTTGACCATAACAACCTGCGGGGTGTGAAATTTAGACCAATGGACACCGAAAAAGGAGGTCGGTTGACAGCAAAAAACAGACATAGATCGGTGAAACTCTGATTCATATATCCTTAAGTACGTCTGAATGGTTAGAATTTGTAATCTATATATCAAGGGTGGAATCCGGGCTTCAAGGTAGAGCACATTGTTGGCAACAAATTTTGGAAGTCCCATACACAAACGAAGCGCTTCTCGCTCCAAAAGAACAAGCGGTCGAATTTTATAAGCTGCTGATCCAGAAAACAAGACTGAACCGAACTCTAAAATTGGACGCACATACATAACATAAATCATTAAAAGGACATCTCTCCGCATTCCAGAACTGGGACGACTAATTCGGCGCAACATGCCCACGGCCCGAGCCCCTTTCGTAGCAATATGGTTAATGTGGGGCTGCCATGAAAGATTATCATCATAAGTGACCCCTAAATACTTTAATGATTTAACCTGTGGTATTATTTGTTGCTGATACATTACAGACAGACTTACAGAATCTTTTATATTAAATACGAGGACTGCGCTTTTGTTGACATTTAATGTGAGACGCAAGCCACACAACCAATTCTCAATAGAGTTTAGGTACGTTTGCAAGTGGAGATAAAGGGATTGAATATCCGATGCAGTTGCAAAAAACGCAATATCATCAGCATATACGTAAGTGCGAACGTCATGATTAACAGGTATTGAGCTGAGTAGTATATTGAAAAGGACTGGTGAAAGGACTGCTCCTTGCGGCACTCCCCTGGCTTGCTTATATCTGCCAGAATGGACGCCATTTAATGCACAGTAAAACTCTCGGTTTTGGAGGAATTCGGATATCCAGGCTACTAAATAATGTAGAAACTGGAGAGATTTTAATTTTTGCAATAGAATGCTATGCTCAACGCTATCATAGGCCTTGGCTATATCTAGCGTTATCAAGGCAGCGTGCATTTTTTGGCGCCGCGCTAGAAGAACTCGACTCTCGAGATCAGCATGCGCATTCCAGATGGAACATTTTTGACGGAAACCAATTTGGCAAGGACTGAGGATATTTTCTTTATTCATGAATTCTGAAACACGTATAAGTATGACTCTTTCAATTAATTTTACAATGTTTGATGTTAATGCAATTGGTCTTATATTATCAATAGACAAGGCACCGCCTTTATTCTTAAGTAAAGGAATTATTTTGGCAAGTTTCCATTCTGGGTGTATCCAAGCATGTTTAATGGAATAATTTACTAGCTCTAATAACGTCTGAGGTGACTCGTCAAAAAGAATCTTTAACATTTTTGAAGTTACTTTATCAGGACCGGGAGCAGCGGCTGGTAATCTCATAACTATTGGAGTAAGCTCAGAAACGGAAATTTGAGGATCATAAATAACAGGTTCCATTGGCATTACAGATATCGAGCCCGAAGGTAGTGCAGACGAGAAACGTTTCTCCAGTCCTTTGGCAATTTTTTCAATTGTGTCTATTGCTTCATGGGGAGTCAAAATAAAGGAATGTAGATTTTGTGCTTGCGGAATCTTTTTCCGCGAGCGTAAAAAACCAAAAAGTGCAGTTCGATTGCCTGATTTAGAGAGGAAATCAAAATGCTTTGCATCATACTCGTCCTTCGCTTTTGCAACTGTACGTTTAAATGTAGCTGCAATGAACTTGTAATCCTGCCAGTTTTTCGGGCACTGGTTGTGGAGAAGCTTTTTCCATGCCGCCTTTCTACGTCTGTAATCTCGGGAACAATCAGCATTCCACCAAACAGCTGAAGTATTCACCTTTGAGCTCCGTACCAAGATCTCAGACTTCTTACGGCAATCCTCAATCACCGAGCATAAGCGTTTTGATTTTTGTTCTTCATCCGTGTTAGTCAATGATTCAAGATTAGAGCGTAACGTTGACTGAAAGTTATTATAGTTGATAAATGACCTCAACTGAGAAGTCGCTGGAGTTAGAGGGTGATTAACCTCAAACGCAATCGGTATGTGGTCACTAGAGGTGCCACAATCAAGTGTTGACCAATTATTAACGAAGAGACTGAGAGAGGTAAAAGTTAAATCTAACACAGATTGACTGTGTTTTCTTATAAAAGTGGCCGAACCCGAATTTCTACAGGAAAAGTTATTATTTGTTACCCAATCCCAAAGACGCTTGCCACAACTATCTGTCTTGTAGCCCCATGACACATGATGCGAATTAAAATCACCAGCCAGAAGAACTGAGTTTCGACAATTAACTAATAGCAGATCTAGAGGTTTTGTATCTTGTACACCGCTAGGGAAATAAGCATTCACTAATGAAAACGGACAGTGCCCTGGAATTTCAAAGTCTAGGGCCAATAACTCACAATCTATAGAAGATAACTGGAAAGAAATCCTAGCCCTCTGACAAAATTTTGTACAGACAAATATAATTAAACCTCCTCCTTTTGATTGGCGATCTTGTCTGAATGAATTATAATTTTGTAAATAGAAATGCTTTTCAGCTGTTAGCCAAGTTTCTTGCAAAATAATTATATGTGGATTATATTGAGAAGACATGTAAACTAAATCTGTTGAAGCTGTTAGAATTGAACGACAGTTCCACTGGATAACTCTTAGTGCCCCTATGATTGTGGAATCTTGGCAGCCGCAACTGCCTGCCCCAAAATATTATCCTTTGGCTTTAATGTATGCTGATGTTTCTTTGATTTTGGTTGGGACCGCGGAGAAGAATGATTGGACATGGGAGACCCACACCGTTTTAAAATTCTTACATCTGATTCTACCATCTCTGCGTCATTAATGTTTTCATCGTCATCTGGAGGAGCAGCCCTGTTAGGCGAAGCAACAGCAGTGCTTTCAAGCGGTTGAGAGCTTTCAGAGGGCATATTTGCTATGAAAGGGGCTGTTCCTGATTGCAGGGCTTGCGTTAGCTGAACTGCCAGAACGTTAGAAAAACACTCTGTGACAGTAGAAACTATTCGGTCGACCATTTTAGTCATTGATGATTCCACTGCAGTCATTATTGCCTTTGAGATTGATGCATCCAGAGGCACACCTGATCGGGCTGATACACCTGCATAACCGTGTAATCGTTCCTTAACCTCTGTTAAAGCGTCACGACGCGAACAGCGTTTTCTATCTATTACCTCTAGAATTTGCAGCTCCTGTTTTCGAGATGGACACTCCAAGGAGTTTGCAGCGTGGGCTCCACCGCAAAGGCAGCATTTATCGTTTTGTTGTGAACAAGATGACGAATGATGACCATCGCCACATTTGGAACACCGCACGGAGGACTTACAACCACGAGCACTGTGACCATATCGCCAGCAATTAGTGCACTGCAATGGCTTAGATTTAAGAGGATCCACACGGAAGATCAATGGCCATGCTTTTATCTCTGACGGGCATGAAGTTCTCGCAAATGTGGCAATCACCGACTCTGTTGGTACCCGCGTATTATTAACCTCCCGGCTGCAACGATACACCGCTACCACACCAGCCGCCGAAAGAAGGTCGAGGGTCTCAGCTGGAGTTAAAGAAGAGTCTACTCCTCGGACTAATCCCTTTGTGCATGCAAGATGAGTAGGGATAAAGCTGCTCACCTGAAGCGATCCAAATGATTTGCATTTAAGCAGATCCTTCGCGCAATTGAGATCTGGAGATCGGCACAGTATCCCGCCGCGCCCAAACTGCCTCACTTCTGTGATTGAGTCATACAGGGTAGAGGCTGCCTGGAGAGCAGCTCGAACAGTCCCAGGGTTATTCATTTTAATAAATCCGCCATCCTTGGGCACTAGCGCCACAGGAATGTTTGGAACGCCAGATCGTTGGAACGCTTCCAGAGGTAGATCTTGAGGAGTAATGAAAGCCGACCAGGGGGAGCGCCCCTGGCCGGGAGACTGCGTAGACATCACTTTACAGTTACAATCTCTCTGTGAGCGTTATCAACACGGTGAAAAGCGCAAATGCGCAGGGGAAAACAGAAAAAGAGGACTAGCCGCCCAATACTTAGCCGAATCACGCCTTCTGCTCGTAGCGGTGCCCTAACAGTCAGTCACTGCAGTGAACCAGAAAGCATGGTTTCTTGGCTTCTGGGTGTCCCGGTCTCCATGCTTGCTTCTTCTACTTCAAAAACAAAGGCGGTAATCATCGTGCCGGCAAGCCGTTCTCTTCTTCCTTTTTCCTCGTCTTCTTCAAGCATCCAGACACGCCCATCGTCTTGTCATGGACTCATCACCATCGGCAGATGTCTTCGTCCACTATCGGGACGATCGATCGGTGGTCTCGGGTAATGTTGCGGACGAAGAAGGAGGAAGAAGTGGGCAGTAGCGCCGACAGGAGCACTCGCTCTAGGTTCGCTAACATTTCATTAAACGTCATCTCACGGCTATTGAACATCTCTCTGTTCCCTGTTCTGTTTTCATCGGCTTGCCGCTCCGTAACAATATCAACAGCAAAAATACTTTGGGCTTTGTGTAAACATAAAAAGCGTAGACATGCAGCTCTAAATGGCAGCAGAACGTATACAAATTAAACAGTGAATGTGGCGACTGCTGTATATGACCTATTATATTAAGTCCCACAAAGTAAAGCACGATACTGGAAGAATACTGTCAACTACCGCACGCAATGTAGTTCACGCCAGCAAAATGCATCACCGCTTGGCGCGTGCGGCGCTTCTGCAATATTTTCGCTGCATCAGCACGGCTTCAAAGTCGTTTTCCGAGAGGACGAATAACCTTTGGTGGCTCAGAGCAATGAGATGAAATTTTATACGTATGTGTGGTAAGAGGTACGCGTTGAGCCCTACGTGTCTCCTTCATTGTGTTTGCCGTGGTAAAGTGCTCAAGTTACGTACCGTGTCGCATACTAAGTCTGCACACTTAGTTTTTTTTTAATTAAGAAATACTGCAGGCATATTACATGTTCAAGCAGGAGAGGTCGTTTACATCAGCTGTCATGTAGTTCGAAAACAATAAAACAAAGAATTTTACACAGCGATGAACTGATAACACAAAGAATACAATGCACAGCAGAACACATGACACTTCAATTGGGAGGTGATAACAAAGGCGAGTCAATCGGTAGGGCGTTCCAGCCTGCGATTGTTCGTGGAAAAAACGAGAATTTGTACATATTATTTCGGCAAATTTAGGTGATAAGGCAAGACAGGGCTTACGGCGAGAGGGTCTGAAGGAATTTTTTTTTCAGGTAGGTTTCAGGTTTAATGCCAAGTGTGGAAAAATATAACGATTGAAGGAAGGCTAGACGGGCTTTCTGTCTCCTTTCACTTAGTGGATCAAGGCCGGCAAGAAGAATCATAAATGAAGGTGAGTCACGGCGTCTGTATCGATTAAAAATAAAACGGGCTGCTGAGCGTTGAGTTTTTGGGTGTCATTTGATGTACAAGGGTCCCATGCCACACAGGCATATTCAAGTGTGGGTCTGATATTTGCTTTGTATGCCTTAAGTTTTCATGGGCTTGGGCACTCACCCTTGCGATGTTTTAAGAAAACTCAGCTCTTTACGTGCGGTAGAGCATATACTGTCAATGTGTTTTGTCCATTTTAGTCTGGAAGTAATCGTTACGCCTAAGTATTTATATTCATTTACCTGCCGGACTAGGTTTCGGTTTATGTTATACTGAAATTTAAGTTTCTTAATTGTATTTGTAATGCTAAGTACAACAGTTTTCTCAAAGTTAATGGCGATCGCCTATTCATTGCACCATCGTTCCAAAAATTGCAAATATTTGTTGAGACTTACGTGATCATTAACGGATCTAATATCTTTTAAAATTATACAGTAATCGGCAAATAATCTAACTGAAACTGTTGGTTCCAGTGCCTCGACCAGATATATAAAGATCAAATATTTATACACAGAATAAGCAGCGTAGGCCCTAAAATGGAACGTTGGGGAACGCCGGAAAGGACATTTAATAAACAAGAGTTAGCACCATCAACAGTAACGAACTGTTTGCGCTTTTTAAGATAAAAAGATATCCAATGTACAATTTCACACGGCACACCAATCATTTGCATTTTAGTGATCAGCCTATTGTGTAGGGTACCTCCACTATGTTCATGACTGTTACATTTATGGTGCACACATATGTTACATTTATATTTAAATGTTTTGAAAGGTCATCTTGACTTACATTTGCGACATTACTGAAATTTTAACATAAAACTAATATTATGAACAACAAAATATTGTCCGGCCAAAAAAAAAGTGAAGCATTTCTGTAATAGTTTCGCGCTAGAAGGACCGGACAAAAAAAGAAGAAATCCAGAAAGCATAAACAGTGGAAGAAGGCAGGAGTGGGGCCTTAGCGTAAGGCACTCAAAGCAGGGAGAAGAAATCGCGCATACCGAAACTGCTTTTTTTATCTTGTAAACTTGTCTAAGAGAATACCTTGCGGTCATATGAAGGCTTTCGCAACGTGAAAGAGGTTCCTTGTATATCGCGTCTTATTTTGTAAAGTTTTAACCCCATCAGCTTCTGTTAACTAGCCGAATTTGGAGCGCAATAGAAACAGTCGAACTCGCCATTTTGAAGTAATAGAAATCACTTGTTCTTCAAAGTACTCAAATATAGTGCCGTTAAACGACGTGTTCAACATATGTCCTTCAACTAAGGCATTTGTTTTCTTCCAGGCTTGCTCGAGCAGGAACAGCTGACTATGGCGACTGAGATTTTTCGCAGGATTGAGGGTCTCTATTTGGGCAAGCACTTCCGCGACGATGCGGTACGCTCTGCTTTCGCATACAAACCACTATGTGGAGATCTCTTTCTTGCTGCTTACCCGAAATCTGGATCTACATGGGCACATATATAATCTACTTCATCTTAATGGATGGAGAAGACCCAGAGGTCCCTCTAGAGCCACTCATTCGACTTCCATTGCTGGAGATGAGGGGTGCAAACGCTGCAGTGTATGCTCCAAGACCAGCGGTATTTAAGACACACTCACCGTTCTACTTAGCTCCGTATTCACCGGGCGCTAAGTACATTTACATTGCTAGAAATCCATATGACACCTGCGTCTCTTACTACTACCACACAAGAAACATTCTAGCGTACAGATTTCAAGATGGCACCTTCGAGGAGTTTTTCGAACTGTTTCTCACTGGTAAGGTTGATTTTGGGGACTACTTTGAAAGCGTGCTCTCCTGGTACGAGCGCCGCAACGACGAGAACATATTTTTCCTCACGTACGAAGAACTCATGCGGGACACGCCTGGCTACGTTCTGAAGATGGCCGCGTTCATCAACCCCGAAAAGGAAAAAAACGCTCCAGAAAAACTCAGCCATCATGACCGGCATTCTCGAGAAGACTAATTTTGAAAACATGAAGACGCTTTTGCAGTTATATGTCGGGCGAATGGCTTCGACAGCATCGCCATTCTTCAAGCTAATCCGGCCGGAACTGCTTGAAAGTTTGCAGAACGGGTTCGACTTTTACAAGGCGCCCATGACTGGAGACTTCGTGCGGAATGGAGAATTTGGTGACTGGAAGAATCACTTTTCCCCCCAACAAGTTGCGAGAATGAAGAAAAGGATAGCCGAGGCCGTAGGACACACAGACCTCATTAATCTCTGGAAAGACGTGAGCCTTCCGTAAGGGTTCAGTGGATGTTGCAAATGTGCCAAAAATCAGCAGAAATATACCACATTGCTCCCAGAAGCCTAATGTGCTGTGGTGCAATTCTGTTTTGTTTCTTTTATACTGTAGCAGTTTTACGTTATTACTTTTTAGTTAAAGTTTCTTACAGCATCCATTAATACCTTTCAAGAAAAAAGAAAACAGACATTTTACATCTAGACGTGTTTATTTACATTCTATGCTAACTTTCTATCCATTTTTCTTTCTTAGCTCGTTGTGTATGTATAGAGCATCTGTTGCATAGAGCTAGCTTCTCTAACTAGAGGAAAAGCTGAGGGCGCTGAACTTCAGCCACCATCGGCGCGCTAAGAATCATGGGCCGGTGTGCTACTTGATGCGGGACAGTCTGTTTTTCTCGGGTGCGTCCACACAAACAACTTCCTTCCTCGGACGCTATAGACTGGAGAAAAATACAAACAAACACATTCCCTAATCTTCACATTTTAAATAAGATAAGCCCAACAAAATACGCGAGTTACTGTCCTTGGCGCGGTGCAAGCCCCACACTCTATCACATCTCTTGGGAATGCCAGGACAAACCTGACGCAACGTTAATAGTGCCATGCCCGACACACGAGCAGTGGGAGGCGGCCCTGACCAGCGACAACCTGGACCAGCAAGCCTGGATTATCCAGCTAGTCCGCAAGTCAGCTGCTGCCAGCGGAGCCCTGGACTAGGGGCACCGACCACCCAGCGCCTGCGAATTCTTACTGATTATAAATTAAAAAATTTCTCTCTCTCTCTCTCTCTCTCTCTCTCTCGGGTGCGTGGAGCGGCGTTACTGCGATGTTTCTTTTTCGTCATCATTATCATCTCAAGGTGTGTACATAGATCGCAAAAGCCATAGTAGCGAAGGCGCAAAAGCAGGCGTCGCCAATAAAAGGTTTCTGTTTCCCGAAATGCCACTAAAAGCTTTGTTAAGTGATCGCACAACCATAAATATTTTCATAGCGTTTCATTCTTTCGAAGTTTGCCTATTAGGTGCGAAATATTGGTATTTGTGCTGCTAAAAACTAAGCCAATAGGAGAAAGAGCCATCGCTTATATTCAACAAATCTCACATTGACATGCTGTTCCTCTCTTTTCTTGGAATTTATAGTCACAGAATTGTATGTTATGACATTATTTACGGAAGAGCAACGGTTATCTTTGCATTGCCTTTGGCCAAAAGTTGTAGTTCTGCACTCGGTAGCTCTCCGGCCCATGATGCTTTGAGCGCCCATGGTGGCTGAACCGGTCGTCAGGAAAGTCCTTGTAAACTCCCATAGACGGCAGCACAGCTTTCCCTCTAGGTAAGAGTAAGAAACTCTATGATCTGTTGAGAAGGCGAATCTTCGATTATGTTCTCAGATAGCCAATTCTGTGCCGTTGAACCATGCCTGGCACGACCTCGCGTGTCTTGATGTCTTCAGCAAAACCAAAGGACACTCTACAGCTTGTTAAATCGCATACCAATCGAAAATTGCAAATCAGTTTCCAAATAATTTGCGCTATATTTCATTTAGGCCTCTCTACAGTTTTTTTGGCGATTGTTTCAAAAATGTCCATTACGACCGCAAAGGGTAAGCTGCAGCGGGTAAGAAGGCTTAGCACAGAAACGCGGTTGATACATATGGTAGCATTTCATAATGTTCACGAATACAGGTCTTAAGATGGGTCGACGAGACGTGGTTGAGACAAGTTTTGGGAGGCCTGCCTTCATGCACGATATCAGAGAGGATGGGTCATAAGAATTGTCCCCTTCGTTGGCTGATATTTGGCGCTAATTTCGTCGTTGTCATCATAACCATTATTATCTAATATGCCTTCGCGTAGCTGAAAACGGGTACAGAATTATTGTAGTTATTTGAATAAAATAGCACCGGTTGAATAGGAATAAACGCAGCTCTTCCCGCACAGCGTGAAAAGAGGTAATTTCAAGCTGAGGTACTTAAACATCTTTTTCACACATGAAATAAGAACTTTTTCCTTGCAGCAGTGCATCATAAAGTGGGTAATAAAATTATATTCTGTAATGACACAAAGAGCAAACGAAACTTTGGTGAATACGCGTGAATAGCTTTTTAATAGGCACTATTTTAAACATTAGCTACACCAAATTGGCCCAAAAAATTAAATACTCCCTATTAGAAGAAAGGATTATATGAAAGCTCGGATGTACCTTTCTTCGATGCTATGTCAGAAGCAAGTATTGAAAGTTAAGAATCTTTTCGTGCTAAAAAGTTTTGGCCATGAAATTGAACCACTTGCAGCAGAGGGTGCATTGAAATATGAGGATTCACTGCAGTATTGTTGACATGAAATCCCTCACATGTCCCTTACTTCAAGACGCGCCCGGAAACCGGTAAATCCTGTGTGCTAAGCAGTGTCTTTGAAAAAGGAGGGTTGGCGAAGGACACCATCTTTGGTGCAATGCCTCCCGAGATCGCTCCGTGTTCAACGATTTTGCGTGAAGTTTTGAAATCCCTTATTCGGCTCAGGAAAAACATATTCCGACACTGAGGTGCAGTTTTTCAACGTGATAAAATAAGTTTCTTTTCCTAAAGCTGCCTATATTGCCTGCTCCAAATGGGGCATTTCGCGTGATCTTTAGATTTGAATGATCTGAATATCGCTGTAACGAAAGAGCTAAGAAGGAAAGCGTCACTGGTTGCAGCGTCTTTGTTGGGTCAGCATTTCTTCCACTTGTTTTATTCTGTGTATATATCTACTATCGCGCACAGCATGAATTCCAACGGCCAGAAGCGGGCAGCAGCGCTTCACAGAAGCATGGTGGGATCCACAAGCGCAGTCAATGAAAACAAAGGGAAATGATTTTGCTCCTCAAGATGTCAGCGTTCTCCTCTGTGTCGCCTACTCTTGGGAGTAGCACAGAGTTGCGTGCAGCTTAAACATCGCATCACCGGCGCCTGCGTGACGATGCTATGCATGGCAGAGCATGGCGCCTGGTATGATTGATTCAGATTGCTCTCATGGGCATTTATCACACCAGCATTTTGTGCTTGTGGAAGAGAAAACATGGAAATACGGCAGCGATCTCGGCTTACAATAAACGCTTCGTGTGGGCAAGACTACGCTTTCGAATTAATTGTATTGAGGAAGCGATGCGGGAGATGCAGTTTTCTGCCAGAATATTGAAATCCTTTCCACTTCGTTTAGAAGCGCGCCGCTTGCGACATTACCGTGCGTCCGCAAAGTGCAGCAGCCACATGGTCGCTGGTTAAAAGTTGCATTGAGAGCGATAGTACCATCTCAACAATTTTTTTCAATACACTTACTATACCGATTTCGGTTGTGCGTACCTTGGTGAAGGTCACTCTTGCGTCTTTTGAATACTACAATTGAAACTCCATGATTTATTACGCCGTCGCTAGCACTTTACGTTGCTACGTGTATCTACCCTTTCTGGGAATATTCGTAAGCTTAGTGAATAATCGTGTAGCTGTTCGACTTGTGGATATTCGTCAGCCCAATTTGCATTCACTTCAAATCCCAAAAAGCCATATCTTCATACCGTCTTCCAGCAATATAATTTTTATGTGTTTAAATTTGCGGTAGGACAGACAAGCTGCCGGCTGGTTGTTGTTATAACATATTTCATCCGCAGGCCGTAGCACACCAGCACTCAACACGGAGAGGGACAACGCAGAACCGCTGACTAAATCCGCGGGCCAAAAGCAAGGCTTTGACCGGTGGTTGCCGTAACGATCCTGCGGAACCCTGTCATGTGTCACTTGCAAAAGGCATACCTGCCATAACATCATCATCATCATCATCGTCGTCGCCGTCGTCATCATCATTATCATCATCATCATCACTGAAGGGCGAAGGCCTCTCCCATATAGCTCCTACTAAGCCGGTCCTGTGCTAGTTGCATCCGCCTGACCCCTACAAACTTAACCTCATCTGCTCAGCTAACTTTCTGCCTCCGCTTGCTACGCTTTCCTTTTCTTGGAATCCAATTTGTTATCCTTCGAGACCATCGGTTATCCTCTCTTCGCACATGCCCTGCTCATGTCCAGTTCTTCTTGAGTTCCACTAGAACGTCATTACCTCGAGATATTTCTCGGGCCCACTCTGAACGCTTCCTATCTCTTAAAGTTGCCCCTACCCTTTCGCATTGTATGTCTCTCTGCGTTGTCCTCAGTTTAAGTAGTGCCCTTTTCTTTAGCCTCCACGTTGCAGCCCGATAGGTGAGTACAGGTAAGACGCAACTGTTAAATAGTTTCATCTTGAGTGATATTGGTAAGTTGCTAGTCATAATCGGTGAGTACTTGCTAAATGCGCTTCATCCTAATCTTCTTCTCCTGGTTATTTCTCTTTCATGGTTCATCTGTGGTTACTATCTGTTCTAAGTATACATTTTCGCCCACCCGGGTACTTCCAGTGTTTCGCTACCTATCGTAAATTGCTGTTCCTTCCTTAGGCTGTTGAACGTTACTTTCGACTTCTGCATATCATTTGTTCGGCCTACATTTTTGCTTTTATGATAGATCATCAATCATTGTTTGCAATTCATCCGCTGCGTTACATACCAAGGCAATTTCATAAGCGAATCGCAGATTACTGAGGTATTCTCCATCAACCTTTATTCCTAACTGCTCCTATTCTAAGCTCCTGAATACATCGTGTTAGCAAGATCTGAATAGTACTTCGGAGATTGTGCCACCTTGCTTAACGCCTTTTTATGGAAATTTGATTGCTGTGCAGCCATATATATATATATCTTCCAGTACCTTCACATATGGCGCATCTACACCCTGATTTCGCAATGCCCCAATGACGGCGGAGGTTTCTATTGAGTCAAATGTTTTTTCGTAATTGTTGAATGCTATTTAGGGGTTGGTTGTATTTAGAACATTTTTGCATCCCTTTGTTGATGGTATGGATATGATGGATAGTAGAGAAACCTTTCAGAAAACCGGCTTCGTATTTTGGTTGCTCGAAGTCTATGTTTGCCCTGATTCTATAGTAATTCCCTTAGTGAATACCTTTTATATAACATACAGTAAACTAAGTAGGCTACAATTTTTTATGTCCTTTGCGTCCCCTTTCTAATGAATTAAATAATGTTTGCATTCTTCGATGATTCTGGTACCGCCGATGTTAATATGCATAGCGTACTGTGAGACCTACATACGTTTGCTACAACTAGCACAGCTGAGCAAAAATGAGCCCATGATTCCAAGTTTTACGGCGGTAGGGAAAATATCGATACTCTGACTGACGTCACTCAACGGTTATTTCCACACGCTGATCAAATTTGCTTTCACATCGAAGGGCACGTGGCGGCACTGCGCGCCTTCGCTCCATATGTCTCCAGCTGGGCGCCGCTCGGCGCGGCGCTTTTTGTCGCGCGAACGGCGTGGAGAAAACGTCGCATGCATTTCAGCCTTGACAGAGTCGAAGAGTTTCGTCCGGCGGTGGCAAGTGTGGGTAGTCATAGAGCTCATTGGGGCAGGCTCCACTCGAGGAGCAGGAAGTGATATAACTGAGAATTGATGCCGTTGTAAAGTAACTGAGAGGGGAAAGCGGCCGGCGCAACTTAGCAGGTATCGCGATGGTGGATGGGCGCCGCTTATGCGGAGATATGGCTGTGGCTCGAGGGTGGTGTTTTTGAACGGCGACGGGAGGGCGATCATCGGCTCGACCTGGACCACAGCGGAATCGCCGGTGCGATCGCAAGTGCTCGAACGCTCTGCCAAGCCATAAGAATTGGGTAAATTGGATTGGAGAGGATAACCGATGGTCGCTTAGGGTAACAATCTAGACTTCAAGGAAAGGAAAGTGTAGCAGGGAGTGGCAGAAAGCTAGGTGAGCGGATGAGGTTAAGAACTTCGCAGTGGTCAAGTGGGTGTAGAAAGCACAGGACCGGGTTAATTGGAGGAATATGTTAGAGTCCTTTGCTATACAGTGGGTATAGGCAGGTTGTTGATGATGATGATGTTGAAATTGGATTTTTTATTGACGGGGTACTTGTTGACAGATCTCGGCTTCCGCTCGACAGGACGCAGCGTGTTGGTCACATGACCTTGCAAGCTTCTTCCATCGTTTGCTTTCAGGAGATGTCAAACATCATGTCATCAAGACTCAATTCTTTCGCAGTGACGTCACAGGCACGTGTGGGTTTTGGCCTGTGTGTACCACTAAAAATAAATAACAGAGGTGTCAGTCGATAAGTGTTTTTTTGCAAACGGAGCATGACATGCCTGAATGTGAAGCGTTTTAAAGAACTCAGTGAACGGTTGTTTGCCGTTGTTGCTAGCGAAGTACCTCCAAGGCCCCAGCTCACTGCATTCGGAAGCAAACGAAGGCGTTTGAAAAGATATTTACAATAAGCGTGAGCTGCTCCTGTACACAACGGTTCGCTTGCGACGCTTTCATACCTACGCGGTGAAAAGTTTACGAAACAGGTGAAGAACGTGACAGCACGAAGAAACAGTCCGTTGTCGGCACTCTGGACGTCTCCATCTGTACTGAAAATGAGAAAGCGAGTATGCAAAGCTGCAGCTTGGGTAATTTTTTAGCGCACGATATCGTCTACAGTTTCATGAAACGTGCTCAGAATGCACTCAGTCTGACTCAATATGGCCGCGGCCCAGGAGCTTTATCGGTGGGCGCGGCTTCTAGGCTGCCCAAGGAAACTCGAACAGTGGACAGCTGTCAGCAAGAAGTTCTGGACAGCCCGGGCCTGATAACGGAAAGCACCCAATGATGGAGAGAGCTCACTGTTCATTTACAGGCTGCAAGGCTGACCCCCGAGAGGTTGTGTTCGTTGTGTCCTCTTGCTTCACATGTTCTGCTCTGCGCGAGGACGCCGCTTCATTTTCTTGTTGCACGCTGAGGCGGTGGTGAAGCTTTCATTCGAACAGCAACTGATCCCGTGACCACGTAATCTTAGAGGAAAACACTGACGGTGTGTTATTCTACCGATTTCAGCGCATCGAGAAGAGTCCACGTTCTCCTACTATCAACTCTTTCCTTTATTCCGAACACACTTTTATGGCACAAGATTTGTAGCCCTTGTGGAAGGGCTGCGCACAACGGGATGGAGACATTACCATGAAAAAAAATAAAGGAGCATGTCGCTCCACAACACATCTATTAACCGCGTCTCTTATAGATATTCATACAATTTCAAAAGCGGGATTACCTTTGGCGCTGTGGGACAAAAATATTGCCAATTTCCACGTCAATTCGGAAGTCGAGCATCGGATCTGAGCGCGCAGTGACCTCCAGCAAACCGAGTTACTACGGCGCGCAGGTGTCAGATGACATTTCTGTCCTGCCCGCGCAACGCTGCTCACTGCTCCCGTAGAGGCGACGACCAGAACACGTGGCGCATGCCTTTTAGAGTGATGGTCATTGGCCACAGTCGCTTGATAGGCAAAGCGGGCGCGGGGAGTTCAAGCGCACAAGATATTGTTGTAATGTGCTGAGCCACCGCGTCGAAGGCGACCGCGTCGTCAAAATTTAATAATCTATGTAGCTGTTTTAAAGGTCAGCAACCAATCTAAAAAGCGAATAAATGTGTCTATATAATTGTGAAAAGTTAACAGTAGGAGTTAACCATCTTTCAAGTTCTCTTCATTAGCCTGTTTTCATATATGTCATCACTGGTATTATGTCGCAGCAAAAACCTTTTTATACCTTTGAAAAAGCATTATTAAAGAATGGCGGTGTGCTCTCCGGAAACATCTAGTATACCGATAAACATTATTATGAGAAACGGGAGCTGGCAGTGCTTGTACAGCCCAGATAATGTAATTGATGGTCAGTAAGGTCCAGCTGTACAAACTGAGACCGCTTCACTCTTCTCAACTCGCATTTAAATGTGGCGAGTGTGGCGCCCGCTACCTATTTAAGGAAACGTATGCTAGATATGCCCTGCTTTGGTAAATTCAGTTTGGTTTGTGGGGTTTAATGTCCCAAAACAACTCAGGCTATGCGAGACGCCGTAGTGGAGGAATCCGGAAATTTCTACCACCTGGGTTTCATTAAGGTGCACTGACATCGCACAGCACACGGTCGCCTTGCTTTTCGCCTCCTTCGAAAAGCAGCCGCCGTGGCCGGGATTCGATCCCGCATCCTTGGGGAACAGCAGTCGAGCGCGGTAACCACTGCGCGAAAACCGGCGGGGTGGTTTGGTAAATTCTGCAGGTCACATTTACTATCTATAAGTTTCATAGTGAACCGCTTTCACCGACACTGAAAACTAGAGTATCTTGAAAGAAGAGAAGAAGAGTTCTCGTCCCTTGAACAACTATTTGGTGCTTGAAGCCTGCTTAGGTGCTCCTTTACGTGGTTAGAAAGCAAGCGGCAGTTCTCTTTGACCAGAAACACCTGGAAAGCGCTTTGATGGATACCTTTCTAGATTCGCCGAATCTCGTCGCTTTCTGTCATCTAGAAGTTCACGTGATGATACGAGTCTAAAACATCTTCGATGTAGCTTGTGAAAGCTTTCCCGGCCTCCCGGACCAGCCCACGCAAACGTTCTAAGTGCGAAGCTTGCGGACTGTACGGCGCAGGCTGAAAGTAGGTCAAATCGTGTCGTCGGCTAGTGATTATCAGAGTTTGGCGATTTTAGAGGAAAATGACGACGTTGTTCAGATTGAGTACGTCGTCTTTCTTATTGTGCTCGCAGACGTGTTCAAGGGCGGTGAAATCCATTCCCCAGATTCTCGATTGTCGATGCTGCTGACGACGTGCAGGTCCAGATAGGCGAAACATTCCAAAGAATGCAAAATAATGGGCTGGGGACGCGAGGCCGATGATGACACTGCAGAGTCGGTCGCCGAGTTGGGAAGCCGGCGGCTTTGATACTCAAAGGTTTGCAGATAAGATCGAGACACGCGGCCACTGCCAAGTGTAAGGCGGGATTAAAGACACTGACACTCGTCAGAATGGGAGCAATTGTTTAGTGGTTTAGTAGCTCGTAGCCTGCATGGCAACGACCCTTCTCGCCTTCGTCTCCTTCAATTCGTTGGGCTTAATGTCGCTACAATCTGAGTTATGAAGTCATAATATTAGCATGCAGAACCATAATGTTCCTCTCATGGAACACGTCGGGGGTGAATTGAGATTATGTGGAGAGGTCATTTTGTTCTCCCACTGTACCTGTCTACGCCTATGATAGCGATGTGCATAAACGTTAATAACCTGTGTTATTTGCTTTCAAATATTTCTGGAATATTTTTTGTTGGCAATACACTTCATATTTGTGCGAACATTACATTTTATTGTGAAATAAACGTCGAGCCTTCGCTTCACTCGACGGTCGGTAAACTCATAGTGACCATCATCCTCCATCGCCCGAAACTAATGAGGATTTTAAATTTGCAGTCGCTGAACAAGTCGTTATACTCTGGCCGAGGTGCTCCGTATTCATATAGTTCGTCCCGTTCTTTCTTCTGCTGTTCATGAGTACCTTTCGTTTTTCCTCGCTACTTTCCAAAAAACATGTGTCGGTAGAACAGGTGATGTGCTCAGCGCCAATTGAAATTGCGTTAGTCAGCCGTGATCTGGTGCGCTATTTGAAGGGCAAAACAACATTTGTGAAACTAATATGGAGGTTTAATTTTTTCTCGGCATAAACTAACACGTCTACAAACATTAGAAAACCTGCTTTTTCATTGATGTTTACATCTTCAGGGGTAGAAGAGCTTTGACCATTCTGCTCCGAACTGCTTTTACTGCACCGTTTTGCTCCAAAGCACAATATTGCTTCAAAAATGATCGAAAACTGCTGCCTCAGTGTTTTGCAACCAAATATAGCGGTATAATGTTTTTTTTCCTGGACAGCCACCCGTTCTATTGGCTACATGAAAGGCGATATTATCAAGTTCAGTGAAGCGACCTTCAGAAGCCCAGTAGGTCGACTACACGCTATGAGTTGCCGTTTCGTGCTATAGCAGCTGTCCTATCAAAACAATTCCACCGTACGGGTGTGAGAAGTAGAACGCATCCCTTACTGGGCCTAGTAAGACAACATTTAGCTAGAGACATAAACAATAATTTTGTTTGCATAAAAAAGTATAAGAAGCCGTAAGCGACTGAATTGCTAATGCAAGAATGCTTTGCGTACGCGACATAGCACCTTTGCTCAACCTTTCGAATCGCCGGTGCAGAGAGCAGCGGGAAAAGAGATACCAGGTGCTACCGCAAGCCGTTATAAAACATATTCACCTGGAGATAAATACCAAGATATTCTTAACCTTCTGCTGTGATAACAAGCAGGTACTTCACCATTGAGCCTTTTTCTCAATAACTAGCATCTCAAGCCTGCGTCAGACGCAAGCTTACATGGAGAGTTATGGGGGTGATGCGTGAAAAGTAAGTATAACTAGAACCCTTGTTAAGTGTGATGAAAATTGATACAGGACCAATAGACAACACGATGAAATCAAAGAAGGTCTAGCATTTCTCAAGCAGACACATCAGGAGCCACAGGCTGAATACAGCGAAGTAAAAAGGTTGAAAGAGGGAAATGCTACCCTTCAGTGCCATCTGTCCTATATATGAAAGAACTGCAGACCACTGCCAGCAATTTATCAGCACAAGGGTAATGTGAAAATGGGTTTGTACACAAAAGAGCGCAAATTTTTACTGATTGATGTGAACTCCCAACAAGTGGCGGCACTCGAAAGCATCATAGTGGTGGGTTCCACTAATCTCTTGAATATGTCAATCGTTTAGTCAAACTTGGTGCTCAGTTATTAAGCGTGCAAGCAAGTATCCGGTTTGTTGGTGTTCTGTCGAGATTTGTTGCTCTGGTATGCTGTTGTTATTTGAATGTCTGCGCGTGTTTTGGCTTCTTGTCTTTCCTCGTCAAGGACGCATGCTTAGGCAGCCAATCGTCTTACCTTGAATGAAAAAACATAAAATCGCGGTGTTTAATACGCCAGGAATAAGAATTTGCGATTAATAATGATGTTTGACCCTAAAAAAAAGTATTCCAAAAGCCTCTGAAATGTTTCAAAATTCTGGTTTTATTGCTCTTAAGCTTCTCCAGAATGGCATATTTACTGCTCCCCGAGCAATAACACGGGGCTCGAGCCTGTGTAATCCTCTGCATATGTAATGTTGTATTTCTCGACCACTTCAGTGAAGTTTCTGCAGTGGAAAAAGAAAGCAATGTAACGTACGTTCGCTCAAAGTGCATGAAAAGTATAAACGAAAATTATCTGTTTTGCTTTAAAATAAAAAGTCGGTTCCCTAGCCTTCGTGAAAGTATTGTTTCAAGTATGGGTTTCTATGGTTATAATCATAGCCGTCAAGGACTATTGAACCTCAGTGTTGTGCCGAACACAGTACGCACCGACAGCCTACGGGACACAACATAGTGCTCTATTAATTCATCAACGGGTCGCAGCACTAAACGATATTAGTTTAATGCTTCAGTTATTGCTGAGGACACTATCAACCTAGGGCAAATAGTTCTGATCTGTATAAAAGTTGATCTTTCTGCCTCCAGTCAAGTACGAGACATCAAACATATGCAAATGATAATCCTTTCTCGAGATCAACTTGTTCTTTAGGGAAAGAAAAGTGTCTACAACGAATGATTTCCCTGTTTCAGACAAACAGCGTGTCCATGGCTGTTGGTGGAACTTCCAGTACCGCGTGATACCTACAATAGAGGCTGCTTCTGATCGGATTGGTTTGTAGCAAATAAAGAAAAATATTATGAATGCGACGCGCTGTACACAGACGAAACGAGGCACATGAACGGGCACCCAGAGCGCGAACGAACAATTGGAGCATTCTGCACGGGAGGAAGAGCCCCCTCAAAAAAAGCTTGTCTTTTGGCTTGTGCTCATTCTCTCGGATCTGTATGTGTGGCAAAGAAAAATAGGTGTCCACAGGAAAAATAGCAGATTACGGCTGTGCTCAAAGATTTCCGTTATGTATGTATTTTTTCAGTCATAAATTCAGCAAAGTTTCAATGCTATTTAAAATGTTGACACCTTTAAAAGTATCAATCAAAGTTTAATATCCCAAGCGAAGTGCCAGAGAACATAAATATGTTTGTGGAAATTGAAGTACCTGAAAGTAAGAACACCAAAAGCTGCGCGTACAAGACTAAAAATGACAAAAGATCGAATGCTCAGATGCGCTTCTGTTTGTTCAAAGTAACTGACAATCAAGGGCCGCATAACCTCCACTTTATTGGTGTCACGCAATAGCGGCTTGTGGCCTTATTAGGTGTTTTTGCATTTAAATATCCACGCAGACGCGTAGTTTATAGCGCGAAAGCCGCTTTCTAATATATAACGTATTGACGCCATTTCTGTTCTCAACGACTTATGAAATAGGTCTCGTTGGAGTTCTGATGCCCTGCGCAAGGCGGCAGCACAGGATTTTCCTGAGACGTTTTCGAGTTGTCCTTGAAACTTCGCTCCGAACTAATACGGCCAATATATTTTGGTCGAATGACCAAAATATATTGGTCATTCCAATATATTGGATGACAATATAAATAAAAAAAATCTATCGTGTATTCTTGCACGGTACTTAAAGAATCTTGGGGGCACAAGGCTGTTAACAACCTCAAAGCACAAGCAGCTGTGCTTAAACTGATACCCTGACGATGTTCTCAGCTTCAGTTATTGAAAAAGATATGAGATCAGTGAGAGGCACGATGCGGAATACAAAAGCGAGGAAAGAAAAAGATGCGACTAGTCATCCTGCTCTACGTACAGATAGTGTTACACGGCTGTAAGGCCGCGATAAACGGCAACTCTTTTTTATTATTAATTATTTTGTTGGTGCTTACACGCGTAGCCCGCGCCGCGTCGACAGGGCGGCCGGAACCTGCCCGTCAGAGCCAGGATTTCAACGTCTCGTTTTCTTTTTTTTTTTTCGCTTCTTCCCTCGGGAGCCGGCCGCGCCTAGAGCCCGCTTGACATGCGGGATTCTATTAGTTTTAATCACCTCTCCGCGGTTTCGAAGAGTTTGAATACGCCACCACAATAGCTGCGCTCCCCTCTACCCGGGATGGCCCGTTTCCCAGAAACACTCTGCGGCAAAGCTTTCTCGGTGGTCCCCGACGCGACTCCGCTAACGAAGCAAAGCGATTGTTTAAGCTGTTTGACACGCGGAAGTCTCGAAGACGCCCCAGCTGCGTTCGAAAATTGGTAGCGCGCTTCTGAACACTTTGCAATAGACATTAATCGATAGCCCCCCGCTGCGCAGCTAACGCAGGGACGATGCTGTTAATAGGCCCGTTTACAGGTTTCTCCCAAGCGCAAGTGCGATCCGGGCTTACCTCCATGTAAATAAAAGCCTTAAAAAATTTTTCTTATTTCAAAGTTCAAGTGATATCGGCCCTTGATGAAGAAAAGCCCAGTACACCTTAAAAAAACTGAAAAATGATGAAGCCTCATTTCGAAGGCGTTGTATTTTTTAATGCAGAAAGGTATTGCGCGTGGAAGGCACCCGGTGGCTGGCACTGGGCGGGAGTAGAACGCACACGGAGGCTTATTCAAACTGAATTTTCCGAACAATTTTCTCTTTTCATCGTGTACTCATGTAGGCAGCCTTTCGTTCACAGTTGGTATGTCTCTTGAAAAACACCGCGACAAGGTATGCAATGACATTTGCAACCTATGTGTTTAAAACGGCACGAAACGTGTATGTTGTCAAGCAGGGTATACTCTCAGCAGGCGCATTGCCGGCTTGCGTTTCCGAATCGCTCAATATTATCCTGGAGCCCCACATGCATATGCTTTTACGTGTGCTTCACAGGTTTATAGTAGAGTCGTTGAAACTGGGTAGGCTAGGGGCTCTATGCGAAAAAATAGGTTTCGAACTGTATGACAAGCGAATGAAAGATATTGCGCACCGTTCTAAACAACGCCGCAGACGATACTCCGACGCTGCGGTGGCTCGCATCATTGCAGATGACGCGAGGATGACATTTTGGCTGCTTCTGTCGTCTGCGCGCGAGTAACCTGTTACTGCGCCGTCGTCTGCAACGGTACGCAGTTTGTTTTCGTTCTCTTGTCACGCCTTTTAAAAGCTGTGTCTCGCGTAGAACATCTACAGGTTGCTTAGATTCAACGGCCGTACTATGAACCTCTGAAGCGTGCATAACAGCATGTTGGACTCCTGTAGAAGTTTGTGCGGTTGTTAGCTTTAAGTCCGGCTTCGCAGCACACACTTAACTTGCTGAGTTAAAAATATACCTTCTAAACCTCGGGGCAAAATTTGTCACAGGCTCTTCTACGTAGGCATGTCAACTGTAAACGGCTGGCGGTCTTCATGAATGAGTACACATTGAAACGGGAAAAAACTGAATGTGTTGTTTCTGTGCACGGGTCATGCTTCCGTGTGGTGCCATTGGCCTGCGGCGACCCACACACGCACGTGTAGCGACGCTTTAAAAAAAATTAGTCGTGGTTTAACTATGGTTACCCCTAGTTGATTTGCGTTAGCAACGGGGGAAGCTTCTTTTGCCTGCTACATTATTCCCCTATCGCGCCCTATCAGTGTAAGGTGCTACTTTATTGGGGACACTTAAGCTCATTCTTTAAGGGTATGACGCGGTAGCGCAAATTACTAGCCTTTTTCTTCTTCTGTTCTTCCTCCTCGGCTGTTTAGGGTCAAGCGTGGCATCCGCCGGGGACACGTGACGGCTCGAAACCTGGCGCAGTAAAGCTATCGCAATAAAATTCAACACCATCAAAAGAAGGTTTCATAAATTTGCAGTGTGTTTTAAAGTATACTGAGCCTTTTGTTTGAAGCGGAGATATCGCACTTGCACTGTGAAAAAAAAATGCTTATAGGGCTTTTATGTATATGTATTCCATATGGGGCGTTTTCACACTCTGGACGCGCGCGTCGCCAACGAGTCAAAATTGCGTTCGCAACACCATCATGCTTGTATTCTAAACGAATGTGTGACAATTCGGGCCACTGCAAGTCGTCCTAGAGTAGCCAATATTCGAAGGAAACTTCTAATAATTCGGCCTTACTCCCATGAATATGTGGAATGTCTGCACCAATATGAGGTAAACCAAGAAGCGAGAACTCACCGGCATTCCAGCTCGCACCACTTCAAACTCGCAAAGGAGTTGGTTATTGTATGACCTTTCGGCCATTCATTGTGGCAGCTTATGTACGGCTCACATTTTGATGTTTCTTCGTTGTAAAAGTATAATTCCTGCCAATCATCGTTTCCAACCTCAGGTTCGCACTTGCCCGGTGGGACACCAGAACACGATGCGGTAGATACCCCTGATAAAAATACGCAAATTTACTCATTGTTTATGCAGCATTGAGAGAAGACGAAGAAACCAGAACAGAGGATGGACGGTGCTGTAACAGAAAATATGCTTATTTATTCAATATATCTGCAAATTTTTCTGACGCAGACTTTCAGTGAGATAGCCAAATGGGCATGGATGGCGGCGGGAGAGAGTATGCTGTTTGTGGGAAGTAAGGCACTAGCTCTCGTGTAGATGGGACCAGTTGCGCAGCAATATAACGCTTACTTTGAAAGCAAAAGGTTTACGTATTTTCACGCGCAATGTGCAAATAATTATTCTGGAAACTTAAAAGGTAACAAAACACAATAACTCGCTACACCAGAAACAACTCTAGAATTACGGTGAGTAAAAACTGTAGTTATTGCCTTTTAAGTGTTTTATTTTGGGGGGCTGTAAACTTCAAACCTGTTCTGATTGGTTTGCCATGCAGTTATATGCTCGTACTTGAGCACAGTTAGCAATTCAAGGTTCAGCTTCAGTCATTTTCACAACAACAAGAACAACAGAGCATTGACGCATTAAAGCCAATGGACCTAATGCCAGAATCCTAATTGGGTATTAAAGTTAATCTTTGAATCGTACATTCTGGGGCTTAACGTCCGCAGGTGACTCATTATTTACTATGGTCGCAGGCGTGGATGGCTCCATGCTAATTTACATTCACGAGATTCATAAATTCATAAACCTTGCGGTGCATACGGGAGTATTCAGATATTATCAGCATCGAAACGAACCAGCTGCGTCTGGGACTGAACTTACAATCCTAGTATATATCAGCCTAAAGTCAAAACCGCGCAGTGAAATGCGCTGCGCCTTAGCTGCGATAACTGCAAGGCTTACAATCAGACTAACGGTTCATTTTAAAACTGTAGTTCAGAGACTAAGGCGACTTTCGAAATAATATAACCAAAATACGGCTGATTATATCGATTGGAGATTCATGCGATTTTTTGTCGCTGCTGTTTTTATTGTATTTACCCTTTACTGCTGCCCTCATGTGATCCATCAAATGGACAAAACTGATCTAGAAGAAACGATATTTTTAGCAGCAGGAGCAATGGTGCAGTTTCATAATACTAAAGACGTTCACAAACAACAGATCAGCACAGCGCGGAGACAAAGTTACACAACGGTAGTAAGGGTATTCCCAAAACTGTCATTTTCAAATGCTATTTCTGGTAATAAGTTTAACTTAGTGGTAGTTCACAGGAAATATTTCGAGAAACTAGGTAGCCAAGGTGTGAATATGCTTTTGGCGGGTTGTAGAGCGGAAGCTCTACTGTCCGATCTGCAAATCCTGAGTTCACAAGGCTGTGAGAAGGAATGAGCGTGTTCTTTTTACGAGGTGCCACCTTTCTTCTCAGCTCCCACGTTCGCCTTGTGTCGGTAAACGACCTTCAAGGCCTGCAAGGCAGAACGACGACATACTCGTTGTGATTGTGATTTAGTTATTTGGATTTAGGGAATGCATGTAGAAAGGGTCTAGTGAGATTCCTGATTACAAATGAAGCAACGAATTTAAGGAATATAAATTGACGAATGTTTCTTCTTATTTTGAGGGGCTATAGTTGTTTGGTTAGCGTTACAGCAGCTGAGCGGTTAGTATTTTCGAACCTAATTTAACTAAAAAGGACTGCACATCTCGGTTCTTTAATGACTTGATTTTGTGCATATCCCAGGTTATCACTGCGTGTTTGAGTTTGGGCCTAATAATTTATGTATAATGCAATTTTTAAAGTTCCTCTGTGTTTCTTTGACTTTATGCATGAGGAGGCGTAGATTTCTCTGTGCTGCTGACCGGATGCATTAGATGCGGTCAGTGCAAATAATGTGCAAATTAAGTGTAACACCTAGGCATTCTAACACATAGCCTCGGAAATAAGACTGTTATTAAGAGAGTAGTTAAATTTCAGTTGTGTCTTCCTTCTGATTATGCATATAAAGAGTTTTTTCCCCATAGTAATCACCAATCCCCATTTGACACACCAGTACGTAATGTCGTTAAATTCGATATTTAGCAATGCTTGATCAGAAGGTGAATGCATGTAACCATCAGAGAACTGACTGACATTAGCACTGTTATAAATGACAGGCGCCACGTCTTTAACATACACGAAAAATAGCAAGGGGCCAAGTGCACTTCGATCAGGCACACTTCAAGTATCTTTCAGGGATATAGCAGGGGAAACATAGCTGCCTGGGGCAGTGCCGCTGACATCATAGTGACCAACAGGGCAAAAACGCAGGGCAAAAAGACAAGGACCGAGAAAGGAGGACACACACAGAGGTATATGTATCTGTCGTTCTCAGTCGTTGTCTTCCTTGAGCTACGTTTTTTTCCTTTGCATCCAGAAGCAACAAGAATAAAGATCTATCCACAATGGCATTCACAATTTTTACTGAATTTTAAAAGATGGTGCTCAATGAGAGCTACACCCTGCTAGAAGCTATGACAAGTAGCAAGGAAAAAAAAATATCAGTTTCTTTTCGGAAAAAACACTCAATTCTGCACACAAGCTTAGTCATAATAATAAAACGCAGTACACCCACTAAAACGAATGCAGCCAGAGTTCATGAAAAGCCGAGTAGTTTTTACACGGTACGGCAACGCCATCGGCTCAGGCTGCCATTTCTCTGCCGATTTAGAGTGTATTTTCTTGCTAAGATAGGGAGTTTCGGGCTCTATATGATTGTCATAGACGATTCTACCCAAGGATGTTTTTATCCTCGTCTCAACTACAGTCTGATATGTTTGACGTGAGTATAAAAAGAGTTTGCTTCTCAAACCGCAAGCGCAAATGTCGCTTAAAACGATAGTAAAGAGTACGTTAGGCTCGTCTCTTTACGGTGGGAAAATGATCAACGCTTTTTCAGAATTCCTAAAAACTGAGAATTATTATTACGCGTGGCTCAGTTTTTCTTTTGTTCGGATCAAACGGCCCGGATTCCGCCATTTACTATTGAACTCATCACCGAGAGAAGAAGGAGCGAATGCTGGCAGCGGCGGGGGTACCTTCTGCTCTGCTACTGGTGGAGTAATACACGGAGTTATTTTTGTGAACATAGTGTACTCGCTTCGGGCTCATTATTTCAGTGAAAAGTGCTCAGAACCTCACTTAGGTAGCATTTTTGTCAAAATAGTTTTTACGCCAACTCCTAAAAGACTGTTAAGTATTAGTTTGGGCATCCTATCGAATTATGCTAGTTTCATCGGCCACCACACAGTGATAAGGTTCAATTTTGCGAAAGTAAAGTACTGGCGTATTTTATTCATGTGGGGTTAATTTACGACTAAGGTTGACTGCGCCCAAAAGGTATTTATTCACGGAAACACAGAAAATAAAATAATGGCGAAAACGAAATGTTAAAGTACATTGTTTAGTGCAAATGTAAAGCGGATCAAACAGGTAGCATTCAGCTCATCGGCATGGTTGCATACAGAACAGAAGGAAGCTTGGCCGTGTTACAGGCGTTATCCATGAAAACCTGAAACAGCTGCAATGAAGCTAGCTGAGAATAGATTAATTTCATCAAAAACACAGAACCAGCACTTACCATTTTGCAGCATCTTAATGTTCTGTTGGTTAATTTTTCTGAAAAGTATAAAAATCAGATCGGATGTTATTGACCGGAACACGTCAGCAAAAAACAAAAAACAAATATGGGCTGGAATTGGGCTTTAATGATATGAAGAAGAGGCACTTATACACCGCAACAGTGCGCCTTCTGTGATACTTTGTGACCAAGAAGCTGAATGCCATTAACAAATAATCGCTTAATTCAGTTTTTTTCAGGTGGTTTGAAAGAAGAGTGCATTATTGGTTATTGGAAACAGAGCGTTTGGAGAACAAATAGCTGCCAAATGAAGGAAGCTACTTCTGACGCTATGGCATATGGAAGGGCAACGGTTTCTGCATACCTCTTCAGATGATCAACGGCTACGATAGCCCAGCGGTTGCCGGCTGCAGTGTAGGGAAGCGGCCCGCGCAAATCCACGCCAACGCGGTAGAAAGGGCGTGGTGGGCAGGGTAACGGCAGCAACCCTCCAGCAGAACGTTGAGGAGATGGCTTGCGACATTGACAGGTGAGGCATGAGCGAACGTACTTGAGTACGAAGGTGTACATGCCCCGCCAGTCGTAACGCAGCCGGAGACGAGTGTATGTCTTGAAGACGCCCGCGTGACCGGATTGTGGTTCAGCATGGAAATGCAAGGTCACAGATTTGCGAACGTAGCTGCCGAGGAATAACTAGCAAGCACCTGCGGCCATCTGCGCAGTAGTTGCGGTTGTAGAGGAGGTTATCACGTATGGCGAAGTGGGAAACATGCGGCGGAGAGCACGCGATGGAGAAGGAGTCGTAGGATTGGAGGTAAATTGAGGAGAAAATTTTTCCAAGGATCTTGCCGCTGCGCTGACGGCATGTCATTGATGGGAAGCAATGGCAGGAAATTGTCGGAAGAGGAAAGGCTCCCGACCTCAGCGGTAAGGGGGCAGCGGGAAAGGGCTTCGATATCGTAATGCTTGCGGTCGAAGCAGTGAACAACGCAGACACCACATTCCTGAAGGCGATGAGCCCATCTTACCAGTCTGTCGGATGGGTATTTCAGTGAGGAAAGCCAGCAAAGCGCATGGGGGTCCGCTGCTACCTCAAAAGGGCGGTCATAGAGGTAAGGGCGGAATTTAGTAAGAACCAAAAAAATCGCTAAGCACTCTTTTCCAGTAAGAGAGTAATTGGATTCAGCCTCCGTGAGTGTATGGTTAGCGTAGTCGACCACGTATTCAGTATAACCTGATTTGCGCTGAGCAGGCACAGCGCCGGGAGCAACACCACTGGCGTCCGTGTGGACCTCGGTAGGAGCTGTTAGGTCGAAGTGACGCAGGACAGGCGGTGCCATCAGGATGTGGCGTAAAGCATTGAAGGCATCATCGCACGTTGGCGACCAACGCGAAAGGTTGGAACTGCCGGACAGAAGTTCTGTCAAGGAAGCAGCAATGGAAACAAAATTTCTAATAAAGCGACGAAAGTATGAGCGCAGCCCGAGGAAGCTACGTTGATCTTTGATGGAAGTCGGTTTAGGAAAGGCTGCTATGCATGGCACGAAGTTTGGCAGGGTCTGGAGATACACCTTCTTTGGAGACAACGTGGCCGAGAATGGTGAGCTGGCGGGTAGAAAAACGACATTTTTTCAAATTCAGCTGCAATTCGGCAGCAGATAGGCAGGTCAAAACGTACTTCTGATGGTCAACGTAACATAGGCATGTCTTCCACTTTAGGCCACGCACGTTCAAATGTTGCTGGAGCATTACAAAGGCCAAACGGCATAACTGTAAATTTGTACAATCCTTCGGGAGTTACAAAGGCAGTTTTGGGGCGATCAGCCGCTTCCAGGGGAACTTGCCAGTACCCGCAACGTAAATCTAGGGAAGAAAAGAGCTCGGCGCCATGTAAACAATCGAGAGTATTGTCTATGCGCGTAATCTTATTAAGGCGGGGATAATCGACACAGAAGTGGATAGAACCATCTTTCTTTTTTACGAGGACAACAGGTGACGCCCAGGGCTCAATCACGCCGTTCTGGAGCAATAGTTCCAGTTGCTCTTCAATAGCCTGGCGTTCGGTTGCAGACATGCGATAGCGGCGCTCTCGTAGTGGTGCGTGGGTGCCGGCGTTGATGCGATGAGTGACTGTAAAAAGTTTGACCCAAAGGGCTTTGAGAGTCGAAGGAGGAGCGAAAGTGATGTAGTAGGTTCAAAAGCTGAGTGCGCTGAGCTGGAGGAAGATCAGCGTCGATGGAACGGAGGAATAAGTCTGTAGAGGGGGGAGCGGGCGCAGGTGAAGGGGGGCTGAGCGCGCTCACGGCAGGTCCGGCGCGTCGTCAGGTTCCTCAGAGATCAGAAGAGATCCCATTGGCTGGATACTGCGGGGGCATTTACCATGACGCAAAGCAGTAGGGGAATTAAATGGGTTAGAGGCCCATAACATGGAAAGGCCAGCGGAAATAGCGAGAACAGCGTAGTACAATGGAAGGCCCTTGCGGCGCAGGAAAGTATGGGCTGGTGTGAAGAGAACGGTATCATCAATAGCAAAGGCACAAGCGGCACGAACAAGCACAGAAAAGCAGGAAGGAATGTCGACATCTTCGGCGACGATAAATTTAGGAGAAGAATTTGATGGATCAGCGTGTGCCAAGGCATCTGGTAAAGTCGAGAACCCCACTTCAGCGCGAGCACAATCAATAATAGTCGCGTGACGCGACAGGAAATTCAGGCCTAAAATTACAGCGCGTGAGCGATTTGGCAGTACAATTAACGAACTCAATTGTATAAAGGCAATTCTGGATCACTACTCGAGCGGTGCATGCTGCTAAAGGCTTCATATGCCGAGCGCTGGCCTTTCACAACGAAAGTCCTGCAACTCGCGTCTTCACTTTCTTTAGAGAGCTACATAGTTTTGCTTCCATTACCGAAATCGACACCAGTGTTATTTAGAGCCATGACAGCAACACCCTCGATGAAAACTTCAATACGGTTGTTGGAGACAGATGAGGGCTTGGGAAGTTCGACGGGGTCGCTGTTATCGCCTCAGGAACTGCGGCTAGGTTTCCTCATGTGAAGCGTTCTGTCGACGTTGTATCGGAGAAATAGAGCAGCATCGCGGCGACGGGGAACGGCGGTCTGGCATGGCTGAGCGGTCTGGGGAGAAGTGACGGCTTGCTGGAGGCTTATTAGGTGCGGAATACTGAGGCATCGAAGACCAGTACCCAGAACCGTGAGTAGGTGGTGCTGACACTGGGAGACGGTTTAGGCAATGACGGGAAATATGTCCAGGCAGCCCAAAAGGGTAAGAAATGGGCCGGTTATCTGTCGTGCGCCTGGGATTGTGTGGTCTTGGAGCCGGTCGAATAAACTGCGCAGGCTCTGGAGCAGGACCAGAAGGCGGCTGAACGTAGGCAGGTTGTTGCGGGGCATATGTAGATGGTGGCCGGGCAGCAACAGCCGCATATGTCAACGAGGCTGTGACAGTGGTGGATTGAGGGGCTGCATAGAGGAAGAGATTCAGCTACCTATTCTTGAATAATCTGGCACAAACTGAGAGCTAGGTGTGATGAAGGCTCTTCATGGCAGGATATAAGGGAGAGCTGTTGAGGAACGTCTTCCCAAATGAAGCTGTTGATTTTTGGCAGCACAGAATATTCAACCGCATCTTTCAGGCCAGCAAGCGACTTACTGTGCACGATGTTTACACGAGCTATGGCCCTTTGTTTTCGCAGTTCATGAAATCTTTGACATAGTGTGACAACTTCTGCGATGGCGCTGATATCTCCAGCTGTCAGCATCTGAAAGGCGTCGTCATCGATGCCTAGCAGAATGTGCTTGATCTTGTCTGCCTCTGACATCTGTGCGTTCACGCGCTTGCACAAGTGGACGACGACCTCGACATAACTCGTAAAATGCTCGCCAACCTACTGAGACCGCGCACGCAGGCGCTGTTCAGCGCGGAATTTGCCAACAGCTGGACGACCAAAAACTTCAGAGAAGCTGGCTCTGAACACGGATCATGATGGAATATCCGCTTTATGGTTCCGAGACCATAGATGTGCTACGCAGGTGAGACAGAAAATCACGTTGCTTAGCTTATTTTCCGCGTCCCGATTGCTGTAAGCGCTCACCCGCTCATAGGATGTGAGCCAGTCCTCGACGTCATGGTCGTCAGTGCTGCTGAAGATGGCGGGGTCTCGCTGGTGGAGGGATCCGGCCTACATGATGGGTAAGCCAACTTGTACGGCTTGGTGGTTGCTGTCTTCAGGCATCGCAGGAGGTGGTTACGTGCAGCCACGGTGTTCCAGGGCGAGAGGATAGATCTTAACCGGCATCTCAACCGAATGGAAGATGAGGGTTTATTGAGGTGCTCGGACTGGGCTGATCAGTGGCGAGCACAGCGACAGTCAACACAGTCAGAGCCAACACTGCCGCTGACTGAAATGTTCCCCTTGAACGTCTTCCTCTTCAGAGCTGAAACGAAATCCGCTCAGCCAATTTGTTGTTGACTGGTGATTTCAACTTTCCGCAAAAAAGGTGCCAAGTCTAACCATGGAACTGCGAACTAGTACATCAAGACTTCAGAAGAGAAAGACAATTATCCCGATGTTCTCCCGTGCGAGCGATATCAATATTTTAGACGCACTAGGCAGTTCATTTTCTTCCTTTTTAAGCTTTAAAAAATGCTCCTGTTGAGCTCACGTTGCGCGTCTTCAATAGCTTTGTTCAGCGATGCATAAAAAATTTTGCGTAGTAGCAATCTATGGATGACATAGGATATTGTGCGCATGGGGCGTAACCTAAAGAAATTGAGATAGCAGCACTCAAAACGTCCTTCGTCAGCCGCAGTTGATAAGATTTCCTAGCGACACATTTTGGTGCGGAACGCTATCAATGAGGCCATACACCAGTTCCACACGGTACGTATGATATATTTTCATAATTCTTTTTCAAGCAAGTTCAGGCGATATATCGCTCCAAGAAAGAAATCGCTTCTATTCCCTTTTGCAGATAGTGCGAAAAATAACTATACCTTAGAAACAGCGCAGGCTCACAACCGGTACTTGAGCTCGGTATTCACACATAATGACGGCTGTACGTCACAATTTTCTTCTTTTGATAATCTGCCATCAATAAGTGAGATTTGTATAACTGAGGGAGGTGTGTTAGCTGGTCTGCTTAATTTAGACACAAAGAAGTCACCAGAGATTGACGAAATACCTAACACATTTCTAGTAAGGCAAACTGAGGAATGCGCCAAATACTTGACTTCCTTATTTATAAAATCACTTAAATGCTCAGAGTTGTCGAGCGATTGGAAACGCGCAAAAATACCTCCAGTTCCAAAATAGCAAAACAAAACAGCCCCTTCTTCTTACCAGCCGATGCCTCGTTGATGCACTTCAGCAAAATTGCTTGAGCACATATACTGTAAACACTAACTTTCTCGAGAAGAACCATGTCCTTGATAACCGTCAGCATGGGTTCCACCGATGTCTGTCCACAGTAACACAACTTATTGCAAATGTTTATGATTTAGCAGAAACAGTATTTATGTATATTAAAGTTGATATTGTTTTTCTTGATTTCGAGAAGGCATTAGACTGTGTTTCCCATCCCACAGTACTGCAGAATTAAAACCTATACTAAAACTCGAGTGCCTAGTCTCATCAATCGAAGCATATCTTTCGCTCATACCTCAACGTGTGGTTGTTGGTGGTGTCCTTTCCGATGCTGTCCCAGTGGAATCCAGTATTCTACCAGAGCTCAGTCTTGGGACCTCTTTTCATTTTGTATTTATAAATGACATAGTGCAAAACATATACGTTAAAATACGGCTGGAATTGAACGACGGCGCAACACAGAAACGGACACAGACAAGAAGGGGACACCACATGCACACTTGTGCGCATGTGGTGTCCCCTTCTTGTCTGTGTCCGTTTCTGTGTTGCGCCGCCGTTCAATTCCATCATGCACCAACTCGCCCCCCAGGCCGTTATTCTAAAATACGGCTATTCACAGACGATTGCATATTTTATCATGAAATGTTTTGCCTGGAAGATCAGCTCCTTTTAGGCGATTCCCTGTCTGCAATAGAAGAATGGTGCTCCATGTGGCAAATGACTGTGAATTTTAAATAAGACCGCAGCAATGACTGTAATACGTAAAAAGAATCCTTGATGTTTTACATATCGCATAGCCAACGATGCTGTCTTGCTTGTCAATGTCTTTAAATACCTAGGAATTAATATAACCACGATATTCTTTGGAACGAGCACACATAGTACGTAGAACAGAAAGCCCTTAGAGAACTGCACTATTTAAGAAGAACGCTGACACAATTTACGCGAGAAATAAAGCTGTTAGCTTACAAGACATTTGTTCGTCTAATAGTGGAATATGCAGCGCCAGTGTTGAATCCCTGGAGCGAAACTAAGAAACTTAAAAAGAGAAAATGTCCAACCCAAAACAGTCAAGCTTATCTTCAATTGTTACCTTTGGAACATTTCCCCAACAGCCTCACTGCAAACCGCAGGACTTCAACGGCTGGACATACTTCGTCATCGCGAAAGATAAGGTCGCACAACATGTATTGCATCGTTGGTCGGCGACGACGCTGCACTTTCTGCATGTAACTGTGACCTTGCGTTCGCCAGACGATCGGAAAGAATATATTCTTGCCGATCAACTGGCTCAGTTGCGAGAAGATCATGGTGCTTCTTTTCTTATTACACATCCATTTGGCAATCCCATCTGCGTTGAGCACATAGCATGCGGGCTCTATGCATGAGAACTTGGGCACAGCGGTGAAATCTAGGTGGCAGATTATTGGGACTAACAGGAATCGGCGCTTTGGGGGCATGCTGTCTTTGTTGACTGGCCGTCCTGATATGCTCGATTGGGTCAGGGTCATTCGGTACTTTTTCTCTATGGTTATAGCGTGATGCCGCCATTTCACATGTGTACTTGCAGTCTTGCGCACCGCATTTTCGAGTCAGTGCTCTGGGAAGTACCAACAACACCGCGCATCATGACCCAAAGAGTCTTGGGATTGGTGGCTGATCCTCTTATTTTGGTGTTGCTGCATCATGTGCGTATCGTTAGGAAGTAGATTAAGCAATTTGAACATTACGCCACTGTGTTCCGTCGTCACATTTTTTTGTCCTCATAAGGCATTTGCTGATTTCAAGGGCGGTGTACAGTATGCACCGATCCAGTCCCTTCATTTCTATGTGTCGCCGAACCGTGATTTCACGCAGGCACTCCTAACTGGGGGTATCTAGCGGTCTGTTCGGTCTGTTCATATGGAAGCCAGTATCTCTGTAGCACGCCTTAAATATGAGGGTGGCGACACACTCTGGTTTGATAATGTTATCGCGGCGGCCTCACAAGCAACTGACGATGCGCTTAAGAAAATAGCGCTTCCACCATCAGGTTAATCGCAGCTTGCGTGACCATACTTCGGGTCTCCGGTATCGCTCACCCGTACTCCAAATATCTGCATCAATCGTCCCTACTGGCACACTTTCAATCCAGAGTGCACAGTATTACGACTGGGATCTCAGCTGAAGTTCAAACGCCTCCACCAGATCTAGGCAGAAGCGAAGCGGTTGCCGTCTAGCGGCGGGCATCGATGACTGCGACGACGACGGGCGTTCCGTATCCACGTGCTGCGGCAGTCACCCTGCCGGGCCGGAACGGGTGAAGCGACCATCGCCGTGCCTTTATTCTGCCTTGGGAAAACGACTCCACCGAGGAGCTCATCTCTGCTTGCCAAAGAACATCAACCAACCTTCTTGACGAAGGGAGCCGAGACCGGACCAAAGCCGATTCCCCGAACGGGAGATGTACGTTTCCCAATCTCAAGCCGCGGAATGCCCGGCCAAGAGTTTTGACCTTCCCGATAGTACATGGCGTGATACCTCATCCGAAGGCCTGTTTTAACAGGCCGTCGGCTGAGGTGTCGAAATTATTCGGGTACCGAAATTATATTTTAACCAGGTACGTCATGGAAATTGCCACCAGCAGTGCTGACCATCGCTACTCATCGGAGGAGCTGCGAGGATGTTCCAGTGACACCTTTGGCAGTGGACCGGGCCTCTGTTGACCGCGCGTGCCCGCTGATTGGACTAGGCCAATTTAACTTCATTTCCCCAGCTAGAGAACTGGGGATTGCGGAAGCTATATTAATGCTTGGAATTGTATCCGCGTAAAGCTCAGCTTAACTCTTCGCGCGTAGAATGACCACACAAGTTCATAATCCGTGTACCTGCGTCGGTGCCCTGTAGAGCAGGAAGTATTGCGTGGTGCGTGACGGTGTCAAGCGCTTTTGTAAAATCCGCTGCAACTAATATATGGTAGTCTTCAGACGGCATCGCAGACCGTCATCGACGAGCCTGAGGAGCAGGACGAAGTTATCCGGCGTGCGCAGGTCAGACCGGATGCCGCTTTACATATTTATCGACTGTTATTTTAAATAATGTGGTTGTTTATTATGGTATGCTAATGAGCAAGTGTGAGACGGAGATGCAGGAAGGGAAATTAGTTATTAAGGTAGTTCATGAGTGCAAACCATGATCCAAAGTTGGAGCTGGCAAACGATAGATATTAACGGCATCGCGGCATGCAATTAAAAGCGTTTTGTACGTGCTACCCTATTTTTGTTTTCTGCAAAATTAAATTTCTTTAGTTGTTTCATGTAATCCTAACATTTGAGCCACATTGAGATCTTATAATCACACTATATCTGTTGTGCCTATTATGTTGAATCCCGTGTGACATCACACTTATAACCAATCAGTAAAGCCTGGATATACAACGTCGAGAACGATAACGCCGAATTTTCCGAATGCAGGGAAACTCGACGCTCTGGCACTTGACGAATTTCAGGATGGTTGCGAGCTGGTAACGCAAATTATTCAGAAATAGCTCGTTTGAGTTTGCGAAGAAGTGGAGATATATTAGAGTAGATGGCTTTAATATAATGCTATATTGTTTATTTCCACACTGACCTTCGTAGGCCGACGCCAACCTAGCAAAGCTGAAGATAAGAGTCAGTGCTGAAGGAAGTTGCGAACACTCACCCGCATCTTTTTCCGCAGAAATACGACTCAGAGAAACCGTTTGCACTTGCAGGAAAATTATAATAATTCTGGCATGATTCGTACTTTACACATCGCTCTTCATTTATGTCGTAGTACCATGGCCCATACCAAGCATCCCAGGATCCTTTACGGTCGGGGCACTTTGTATAATCAGGATCGGAGGGTTCATGCTTATCTCCCATGCAGGCTCCAAAATCAGCCCCTGTATGAAGGAGTTGTGAAAGTAATGTAAGTAAAGGGCGTTCAGGTTACGAATTAGGAAAGAAGTCATGTGAATGCAGGCTGAGTTGCGCCTGATATGCGCACGATTTCTCATCCGATAAACTCGAATCCATCGAATATTTTAATTAATTACGCTACTGATGATTTATTTATTTACAAGACAACGAGAAGTTGTCGCATGTGAAAGTAGCAGATACACATACGCCAGTATGAACAACACCAGGAAGTGAAAATTGTAAGCATGTTCAAACAGCAAGACAAAGTATACAATAACGCGAATGAAAACATGCAATTCGCCGCGCCGCTGGCTGTGCTGCAGTGGTTGGTGCGCTCGACTACTATGCCCAAGTATGGAGGATTGAATCCGTGCCGCAGCGGCTGCTTTGCAATGGAGACGAAAAGCAAGGCGCCCGTGTACTGTGTGATGTCAGTGCATGTTAATGAAGCCGAGATGGCTGAAGTTTGCATAGTCTTCCACTGCGCTGTTTCTGATAGCCCGAGTATATTTGGGACGGTATGCCCTGTAACGCAAACTAAAGCTAATTCACGAAATGCTTAACGCGGTAAAACAATAAATTAAAGCATAACAAAACGCCATGACACCCATCACCTGCAAAGATCAATAAAAGGTAAAAACTGGGCCACGTCGGGTAGTGCTTTCCATTCAGAAATTTTTTTGCAGGAAACAAGGGTACCTATATAGGTTTGCGCGTGCAAAGTTAGGCATGAGACAGAACCTGTCTTTATGGCAGGAGGGCTAAGATTAATCGTGTGCGATAATGACTGCGTGTCGGATACCTAGTCAGTAGGAATGTGATGACTAAAAAAGATATAAGACATTGAAAATACAGACATCAGTTACACTGCACTCTTTAAATGGACTCAGGGAGCGTGCAGTTGTGTCCAATAAGTTTTTTGAAGGGAGAACCTTTGCAATACGCCTCCGCTGTTAAGCAGTAGGATCATTTGTTCAGCTACGTGGCGTGCCCCAAGGGAGTGGTACTGTCACCGGCGCTATTTAATATAGCCTTCTCGCCGGCATGGCGCTTACATGATATCCTAGAAATTTAGTTTCGGCTATACGCTAATATTACTGTGTGAAGCACTCACCAATATCTGCTGATTCAGGAGGCTTCCCTTAAAATAGCCTTGGGTATTACCTCTAATTATGCTTCTTCGAATGGCATTCTCTTTTCCACTAACAAATATGCATACACATCGGTCGTCAATTGCTGGTGATGCGGTAAAGTTACAGCACGTGCAGTTCGGCTCTTTCAGACACTCCTCTACAAATAAGTCCGAGCCTTACAATTCTAGGGTCGGAAATTACCCGATCAGGGTAAGCGACTGCTCGGCTTTCTCAGGCGAAAAAGCAAGCTATCCAGACTTTGGGTTTAGTTAAAAGAACTGCTTCTAAAACGGGTGGCGCTGGATCGCCTAGAGCATGCCAATTGCTGAAGGCCGTTCTGCAGTCGTGTATTTTATCAAGCCCAGTTTTAGCACCTGATAAGAGCACAATGGGACAGCATTAAAGCCGTGGACCGAGAGGCTATGAAGACTATTACATGCCTTGCACGCATCACACCGGCCGTGGCTCTACGAGAGAATACACAGCATAACAGCATCGATGAGCTGGTGAAACAGCGTCGTCATGCTCGCAGACGTAATCCTTTAGCCCCGTACACCCATTCTCACTTCGTTTAAAATTGTACAGCTAAGCGAAAACAAGCCAGGAGATAATCGAAGATTAACATCTACCTACTCGGCATCGTACGAATAAATAAGGCGAGGAGCGCGCCCCTACCGCGACTACTCTTAAGGAGAAGATTAGGCGTCCTTCTCCTTCTAATTTTTTCTATGCGAAAGCGTTACTAGGCTACCAGTACGCATTTGACCCATGTTTGTGTCAAGTATAACATAGGAAAGCCTGTGCTGGGCATGTTGACCACCGTTATTTACCCTTAATAGTCCTTAACTGCTGTATATTGTGAGTGAAAATTTCGCAAACGTGATCGCTTCTCAGTTTCTCAGTTGCTCCGACGTACTCGATATATAGGTATCGGTTACCGCGTAGATCGACGCACCACCATTTGTGCTGTTTACCCAAGATATTAGCTGTGTCAAACGACGTGAAAATATGCGCTTACACTCGATATATCTTGCGAACAACTGAGCTACACTCTCTGTCATTTTTCTTCCGCGCTGATTTGCGCCCAGTGGAAGTGGTGGAGGGTTAAAAATCATTCCGTGAGTGCCCCTACGGGATATGGTTTGGCAATAAGCTCCCCAGGCGCAGAAGCATCGCAGCGGTGTGGCTTAGCGAGTGTCAGGACAAGGTAGATTGTTGGGCTTAAGGCGCGATACGTGGACAGTATCCGAGGGTACGGTACGGGAAGTGCACTGGGAAAAGGCACGTTCAAGCTCGTAGGTGACGGCGATGACTTGGCGCCACACATGATGCGGGCCCACATAGCGAGAAAGAAGCTTTTCCGAGAGTCCAATACGGCGAGCAGGCACCCAGAGCAACTAAGGAGGCGTTGTCGAGGTGGCGGCTGTCGTGCTCTTGCTGAGAAGCTTAGGAAGTTTGCAAGCAGGAACAGGCGTCTTGACGAGCATGGTGAGCACGGGAAATGGCTTCACAGCCGTAAACAGAATGTGGGGAACCAGATGTTCGAAACAATGTGTGAAGCGACCGCTGAGGCTAACGGCTGTAAAAGAGGTAAAACGGGGAGTGGTCGGCAGTGCCGTAACGGGATTAGTTACATGCAAATGTATCGCATGGGATGGCGAAGTCCCAGTCACGATGATTAGAAGAGACGTACAGCCTTTGTCCAAAGTTCAGGGGTTCTACTTCTGAGCCATACTATGGGGCTTGTAATGCTTTCCAGGTTTCCAAACTTGCCCAAGGCAAGATGGTTTTTCGTCCTAGAGCTACGACCTCCCCAATTGATTAGGAAGTCATAATGTGCATCTTAAAAGCAAGCCTTCTGGGCTCTAAATCGTAAAGGCTGTACATGGCGAGCATGTTAGTAAGAGGGCGATAAGGCGCCCATTGAGGCCTTTAGTTTGCGGGCGGTAAGCGGTCGTGAACTTGTGTTTAGTTGAGCACGCTCGACGGATATCGTCCACAACTGCTGAAAGAAAAGTGCGGCTACGGTCAGCGAGCAGTTTGAGGGGAACTCTAAGGTGAAGAAGGAGGTCGCGAAGTAGAAAGTCGGCTACATCAGAGGCTGTACTCATGGGGAGCGCGCGCATTATAGTGTACCGGGTGGCATAATTTATGGTTACGGCAAACCATCTGTTGCCAGAAGGGGACTCGGGTAATGGACCGAGAAGGTCCAAGCCGACACAACAGAACGGCTCCGGAGGGATGTCGATGGGTTGAAGAAAGCCAGCGGGAGAAGATGGACACTTGCGACTCTGACACTCATTGGAAGCATCTACCTAATGGCGCACTGAGCGTTAGAGGTTAGACCAGAGGAACCGACGACGGATGCGGTCTCAGGTGGGAGTAATGCCTAGATGGCGAGCAGTCGTGAACCATGGAGTTTGCGGAGAATGGCTGTTCGTAAGCGAGACGGTCACGACCAATTGGCTGACGATTTCGGCGGTATAAAGTGCCGTCAACGAGAGCAAAGCAATTCTGTGAAGGGTTGGATAAGGGCGGACGTTAGGTGATTAATAATGGAGAGAAGCTACGCCTCCCGACGCTGTTGTTCGCCAATAGTTGTAAACTGTAATAGGGAGAGCAGTTCAATGGCGCATGCACTCGTGGGAGGGTCGGTATGAGCGACAGGAAAACGAGAGAGGCAGTCGGCATCTGTGTGCAACTGTCCGGACTTGTAGATCAGTGTTTTGTCATACTCTTGTTGTCGTAGTGCCCAACGCCCGAGGCGACCAATAGGATCCTTCAGAGAAGAAAGCCAGCACAGTGCGTGATGATTTGTGACAACTATAAATGGCCCGCCATATAGTTAGGGTCGAAATGTTTCAACAGCCAAGGCGAGGGTCAAGCACACTCGCTCGGTAATGGAGTAGTTGTCTGAAGGGGATAGGCGGCGGTTGGCATTGGCAATTAGACAATGAGTACCTGATTGGTGCTGGGAGAGGATGGCCTCGATGCCATGGCCACTGGCATCAGTAAGGATTTCTGCAGGAGCTGACACATCAAAGTGTGCCAAGACCAATGCGGTGGTAAGTCTTCTTACAAGCTGGATGAAGTCTTGGCCTTGTGAAGATGCCCAGAAGAAACTTACATCCTTTTTATGATCTGTGAGCAGTTGAGCAATGTCTGCAAACTTTTGATTGACCCTACAAAAGTAGGAGCAAAGACCCGAAATACTTCGACGTCACTGCTAGAACGGGGCACCGGGGAGTCCTTTACTGCTCGTGTCTTGTCTGGATTGGGACGAACCCCTGTAGCATAGAAGGCATGGCCTGGTATTTTGAGCTGACGACGGGTGAAGCGGCATTTTGAAGAGTTTGGATGTAGTCTGGCTTGGCGGAAGGGTTAAATAACTTCAGAGAGGTGCGTCACGCGGGGCGAAAATGTAGGTGAAAACAATTATATCGTCTATTAGCACAGCCAGGTGGACCATTTAAATTCTTGCAGCAAGGAGTCCATTATGAGTTCAAAAGTGGCTGGGCCTTTATATAAGCTTAAAGGCATTGTCTTAAACTGATATACACCCCCCGTGGTCCTGGTCATCCACAGCAATTTGCCAACAGCCAGATCATGGGTCAATAGAGGAGAAAAATTTGACTCCGTTGAGGCAATCCATGCCTTCATTGATTCGAGGAAGGGGGTAAACATCTTTCTTAGTGATCTTATTCAGGTGGCGGTAATTCACACAGAAGCGCGACGAGCCATCTTCTTGACCTGGACGACGGGCGAAGCACAGGGACTGTGAGAGGTCTGAATAATGTTCTTCGCTAGCATTTTTGCCATTTCCGTCTGGATAACCTCTCGTTCTGCATGGGAGACACGGTATAGTCAGCGGCGGATAGGAGTGTCGCCGGTGTCGATGCGGTGCTTGGCAGAGAGAGCTTGGCCCATACAGCTTTTCATATATGGCCCTAGAGCTTAGCCATTCGCGTTCATAGAAATTGTCCATAGTTACAAAGACAACATATTTCCATTGTACTCATAATTTCCCGTTTATAACAGGAAAACGCACCTTTGCATTCATCGCATGCAGTTTCTGCTTTTACTTTATCCAATATATGTATTTTTTACTGGATAGTGTGTTCAGCTCATTCCACCGAGAAGTCGCCGTTGCCGTAGAAGGCGGGCAGAAAGAATCGGGTTGGCACTGAAAATAGGATGGACATTTAGCTCCGCTTTTACGTGTATTGTGGGACAACTACGTTAATGTCTCCTATTAGCCCGGTCCCTGTGCGGATCCTGGTTTGCGTACATACATTTTCCCTTCAGCACTTTAGCAATGCTATCCCATCTAGTAGGAGAAGCTTAACTGCCTTCCTTTTTGTTTACAGAAGCATGACGTGTTTAAAAATACAGAAAAAATACATTTAAATATTTCAAAGGAATGCAACTTTTCAATGGTGCGTGCATTCGTTTAACTTGCCTGTTAAGGGAGCGGTTGCATCGCCTTGACCGCGGATAGAACGAACGGTCGAATAGACGGCGAAGTGTGTGTATATTTATTTGGGTTTGTTGTTTGTGTGTGCTTGCAAACGGAGCAGCCATGGCAGATTCCCTCTGCTTCAGAACGTTCCAGAGCGAGAGAGAAAATAGAATAGAAAGGCAGGGTGGTTTACCAGGTGATGCCTAGTAGGCTACTCTACACATGTGAGGGGAATAATGGGAGGAAAAGGAAAGAAATAGCGTGAAAGGAAAGAGTCCATAACATGCCTAGAGATCTATAGTGAAAGAGGGTAAAGAGCGTGCAGTTAAAGTCTTGAACTCAACCCCGGGTCTTCAAAAACATAAGTAGCGCCTTCACTGATCTCCTTTTGATGAAGCACTCATTCGAACTTGCGACCAGGTGCATGGGCTGACGCCGCACAGACTACCAAGGAAAGAATAATGGCTGCAGAGAAGCATCGCGCATAAAAAGACGCCCGATCCTCCCTCAACCATCCCCGCCGGGCAGCGAGTCCGTTTCTGAGAATTTGACGGGCACAGGCGGTCAACAGTTGTAATGATAATTGAAGATGCCTGCACCAACTACAAACAGGCGCGGCGAAACGACAGAGGAAGGGAGGATCCCCCATGAGCCTGGCGAGGTGGACATAGAGAGAGAGAGAGCGCAACCCCCAGAATATGGCAACTAAGGAGAGAGCAGGATATGGACTTCGAGTGCCGAGTCGAGAGGCCGCACCCTGACAGAACAAATTTGTGTTAAAATTTGTGTATGGTTGTAAACAAATTCTGTATTCTGTCATTAGAGGGAATGGTCAAGGGTATTCGCGAGAGGAGCGTTACATTTGGAGTAGAGAAGAAGAAAAGAACCTCTTGTAAGTTTAACTGGCGCAATCGACTGGATCTTCAGGTTTGAAGCAGGTTCACCATCGGACTCGCCGGAGGCAGATAACAAAGGAGCCATGAATCTCAGGCTCTGACCAGCGGGCCAAGCCATTCCCGGAGCCCTACACAGGTTGGTGTCTTGTAGGTCTCTATTCTGCTGCGCACTTTACAACTGTGGGGCATAGTTTACGGGGCCGCATCAAAAAAGAAGGGGTCCGGGGGACAGGAGATCGGTAGATCGAGATGGTGGCGAGCGCTAAGGTTAGGGGTGTCATCGGAAACACGGGGTTGTCATTTGCCGACGATATGGCGTATTTCAAAGGGAAGCTAAAAATTGCAGAAAGAGAATTGGCGGCAGCGAATTTGCAATACGAGGAAGCTGTTAGGGCAGCGGCGGCCAGCAAGAAAGAAGCGATGAGTACGGACAAAGCGACGTGCATCGCGGAGAATTTCGAAGAAGGCCAGAGAGCAAAAAGTTTACACCGCAGACCGGTAGATTCTGAAGGCGGGAATGAGACAGAAGGTATGAAAAAGGGAGTTGTTGATGCGTCTGAGGTGCATTCTGAAGCGCAAAGGAAAAAGACGTAGACATGGTTGACACTGCGCTTCTCAGTGCTCCGAAGAACACGCTGGCATCCGAGAGAGACGCGATTGTTGATGATGTCACACATCCGTAGCGGGTAGAAGCGGCACCCGTTGTGGTCGTAAGGTTGTCTGGCCGCATTGAGGGTTGTGACATCGGTAAAATGTGTTCTGAGGCAGGTCCGGTTGTAAGGGTCAAAATAGCAGAGAAGGACGGCAGCGACAGTTCAGAACGAGGGCAATGCTCGCATGAAAGGCCTGTGGAATTCAATTGATTTATGTGTGAGCTAACTTGCAGCAGTACGTTGAAGGGGATGGATGACAGCGCGAGTGCGTGCAATTCCGATGAGGAGGCAGCAGGAACACTTATTGGCAAGAACGATGAAGTTACAGGTCAGCCGTGTGTGCCCCGGGCAGTCGCACCAGGCAAACATGGGGTGGATTTTGCACCATTACTTACCGACCGGTCACCAGGGTGACAGGGGTTCTCGTCAAGCCATGAAGCGCACATTCCGCTCGACAGAGCGGAACGAAGGCAAAAGAAGGTTCGATCTATGTCTTTGCAACAGCCGGATGCAGTCCGCTGTGTGGACAAAGAGCAGGACGCGAAAAGAGCCAATTACTAAAATGGACTCAACTTTGGAGATGACTCTTATGGGCGGCACTGAACTGACTGACCATCCTCTGCCGCAGGGTTCTGATGCATCCTGCGCCTGGCCTGACGCGCTATCGAGGCTTATAGTGCTAGCTTTATTGTTGGAGAGCAAGGGCCATTTTGTTCTACATTTTAGCTTTAGATGCACCGGAGAGGGATCACGGACATCAGCCATGCACTGGTGTTGTGTGAGTTGTGATGTGTTTCAAGAAGTCACGCATCATAGTGGCAGCGGTAGATGCGTAGTTTCAACTCACTGATCGCGGACAGAATAAAAGATCGAAAGGACGGCTACATGTATATGTATGTTCATTTAGGTTTGTGTGTGTACTTGCAGATGGAGGGCCTTGCAGACTGTCACTCCTTCTTAACGGTGCCAACTTGTGAGGAGGGGTGTGGTCTAGGGATGCACGGACGGCCACCGAAAGAATAATGGCCGCAGAGAAGCGTCGCTCATGAGAAGACAACCGATCTTCTGGCAACCGTCACCGCCAGGCCAGCGAGTCCGTGTCTGAGATTTTGACGGGCGTTGGCTATCAACGGTTGTAACAGTGGTGGTAGACGCCTGCACCAGCCAGAAACAGCCGCGGTGAAATGACAGAAAAAGGAGAGATCTCCCAGAGCCTGGCGAGCAGAACTTCTAGGGAGGGAGCAAATTTGAATCGTGCAGATTAAAGCAACAAAAAGAAGACAGGTTCGGATGCCGAGACGAGAGGCCGTATACTGAAAGAGAAAAAGTTGTGCTGTAATTTGTGTATAGTTGTAAATAAATTTTGTGTTCTGTAATTAGAGTGAATAGTCCGGGTTAATCGGAAGTGGACTGAAATTTGAAGAAAAGAAGTAAAAGAAAAAAACCTCTTGTATTTTAACCATGTTTTTTCATTCGACGTTTAGGGGAGTGAATAAACGCATATCTGTCTCGATGAGCTTTTTCGACCTCTTAGCTAATTCTTTACGAGACCTTCAGCGTTGACCACCTGAGAACCTCACTTCTCCACTCCCGTCACCGACAAATTACCGATGCCGCTGTCAGCTATGACAGTCATAATATCTAATTATTATTGGTTGCCTTTGTCAAAGCTTGTACTGTTTACGCTTAGAAAACTAAAACACAAAATGGGTCTCACAGCAGTAATGACAGAGGTAGGTTGGTTTACCAACTGCTTTGAGCTCACTCGCATTTGACCACCAATTGCGACCCACTGACTTCGAACTGGTAGGCATCTGGAAATAGTTAATGCCTGTTGAGTTGGTACTCAACAGGCATTAGCTGGGATCGGGGTAATTCAACTATATTCAGTTAGATACCGTTTTGAATTTATTTCATCTATATGGGCCAGTATAAAGTTTGGTACGTTGAGTGGCGAAATATGAGGCTGAATTAAGGATTAAGCGTAAGATGAGACGAATAAGTTTTGAAGCATTATATATTGCAATGCATAAGCTTTATTCTAATCATGGGAAATAAGGAAGAATATGATTTGACAATTTTGCAGACCAAGTCTCGAAATCAGTCATTTTTCAACCTCTGGAGGGGCTTTTGAAAACGGTGGTCCTTGTTTATTTAAACGCTTTCAACTGGGTATATACCGGCGCTGGTAACATTACTGCGTTGGAAATTTACGGCGCAATATTGTACCCGTGCATTGCCAACAGATTAGCAATATTTTGCCGATGGCTGGGCTGCTTATATAGGTCACGATATAGAAGACGCCATTTTGCCTGCATGCAGGTAGGTCTAAGTTTGTCGTGGTGGTTTGCCAAAAAAAAAGAAGAATGGTGGATGACTTGACACAACTGTCAGAGATATCACAATTATGCAGCTTAGAATAACAAAAGTAGGCTGAAATGAGAACGCAGTACTGGATTGTGATTTGTGAAAAAATTTACAACTCGAATAAATGATCTTTTTGATTTGCTTGTTCGAGGCACCTACCAATAGTTTTCGAAGAGCGCCGCCAGGATGGGCTCTCAATCGTGTCTAACAAAAACCATTAACATGTGTGAACGTTTGAGGCCGATTTGCAGTTGGAACTCTCGGAAAAGTGAGACAATATTCAAAATGTTCATAATATATAATATACAGTGGTTAACCAAAGTTCGGGCTTGCGCATACCTGCACCACAGCTGCGCACGCAGTCATACATGGATAAAAATACTCCTTCGTCCGCTGAACGAAAGCATATGGTATAAGACATCTCCTCGCAGAGTTCGGTTGTTTCGTTGTAGAAGTAATGCGTTATGTATCCTAAGCAAGGCTCTATTCTTGAAGCCGTATTCGAATTTTTGCACCAGTCCATACGAACTTTATCAAGGAGGTCCTTGCTTGGCATTCCTGCAAAAACAAGCGTTAGAACATCTACAACGTGTACTATTACCCCCGCTTCCGGTATTCCCCTCCAGGGTGCATGTTATCTTTTATGCAGTCATCGATTATGCGCTTAAGTTCTCTTAAATATGTTAGGCATCTTTACACAACCCAGGAGCAGAGAGGAAAAGATTGAAGTTAAAGGAGCCTGATTACGTCTTTAACCTTTTAGAAGCTCATGCATAAATTACAAAATTTCAATTAGGAACGGCGTTGACGCAGAAAGGATGGCATCAATCTACAGGCGAGAAGCGCGTCGTTTGATTAAAATGAAGCAATAATATAAACTAGGGCTATTATACGCTCACATCACAACAGCTGTCATTGGTGGGCCGATAAAGCCATGATGCTAGAAACATGTGACAAAGTTATGAAAGAAAATGCTGGCAGCAGTTAACAACACTCTCAAATAGTAAATGAAACACGTTGAGATGTTTTTGAGATTTTTGAAATGTTACAGCATGAAACGCTAAGATTAAGTGCAATAATTACAAACAAGTCCCTATAGTTCGTGCCATGATTCAAGCTGTAAAATTTTATGAGCATGAATATTTCTTCTATAAGCCGCACAGTCATCTCTCTGGGCATAGTTAGGAAGATAATACTCGAGTAACAGACAAAAGCACGACAAACAATCCAAAATATGAGCACTGAACCAGATGAATACCCTTATTATTATTCGAGTAGGGCCGTTGGATGCGAGCGTCATTGGAAGCGAGTGGCAGATGTCGCCCACAGCTTTTATTTTCGAGCATTACCTTTTATTTTCTCGTTCCTCAGTTATGTGCAGTCGTTGGCATTTGCGTCTGAGGCACCGCGAGTTGCGCACTTAGTAAGTGCAATGAAGCGCGTCTTCATCACCTGTCGCCGGCGGCACACGTGTCTCCAGCACTGCGGCATAAAACCCCGAATGGACTAAAATAGCGCCGTGTCCTCCTCCCTGCTTTTTCTTACCTGCTCAGTTTCTCCCACAGTGCCACAGCCGCTCTCAAAGGGAGAAGCGAGCTAGGGGAGGCCCCAATCGCTAGTGTTCGCTCCAGCTTTTCAGCGCGTATTTCTTCCGCAACCTGTTCACGTTATACTCCGACTTACCGCCGAAACGTTAAAAGTGAATGTCGGCAATGCGATGCACTTGAATGCACCCGCTATTGGCTCTCAAACACTATGCCGCGCCGGGCGCTACCCCGGCATCTTTTCAATACAACTACCCCGCCGCCTTCTCTGTGCGTCAGTCACTCAATGCAACCCCGCCAAATTAACTAAAAAGCCCTTAACGCCTTTACTAGGCTGCGAAAGCGAATATCCCGCCAGCAGTATGTATACAGCTATGAAGCTATCTTAATTACAGCTGTCAACCTAATGTGAGTTGCCGGCGAAATTGCCGAGGCGCGATGTAGACAGCCAGAGTCAAGTGCTCTTCTATCCATGCACAACGCCATCATCTGCCGCATGTCTGAATACAGTAAGCAACGGAGGCACTTATTGGTGAGCTAAAGAAACGCATCAGCAGTATTTTACCCGGTGTGTGTCCAAATCGATCCCGGCCTCGGCCGCTACATTTCGGAAGTTGCAAAAGCGAACAACCCCAGTCTCACGATTTGCGGGCGAATTTGTCCTCTTGTACTTCCGAATAACGAGGGCCGATGGAACAGCAATCAAGTGCCAGTTATTTTTCTCCACACATTTTTACTGCGGAAGTCAGCCCGGCCGAATCTCTGCAGTCAAACCTTCACAGCACCGCATCTTCATACGCAAAATGGTAACTTGAATAGTCATTTGCCGTTACTTTTACGTGTGCGGCATTCCAAACAGTCGTACACAGCATTGCAAACGATGAGCTATGCTAAAAAAAAGTACGAGATGTTGAAAGTAGCGAAACGTGGAAGCGGTGTGCACAGCCCGCGCTTTTTGGCTGAGAGGAGACAGCAACCTAAGAAGCACGAAAAAGGCGCACAAAAACACGTGACGCGTTCGGCCAATGGGAGATTGGAATGCCGTTGTAAGGCGCATGGGAAGAGGCGGGTGCCAATGCTCAAAAGATGAAGCTACATTTAAATTACTGAGGGGCTTGCAAAGGGCCCAAGGTATCAACGAAACAGGAGATTGTCAAGCTCGCGTCAAGCAGCTAGGCCAATTATGCTCACAAGATGACGATACATTTAAATTACTGAGGGGCTTGTTCACGGCCCTAGGTGTCAACGAAACAGAAGGTTTTCAAGCGTGCGTCAAGCTGCTAGGCTAATTATGGTCACAAGATGAAGTTACAATAAAATTACTGAGCAGCTTGCTAAGGGCCCAAGGTGCAAACGAAACAGAAGATTGTCAAGCGCGCGTCAAGCAGCTAGGCCAATCACGCTCACAAGATAATGATACATTTAAATTAATGAGCGGCTTGATAAAGGTCCAAGGTGTCAATGAAACAGAAGATTGTCACCGCACGTAAACAGTTAGGCCAATTATGTCCTAAAGATGACGATACATTTAAAATACTGAGAGGCTTTCTAAGGACCCAAAGTGTCAACGGAACAGGAGATTGCCAAGCGCGCGTCATGAAGGTAGGCCAATCACGCTCACAAGATGACGTTACATTAAAATTATTTAGCCACTTGCTAAGGGACCAAGGTATCTACGAAGCAGAAAATTGTCGAACGCGCGTCAAGCATCTAGGCCAATTATGCTCACAAGATGACGTTACATTTAAATTACTGAGCGGCTTGCTAAGGGCCAACGTGCCAACGAAAGAGAAGATCGTCAAGTGCGTGTCAAGCAGCTAGGCCAGTTACGCTCACAAGAAGACGTTACATTAAAACTACTGAGCCACTGGCTGAGGGCCCAAGGTGTCAACGAAACAGAAGATTGTCAAGCGCGCGTCAAGCAGCACAGTTCTGGTAACAAGATGACGTTACATTTAAATTACTCACTGGCTGGCTATGGTACCAATGTGTCAACGAAACAGAAGAATATCAAGCGCGCGTCAAGCACCTAGGCCAATTATCCTCACACGGTTATGTTATATTGAAATTACTGAGCAGCTTGCTAAGAGCCCAAGGTGTCAACGAAAGACAAGATTGTCAAGCGCGCGTCAAGCAGATAGAGCAATTATGCTCAAAAGATGACGTTACAGTAAAATTACTGAGTGGCCTGCTAAGAGCCCAATGTGTCAACGAAACAGAATATTGTCAAGCGCGTGTTAAGCAGCTAGGCCAGTAATGATCACAAGATGACGTTACATTTAAATTACTGAGCGACTTGCCAAGGGCCTATGGTGTCAAAGAAACAGAAGATTGTCAAACGCGCGTCAAGCAGCTGGACCAATTATTCTCACAAGATGACGTTACATTAAAATTACTGAGCGGCTTGCTAAGGGACCAAGGTATCAACGAAACAGAAGATGGTCAAGCTACTGAGCGCCTTGCTAAGGGCTCAAGGAGTCAACGAAACACAAGATTGTCAAGCGCGCACCAAGCAGCTAGGCCAATTATGCTCACAGAATGACGTTAGATTTAAATTACTGAGTGGCTTGCTAAGGGCCCAAGGTGTCAAGCGCGTCAAGTAGCTAGGCCAATTATGCTCAAAAGATGACGTTACATTTAAATTACAGAGCAGATTGCTAAGGCCCTAAGGGGTCAACGAAACAGAAGATTGTCAAGGGCGCGTCAAGTAGCTAAGCCAATTATTCTCGCAAGATGATGTTAAAATTAAATTAATGAGCGGCTTGCTAAGGAATCAACGTGGCAACGAAACAGAAGATTGTCAAGCGGGCATCAAGCAGCTAGCTAGGCTAATTATGCTCACAAGATGACGTTAAATTTAAAATACTGAGCGGCTTGCTAAGGGCTCAACATGTCAACGAAACAGAAGATTGTCAAGCGCGCGTCAAGCAGCTAGGCCAAGTATGCCCACAAGATGACGTTGCATTTAAATTACTCAGCGTCTTGCTAAGGGCTGAATGTGTCAACGAAACAGAATAATTTCAAGCGCGAGTCAAGCAGCTAGGCCAATTACGCTCGAATATGATGTTACATTAAATTACTGAGCGGCTGCCTAAGGACCCAAGGTGTCCACGAAGCAGAAGATTATCAAGCGCGCGTCAAGCAGCTAGGCTTATCACGCTCACAAGATGACGCAACATTTAATTTGCTGAGCGGCTTGCTAAGGGCCCAAGGTGTCAACGAAACAGAAGATTGTCAAGCGCACGCCAAGCAGCTAGACGAAATATGCACACAAGATGAGGCTACATTCAAATTACTGAGCGGCCCCAAGGAGTCAACAAAACACAAGATTGTCATACGCGCATCAAGCAGCTAGGCCAATTATGCTCACAGGATGACGTTACATTTAAATGTCTGGGCGGCTTGCTATGGGCGCAAGCTGTCAACGAAAGATAAGATTGTCAAGCGCGCGTCATGCAGCTAGGCTAATTATGCTCACAAGATGACGTTACTTTTAAATTACTGAGCTGCTTGCTAAGGACCCAATATGTCAACGAAAGAGAGGATCGTCAAGCGCGCGTGAAGCAGCTATAATTATGCTCACAAGATGACATTACATTTAAATTACTGAGCGGCTTGCTAAGGGCTTAAGATGTCAAAGAAAGAGAAGATTGTAAAACGTGCGTCAAGCAGCTAGGCCAATTAGGCGGCGGAGAGGCTGGACAGCTGAATCTATTGATAAAGTGGCGCGTGTCACAGCAGCGGCCGGCGGGGAGGAGTGTTTTGCCACGGTTGTAAAATCGTGAGTTACTCGTGATTGAGTAGTCAAGTATCGCTCTCGCACCTTTAGCTGCGGCCCCTCTCACTCTGCGTCAGTCTCCCATCAGGCTTCACACACAACAAGAGTGTACGGGCGCTGTTCTCTAGGCCTCTGCTCGGCGCAGCTCGCCGCATCGTGAGACTGTTGTGTTCACCGCAGTACCCTAACGGGTTCTCGCGCCCAAGGATGCTTTCTTGCTTTTCGAGTATCTTTCTTCCCAGCAAAGCAAGACGAAGCATAAAAAGCGTAAACGTGCATGGAAAAGTAAAATAAGATAAGCAGTCCAGCGCACCTGCCTCGCGTTTGGCCAACTATGCAAGTAGGTTGTAATCTGCTTATTTAGACTTTCATCACCACGCAATGAAAAGTATTAGCTTGTTTTTGAACACAATAAATAGGGCGGTGCCCTTGCGTACCACACCCGTTTGTTAAACGTTTTCACATCCTTGGTTATAGCAAAGCGAATTCAGGTTGTGGTGCTTACCAAATGATCAACTGCATTTTTTAAATGTGACGCCCTAAGCTTGAGGCACTTAATCACCGCCCTTAAGAATATGACGCAATAGCGTAATGATTCGATTCCATCCAACGCTCTGTTTTGGGATCCTTAGTTCATGTAGACAGGCCACATATTTTTGCTGGTGTCCTTGGTGAAGAAAAGCAGTTCAAAATTGTGAAAAATTAATAAATATGATCGTAACATACCGTCTGGGGCTGACGAAGCAATATTGCACATGACAAGTGTGATGAATACCCGACGTATCATGGCGTTGTCACTTAGTGGGTATAGCTGGATACGACGTGGCTGATCTTCGAAAATGACTGCTTTAAGAATGTCACAGTACAGGCTTTTTATACTGTGGCCTGGAATAAACAGGAGCTATCAGCCCCTGCATGTTTATAGTTTATGGGCATGAACAATGGAAAAGATAAGATGAACTGCGTTAGCAACATGCGTTGTGGTAGCTGTTTCCGTGCTATGTCAAAAAAAATTGCACATAAAAATCGCGATGAAAAACACACGTATTTGTACAAAAAAAAAACAGCTTTATTGTTTAACGTCTTCAGTTTCTATTGTTTAGCATTCGAGGGAGACCTGTCCAACGAGGGAAATTCAGAATATTGAAGCAACAGCACTCGCCGAGGTAGCCGATGAAAGAAAAAAATAACATAAATAAAAGCAATGACGTTTCGGTACTGCTACGGGTGCCTTGTTCAGAATGATGATGGAACGTGATCGGTTGTTGGTTATGAACTTTCCTAACAAAGGGCCCACCTCGATGCATCTTCATTGTAAACAAGGCACCCGTAGCGGGGCCGAAATGCCAGTGTTTTTATTTTTGACGTGTTTTTACTTTTTCTCTGCTACCGCGACGAGTGCTGTCTTTATTTCTTCATTTAATAGGTTAAGCCCTGCTTAATAAATGAGGCTTTCCAAGGAGGTAGGGGTGGTGTACGGGTGTCGTCTTCTTTCTCGAGGTAGGGCGGTGTCGAGATAGGATTTCAAAATTTTAATTTCATTGAAATACTATAGAAAACGACGCCAAAGGTGGAGGCTGTACAATGACGTACCGCTCTACTATGGTATGACGTCAGGTCTGAGCCCATCTAAGAAGTCGAGTGTTCTCTCGCGAACCTTGCAAAAGGTTCAAAAGGAACTCCAAAGGTTGCAAAAGGAATTCCACTGAGGACGCCTTCCTGGCGGGCCATTACGGGCCCTTTCAGTGTATAATGAGCGAATGTTTTTTTTAGATGTAGGCTTGCAGGCGAGAAAATTACACGAGCACTAATTGTGCCTTGGTCAAACAGTCGCTTTAGCATCACTGCATATTTGTAATGAAAGCTGAAACCAAATACTTAACAGCAACATTAGCTGATTATTTCCAAGCATTTGGCTACTTTAAAGTACTATAGACGTGTCCATTTTTCACTTATGGCATTGTGTTTTTAATCTATCTATGGTGGTTGCAAATACAGACTGTAACCCAAAATCCCTAAAACTGTTCAAATAACTAGAAAATGACTAAAAAGAAAAATAAATAAATAAATAAAATAAACAAATAAAAAGTAACTAAAAAACTGCCGAAATAAATAGGGTGGCACACTATCTCGGTAAGCCAAGGCTGACCAGGCAGAAGGCTGACCTTGAGGTGCCCCGTGGATCGACGCTACTGACCGCAGAGCGACATACTAGCGAGAGGCTTCAGAAGCGAAGGCTTCAGGACAACGTCGGGGAGCGAGAAGCTGCCGAGAATAGGAGCGGAGCGCTTCGACAACGATACGACGGACTTTTTTTTGTGGGCACCTGCGTGTTGGAACTTCACAAGCTCCATGATTGACAGCCCAGCAGCTGAGTGAGTGTCTCCGCTCTCACTTTACTTGCCTCGGCGCGTGCGCATGGGTCGCAGAGTTGATGTAAAATAATGCGCAATGGCTGCATTTAGGTAGGTGGAGTGATTATGACTTGGCATACGACACTCGGTATGCGGCGATGTCAGAAGCTGACCGAGCCAAGAAAACGAAGCAAAGCGACGCGCATATACGCGACCTCCAGCGCCGGATAGCCATAGCCGAGGAAGAGCTAAGGCATGAAAGGAAAAGGTTTGAGGAGGAGCGCTCACAGAGAGCACTGCGTAAACTACTGGAGCTCGTGCAGACTCAGGTTCACACTGGCCCAGATGGCTGTGATGAATCGCTGATCGAAGCAGTCGGTGAAGTGAGCAGCAGCAGCGGCATTGAGTCCGTTCTTGCAGAGAACGTCCAAGAAGAATACCGGTTTCCTGCGGAGAGTGCTGTTGTAGTTTGCACTGATGCGGAGAGAGAAGTCGTAGTGTGCGCCGAGGAGACGCGAGGCGTGGAATCAACCGGTTTTGAGAGAGAGAGGAATTCTCCTATCCCTGAGGTAGAGGTGTGCTTTACGGAGGCGCCTGTAAAATTGACCGTCATTAATCAAATTGTGCAGGCCGAGTCCTGCAAAGTAGCCGAATGTGCTCACGATGCTGATGATGGCAATGAGAACAAAGACGCGAATTGTTTGGCTGGCGCGTGTACTGAAGATGTGCTCTCGACCAAAGTGACAGACTGCCAGGCAGGCTATGTCGAGACCGGCACAGTAAAGACAGCAATCGCGACACGATAGCAACATCTAAGGAGCGAGCCGCGCAGCTCGTTGTACAAGGCGATCGCGACCCAGAAAGCACGTGTGCATGTGAAGATGTAGATGAGCGGAGTCTGAGCGATGACGACGAAATTAGCGTCCCAGGTATTGAAAGCAGCGAAGTAACATTGCTGCAGGTAGCGATGGACCACGAACAGCGTTGGGACCTCGGTGCGCATTTCCGTAAAGGACGCAATGCTAAGGCGGAGCCTCCTGGGAATGAGCGCCTTGAACAAGGCACGATAGTTTCAGAAACACTTTTTGCGTGCATTCTTGTTCGGGCTTTCATGGAAGCGTGTGTGCCGTGTCTGCGATCGGCTGCCGTCTTTTGCGATGCAGGAGAGCGGCACTGCAAAGAAGCAGGATGCGTGCGATAATCTTGCATGCTGCGGCTCGTCTGTGCCATGCGTGCCGTAAATGTGTTTGATCCCGGCAGTTAGCGTTGAGAGCCTAATGTTTTCAGTCTTCACCCACTCTGCGACTGCAAGTTTTGTGACAGGCGTATTGGTTTCCTGTGGCTCGACCATGCGTTGGAGCAGTGAATGAGAGGGGGGGAAGTGTACCGTTACTCAAACGGTACACTTCGATATTATGCTCTCTTTCTTGTGTCGGAGCAATAAACTACATCAATAAGCTCTTTCGGAAGAATAAAATGCGATTTCAAAGAAACGAAATATTGTCAGAATACCCCACAATTTAGTTAGCAGCTGTTTTTTTTTTTTACTCCCGGTGTAATTACAACGGCTATGAAATTTGCTCCTTCCATATTATATATGCTTACGTGTAACACCTCTTGTATAAATGGCTTTAAATATTGTTTGTCGATTGCACAATTCTGATAAAACCTTGTTTAGGATACACAGAGCCGTTCTTGATGTAAGGCTATACGCAAGTGATAACAAGGCGTTTTAGGACAATATTCTATCATTTTTCCATACATTATATATTTTAAAAATTCCACTTCTGCACTTTTATAACAAAAATGAAAGAACATATATTCCGTTCACAGGGCTCCCATGCAATTAAGCGTTGGAAATATCACAGTTCTAATTTGCAGTTTTCACTCTTTTTTTCCGCCCAGACAGTTCGGCGCCTGGGGCCAATGACATCTGCAGGAATTTTGACACGCGCACACGGCACTCTTCAAATAGGGCAATAATAAAGTCGAATTTATTGTTTACATTTAGCGAAGCTAGATACTGCTTTGGGGCGTGTTCGCGATGGACAGATAAGAGAGTGGCCGAAATTGTATTCCATAAGAAACATTGTTTTGCTGAAAGTCGAACACTCTCTACTTTAATGTTCCAAACTGAGTACGAGAGTTACGTGATGATCTTGTCGGCGCATATTCTTGATGTAGTTATGCTTCTCCGATGACAGAATAAAAACGCCATCTCAATTGTGACTGGGGCCGAGGAAAACCTTAGAAAATGGAGCTCCGAACTGAAATCACATGTGAGGAGGAAGGCAGTCGTAGTGGATCAAAACACAATTGCTTTCTCTCCCTCGCTTGTGCGAAGGAGCCCCGGCGTTTGTAGCATACAAGGTGCTCGCTGGCAATGACTTTTTTTCTCTCATTTTAACATAGCTAATACTTTTTAGATACCATACCGAGGTGCCAGTTGTCTGTTGTGCAGCAAGCGTACATATATGCCAGTTCAAAAAAATGGAAGAGGACACGTGGGAAGGAAACAATAAATTAATAAGATTGACACGTGGCAAGGTTAGTCTGAGAAGCACAGCAGCTGATGACACAGTACACAACACACAGAAACACAGCAGCGCCAACCTTCTCCCAGCACCAACCGTTGCTATCACTTCGTCTTCTGTCTCTTCTGGGGACATTCCTCTTCTGCCTTCTGCGATGGCATATGTGTAACGCTACCTCTGCCGCGAGAAGCACAGTCCCGGTTTGTACTATGTCGGAGAACTGAAGTAAGTAGTAAGGTTGAAAGTTGGGCGAGTTGAAGCTGGTTCATTTTGAAGGTAGCGCGAAAAACGAGGACCAAGAGTAGGAGGACACAACACGAGCGCCTTTTCACAACTAAACTTTTTTATTGAAAAACATGGGATAAATACCCATTTCGAGAAACTAAAACAAAAGAAACAAAAGTGATAGCATCAAGTACAGGAAAAGTGTAGGGCATGATACAGCTGGTGGGGGTGCTTATTGACTAAGATAAGATGTAAAAACAGAAGCACAAAAGCCTCATGGTCACGAAAGCAAACAAGACTTACCAAAAAAGATGAAGGAAGCGACGGGAGATATTAGTTCCATGTGTAGTCTAGATATGCCAGTTCTTTTTGTGTTAGAGCAATCGACGGTGCGCTTATGCATGTACTCCCTTGTCTTGATATGTAAAAAGCCTCCGTGATTTCACGCTGAAGTCGTTCCTTATGAGTTGACAATATTTCTGCTTCCTCGTAAAGGGGCTCACATTTTTTCTTGCACGACGGCTTACACTTTTGTTTCTTGTGTTTTAGTTTCGCGAGATGGGTATTTATCCCGTGTTTTTCAATAAAAAAGTTTAGTTGTGAAAAAGCGCTCGTGTTGTGTCCTCCTACTCTTGGTCCTCGTTTTTCGCGCTACCTTCAAAATGAACTGAAGTAAGGCTTCATGCGGGCGGCATGAACGATATCGGTACGCGGCAAAGCGGAGTGTTGTGGCTGATGCACAGGGGTGATCTCGTATGTCACGGAAGGAATTGGCCGTAAAACTTGGTAGGGGTGGGCCTGTGTAGCGCGGCAAGAGCTTCTCACACGGCAACACGACAAGCGGGAGTCCAGAGCAAGCCGAGAGAACCCGGGGAGTAGCATCCTCTTCTGCATCCCATTCAGAAGAGGATGCTGCACGTGTCATCCGCGATGCCCTTGAGGATATGCCCTGCCTTTTTACTTTCCAGCATGGAGCTGTTCGCCTTGCGGCACAGTGCGAGCACGCCTTGAATGTAGGCAAGGTAGGACTCCATGGTATATTAGACGCGAGACGAAAGTTCGGTTTTCTGCGAGAGCCCGTCCAATGGGCTTCCCGAACAAGTCTTGTAGCTTTTTGTTGAAACGTTTCCAGGTCACAAGCTTTTGTTCATGATTTTGGAATCACGTGCAAGCGGTTCCCGCCAAATAGAAAATGAGATTAGCAAACATGATATTCGCGTCCCAAGTGATTGTTCCTGCAGCAGCGCTCGTATTCATCCAACCAATCGTCAAAATGTGTCTTGTCTTCGCCATTAAAGATGGGAGGGTGACGGGTTTGCGTGAGGACGAGTAGCTGCGCCGATGTTGCTGCGGTGGTAGGGGCTGCCTCAGAGGTCATAGTGGCCGTTATTGACGTTGTTATACCAGGTAGGTGGCGGATACTGCGCAAATCCAGCTTTTGGCTGCTTGAACGGACTTATCTGTGCACACGGGGATCTTTAGTCCCCTCCACCAAGATGATACTTGGCAAGCTTAGTCCGAGAAGCACAGCAGCTGGTGACACAGCACACAACACACAGAAACACAGCAGCGCCAACATTCTCTTCTTCTAGCGATAGCACAAACCGTTGCTATCGCTTCGTCTTCTGTCTCTGTTGGTGATCTTCGTCTTCTGCCTTCTATATGTAACAATATGAAGCTTGTAAACCGATTGATTGCAGATTAGACATTCTCAAAAACAAAAAACAGTCATCTGCAAGATTGGTCGGGTTATTAATACGCTCAGATATTCGAAGAAAGTGAGGTGTGTCTTGCACAAACGATGGAAGCTGGGTCGAGAGATCTGCTAGGTGGTGATTTAGGAATATTGAGAGATTTTATGTAGGCGTATTACTGTTAGAAACAATTAGCCTTCCTGGTATGTCTGTGGTAAACAATGCTTCTGCGGAAACCTTGTTATTCGTGGGCAGTAGGTAAAATCGATCAGCTTGTTTGTTTGATGGCTCATGAATCTCCGTAATCAGTTTCCTGGCAAATAGATATCCTATTTTATGCTGCATGACTTCCCTGAATTGTTCTGTTGGATCGGTATTTAACGTTTTATTGTGGCACGAGTGCCTCGTTTTGTAATTTTCAATTTAGAAAATAACTGTGCTGCCCCCTTTGTCTGCAGGCTTGATAAATAAATCCGTTCTAGAAGCTAGATTGTCAAGAGTTGCTCTTCCAGCTACAGAGAGGTTTTTGGTAATTCGAGCTAGCTTTTTTCAATAATTTCTTTTGAAACAAATTTAATATACAGGTCCAGCTCGGGGCTCTCTGCATCAGGAAATCATGCGCCGGGGGCTCTGAGTAGGTTAGAGGCTTCCGGTACATTATTTGGGCTTTCTGCGAAGAATTCCTTAATATGCATTGTCGTCGTGAGTATATTCATTAAAGCTATTGTTTGTTGGGCAGAAGTTTAGGCCTCGCCTTAGAATCTGTTCATCCCTATCGTTTAGAGATTTAGAAATGTCAATGACGTTGCTATCATCTATCTCGTGTCTCGTAGGTAAAATTTATCGCTATTGTGAAACTGCAGAACGTATGCCTGGTTTCCTAGGTGGGTCATTATCTATCGACAGCTTATCCCTTATGAATTTACGCAATTTTTTGACCAGAAGTTTTGTTCTTTGCTGTTCATGAATTCGTTTAGGGCTTGATGCTCGCCCGCAGTTAGTGTTATATTTGTCCAGTTGGTCAGTGAGTTCCTGACAGTGCTGCTTTAAAATGATCTATTCAAGCTAACGACGAGTCATATAAGTGCTTTTTTCCAGCGAATGATTTGTTCACATCAGAGCGTATCGAGAGCGCACTTTACATTAATCATAAATCCTTTCGGAACGAACCATTGGTTTCGTTAAGTAATGTTTCTAAGCATGTAAAGGCGATATGTAGCTTGTGTGTCTTGCGGCTAATTTCCTAGCAACAAGAAAAGGACGACATTTATTCTGGGAGATTCCGGCTCTAGCAGTGAGTCATTTCCTTTTGTTCCGAGTGGACTTCCTGATAGGCGTTGCGTGTTTAGGGGTGGCTGACTTAGGGATAGTATTCGTGGTGAAGTCCACTTCGGCGTCCACCTGGTAGCTGGTGTCTTTTCTAAAATGTGTATGTGTCTATCTGAAGGTACTGCGGTATGTCTTTGAATCTGTGCACGCGTGTTGTTACGCTGGTGTTGGTTCCACGGCCTCCACTCGTGTAAACATGTCGCGGGTCTATATAACAGTCTAGATACATCGATCTCTAGTCGTAATCGGCGCACGAAGGGGGGGGGGGGGGGGAGTACGTCAGTGTATAATCAAACACATCACATGGTTAAATGTTGCCTGCTGCAATTTTCATTCTGTGCAAGAAACAAAGCGTAACAACTTTGTTGTTTCAAATTCGCACTGATTTTTTTTCTATTAACCATCACCGATACTAACCCCATCCTTCAATGCAGTTCATTCTGGCTCTTAAGATAGAGAGCGCGGGTTTGTACTAAGGAGATTTAAGGTATGGCAACTCTTCCCCACGCTCTCACATTATAGGGGACCGATAAATTCTGCCCAACATTTATCTACGGAACAATTGTGGCCACTTAAATATTTACAGTCCTAACAATGTGAGCCTTTTAGATCCATGCTTCGCAGCGGATCTTGGTGTTATTCGCTTCGAGCAAAAGACACTTAAACACATCAACTGCTAGTCGTTCGATGTCGTAAAGAGGCAAGTGTCGAAACGCTACTGCAGGCCTTTGTTTCTTCACCAATGCGTTCCACAGCATCGCCTTAAATAACGGAGCATTATATTTCGCGACACACGAACCACTTTATTGCTCGTCATATTTTCTCATCATGAAGCTGTTTCATCATTACTGTTCCTCAAGAGGGCAGTAGGTAAGTACTGCACGCGTTCAATGCGCTTAACGCGCGTAGTATTCCCAAATCCGACCGAATGTTAATATAGCAGGGAGGTCATTTCGTTTTGCTGTGACATATTTACCCTGAATTAGTGATGCTTCAACGCAGGTAAATCTCGCTTTAGGAAGTGCGCACGTTATTCACAGTGCAGGGACTCTCCCCGTTGTAAGCGCCCTACAGCGAGCAGAAAAAGAAGAAAACGATCTCACGAGAACAGTTTCAAACCTGCGCGTAGCGACGTTATAGCTTCGATAATGCAGAGGCGGCGCGACTCATAGACAAGTTGGCAGGCAGCTGAGGAGGTCAGGTTCGCCTTTAAATCAATCAAAAAGGTAACTCCAACTTCTTCAAGACATTAAATCTGCGATAAAAGCATTGTGTAGGAAATAGAAAGCTCATAATCTGTCGATGGGCGCAGCCACTGCACGATGAGCGGCGTGCTGAGTCCTACTATAAGCTTGCTCATTTTTAAACCAGGCGGCGCTGGGTGTCTGATTTTAAGCATTCCCCATGGGCAGCGCACTTTTCCTATACAAAAAGACTTCACAGTTAAATGTATTCGAAGTGATTTCACTTTTCATATAAAATTACTTTTTATTTGCAGCTCTTGAAAGGTTATCTACCTTCTAGAATTCTCCTTCTGTCATAAACAGCACATGGGAGAGAGAGGACTATCAATAAACATAAAGCTTAATGGCCATTTGATAGACACAGGAACAAACCTCCTGGAAACAGTTTCCCAGCATTTCAATCAGAAAGACCATAATTTCGAAGAAATTACATTGTATATTCTTCAGTCAGCTTTAAACCTTAAAAAGGACATGAAATATAGAGAGGCATATCTAATCGATAAATTTAGATCACAGGAACTAGTAGGAATAAATGTCTTAAAAGGAACGTTGGAATCCATCAAATATATTCCCTCTGCGCCTTAACTAGTCGGGAAACAATCCCATCTAGCATTAATTGTACAGTTGATTCACAGCATATGTTCACTATCCCCACTCCGCAAATGCATCAGCTGCACGCGCTTCTCCAAACATGTTGCTTTCTTATCACTTGCTAATTGGTCGGCCCTTGAACCCCCATTTTTTCTCATGACGAGACAGGTAGCGTTCTCTGACCTGTTGTTATTCTGTTTCTTAGTCCTTTTCCTCTCCTTGCTGAAAGCTTTTGAGAACTGTTCCTCTGCAGATGTATTCTTTATCAGGAACCTTTGGAATGCCTATCCGCTTTCAAAACAGGTATGTCAGCAGTGAACCTGCTTTAGGTGCTGAGTAATCATGTACCCTGCATTGTAGTTTTTCTTGATGCTGCCCCTTTTTATTTTCTTTTTCAAGTAACAGGATCACCGGTTCCAGGCTGGAAAATACATAGGGAAGAAACATTTTATCACTCCTTGACCTACACCTTGACCCTCCTCCTTCCCCCTCCCTAGCTTTCCTTCTTCGGAAGCAAAAGCATATTTAAACACCTGCCAGTGATAATTGAGCTGCCCAGACGAACACCAGTCCACTTGTTGAAACGCTGGCTAGACTTGTAAACTGAGGCTCCCCCGTCTACTCTTGTTTGTTCAGTGCTCTTTCATAGCGTTGTAGCCATCTTATTAATGCGAAAACATTACTTCGCTATGTTCACAGATTGCTGTCCGCGACAGCGTCCGCAAGCCGCGTTAGCAAAATCGTGTCTCCAGCAGTTGTAATTGAAAAGTGGTAGAGGTTAATGAGTGGTGTCAATCGATTGAAGGGGACGTAATGTTGGGTCTGAAATATTATTAGACCAATAAATTATTTAGGTAAATAATTACGGGCAGAAATGCAAAAGTTGCCCTCAGTAGTTGTGGGTAATTGAGAAGTGGTAGAGGTTTATTAGTGATGTCAATCGATAGAGGCTGACGTAATGTTTGGCCAATAGGTTAATTAGATAATTATTTAAAGCCAAAAAATCTCCAAGTAAATTCGAAGATGGCCTCATTAGCCAGTGGCTTGGGGCCGCATTTGAATGCATCAAATACTAGAATAGTTATTTAGGTCAGTCAATCAGGGTGATGCCAAGATGTCTCAAATAATAAATAGGTAATTAAATCAGTCGATTAGAGTGACGTCAAGGATGTGACGTCGCATGACCTGAAGTGGAGCCAAAAAAGGGCATAGTAAGGGACTGGCGTGCAATTTGAAAGTACCAAAGACTAAAATGGGTAAACAAGAAGTGAATTAATATTACGTCAAGAATGTAACGTCACGAAACCGGAAATAGAGCCGAAAAAGGGCATAGGAAGGGACTGGCGCGCAATTTGAAAGTACCAAAGACTAAAATGGGTAAGCAAGAAGTGAATTATTGTACGTAGAGGATGTGACGTCACGCAACCAGAAGTAGAGCCGAAAATGAGCATAGGAAGAGATTGGCGCGCAATTTGAAAGTACAAAAACTAAAAGGCTAAACAAGAAGTGAATTAAACAACTAGAAGCAACCAGAAGCAACCAACAGCAGCATCCGCGCTTTCGCATTACTACAATGGAGATTCTGCACTGCTCTTTTATTTTTTTTCTCGTTATGCTCTGTACCTCCTAACTTGAAATTTGAACTTTAGCCCTAATTAGTTCCACAAGCTTGTTGAACGCGAAAACCATTACGGAAATACTAGTGGTGGGCGATTCCTCCTCTTCAGGAAATACGGGCCCTAGGAGAGGGCAAATGACAAGCAGCGATGGACCTGCTGCAGGTCACGCTTGAGCCAATAAAAAGTCCTCCCCTAGAACGGAAGAAACGCGGTCCAGGAGCCCTGACCATCCCTCGACTATTACGGGCAAGCACATTGTGGACAATTCGTTCCTCGCAGTGGAAGCGGGATACGAGACGACATCCACTGCGCTGGAATCACAGAGGCAGGCGGAGAGTGAGGACACGACAACTGGCTTGCGGGTACGAGAGATGCAGCAGTTGGTCGCAGTATGGACTTGATATATGTCGGCCGAACACGCGTACCCTAAGCCGCATGGGCAGCCGTGCTAGTGGTGCGGGCGTTTACATCTTTGGGGTGGGCTTTGCATCGTTGCTTTAGGAAAGAGTGGGATAGAGACTGCAAAGCTGCCCTGTTCGTCCCCTGCCTACGCGGGCCCCACAGGGCAGCATAGCCTCAGCCTCCCGGAGATTCAGGTCAGGAAACACCAGTTAGCTCACGCTGAGTGACGTACTAAGCCGCCAAGCTTAGCTGTACTATTTTTTTACGCGGGGAAAGCCTATGAGCAAGCCAATTTGAGCATGCGTTTAAAGTAGATGTTTACGGCATCCATTTTAAAAGGCGTTTTTGTAGACTAAGAGGAGAAAGCAGTTTCCCAGCAGACAGGAAAAACCTGGCTGAGATGTCGAAGCTAATCATTAAGTTTAAAGTGGCCGATATAAGGAAGTATAACATGGGGAAAATTGAACATGTTATAAAGAATGGTGGAAGCCTTATAGCGGTGAAGAGGAAAATCAGATATATGCGCTAAGGGACAAGGTGGGCTGTTTCATCACAAATATGGACAAGATAAAGTAGTAGGCGAGGAGTTCTATACTGTTCTGTACAGTAGCTAAAGTAGTCAGGATATAATGAGACGGGTAGTAGGGAAAATCAGTCAGACGTTCAGGCCGTGACGAAGGGGGAAGTCAAGAAAGATTTAGAAACTATGAAAAGGGCGAAAGCAGCTGGAGTGGATGAGATAACTGAAGATTAGTTTACGATCTGGGGACATTATGGTAGAAAAAATGGCCACCGTGTAAACGCAATACCTGGTGTCATCGACGGTACCGGAATCCGGGAAGAACGCCAACATTGTCGTAATTTATAACAAACGGTACGCTAAGGAGTTTAAAAAGTAACCAATCAGCTTACTATCCATTACATATAAGGTATTTACTAAGGTGATCGGTAATAGAATTAGGGCAACATTAGACATCAATCAAGGGAAGGATCAAACAGGTTTAGGAAAGCGGGCTCTACCATCGATCATATCCATATTATCAGCCAGGTGATAGAAAAATGTTCGGGATATACCAGCCCTTATACATAGCATTAATTGATTACTAAAAAGCATTTAACTCAGTAGAAACCTCGGCGGTCAAGCAGGCGTTGTGAAATCCAGGTTTACATGAGCCACTTGTGAATATACTGGAAGATATCTATAGTAGCTTTACAGCAACCGCAGTTCTGTACAAAGAAAGTAACAAAATTCTCATAAAAAAGGTGCTAGACAGCAAGACGCGATCTTCCCAGTAATATTAACAGCTTGCTTTGAGGAAGTATTTAGAGACTAGGAATGGGAGCATTTATGGATAATGGTAGATGGAGAATACCTGAGTAATATGCGATTGGCTGATCACATTACCTTGCTATATAATACGGAGGACGAATTTCAAATAATGATTGGTGAACTAGACAGGAAAAGCAGAAATGTAGGCTTGAAAATCAATACGCCGAAGACTAAGGCAACGAGCTTACGTTAGGTAGCGAATAACTTGAAGTGGTAGGCGAATATGTCTACTTAGGACAGTGTTTAGCAACCGTATATTCAGGCCATGAAAGGGAAGTAAAAAAAAGAATAACATTCAGATGAAGCCCTTTCGGCAAGTAATCGCAGATTACGACTAGCAGCTTATCGCTCAAGAGGAAAGTATAGAACATTTGCATCCTACCTGTGCTCACCTACGGTGCTGAAACGTGGAGGTTAACGAAAAGGGTTCTTCTTAAGTTGAGGACAACGCAGCGTGCTATGGAACAAAAATGGTAGAGGCAACATTAAGAGATAGGAAGCGTGAAGTGTGGGTCAGAGAAATAACTCAAGTTAATGATAATCTAGTGGAAATCTAAAAGAAAAAGTGGGCATGGGCAGGACATGTAGTGCGACATACGCGATGTTCGCAGGACAGGTAGTGGTAGATTCCAAGGAAAAGAAAGCGTAGCGGGGGGCGGCAGAAAGGTAGGTGGGCGGATGAGGTCAATGAGTTTGCAGTGGTTAAATGGATGCAACTTGCACAGGACCGGGTTAAAACAGGAGGAAAATGGGAGAGGCCTTAACCCTGCAGTGGGTATAGTCCGGCTGATGATGATTTCAAAAATACGGAGGCCCAAATTATTGCGAAGAAAAATGAATACAGAAGAAAAAAACACCCTGTATTGATGTGCACTCTTGCATCTCTCTCGTTTTATGTGATGCTACGCTGTTTATAATATTTTAGAAGCAGAAGGTGGGATGGGGGATGAAAAGGAAATAATGGAAAACATTCCTGTGCACCGAAGAAAGTGTTGTATTCAATTTACCTGCACACTGAGCATTGCCAGCATTGTCGAAATCAATGACAGTAAGAGTACAGATCGTGCGATTTTCCTATGTGCATCGCTTTTCATATTAATGGTCATTACTAATTATCATTTCAGATAAATAATAGTATGGAACACGTTCGTGCTTCTGACTGCGACTAACGGAGAATTTTCAGTCTCGAAGCAGGGAGAGCCGATTAGTTTTATTTCTTGATGTTTTCGTGGTGTTCGTCGGGCTACAATAGAGTTAACTGCTGCATTAGGTGTTTGTCCATACATCAATACCAGTATATTTACCGCGACTTAGGCACATACGAAGTCCAGCCGTAGTGAGGACGTTAGTGTGCCCGACTGCTGTGCCGAATGATGCGGTATAGAATCCGAGCCGCTTTTCGATGGAGGCGAAAAGCCAGGGGCGCGTGTGCTGTGCGATGTCGGTGCATGTTAAAAAAACCCACATTGTCGAAATGTCCGGAGCCCTCTGCTACGGCCATAGCCTCAGCCACGTTGGGACTTTAAAGCCCATAAGCCAACCAAAAGACAAGAATGATCGACACCGCGGGCGCTTACTGCAACTGTCTACTCGGGAAGGATATTGGATATTGAAGTATCGACCGTATTCTCCGTATCACTTTCCCTGCCCTGTCCTTTTTTGTTGATTTAGACTACGGAGAGTCGGTTTATGCGCATAAAACGGTAAGACAATGATGCAAACTTTAATCATGGTAGCGTTAAGGAACTTGTTAGGCCGAAACCCCGGCTTTATCACCGGTGTAGTCTGTTGGAAATAATATGAGTGTCTTAAAGGGCAGAAAAATTCATGGGAAGGTCGAAATGAAGTGAAGATTAAAAGGTTGCTGTAATGAAGGTGATACAGGAAAAAAGTATCTATAAAGAGCTGCAATTTCTTGCTTCGGGGATCAAGCGATCAACTTTTGGGTGCTAGGTGAGCACGCTACTCGATCGTAGGTCAGGAAAGGCGCACTGAAACATGCGTTTTAGTGGAAGGCCTAGTGAATAGGTTCTGGTTTATGTAACTTAGCGGCATGGGTATGTGTACTGATTTGGCGTAGCGTATCGTGTACTGTAGCTTTTGTTAGTACACTGCCATCCCGCCAGCGTTCAACAATAATAGCTGAGCTCCATAACTCCACGCTTGCCTGTCGTTGCACAATGGTGCATCTTTCCTTGCATTGTAGATTTACCAACTTTTAACAGCGATTCTACTTTTCACGCCGTCTACCCTAAGCAATCTCGCAATGTAGCATATCTGCAGTCTTTTTTTCTGAGAACAAATGATGTCTCAAATGGCCTTCTATGCAAGGTGGCCACCATCGTAAGTCTCGTTGACTTCAAATGTGCCCTTGAAGATCACGTACATTGGCAATATCATTGCGAGCCCAGTTCTCACGCAACTTCCATTGTGTACCATTTATGTATGACAAAAATAAATAAAAGTTTTTTGAGATAGTGTTACGCCTGAAAGAAACCTTATTTAAAGTTCTCAAATGCCCGAGAGGAAAAAATGTACAGCAGGACACTAGAAACTTGACAGGCAATGCGAGTTTGTTATGCTGGATAGGCTTCACATATTAGTGCTGATAACTCAAAATTCCTGACATTCCATTTTTGTTCCCCCAGTGACTGAAACTAATTCAGCCAGTGCGATGACCTGAAGGGTGAACATTAATTTGCCTTTCGCTTCATGACAAGCAGCTTGATGTTTACCTCCGGATGAAGCATCATTATTTGTTCCTTCATCTTGATCACATGCTTGTTTCGTTCTTCTACTGACAGTGCGAGGCGGTAGCGGTGTACAATCATGCTGATTATCACCTTGAGTTCAAGTAGCGCGAAACGGCGTCCAATGCACTCTCGCGGTCCTAAGCCGAAGGGAAGGTATTAAGCTGTATGGTACGAGCACCCGTCGAAGCTGGGAAATGTTCTATTTTCACCCTCAAAACCAGCTGTATCCTGCACATGAAATCTATCAGGATTGAAACGGGGCGGCTCGGGCCAGAACTCAGGATCATGGTGGACATGCCACACATGTACCATAATGTTGACGCCTGCTGGAATAGGCCGTTCCCGGACGGTTATGTCGCGGCTGCATTTCCTGGTGACGACGGATATAACGGGTGGATATACAATCGTAGGCACTCGCATATAACAGCGTCCAAACGCCGAAGACTCTGCAGCTGGCCGTAGCTGAGCTCGCTGAAGGCACTCTCATCTCGCCGCTCGCCGTTGCATCTCGACTTGTCTTCATGCAGCTGAAAGAGATAGACAAAAACGCTTGTGAAGAGTCGTTGCCTTGCGAAGCGACCACACCTTTCTAGCGTGCCTTGTCAGCAATAATATTTCCTTCATTCTTCCTTACAATACATCTTCTACTGCTAGATATCTTGTAAACGGCTCCGTTTACACAACTTATTTATATCGCCGCGGGCAGCAATTGTCAAATACCTCAGTTAATTTAAAATTCCTAAGTCTTTAGTACATGAAGATAAATGACATCTGCTCCAAATTAAGCTAGATTAATAAAACTAGATAAGTTAGCTTACACCGATATAGAAAAGTCATCCATTAACCTTACAAAAGCAGTGAGAACGAAAACCGTTTAATGAAACCTGCAAAACCTGGGCGCAAATAGCTAAATCCTAAAGAAAACCTTGAACCGAAATGAACCAAGCCAAGACGTTTTTGGGAGCTGGAGCCTGACATGTCGGATTGTTTTGACCATGATATTATTTATTTCTTCGCCACCGCTACTTTCTCATGGATTGCCACAAGGAAATGAACCTTTCGGCAGGAGACTTGCACCCAGACGACAACGATAACAATGTGACTACATCCGCAATTCGGATGAAGCAAAGACGAATATCTGGATATGCTGCTGGATATGCTGGATATGCTGGAATTAATTTCAGCATGCTGGATATGCTGAAATTAATTATGTAAACGGAAATTGGCGAACGCTATGCCATAGAAAAGGAAAGAAAAATCACGGATGGTAACTGAGTTTCATTAGGCAGGGAAAAAGCGCAGGGAAAGCGTGCGCAGCCGCCCCTCAATTCCGGACGTGGTACAATACTGCTGCTTTCCTCTGAATAATTGTCATACGGCGGAAATTTTTTTCCACGTGACAAAGACCATCGGAGATATCCAGGTCTACAGCGTCCTCCTTCGGGCAGAACTTTTAATAAAATATTGGTCTTTTTACTGCTTCGTCGGCTCGTTTCTCACGAATCCATAAGGGTCACCTTACTGATGACACTGCTGCAAACTATGGGTGCACTAAAGCGCCGCACAGAGATCGTCAAACCCGCTTCCGCCAACGTTGCCGGTTTGACGTAACGGGGGGCGGAATAAAGTGTGCATATAAACCTTTTCACGACCCTTGGAGCAACCGGTTTGACTGGGCTGAGAACCAGGTGTTGGGGGAGAATCCGCAGCTTTTTCCTGTGTTATGAGCACAGCCCAGTCTCCAATATGGCAGCGCCCTTTGGCCAATTTTGAAAAGGTCTATAGTCGCTGGTTTCAAAGCACCACTGCATCCAATTTGGCCATGCAATAAGGCTAATTGGCAGGCCACACGAAGCATCATCTCCTGGTCCCTCTGTGCTTGCATCGATTTGCTTCAATATGCGCCTGCATCGGACGCAACATTGCTTTGAAAAAGGTGACCGTGTTATAGATATAAGTGGACGACGCGGCAGTACTGAGAGAAATGCGCAAAGCTGCTAAAAAAAACTACAGGCTTGTCGACTTCATCACCGCTTTATTAGAACTCCTTAATGATAAAATCTAGCTTATTGTAATTGCCAAATACTTGCCAAAAGTGCATTTATCGACAGTGACGTAGGGTGTTTATTACGATTTTTTCGGCTGAAAAATTATTTGAACTGTCAATACGCCCACATGAAATCATGATCTGTGTGTATTTCTCGGCTCTTCGACTAATTATGAAAAAAAAAGCAACATTTTACAGATGTGATGCTAAACTCAGCCATTTCGTTTTATTTGTGTCGGCCTATGTAGCTGTACACCAACAATTTTAAATCTGCCACATCCTGCATCAGATACGGCCACCCTGTCCTCTCAGTACATCTCTTGCCCTTATGTTCTGCTTTCTTTTTTCACCTTCACTTTGCCACCGAAATCGACTAACACTTTTGCATATCGTGAGCCCCTTATGTTCTACTTACGTGTGCTTCCTAACCATTATATCAGCGTCTTAGAATACTCCACTGAGTCATCTTCCCTTCTTTGAAGGTAAACATCGTCTACTATTTTTTACACTACTCGCTGAAGTACAGTGCGCCAAGCGTATACCGTGTGCTCAAAATCTTACTAACCACCAAACGCAGCGTTCTTTTGTTTGGTCCATGACAGGTGGGTGCAAGTTTATACAGCTATCTGTTGAAAATTAGAAGGATCACATTTTGTAGTAAAGCTTCCCTACGACCGACATGCTTTATGAAAAAAAAAATAATGTACATGGTAAAGGAATAGCTATTCCCATCGAAAGCTCCTTAGAAGACCCATACTTATCATTGTGTTATTACGAAATTGGTTAAGTATTTCGGGGTATAACGAGCTTCAATGGAGTTCAGATGGCTATTTGGCATTGATTATAATGATATGCAACGATGTGCAGGGGACTGTAGCCTTTCGATGTTGCAAACTCAAAATACTGCGCATGCTTCGCATTGTCGCAGACTGCACACAACATTGAAGCCCTGCAAATTGCGCCTAAAGGGATGCGCTAAAGGACACTTTTTGTTGACGATTCTTTGGTTTCTGTCCGTCGCGGTGGCTGTATAGTTAAGATATACTCTACTGCTGATCTCAAGAAAGGAATTTAGTCTTTTCGAAGGCTGCTGCTTTTCGATGGAGGAAAAATGCAGTGCGCAAGCTTAGTGCGTGATCTTAGTGCGCGTTAAGGTCCCCTTATGTTCGAAATTTGGAGCCCTGCACTAGAGCATCCCCCATAGGCTGAATCGGTTTGGGAAGCTAAAGCCTAAACGGCAAGGCAAACCGATACATTTGCTTCCGCACGACAAACGTTTGGCTCCGGAGCGTTCACATGTGGCTACACTGGCACGTGGAACTACGTCACAGAGCGCCACGCTTGCGTCCAGCTGCGCCCCTTAGTGGGCGCTGTGCCCTAATATTTCCCCATTCTTTCATCATCATCATCATCATCATCATCGTCGTCGTCATCATCATCAGCAGCAGCAGAAGCAGCAGCAGCAGCCTGACTTTACCCACTGCAGGGCGAAGGCCTCTCCCATATTCCTCCAATTAACCCGGTCCTGTCTTAGCTGCATTCACTTGAACCCTGTGAGCTTCTTAACCTCATCCGCCCATCTAACTTTCTGCCGGCCCCTGCTACGCTTTCCTTCCCTTGGAATCCAGTTTGTTGCCCTAAGTGACCATCGGTTATCCTTGCTTCGCGCTACATGTCCTGCCCATGCTCATTTCTTCTTCTTGATTTCCACTAGAATGTCGGTGACTTGAGCAATTTCTCTGACCCAATCCGCACGTTTCCTATCTCGTAACGTTATCCCTATTTTTTAACCTCTCCTAAAAAAGGCCCGCCACAAGTATACCGTCTATCTCACTGACTACACATCGCTTAGTTTTAGTTCTTGTATCTTGGTTCAGGCCGCTCGACAGTGTGGTTGGTGCGCCGAACGGTAGTGCCGGTGCGCGGGAAGGTAGTGACGGGCTGGCGAGTTTGCATGCTGGAAAACGACAGCGTTGGACAACCTGTGGAGACCTATGGTTGACCACGGCACGGCAACTGCGCGGGAAATCGCTTCGGAAATGAAACGAATCACGCGGACGCAGCTACAAGCAAGCTATTAATGTCCAGCAACGCACGTACAGTCGTGAGAAAAGTGGTATACAACACTCAGCCGGTGGCAGAGCTCGGGAAAACGGCATCCCAACTTTACCTAACAACAGCTATTTAAGATCGAGACAATAGTAGCGGTGCCCCACTTTATGCACATGCATGTGTCGATGTCACTGTCCCTCACGCTGTCGAATCGATAGATGACATTTCAACGCAGTTTTCCTGTCCTCTGTCACTGCCTGAGTATTGTATACCACTTTTGCTCACGACTGTACAAGCACTCACACAGCTGAAACTTTGTGGAAGCTTCAAGAAATACACTTAAAGCAGTTTGCTTCGAAAGAAGTATAACTTGAAAAGACCGTTAGCATCGGCCGTACACACACCGTGCTCAGTTCCTCGTAGATCCTCTCCTGCTCCTCTGGATGCCTGGCTAATTCGTAGAGAATAAATCCCAGCGTAGTGGCCGTCGTCTCGTAGCCCGCCGCTAGTGCGAGGAATGAGTTGGCCACAATGTGCGTGTCAGTAATTGTCGGGGCTCCTGGACCGTCTCTTTCTCCATTCACACTGCACTTTTTCTGAGCGTCAAGCATGAGCTGCAGAAGGTCCACCGCGGTTGGTCGCTCGCCCTGTCGACGAAGACGTGTTACCTGAAAGGTAAAACCCACCCATCGCTGAAATTGGTGATAGCCCTCGCGTATTGAACTAGCTGGTGCTAATAATCATATTATGTCATATAGGGAGCGCTCATGACTAGCTGCAGCGCCTCAGACAAAATTCGGTATCATACTCTCCTGTAAAGAAACACAAAAAAGGATGTTCCTGTTCCTGTTCAGCTACCTAAAGGTTTTCATATTTGTAATGCTTTAGTAAACATAGTGACGCTTCCTTGCGATCAGGTTTCCCTAAAAAATACGAAACAGTTGGCGCAGAAGGATATGGGGAGGCATAGGGAGACCTTAATGAATGCAGGAGGTGTTGCAGTACATTATTGACCAGCAGATACGGCCAATGTAGCCTCAGAAAATTTGCTCTTAACCGCGGTCGCTTACCTTGCAACCAGCGATACTCTTTCGTGAGCATTGCAGCAGGCAGAAATCTGGAACCGCTCTAACAAGTGGTGGGAAAGAGCACTGTAGTTAAGACGTACCATGCTGTACGGTTTCTTCGGGTACATGCTTCCGAAAAACATCAGGTCTTTATCGTCACTTCAAGGAGTTCGGGGATAACAAAGCGCGCTGTAATGAGTTGTTTTTTTAAACTTCGCGGGATTTCAGCTTTGCAATATAAAAATCACTACGATAAGACTACCCCTTCGGAACCAATTTCGCTGGAAAATTTTGGTGAGGGTTGACAACTCTCATACTCAAGCCTAAGTGTTTTAGGCCACATATAAAATGTTGATGAGTTAGCGTTCACTAACGTTACAAATAATCGAAAAGAAAAAAAGAATACTAGACGGTACTCCAGAAAAGAAAACTGAAAAGTACACTTCCCTCAAGTCCTGAATGCAACTAAGGGTCCTTTTTTTGAATCTTGGCTCACCTAGATTCCGTATAACCACCGTCCTAACTTTTTTGTTCAACGCATCCTGAAATGAAATTTGCGCTCTTGGGGAATGTTGCCTTACGCATCTTTAGTCATCCTGTAACGCTTTTACAGTGTCATTAGTAGAAATTAAATTAAGCTTTAACAATACTGCCTTTCAGCGTGAAAATTATTCCAACGAGTTTTCCATACGCAGCGGAAATCATTTTCAGCACAGGAGCCTTCCGGTACCACTATGGATACCGCTTTACGTGTCATCATCAAAGCGGGGATCTATATCAGCAACATTTTCCCATCCCAGGAATTTCATGTTTGCGCACTTTGAACTTTTGCAGCGTTTAAAGACAGAAAGACAACACAATTAGGTGTGCGAAGAAAGCGATGGTGGCCGGAGAAGCAGCCTGTCGTACGCATACAACTAGCGGAAAAGAGCAGGTGTGCGGTATTTACTTCGACCCCGCGATAATGTAAGCCTTGCCTCTACAGGCAGGGTTGACTGGAATGTCTGATTAAGACCATTCACTTTCAGTCAAAAGCATCTTGCGGTTAATAAGACCATGAATAGCGCTGTACCTAAACATAATTCATTCTATTGTGTTCAATTTTTGTAGGCGCCGTTAAAAATTATTACGACTAGTATATATAAAGGGAGAGTTTAAATTCGATAGAATGTGCGAACGCTGCTTATCAATATGCGCCACCTTTGTTTGCTGCACTAACATTTCCGCAGAAATAAGCCGGCTTTGCGCCACATTGTGGGCAGTCGGTGACTGAACGAAACATGATACTAGCACTTACCAAGGGTGCGATATATTCCTACAGCCCACATTCTGCAAAAGGAGTTAGTAAAAACTATGGAGTACCCTTAAGCTCCGTCATTAAGGATACGTCGCGATAACTTTCATGGCTACCATTTGACGCTTCACTTGCGCTTCAACATTCGCTTACATGTAGTCTCTGCTCGCTAAATTACTAGTTGCTTAATTTTTGTCTCTCATGTCAGATACGTACATAAAAGCGCGGAGTCCTCTGCTACTACGCCACATGGCTACTGGTCGCAAGCGCCCTTCCGACATAGATATGAAGCCCCGCTTTTACCAAGAGGAAATTACGTAGAGTGCTTTTCAGTGTCAGCGCGAACACAGCGGCAGGCTGTCGCTCTCTTTAAATCATCAATACGTTCGACGAAAACGCGCAGTGGGGTCAGATGGCATAAGAGGTCATGTGAAACACCGCTTCCAGATTTATCTATGTCGGTAACTATTTGCTCCTATGTGCAGCTACTTCGGGCTCAATGTCACTTTGAAGAGAGTGGAGAGGTGACTGCTTGGTTGCACTAAGTGTGGACCTGTGTGACTCATGAGTTGCATCCCTGACTCGGCATCAATTAGTCCTGGAATGTACTTATCCCACCTCCTCATCTCAAATGATTAACCCAGGTTGGCAGCTTTTCCTACCTTTATGATATTACGCAGCTTTGCACGTCACGAAACCCATCGACAAGTCAGGGCTCTGCCATGTCAGCTGCCAGTTACCACCTGACAAAGCCATGCCCTGATTCTTCACTGAGTATGCCGACAGCACCAGGTTTTCCGCAGAATGAAGAATCGAACGCTACCGCATCAAAGACAAATCATTCAACCTTCGCCAGTTTCTGGGCTATGGCAAGGTAGCATCAAAGCATCGGGAAGCGATCACCTCTCGTAGGTCGTCGGTGATGTGCCCAAATAAGCGTCCGTAGCTGCAGTACGGGAAGCACCACTCGAGGATAGTTCGCAGGGGTGGAAAACTAGCCCCCAGCATAACCACTGAATCTTGAAGTTTGGCGAAGATCTGGTCCAGGTGCGTAAGCAAGGTATTCTGCGGGTTACGCTGACAGTCCACCTGCGAACATTCAGGGTCTCGCTTTATGCACACAATAAATAAAGCACATTCAGAGAAGCATATCAATCAACAAATAAATCTAGGCTTTTTCGCTGGACGGGGTTGCAATAACAGGATTATCAAAAAAACTAGAAAAATGCATTACTGATACAGTTTACACGGAATAAACGCCGTCCGAAGCACCCAATTGTGACTATCAACTCCTTAGTCATTGCACGTATGCCTGAGATTTATAAAGAAGCTAGACTAGAGTGCGATGGAAGAGGTTCGGCTTCATATGGGGCTGTAGTATGTATACATAGGCACCTAAAGCTTCAAATATATTCAGGTCCTCCAAAGTACCTAGATTTTATTACAGTAGTCACGCATGTACTACATTTTGACGCAAGACAGCTATTGACAGAGACGAAAACAACGCTTTTGTGTAAAATGCTGTCCGTTGTGCTTCGTTTGTATGTGCACTACAACTACATTGGGCCTGATGGCTTAGAAATTCTTTTGATGTGTCATAGTTCCCGCCCTTAATGTGGGCTGTCATTAGCATTGCCGAATGAATTGAAAATTGCTGGGTGATAAATACGTAACAATTAATCTGTCAGTATACCCACCTGCCAGGCGAGTGCGCACTTTGTAATTACGTCCATGCTGTATCCCTGAGCGACGCGCGTTACGTCTGCCAGTGTTCCCGTGTCCGCAAACTCGTTCAGCACCTCGAGGGTCACTCGGGCAGATCGGTTGAAGGTGGGCATCATATTCTTGATCTTGGCTGCCGTAAAGCTGCCGTTGAGTATGCCCCGAACACATTTCCATTCGTTGCCTGCATCAGGGTCGGCAAGGAGAGCGTTGGTGCTAATTATGTTCACTCATTGAATGAACTGTTCCGGTGGGTTTATTTGGGCGCTGTCCATAACGTTGTCAGCGCACTCCAGAGAAGACCAGTAATAAATAGACATATCAACACGAAAGCGTTACTTCGCTATGTTCACAGATTTCAGTCCGCAGATTATGTCCGCAGACCACGTCCGCAAAATTGTGTCCGCAGCAGTTGCGGGCAATTGAGAAGCGGTAGAGGTTAATGAGTGTTATCAATCGATAGAGGCGGACGTAATGTTTCTGCAGAAGAAATAATTAGGCCAATAAGTTAATTACATATTTATTTATAGGCAAAAATGTAAACGTTGTCCGCAGCAGTTAAGAGTAATTGAGAAATAGTAGAGGTTAGTGAGGGGTGTCAATCAATAGAAGGTGGCGTAATGTTATGTCTGAAATAATAATTAGGCCAATAAGGTATATAGATGATTATTTAGAGGCAAGAACGCAAACTCGTGTACTTGAGACGTTGTAGAGGTAAATGAGTGCTGTCAATCAATAGGGGGTGATGTAATGTTGCGCGCAAAAAATAATTTGGCCAATAGGGTAATTAGGTAAAAAATTAGAGGTAAAAATGAAAACATAAAGGCGAAAATGGTCTCAGCGAATGGCTGGGCGCCCCATTTAATGGTATTAAACACTAAAGTGGTGAAATAAATAAGTCAATTAGGGTGACGCCCAAGATGTGACGTCACGCAACCGGAAATAGAGCCGAAAAGGGCATAGGAAGGGATTGGCGCGCAATTAGAAATTACCGAAGACCAAAGAAAGGGGAAACAAGAAGTGAATTAATGTGACGTCCCGCAACCAGAAGTAGAGCCGAAAAAGGGCATAGAAAGGAGTTGGCGCTCAATTTGATAGTACCAAAGACTAAAGTAGTTAATTAAGGCAGTCGCTTAGGGTGACGTTAAGGATGTGACGTCACGCAACCGGAAGTAAAGCCGAGAAAGGGTATAGGAAGGGATTGGTGTGCAATTTGAATGTACCGAAGACTAAAATGGGTAAACAAGAAGTGAATTAATGTGACGTAGAGGATGTGACGTTCCGTAACCGGAAGTAGAGTCGATAAAGGACATATGAAGAGATTGGCGCACAATTTGAAAGTACGAAAGACTAAAATGAATAAACAAGACGTGAAATAATGTGACGTAGAGGATGTGACATCACGCTACAGGAAGTAGAGCAAAAAAAAGAGCGTAGGAAGGGATTGGCGCTCAATTTTAAAGTACTAAACACTAAAATGGGTAGGCAAGAAGTGAATTTAGCAACTAGAAGCAACCAGAAGCAACCAACAGCAGCATCCCTGCTTTCGCATTACTCCAATGCAGATGCTGCAGTGCTCTTTCATTTTTTCCATGGACGAATCGAGTGTGCAGTACAAGGCGGCAGAGCACAGTACCGAAAACAGAGTACTGCACTCCTTTGACATGTACGCCAAATACTGGATGTCGCCAAATAGAACCCTAAATCCATGCTCGTTTGGACCCGGGCAGAACCGAAACCCTCCTTCAAAGTGCAGCGAGGTTTAATGACCCTCCTACAACGACTGAATTACGAAATAAAGATACGCTGCAAAAGAACGCCGAGGTAATATCAAGCACAGACTGCGAATTCCTATATACAGTCTGCACTACTTAAACAATCCTTTCAGGGCATGCACGTTAGGTTTTCTCTTGTCCTTGTTTCTCGCTTCATTGCACTCAAGATCTGCACTCTTCAAACCCGAAGTATAGGTGACTACCTTGTCACAAAGGGAGAGATGTGGCATTTTAGACTACATTAATTTTTCTGTAGGGTATTGATGAGTCCCAACTGCCTCTCCTTTTTAGTAAGGGCGAAAATTGGCAGAACCGTCATTGGTGTTAGTAATTAAGATTGCTTGATCTCGGAAGAACTCAAGCAGCTCTTCGAAGTCTTGTTATAAGCACAACAATGAAACTTTCTAGAATTGTTTTAGCGTGAAATTAACAGATTGAATTTTCTGTGCCTAGCGCAACCACATGCCAAAATTCGTTGCCGCTTTGGCACCAAAGCAGCACAAAATCACTACAAAAATAAAATGTTTTTGCTTTGCTTAATATTACCGCAGTGAACCAATTTCTTTACTTTTCTGACAATTCAGCGATAGAATAACATTTGCATCCCATTATTCAAAGATTTAAACAACATAAAGGCATTCTCATAAATGGTAAAACAGCCCTTCACGAGCATATAAGCTAAGCAATGAAAGCAACCCCTCACGATGCATAGCGTGTTGGCCAGCTGCCAGCGGTAGGAAAAAGCAAGTGACTGGAAATGCATACTTAGCTCAAGAAATATATCAGAAAGCGCTATGGTTCGCTAGTATTTCCTATTTAATTCTGAGGTTAAAACGCACAATAAGGAATAAAATGTGTTTATAGGTAGGCATGAATGCTGATATGAACCTGAGTAGCCAGATAACGTAAATGCAGGGATTTTGCGAATAAATTCAAATCTCAGAAAACAGGAAAAACGCCATGTGGTCAGCAGTGTAGGAAGGCCAACTTAAGTGTAATGCAATTGTAAAGCAATATTTCTTGAAATATTTCAACGCGGTGAATGATACAGCGTTTGCTCCATTATTACGTCGTTTTAATGTCTTCCCCAGACTAGTGCATATACGCCCTGTGGTTGGGGCTTAGTGAAGCTCATGTAAATTGCACGTAAACGAAGTTATGAGCGCATTTCGAGGTAAAAGCACATATGTTATAATTGTGGAATATGTATTATGTGTTATGGAACGACGTGCTCCCCTATGCTCAAACCAGGAACGTCTATGGACCGTATGGCGGCTGCGACCGGCCATTGAAACCAAGACATCACCCAGGAGCGACAAGGTTTTGCAACAGCTGTCCCTAAGAATTTCCATTAGGCATCACACGATTCATTCTTATCAGGCGCCACAGCGGCGATCGCAGGTGCAATCTGGCTGCTCCATGAAGCATCTGAGAATGCACACGCATTCGTGTCGCATCTTGGTTCACTAGTCGAAGGAACAACAACGGCGACTGCCCGGTGAATTTGTAGCACGAGCCACAGATGAAAGAGCCGTTCCTACTGCTGACTACGTAAGCCGGCTACGCGATATCATGTGCAAGCTTAGTGCCACGTCGCCTCGTCAGTCAGCTTCACGACCCGTCCATGAGCACTCGGAGCTGGGGTCTTGATCCCATATTTTTATGTTTCATGAGGCCGTGTCACGACCTCTTACATCGGCGTACGACGGTCCGTTCAAGGTGCTCTACCGCACGAAAAACATTGACGTTGGACATTCGAGGTCGACGCGAGGTTGCGTCTACTGACCGTGTGAAGCCGGTCCATGTGGACAATTCCCCAACGTCAGCGCACTACACGCGTAGTGGGAGGGGAAGAAGTGCGTCAGTCCGTATGGATCTTTAGTAAGACGTCGGCAACGCACTAGGGAGGGACAGATGTAGCGACCTACATGCTCGCGCCGCGCCGATAGTTTACCTTTCCCGTGAGAGAAGGGAGGAAACAAGAAGGAGCAACACGGAAGCTCCTAGCGGTCAAAAGGAAAAAAATAAAGATCGGTCTTGGTTCGGGATTTACGGCTCTCAGTCACTCATTCCTGACCTGCGCTAGCGTCCCAACAAGCTCAAAGTCTTGTCAAGGAAAGGTCAAGTAATGATGAAATACTTCAGAGTCTTTTTAAGTTGCACGAATTTAATTGAGAAGTTTGCATTCAGGAGAAATGGCTGCTGTAAAGATTCATTTTTAAAAATTTCAAGCACAATTAACCCTATCGGGTGGCTGGTGTACGATCGTGCCGCAATCCTAATTTGTACTCTAAGGAGCCGAAGAGAGAGTCTGCTTAATGATCGTAGCCACGTGGCTGCTAAGCGAGTCTCTGTACTCTACTGTAATGGCATTCTAGTTAGAGATACATGTGCCCCTCCTGCTTGGGCCATAAGGCCTGCAGTATTATGAAATAAATAAATAAATAGTTACTGGCATTGCAAAAAACTGCACTTCTCGTTTTGCTGCTAAGACAAACACTAATGATGCAGCGTGATGCAGTGCCGTCATCATCATCGAATGGTTTGCTTTTCAGAAGGCAACATCATTCTGTGCTAAAGTAGGCAAAACGCGCAAACTAATATTGAAGCAGATGACAGATTATCAAACTTGCATAGATATAAATGGCCGGTCGTCTCAGATCACTCCTGGCATTTAAATCGCGATAGAGCCGTTCAAGTTTTTGGAGCGGAAGCTATATTTTTCTCATGCAAAGCACAAGGTCATTTCGTTTCGCACCAGTGAGCTTTAAAGCATGCATATAACCGCATCACTCCCTTGCTCGGCAAGTGCGCGCCTATCCACGTGATTCGTTGCTCGCCTGATGAAAGAGCGGACGCTGCTCTGTGCTTCTGAGTGCCATCGGGCAACCGGTTGCAGGTACTGGTCGTTGGGCTGTGAATCGAAGACGCCAGGTCGAATCTGACCGTTCTGCAGAGGTTGTACGCCGTTTACCATTTGAAAAAGGGTTTGTGACCTTGACCTAAGGAAGTGTAGACATCCACCCAAAATTGAAACCGATACATCGCCTTGCTTTTCCCAAAAATTAACTTTAAAAAATCTAAAAATATCATGAAATGAAAAGGTGGCGCTACACAGGCTATCGTCTACTCTAAACGCCAAGTATGGGCGTCCTCTTAACATCAAGCCGTCCAACAATGTACAATCTTCCTAAGCAAGGTAAAACCATACATAACACAGCTTTCACTCGTATTACTGGTTTAAGACATGTTTAAATTCCGACAATTTGTTTTGTTTGCTTTTTTTATTCCATTTTATCGAATTTGTTAAGCAGGTTGCAGAGGGTCTTTCCGTTTTGCGGCTGTGCGGCGAATGGCTTTCCCAGCGGGCATGCCTTACTCAACGCGTCGTCTGACTAAACGTTAGTGTTGTCGGTGCATCCATAACCACACGTGAAAAAAAAAAAGTCTTGTTAAAGGAGTTAACTAATACATTATGTACATTTTAAAGCATGCTCCTGGCCGCATTCTGTTTTTGCTACCTTTTTCCTTGGTTACTTTACCGGTCTGGTAAAGAAGTTTATTGGAAGTTGGAAGCGCTGAACACCACTCTCTTGCCTGTTCTAGGCCCTGTTCTGATATTCCAATACCTAGTGTGCACACGGAATTACCGCGCTATGTTTCATGCAATGCTTTGCTTCACTTTCGTTTTCAGCGTATTTTATCATCCGACGCAGGCACAAAAACTGCTCTCCGAAATCCAGCATCAAACAATTCGTGATATGAGCTCTCTATAAGTATTTCGTATGGTATATTTAGCAAAAAATCTGCCGGTTTCCATCATATTACAGGCCGTAAAGTATCATAGTGAGCAAGTCAGTATAATTCGCACCTGAAGTCATGCTATAGCACGTAGTAAGGGGCCACACACGCGTGAAACCGGCAGCAGACACCGTCACCAGTCACGGGTGCGAAATTCGGTTTAATTTTATCGGTTTAACATCCTAAAGCGACTCAAGCTATGAGACTCTCTGTAGTAGACGAGTCCGGAGATTTCGACCACCTGGAATCATCAACGGCAGTTGACATCGCACAACACATAGGCGCCTTGCTATCCGCCTCGGTCGAAAGACTGCCGCCGCGGCCATTATTCGATCCCGCATCCTTGGGTACAGGAGTCGAGCGCTCTAACCACTACGGCAGCGCGGCGCGGTGCTGGTATGAAATTAAATAAATACTTCCTGATTTCTTCCTCCATTTTGTGGGCATTTACATGACATGAACGCTGTATGGACGTTACTTTACGTAATACACTGAGTCATTTTTTTGAACCATTTGATGTGCCTTAAAAAGTAGAGATGGCTGAAGAATACAGGAAGCGCCTTGATTCCGAGAATTTGAGTCGCTGTTGATTATAATATTCTTGTTCTGTTGTCTGATGTGCATCACAACAGAAGCAGTGCACTTTTTAAAACACCGATACGATATATATTTCAGAGTATATGTAAAAGAGTGCCAGGAAGAAAAACCATGATTAGTAGCAGTGCTAAAGGTAAGGAATGAGATACGAAGGTAAGGCTTACCTTTGAGGCAAATAAGGCTACTCTTGTAAGGTTCAGCCTCCACGGGTAATGTAGATCGATCACGAAACACGCCAAACTCTTTCACGAGGCACTCCTTGATCATATCGGGGTCGGTGAGCATTAGGTAGGGCTCACTGTCGAGGAAGATGCCGAACACCTTACCGTACTCCTGGATCCAGTCTCCCATCACCTGTATAGCATCGTAGAAGAAAATACGCACAGACCTACACAATTCCGGGGTAGAAAACAGCATACTATAGTCTCATTCTTGTATTTGATTATATGAATAACAACAGCTGTGTCTTAAAAAATTCACTTAATGTTTGTACAACAACCGAAGTGAGCCCACTTTTTCAGCGAATAACTTGCAGCTGGTACCTCATTCTATATTTTACTCTCTAACGCTCCATCACCTGAAGTTTGGTGAAAAGCAAAGAGGGCGCATGGTGCTCTGAGTTTGGAATGGGTTGTGCGGAGGGAAGAGGGGTGACAGAATATTGCTGAAACTGACAATAAAGGAATATGATATGAAAAAAACTATTAGGCTGAGTTTTCTTGAAACGCGAGGATTCGAGCGTCCTCATAATTTTTTATACGTCGTTTTGAATTCTAGCTTGTTTCTATGCCACCTTTTAGAGCCGCCGTGTGCTAGACACATAACGTTTACCAATCAAATGTAATTAAATCAACTTTTTCGGAAATGAACACAGTACACGCCAATGGTATAAGGTCAAAGCAGGAAGGTAATAGCGGACCTAATGACGAAGCCTCACCCCGCGTTGTACATCAATGGCAGAAGGGTGGACAACCTCATTACCACAAAAAGCAAAATCAAAATCTATCAGATTGTGCTTTGACATAAGTAGAAATTAGAACATATGTCATTGTAAACAAAGAGAATGCACCATGATGCTATGCAATTCGCTACACAAAAAGAAAAAAAAATAACAAGAAAAAGCAAACATCACATGTGAGAAGTATGGGAGCATCGGTAGAAAGCGAGACTGCCAACTTAATTTTTTAATATAAATTACTTTTACTAGTCAGAGCATTATCAACTATTACAGGATAGGCACTGAATATTGTAGTGACCTGGTTATCTGTGTGTTGGGTGCCATTTTATTTCGTGCGCGAGTACAAATGGGAGAAGTAACATGTAGATTGTAGTCTATATTTTTGTCCAGATATGTTGTTCTGGAAGATGTGATGTCTTTTTTAATTTTCAGCAAAAATATATACAAGAGAACGTTTTTATCACAATGGAAAAGGGGGAGGGGGATATGAAACGCCTGAATAAACGGCCGCCCAAAGAAGGGTCTGGGGATCTTCGCGCAAAGCTTTGTTTTGTAAAGGAAATAATCTACTTGAATCAGATTAGTTACCTGTACCCGATATTAAATTGGAGTATACTATTTGAGAATAGATAAGAGCAAAATACAACTGCTATTTAGTATGAGTGGGCAACAGGTGCCTGATGCAACTGATCACATCAGTAGATCGAATTACATGTAAACGAACATGATTTACATGGTCATCCGAGCCTAGGTTAGAGAGAAAAATACGCCGAAGATTTATGTGGAGTTTGCAGATTCAATGAGGTTATTGTTGAACTGGAGTTGGATGAGGTAGTCTGTAGGCTTATTTTTAAATGGCTCTGTCAATCTCGCCTACTTCCTCGCAATCAGCTTTGCCGGCTATGTCGCTTTAACATGCCAGCTGTCGCAGCCCGTCTCACTGAGCAACACATTTTCAAGATCACGCCTTTCAATACAGCGTTCTCTTCACACATAGTACTGTCCACTCCACATCGAATCTTCCCACTCTGCACGAAAGCCCTATTTAAACTAAATTCAGTGACTAAAGCCTTGGCAGACGAAAACAGATTATCTTATCCAAACGCTGCTAAACCATTTTTAGATTTGTTTTGTATTGTACAAAAATGACATGTCTCTATCCTCTCTGTACGAGAGGTATCCATGTGAAATTGATTTTCGACAGCGACGCCCAAATAAGCTCGACTTATATAGATATCTTGAAGTACCAAAAATGAATTTTTCGCGCTTAGTGTTCATAAAGGTCAAGCGTGCACCGCCTATTTTCAAACGACAAGCCGGAGTCTTTCTCTTTCAGAAATAGAAATCACTGCTGATTGTTGCAGACCCGAATGTGAGACTTCTAATTTCAGTAAATGAAAAAAAAAAAAAAAAACAGAATGTCCTCACACATGCAAGCCCTTTGTCGCCTGATGATTTAGCAAAGAAGGCGGGAACATTTCCTTGCAAACGTGTTGCAGAAATGCGCAATCTGCATTCTTAGCAAGTGGTCAAAATCACCAGCGAAAGCTAGGTAACTTGGTTATCAACAGCCCCATCATAACTTCGACATACTCGAAAGAGGTGTTGGTGCCGCCCTCACATGTAATGTGCACAGCAGTATCAATAACTATAGTCTGCTAAGAATCATTGTTACCGTGTGATGTTTTCAATATTTTAGCTTTTTTCTCATCTCGTAATATTTTTGGTATAAATTTGCAGTTAATTTCATTTATCGTTAGGACGTTTCATTTATCCTTAGGGCTATACAAAAGCAGCAGAGCAGGTTTTCCTGGACGAATGATCCCTTCTCCTTAGGACGTTTCTCTTAAGACGTAAAAGGAGATTTGCCTTCGACACCCTGGACGTAGCATTCGTTATCCAGAAGTCCTTACAAGGATATTCAGTACCATTTTATGGTGCTGCTGGTCTCTCATATCATATGATGAAGCAGCATGGCTTTAAGCACTGTGACTTCGAGGACAAAATTTTCAAGTTTAACCTACTCACATGAAGGGATAGGTTGACTCAACAATATCGTGACAACGTTTGTATAAGTACGTCATGTTGAAATGAAAGTCTATTAAACACTGTTATATCGTGGAGACGTGCAAACCACGCCTTATTTTTCCACGGTCATTCAGTAATCATGCCAATAGAAGCAATGCACATAAAATTGGTGAGGAACCTAAACTCTATATTTACGTGCATGCCACGGCACTGTGAATGGCGCCAGCGCGCGGATCCAGTTTTGGACGTGTGCATTTCACTTGCAAGAAATCCACTCCCATGGTGTAGATTACATACACACTAGTTCGCTCACCAACAAAGTCCCATAGAAAGGAATTTTCGCTAGTGGTCTGCTACTCCTAAAGCGTCCGTGGAATACACAACGAATAAAAAATACTAATTAACTATACTGAAAATACACCACTTAAAAGATGACAGATTAATTGCTCACCCAAGTACCTTTGGCGTTATACTGAGTGTTATTATTTAATTATATTACAAACCCTTTCATCGGCATCAACCTAATGATCCTGATGATTCCGATGGAGTGGGTTCTGCATGTTCACATTCCGTACGCCATCTTTGATGTACCCTGGCCCCGTGTGTAGTGACCACCCAGGGGCTCTAATAGTAGTCAAATAATTTTACTACTTTTTTAGGAAACTATGAAGCGACGCTGGTATATGTGTTAATTCGTCTTTTACTGCTGTCCTAAAGAACTGTCCTCAAGTCCTCTAATAGTACGTGTGAGTACCCCAGAGTATGAAAATAACGGCATCTATGGTAGATTTGCGTTTTTATTTATAAAATACGTAACGTTGTAGGCGACTGCTTCTGATTGAGCCTTTGTTTGGCTGCAGCAGTTCCCTCCAGTTTTCGTCGCACGGACCAAGCTCCCATTGAATATTCCTTTTAACTATCAGAAAACGCTTACGGATGCACCTTGTTATTGTCAGATGCACTAGTCATCCCTGAATGAAGGGTATAATTCGCAGGTGCAGTGTACTACTAGAAACTTACTTTGAGGTGTTTCCAGTTCTTGCCCATTTCTATGGGCTGCTGACAAAGCTCCTCTCCCATCCGGCGAAATACTTCGCGCGACTCCGTAGAGCTCATATTCTTATCAACTCAATGTTCATTTTCAACAGAACAAGAAATACTGCAGCACAAAAATATAAGCAACGTGGTTAGCAATTTAATAAGGCGTCGCAGACAGCTGTGGTGTGGACAACGAGGATAACCCTTGCCTGAGCCAAAAAATTGATTTTGAAGCGCAGTCCTTGTATTCGCAGCCCCTTGAATCTAAAATGTTAATGCATATTCTCTACCTGCATCTTTATGAATGTCTCACGCTTGCCCCTGTGAATGCACAGCTTTCACTTGGCCGCCCAACATAGAGAGCTCCTAATAAGCGCGTGCAGAAAATTGAGTCGAGAAAAGCACTCACCTTGATTTGGTGCTTCCTAAATTCCGAGAAATTCCCACTGAAAAACCTCGGTTTCGGTCCAGGAATGCCGAGCCTCCGGAATATCCCAAGCTGGCGCTTCCTTCTGGCAACCCAACGTAGGGCGACCCCCACGAATAACGCGACCAAAACCCCTAGAACCATGCTGGGGAACATTCTGAAGTGTGCCGAGGACATTAAGCAGCAACTCTTTTCAAGCGTAGGCCTTAGTGGTAGCTCGTCTCTCTGCCTCGCTCCTGACATCCGTCTATGAATTATGAAGTGCTAGGTAGAAACGATGAGGCCCTTGGAACCTTTCTTACGTCCAATCCGAGGAGAAAGCAACAGCTTGTGGATTGCCGGCTAACACAAGTCCTCCTCTAAGGCCATGCTTTCGTTCGACGAAAACAACGCGAAACAAGTTGCTCCGCTTATTTCGCAAGAAAAACAACCATGCTCTAAATAATGCCCTTTTATCGGCGTGTGAATATTCCGCGGTAGGAAATAATGAGTAATTGGTCGGCGCTGCACTCATTAACATCCACGCACAGGTTGGCTGGCCTCGTTCCAGTAAACGGGCTGGCACTTGTTGCTTTTTCCTGTTGTGAAGCTGCTACATCAATTTGTATTTTTCTTTATTCACAACTTCCTTGGCAGGCGCCCCATTCTTCGCTTCTGCCTGCGTTAAGTCATTGTGCGGCGCAAAAGGCATTATAACCGTTACCGGCACATTCTGAATCTCAAATGAACTTAAGCTTGCTGCGAATAGGTGAAATTCTCTCAGCTTGTGACTTTCCCAACTTTACACAATTCATTGAATTCATCAGTTTTGCGACGAGGTTGAAAACACGAAAGAAGTTGGGATCTGATGTGCTATGCTTTACTGTTCGCTACAGATCGATGATATTGAACATCTTCATTTGGAAGTGAATCGAATATGGAAATACATATATAATTAAAATACCTCAGGTATTAAATAGTTATACATTTATCCATGTTTCATTGGAGACTAGCAAGAGCTAGGCATGATAAGAAACATGTTGGGTACATGCAGTCATTCTCGGGACATAGAGCCTATATACGAAGGGAATGGTTGATGCAGCGCTTGACTTCTGGCACATTTATATTCTTGATTATTTTTCGCAGAGAATATTTACTCAGGTTTGCACAATGGTCTTGTTACTAGAACTTTCTATAACAGATAATGTAATAAATGTAAAATTCAATTAAGTACTAGGACAAAACAATTATACGAAAATATGTAAGCTAGATCAATGCAGCACACATCATACAAAATTTGTGAAGCCAGTGTGAAGCTACGATTTCTCCGGGAAGCATGGTCAGGAGAAAAAAGAACATTTTAGAATTCAAGCTTTTAAGCTGTAAAAGTGATTCATATCCATCACAATGTCTCAGGACTGCAATGCTTGGGGCCAAATTTTTGAAACACTCCTTATCTGAGGGAGGGCGCTTTAAGGCGCTTTAAGAGCGGCTCGCATTCATTCAGTGAATTTTTAAAAACCTCTTACTAAGGAACACTTTGTGAGGCTTTCTTTGGAGCGCCTTTTTCTCTAGGTAGACACTGCCCTACCTTTTATGCTTCATTTTATTGCTTCTTCACTGGAACGCATGCTTTCCTGTACTACTTCTTTCGCGCTTGCGCACAAGGGCGTCTCTGGCGGCTCGGACGACGCCAAATGCGACTGGAAGAGTGCGAAGAACGGGCATTCTTTGCTGCTCGTGCAGAGCCTCTCCGTTTTTGCCAGGCCAACAATGTTTGGTTTGTCAAGCCAAGTATAGCTTTGAAACAAAACGTATCAGATAAAAGACGGAAACATATAGGAGCGCACTTCGAAAGAAACAACACAATAAATTTGTATTTCCTTTTATTACAATTTGAAACATTATACCTGAAACATTAGGCGCATATTCCCGACACTAGACGGGTACAAGTGGCTCCTCGTCGCTCTGAGTGCCCCCTTAGACAAGGAGCTGCTAAAGGAGGGTTAGAAAATTAGACACCTCCTTTAAACGCCTCTTAAGTTTAAGGAGAATGGAGGACTCCTCGTGGAGGGTAAGGAAATAGAGTAAGCCAAAGAGCATTTTGAAATTCAGCCTTTAGTGTATTTCGTTGTAAGCTCCCTCATGCATCCCCAGACCTTACTTTATTCATCTCTGCGTACGTTTCTTCTTAATTGTCTATGCAATTCCTTATCTCCTGACAACGCGTAAGCGTTGAACCTATGCTCTGTCACTGAAAATGCGTGTGGTTAACTGAGGGCGCTAGATTCCTTTCCGTAAGTTTTTTTCTACGCAAACAAAACATGATTAAAAAAGTCTATGGTTATCGCAACCTAGTTCACACACAAAAAAACGCGCCTTCTTCATAAGCTGGTGTCACACCCTTCACTGTCTCGAAAACGGAGAGAGAGAAATAACTTTTATGCGGACCCGTGAAGGATTACGCATTTCTTGTGACGGAACTGCACCGCAGCATCTTGACTTAATTGCACTGTGCCATACTTCCTGCCCTCAACTTAAGTAGAACCCTCGTGGTTAGCCTCCACGTTTTTGCTCCGTAGGTGAGTACAGGCAAGATGTAACTGTTGTATACTTTCCTCTTGAGCGATACCGGTAAGCTGCTAGTCATAATCTCAGAGGGCTATGGAAAGTAAAATTGCAGGGATAACGTTAACAGATAGGAAACATGCGAGTGGGTCAGAGAAATAACTCAAGTTACTGACATTCTAGTGGAAATTAAGAAGAAGAAATGGGCATAGGCAGGACATGTTTGCGAAGAGAGGATAACCGATGGTCGCGTAGGGTAACAAACTGGATTCCAAGGTAAGGAAAGCGTAGCAGGGGGCGGCAGAAAGTTAGGCGAGCGGATGAGGTTAAGAAGTTAGCAGGTGTCATGTGGATGGAGCTAGCACAGAACCGGGTTAATTAGAGAAAAATGGGAAAGGCCTTCGCCCTGCAGTGGGTATAGTCAGGCTAATGATGATGATAATGATGGTGATGATGATATTTCCTGTCGGCCGACGTCTGTGAGTTTGGCTGCTAATGACAGCACATCGTCGCGAGATTCACGGGTGGAAACCTCGTTCTCACACCGCTACGCAAACGTAGCTGCCACGATCAGTCACCGGAAACGGTTCTGCGCCCCGCCGTGGTGGCGTGTGGTAAGGGAGGTCGACTACGTAGTCGTGCGACCTGGGGTCGATCTCGTCACCGGCGGAGGCATTCTGACGTAGGCGAAACGAGAAGTTACCATATATTATGCGATATCATTGTATGTCGAAGAATGCCAAGTGATCGAAATGAGCCGAAGCCCTCCATACCTGTGTCCAATACAAAACCGGCGTGACTTTAGGACGGTGAGTTAACTAAACTAAAACAAACCACTCATCCCTATAGGCTGCAGTCCTGTCATAACGCATAGAAAACACGAGTAATTGTCTTGACTTTGATTCCCATTCTTGTTTCTTGGTATTTGTAGAGTGTCACGTTGTACTTTGATTATTTTCCTTCCTCATGGGCCGCCAATAAAATGTTCATTTCTAACAAGACACAAGTACATTGACGTAATTGCAAATTTTTCTGCGGTGACAGATTCCTTCGGCGTGTAGAATTCACCATGTAGATAATATAAAAATGAAGTAGCAAGGTGCATTATTATATGCACTTGCGCCACTGCATACGTTTTTAACAGTTAAATTTCTCAAGTATACACTTACACTTCTATTGTTTTTGTTATTAATGGAAATCTGATTTAGGACTGACAAAAATAAGCTACGATCATTACCGGGAAGGACGATTAGATTGCTTTGAAAAAAAGAAAAAGAGGAGAACCGGCATTCTTATAGCGAATGAAATTATTTTGGACCGGATCTTCCTAACTGTCTTAAAGAAATACTTGCTTTGACTTTGTGCGCACATATGGCCCCCCAAAAAGACTTAAGCTGAACCGGGGAGGCGTTTTGTGGCCACATATTGCACGCTTTAATCATCCCGATTTTACATAATGCATTCGAATTTTCTTGAGGTATGGTAAAGAACTGCTAATTGCAACCAGCATCAGTCCTTAGTTATAAGTAAAAAAATCCACCATACATATGCATGAGCATCTTTGGAAGCGGGTTGCCCCCCCCCCCCCCCCCCCCCTTCCCCCCATTGCAGGTTCGCATGAAAAGGCAGTCTTTAAGGCAAAACGCGTTTTATATGGTGTTAAATGAGGGTGCAAAGGAGGTTCTATGCACGTCTCCGTATCTTTTCCAAGGTGGATATCATTTATCTACATTGTGTGGCATATTGATTACATGATTATTTACTGAAATTTTGTAACACTTTTATGTGTGACTTTAAGGGCTAAATATCATTGCGAAGTCAAAATATGTCAGCGTCAAAGTTGAGCCCCATTTCTAAATTTTGATAATCAGCCATCTCAGTCGGAATATTGAATGCTAAAATTACGTTAAAATTTGTTAGAATGATAAATGCTCGTTCTTCCAGGTTTCATGCATTGCAAGTATTATAATGGCGCCAAAGCAAAGTTAACTACATCAAGATTACATCAAATACACAAACAGCGTTTAAGGCTGTTGCTTAAGACACAGAATAGACGCCATTTTATTGATATAAATGCCGCAGAGCAAACCCATTAAGCTTTGAAATTTATATCTTTGATGGTCATAATTCGGACCCCACTGTCAATAGGAAACATTAAAAGCAGGGCCTACTCGTGATGATGAATGCCTCCAATCTCGCATTACCACTGTTAACATCGGAATAAAGTTGATTTGCAATACTGGCTAATTAATCGTGTAACTTTAGGGCTGAATCATGTGCATGATGTCCGCCTTCCTGTAAAACCAACTTGCACAAGGCACACAGAATTATTTGTTTTATTATTTCCAGCGCAGTTTTTGAACGAGAAAAAAAATTACTTCATACAGCGAAGCAGCCAGGCAAGTGGCTCAATATATATCGTGCTATTGAAAAATGAAATAAGGAAAGTGAATTTTTCTAGTTCACGAATTCATCTGCCATTCATGTCATGCAGTTCAGGAAAGGCCTATCAGAAAAAACAATCGCACCGGCTTAGCGGTTTCGACATTCGGCTGCTGGTCTCGATCCTAACAGCAGAAACCGTTTTGAATACTGGGAAAGTGTGGAAGCAGCCCTGTGCTCTTCCAGGTAAGCGAACGGGAGAAAAAGAACCACGGATTAGGAAAAAAAAAAGTTTCAGCTCTGCTTTTAAGATCGTGGCAAACGTTCTTAGATACAGACACTTGAAAAATTATGCTGCCGAGCCGCGCTGCGAAGTGGGCCCAAACAATCGCCGCTCCGGTGTTTTTGATCGGATGGATGGAATATAGAGGCGTCCCATTTGAAACGGGGTGGTAGCAGTAGCTATCATGCTCATTTTTCTCCCTATATCTTAATTATTGTTTTAGATTGGTTAACTATACCATTATTCTATTTATTGAATTTTTGTCTCTACATTACTAACATTATGTCACTTTTCTGCTTTTAAGCCACCAATCTTCGAGTCGTGTTTCGCTAGCTTCCACCGCCGGTTTATTCACCCGGCCACTGGTATCTCTAAACCCCAGTGCTTCAGGAACAGTGATTGCGCCTGCATCAACTTCCGGATGGATACCATTACATTCGAGTATAATTTGGTCAATTGTTTCACTGGAGTTACCACATACAGCACATGCTTCATCTTCATTAGCAAGAGATTACAGAAGCATCAGCGGGCGAGTAGGAGAGGGGGAAGGAGATTGGGCGTGCTGGACGAAATTCAGGTGTTTGCGGAAATAAAGTGGATGCAGATGGCAAAATACCTGGTTATTTGAAAGCTCATAACCCGGTTTCCCAAAGACCTACAGTCATTTCAAGCGATTATTTTACGCGGCTGCGACAAAATATTAATTCGCACATGCTCGCATCGCGTACGCTTTCGTAGCCGCAAGCGCATTCACCTTGCTACGAAGTGCTATTTGTTTTATTTTATAGGCGGCCATTCCAGTGTTCGACTTTTGTACGAATAGGGAATACTGGGCGCCGGCCAGCTTTTTGGAGTGAAGATGATGATGATATCGAGCTGACGCTGTTCGCGGGTGCGCGGCGCGCGGTACGGGTAGAAGAAGATCGAATCTTATCGAAGGTAAGCCGCTGTTTACCCAACAGTGCCGTTTCCGCCCGCATAGAAAAATTTCAGGCGTGCTATATCATGTACTGCATGGAGCCTAATGTCGGTTTGGTATTTCCTGTGCCTATGTAGCGAGTCTCAAGCAGAGCTGGGAGAAGCGGCAACCCTCTGGTCCAGCTGAGGTAAAGCGCGACGAATCATCGAAGGACCACGTCAGGCATCGCGACGGTCAACACTGCACTGACGCGCTACGAGCTCAGGTGGGCTAGTAAATGCACGTGCGAAATGAAAATTTATCCGCGCTCTATTTTCTCCCCGTTTTTGTAGTGCCATTAAAACGCTACCGCACCGGAATTTTTAATATTCACGCAAATGATCCAGAGATAACTGGCTTCATTCAAAGGAGCATCTGCACGCCTAATAGTTTGTAGAATAACCTCTGTAGACGGGGAAATGATATATGTTGAGACAGTCACAAATTTGAGTCTCATTTATTTGCCACAGTTATCGTATCCGAGCTCACGACAACTAAACGATGTCTGCATCTCTTTTAAGGAGGTAATTATAGAACTGAGCCAATTTATGCGGTTTGGGTCGGTGCGATGAAACTCATCGCTTTCACAATTCCTTGTATTCATACGGCGGTAGCAAGAAAAATAAGTGATTATCAGATTTAGCAACGTATACGATAGTCTGTTGGCCTGAAAAACCACGCTAATTCATAATTTATCTCTGACACACTATTCATTACGATGAGACTTCCTACCGGAGGTTAAAGTACTTTATGTGCGCTTGTTGGTACTTGATTGATCACGGAAGAGCTGGATAAAAACACAGAGAACAACTTTGCAGCTTGAGCGTCTTGTGCCTCAATGCGACGTTTGCCTTTTTCTGCTGTTCATTTAATTTCTTCGCTCCGATGCTTTCATTTCACCATGATTAGAACAGATGGCCTTTTATCGTGAAAACAGGCAATTTAGAGTTAGGATTCTCAGTAAACTATAGTTGCCATGTCAGTCAAGGAAAAATTATTGGGCCAATTATGGTCTGCTTTTAAGGGCGTGACGTCATAAAGCCTCGCTTTAACCAAGCCGTATAGACGTATCTGCGTGGCCTAGGTGTAGCGTGCTTGTCCTGGCATTCAAGAGCACTGGAAGGCTGATTCGTATTTCAGCTTCCCATTGCAAATGAGCAGTTGGCACCTCCTCCCAACGTTTTGGTATCACGTGGTCTTGTGAAGCCGCACAAACCACTCAATAAGCAATGCTTGTCCATGCCAGCTACTATAGCTACTGCCTGCCTTTACCATGCTGGTGATTTTTCGTGCACGACGCTGACGTCAACATCGACGCCTATAACATTCATGCTAAACGAGCGCAAAGGACAAATACGGAAGAAAAGACAGCACTACAGCAGAAGCGCTCGTTTAGCATGAGTACCTACCAACTCGCCCAACTCCTAAAGTTTACGCCTATAGCAACGTCGGATTTCCACCGTAACCCGCCCTTTAACGCCATAGTGTTAATATTAACAGCTTTTAAAAAGTCAAATATTGCCATATTTTCACTGAAGCAAAGACAAAGCTATAAAGACTGCTCGAGCCATGTTTTATACCCACTGTTCGCCCTATACTGCGAATATATACGGTTATATTTCTCCATTAGTTTTCACACTGTCCCGCAGGTATCCTCGTGGCATGAGGAGCCGGCATGGACGCCTTTTCCTGGTGAGACTACTCGCCTTGACTTTGTTGGCCGCTTTATTAGCATTGTGCGATTAAAGCCGTTATGCTTTAAGCCGCATTAGAAAGAGCCTCCTAAACAAACACTTATAAGTCAAGCGAATGCACCACTCTGAGCGGTAGCGCGAGTGATCATAGACCCGATGACTGTGGTATCTCGAGCAATAAGGGAAAATTATCTTGCCTCCATAACCCGCGTGAGCACATTCATAGGGTATTGAAAGCGGGTTAAACCCTTTATGGCAGGAACTCTGATATCATGAATGGCAGTTCGCCAGTATAATTCAAGAGAGAAGTATATCCGCTTAAAAAATTATTGCGCCTCAAACGGAGGCTTGTTTGCGATTTAGCCGTGAAAAAAGCTTGCGTATATAGTAGATGTTGACAATAGTGCTTACCTGGTTTAGCCGCAAATTATAAGAAAGCAGAACCACCTGCGACGAGATTAGGAACCAAAAAACACCAACGCCGACTTGTGACGCCATCTGGCGTCACTGAAGAAAGCACCGTTATTATAAAGCACCGAGGAAAGAAGGACATGTTTTCACAGTGACGCTAGATGGTACCCCTATTGCCACAGTCGGGGAAAAAACGTTGCTGGTGACATCTGCCCTCTCAATATCATCGAATATAATTCTGGTTTCACAGCACGTGTGGTCAAACCAGCTAAGGACCATTGTTAAGCTTACTACGCAACAAAAGGGCCAGCAACGAAAGGCTTTCTGCACCGGTCTGGCAGCAAATGAGCCTCCGGCTGAGGCGAGAGAATGTTTCGAAACGGTTCATATAAAGTTGCAAAACATTGCATATAACAGCTGTGCCTTACCGCCACTCGTAAATGGGGCAGTAACGTCAAGGGTAACAGAAAGGGTTGGAGTTATAATGCGTATAGCGCAGAGAACAGGAAATAAAAATGAAATGTGTAACGGGGGTGGGAAGGTGTCATGCAGAGCGGTTGAGACTCGAGTAATGACGCCTATAGTCAAAATCATGAAGTCGAAATGGGCATGGGAATAGTATGTATGGCAAGGCAAGATAACCGGTGGACACCGGTCGCTAAGGGCAACTAACTAATTTCCAAAAGAATGCGTGGAGGATGGTTAAAATTAGGAGGGAGAAAGACATTGGAGTGAAGTATTTGCGCCGCAGTGGGGTAGTCAGGCTAGGTATATTTTACGCCGGATACGCTAACATTCTCCTTTCGAAGCATTCGACGTCGTGTCTCCCAGGAGCCAGCGTCCTCCTCCGTCGTCGACGCTGCGCGCGTTCGTGCTTCACAGCTTCGTGGTGCTTGTCGTGACGGCGCTGCTCCTGGCCACCGTGCTCACCATGAACTTCTCGCGCATCGAGGAAGGTAAGACAAGACGGGACCTCATGCCATATTGCTAGTGTCACTTATTTCAGGTTATCCGCGGGATGCGCAACATAGGAAATTATGAATAAGGAGTTCGTGTCAAACCCCGTATGGCCTCTTTCGCTCGCCCTGCCTTCTGTATGTCTTCCTTAAAGAAAGAATGAAGATCCCTGACATTGGGTTGTTTAACTGTATCGCGCAACCCAGATGTTCAGGTAATTTGCATCTTTATTGTTTCATTGTTTAAGTGTAAATAGGTTACCTGATGCTACATAAGCAATGGTTTAACAAGATACTTTGTTGGGCGAGTTGGTAAACATCCGTTATTAATTTAAACAGCGCAAACAAGAAGACACAGGTAAGACGCATGAATTGGTAAGGAAAAAAGTAGGGCGAATATAAGAGCTCTCGAGATTATCCCTAACCAAACACAAGCCGATTCTTCTGAAGACAAAAGTAAAACGCGACGAAACTAAGGGCACATGATACATACAATAAGCACAACGCTTGCCCTTCTAATTAGCGCTTAGGGCATGCCTCCGAGTAAGGCTGGAATTCATTTAGGAGCACTTATCCATCGGCATACACTAAAGAACACGCATACAGATAAATGGGATGTTTTATGCAGCGGATTATCTTGGCCGAGAGCAGTAACATGCGATCAACGTTAAGCAATTACATTTCGAGCGGAAGTTAATGATAATTTGTTGTCGAATCTGAGCCCACTCCACCTTCAGACCCTTTCCTAATTATGCTAGACTAGCATCGTTGCCATTTCGACTGGTTCATCACTTTCACCTTGCTTTTTGGCCTGCTGCTCGTGCTGGTTAATTTTGCTATTAAAGCTAGTGTTCCCAGCGGAAAGTAGCATTGTGTCTAAAACCTGCACAGGATAGAAGTGATGTCTATTTTCGCATATTTTGATAAAACGCACTTTATGAATCACTGAAAAAAAAAAAACAAAACTGTTTGTTATTAGTTACGCAGTCTTGGCATCCACTATTTGCTTGATAACTCATTGGTCTTTGCAGTCTATAAAGTTTACTGCAGAGCAGTCAATTCAAAATGAAGAAGTGCTTCGCAATCATTTCCTTAGTTCTAGAACGGCTTACGCACTTACTCGAAAACAAAGGCTTTAGCATCCGATCTTCCTCAGCTGAAGCCAAATTAAGTAATTTTCTAGCATCGTTTTGCAAACAGTCTGTATATAGCAGCATTTGTTTTCGAAGAGACCTGACCTGCGTTTTTTTCCTTTTCTGCGTGTCCATGGACAGCCATTGGATTTGCAGCTGCCAACAAGACACGTCGGGGATGTAAGTGCTGCTTACCTCGGCCAGGTCAATTATATTGGCGTCACTACGGTGACCTTTCTACAGCTCAGCTTTTCATAGCGACCCACACTATGAATGAACTCAACTAGGATAATAAAAAAACATTATATCAAGAGAACGATGCTTCTAGCTACGTTGGGCTGTGTATTAATCAAGAATATATGTAGTGTAGACAAAAAAAGGAAGCAAAATTGGCTTATAATAGACGCAAAATAAATTTGTTCTGGAGAAAATGTAGGTCAAACATGAGATATATGTGGTAAATAACTAAGGAGACCAGTGTCATTACCAATATGAATAAAATATGCGAATTAGCCTGCCAGCTATGGAGAGATCAATGCAGCTTCCGCAGTTATTTGGAGGATAATGACAGATGGGGTAGAAAACAGCTAGTGAGAACGCTGACTGTAGCAAAATAAGGGGTAACAAAGACCGTTACATGCAGAGAAAACGATAAAAGCAGCTGGCGAGGATGGTGTAACATCGTACGCATTCAAATAATGATGGGAACACTGGCTACAAACAGACCGACCTGTATATACGCTATACCTCATGAATTCGAGCGTATCTGAATCTGGGAAGTGTGGCATATAGAAATTTGGAAGGAATAATCATTGCACTAGCGTTTGCTTAGAAGGCTTTTACCAGGGTATATAACAGAAGTAGGACCAGTGTTGGTCAAATATTTAGGGGAAACCCCCAAGGTGGAGTAGATTTCTAAGAAGGGAGTAATTACTCATTGTCATCCACCCGAGCGCTGCCATACTGCTACAAAGGAAAGCTGCACAGCTTTCTCAGAAACTTCGTAGTTAAAAAAAAAATATTCGTTCTGATCCGGGGATTTTCTTTAACTACGAAGTTTCTGAGAAAGCTGTATAGCTTTCCTTTGTAGCCGTATGGCTGCGCTCGGGTGGATGACAATGAGTAATTACTCTCGTTTTTAAAATTAGGACCACCCTTGACCTCAACAGACCAAACTGTCAGGCAGGTTTTCGTAAAGCCTACTCCACAGGAGCCCAAATCACATTATCAGTCGAATGATATCGAACTGTGCAAAACATAATAAAGCACTGTGCATGGCATATGTGTTACGAGCAAACCTTTTACTCGGTCTAAACCTAAACAATCTAGCAGAAATTAGAGAATAACAGCGCAGAACAGCCATGCATAATACATCTATTATGTACCTAAAGCCAGGGACAGCTTCACTTGCGAGAATCACACATGAAACTAGAAATTTGTTCATATAGCACTTCATTAAATTTATATTTCTCGCTTTCTCTCTCTCCTTCAAACCGCCTCTTCGCAGTGCTGAGCCACACGTCTGAGCGAATGCTGATGTGCGACACTAAGCAATGCGAATACGAAGGTAAGGCTGAAGTTTTTCAAGGAGAGAAATAAATTGCGCTGCCACACAACGAGTACAATTCCAGTAGCTAATAGTGCGATCTTCTGCACTAGTGTGAACTGTAAACGGTTCGTGTGCTGATATAACCTCGTTCTGAAGGATGGAAGGTTGTGCGATTTGGCTTGCACTGATCTTGTTTTATGCCTCCAGTCTGGTAATCAGTTTCTTATGCGAGAAATTTGTGCTTTTTGTTTCCTTGATTCCAGAGAGGCCTCTGTGCATTTTTTCAACTAGTGCAGTAGGCACACAAGCTTGAGTAGCAGGCCAACTGTTGGCTTGGAAACATCTGTCGTGCAACCTTAGAACGTGTTTTGCGGTTATCAGTTCCATTTCTATTGCTATTGCTTAGCTGTCATCTCTTCTTTACACACTATAAAATGTAAGGAGAATTAATGGCTTTCTCCTTCCAAGTAATTAAAGGCATGCCAGGAAAAAATGGGGTACTTTGGTCGATTAGGATCATTCAGAACGTTCAGTAAAGAGCTGTTCTCGATAGGAAACTTGAAACATTCTTGCTGTGAAATATATAGTGTCTTATCGTTTATCGCGAATACCTAGAGAGATAGGGTAATCGTCAAAGCTTTGACTCTGTTCTAGGTACACAAGCATGCACTGTGGCGCCTGGTGGCATCACCGTGTACGCCGAATCATTATAAATTTCCCCATCCAATTATCCTTTCTTTGCACACAGCGCACTTCCTGAACGCGAGCGTGGACTGGGCTCTGGACCCATGCGACGACTTCTACAAGTTCGCCTGCTCCCGCTGGAAAGGGCGACATCAAGTGCCCAGCCACCGAGACGAGCGATCCCTTTTCACGCTACTGAGGAGGGCACTGGACATGGACGTGCTCGGTGAGTGCACTTGTGCCATCTGCCGGGCGATCACAGCGTCGGCAGCTATCCGGTTCCACACTGCCGAATGATGCGACGGATTAGGAACCCGTTTCTATATGCTCCCTCTCTTGACGACCTCTGCACCCCACGGTTCTTGGAAGCACGTCAACACGACTGGCAAAAGCGCGGCAGTAATAATCCCAATTTCCAAGCACTTGGAACAATACATGTAGATCCATCTACATCGAAATGCAAGTCACTCGTTGTACACTTCCCATTGTGGCTTGTTGATTTCTTCGTCATCTAAATGTTAGGGTGCTTCGCTGCCCCTGGGAATGTTGAAGCGTATTCACTGGCCTGCGTACAACACAACCAGGTTGTTGCAGGGTCATTGGGAATGTCTGGCTTGGATTGCAGGGCACGTTTTCACCACGCGTTTCGCAGACGCAACGTACATACGCTGGCTCCGGGAGGCCCGCATACGCTAGAGAAAGTAAGCTGCCGTATATCAGCAGTTACATACTGTCATGTATGTCAGCTGTGACATGACATTCATATGAAACAGAAATGCACGTCAACCCACTGACACCTATCATGAAGCGCAGTGGTGCAGGTACATCCACACTATGCCTCTTGATGTGGGAATGAGTGAGCACCCTCTGACCGACCACCAGCAACTAATCGACTTTGAAAAGCTGGCTCTTCCTTCCCTTGTACGGCCTTCAGATTTTATTGATTCCCTGCGCTTGAAATTGTAGCCGCGGCTGGGCTCTAAGGCCTATGCTAATATTGCCTGCAATAATAAATATTCCTCTCTCTCTCTCAAATTGTGAGTTAATTTACCGCAGGTACTTTTTTGTGGAGCCCCACTAGTTCTGTTTTCTCGAGTCCACGTTTTCACCGCCGTTTCCTTTTACCGGCTTTTTAATAAGACGCTATAAAGCCGCTAAGTTTTCTTACAAAGACAGCGCGACGTTATGAGTATTTGTGCCTTAAAACTATAACTGACAAGACTTTAGGTGGTCGCATATGTTGTTGGCTAACTGAGATATATATCTTGACTCGCTGCGTTTCTTATTTGTCGGTGCTTGTACTGCTGAAGTCATTTCTGGCCGTGCTCTACGCAGGCATACTCAACGCGACTGTTCTTCCCGATGAACTGCAGACGCCCATGCAGAAGGCGGCAGCTCTGCTGGGTGGATGTATTGACAGGCGTAAGTTGTCGTTGTTCTCGCCCTGTGTTTTTGTTCGACAGAAAATGCTAACGACGAGTGCGCTGTACTCTACTACACATAGACCAGGCTTTTTATCAGTTCTCAGACGCGGCCAGTTTATGCTAGCCGGAGCATAACTAACTTTACATATTGTAGATGAAGTTTAGCATCCTAAAATGACTTCGGCTATGATGCACGCCGTAGAGGAGTTCTCCGGAAATTTCAACCAGGGGGGGGGGGGGGGGGGGGGGGGGGGGGGGGCTTTTTAACACGCGCCTACATTACACACTACATGGTATCCTTCCGGTTCCCCTTCATCGAAGCGTGGCGGTCGCTGCCGTTGTCACATCTAGGTCTTCGGGCTCAGCGTCCCTGTAACCAGTAACTGTTTCTCTATTGGTAGGAAATATCGAATTAATAGTAACAGCGTAGAGAGATCTCATGGCTTCTGCAGCCAGAAGAACAGTAAATTTTATTTCGGAACTATTGGTATGTGTGAAAGCACTGCGCAACCGTTTGGACCAGCGTCACAGCCTGTGATGAAATCGTGTTCATTTGATGAGTCTCAAGCAGGTAATAACTGCGCTCAACTGTTTTCCGCTCTAACCTTTCTCTGAAATACAGAAATAACAGTTTTGCATTGCCGGTGGTCGTGCTCCTATACCCATAAAAGAACGATAAAAAAAAGTGCACATAATGTAATACTACACTTTACTGGTCCATTAATTTTGAGGGTTAGGAAGGCGGATATTTTGTATTTTTTACTGTAACTGTTAAGCGCTAATCAGGAGGCTTGGAGAGTACACATAGGTAGACAACAACAAGATAATATTGATTGATTTGAATAATACTGATTTGCTACCACGATGACCCACTATATGTTTTCAGAGCATGCTTGTCTTTACGCGATTGCTCTAACCCTAGTGTTTTCATATGCAGTTCTGCAGTATTCTGGAGACAACACCTACTGGAAGCATTCGTAGCAAAAATAATTCTAATTTATAATGCAGCCTAATTTTGCCACGACAATTTGCAGTATATTCACTTCGTCAGGGCAAAGTTTTGTTGCTTATAAATTAGATTTTCATGGTCTATGAAGCTGAAGCAGGTTTTACCACATAATTATCAGGATCGCGTCTTATTAGCATAGTAGACCTTGGCCCCAGTCAGCCGGCACGGCTCTTACTGTACTGTCCAAAGAAAAGGCTCCTGGAGGGCTTTCATAAAACATCGCTCCCGAGCCTTAAAGCTTTGTGCCGGCGTCAAACGTTTATGTAAAAACATTTTAGTGGATCGAGTCTGTGGATAAGAGCTTGGTATTATCTAAGAGTGGTGCTAGTTTAGCGCCGGTACAGCGTGGAAGAACTTGCCGCTGCTGGCATTCCAGGTCAGGTGAACCACCTGGGGCTGGGCCCATTGTTGCGGGTGCTTGAGCGGCATGGCTTGTCCGGCTGGCCTTACTCGCCGTCGCCGTCTCCGCCAGAGCCAGCTCTACTGGTGGGCGAGCTGACGCGGCGTCTGCGGCTGCAGCCTCTCTTCTCCACCACAGTGTCCGTGCACCCGAGGGACATCACCAGGAGAATGGTTCACGTGAGTGTGCGCCACTTGCGGATACATACGATACTAAATTCGTCATCCCCGCCATTGGCAAGGTGGCCGCACGTATCCGGTAAAAGGGAAGAAAATTTTGCTGCTCGTACTTTCTAGCTGGGCGAGCCTCCCACGCTCTTGTCCAAGGCAATGCTGCTGGAGATGAACGTGCTGGAGAGATACCGCCAAATGATCGTCAACGTGATGCGCGCCTTCAAGGGGAGCGATGAAGACATCCCGAACAACGTGCTCCACTTCGAGATACAACTCGTTATGGTAGGTGGCCTCCGCTTTAACTTCATTTGAGGATCAGTTGAGCATCTGCTGCAAACGTCACCTTCTATTGCTCGGCGGGGCTCAGATTCCCTGGTAATAACGGACTGCGGTCAAATGCTACTCGAATTGTCGTTCTGACTGTCCCCTTAGCAGAATGCCATATCTGGAACTGATCTAATTGTATGCTTTTCGATGGAGGCGAAATGCAATGCGACCGTGTGCTGTGCGATGTCAGTGCACGTTAAAGCACCCCAGGTGGTCGAAATTTTCGGAGTCCTCCACTACGGCGTCTCCCATAGCCTGAGGTGCTTTGGGACGAGTGGTTTGGGCGCCCGTCTCGGCTGCGGGAGGTGGTCAGTTCGAAACCCGCCGCCGGACACCCACCGGTAAAATTGGGTACAAGCGTCCCCCGGCCCGGCGCCCGGCTCCTTTAGAGGTGTGCGTTTGGAAGAGGCTCTGCTAACCCTGCTGTGCCCCTTCGGGGGCTTAGTTTCGAACAACCATGGCCTGCAAAGGCCGTGCCGAATAAAAAAGGGCCACATAATGGGCTGTTGCCGCGCAAGGCGGACTTATTGTTGTCCGATGGCGGAACGAATCACTGCCACATCGGCGCAAATATTTGGGCCATGACCCCTTTTCCCAAGCATTTCACCCCAGAAGAGCCGAGCACCAGGCCGGGGGAAAGCTTGTACCCATTTAAAAACCGGTGGGTCCCGCTGCGCGCCCCTCCTCCGCAGTGGGCCCAAACCCAGTTTCGAACCTCGCAGCCTGCAAAGGTGGTTCTGTTTGTCTTGCAAAGGTACTTCCTTTGACCCTCACCTGAAGTGCTCCCTTAGAGCCTCAGCTGCAGCAGTCCTAAAAAAGCGGGGTTTACGGAGCTTCTCCCAAACGCACACCCCTGTAAAAGCCGAGCACCAGGCCGGGGGACGCTTGTACCCACCCCCTTGTGGCCTTGTGGTAGAGCATCCGCCTCGCATTCGGGAGGTACCGGGTTCGATCCCTGGTGCCGCCGGGTACCCACCGGTTTTTAAATGGGTACAAGCTTTCCCCCGGCCTGGTGCTCGGCTCTTCTGGGGTGAAATGCTTGGGAAAAGGGGTCACGGCCCAAATAGTTGCGCCGATGTGGCAGTGATTCGTTCCGCCATCGGACAACAATAAGTCCGCCTTGCGCGGCGACAGCCCATTATGTGGCCCTTTTTTTTTTTCGTTTTTTTTTTTAGGACTGCTGCAGCTGAGGCTCTAAGGGAGCACTTCAGGTGAAGGTCAAAGGAAGTACCTTTGCAAGACAAACAGAACCACCTTTTCAGGCTGCGAGGTTCGAAACTGGGTTTGGGCCCACTGCGGAGGAGGGGCGCGCAGCGGGGTTTACGGAGCTTCTCCCAAACGCACACCCCTGTAAAAGCCGAGCACCAGGCCGGGGGACGCTTGTACCAGTTTGGGACCAACTAAACCAAACTAATTGCATGCAAGCAACATCTAGTATCAAGATTGGACATTGGCACCCATGTCGTGGCGACCGCACATAGGCGCCCGGGAAAAGCCAAAAGACTAGTGTGCGGTCATGTTAGCATGCCCTCCAGAAGTCCGGGATGGTAAAAATTTCACCGCAGCCCGGCCTTCACGAAGGTTTGATGCGCAATTTCAGCGCGTTAAATTACAGTGGTCAGCAGGGTATCCGCACATATACTGGCAGTCCCAGCCAAACGAAAAAGAAATGAGGTTCTTGCTCACTGAAACAAAATGACGGTTACTGAGAGTAGTGTGCACTATAGATTTTCAGCATTCTTATCGCTGTCTAAAATAATTACTAGAGACTAATTAGATAATGCTCAAAAACTGTAAATCACCTTTAAAAGCAGCTCACTGTGAACCGCGTTTGGCCGGTTTCAATAGGCTACTTCACTGTGCCTTTCTTACGCTTTTCTCTCATACATACAAAGTTACCTTTTGTTGGCACAGCGCATTATAAGTAGCTGCGTCAGCCACCCTGATGGCTTTTACCTTATAACACTGTTATAATTAAAATGGGACCCTATTTGCTCGCTTTTATGGTGTGTGTGATAGCTATAGTGTTCTTCAAGATGTCAGAAAACATTTAAAATAGCTGCCTGCAGCGTCAGAACATCTTAATATTTGTTGTCAAACTCAATTACGCCATATCAGTGACTTTTAGTGGGTCTGGCTCTTTACAGAGATCGGCTTCGCATGCCAGTCGCGACTACGGTGCTTCATTAAGCAGCAGTTGAGAAAGGTTTAAAACAACAAACGGCGTTATGTGAGGATATAAAATAGATGAAGTACAATTTGAATGTACAACACTCAGGAAGTACCACGCACATGCGCTTTTCTTGCATTCTCAGGTGTGTTGAAGTGTTTACATTCCTACTTAGCTAGCATATGTAGTAGTGATGCTCTCATAAAGATCAGATAATTGAATATTTTAAAATGTACGCCCTGCTTAGGATGTCATACAAAAGTTTGGCATAAATACACACATCACACGAACAGTGGTAAGAAATAGACTTGGAGTTGAGCCGTCCTGTCCATTTTTGTCTGACGTTTCCTAGCCTACATAGCTCGGGCGCATTTCATGTATTATCAGCATGTGTAAATTACGTCCGGTAAACGTTCTCCAGAAGGCGTGATGCAAATAAAGCGCAAAGGCGAAAATACTAATTATTGTGGGAATTAAGATATGGATGCTCATCATTCAGTTCATCCAGCGAGTAATCACCACAAATTTGAAATAACTATTCTCTTGACTATTAGGTCGCCTAAGTAAGTGCGATATCTTTCAGTTTCACCTTCTAGTTTCGGTATATCTATTAAGTGCTGGTTTCCCGTGATACCAAGCTTATCGCATTGTACACAGCTTTGGTTAAATTAGTAGAATAGAGCCAGAGCATAAGTGCCGAGTTCTCCTCTTTGTAACCGTCCTAAAATGCAGAGTTATCTTGATATTGATATATAACTATTTCAGTCAGGCCTTAAAATACTGATAGCGCTTCGCTGTCCTCCAGGCGACGGAACTATCGTGGAAGCGGAAAAAAAAGCAGGCAGTTAAGGTCAACCTGGGTAGCCTGCCGGAGTCTGACAAGGTGAGATTCGCCATGCTTCATTTCTGAATAATATGTTGTGTCTATCGGAGAGGCATCAGAACATTTAAGAAAACAACTCAATAAATATTTACCTTAAATCATTTTTGTGCGGCAATAGAAACCTAACCGAAGTAATCCACCTGAACGTTTCTGCTTAACAATGTCAGAGAGGTTAAAATTATCTTCTAGTTACTAATGGCGCTTCACAGGCGACCGTCGTATGTAGAATCACTGGTCTTTGTATCTTCATAATGAACAATTCTCCTTTCATGTGCAGTGGAACTGGGCGCTATTCCTGAAGACCATCGTGGGAGATATCATAGATATCAGCAATGACACCCAGATTCTTGTGCAGTGTCCCGAATTCTTAACACGTTTGGCCAGCATACTCAATAATGCCACCAGGTAAGCAATTATCAAAGTGTTAGGGTACCGAGATTCCACACAGAACTATGCTGCAAATGCCTACTTTCCAGTTGAATTTTAAGAACTGATCAATGCGAGATAATGCAAGATAATGCAAAGGCAAGAAATATCTAAGCTAGTGTACGTAGCGTCTGGCTGTAAATGTATTTTTTACTTTTGGAAATAGTAAGGAGTATAAATTCTGATTAGGAATAATGATTAGGTCATTAATCAAAACCGGTTGTATTTGGAGCGGTATATTAATCATATTTTTATATTTCGAATTTTTAGAAGGGTTTGTAATAGTACTTTTGGGTAAACTTCCAGGTTAGCTAAAATATCTTTAAGATATCTTCTGAGCTTGAAATGCGCAGCTAAAGTGGTTCTTGCGCTCACAACGAGTAATTAAAGACGGCTGCAGAAAATCAGTGAAGCTTATTTCCGAAAATAAAGAAGTAAAAACGGGAGGCCTGCCGAGGGAGGACGTGCAGATACGATGTATAGACTGTTGTGGAACGGTACTGGCACTGGTCTACCTTAATTTCAGTGAACCGTTAGTTTAGTTTTCTCATAAAAACTGTCAGTAAAGGTATGCATTGCTTCTATGATTAAGGAAAAATGGTATTGGAAGTTAGTGGGGCGCATGCGCTAAAATATTGAAAAATAAAGCCCATTTAATTCATGTATGGGCAGATAGTTACAATACTTAGAATCCTTGTCCCAAACAGGTTATGTGGAGTGAATGCCTGGTTAGTGCTGCCCACATTAAATGACTGCCGAATTGTCGGCGGGCCGTGGGAAAAATTCGCGCAGATGAGGAGGTGCCTTTTGTGGAAATATGGACTTCTAAAATGTCGTTTAAACTTAGCAGAAACTGTATGGAGGAAAGCGTCGTAATTCTGGTTTTCAATTTCCAGAGATTCTCAAGCACGCTCGTAAGGTTAGAAAATGAATATTTGAAGTTAGAAACCTAAGTGGTGGTAGTCGAGTGTAGTGACAGAGGTTGCTAATAAAGCATGTTGCTTTTGAAATTTTGCCACACCGTTCAATTTCTCGGCAGTCCAATGTCGTGGTCTTTGCGTCGATGCAGGAGAGCCGTCGCTGACTACGTGGGATGGCGCCTGCTCGTGTCACTGGCGCCTTTCCTTCCCGACGTGTTCCGACCACTAACAGCGCTGACGGCGCAAGGAGACGGGAGCAACGCTTTCGCAGCGCCCCCTCGGTGGCGAGTCTGCTACGAACAGGTGGCCGAGCTTATGCAGTACGCCGTGGCAGCCGCCTACGCGCAACGGTTCCTTCTCGGCAAGGCGAGCGTACTGCGAAAGGATGTGCGTACACGCTACCCATGCTAAGGCCAAGTTCATGGTGCACGTGATTAGCGAAGTTCTCCATGTACACACTTTTCAGGCTGTTGACTGTTGTCATTTATGCGGTTCTACTTACTGTCGTGACGCAAAAGCTCGATGGCGCCAGAAATACCTTTAGACCCTTCGTCTCCTATGCCTCTGTTAAGTTCCTCAAGAGTCATTCAAAGAAAAAGGTTGTGTAATAAATTTACCCGCGTAGCTTTTACAGTTTGCTAGGTTCTTCTATTTCGCTTCTCCTCTTCGTTGCATAGAAGGAAACAAAAATAGCATACCGAGCATAACTATCCAATAAGTAGTGCAACGAAGTGATTCTTTATGCCAGAAGTTATACTCATATCATATGTAGCGAAAAATTTAAATGATGTGGATATGACGTGAACATTCTGCGTCATTCACAGCACTGGGTGGAAGTGGGCCTTCCATAGTCTGCGCCAATGAGTTCGTACATAGCAAATGCCCGACTTTAACAGCGCCAAGGGATTTAGGATTCCTCTGGGGCGCAAAAATATCACAATCGGCAAAGTCACAGTGAATGCACTAATTTAAAATACGGCAGAGATAGTTTGCAGCTTTCGAACAGCCTGGCACCTTTTGATGCCTTACTTAATTCACGAGCGGGAGACGCAGTAGAAAGAAGCAGGAGGGATAAGCATGATTCAAGAAAAACTGGAGCATGTTATGATAATGTACGTAGAATTACATTAATACGCACCTGCCCGCAAAATCCGCAGAGTATCGTAGTAACCACGTCTTGCGAATATACAGTTGTGATTCTATGCTTACGCGCATGCATTGATACTGTGGAAGATCAGTTCCAACATAGCCCATTCATTCGGGAACTTTCAATTAGCCTTCAGCTCAAAATGTCTGATACGTGTCTTTGCATCTGATAGGCTCGCGTAACATGGCATATACCAGCATAGTCAGACCAAATCCATCATGTATATATTTACAATTTCGTTCAGCTTGTTCCCTCTTCAACATCTTGCTGCTCATTGAAGTTATGGCGAGTCAAGCCGAGGCTGTTGTAGTTTGTCTGCATGTCATTTTTTTAAATGTTTTGTCCAACTTCCGAGATTGACGCAAGTGTGGCTGGAGGTAGATCTCAAGGCATAGCATCTTAGAAATTGCAGAAAAAACAAACACTACGATGCAATGTTTTTCTGCTTCACGGCCTACTTGGCAACTCTGCAGTTTCCTATTCCTTATACACCACGCCTAGGCAAGACGGTGGTGTTTTTAACGTCTCAGGGAAATGTCATGCATTTGTCTCTTTGAACATACAAAAATATCAGTCGTTTGTTATGTATGCAAGGATAAATTATCGCATTTATCACGTGCGAAAAGTACCAGTAGTCAGGCGCCATGAATTTCGCTTAGGGAGCAAAGTTTTCACCGACCGTCTGGACTTGTGCGCTTGATTAATATCTTTATCAGTACAGCCATTTCTGCCTCGTTCTTTTATTGACCATTACATAAGTAAAAGAAAAAAAAAATATTTGCTACTAAAATTAAATCAAGCCACTTCTGGATCATATGTGCCATGTTTTATATCTTGGTGATATAACGAAGTAAGATGGGCTAGTTCGTTCTAACCTGCGTAAAGTTGCTGACCTTTCCGATTTATTATTACACACAGGTAAAGAAGAAATACGCCCTATTCAGTGACCGCTTACTGGAGGCAGTGCGCAAGGTTCGCTGGATCCACACCAAGTCCAGCCAAGTGATACAGCAGCGAGTGAGTCACTGTGGCGTTTTGTTATTCAGAGCCACGTACTCCGAGATACTTGGCTAAAATTTAATTAGCAAAATAAATGGTTAAAGAATGGCAACAGCCAAGCTGAAAATAAGTAAGGATGTCAAGAGAAACAGACAAGAGGTATTCGTGTTTGTTTTAGTCTGCACGTTTTGTCGAGTGCCTTGTTTTGTCGAGTGACTAACGGGCGCTAACGTATGTGTTCAGAAAGTCTCGGTTTACAAAAACAGCCATGCGCTGGGTTGTGTTCTTTGTGCAGGTCCTGTCTGTTATGCCTTATTTCCTCTATCCATCATTTGTGGAAAACGACTACGCTATATCTGCTTTTTATCATGTGGTGAGTTATATCAAATATGTTTTTGTGTTTACTACCGGTGCTCCTCTACACCGTGGAATCAAGATGTTGCGCTCAGGTCAGGGCGTATGCAATCACAGAATTAAAACAAGAATTAAAATCGTAAAATTTCTAACCTTAATTGTTATCCCCCCTGATGTTTGTAATCAAACCACCCCTCACATTACACAGACTAAAGTTCACGTCTAGTAATATTATTCAGGCATAAAGAGCCGTTAAGCTTTTTACCCTTCCTAAAAGTCACTGCCTAACTTTAGGCTACCTTGGCCAGTGTAGTGTAAAGCATATTGGGTATGATCTACTTGTCATATGAGTTTTGAAGGCGTATCAATGGATAGCGGGTCTTATTTGGAGGTGAGGCAGCAAGCAGAATGCACACCACGATCTCCTCTCACCGTTTCTGCAGGTTCCCGACGTGGAAATGAAGGCGGTTCTCGAGAGCTACTATAACACTCGGTCGGCCCTCAACGACCACTACTGGCAGTGGCTAGTGGAGGATTGGATTGGCCCAGAGTGAGCGTGACTCCATATTACCAAAATGAAACAGCGAAAGTTTCATTTGAATCATTTTCTTTTTACTAACAGCAGTGGGAATTGAAACTGTCGGCCCGGCATTCAGCGCAAGGATATATTAGGTCATCATTCTGCTTTTTCTTCAGAAGCACATGGCAGGCTTCCAGCGACGGGCACCTCTATATCAAACTCCTCAGGCGTGTTTGCAATAGTTTTGTCTCTCAAGCAATGCATAATGCCTTCCATCCAGCTGTATGCAGAATGCCAAATATCAATGGTCAAAGAGCTCACAGCCAGCGGAAGTAATACTGAAGGCGCTGTGTATTATATATCTTGTTCTGCTGAGAGCAGTAGATCTTTACCTTAGGATGAGACGCTGATCCATGCTTGTGTAACATAAAACAGATTTTAACCTGAACATTTTTTTGATTCAGGTGGGAAGCACCATTCCTGAAGCCGCAAGTATACTTCAACGAAGAATTTAACACATTAGGTAAATAAAAAAAAAACATACAAGCAGGTGTAACACATAAGCATTAACTGAAAACGCATCGGGCTTGGTGAAGCTAAGCACCAAATAGCTACGTCCGTATGCCAATTTCTTTGACTTAGTTGCCTGCAACTTTGCTTTGAACGAAGGTTGTGCCAGACGTAGCTCGGGTATCCTTTGCTAATCGCATTTTCACTACAACGTGGCGTAGAGCTAAATGCCTCATTCGGTTTGCTGACCAAGAACCTGCAGCAGCGAAAAACAACGAAGGCTGTTGCGCTGCTTACTCTTGAGTTTCCTTGTTTTATTCTACCTCAGAGGGGCATGCGCACGGCTTGGAGCTCGGCATGGATGGTACAAGAAGACACTGAGAAGTCAATGCAACCTTAGCGGTTCACAACCGCTCACTGTTAACACCGATTGTTCCAAATACTTCATTTTTGCACTAGCTCCTCCTGGTGCCAGTCGCAGTGTTTTCAAGAAAGAAAGTTTGTAACTTGTGATTCATATAATCCTGCGTTATGTATAAAAAAAAAAATTAATTTGCACTCGTGCGAAAAATTTGTAACTTGTGATTCATATTATCCTGCTTTATGTATCTAAAAATATTAATTTGCCCTCGTGCGATTGCCTGCATGATCTGTGTTTCATGTTCGCAGTATTTGATTACGCAAAATGTCTAATTCGCTTAAAATTACGACACTTAAACACCAGGCTTTGTACAACGAGCACTTCAAGGAACATTAGGGATTCTTTATTCCCTTCTCTAGGCATTGAATACACTCTGAACGCTGAAAACAAAAACTTACAAATAACAGAATATCTCTACATGATTCATGTTGGACACTTGTAACTAAGTCCATCATAACGAAATTCATTTTTACGGCCTTTTTTTAGAAAATAAAGCCCCTCAGATGTAATTCTATGCATGTTAATTTTCTCTGAAGTAAAGAAAGCATTCCTATAAAGATCAGAAAGAATTCTTACTCTGCTTGGAATCGTATACAAATCTTCGGACGCTGTCAGGGCTGTATATTAATCTGGATATAAAATTGTGAGCCAACAGTGTCCAGATATTGGATACCATTGCTGAATACCTGAAACCGAACGCTATAAGTTAAGAGAGAAAATAATAAGGTTCGAAATGAAAGCAATTGTTGTGCAAGGAGTAATAGCAATACAAAAATAAATATAATCGATTAATCTGAATTCACAGTATTCTGAAAATTGGCGAGCTTCAGTAAGCGCTGTTCACTATGACAATTACATCCTCGCTTTTGTTTTCCCACTGATCAGAAAGCATGCCGCTTCACATTTTGACTTGTAAACAATCGCGGCTTCAGAGTTGATATTTGTACCTTCGGGATATATCACATACAAAAAAAAGTAATCCGCACGTCACTCACGCTTGGAGCAAAACATCAAAGTGGCTGGTTTCATGGCTGATGTTCACGCTGATTGGAATCCTAACATTTCTCTTCTTCCTTATGTTCATTCAAGCCATTCCCTTTGGAATACTTCAAAGTCCATTGTACTACACCAATATGCTGCCGTAAGTGCGTTTTGCTGTCTTTTTCTCTGACAGCGTTTATTTATTTCCCGCTGAATGCGTTTAGTGTTTAGTTGTAACTTTTATAACTGCATATAGGGTTAGTGTCCAATACCATTAGAACTCGTTTGGAGAAAATATGCGGCGAAAATATACAAACAATGTACATCCTCTGATAGTCCTGTTTTAAATCTACGAAGGAGTTGGCAATCGGCTGACTGTTTCACTGCCATGCGCACCAATCGCTCACCTCGTTATTACCTTAACAGAATATTCCTCCAACATCGATCATAGAGGAATATGCTTTATGCGTTATGTTGGACAACCTATTCATTATATAAAACGTGATAAATCTTACTATGTACATCAGGTACAGTCAGATGATCCAAGAGACCATGGGTTTCTCAAGAATAAATAGGAATATATTTGTCATTAGGATAATATCGGCAGGCTCTTTTAAGTTCCGTGTATGAGTCATGACACTGTTATTCCTTCTACGTGCATGCGGCAGCTTTTCCTAACTCGATGTTTTTCTTTGTGTTTATTTCCATTGCGTCGTAAAATCTAACACGAAATAGGAAGTGTTCAGCTCTACCGTTTATACGATGTTGGCATAAGCAGCTTCAATCGTTTGGAGTTACTTTGAACAGGCACAAGGCGTCACGATTGATTATTCAAAATATGTGGCACAGTAAGTTGCAGGAGCCAGATATCCGGCATGCCCTGTTTGCCCTACTGATTCACCTTTGTCCCTGAAAAAATAAAAAACGACCACTTAACGTATACTTCGTCATCATTTGTAATAACTAGCAGGAGTTTAAAGATGCAACAATTTTCAAGGAAGGAGTGAAAGAGGTCGCTCGTGATTCAGGACAAAGCTTCCAATCCGAGTGTGCCTCTCTCGGTCTGCGGAAAGCTGAAAGTAAATGCCCACCGAGGCAGACTTTGCGAAAAAATGTTTTCGAACACAAAAAAATATTGTTTTTGTTCATGAAAAAACCACCTGCGCGTAGCTTGCCATGGAACTTGATACTCCGTTTCTGGCTCGCAGGCCCGTCGATGCTGCCCGCTTCGGCTTTCAGCTTGCCAGGGAACTGGCACGAGCGTTCCTTGCCAGCGGTTAGTATACGCCAGCAACTCCACTCTTTTATATGTGCACTAGCACTCAATAAACAATGTTGGTTGGTTGGTTGGTTTGTGGGGTTTAACGTCCCAAAGCAACTCAGGCTATGAGAGACGCCGTAGCGGAGGACTCCGGAAATTTCGACCACCTGGGGTTCTTTAACGTGCACTGACATCGCACAGCACACGGACGCCTTGCTTTTCGCCTCCACCGAAAAGCTGCCGCCGAGGCCGGGATTCGATCCCGCGTCCTTGGGAACAGTAGTCGAGCGTCGTAACCACTGCGCCACCCCGGCGGGGTGGCGCAGTGGTTACGACGCTCGAACCGAAGCGATGGCCTTGTGGTAGAGCATCCGCCTCGCATTCGGGAGGTACTGGGTTCGATTCCTGGTGCCGCCGGTTACCCACCGGTTTTTAAATGGGTACAAGCTTTCCCCCGGCCTGGTGCTCGGCTCTTCTGGGGTGAAATGCTTGGGAAAAGGGGTCACGGCCCAAATAGTTGCGCCGATGTGGCAGTGATTCGTTCCGCCATCGGACAACAATAAGTCCGCCTTGCGCGGCAACAGCCCATTATGTGGCCCTTTTATTTTTTTTTTTTCAGCACGGCCTTTGCAGGCCATGGTTGTTCGAAACTAAGCCCCCGAGGGGGCACAGCAGGGTTAGCAGAGCCTCTTCCAAACGCACACCCCTAAAAGAGCCGGGCGCCGGGCCGGGGGACGCTTGTACCCAATTTTACCGGTGGGTGTCCGGCGGCGGGTTTCGAACTGACCACCTCCCGCAGCATCTGTTACGTCATCGTTTGTGTAGGCAGAAGGCAGAGCCAACGGGCCCCTGTTGAGAATCCCTAATATTGTCAGGCTACGCCCCAGTTTGACCTCCTCGATGGATTAAAAATTACGTCCATCACTGTTCCCTGCTCGAAGGCGGTCCTGCCCTTAAAACACTCGTATGGCTCGGCTAAAGCAGTCCGTTAACTTTCTATCCTAGAGGCGTCATTTCAATGAAATTGAGACCCTCGATCAATTTCATTTGCTCAGTAACCTGCGAGGCAGAAGATATAGCGCACGGAATTCTTCAGACCACGTATCGTATCCCACATATGAACTATAGGAAAATTTGAAACAGTGCTAACACACACAATCACAAAAGAAGACGAACGACGAGACAGCGCTTATGTCTTGTCATTCGTTGTATTTTGTGGTTTTGCGTGTTGGTACTGTTTCTAATTTTCCTACAGTCAAAATGAACCAACTCGCCCAAAAAGAAGTGTTATTGAGGTATCCCTCATAGTGCACAGTTTTCGAGTCGCAGATGTAAGTGGCCGAGCGTTGACCTTGTTTGCGGTACACGCTTATGTTTGGCAATGCATTGCCTTCAATACATTTTGCCCCATTCCCTCTCACACCCTAGCGAAATGACGAATTTTGGTGATAAAAGTCAAAACAAAAACGTAGTTTAGAAAATGGCCCTGCATATAAATGCATCGCAACCAGGATGCCTTTACAACGAAATAACAAATGCAGTTATTATGCATGCCACAGAATATAGTATGTAAATTCTCTGAGTTTTTATATGCTTTCTTTTATTCGAAAATTAAGCCCTCTACTAGAGTTGCAGAGTTCGGTATGCGGGGAAGGGTTTCAGGAAAACAAGTAACATGCACATCTTTAAAGTAGAGCCGGCGTTACCATCAGACATCATTGGTTATGCGCGTGATGTGGTTGTGGTATCCCACAGGGCCTTTCTACAAGGAACGCAAGTCTGTGAAAAGATCCTGGGACCGAGTCACTCAGGAGGAATTTCGGAGCCGTCAGAACTGTTTCGTCCACCAGTACGGCCAGGTCTACGGCCAGCAGGTACCATTACAGCGCGTTGCTATTGTTTTTGAGGACGCGTGATTAACTTTTTCATGTACCAGATAGAAAATAATCTCTTGAATATAGGCGAGGGGAGGGGCAACACTGAATTGGTTTTTATTACAGCTTCCTCCAGAAAGGGACCTTCCCGTTTTGCTCACAAAAAAGACTGCAGGTTGTCCCTAAAGGGTACAACAATAACAGATGCACAGATTCCATGTCACTCTCGAAAACATATCTCAGTGCTCACTGGAAGTTTCGATACCTGTCCTGTTGTGATGTAAGGTGAGGTTCTGATACCGCATCAAAGCTGGCAGCGACCCTCAATAAATTGCGCTCGTGTTTCAAGTATTCAAAAAATATTAAAAATATGACAAAATAAAAGCAAACGAAATATTTTTGATTTTATAGTTGAACATCCCACGGAAGCACGATTACTGACAACGTTTCGTGTCTTGGCTGCGTTTCTCGAAGAGTTAAAATGGAGCACATAACGTACAAAGCGGAACAGAGAGAGCATCTGCAGCTAGTTTCTTGATCAGGCAGTTGAAGCAAACAAAGAGAACATGGCTCCTTCCATATGCACTTTTCCATTTTGTGTATAAGTTGTCTAGCAGAATACAAATCTGAATAACGATTATTTCTCCGTTGTGGTTCTCAACACCATTTCCTGTATTTTTTTTTATCTGGTGACTTATTTTGTTTGCAAAGCAGTGTTGCATTAAAAGGATGCCTAGTTCTATGCATTGTTGGCAAATGTTTTCTGCAATTTTTATAATTTTCAGATAAATCCATACGCTTCGATATTTGAGAACATCCTGGATAATGCCGCTCTTCCAATCGCTTACCGGGTAAGACAACAGGCGTATGGGCACACATGGCTGCTTTGCACTTATCGCCTAATCCTGTTTCTAAGCAGGTGTTTCGGCGGTTAGTGCGCAAGAGCCGATCCATGGGTGCAAACGATTGGGTCCTCAAAGAGCTGCCCGAGGTCTCGTCTGATCGCATCTTTTTTCTGGCTTTTGCCACAGTAAGTTACATTCGCTGGCTTTCGAAGGATCATTGTAGGCTCGGGCTCCTGCGTTTATCTGGCACGCCCTTTTTGCACATGATAAAATAGTACTCCAAGCGCCTTCCCACGTCTTTTTGCGCAGTGTTTTGAACAATGCTCCGACTCCCCTCTGACTCCCTCCCCCCTCCGTTTTAAAGCCTTAGTTACTCAGTACACCCAGTACACCAGGGGAAAGGGAACTTTGTAGCCGCATTGCTTACCCGGCTACCGCAGCACTAGATCATTGCCAGTTTTTCAGCTTTTTCAGGAGAGGACAGCATGACACATAACACTACAAGCTCTGAAAATGGCATCACTCAATCGCGCTCCTAAATGTGGGCTTGCGAGAGTGGATGCCTAGCAGTGGCCGAACATGAAAGGGTGCACTTTCATCCAGACGTAGAACGAAAGCAATTTTTCTGCGCCAACAGCAGTGCGGGCAGCTCCTTCACAGAATGCAGTGTGCGGTAGAAATGAAATTACATTGCAATGTAGTATTCTCTTTTTTTTTTTTGTTTCGAAACACGCAGTTCTTCTCGAAAGAAGTTGGTTTCGCGTTTCTGGTATGCTGCTACTCTGCGTGCCATCGACTCTGATTATCTTCCTTTCCTCGAGATGGACTGCTAAAAGCAAAAAAATATTTTTCTACTTCTCTTTATTTAATTGCATGACATCAGCTAGCACTACGCATGCGCAATCTGTATAGTCGACAGGTGCAAGTCGGAGATGCAAGCGTACGCCTACCCTTTCGTACACGTTCTTAGCTCCGCTGGAGAGAGGATCACGCCTGTGGCATTTGCATGCATTTGTTTTCAAATATAGTACAGCTGAAAATCTACTGCACTTCATCGGGGATCACTGCCTCTTGTTAAAGAGAATAGATGGCTTTATTTCACTTCGGAAACGACTTATATTCGGCATTTATGCCAGCGAAAGTAGAACAAATGGCTGACTGATCAAAGTGCATGCCTACAATCGCGAGCTGAAGCGCTAAAGAATCCCCAGTAATATGTCGGGAAACAAGCGTGATCATCGGGTGCAGTGCCCGATCCGTTGGTAGAATAAACGCTCCTCGTTTTGACTTGATGCTGCTGTACTCTGCTCTGTTTTCCCACTGCTGCGTACATTAAAGAAGATATCAGTTGCTGTGTGATGCGGAGAAAGGTCAAGGTGTCCTTGCTTGCCCCCCCCCCCCCCCCCCCTCTCCGAAAAAAAAAGGAAGCAAATGTAATTACAACACCATATAGGAAATCATGACGACTCTGTGGCATCATCCAGTGTGTCGGCATCACATGCTGTACGCCGGCAGATTTGCAGTTGCAGAAGAGCTCTACACTGCTAAAACGAAGCATCGATGGTTTGACAGCGAATGTCGCTCCTGGCGGTCGCGCCGTCTCACAAACCTCAAACAGTGCTGTTTGGAACGACAGAGCATCTTGTATCTTCAATGCAGTTTGCAGGTGTACTTAATCGTATACTAATTATGCAGACGCTTTGCCTGTGCCGACTCCATGTCTTGGGTATCGTTTGCGAATACCTATTTGACCAGGATAGGAAACCAGCCATACGACGCCCCCTTTTGTGCACAGACTGACGACAGTGTGCACGCTTGCGCAAATACTTAAAAAATGCAAAACCACTCTGAATCTAGCTTGGATGCCCTGCAAAAAACGTGTTGTAAAATCATACACGATGGCGGGGACGAGGAGAATAGGAGCCACAACGCTGCCTCCAGTCGGTTTCTTGGTTCGGGTAGGGGCGCACTCATAATGGACTCACGCACATTTTGAGTAGTTTAGCAGAATAAGGAGATGTTGCTTTGAAAATTGTTTGCAGAGTGAGGTCTTGACCAGCAACCAGCCATTCTGGACAGAGTAGCCATTCTCGCCTTAATTTTGAAGGTTTGCTATTTGTCCAGATGTTCTGTGACCTGAAGCGGACCAGAGCTGTGAAGATGCAGCTCACTCATGGCCCGTTTAGCCCGTCTAATTACAGGTGAGACAAAAAGGCTTGCCATATCTCTTCCTTCTCTTAGTGACCGCATGTGAAAATATATGCAGCAGCTATTCGTTTTTCTTCGATTATTTTTTCTCTCTAAGTTTCCGATATAACGGCTGTTATCCGTGGCTGTGATTAAACTTCCATTTCTCCAGCTAGAGAAAAGCGCAGTACTTTGACCTTTGAGGGTATTCGTTGCAAATATACCGGTATCGCGATACCGGTAAGCTTACCGGTATCGCTCAAGAGGAAAGTATACAACAGTTGCATCTTGCCTGTACTCACCTATGGGGCTGAAACGTGGAGGCTAACCAAGAGAGTTCTACTTAAGTTGAGGACAACCCAGAGGGCTATGGAACGAAAAATGGTAGGGGTAACATTAAGAGATAGAAAGCGTGCAGAGTGGGTCAGAGAAATAACTCAAGTTACCGACATTCTAGTGGAAATTAAGAAGAAGAAATGGACATGGGCAGGACATGTAGTGCGAAGAGCGGATGACCGATGGTCGCTTAGGGTAACAAACTGGATTCCAAGGGAAGGAAAGCGTAGCAGGGGGAGGCAGAAAGTTAGGTGGGCGGATGAGATTAAGAAGTTCGCAGGGGTCAAGTGGATGCAGCTAGCACAGAACCGGGTTAAGTGGAGAATAATGGGAGAGGCCTTCGCCCTGCAGTGGGTATAATCAGGCTGATGATGATGATGATGATGATGTTGTAAATATGCAGGCTGCAGTAAGGGAGTATACGAAAGAAGGAGATGCTATGCCTTTAGTGACATCCTACGAGAACTTTTAATTGGCCGAGCTTTTTATGGAACGTAAAGGCAAGGCAAGGAAAAATTCATTTTGTAATGCATATAGAGAACAGCAGAAACGAGACTTAGGTTTGTTTGCCACTCGTGAGGACATCTTCCGTGATTTCTTATGAAGATGACACAAGACACTTTGCTTAACATTCAGCATTTATTAAAATGAAGATTGATACATTAAGCCTTGAAAAGGTGCCCTGGGTAGCAAACGGTGCTCAGCGGCCGCGTGACGACGGCCGGTATGGATGATAGGGGACATATTGGACGGGAGGGGGAGGATACGAAGGTTGGGAGCTGGGGTGTAACGAGGTGAGGTTATAGGGCAGATGTTATTGTGGAGACGAGAATGAGGGATATCCGGCTGAGCCCGCAACCTTTAACCTTGACGATTAAAGGAAAGCCGGGCTAGCTGCGAGTAACGGTGCAGTTCGATAAGAGAGCGGAGAGGAACAAAGATATCTGTGGCAAACAGCTTAATTATTGAGTTGGTGATTGGTTGAGACCAGCTTAGCAGTGCGGTTTTAAGGGTGTCAGTTTAGTGTAGGTGAAGGGAACTTAGGTACAAAGTAAAGGAGCTTGTTGTGGATGAGTGAATGGGGAAGTTGGTAAGCATGAGCCTCATGGCCACCCAGCGCCTAGTGACCACACGTTGCAGTATGTGTGTTACCGAGTAGCAGGCGGCGACTGAGCGGCGGAGTTATTGATAGCGTAGTTACCTTTCTCTCCACCTATTGACTGTCAGGTAACTAACTTAAGTGTAATAAGTCTATTCTGCCAAATTTCTTCGTTTAGCATTATTTACAGTGCACCACACAAAGCAATTTGTCTTTTGTCTCGACGTTTTATGGAGTAGTACAAAGAGCTGCCGGTGGCGTTTTCGGGTTGCCGTGTTGTGTCGCACATGTTCATTGCGTGTGAAAAAGAATATTAAGAGTGGATTACAAACTTATGATAGATTCAGAATAAAATATTAGTTTGATTAGGGTTGAATTGTAATGTAATGAGAAGACCACAGTCCCTACTGAGGTCATTGCCGTTTGTACCTTAGACATTGAATTTCCTGAGTATTAACATTATAGAATGACGCCACATCGATGTGGTGGTTTCTGGTCAACGAATGCGATTCGCATCAGCATGAAGCTGCCTGCGTTCAAAGCTGCATATATGTAACAGAGAATTGCCAGTGGAACTCTCGACCAATATGTTAATAGGAGTGTACATGAGCTGGTTAACTCCGTATCACTTAGTAGTCATTGCCTTCGTTTGTGAAGAACAGGTTCAGAGAAGACGCTCCACAAATGTCGCATAACCGCATTGCTATGTGGAGAATGAACGATTCAGTGTTGCACCCTTCCGGTTGCGGTAGCGGCGTTCACTCGACCTCATTGTGAACTTCCCTAAATGTAATGTTCAGGTCAATACTCGCGCTACCGTGATTTTCACCGGTCGAGCCGAGTGTTCTTCAAAGTGCTTTACTATCACACTATTTCACGTCACCAGCAATTTAGTTCCCCGTGAATTTTTTCGCAGGGTGAATGTGCCGCTGATCAACTTTCCCAAGTTCGCGCACACCTTCGGCTGCGGCCCGAATGATGGCATGGTGCGCGAGGAGCAGTGCAGCCTATGGGACTAATGAGGCCGGCTCAGACAGGCCGCCAGTGTTTGTGCGCGGCTCGCAAATGTGGATACCCTTCAACGCTCGCGTCGTGCGTCGAGCACACGGTAGAAAGTTTTATAGGTTAGCGCACAGAAATAATCTTAAATATGCTTTTGTTCGCAGTCAGCAGAAGTGCACATGGGGCGAATGTTGCCCATCTCTCATTTGGGCACAAGTCTTGCCCAAAACGAATCGCAGTATGCTTATGTTTTTGTGCTGGCTAATGAACGACACCATGTTACTTGCGACCTGACTTATAAAGCTCGTAGTAAATACCAGTTAAATTCCTTTCTAGGACTGCACCATTCTCTCCCTCATTTGCTCTTCGTTGTACACGACAGCTTTCTGCACCAGAAACCGTGGTATGTAACCGATCTGGATATAACAAATGCTCGCTATAGTAGCCCACGCTACCGTTCTGGCGGTGGATTAAACGCTCCTTTCATCTTAACCGATGAGACAGGTTCGAGCAATGTATCTTTACCTTGCGTATGAGTAAACCAGGTACCCAGAAAGTAGATATGCTCTTTTGTGATCGTCTCCGCCCTTCATTTGAAATGCTTGCGCAATAATGACCGCTATTCTCATCAGCCTGGAATCCGAAGGCCAACACGAGGAGCATCGAAGAAAATTTTATGGAAGCATGTCACCCAACAAAACAAATCTACCTCAATGCCTAGTCATAATTTCGTGTGAGCAAAAGCCCGTCTGACTACAAATAAAGAGAATGAAGGCAGTTGTGTTCCTGCTTTTCCATGTTTTTAATGTCGAGATTGAACTAAGAATAACATTACTTTCCAGATTGATAATTACTTTGCTATTTCGTGGACCACCGAAGTGTCTAATCTCTATATAATGGGAGAATCGCAAATTAGGTTCGAAGACTGGCACAACTCAAGAAAACTCGAGTGTGCTGAAAATTAAGCAGTTTCAGGCACAGCCAGCTAGATTTAGCCTTGTATACGAGTACAAATATACACGAACAGACTCTCCGAAATTGTTTCCCCAAAAGTCTTGGACCTGGCCGTATTCGTGCCGCACGTTTCGTGTCGCGCGCACTAATTTTGGTCAGAGCTGGAAAAAACAGCCCAAGCTCATCAATATCAAGGGGAGTAATTTCTTGTTTTCGAATACATTGAACGGTTCGTCTATAAAAGAAAATGTTGAGCGCACTGGAATTTGTGGTGCCTACAATACAAAGGTTAATGACAATAGGGATACGTTGTATGTCAGTGGCTACAATATTTTTGTCGCAGGCCATACTCACTCCCGTTATATGTTTTGTGGCATTGGGATCTTAAAAAAACGGCGCCGCACTGCGGCAGTGGCGTGAAGTTTCGGACTAATCAAGGTGCGGGACTGCCATGACCGCGTTGTTAGCTGCGTGTGCCGGTAGTGCCTATTTGTCTGCGAATACAAAGACGGACTAAAGAAGAATGGAGGTTTGGGCTAGTTGGCAATAAATCATGTACAAGCAGCAATGACATCTTGTGTATCTTCTCGCTCTAGTCTTTGTCCTTTAGCGCTGTTTTTTGAATATGAAGACTTACTCAGTCAATTGTGAATAAACGAATGTAAGGAAAGTATAGCAACCAGGCCATTATGTTATTAAGAAAAGGTAAAGATCTTTATTGGTGCATTTCGGTACCTCGCAGACGAAGAGATCAAATGCAAGGGCTGTTTAGCGTACGCTGATTGTTCCCATTTACAAAAATTGTCGATACTCTCCGGTATCGCAGAATAAATGTGTAATCGCAAAAGGTGGACATATTATACCCGCAGGTTAATGAATAATATTGAAATATTACGCATAAAACTTTGATTCAAAGCTTTATCGAAGGCGGTCTCAAAATTCAAGAAGGAAAATATCTACTAGGCTTAAATCAAGGTGACAACTAGTCATTTATTGATAAAACTAGTTCATTATTGCATGACATCCTGTGGTTGTCTCCATATTGTGATGACAGCCTAACTCATCAGGGCTACCACTGTGGCTCTTCCCCGAAAGTAAGCTTTGGGCGTTGCTTCTACAGGTCCCCAACAGAGACATGTCCACATCCAGGAAAGTAAGCAGTTTCTGCTTGCGAAATTGGGATGAGCGTTGCATATTGTTTCAGACTCAGTGATCTAAAATTAATTTCGTGGCATGAGCGCGCGACTTGTGCACAATCTTTCATGGCATACAGCAGAATGAAAGGAAACAATGGACTCTCAGACTCTGCCACTAAAGCTCTTTTTTTTCAGTGAGGACTGCTATTGCCGGGTCCATTTTTATGTGGCGTCGGTGCTTGCGTAACGCTTCAGCTTAGTACGTCACGCTGATTGGGCATTAGGGATTGACGTCACATACGCATGTATCAAATTATTAGGAAGAGGGCAACAGAGTGCAGCACGAAGTGAAAAATGCAATTACCTTGAGCGCCTGTTTACGTCTTGTATAAGAGAGCCAACAGCGTACATTTTGGCAGCAGACAACAAAGAGAAGCCAGCAAACGCTGTTGTTGTTGTTCTCCTCTAACTTGATGGCACATATCCACACAGGGGGATCGGCCAAGAATTGGGGTGCAGAGATATTAGATTTTGAGATGTATAACTACATCGCAAAAATAAATAGAAATAAATGCTAGGGAATAGAGAAGGAAATGTAAATATGAAAAACCAAAATAAGAAAGAGTAAATACTAACGCACGCAGTAGGAGAATACTAAGATTTATATGTACAGAATAAAAATTCAAAGCATATTACCAAGCCATACGTTTTGTTCCTATTAAGAAGTTTTGAATAACGTTAAAAACAGACTTGTGGCTATACCCAAGCATGGTGGCACCGAAGGATAAAATCTGGCTGCTCGAATTAAGACCCAGCTGTTGTAACGGCTTCTCCAAATACCGTTTTCTCATCATGGTAAAGCGGCGGCAAAATATCAAGAAATGATCTATTGTTTTCGGTTCCCCGCAGGATGCGCAGACGGGAGAAAGCGCCAAACCAGACCTGTGCATATAGAAATTTAGGGGCGGAATACGACAGCGTAGCCTGGTTAGAGAGACCTCCTTCTGCCTTGATTGACATGATTTCCTATTCCAGGAGTACTTGAGATGCAGTTGTCGTCCGATGATAAAACAGATCCAGACTGCGTGCTTAATAAGGAACGCCTACGAAATCGTGCTGTTATGTACGCTGTTGCCGGGCAACAAGGGGCAGTTCAGAGATTCTTTAGCTAGTCTATCGGCAACCTCATTGGCTGTCACATTACTGTGGCCTAGTACCCACACTGTAAGAAAACACTGTCCTTTGGTAGGGTCAGTGCATAGCACACGTGTTTTTTCCGTCTTAATGAGGGAAGCTTGGACCACTTCGCGAGGAATTTAATGCTTTTCCTTGTGGATTATTGTGTGGCGGTCGAATTGTGTTTGGCAAAGGTTACTCCCTGCCAGTGCAAGCCAAACGGTTCTGAAAAGTGTGTTTGATGCTCTCTCAGGTGCATATCATTTCACTGTTCCATTTAGCCAGTTGACTTCAAATCAATAGAAATGAGGCTTTCACAAACCGTTCTCTTTATTCTCATGGCGTCGGTATTGCTATCGATATAAGTGCTGAGTGCCCTTAGCTACAAAGAAAATAATTTTCTCTGTTCACTCCGGCATTGATTCCAATCCCGCTTGGTGATGAGATCTTATCTGGACATCATTTGGAAGAATATGTTAAAGAGCTTTCCGATAGGTTCGGTATCACATTCGTCCTCTGTTTCTCGAGCTCCACCTTATCAGACAACGCTCGCCTAAATTATTTGAGATAGCTGAAGACAAAATAATTTTCATTCTTGAGAGTTTGAACGCAAAAATGGCTATTTTCAGGGCACTTCAAGTCACGTTTCCTTTGATATCACGTCAATGAGTGCATAGTGTAGCTCAAGAGAATTCCTTACAAGTGCGCTATACGCTATCAAAAGCGCCCATTCTGGCAGAGCTTCCAATTTCAGACGCGATCATTCATGTGGCGCCTCCTTTGACAGCAAAGTAATTAGTGGTCCATTGTCTCACCTTTCTAATTTTTAGACTGAACCACGAGCTTTTCTGTTGGATGCGTTCAGGCATCTACAGGATGTTATTCATTGCAACGTAAACCGCGATGTCACACCCTGGCTTAGCATCTTGCCGGCACGATTAAATAAAACAAAAAATGATGTCAACGCAATCTGCCTTTCACATAAAAGAAGTAGGCCAGTCCTTTTCAGCTCGTATGCTCTCCGCTGATTCATGAATATGCTTTAAAGCGTCGCGCATGATAAGTAGAGCACGAGCGAAATTTTTTCACACTAATACTTAACTGTTGCGGCCTTGGATCCGTCGATCGGACGGGGCTACTTCATCGGTTTTTGAGAGAATTCTTGTGTGATGTTATCCTTGCATAATACGGCCACAGTTCAGTGAAGTATGTGTTCTTGTACATAAGCAGTTTTCTTAGCGAAATGAGCGATCACGATTTTGACAGCCCCACAGTTTGTACGACGATAAATAAATGGTTTTCTCATCCTTCTGTTAATCGTTAATTCCACAATAGAGCGATGGTAGTATCCACTTTAATCTTCATAGCATATATTTGTTTCAGTTATCGGTAAAAATCGAATACCGAGGCGCGGCCGCACCTAAGAAAAACTGACAGGGTAAGGGGCGATATTTGATTATAGGAACATTTTGATAAGATATTTGTCTTCCAGGGTTTCAACATTTTCCATTTTTGCTTCTATTGTTGCTCCTAAAATTCGGACGCCTTTCACGGGCCTAGTTAAAAAGAAATTTGACGTAATTTTGTTTCCGTAATTTGCACTCTCTCGCTGTCGTCTGTAGTCCGTGCCACTGTTTTTTGGACCATGCGCAAATCCCCTTATTGAAATTCGCCTTACTGGCATGAATGTTCGGAAACAAACCTTAAGAGAGCATGCTATAAAAGTTTTTCCGATATTAGAACAGGAATCTATTACTTTCCTAAGCGCCGTTGCTCACTGAGAGCGGTGGACGCCAGCACGCTGCGACAGACGATGATGATGATGGCGCCATATCGCGGCTTTCGACATCATCAGTGTCGGCCACGGGTCCTCTCTGAACAAAATGCCCCATATTCTAGTACAGTGAAGCTGTAGTTATGATCACGGGACTTGGCCGCCATCTTGAATATGAGAGTTACAGAGAAACGGAAGGGAAACCGGCAAACGTAAGTATCAAGATCTAAGGCTCTTAAATGTGGGACAACTACTAATGCAAAGATAGAAATTAGAATAAAAGGTCTCCCGATTCTTCTGATTGTATTGAATACCAGCATGGTCACGTAAATGGGACACACACACTAAAGCGACCTTCCAATAAGTCATGAAAATCAGTTTTATACACTGACCTCAGCCATAAACGGGTTCCCCCCCCCCCCCCCACCCCACCTCCTATCTAAAATTATCCTTTAATCACCGATTTCTTCTCAGCGCCTGAATAAAGTACAGCTAAATTTGTAGGATACCTTATCCTTACAGGTAAGGAAATAACAATTATGCCAGGAATTATTACACATCGATTGTTCAATAGCTCTCATAAAGCAAAGCATCAAAACGTTCAATGATCAGCCAAACAGATATATAGAGTTATACAAAGCTTAGAATGGGATGTGTAAAGCATCAGCGCATAAAATACCTTTCGGGATATATCAGATGTCGGCATTTTTGCCGTTGCAACCACAAATTCACGATTCTGACACAGGCCGATGTTTGTTGCCAGGAGATGTTGGTCGGGCACGGTGTGGCCGGCTCGATATTTAACGATATGCTTGCTATGTTGTAGCCTCCCCCACGGTATAACAGTGCAGAGGAGGTGGCGGTTTAGATGATTAAGGTTTGGGTGGTCCTAACACAGGCAGTGATTCGAAAGTGGCCACAGTTTCGGTATTTGTATCCACACCCTGGGTGCCCCGTTTGCAAGTCCAGTAATATAGAAGCTGACATCCATCACCTGCTGTGGGAATGTCCAGCGCTGAAGCCGACGAGGATCCGGCACCTGGTGGCAGCTAGCCTCTCCCCCCATAATCCGTAGTCATATGCCGTTTCGACGCAGGGACCGCATAATCGTTCACTCGTCGACTTCATTGCATCAACCAACCATTTTTGCATTTATTTGCCAGCATCCTTCATTCGTCACAACATTCTTTTTATGCTCTGAAGCAATAAACATGCCCCCCCCCCCCTCCCCCCCCCAAAAAAAAATAAATCCCGGGGTCTTCTGATTCTTGCCACTGGGCGACAACTAGTTTCATTTGAAAATGCCTACATGCGGAAATCCAGCGAAATGAATTGGGTAATGGAAACTTATGATAAATCCAAACTACTTTTTTTATGTGTTCAGGCTCCACAGAAAAATGTTCTTTTGGGTACCTTTTGAGGCGAAAAAATCAAGGGATTTCTGCGAACGGCGGCAGTGGTGTATTCACTGTGATTTTCATCGCTTCACATGGAGAAGAGCTACAGTAGGCCACCATTGTCACATTCTTGTCCATTCCGAGGTAGCGGATGGCAACACCCTCTCCTCTTGCTCTTTTCTTCCCTTTCCGAGAAATTGTGCAGTAACATAAAAAGGAAAACCCGACAGTAAAGTATTTTAAAATTCTCCTCTATTTTCATAAATAAAACTTATAAGCGCATGTTGAGGGCATATGGGAAGACCGGGCCAGACATGTGGGAGGGTGATATCGGAATCAGCGTGCCGTATATGAAAGGAGAGGCCGGAGTGGGCAGCGGCTGCCAAACGTGCCTCAACCGTCGCCCGCCAGCGCCATTCTCATGATTGTTTGTTCACAACGCCAACTCAAGCAGACGGCCGCCGACGCCGGATCTTCTGGGAACCGGGAATTTAAGATACAATCAGTTAAGATACAATCAACTTAAATACAGTTCTGTTAAAGGGGTCCTAAGATACAATCAGGATCTCGCGTTCACTATTTTTCTTTACTAGAGGGCCTCGCTTCCGGCGCCCTGCGAGCACTTTCTGAACCTATTTCGAATAACTGCGTATGAATTCATATCTGTAAGTATTGCATTAGACATGCTTCTTTCAATGCGCTTGCAATGCGAATGCTATTACAATAAGCTTCTGGGCATTACGCAGTTTTTTAATGAACACCTTAGATGTAACCCAGTCTAGATCAGGGAAGTCGAAGAAGTTGAATTCCACCATCGTGACCACGTACGATCGTCTCGCGATACAGAGAAAACAAAGTGCAAGCAGCGATCGTTCCTTTGACTACGCAGTAAGGCCTACTTGGACCTGAATCGTCTCCACTCCTTCTCAACGTTTTCTACTTTCGGAAATGAGTAAGCCATAGCTGCGGTCTTGTCGCTGCGGCCAGTGCTATGCCCAAGACCTCTTTTCGCACAGATTTCGTTCTTAATCTATGGCAAGGCTAACCACTACAAGAACATTTACAACAGGAGACGACCACCTAGCTACGGCCTGTGGAAGGGATGCGAGCCAGTGCGTTACGAATAGGTACTCCCGGATTGCTAGAAGCACACATCAAGAAAGACTTCGAGTTTTTCTCGGTTTATGCCGCGTATTCTGTTATACTAACAGTAACAATGGTTGTTTAATAATGCCTAATGCATTTGCTATTTTAAATTTGGTATTGCATAGCTGAGCTCGGGCGATATCACTCACATTGGTTGGTCTAAAGTTGTATGATAAAGCGGTATTTCTCATATGCCGGTAGGCTGTCTAAAGTCTTTTTTTAAAGTTCTGTGCATAAAATGTGCTCGAATAATGAATTTAGGCGTTTCACGTCGATAGTGATTATTTTACACTGACATAGATTTCTATGTTCGGCCATGGTCATAAATTACCCCCCCCCCCAAAAAAAAAGTAAATAAATAAAAAAAAACATATAGCAGCTGCAATTTTGAGTTCAATGCGAACTTCGAGTCTTCATAAATTTACTTAACACAGAAAACCAAATGTGTACAACCCTCACTGATTCTGCTTTGTGTACCTTCACAGAGCGTATTCTTTTGTTTTTGTCCGTTTATTGCACAACGCGCATATCTTATTTCTCATTATAATAATAGATCTAAGACATTTCTTTGCATCATCTTTGAATAGTTAGATATCAAGAAAACGTGGTTCAGTCAACCTGAGCCCTGTTTTCATAGTGGTGATTCTCTATTAGGAAATTGTAACTGTTCTATAAAACGAAGACACTCCGACAAACACGAACAGGCTGTGCTCTGTTTATTTTTATCGGTGTGCCGTCGTTTGTTAGTTCAGTACTCGTTTTTCTCTCGTGAGGCCTCACAAAATTGCCTACACTGCTGACCTAGTTTTCAAAATATTTTCAGTTGCTAAAAATAGGTAGCTTTGCATACGGCGGGCCTCAAAAGATGCTCTAAAATCATGCCTTTCTTCCAAGGCACTGAAGTATTATATTTTTTTTTTCAGTATAAAGTAACTAATTGAGAATAACACAAGAATGACTGGCTTTGTTGGAGATCCAGACTAACTGGCGAGATATACCACTTATAAACTACAAGCCTATCAAGTGCCAGATTCAGCTTTTGCTGCGGCTTTAGTGAACGATCTAGACGCATTAATAGATTAATTTCCTCACTGTGACCAATTTTACTGCCTCAATAAAAGTCTTTAAGAGGTTCTGGATCGAAAAGACCATTATAGAGGCCAACGCAAGTTTAATTAGTTCCGCTTTGAGTAAAGGTTCCTTCAAGTGCACCAGATTGCATGTATTGCGAAATGATGTTCAGTCATGTTTTCAACAGGCCAAATTTTTTTTGCTGAGCATAGAATAGTGCGGTGACGAATTTCAGTTCAAGGATCCGACAAATGGAAATTATACTGATTATCGTGCACAGGATGATGCAGTAGACATCTGCTATTTTAGAACCAATTTCACAGTATTCCAAGTTAGGACTTGATTTTAAGGTGACTATTACTAAGAACGCTTGGTTGTTAGAAACCAACATCCTACGTAAAACGCATAGAACGCTAACAGTGAACGCCTGTCCAGGTTCCGATTTTCTGGAAAGAATCATCTCACGTGACTCAGTGGAGTAAAAAGGAAAAGTGTGTTGATGAATTCTGACTTGACACATTGCTATTTTTGCAGCTGATGTCGGTTTGACGAGTGCGTCTCTTTACGGTAAGTGATAAATTGCAGCGTTCTGGTCTTTCACACTGATAAAGAAATCTCTTCCTTAATGCCTTACTTCTCTTGCTGCTTGCAGGTTCTTCGGAGCAAACAACAAAAGGTAGGTACTATATCATGACGCCCGCTGTCAGCCGTATTAGTAATTTTGGGCTCCTTGGAGTCAAGCACAGCTACTAAGCATTTGCCTCTCAAAGTTAGCAGCAGGTTGCTGCCAGGTTTGAGCAATGTGTGATTTAAGCTTCCATGACTCTTACAATGGCTTGTAGAGGAGAGTTAACTCGAACAGCGGTGTGATAGTGGGATGCAAATTACGGGCGGTTTGCCGTGGCTAGGGAAAACGAGAATCAGGGAAGCTAGCACCTTGATGTTCATTTGTCTCGCGTCGCACATTTTTGTTATCAAATAAGCATAATTTACTGCACTATGTGAAAGATAACCGACATAGATATAAAACCCTGCATGTACCAAGACGTACGAACATGTCTGCATGGACGGGGAGTGGTTTGTCTAATTATGAACCAAGGGCCGTTGTGTTAGATTCCCATCTCAAAAAACCAGCCCTGGTGGCTAGTGGCTGTGAATTCGGCCACGGCTTTACGCAAGAAGCCAATGTGAACTGTCACCACCTAGAGCGTAAGGGCAGTGCATCCACTTCGTTTCCAGTAGTGAATGTCAAAGCATCATCAATATGCTTTGACGTTATAAAGCATCAGCAATATAATGCTTCAGCATATAAAACGGCTGGCACGGGTGAATAAAGTGACCAGGATTAACCTCGTGGCTCGACGCAGATTGCAGCGTTCGTAGCTTCATTTGCTAGCCATTTATCGGCCATCGGCAGTCTTGACATCGGTTGCTATGGTGTACTTGACTTGTCAATAGCGATGGTGACACGCACATATTAGCGTGTCGCATGATCGTCGTTGATGTGCCAGCCTGGATGCTCCAGGCTTGAAACTGAAGTTAAATGACGGATTGCACTATTTATTGCAATTAACGCATTAAAAACATGTAACCTGATTCACAGTAGGAGTTGCAGTTCGGATGTTCTCGGTGTGTAGCCGTGTGCCGACAGCAGCATTGTTTTGAGATTAGGTTGCTCGAGAAGGACTTGAAATTGGAATTTAAGTTCGTGAGATTTCTATTTTACGCAAAGAAGATTAAAGTAAATTTAACGTTGTTATCTTTTCTAGCAGCCAACATTCTGATCGATAAATTTGAGTAAGGTATTCAGAAATACAATGCCAGTTACAGCCTTATTGATTCAATAATTGTATTTCACGAGTATATCACAAAAACAATAATTACAATACAGCTGCAACACACACACACACACACACACACGCACGCACACACACACACACACACATACACGCACACACACACACACACACACACACACACACACACACACACACACACACACGCACACACACACACACACACACCCACACACACACACACACACACACACACACACACACACACACACACACACACACACACACACACACACACACACACACACACGCACACGCACACGCACACGCACACGCACACGCACACGCACACGCACACGCACACACACGCACACACACACACACACACACACACACACGCACGCACGCACACGCACACAGAGTGAGCGCATAGTGTGAACATTATATGGCGCTTCAAACGGGATTCCAAGGGAAGGAAAGCATAGCAGGGGGCGGCAGAAAATTAGGTGGGCGGACGAGGTTAAGAAGTTCGCAGGGGTCAAGTGGATGCAGCTAGCACAGAACCGGGCTAATTGGAGAAGTATGAAAGAGGCCTTCGCCCTGCAGTGGGTATAGTCAGGCTGCTGATGATGATGATGTGTGTGTGTGCGCAAGGTTCCTAGATAAATGTAGGCAAGGTTTTCAAAAATATTGTGAGCGACAGCTGCTCAGAGTCACCTATGCTAATCTGCAGTATTTCTTCTTTAACTAAGGTTAAATAATTAATAAAGAATATTTCGGTATATTTAAAATATTGCCTGAAGAGAAAAAGCGTCAATACAAAACTTGTAGATCTCGGAAAAAGGCTCGCTACGTTGTTTACATCGCCCTATGTCTTACTGTGCTCTATTTATAGGCCTTCTAAAAAAATGCTGTCACGTGGCTAGCTGTTACTTTAAATCATTCGCCAAGTGCGTACAAACAGCTTCCTCGTTGAGAGCACGGTCTAGAAAAGCGGATTTTGTTATCTCGGTAACGCGTCAGGGCTTTAAAGTGACGGTGGTATTAGGAGAAAGTTTTTTTTTTCTATTACGCCTGGCGACGTTTTGGGCTGGCAATAAAATCACTTGACGTAAATGGTGGTTTGATGGAAACAACGTAACTAGCAGTTTTTCGAGATCTACACATTTTAGCTTACTGGTTACTGGTTACAGCTTATTGGTTACTGCCGTGATGTGTACATTTTTTTTTTCATTTTTTCAGTTTTTTTCATTTGAAACAGGAGCGTTTTGTAGTTTTGTAATATTAATACACAAAGATTCACTATCTCATACCAAGCAGTGAGAACAAAAAAAAAAAGCTGAGCAAAGGAAATTATGGCAGTGAAATGCTGCCCAGCAAGTGTGGCCTGGTTACTCTTATATCCTCTTGCTTCGATAACACTAATTATCAGTAGTATATCAGGTTTCTCTAAGGCGTGGTATTAAAACACTCTCTAATTATTTGGCAGATCGTGCTGGAGGGTAAGTATGAAGCCCATTTGGAATTTGTGCTGCACTGATGAAAGAAAATATTGCAGTAAGTTCGTTACGAAAAGTCACTCAACTGATTTCGCGGTCGCAAGCATCCATAACGTTTTAAAGCCGATCGATCAACGCACGCGGTCTTCGTTAAAGGGCACTCGATGGTGGCGTCGTTATTTTATGGTAATATACTGTTATGAGGCGTTCCCGAGTGGTAAGAGTCTGAGTTCAGCATCAGGAGCACTTCCGGAAGACCAAAACACACAAACACAACAGCTCCAGCTTCAGTATCGGTTATGCTTCCGATGCCATAGCACGCTCCGACGCCGCCCGAAACATTGCTATGAGTCGCCTCAGGGCTTCCAGACGGCCAAAACACATCGTTACGACAATCACCATCGAGATGTAAGCTATCCGCCTGTCTCTCTCGTCCTTTTTTAGCTCCTGGCTCGCCGTGTGGGCTGTGGAAAATACTCATGTCCCGTTACGTGGGCCTCTACGGTGTCTTGGAGCAACGTATTGATGTGATGTGCAAGATCACGCCCCTGTGTCACACGCCAGACGTCACTGCCCCACCTACACAAACTCTTCAAGTCGCTCGTCTGAAACCGTACTACTCCCGCCCATCGGTTTAGCAAGCACTGGGACCATGCTTGCCCCGCGGAAGGGGGGGGGGGGGGGTCTACGGTGTGTAGCCGAGATGTGATGTCGGAAGATGACGAGAATGTTTTGAACACTGGGTCAGCCGACGACGACACTGAAGCTTCAGCTGTTGCGTTTGTGTGCTATGGTGTTTCGGAGGTGCTCCTGACGTTGAATTCAGACTTACCGGTCAAGAAATCCCCTTAACAATACGTGCCAGCTGTTGTATACTTAACCCTGGGCGATACTAGTGCAAACCAACCACGGAAGACGCAGCGGCGGGGGGGGGGGGGGGGGGAGGGGGGGTAAGCATATTTGTTCACCAGGTAGGTTCGTTGCATTGTTGCAGAAGGTGTCAGCAGTTATGTGCTCTGCGTAGAAATAGTTCCGTGACTTATGATTCGATAGATTCGGCGGAAGGCTGTTAGGACTTATGACTGCCCTATATGCAAATTCGCAAAGAAATGCTAGTTCAATCAGTGGCTTAGAGTTATGACGTACATCACAAATAAGCCAACATCCAGTTCGTCAAAAAGGTTAGGAGATTGTTTATATTTCTATCACTACGAAGCAATAAGTAAACATGAGATAATTGCATAAGTAGTAGAAACACAACCGCATGATGCCGGTGGGACACGAAACCACGTCATCGGCCATCGCCGTACTTCAGTGGTCGAGCACCAGACGCAAAATTCGGAGGTCGTGGGTTTGGATAATACTGATGCGTCTGGCAACTTTTTCTTCTAGTTTCTAATCAGGTATCTCCTCGTTTAAGTATTACTGCACAATAATGCAAAAAAAAAAGTTCGGCTCTGACAGTGGTTCTTAGCCTTGGATGTGTCATGAGCCCTCGTGAACCAGTTGAAGTAGTGCGGGAGTCTTTGAGACCGTAGGAAGGAATGGGAGGGGGGAGGGGGAGACGGAGCTATTGTGCGTACTGCTGCCGCCGTTTCCGCAGCAGCTCGTCGCCGATTTGGGATTCAGTCAGAGCTAATAAGGGCTCTAAAAACGCGCAATTGATAAGCCAGCATGCCACGGCTTGCAGAGGAGGTGGGGAGGAGGCCACACGTCGGTGCCGGTATGCATGCCGCTGGAAGGGATTCGAATCCTCCTAAAACCGCACCCACTCATAGATATCTGAGACGCTTTGCAATGCAGCCCCGTCTAGCAAACGGCACACATTCTTTGTCGAAATAAGTAGTAGTGATAGTAATAGGGGTGATATTAAGTAAAATGTTTTTCCTTTACTGCAACGAAGCAGTCTTAAGTGCACCACTGGGATTTCGCACTTGCGTTTATGCGAAAATACCAATTCATGACGAAAGCTGCAAAATGCTGCCTGTATAGCAGCAGCATGGCAACAGTCTAACAAAACAAAACAACAAAGCAGCCGGAGCGGAACTAAACCCAGACTTTTTTCGTATGAAACTGGCACAGAAACTCGTAACTGTCACCGCTTTTTTATGGCACTAAAATTTACACCTCGGTAATACTACTGACATTACTGGCACATTCTAGCGCTTTGCATTGCACCTTGTCGCCTTGATCAACTTTCATCTGTGGACAACGTGTACCAACAAACTGCTATCGCATTGTCCTCTCTGTGCGTTGAAGGGGATGGATGGTGCGGCTAGGTCACTTGACCAACCCTTAAAAGTTGTGTGGCCAGCAGCCAAACATGACTGCACATTTCGAAAACTGAAGTTAAAAACGATTTAACCTACATTATAAATCAATTTCGCACACAATCATTTTTACTCAATCCCGAAATTTCGGTGGACAATGCCAAAATTAGATCGGAAAGCCCCTGCATGCTGATGGACAGTCGAAATTTGTACTATTCCACATAATACTGCGTTTATCGGTGGAGTCAAACCGTTTCTGTTTTTGGTGACACAATTGGGCCACATGTTTACCTGCCCGATGCCAGTCACCAGAAAGGGGGAGAAAGACTGCGTACGTTCTTTAAAACATAGAAAAAACAAGCTGAAAGAGTGACGTGGCACGCCTGCCTATTAGCCTCCAGATGATGGGACGTGCTTGCTAATGTTTTCTGTTTTATTCATCGTAACTAAACTGGCACGCATTTATCAATGTAAACTGTAGCATAAAGCAGTAGTTTAGGGTAGTTTACATGAGTAGATGGCGATGTAAACGATGATGTCACTTTTACCTAAGATTTATCTGTCAGTGACGAAAAATGCTAGTCGATCAACTGATACCCTTGCATTCTGGTCAATTGGAAAGAGTAACTAACGAGTGACTGAAAAGTGACCTGACTCAAGGATGATGGAGTAGTACACATGTCATTTCGATCGCCTGCAGTTTCTTAACATGTAAATATTTCGTGCAGTACTTGGGAGCCTTGCCTTTTAGCTTATTGAATATACAGGTGCCTGCATCTCGCCCTCGCAATCAACAAGTCAAGCGCCCTATCTTAGCTATGACATGATAGTGCGCTCTAGTTTCTTGGTCATGACTTTATGCTGTCATTTTCAAGCTCTGACCAACGATTACATAAACAAAGCGGCCCCAAACTTTATGATTTCAATGCCACTTCTCATTAGTGTTTCTCAAATATCCCAGCGAGACTGCCTTAGCAAGCTTCATAGTTTCGGGCCAGTAATTAGGCCAATCTATAATCGTATCAAAAAAAGGTACACTAGAAAAAAGCAAAGTGCTACTGGTACAAGCGAAATCTGTCAGCATTGGTCATCACGGGAGGAAATTTTAGAGAACCTTATATGTTAGTTCTTCATTGAGATGGATTGATTTGTTCCAGAAACAAAACATCGAGCTCTAAAGTGATTGCAACAGCTGTCGCGTGTGTCACGAAACCTTTTATTGTCTTGACCTGCATAGTCGATAGAAACCACTTATAAAAGCAGCCGTAATAACTATCTGTTTTTGGTATGCAGATTTTCGTCGAAAACTCGGATATGTGTTCGCATGTGTATGAGTACAACCGTACTCGTTCTGTTTCTCTCTACACTGGGTGTGTTTCTTTACGGTAAGTGCCTCTCGAGCCTCGTGTTTATTCTACTAAGAAAATCATTCTGACCTCGAATGAATGACAGCTTTCCATAGCATGAAACGTTTCTGCAATCATTACTCAATGAAGCTTCAGAGGCGAACACTCGTGATGCCGCATATTAAAACGCGTCTCAGTGGAAACTAGTGAGTGCCAAAGGATTGACATGTTTTATTCAGGAAATAAGCGTTAGATTATAAAAACCATTGATTTAAGCGAGGGGAGAATCACAAACATCACAATGAAAGCAGAATATGTCGAATGTATGAGAAGCCAGTAGCTATTTGAACCAAATCAAGTATGTGACATTGTTTGTTCCCTTATATCGGTGTTGACCTAGTGGAGAAGCCCTGCATTTATACGAATAATTCCTGAAACCACAACTGTTTTGAAAAGATTTATTTCGCGATGATGTATTTTAAAGTAGGGCATTATTTTAGAATAAAGAATCGTTAGATTCATACAACCATATGCAAAGTTTATTTTTCAAAGCTTTTCTTCAAGGAGGTAAAACAATCATTTAAAGCCCCCGCATTGGAACTAGCAGCCAGACGTTTTGCCGATGTGTTCCGTTCTTTTCTCATCCGGTTTTATCTTAGGTTTAAATAAAATTCGCTAGAACACATTATCACACAATGCGATTTTGGTCCCGCGGTTGCAAGAAAAGATCAGCCTAGCTGTGCACACCATTCGATCACTGCACCATCACCACTGCCGAACATGTTGCATGTTTAAACTGGTAGACTCGCGTGCTATACTTGGCTTGTTATTTCCATTAACATCCATCCACGCATGCTCAATCTAGAACACAGCACTACCACATTGCCCTCATAATCCCGCTAAGCAGCCCAAACTTTTTGTAATGCCCTAGATTCCCATCCATTTCGCTAATATTTTTCTGAAGACTGCTCGAGCTTGAAAGCGGAGCCTCGAATCGAAGTAAAACCCAACTTACTAGCGCACCTAGGGAGTAGTTTCCTAACCACGCCAAGTATTTCATTATTTGTTTTAAATTGAAGGTTGGTCACATGCTGTGTTTGGACAGCAACCAATCCCTTCTAGATGATGGTCTACGATTGTCTGCTAAGTCAGTTACAACGGCGGCGTCCAACCTTATCAGTGTGCTCCTTCCTCTAGTATGAGAGTCTGTTTGCTGGTAACAACATATCGGTCAAGCCTTTTCGGCAGAAGAACTGTCATACCCGAAGCCCTCCGTTTTGTTGTGGGAGAAAACTGCAAGGAAAATGCTGGCCTCGTCCGGACTATTAAGAGAGAAGGGGAACACTGTAGGTCTAAAAATGGCCGAGAACTATGCATCAGTTGAACGAGAAAGTCATTCCCAACAATCATCTTGCTGTACAAACTTGGCCAACCAACCGTATGAAGACATTCAAGCAAGGCGATCACTAGTCCTAAATTTTAAAGTTTGATTTCCTTTTCATTGCACTAGGCACCTTGCCTTTAATCGATGCTTCCTAGTGGTGCAAACAGTTAGGAAAACCGTGAGAATTGTCGCGTTAGAAACATGCCCAAAATGCTACCTATTTTCATGAACATGTCAACAGCGTATTCCGGACCGATGAGCCGACATCTGCGCTAACGATGTATTATAAGGTTATAAGGGTATTACAAAAAGTTAGGTGGGCGGATGAGGTTTAGATCGCAGGGGTCAAGTGGATGCAGCTAGCACAGAACCGGGTTAATTGGAGAAATATGGGAGAGGCCTTCGTCCTGCAGTGGGTATAGTCAGGCTGATGATGATGATGATGAAACGCGTTGTAGTGCTTATAACGAGCTTTATTCATGTGCATGCCTATCTAAGTTAAAAATTTCTGCTTTTTATTTCTGTTAATTTTATGGAGAGCGGGAGTGTAATTCAAGACTGACGTATTCTGCGACACTGATTGGTCCGTCATAAGACATCCATGCACTCATACCAGCTGCTTTCCAATGGCTTGTTCGACGCGTGAGGTGAAAGGTTGAAAGACTCAAACGTTGTATTGTTACTATTTGACGCCGTCTAACGTCAGCGTTAAGGTGAATGCTTTTTATGCCCATTTCAGTTTATTCTGAGGCTAACGCCCCTCCTATGCTATAATCAGAATGCGGGAATAACCGTTAATCTATTAATGTAATACCCGTGTATGCTTCGTTCTCTAGAATATCCGACGTCGCTGTTGTGAGCGCTGGGAACGAAATCTGATGAGTGTTGCTAATGAGACATGCATGACTCATGAGTCAGGTGACTCGGAGGATCGAGGCACGTCATGTGACCACGTGAATTTGACAAAGTTATCAGGAGCTGACAACTTTGACGGCTAGTTTGAGATGGCTGGGCGAGATGGGTATCGAAATCATGGGTCTTTCGAATTTGATTAAAAAACTCTACTGTTCGGCTTAGTTGTTCAGGCTTGGTTGTGCCAATTTTACGGTTTGGTTATACCAAATTCTTCACTTGATTATACCAGGGCTTTGGTTCCATTGTCTTTGCTCTTGTACGCACTGCTGTTGCTTACTCCCAGGTGAACCCTCAAAATTCATTTTCGACAATGAGGAAATAGACATTGAGCGTGATTCATTTCCTTTACTGCACTGTGCTTTTCATTCGAACAAAACCCTTCGAAATATTTTTGTTGTATCCGGTCCCATGATTTTGTTTATATTGCCTGTATACATTCCAGAAGCAGCAGAAGAATCAACTGGCTCTCCCGATACCACTAAACGACAGGACGAAATCCAGGCGCCATCGGTGAGTAGGTCTTCTTTAATCTTAGCATAATGAGGCGTTTAATGATTTCTTGAAATTATTTCACGACATTAGTGCATTTATCCCCCGTGCCGCATTTCTAATACCTTAAGCATACTCAGAGAAAACATTAAACAAAGTGTAAAATATTATTCGATATAGGAAGCTAATTTTACTAAACGGTCCAAACAGATAGTTTGCCTGTTTTGTAAAAAAAGCGCAGAACAAAACTGCGACAAAGGAAGAACTTAAACTCGAGGAGTATGAAAAGAAATTTATTGCTTAACTCGCGGAAATAAATAACACATAATCAAACATCAGAAGACGTAAAATATACAAGAATCCGATGCATTTCCTAGCATGTGTTGATGGCGAAAATGTCGCGGTGTGTCTTTACAACTTAAATTGATAGTTCTTTTTCTGCTGCGGTTACCAAGGTATGGCTAGCGCATGCAATCACCCCCTCCCCCCCCCCCCCCTTCAACCTCTTGTGATATCAGCGGCTTTAATAATTTTACAGCGATTTTATTGCTATCCTTGCCTCACCTCCTCACCTTTCGTCTCATGGCTTGCATGGTTTTATTCCACTGCCCCTGTAGGATGGTTTAAGCTGTTTGTGTCGCCGGACAATGTGGGAAGAGGGCTTTAATTTTATTTCTCTTTCGCCCAGTCTAAAGTCTGTCCCAACAGGATACTCATAGAGAGAGAAATGTATTTATTAAGGGAAAGGCGGAGAGGTCGGCCTGTGATAAAACACCCTGGCCTGCTACTCTGCGCTGCGGAAAAAAGGGAAATATTCATAGAATCTACTATCATGTCATCTACATTTAATGACTGTTTTTTAAGAGTTTATTGTATATTGCTTCTTCCTAATCAGCATATATGTAGTTTTTTTACTCTACGGAAAAATATTTTTGCTGATCAGGAATATGCTACAATAAACGCTTAGAACACCATCGTGACAGTGTGCAGCGTGTGCTGAAAAAAAATCATGTAGAGAGAGTCTGATGAAACCATGTAGTCCTAAATCGAGGAGACGAAAGTGCGACCACCGCAGCAATGCATAAAAACTGGATGGTGGGCGTGCTTCTTTCCTTATGCACTAAATAGCATTTTCGAATTTTTAAAGGATAATGCAAGAGTGGATATAAATGACAAGCGTTTCGAAAGCCCTTATACTACCTGTAGCACGTGGTTTGTAATAAATTATTTTCAGTGCGCGGTGACCTACACTACGATGTGTACCTCTTCTTTTGCACAACTACGCGTATGTGTTGAGGTATGCTGTGGAGAAACCTAACAGCTAAATTTGATTCCTCTTTCATAGGTTACGTCTGGAAACCCAACTCCGACGTCAGCAGCGACCACCATGAGTAAGTGAAGGGGCCGTAAATGCGTCAATTTGCGCTGCCAGTCTAGGTGTCGCTGCCATAGGCGTACATAACTGCCGTCAGGCTGGCCCGCATTTCCTGCTGGTGGGCACCAAGTAGGAATATACGCAACTATCTGTTCCCGCAAATGCCATTTTCATCACCCAAGGTGTTGAGCTGGGCGTTGCTTTACAATGTAACAGTCCTTAAATCTAAAGTCATATGTGTAGTTTCTGGCTTGTTAAGAAGACGCTTCCATTTTTATTAGGACCTCACGGACAGTGCTCATCAGTTAATGAATCCAGGACATTTAATATAATCATTTGACATCCTATGGCTAATTTCTTGTTTCAGAATTCATGTGAAATGCCGTGATCCGGTCAAGTAATTTGGAACAGTTCGGCAGTGAGAACTACAATACACATATTAGAACATGTCTAAGCCCCAACCTTAACTTTAAAAACTATGCTATGTTTCTGAGTTCAATCAGCGTTCTGCGAGTGCTTCTACAGTGTACAAGAATAATAGACGAATGGTTTTAGAGTACTACGTTAACATATATTGTCTGATATGAGTGTGTACAAATGACACCTGAGGTGCGGGGCATTGCATGTGTGCCAAGCTTCATAAGTTGCCCTTCTTTTTATATAATGCACAAGAATATCGTTTAAATTAGGTGATATCGCAGCCATCTGAGATGTAACAAAAATAAATTGTCGGTTTAAACGTAAAGCTCACGAAAAGGACAGTGTGGGGAAAGAAAAAAAAAACACTTAATCACGTTATTCTAGCTGAAGTAAAAGTGAATTGAGCTTGTGAAGTCCAGCTTTCTTGAAAATTACTTGTGTTGATTTGCAGCATTAGTAGTAAATTGTAAGAATCTATTATGACAGTATCGACAGCAACAGTGTAATCTGTTGCTAATAGGGCCAGTCTAAAAGGACAAAGCAGATTATGGGGGCTAAAACGGTAAGCATTATGCAGGAAAATAAGTGATGAACATCAGTTTTGGAGGCTAACTGCTGTTTACAGAAGGCAGCCAAGAGTTACTAGCTATAAGGTGTAAATATGTCTGCTCAGAGCAGGAAGCAACAGGACATTCGGACCAGGAGAAATTATAGACCAGGAGAAAGAAACAAAGTGGACAAGTTGGCACGCACTCCCAGACTGTGAATTACGTTTACTGGCATCAATACGGAGGAAATATGTAGCAGCTGCATCTCATGTTTGACCATGACGGTTAATACCATCAACAGAGGCCCTTCATACTTAACCATTCAATGGACGAGACACAGGCTCCTCTTCTTTCCTGTGTCTCGTCCTTTGGCTGGTTAAGTATGAACGCTTACCAACGTGTCCAGTGGCCCTTGTTGGAAGATTATCTTGACTTTGCGGTACCTTCGGCAAACCGGCTTTTTCTTAGCTTGTGTGGAGCCCCTTTCTACTTCAGTCATACTTCCGCTATGATCGAGGCCTCCACAGAACATAACCGTAGAAGAAATGTGTCTGCGTGTGTGATTGCCTCTCTACAACTGGTACCCGTTCTCCCAGAATATGTTTCCTGCCCTTTGAATTGGCGTAACCACTGCCAGGCGTGGCTAATTGGTATATAAATACCTGCAACAACCAATAATTTGGTCATGAATAAAACCTCTTTGTTCTTTTGAAAACGTTCATAGAAATTAATTTTTTGACATTGGTAACTCAGCGCCGAATTGATAGTTTTGTGCGTTCATTTCCTTCAATGTCCTACAGCATACGTCTGTACCCGATGCATTGTCAGGGGTCAGTAAACACTGGTAAAATGGGTTTCTATGGAAGACATTCCGTTGTTATCTGCGTTGTTTAAATGGGGCGCTATAATTTCGGCGCTACAGCAGTGTTGCGCCAGCGGTCGCCCCGCCCAGAATTTAAATTTGGACGGCAATATGTAACAGCTTCTTCGAAGAGGTAGTAAAATGGTTACGGTTCACTGCGCATAAAAGGAAGCTTGGGATGATACAAATGCGTAAAATGCTAAAATATTTTATATCATCCGTTTTTAAAGTGAATGAGGTATGGGTCATATCAAATATTCATTACAGTGTTGTCAGGCGAAAAAGCTCTTTTGAGCTCATTTTGTGAGAAATACAATTGCTCGCCCGTCTACTGTCCGGAATACCCGTGTTTGAACCCGACCTCGGCGGCTGCGTTTCGATGGAGGCGAAACTAAGAGGCTTCCGTGTTCTGTGCGATGTCAGCGCACGTTAAAGTTCCCCAGGTGGTCGAAATTACTCCGTAGCCCTCCACTACGGCTCCTCTTTCTCTCTTTCCACTTTAACTCCTACCTTCCTCCCTTCCCTTACGGCGTGGTTCAGGTGTCCACAGACACAAGTGTGACAGATACTGCGCCTTTATTCCTTGTTTTTTATCTCTTCATGAAACATCACAACTATCCCATTACATAAACTTGAGTACACCGTTAACCTTGAGTTTGGCGCTCTTTGGCCTGAGTCGCCCTTACGCCATTAAAATTCATCATCATCATCATCATCATCATACTGCGCCTTTCCCTTCCTGTGAATCAATTATTATTATTATTATTATTATTATTATTATTATTATTATTATTCGTCTCTGGCTGGTTCGTTTAGAATAGCGGCTACAATTTGCGCAAAAATGGTCCTTACGATAGAGTCATAATGTAAGTGTATACTTATAAGGTGTATTATGACAATTGCTCCACAGACACTGGACATGAAACATGAGCGAAGATTGAACTATGGCTGCGGCGGAAAATTACTAATGGGGACAGTCAAATAATGAATACTACTTTCTTAATGTGACTAACGTCGTAAGGCGATTCGGACTGTGAGAGACGGCTAAGTATTAGATTATTTCTTCAGGGGCTAGTGTGATGAGCAAAACCCACACTAACATTTCATATAAAATATAAATACCTCACATCATGCCGTATTCAACCTCCAAAAGCGTAGATTGATCTAAAACTGCGACTGAGTACTATGAAACACGCTTACCTAGATTACCGATTCAGGGCGCATTTTGGTGGCCAGGAATTTTTCTTTCCCTCTATTTATTGTTCAGCATAATGCTTCCCACTTTGTGCTGCCAGACGTTTCTGAGAGCAGCCTTGTATTTTATTGATTTTAAGAAGCAACTTCGTAACGTTAAGGAGGAGTTAAAAAGTAATTCTCTTTCATGTTGCTTGATTTCATTTTTACTCTTTTTTGTCATGTAAAAGGAAAATAAAAAAATAATATATTCTCGTGATATCTGAGCTCACGTTGCCGAGCAAATATCGAAACATTATTCGCAAAATACTTCTTTTCATAACACAATCTCTCTGCAATCTTACATCGCGATGACACGTGCAGTCACGAATACTGTGCCCTCTACGACGACACCCACTACGACGACAACTACGACCAAGAGGCCTGCTTACCCACCCCCACTATTGTGTTCTGTGGGCTTCACAGCAGTGGCGCATATCGACTATCCGCCGGACGGCGCCTGTGACATCCTCATTTACACGCACGTGAAAGTCGCCCACAAGGTTATAATCGGCGTGGACGAGCAGCTCAGCTACAGCGCGTTCAAAAACAAATGCAAGCTCTACACGGACACAACGTGCGGCCTCTCCTTCGATGTCCGGTTCGTATTACAAAACCAACATTCTTGGTATTTTCTGCGTAGATTTTGATTATTATTAGGGCCTGGGAGGTGACTGTGCACATCAAAAACAAGGGGTGTTTGGGAATGACTAGAAATAAACTTTGAAAATAACGGTAACCAAATTTGGCGGTCACCGATGTGTCCGGCAGAGCGAATTATAGTTGGAGGTCGAGTTTGGTACGAATCGGGCCAAAATTCGTTCGTGGGTGGGCAAAATTTCGTTGTGGTTCGGGCAAAGTTTTAAAGTTGCCATCACATTGCAAATAAACGAAGGCCAAATTCCCACTACATTGGACTTGATTTGAAGGACACGTCTTTGCGACCACGCGGAACAGCTTAGCCAATCAGAGCTACGGCATAAACAAGATCGGACAAGATTACTGGCCGGTCGTGGTGAGTGCATTAGTGCTTTCGCATTAACAGGCGGCCGCCTTCGGTGTACGTGACAAAGAGTGACATTTACATTGTGCTTGTTCACCGTGCTTGCTGGCATTGATATGAGCTCTGGTCTCGAGTAGCTCCTTTTGAGATGTAAGAGGGAGATCCTGGAATTGAACAGAGTCCCCTTAGATCCCGAGGTAAACATGCCATCGGTAGTCCACGCATGCATGTTCACACTACTTGCTTAATGAAATTCTTTGTATCTATGTCCAGTGGTTTTGCACATAAGCTAGCTTCTTACTACTGTATAAAGATAAAAATAGGTGAGAAATGGGTGCGCAAATCAGGGCATCGGGGATAAATTGAGTAGCAACGTTTATGTTACTCGAGCGAGGACGCGCAAAGACAGCCACAAACCAAAGCCATTCGAGCTCTTGCATCATACTCTCAAAGGCGGAGCTTAAGTCTCCCTTTTTTTTTATCTCGATGAGTTGCCCTTCTGAACAGTCTTTAGGCCTTGATAACTCTCCTTGATTGGTTTTGCTGTCTCAGCCGTTAAGACGCTAGTAATTATGCAGGCGAAAGTCGGGTTACATATTTTTAATCCTATGGACCCTTTTCACAAGACTTGAAACGCCCCGCCGGGGTGGCGCAGTGGACACGGCGCTCGATTACTGTTCCTAAGGGTGTGGGATCGAATCCCGGCCTCGCAGGCCGCTTTTGGATGGAGGCAAAAAGCAAGGCTCCCGTGTGCTGTGCGATGTCAGTGCACGTTAAAGAACTCCAGGTGGTCAAATTTCCGGAGTCCTCCACTACGGCGTCTCTCTTAGCCTGAGTCGCTTTGGGACGTTCAACTTCACAAACCGACCAACCACAAGTCTTGAAACCATTTGCTCGGCAGAGAAAGAACCCTTCTCTATGGCAGCGAAACCTGATTTGGGGGCAGAAATAGTGTGCAGTGCAGAAGGCGTCTATAGTGACAATAATGGCCATTTCCATCGACCTTCACGCCTCTGCCTCGTGTTTCTGTCGCAGTTATAAAGTTGCGCCTTCTCTGCGAAGGCAGTGGCTGACAGGTGCCATTCGTAACCTTTCCCCGCCCCTACTTCCTCTCGATTTTCAATAGAGAATGAATGCTGCTTGCCAGATTTGTGCATGACAACAGGCTTGATATAGAAGTGTACTGCACTGCACCCAACGTCTGCCCCAACGATGGGCAGCGCCGCCATGGTAAAAAGCTCTTTCCTATGCAGAAAAGCTCACTTATGGACTTTTGCAAAGAGCCTATAGAAATATTGTCCCGCTCAGAGGAACACGTGCTACCTTGTCGAATTTTTTTTTGAGACCAAACAGACAAAAGCATACATCTGGCAGGCGCCAGATAGAGGTTGCGGGACCCGTCCCAGACTGGTGGGCGTGTTTTGCGATACGAGGGCATGAGACCACATCCCGTGGACGTCCCGTGGACGAGGTGGCAAGATATGAGTAGAACCCAAAGCTTTTGGATTCTCACTCAGACACGGAGCCTTTAATGGGGTCGCGGCATGCCCTTAAAGTGGAGCATAGATGATACTCAGGTCTGTTTATGCTCTAAAATGCGCGATGTTTGGTATCCTCACTGTGTCACTTAAACGCGCTCTGAAACAGAACGATACGCCAAAATCAATATAATGATTGATTTTAAGAAGTTGTGTGATGATCACGGTTGTCTGTAATGCAACATTTGAAAGGAGATAACGTTTTACTCCAGGTGCTGAAGGCACACTCTTAATCCGGTTCCACATACGTGTTAAACAAAGTTCCAGTTATAACTGGTATTTTTTAATGCATAAGTGGAACGAGATTAAGATACCCGATGCCTTTGCTCATGCAGCGCTTCATAGAGAACGACGCTATCGGATGCCGCAAGAGGGTGCAATAAATACACCTGCTTTCGAAAGTACCGACATTGTGTACGCTTTGCAGGCAGATCGCTTGCATTCTCTCCACGTCCGCCTCTTTAATCGGGTCTTTGAGCGATGACTGCAGCTACGCTATGTTCATAGAGGTGGCGGCGAGGAGCCAGATTTTGCTGTTGTGATTCTCTGCAAGTGGTCGTCTGTTGTCGGACTGGCTGCCTGCGGCTGTTACGCGGTAGGCTATCCGCCGTATACCTGGCCAGCAGATGGAGTACAAAGCGTGCCATGTGCCGTAGCTGTGGGGGCGGTTTAGCATGCCATACTCGCGACGTTTCTTGCGCTCGACGCGGTCTCAGCAGACCTTAGCGAGAAGGTGACAGCGTGTGATATTTTGGAGCCGCGGAACGGGCGCTGCTAAAACTTCGTTACGCTACCGTCTTAGTTCCTGCTTCGCATTCTACATCGAGTTCTTGTCGCTATCACCGTCTCCTTCGGTTGCGCCCTACATTCAGCCTTTCATCCTCTGCCTTGGTTCAGTTTGTGTGTTTGATCGCCGCCTACCAGATCACTTGCGTTAGCGCTGGTCCCACAAACGGACGCATGAGAATAGTACCCGGGGAAACATGACACATTTCGCGATGAAATCGATCCCTCTCTAACACTACAGCTTTTTCCGACTTATAATCTAGGAATATGTTAAATTCAATGCATAAACGTATTGACTGACGCCAGTGTGGTGAATTATGCTGCGTACACCACATTTAACTTTTGCAGTTTCATTGGTCTCCGGCTGCCCGCTGTTGCAGTCATGCCTTGTGTAAAAGCATACAGTTTACCTTCAAAGCTGTTTGGTTTTTGTGCGATTTAACGTCCCAAAGCAACTCAGGCTATGAGAGACGCCGTAGTGGAGGAGTCCTGAAATTTCGGCCACCTGGGGTTCTCTAACGGGCACTGGCATCGCACAGCACACGGGCGCCTTGCTTTTCGCCTCCATCGAAAAGCGGCCGCCGACAATCAAAGCTGTGTTCCACTTCGGTGTTATGCCTTACAAGTTAAAACTGAAATATGGCGCATGGAGAGCTGTAGGCACTGAACGCCACGTCATGTACTTTGTATACAAGCTCTGATATTATATTACAATAAAGCCTAGGTAAACTTGCTAAATGCACATTACAAAATGCGGGTGATCTATTCTTTATTGAGCCTAAAAGAGAGCAGGTACAATGTTGATTTCCTTGTGAAAATTATTTTCTTGATACAGTTTTCTCAACCCCGAAATGTTCGGACGGACGGATATAAGTGATGAACTGACGGATCTGAGACGTACAAGACGCGTCCACCACTATGCAATCTTGAACATTATCGATGACAAAGAGACAGCCACGACCTACTCGAAGAATGCAGCTCCTATTATCAAGGTAAAACATGTGTTTTTCAATAGTGCTTTCAGACATTATTTTCATGGGGAAAGTAATATCGGCGGTTTTATTGCATTGCAAGTGATTTAGAGGCAACATGAGGAAAATTAACGACATTGTTAAATTAATTCGCAATACTTTAATTGACGCCAGCAGTCCGCAGGTGGCAACCATGTGTTTTCACGTAGTTTTATTGCGCTTCCATTGCTACCTTTGGACACCTGAGAAAAAGTATCTAACCAACCCATAGACGACGATAGTAGATGTCTGATGATGTGCGGACATATGTGTTAGGGTACCCTAGCACAACAAAAGAAATAATGAGAACATAATGATGTACCCATGGAAGAGCGCAAGTTTTACATGCGAAAGCTACAACTTCTGCAGGACTAAATATACTTAGACTTATTAGACTTTTTCTAATAAACCATAATTAGGCTTTCAGAGAACACTTACGCTAATATAACTTGTATGCGTGACAACATGCTGTGTACGTAGGCCTGTGGTTGCACATTGACGAGTATAATTAGCCACAGTAGGGAGATCCCAACAGGCTCAATATCGGCCTATGGACAACTTCAAATCTAATGGATAGAGCGATACCAATGGGCATACTGAGCCTATGAACATCTTAAAACTAATGGAGCGGCTAGCACCCACAATTGTTTTCGGTTTTACGCAGCTCACAAGATTCAGTCAACCTTGAGACGAGTATTGTGCAGCCTAGAAGTGTGCTTGCACGCTCTGCTACGCCTTTCCTGTTCCGATTTCTTTTCTGTGTATGGTTGTCATGTCTCATGAGGACTGCATTAACACAACCATCCTTGGCCATAGTGGCATAGTCGAACACTTAGGGAGGTACGTTTCAGAGTAGCCTTTTTTAACATGTAAAACGTGACGCGCCTCTGTGTAACGTAATGCCACGAAGCTCAAAATTCCGGCAACTGCACCAGCTTTTTCATGGAGAAAAAGTAAGCGCTCTTGTGCTTTACGATGTCAGCGCACATTGAAGAATTCCAGGTGCTTGCTCGAAAGCCTGACGTTAAATTAAATACTCATAGCTCCTGTAGGCAATCTCCTCTTCACATGTTTTGACAGTTTTGTGCAGTCTACCAGGAGCGAAAACACTGTGGGAAAGTCATTGGTTTAAAAAGCACAAATTGTGTTTTAAAGAAGTGGTTCTATCACCGCGTTTTTATTTTTTTCACTCTCTGTATGGTACCCTCGTAGTGGTGTCTTTAGCGGTATCTGAAAATAGGAAGAGAACAATTAGGAAAAGCGAGATCATGACTTTTAAAAGTCGTCCTACGAGCAGAGTGTACTAAAATGGAAAGGGGACATCTCATTTCAGTGTTGTCTACCTGCAGTTTTCGAAGCCGATTTGAAAGCAGCGGAATTGTATTACATTTTTATTAGCGCTCCAATCCAAACACATAAAACCAGCGTTGTTCAGTTCTTTATTCCGCAGCGTATTTAAGGCATAACACCTCTAACATACTTCAATCAACTTCCTGTTTTAGAAAATTTGAATGGTGGTTGGAAAGTAATTGTTTGCAGAGTTTTGGTCGCTTATGAAATAATGCGAGCAGGGCTGTGCTTTTATGTCTCTTCTTCATGATCGTTCCTTGGGAGCCAATAGGTGCTTAAAAAGAAATCCCAATTCTTTTGCAGCTCTTACGCAATATGCTTGGAGAAGACAGAAAGAATCACAAAGTCATTATTGGGGTAGGACTTTTGCTCTACGCCGACAAAGATAATTCGATCTCGCAACTCGTTGAGAGCACAGCCACGTGAGTATTTCACTGAAAATTCGTAAAAATTTAGTCATGTTCACTTCAACTTTTCCCTTTAGAATATGAAAGAGCACTGGACAAGTGTTGAGGGGGAACTTCAATTCATAAGCTGAGCAAGGCTTCCTCCTCAACCTTTCTGCCCAGCTCTTTCATGCCGTGTAGCCAAGTTCTTTCTCTCCCTCTAAATTAGATCCCTTTACAATAACAGTCCACATTTGTTGAGACTAGCCGACAACTGAATAGATGCGAAATCGTTACGGTTGCAATAATCGCACACTGAAAGTAAGAAATATGCGAATTCAGTCTAATGGTTAACCTGTCAGTACTCGTTTTTGCACAAATTATTCACAACATCTTGCTGGACCATTAAAGAACGGGTAGGAATTCGCGTTCGCAATGGGCATATTGCGTAATGGTAATCCCATGAGGCCAAATGCGGCCTGCTTATGTAAACGACCAATTTGGCTTCCTAAATTACATTTCTACATCGTAGTATATGCTAACATCATAGCTAGCCATACAGCGATTTAGAAAGATATTTTTCAAACTATTGGCTACATTGACAATATTATAAATCTTGAAATATATGTACATTATGAATGACTTGTTCATGATTGATATTATACATGTCTTTATACAATGACCTCCCCTACCCCTCCCTCGACACACCTTAAAAGGAGAACCCTTAGTGGTGTGTTGAATAAATAAAATACAGTCACATTGCTCTTCAAAATACTTCCTTTTCTCCAATAATGTTTCGTGCACTTCCACATACAGAAGGCTTAGACCGTTATTTATGGCTAGAGCCCTTCACTCCACGCATTGCTTATTTCGTCTTTGGTCAATGCACTCAACTAAATTAGCCAATCACAGAGAATTTGTACAGTTGGCTGCATTTCATAGTGATGACTTTGGAAACCGGCCTCAAGTTTGAGGGCGAGAGTAACCACAACCACCATCCTCTCCTTCCGTCAATGTTAGAAATGCGCTATGCCTTCCCCACATATCCTATCCCTTACAAAAAGCTTAATGAGTTTCTGATTAAACGTTAATTACATTTCTCATCATGCACATTAACATTTCTATACATTTTCTTGATGCATATTTAATGAGTTTCACAAGAAAGTTGGCCACCGTGTTTCTGGTTGGTACCTAATGTGTGCATTTCTTGTGTGTTGTTCATGAGTGTTGACCAATGAGCGCCTCATGGCTTTCACTTTTGGATAAAAAGTAAAAGCTAAAACATAGCGAAGCACCTCAACTACATTAAAAAAAGCTAAAAAATAAAAGAAATAAAACTAAGCGAAAATAAAACTTACCCTGTGGCGCGATTTGAACTTGGTACCTTCACTCCGTAGCTTTCTACGCTAACCACTCGGCCACTCGGGGAACTAGTAACGTTGGTACCGTATTTGCTTCTTATGTCTGGACTGCATTCATAAGATTGGGACTTCATGTTTCGAGCATGTTTCGAAGTGTACAGGCCATTGCGGCTGCTCTAACAGTTACAACTTCTTGACCATTAGAACTTGCATCTAATGTTCTGGATACCTATGCGCACTATTTTGTCCACTGGAGTCATTTTAACATGTCGAGTTTGGCATCGTTGGCAAATTTATCAGCGCTGGCTCTTCGGTGGTTGCTACCTTGGGCGTAATTTTCGCTGAACACGGAGCTGTAGCACGAACCTTTAAGGAAAAAAAGTGCGACCAAGCTTCAATACCGGCAAGCGCAGCAGCGCCAACACTATTTTACTGGTAACTAAATCTTATTTGTATCAAAACATTTCGGGAAGCGATGCGATGACTGAGAGCTCGGCTAATCTATACGCAGAGCAAGAAGGAGCTCGAAAGCTTAAGAAACACGCAAAATATCATGCATTATAAAGAAGGCATTGCTTCTCGTGCCCTGGTCGCGCACATGCTCCCAGGACGGTCCAGTTCCGAGGCAACGCACGGCTCAGGTTACGTCCGCGCGTCTTCGTCGGCACAGGCAGGGTACCCCTGCTGGTCTTTCCGAAGCGGCCTGCTCGCAGGTTCAAGGAGGCATTGGAAATAAAGCGGCCGTGCGTCCGTTTGCTTGGAGGCGGTGTGGCAGTGCGTCGGTTCGCGTACACAATATCCTTGCCCGTAACACCCTAAAGCATATTGTCCAAACACAGCACCCCTTCGCTTCGCAAGAAGTGATTCGCAATGGCACAAACACCCAAGACTCAGGGTGTAAGCGTGGTTTGAATGAAACAAATGTCAAAAAAGTTGTTTTTGTTTTTACAGTGCATGCTAAACAGAAATGAAAACATAGTAAAGTATATACATTCGCTTAGTGATGTATACTTTCACTCATTTGAGAAAGTCAATCTATTTCCACATTAGCTCCTATACAAAAATAGTGTGTTTTCCAAGCACAAAACGTCTTGCGTAATCTCAAATGAAAGTCTGTTGCGGATCTCATGTTAAAACACATAAAAGTTGTTTCTTAGGCAACATCCTGCATATGCTAAACAGAAATGCAAACATAGGGCTCTGAAAGTGTGCAGTTAACAAGGAAAGAATATATATTCACTTAGTGATGTATACTTTTCCTCATTTGAGAAAGTCAATGTATTTCCACATTAGCTCCTACCCAAAAATACTGTTGCGTTTTCCAAGCACAAAACTTCTTGTGTGATCTCAAAGGAAAGTCTGTTGCGGATCTGATGTTAAAACGCATCTAATCTTGAATCTCCATTGAATGGTTGATGACTCATCAAAAACACATTACGTGCGTAACAGAAATTCAATATCTATTTTTGTAAGGGTATACCCTGGATACAATACTCTTAACACTCAGCAAATAGTTATCAAATTTCGCTTGTTATTTGAGGGTCCCCTCACCTGCCATAATCTATTTCGCACATCATATGAGTACCGTGGTTATGATTTTATTGAGATTTTGTTAAGAGCATATCGCTTATAAATGCACCGTAATTTTGCTTCTGATCCCACCATTATAGTGTGAGTGATCAGACTTTTAATGCGGTGTAGAACCAGGAAGATGTTCTAAGTGTGACTATCTAACACAGCTCAGTAAATTAATCTCACACAGTCAAATATATATTTCTGATCTTGAAAATAAGCGTTCAGTCTTAACTGGCAGAATAATGCACGTAAAGTTAGAAGAGTGTCTTTACGTATCGACATCCTTATTGAACAATGATAATATATCTCAGAAGGAGTAAAGGCTTGAACGCAACTGTATGCTACCAGTTTTCCGTTCAGACCAAATGTCCGAATTCAAGTTTTTGCTGCACAAAAATAATGTGCAAAAATAAAAAAAGCTACAAAGGTATTTCGTGCTTGCAAATGCAAAATTACTTACTGAAAATTATTAGTTGCTCTTCTGGTGCTGTAATTGATCGCTGTAATCAGTTACGTTTGAAACGGATGAACTGCAAATAAAGCCGGCTACATAATTTTGTAACGTGTACCAGAGTGATTGTGACTGGATATTTTTTGTGCAGTGTCAGAAAGTGTACACTTGTTTAAGAACTTTCCGCTAGCGATCTTTTTCTGTAACCCACAGATAACACAGGCAGCTCCGTTTACCTATGCGTTGCTCTGACAATTTCGAATCACAAATTTAGATTTTGATAATGTTTCCTTGTGCAACTCCACACAAGGCTATTTATTTCAATATGTCTGAAAAATTCTGTTTATGTTTTCTTCAGGAGGGATGTAGACATTGTGGTGATCATCACGAGCGTTCTCTCGATGCCCTTCCGTCTGCCTTGTACCACTTTGCCGCCGAGTGCATGGAAAACCAAGACAGACATGCTACTTTCAATGGTGAGCTGAGACTCGAAGAGATCAAATGTGCAAAAGTACCTAGCATTGTCTGGCAGGGCACCACAATGAGAAAAAGAAATTTTGTGGAAAGTGACGCGCACGCACGCACGCACGCACGCACGCACGCACGCACGCACACACACACACACACACACACACACACACACACACACACACACACACACACACACACACACACACACACACACACACACACACACACACACACACACACACACACACACACACACACACGCACGCACGCACGCACGCACGCACGCACGCACGCACACACACACACACACACACACACACACACACACACACACACACACACGCACGCACACGCACACGCACACGCACACACACACACACACACACACTGAGAAGTTCAGTACATTTGTTAGAGAAAAATATTAACCACAAAACGGTGAAGCTTGCCCTCCTCTCATTTGATAAGTGCCGTCGACCCCTTTGTCTGCGTTTTTTATCGATGGTCGAATTCCATGTCTTGCCAACATATCAATAGACGTAGTTATTATACCGTTAATTTCTTTTGAAGTCTATTAACGGAAAGGGCGAAACTGAGCTCAGCGGAGTAGCCAAATATACAAATGCAAGAAGACGAATTGATCTACAGAATTCAGGAAAGTCGCTACCACAATCAAACAAATGAACAATTTGAGTGTTGAGGGGAAAATACATTTATTATAAATTTTTCAGCGCTTTTGTTATAGTATTCGGCGTTGCGCAAAGAGAAAGAATTTATTTTCTCCAGTAGTTGACAGAGCGAAATGTTCCACAAAGAACAGAAGAAAATAAGCACTGATGCTTATCAACAGGTCCCAAAACCACAACCGCTGGACGCGGTGCGCATTATTTACTGATTTCGCTGTCCAATGAATGGGGAGTCTCCCACGATAATAAAAAGCGTACTCTATAAAAGCGCACTCTATAATAAAAAGCGCACCCTATCTATCTGATCCTGACAGTCCACCATCGCCCCACTGAACTAAAGCGACTTACACTGCAGACACAGGACTGGGCTTCGCAGACGCTTGGCTGTAGGCCGTAACCGAAGACGCCGGGCAACACAGTAGACACCGCCTATTCGATACGGGCAAATGAATACACTGCTGAAGCAGACACGCTCGTACGCTTCGCGCACTCGAGTGCCGACGAGCAGCCTCCGTCAACAGACGCCGCCATAACCTGAGTTAACGACGCAAACCGAGGTCGCCAAACTCGGTTTGCGATAACCGTGGTTAGGGGTGTAACCATGGTTTGGTCTGCCGTGTAAATGGGCTAACCACGGTTTCGCGTAACCGCAGTTGCGCTAACCGTGGGTAACTGTGCCCGTGAAAAGAGGGTATTACCTGGAACGCCTTCATACTGTCTCAGATGCCCCTTGTCAGCCATGCACAACATATATGTTGCAATCACTCTGTATCATCAGAAACCCTGTCTATGCTGTTCTAAACGTAAGGGTTCAGATGCAGGAGACTGTACATTCAAGAAGGTGAAACCCTGCAAAACAGAAAAACGAAGTTGCAAGAGCATGCTCCTTCATTTTCAGTGGTATGCCTTTCTGTTGCCAATTTGGCCATGGCTTCTGTTTCGATCTAAATTGCGTGCAAAAGCGAAACTACAGGGGGAACACGTGCTGTAGGCCTTAGCAAGTGTTTCTCAACAAGCGCAGTTTTATGATTGTGCCATAACGTTTCTCTTTGCCAATGTAACACCCCTCCCCCTGCCAGCCCTCTCCTGCCTGGGTCCACCGCGAGTAGTATTCTATGGCGGCTTTAACTATATGCGGTATACCCGCTGAGTGACCTTTTCATTCTGAAGAGTTTTACACTTCGCAAGAATAAAACATTGCCGTCAATACATTCATAATATTATTGTGCAAAATATCCCATATTGCTTATGATTACAAGGCACGTCAAAGAAAGATGGACTTAACATACCTTACAGTTTTAAATATAGCGCAATAATTTACAAGGGCGGCAAATAACGGATATGAGCATTAACGGCCAACAGTTTATTTTAAACTACTAGGGCGTAATTATGCACGATGTGGCTAGACTTTGTGCAGGCTAAATAACTGCTGCGTTCGCGTAATGTCTGTCAACTTCGTGCATAATTGCTGACTCTCTCCGTAGTATACAGCTGGAAATTAGTATTATTCAGTGTCGTTTCTCCTCCTTGTCTAGTGTTGTCCCACTTTTTGCCATGTGTTAGGAAAACGTTAAAACGTCCACTTTTTCAATGTTTTTTACTCATGCTCTCATGCGAGGAAACATTTCTTGTGTTTTTAGAGCTGCCTCCACTCTAGGCGTCAGTACGAGCTCCCAAATAAGTGGTGAAGTTTACATATTAAAAAAAAAAAAACCTCAAGGACCTTTGTCCCGAAATATGATGGGCGAATTGGCTTCTTGTTCAAGGAAAATAACGAGAAGTAGGTGTGCCTACCGTTCAACTACATCTTTTATGTTAATATTCTTGCATTATCGTATATGCAGGTCGACGATCCTTTCTATTCCTGTTTGTGACCACCAGACCTGCTCTATAAACATTAAAAGTTATTTATTCTGCGTGGAATGAGAACCATGCCTAGTATTCTTTTATAGAGCTACGTAGCTCATAAGTTCTCAAAGAAAGAAACACGCAGGCCTAGAATACGTAATAACTGATCTGGGTGTTTCGCAGGAGACCGCACTTCCAATGGCTCATTCCAACTTCGGAGTAAAAGGCCTTACTGTGGCATTTTCCTTCCAAATGGGTGTACTTCTCTTTACAATGTCCAAGCACAAACAATACAAAGTGGCATCTGAAGCCATGTACGAGAGATGCGAGACACGGCACCTTTCCGTCTACACACAGGTAAGTGGCGTTAATTTGTTATTTTTGGAATTAACTTGCTACCCGATTGCCAGGATCTTCTCATGGCTCACACAAATTATTATGGGGCTGCATCGCTACTAATTGGTTTTCGTGATTTCTCATTCCCCCGGCGCAATGAGAGAAACCTGTTTTAACATTTCAATACACTTTTATGAAACTTAGAGGGTCTGATGGGAAGAGTGCTAGCATGTATAGATCCCTAGGTTAGTTTCTGGTCTGCTATGGCTATCAGCTGAAAAAAAATAATTACAAGAAACTTAGCGATTAAAGTATTGAAAGACGAAAGCCTGAGAAGCCTCATCTTGTCTAGTGTTCCTGCCATCTGCAATACCACCTTTGAACGCGCGCCAAGGAACGCCACGCGACAAGAGCGATGGCACACCATCCAAACGCATACTTGGGAGAAAGTGTGACAGCTACTGCGCCTTTCCTCCAGAAGTCTCATCTTGTCTAGCGTTCCTGCCATCTGCAATCCCACACTTGAACGCGCGCCAAGGAACGCCACGCGACAGCCGCCGCAAAAGCGGGACACACTTTGTCCACTACAGTATTAGCCATAAAAGGCTTTCGCCTTAGAAATAGAGGGTCTCTGAAAGCATACCCTTCCTATCCTATAATTTGCCTCCCCTCGTTAGCCTTTTGTCGGCATTCTTTGCAAAGCTACAAATAATTGGTTTACAGGAAGGAAAGGCACAGTATCTATCACACTTTCTCCGGCAAGTGTGTTTGGACGGTACTCCATCACTCCTGCCTCGGGGCGTTCCTTGGCGCGCGTTCAAATGGGGCATGGCAGATGACAGGGACACGACCTGCCTAAGCCAATCAGAACGCCGCAAAAGCGGGACACACTTTGTCCAGGACAGCATGAGTCATTAAAGGCTTTCGCCTTAAAAAGACAGCCGAAACTGAGCGGCAGCTGGAATGCAATCGGGTCGGCTATAGGGACCCCTACTGGTCGTAGTATAAGTTGAACATGTTCTCTTTGTAGGGTTGCGCATTGGGTTGATGTGATGTGTGCGTCGCTCGTACAAGCATGTACAGGGTCGTCCACTTCTAGCTATAACAGAGACACTGCTTTCAAATCAACATTACGTACGAAACAGCCACATATCGATGCAAATCGGTGCAAGCACACAGGGATCCGGATGTGCTGCTTCACATGGCCTGCCACTTAGCTTTATTGTGCGGCCGTGTCGAACGCAATAGCGCTTTGAAAGCGGTGAGCGTGTTACAGCTAGAAGTGGACGAGGCTGTACATACAGTCGACGCAGGCTATGAGACATTTTGTGGAACAATGACTATAACGGCGGCAAAGAGCGCTGAATCCTACAGCTTTAGTCGGCAATAGAGTTAAAAAATTTTTTTATGTCGTTATTATATTCTAAATGATACAGCGTCAAACGTGATGGCAGAAGAATGCGCAATAAAGGACTCCTAAGTACACACTCAACATTTGCGAGAGACATGACTGATTTCACACGTCATCCTTAATGTTTTTTCTGTGCTTCCAAGCGCAGGACATGTGTGCAACTCTTGTCTGATATCAGAACCAACTGGGCTCTTAACGTAGTTCTCTGCTGGAAAGCTAACTAAATCCCAATCGGAAAGAGTGTTAGCCAGGGGCGCACAGTTCTGTCCCCTTTTCGTTTGTGCGGGTATGAAAGAGGCATGAAGAAAACTATATCAAATTATTGGAGGATCAGGAGAGAAGTTTATCTGGGCTAAGACAACTGCTGCTAGCAGTTAAGGGCGTTCATTCCGAATATGAAAGTTTTGAAAGGTTTTGTTCAAAGTACAAAAGAACGAGTATACAAACATACAACTTCAGGGGCCAAATTAAGAGCCCCAAAAAACATAACCTAAACAGTTTTCATTTCGACATCATAACATAACTATTTTATAGACTACAAGAGAGCAGCAAGAACTAATGACAGTGGTGACATGTGATGTCACAGAGTCGTTTGTAAATTTGTGTTGCTCTGGATGCAGTTAAACTAATGCATGTTTCTCTCGTCGCATATTGTGCTTAGTCCTACAAAATCTGTGCAGCGGAGAAGAGATGGGCAGGTTTCTAAAGAAGAGAACGGCTATCTGCGACCACTTGAGAGCAGTTGCACCCTCGGATCTAGATTGTATTCTTATTCTTATTTTTTTTTATTCATACCACAATAGAGTCACATAAATGGCTGTGGAAGGGGTTAAGTCACAATAGAAAAATGTAGTCGTAGTGACGCTCAGAAGTTCGACGTGTAAAACAAGAATTAGATTGCATATGCTGAAGGATTCAATAAAACAGGTGCACACTTTGTGCATTTGCAGCCTGCAAAGAAAAGCAAATCAAACATCAAACATCTAGACAAGCGTAGAGGGTGGAGGGGACTTTGTGCTTGTGTTTTATAAAGCCAAATTCACTATTCTTTCTTTTAGAATGTAGTTACAAGAACGCAAGAAAATAACAAGCTCTTGAGGAGTCTTTATATACTTACATATTGGCCCAGAGCCGTCAGCTCTTGCGAGTCCGAGTAATAGACTTTAAGCTCTCAGGATGCGCGCAAGGGTGTTTCTGCTTCACTTTGCGTCCCATAAAAAAACACTTATGCTTGTTTGTATTTGCATAATCAATAAAAGGGAGGTATATTATAATGCACGTGCTTTATGTTCCTACTCTAGGCGTGCGAAGGCGCTAAAGAAGAATTGCACGTGGAGAAAGCCGCCGCTTCTCTTAATGACAAACAATCCCAGGATACGACCAAGAAAGTTATTTTTCAGACATTCGAAACTCAGCAGAGCATGAAGGACAAGGTGAGCCATTTTTTGCTAACCTAATCATAGTGTTTAGGCGTTAGAAACAACCCTTTATATATTGCTATGGCAAACAAGAGCGAAAAAAGACGGCATTGGCAAAGACGGCAACACGGCCCCGCTACCATGAATGCCTACCAACGAACCATCTACTCACTTTAATGCTTTCTGCAATGTTGCATCACTTTTTTCATTGTCTTATCAGATGGTTCAGTAATTGTGCTTAACTAAATGTACGTGAAAATATTATTTTCATTCTGAGGATTCTAACACTTCTAAGCTCTAAGAGAAATAGCAATGACAAGAAATGAAATCCCCCGTTGTAACAGTTGTTGTAGTCCGAAGCGTCTGCGCATTGTTATCGGCAGTGCACATATATAACAGCACTTGCGCCGCATTCCCGTTTCTCTCGTGCATTTATTCTACACGTTCCCGCAAGTATTTTCAAGCACACATAGCCAATTTGCTGACTTTTCCTACCTGGTCTTTCGGGTATCCTTGTCTTATCCCCGACTACCATCCTATCGCCAAAGAGATTCAATATGGATTGTTCACATGGCTTGGCCCCTCTGGAGTTTCAAGAATTGCAATAGCTCACCACAAATCAAGCTTCATTAAAAGATATTTTGTCTTTTAACTAACGGCCTGGAAGTCATTATTCGCGCTATTTGCAAATGGTCAAGGGCAATTTACTCCGTCATTGCCTAAAACTGTCCGGTAGCGTTCTTTAACAGTAGTTGCTTTGACAACGTCCAGCAGTCGTTGCGTGACGTGAATAATGTACAGGCTGTTCCACACTCAGAGGGAAACTGGGAGCGTGTAGCCGCTATGATATGGAAACCACTGCCTTCTAAGGCCACCGCCATAGGCGGCCGCAAAGGCTTGCGTGGAAAAAGCAGGTGGCCGTGCTTACAGTGCATGGTAATTTACCGCCGATTCTGTCATGCTCAAGCGGCTGAACGGCGCGAAATGCGGCAGCTAATATGATATATAAACTATATATATATATATATATATATATATATATATATATATATATATATATATATATATATATATATATATATATATATATATATATATATATATATATATATATATCATATATATATATGATGATATAAACTGAGCCTCAGTGTAGGGGAACAGTGCAACGAAGGTGAGATATAGACAAGGTATGTGGGGGCTCGTATATATGTCCAGTATTTGCAGCGGTGTTCTCCTGCAATCGGTTTAAAACACCTCGCTCAAATTTCAAATTTACTAAATGCCCTGGCACTCGAAATGTATACATGCAATGTTGTGATCAAGCTTGATTAGCGCGTCCAACAATGGCGTCGAAGAACGATCACCACACACGTTGATGACGATGATTCACCAATGAGGATGGAGTTCACGTGAAACGAATGGGGATGGTGAGTAATCACAGGTGTGGATGAAGGTCAGTGTAAGTACTGCCCCCCCCCCCCCCCCCCCCCCCCTCGACGAAAGCGGCCTTTCTGATTGCAGGAATTAAAAAAGAAAAAGGACGGCGGGCAAATGGCTTGAGTCGAGTCACATGCACAATCTCAGTGCTACTACAACAATGGTCATTAAAAGGAGACGCTGGGGCTACTCGGTAGTTCACTGGTGAAGTTCGTTCGAGCACTGTGTATGGACCGATGAAGCAGCTGTGAAGTTTGTCAGACGAGCCTGGTGGGCGGGTAGGCGTTCAAAGCAAGACTTCCTCACCGGGATTGAACGACACCTCACAGTGAGAGGAGTCTTAACTGTTTTTCCGTGCAGTCTGTGTTGAGCCTGGCAAGTTCGCGACAGTGGGCAGTACGTGAAGTGAATTGTTCATAGGAGGGTGTGTCAGAGAAAACAGGTGCAGAGAAGAAGGGGCAGAATGTAGGGAAGCGACCACAGACCAGGAAAAACGGAGAGTAGCGTGTCGTGCGTTTAAGTGCAGTGTTTTACGCGAAGCTGACAAAAGGAAGCAAGTAATCCCAGTTACGATGATGAATGTCGATGTACGTGGATAGCATATCAGACAGAGTGCGATGGAAGCGTTCGGTGAGACCATTCGCTTGCGGCTGGTAGGCGGATGTTGTGTTGCGAACATGTTTGCGGCATGAAGAACTTGGGCCATGATTGCACTGAGAAAAGACTTGCCGCGGTCGGACAGGAGAGCACGAGGGGCTCCGTGTCGCAGAATATAATTTCTCGCAGAAATAATTCTTGGTATCCCCGCAGCGGAACCAGACGGTATGGCTGCAGTTTCGGCATACCGGGCGAGATGGTCCACAGCTGTTACAATCCGACGATTTTCCGCAGCAGTCAACGGTAAAGTGCCGTATAGGTCAATTCAAAGACTTCGAAAGGTGAAAAAGGGCAGACATATTCTGGGCATTAGGCACAGAAGTCTGGGACCTGTCACGTTTGTGCAAAAGTTCAGGAAAGAATAGCGAAAGTACCCAACATTTTGAGAAAAAAAAATAACGCTGCCAATAAATTGCAGTGCAAGCAGCCCATTCTTTTCAGCCGGAAAAGTTGTTGGAGCGCAGTGAGATGAAGATAACTGGTACAGGGATGCTTCCGATAACAAAAATCCTTTCTTCGAGCCGGCTGAGTTTGCTCCCTATAGATCACAGAGGTTGGACGCATGCTCGGTCCCCCAAACATTACAAATTCGAATCGGGGAAAATAATTTGGACACCTATTGCGAATCCCACCTTAATTATTCGATACCTACTCCGAAGGTAGAGCAACTGTTGCTTAATCTATGAACAGCTCGTAAATGAATGTAATCCAAGCGATCAGCACAATGTGTGCGTTCGCATTGTCAGCAGTGTTATAATCATGCCTAGAACTGGCGGTATGAGCGGACAACCGGCAGAAGAGTGGTCGGCAAGTAAATATGAAGTTTATGACGCATCTTGACGAGTCAAAATGCCCGCAAACTGCAGTTGGGAGCCATGAAAGTGTGATGCTGCTTTTGCAACAATAATTCACATCTGCAGGAGGCAGATGGAATATTCCCGAGAATAAATTGTTCGTAGTGTGAAATGTTTAGTCAAACCATGTTTTATATATAATTATAAGTTTTTATACAGTTTACAGGGCCATAAAAAAATACAGTGACCATAAAGTTAGCCTTTTGATGCAAATATTGTATTTTGCTGTTTTTAGCTGGTTTTTGGCATCCTGTCGCGGATTCTCTCACTCTGGGCCCGATGATAATCAAAGTAGCTGTAGAGAAGTAAATGAAATCAGAAGTCTATCTGTGCAATCGCGATCACAGTTCAAGAATGAACCTGAAGCACGCTGCTTATACGGTGTTATGATAACCTTTTAACTAACTAAATACTTGAAACTTAAAAACTAATCAAATATACGGAAGTATATGGTGTTTTATGGGAAACAAATATTAATGTTATTTCACTTTTGCCTGTTTTAAACTTGTGTACCTTCAGATATGCAAGCCATAACAGCCTAATGGCGCTTATTCTCCCTGTTTCATGTTATATCTTTTCATGTCGGAAAGTCTTAAGTAGCTTAGCACTTACGAAATACTTTCCTCCCCAGCGTTTTCTAGATACGCCTTGCGACTGAAGTGTGCAATCTTTTCTCCTTGCATTCGAGGAATTTATATCAAGTGGTCGTAAAGAATTGTACATTTACTTATGAACCGATTTTCATTTACTGAGTGCGTAAATTGATATGCAGGATACGCGCTTAGGCTCGGCTTGCCAAACTTCCTTGCAGGCTAAGCTCGTCATGGAGTCGCCTGGGGTCCGGGCCAACATGACGTGGCTCTTATTCAACGTGCACCTGACGGACGCAACAAAGACATGTCTCACCGAGGGTCCTTTCCAACGTGTGAAAGCCTTTAGGCAGTTTTTCCTCAATGAATGGAAGCGCTTGCGCTCTGATGAAAAGCGTTCGGCATGACTAGCATGTGCAATGCCTCCTTCTCAATAAAGCGGTCTCTTAATGTATTACTGCAGGGGACCCAAACCTGTCTCATTTCTCTGCGTAGCGCGGAAAAGAAACATAAAAGTAACGTGTCAACTTTCATATGATGTGATATCTTAATTTGTGAGGACTTACAGACGTCGGCCTTTTAACCTTGCAGGCTTTATTACTCTTTCATTAAACCGGCAATACTACAAGTCCGACAAATTTGCCAAAGACATTCATCATTGAGAGGTTTCGTGTTTTGTCGAGAGTTTAAGCAATATTTTGTGAAGAAGTCGCCATGCTTTTACCAGGTTGCTAAAGCAAAAAAAAAAGTTAAAAACGAATTCAATTCGATACCGAAGATGAACGAATGCCTGTTGCAGTTTCTAGAGTGGTTGGTACTCAGCGGCAAGACAAGTTGCCACCTTTGATCCCTTCTGCAATCTAGGCGGACACTAATACCTCAGCGATACCTTAAGTTGCCATTACCTAAGAAACCAAATGCTTGGACACCGTCAAATGTACGCTCGGTGTACCGAAAACTCGAATAGCAAGCGACCCAGTCAGAAAAAAACGCTACAGGAAATTTTCTGTTCAAAGGAGAGAACTTCTGTGACATTTTTTACAGCTACTATTTTGTAAGAATATAAATTTCTGCTGTAGCACCATAAGTTTCAGTATGTAATATAGAACTACAGACCACACCAAAGTAATACAGAAAAAGAAACATCTCACGAGTTTCATTTGACTGCAGAAAATTTTGATGTTTACGACAGTTCTAAAATTATTCTGTAGTATGGTTAACCCGGTTCTTAGCCTTTTTTGACTGGGAATTATTAAGGAGTTTGCAGCCTTTCTAGGAGTACACCAAAAGAATCAGTCTAGACTACAGGTTCAGCAAAAAAAAAAACAAGAAACGGCACAACACAGATTCATCAAAAAGAAAGTCATGATACTGCCAGTATAGAGATATCAAATTTAGGAAGCACGCCTAAGAATTCTTGGTATTTGATAGTCCATGTTAAGTCAGAAGTGATTTTAACCCTACTTCAATGTAAAAAAAAAACAAAAAAATTCCTTTATGATTTACCGGGAACCTGTTATGACAAAAGGGATATATATAGTGACATCAGAATATAGTGTAGATAGAGCGTGAATGTACTACAGACCTACAGCTTACAGAAAACTGCTGCAGAGAAAACAGAGCTACAAAAATGCACTACAGGAGACACAAGTCTGGACCGAGGAAGCTGCAACCAAAGCGCAAAAATTTAGTATCGCCCAGCAGTCTCCTACCATATTTTTCGGGTTGAAAGTAGGACTTTATTGCTTTCATGTGTGCTAGAGAAATAAGGTGATAATTCGCCTACATCGTGCTTCCGCCCCAAATTCGCGAGACTTACGGTCCACGCTTTTGTCCCCGATACTAAATTATGCTGAACTGAAGAAACTTCTGACGTTACGATAGCACTACAGAATGTTTTGTCGTATTTTCGACACGATTTAGTTGATTTTTCGGCTGGGTTGCAGTCTCAGTAAATAAACAAAAGAAAATTGAGGGTGTGATGACATATTTCTGTACGACATCCGGGATTCACGGAAAAATGTGCTGCGCATTTGGTGCTTAACCACTAAACGTGTCAATCCAGCAGATGGTGCTGTTGACAGGTTGCCAAGCATGCTCCCAAGGGCGTCAGAGAACGTTTTTCAAGGGGGCAGGGGGCACTCGAAAGCCTTGGATGTGCGGGGGAGGGAGGACGAGGAGGAAAATACTTTAACTCAAATAATATAGACACTCCCAGAAGGACCCCTCAGTCCAGGATCCCTCTGGCTGTTTCTTCTAGCTTAGCCCGCTCGACAGCTGTAAATGATCTGCGGGTTGGGTGGCTAGAAGAGCGGCCTCCCAGTAGGAAGGGTTGGTGGTTTTTTGGCAGGATAGCGGATGGGATGTGGGCATTCTCATAAATATTGGTAGAGGGTGGGTGGGGGGAGGTAAAGGGGTGCTAGGTTGGCACCAAAACATCTATTTCCGGCTGTATACGTGAAAGAAAAATTATAAAGAGCAGCCAGCCTTGGAGAAACATTGAATTTTGTTATAGTAAAAAGAAGCCAAATGCGAAAAGTTACTATCACTTCGTGAATAATAGTTAATCTTGATGCGTGCGGGTTCTCGATAAACGTAAACTGAAAAACAGCACACGACACAATATGTTCACCAATATGCCACTGCAGTCAGTCAGTCAGTCATCATTGAATACCAGCTGCAGACGTCTGGAAAGTTTCTGGCAAATTTCGTGATGACCCGGATGATAAAGGTTTGTTCTTCATCACATATTCTTTGTGTACATTCATCGTAGAAAGGCCGTACAGCCTGTCGTATATCATTGCTGAGCGTGGCCAGGCTTTATTTTTTACGCAAGCTTGCCGTAAGACATATTATAAAAACCTGTGTATATTATTTTTCGTTAGTAACCGGAGAAGGCTCCTGCTATTAATGCTGTCGGTGAGCCATTTGGAAAAGTCCTCTTCCCGTATGGCGGTTAGTCGCACTTCCTGTAGAATCTCTAACCTTGATGGCCTTGTCCCTGCACAAGTACACAGCAGGTGGCGAACATCCACTTCTGCAGCTGGTGTGGTTCGGCCATGGGTTTGATGTCTTCTTCAGATTGCCATCGGCATGTTACCGACGGGGTAAGGGCAGTCCCAGCTCTGATCCTTTTAAGAAAAACTTCCTCCAATCTCGCTAAATTATGAGGGGAGGGGGAAAGTACACGGGGGAATGAGAGCACGCGTACTTTTCCTTAAAGATGATGCTAAAATGGGAATAGTGGAGTGGGCATCAAAAGGGAGCCTTGGGGGGGGGGGGGTGCATTAGTGTTTAGAACTTCGAGTGTGAGGTGGTCAACTTTTTTCTGCTCAGCGTTCTGAGCATCGTCTTGTGTCCAGTGTATCTGGATGCATATCTTTATTTTTTGTTATTGAGTGCGTGGATTTCCTGGGTGACACATAGTGTCTTTGTCACTTTCTTCAATTGTTTTACGGCAGCTAATGCAATGCAGGTACCTGAAAGTACATCAACCAGAGGTCGAAATGTCAGGTTTTCTTTACGACGAAGCGGAGTAGTCTTGTTTGTCGTAATAGTCGTGAATTCTCACGGAGGGAGGTCAGCCATTGTTGGTGTTTGCACCTTGACGTCGTCTTACAAGGATGCTATGGGCATAATGTACTTTCGCTTTATATTTCTTGTTGCCTCTCGTTGTTCAATTAATTCTGTCAACTTATTCAGCTGTGCAAATTCTTAGAGAATAGGAATAAAGGTAAGTTTTAGTAAGGTCGTGATTGTGCGCATTGCGTTTCTATTTATTGTTTCGAATTCCACCCACTGCCGCCTCTTGAGTATTTGGAATTACGCCTGGTATAGTATTCTCGGCAGTAACATCGATTGAACAAGACGCCTTGCCATGTCCGCTCGAGCTCCTCCTCCCCTAGACTAAAGGCGTTTTATTATGTTTAAGGAAGTCGCAGCTAATTATTCACCTTATGGAGTCCTTGCGTTCCTTTGCCGGATTTGTGAATTTCTAGGCCAAGAACTCTCAACTCGTCCACCTCTTGCAATGCCTGATTTTTAATCTTTAAGCTGACTCTTTGCGTTGCCAGTTGTTTTCTTCCATGCTTGTTAGCAACATGAATGTGTCTGGACTTTTAAGATGACAATTCCAGACCTGCATCTTGAACGTTCTCATCTATGGTATTTAAGGCACCTTGCAGATACAAATTCTGTCTCTCAAGTTGTTTATGAGCTGACGAAATCGTGACATCATCTGCGTATATCATGAACCGCACTTCTGGTATTTGAGCTAATTTCCATGCCAATGTGATCAGTGCGATATTAAATAGCAAAGGTACTAACACCATTGTGGCACGCCTCTGTTATAGGTGTGATTGCTAATTTGTTGTAGACTATGTGCTGCTTTTAAGACCTGCAAGGGAATGCCCATACATTTCATGTTACTAAGAATCTTGGAATGTAACACGTTGTCGTATGCCTTCGTCATGTCGGTAGCCAGTATACAGTGCGCACTCTCCTCATTGTCCTAAGGAGAATTCTACAGTGCAGATAGTAAGGGGCAGGGGCAGAGCCACCTCAGTGGCTTTTCCCACAGCGAGGAAGAACGGGCCAGAAACCGAAGTTCACAGTAAGTTCTGACAAGTTCTTTGTTTTGTTGCGCCACATCTCTTACCATATTATATGTTTTTTCTTGAAGTTTTCGATGAAGTAAAAACATTGTAGTTCTTCCGCGATGGCAACAAAACTCAACACGGCTCAGCTGTTTCATTTTTTTTCTGGATGCTACTGGGGAAGATTCGAAGCCTTGACATTGCTTGCAGAAAAGCAACAAGCCAAAGAAGTGGCAGAGACCAGGTCCAAAATTTGGATTTGCGGTTGAAGTGCGATAACATTTATGAATAAACCTTGAAAAAAGGTCGCTGTCAGGACGCTACCAGAAGTTAGTTGATATGTTACTTTAAGAATTCGCAGCAATAAAGGAGGCTGGTAATGAACAAGATAACAAAAAGTAAGTATTTTGTGAAAGCATTGCGTCTCGCCCACGCTTCCCTCGTCCCGATTTCTTTCACTGAAGAGTTGGTAACGCTAGCGCTCAGTAAGGCTAGCAATGGGGTTCGTGCTTTGCGTATTTGCTGCACAGTTCATCAAGGCATTCGAGCCGAAGTTCGTAATTCCTGTTCACGCTTGCTTGTATGCAGTTTCTTGCACGTTGAACTTGCATGCTCACGGACGCAAGAGGTGGGTGAATGAACTCCGAATAAATTTCTTTAGCGAATAATGTTATATGCAGGTCAGGCTTTAGATGAGTTGTCATACTTTGTCATTCGTCGCTATAACTGCGAAGGCAGCTGGTTTTAGCATGTAGTCGTATCTAAATGCATTTATCAATTAGCCCGTCTAGTTCTGTTCGCGAATGAGACTTTGCTAGAGGGCGCGTTTATTGAAATGCGCGGTATCATAGGACGAACGACGAACACACGCCGGCTCCCACTCTTTCACCGGTTCTCTAACAGCCAGCGTCACTATAAGCACCGGCAACTACGAGAACTAACTGGAATAAAATAAAAAAAGAATTCTTCAAACCACGGTTAAATGAAGCAACTTTGTTTATCAATGTGATATCACTGAGTACCAACGACATTCAGAATCAACATCAAGGAAGGACGGAGAAAGACATATTGTAGTCCCAACTGGCTTAAGTTCAAACTTTATTGAGTATGTTTCGTAATGACAGCAAATGAGAAGCAAATAAATACCTTGCGAAAAGAGGTGCGGAAAAATCAATAAATCAATCTAAATGGTGTTGATGTTTTTTCGGCTTGATCGGTCCGTATCGCTTGGGCACTGCGTTTGCGCCCAACGGTCCGCGCAGACCGAAGTTGGGTACAATGGCCACGTCAGCACAGTTGCGATAGGTTTCCTGAGGTCCACAGCCCAGCGCCATCTTGCCGTCACCGCAGTCTCCCCAGTTGTTTGCTGCGCGGAAAAAGAAATTTGTTCGTGCCATTTTAATACCTGAGCGTATTGAAACAAAGTAGTTACGGCACTCACGCCCCATGTGACTCTGGAACATGGGGCGTGCGTAGAGAACTAATTATGCTAGCGGATATTGGGCAAAAGACTCGCAAACGGTACTGGAAATTCTCCGCCAGACGATCTTTTCTTCTGTGCATGAGCGAAATGCGAGAGTATTTGAGAGAAAAGGGTAAACCTTTAGTAAAAGCCGCCATATTCGTTGTGTTCACCTTTTGATTTGGGGGCACAAAATGCTGGGGGAAATTACTTTGTTCCGATGCTTTTACTTGTTGATTTAATATGTATAAGCAGCGCCCGAATGATCTACTTTTAAGTTACGTTTGTTTTAGGGTTGCATTTTTATACGATGTTAGAATAACAAACATCAATGAACTATTCATTTGGAAATCAATTTTTAGCTAGTAATTGTTTAATCCAGGGGCTCAAGAACGGCACGCGAGTAATTAAAAATATTCATGATATGTACTGCCTTTAAGCTTGCAATCTAACATGCTTTTTTTTAAAAATAAAACTCTAAGAAGACTAGTAATGCGAAACTAAGTATTGATGCCCGGTTCCATTGTTCTTGGGTTGAATACGCCACGCCAACTTCATATAAGTCAGTTCAAAGTGCGCATTATTGCCAAAATAGTGTGCATACTGAAAGGGAGATGCATTAAAGCATAGTGCACACTCATGTCTGGAAAAAGAGGCGAGATAATAAATTTTCCAGTAGTCCTCCAGCTGCAAGAGAAACTTCACGAATGTTACCGGTGTCTCGAATGTAGATCTTTATACGCCGTGGGATGCCTAATATGAAGTTACACTTTCGCTTGCAAACTGTATATCGCACTTCTTGTGATAGAAAAGTGCTTAGCACATTGGGCTGTTGAGCGATTTTTGCCTGACTAAACAGTCCTGAGGCGTACAGCAGGGTTGTTCCCCCGGTGTTTCCTTCCATTCACTGGAGTGAATACTCAATTATGCCGAGATGGACAAAAAAAAATACAGATTAGCTATCATTTTAAGTTTTTTTCGTGGTTATATTTTTGATCCAGCTTACATGCGAGATTGAAGCAACCCAATCGTTTTCTCTCAGCTCCTACAGATCAGTTCCTACAGAAGGTGACTCTATCTTTGGCTTAAGAATGCACGTGAAGCCCATTTAAAAGCGTCTTTTCATTCTGCAAACTTATTTGAATTTTTCGGTTAACTTAGTTTTTGTGAAATGGAGGTCGCGGTACCTGCGTCATATTTTATTGACACGTACACTTTTGCAAGATACAAACGTCGTTGGTTCGAATCTCTGTCGAGCATGTTAATGCCAAGTGGAAAGCAAATTGGTATGACACCACCTTGAACACTGCATAAGGAAGTGTGGCATCACAAATTAATCAAGAATCAAGTGCGCGCTTTCTGCAACCCCCTTTTTTGATCAATTATGGGTTGCGGAAACGGCGATGCCTTTTCCGCCGTATAACCGAAGATAGAATGCGTGGCAATAAAACACACCTTGCGCCGTATTTAGTCTCGGATAGCGCAACCGTTATCACACTCCGGCCGGGTTTAGAGGACCGCGGCCCTGGTTTTTATGTGGCAGTGCGCACACTCTTGTTCAATGAACGCCATTGCCGTTTTTGCCGTGGCTACAAATCGTGGCTTCACGTGACAAGACTATGTTAGCCCTGCGCTAATGGCGTCATGACAGCTATATCTCGTAGAGCAGTATTTCCACACTAACGAGGCAGCTCAGCAGCCATCGCTTCGGACAGGGGGAATGGGATATCTTAAACAAAAAATACGCCCGGAAACTCGAGTCGCAACGTTGGGATAACAAATGCGACGAGATGGAAGGCACCATGAATGGGGCCAAGACGTGGCAACTGCTCAGGTTCCTGATAGACCCGACTAAGTCCAAAACGGTCGCCAATATAGAACAGGTCAAGGCGAGGTATAACTTTAAGGGTACGGACAAACAGCTCATTGACAAGCTCAAGTCCATGTACGTAGCTCCCCCCGCCACAGCGCATTACAGAGATTACAACGGACCGGCGAACAGCGAGCTTGACGCGTCCATAACAGTGGCAGAAGTCAGAGCGGAGCTGCACGGCCTAAAAAGACGCTCGGCCCCCGGGCCGGACCTCGTTAATAACAAGATGCTCGCAAATCTGGACGACGAATCGATCAATGCCCTAACCAAATATTTAAATCAGGTGTGGGAGAGTGGTCAAGTACCCCAAGAGTGGAAGAGGGCTAAGATCACCCTAATCCACAAGCAGGGAAAACCACCGGGCTTGGAGAATCTCCGCCCAATATCGCTAACATCCTGCGTAGGCAAACTACTTGAGAAAGTTATTCAGAGGAGGCTAACCAAATACACCGAAGAGAATGATGCGTGGCCGGCTGAATTGGTCGGATTCAGGCCCGGCCTTTGTACGCAAGATACCATGCTCAGACTACATAACGATGTTGTCAGAGACTTCAGGAAAAAAAATACGAAAGCTATTCTAGGCTTAGACCTTAAGAAAGCTTTTGACAACGTCAGTCACGACGCCATTCTCGACGGGCTCGCTGAGCTTAGAGTAGGCGAAAGAACCTACAACTATATTAGATCATTCCTGCGAGACAGGACGGCGATAATCAGCTTTCAGGGCTTATGTTCGGAGGAGTTCCCGCTGGGTAACAGAGGCACTCCGCAGGGGGCTGTGCTCTCACCTTTCCTTTTTAACATCGTAATGAGGAAGCTCCCCAGTAAGCTTGGCCATCTCGATGACTTAAAACTAAGCATCTACGCGGACGATGTGACCGTCTGGATGTGCGAAGGGAACGACTCGTACATCACATCCAGGCTCCAAGAGGCAGCAAATATAATCAGCTATCACGCAGAGGACGTAGGTCTATGCTGTTCGCCAGAAAAATCGGAGCTCCTGGTAATGACCAGCAGTAGTGGGAAGATAACTCCAGATATCAAAATTAAAGTCAACGAAAACGAAGTCCGGAAAGTAGATGAAATTAGAATATTAGGTATGATTATCAACCGCAGGGGTAGTAACAAAAGCCTGATGAAGAAATTAAAAGATCAGGCGGAGCTCGTAGTCAGAGTATTTAAGAAGACGTCCAACAGAAGGAGTGGTCTCACGGAGGCTAGTAGACTCAGACTCGTACAAGCTTTTGTCACGAGCAGAATGTGCTACGCGACTCCATTCCTAAATATCAACAAGACCGAAGAACACAAATTAAACACCATAATTAGGAGATGCACGAAGTGCGCTCTAGGACTCCCCATAACTACTTCTAACGACATTCTAGAGAAAATGGGGTTGCATAATGAGTGGAAAGAGCTGGCTGCGGCGGTCAGGCTGTCCCAGAGAGAGCGACTCGCAGGAACGGCGGCGGGTAGGCAAATCCTCGATTGGGTAAACCTACTAGCGCCCGGGGAAGGCGAAAGTGTCAGAGAAAGCATAGATCGAGAAATCAGAAAGCATCTATACGTCTCGCCCATACCGAAGAACATGCACCCCGTACACGACGAGGGGAGGAGAAAAAGCAGAGCTAAGCACCTCGCTAACAAATTGGACAAACTCCCGCCGGGATCGGTCGCCTACACCGATGCAGCGATCGGGAAAGAAGGCGACGTAACCTCGGTCGCCCTATTGGACACTGGGATCGCCATAGAAATAGAAAGAAATCGAGATCTACCGCCGGTAGAGGCGGAGGAGATTGCAATAGCCATTGCCATTGCACGACCAGGCGTGAAACACGTCATCAGCGATAGCAAAGCGGCGGTTAGAAATTTTAGCAAGGGTAGAGTCAGCAATCGTGCTGCAAAACTTCTGAACGAGTCGTCTCTCGCCGAAAGCGTGACCATAATCTGGACCCCAGCACACGCCGGTCTCGCCGGCAACGAGGCTGCCCACATGCTCGCCCGCTCCTCGCTACCTCGGGGTGCTGCGGACGCCTCCACAACATCTAAAACCAAAGAATGTATAGGTACCTTTAGGGATGTAATGGACAACTTGAAGAAAGACCGGAGGATATATCCGCCACCGGTTAGATCCCTGAGTAAAAAGGAATCGTATGACTGGAGAAGACTCCAAGCTCGAAATTTCTTTTCGCCCCTGTGGAGGAGTTGGACGGGCGCCAGAGGGCGGAAGAGGGACGGTGCAGAAACCGAAATTTGTAAATTTTGCGGCCACGTGGCAACATTAGATCATATAATATGGAGATGCGTTCGTGCCCCAGGGCGCAACGCGATTAAAACTAGCGATGAATGGGAGACCACGCTAAGAAGCTCCGACGAAAAAACACAGCGATTCGCCGTCCGCCTGGCGGCCGAGGCTGAAGACCTCTTCTCCTAGACGAGGCCGGGTGTCCTCTGGCCGCGGTGTGACAGACTGCCTCCCCGGACGCCTGCGTGCGGACTCGTAGGTGGCTGCTGCACCATATTCGGCGGAAATAAATGTTCTTCCTCCTCCTCATTATCAGGGCGTCTTCTCCTATTTGAGAACAGATGCTATGGTCTAGAACAGTGTTCGGAAAGTCAGGAGCTGGAAAAAAAATGAAATAGCTTGGCAAAAATGTCGTCACGGAAGGGTTTAGCCTTTCAAGCACAGCTTTGAGTTCGTGGAGTACGCTTAAACTGGCAACTATTCACGTTTTAGTGTATTTGCACTGTAGGGATCTTTATACAATCTAAGCTCTTTGTATGCTTGCCTCAAGGCTATAAGCTGGTGCAGCAGGGACACTCATTCTTACATCGGTTGTTCATGTAACGCCACTTGACATCATGTGACGGCCGAATCGGCGGGAGCTGGCAGGTTGGGCTGTGACTTTCAGATATGAATATAACTAATAAAAATCCATGGATCCCAAATCGTAGATGCTGCTCTTAGGCCATGCTGGCATCATATACACGCGTCTTTACTACAGCTGGGCTTTCAATCTCTTCTAACCATTCCTGTCACCTTTGGCAGCATGCATCATATATGTTAACGAAGGTGTGTAGTAAAATCGAGCTAACGAAGATAATGTAAAGGTAAACTATGAAAAACAAAGGTTCGCTGCGCTAGCTCAACATAAGTAGGGATTAGCCACAAGTTGAACAGGAGTCATTTCTCGTTCGTCATTTTTGCAAATTTTCAATCAGCACTTATCCTGTTTTGCAAAAATTACAGGCACACAAATAATTTATGCTTGGGACGGGATTTATGATTAATTTTGCATTCTTTTATCATCTACCCTACGCGTTTAGTTTCCAAATTAAAGATCATGTGACGGGTGCTTCAATAATGGCTTAGTATGTATGGTTTAACGGGCCAAAGCATCTTTGGCTATGAGAGCCGCCCTAGTGGAGGGCTCCGCAAATTTCGATTACCTGGGGTTTTTTAACGCACACTCACATCGCACAGTGTACGGGAGCCTTGAAAAGCGGTCGAAGTTGCCGGGATTTCATCATGCATTCATCATTTGATACAGCAGTTGAGCGCCGTAACTACTTAGCTACCACGGCGGGTTTTTATTAATGGTTTCCGGCTTTCCGCAATGTTTTTTTTTTTAAGTAAAGAATTACTAAACCATTTCTACTGAAACTGCGGTGGCACCTCCCGCCACGCTAAAGTGACTTTGCCACTTTCGGCAGCGAATATAGGCGCATCTTATGCCACGCGCTGAAGAAGTGCTTCAGCCACGTCCATAAAGAAGAGGACATTTTCGACATTTGCCCTCAAAGGCCTGGTTTTTTCACCTACCTGTTGATAAAGGCACAATCTCTCTGACTGTTCTCTGTCGTCATTTCGCATGTGACTTCTGAATTTATGCAAAATGACATTCGCTTTTGCGAACTACGAGTTGTAAGATAGTGGCTGCAATTTTTAATCAATGGGGCTAACAGCTGATAAAAACGACTCGTGCACAAGACGAGCCTGTAGACACTGATGACGCATCACACTGCCTCCTACGCTGCCAACTTTGTTGTTACAATTTCAAGTGGCTAAAATTGGCCCAATCACTAATTTTATTGATATGCTTCTTGTAGCTTTGACTAACTCCGGCACTACTTTCTGGGTCCGTGCTACCTTACAGGCACTGTGTTCAAGGAAAATTGATCCATGAGTACCAGAAGAAGAAATCTTTCCACAGCTGCTCGATTAATTATATGTTTGAAAAAGCGAAGCTAATTTTGATCATTTAGATTGAAACGAAAGCTTCACTACGCCAGTTAGTTTGAGCAGTTGGGTATGCACGATTTTCACCTTGAGAGAGATTTAGAGGTCGAAATTTTGTGTTAAGCCTGGTGGTTGCCATGCGAATTTGTGGCATTGCCCCGTATGCCAAATGGTCCGTGACCACTTATAAGGCCAAGGTAAAGATCGGGCACCTGGTGGTCGCTATGTGACTTTGGGGCACTGTCACGTAGGCCATCAAGTGGCCCGTGATCACTGCCGAGGTCAAGGTCACACGAGGTGCCGTCGGGTATGCACGCTTTTTACCTTGAGGGAGATTTAGAGGTCCAAATTCTTATTTAAGCCTGGTGTTCGCCATGTGACTTTGTGGCGACCACTGTCAAGGGCAAGGTAAAGATCGGTGACCTGGTGGTCGCTATGTGACTTTGGGGCACTGTTACGTAGGCCATCAAGTGGCCCGTGATAACTTCCGAGGTCAAGGTCACGCGAGGTGACGTCAGTGGAACGTGGAAATATGGAGGGAGGAGGAGCTCCCGGGCTCTTGTCTAAGGTACAACTCTGCGCGAGATGGAGGAGGACGAACAGTCATCTACAGTAGCGCGTCGGAACGTGAAGGCACCTCGGAATGAGGCTCTGAAAGACGGCTTGCCAAAGAGACCGATGAAGAAGGGGCTTTACGTTTGGAGAAACGTATAAAGCGTTTAATCAATAATGATCGTAGTCATGTAAATCAAGCTTTTGCTAAAGGTAAACTACCAGTAAAGTTTTTTCCCAACCAGTACACACGTCTTTCGCCCACTCACCCGATCTCCAGTGCCAGCGCAGAACGCAATACTCGCAGGTAAGCTTCTCGGGCAGCTGCACTTGAATAATGTAGAGTCCATTGGCGGCAGTCGGAAGGCGGTACCTGGTCGGTGGGTCATCAGAGTAGAAGGAAGACTTCTGCAGTGAACAATGAGAAACAAAGTAAATGGCAGAAAAAAGTTTTTAGCAATGCTGCGAGAGACATCTTGGGTAGCCCTGAAAATATTTCAACAATGTTGTTTTGTAGCCTAGCCATTGTAGCGGAAAGTAATTGAGGATAGGGGCATTCGTCGGGAGGCGTGAGATGGTGATTGAAGCAGAGGTTCAAAAATGATATGAAGAAAGTATTGAGCTCGTTTCAGTTCCAAATATCTGCAGATCAACAAAGCATGGACCTGGATATATATTGCCAAAAGCTGATTACTTGTGGTATACAATAATGGCTAGGAGCGCATGCTAAAAATGGTAGTAGCAGAATAAGGAGCACCGTCATGGATTAGAAAGGACAGGCTCAAAAACGGCCCTTGAAGTTGATGTAGAGAACTACCGGGATGAGAAAACAGCGTGTTGAGAAACATGCCTTGCAAGCTGCTCGACACTCGTGTGTATGTGATGCTCATTACAGAACTGCAGTCTGTTCGGTTGTTTTACGAACCTAGTCGCTGAGCTGTGGCCGGTATCTACCAAAGAGACGCTTGTCTGTTGGGACTGTGATTGCTTGTAAGAAGCGTGGGCAAGGCGCTTCGTATGAACGAGCATTCTTCAATGTCCATACTTGCAGTTTAGAAGCGTCATCAAAGTTCGTCCTGAACACCAAAATTTCAAAGAAAAGATGGGGATGAAACTAAACATAGAGCGGAGAAGTTATTAGGACACATGACACGTTCTCAGGACCCTGAATATTACACCCCCCCCCCTTTTTATTGATGTATACAATACAGCTGCTACGCAACCCGTAGCATTGATTTCCATGCCGGGGCTGTAACCAGCGCAGTATGCGCATTCTGAATGAGCTGCTCGCTACTATTTGCAGGGCATAATGCTCATATATGTGCAGGTGATTGACGGCCACCAGGAATGAGGTTAGGGTCTGTAATGACGATATGCCAGATTGTTGTGATTAATATCCAGAGAATTGTAGCAATTTTATCACCCTTTACCAACTTTTATTTTCTTTATTACCTTGCGCGTGGATCCTGTGGCGGTCACCACTTGAAGCAGGTGGCGATCGAAGCACTCCTCTGTCTCAGCCTCCTCCCAAGAGCGACGGGGGCAGAGCGAGAATTCGAAGTGACCCAGGTGGTTGGTTTCCACGTCGACCACCAGGTCGACCAGCGCTCCAGGTGCGTAGCGACGCACGGTTACGTTCCGGGCGAACACATTCCCTGTCTCGTGGCGCCTCGGCCGGGGTAGAGCATAGTTGTCACCACATACGCCGCACTTGCCGCCATTGTCCTCCCACTGGACCTGTGTCACGGCACATCAAGTATAGTTTCAGCGAGACTTCAGCTAATTCACTGCTACTTATACTTATACCACATTCAATTGTTTTCCTCTGTTTTACATTTATATAACATGTTCCCAATTTATCTTCTGTTTATATTTACGACATCTTGTATTTCTTTGTGTTCTACATTTACATTACATAACAGTTGCAGTTTTCACCTGGTGTTGTTTGTACTTAATAATTTTTGTTTTGCATGCTTGTAAAAGGAGGTCCTCTGTGCAGCCATTGCCTTTGGTATCTCCTCCTGCATTTACCAAAATTTTTGTAAAAAAAAAAGACCTGTCACACGTTTTATTACTGAATCCGGTTTCATGCCTGGATTCATATAGATGGAAGGTGAAACCACTCAATGGGATATGAAAGTTTGTTAATATAATGTACCTAGTAGCAGCTTTTGTTCCTTTTCGTGACTCCCCGGCTCACCTTCAGGCCGCCGCAAAACAGTTCCGAGTCCTCGAAGTTACGTGGCGTGTCGAAGCTTACTCGCCACATGGCATTTCTTGCAGGCGGTTCAATGAGCCGACCATGTGCTTCCGTTCCTGGGACTTGGCACATTAAGAGCACCGTCGAGCCCACGAGAATCATCTTGGCACACCTCGTCCACGTGCGAGCGCCACCAAAAAGCATGCTTCGAAATGTGCGGTTCACCTAGAAAAGAGGTCACACTTTAAATTTGTCTTGCGTCATGACGCGAAAGAAGGCTTGACCAGACCGTATCTCCCTATGGAGTACGCGTACTTAAATCCTTTGTGAATGTTTGTCTCCATTACAAAAAAACAGCACCCATAACTTTCATTTCTGCTCTAATGAAATGCCCCATGAGATTTATGAGGGGATTTCACAATTTATTTTTGGATTTGCTCAAACACAACAATAAAAATTTTCGGCTCACGGTTTTAATACCCTAGAGTTTGCTTTCAATCACGTAGATTCGCTGACTAAAGATTTAATATATTTTGAAGCATTTCGAGTCCCTAATTCAGGGTTTCTAAAGCTGGAGAGGTCTACAGCAGCTGAAAGACTGCCGCGATTGAATATTTTATTTATTTATTCGAACACACTGCAGGACCAGTGAAGGGCCATGACAGGAGGGGCAACAAATGCAGAACAAGTGATGAACTGGCGAGGATACAAACATGCAAAAATTTTCAAATTATCTACAATCGACAGAAATGTAGATTAGGGCACCCGAGTTGTGCATTAAAACAAATAAATAGCGTCTAAGGACAATCATATTTCGATTAATGGGGCAGTTTCATTAAGTTTCATAACACCTCGAGTTCATCAAGACTAACATCAGTAAAATCGCTGAGGACAAGACAAGCACGAGAGCGAGCCATATGAACACTTCAGCTTGTCTCGTTCTATGCTCTGTTATTTCGAAAACAGTTTTAAGGTTCAGGGTAGAGTGAAGGTAGCTGCTGTAGCAAAAAATTCGTTCATCTCATTTTGTTTCTGCAGGCGGATAATGAGCGACAAAGAAAGCGGCAAATAATGGAAATGTCCGCGTGTCTAATTCCTAACCCTTGCAGCGTGCAAAAGTGCCTTTCACATGAACAGTCCTAAAATGCTTATTATCAACGCGATAGTGACGTAGTTTCAAAAAGCTGTACGGATGCGGGAACTAGATCAAACGTAAGCATGAAGAGGAAAAGAACATCAGATAACGCGTACAATTTGGAGACAAAACCAGTGGCTCTAAAATTTCTCAGCACACGATTACATTATGAAAGAGAAAATCCAGAAACGGCATTGTTTATTTAGAGGTTTGATCCCTTACATTGCATTGTGGCGCTCGATAATCTTACACACAGTTGCTTAAGATGAGCATATTGTGGTTCTGAAATTGTTACGCAACCATACCCGCTAGTCTTACCTGATCCTTGCTTGTCGTGGCTATTAAGTGGCTGCTCCCAGGTCGCAGTTGCTGTTCTTTGTTTTGACACAGGGATATACAGCGACTGTTCAATAAGAACCAAATCTAAACTATCGGTCTTCCAGCACAGAAAAGTCGTATTCCTAAGTTAAGACGTTTCTTCTGCAGGAGCACCACAGTTCCGGGAACGGCTAAGCACACCCTGAACGAGCTCTCACGTCTTCTGCTTTGCCGTTTAGACGCCGTGCCAGTCTTGCCCAAGAAAGGGTTACAGCAAGAGGAAGGGGGGCGTTTCACGGTACCATCCACGTGTCCTGTTGACCAACACACGGAAGACACGTGAAGAAGAACGAGGTAGGGAGCGAAAAATAAGAAATATGCAGACGGAGAAGAGAGGCCAGACCGCGATGTCTAGAGGCACACTGCAGTAGCACCCACTAATGTCTTCATATTTGCTTTTTATTTTTTCTTGCTTCACTAAAACGACTAGAGATCTTGTTTTTCTTGTAAAGCGGAAGTGGCCGGCTACCCCTTTCGAAAAGCCAGCCAGCGTGGCTCCAAACAAGTTGCAGGCTGCGGGTGGCACCACTAAGTACGTCGTGGTGGAGGAATAAAAAGAAAAAGAAAAGTTGCGCAACTCGGTGAAGGTCGGGGTCGTCGCGCTGCCGATAACCGCCACCCGTTCGGCGAGTTTTGTTCTTTTTGGGTTGTTTCGCATTACGGCTGTTGGAAACGGCAAAACTGGATTAAAAAGACGAATAATTCACACGCCTCTTCAAGCGAAGGTATGCGGATCGGTGCCGTGCTCTTCAGGATAGTCGCGTTGTAGGTCAGCGTTTTGAAATTTAGTTTTTTGCTTTTTCTTCTCGAATGTTTTGGTACGCTTTTTCAAACACTTTAAGCAGCATTCAACTTTGAGAATATTGCGTGCAATGATCGCGGAAAATGCATGAATGTAACCAGCGAATGCGAGGTGTGTGACGGACGCTGCAATGAGGTTCACTATTTGTAAGCAGTGCGCACGCGTGTATTTGGGTGGTGATAGAAAAAGCCGCGTAACAGCTACATGATGATGATAAACATGATGTCTTTGGCTGCACAATGCACAACAGTTGCATGTAACAATGACAAGATTATTCATAATGAAGAAAAGAAACACAGGGATGACACAATTTCCATTCATTTGTCATGTAGTAAGAAAATAAAATAGACAAATGCGCTCAGGTATAAGGTGATAATTATTGAATTGTATCGAGAATTTTCTTTCTTTGCTGAAGTGAAATTATTAGTGTTAACTTACTCCAAAGTAAAAGGTAATGCACTGCTTAGCTGTTCTAGGGCATAATTGTTATGTGATCATGGTATGAAACAGTACTCGTTATAGCTTGTCCAGCTAGGCTCCGTGCCCTTCCTAGGGATACAGTAGTAAGCGGGAAAATGAAAATTATAACGAATTGAATCCCTATAAACTATTATTAATAGGCTTTCGTACAACTAATAAACATTGAAAACATAGTATCGAGGAAAAAGCTTTGCTGATTATGATTAGAGAATTTTTAAAACACCGATGCACTTTCCCAGAGCATTAATAGTCTTTTCGCTTTACTCAGCTTTGTAACATTACAAAGTTGCTGCAAAGGAAATTTGTATTAAAATACCACAGTAAGTTTAGTTGTTAGTTTCAGTTGCCAACATCTATACTAATCTGACATTTTCAACCACCCATGTCGGCCTCCTTTCCAGGTGTTTGATGACAGAGTTGCAGGAGATTTTCTTCAGAGCCATAGGCATAGAGTCATATCTGCAGTCGTAACAGCACACACAAGACATATCTTAGTACTTTTTCTTAGCAACGCGTTATCACGGCTGCAGTGGTATTTTTTTATCCTAATTAGTATATCCTTAAACTAACTGTATCATTCAGCTATGCAGTTCTTGAAGTTTGACCTTTTTTAGATTGTTTGTTGTTGGGTTGCCGTTTCAGACTGGATTGTTGGCATCTCTTCCTTATTTGGATATATCTGTCTGGCGGCGCATACAATTTACTCAACACAGGTTTCAATTTTTATTCTCTCATTAAGGTAAGCATTTATCGAAAGAGACCCCAGTATGCTTCCTTGTTGCAGGCTCTTACGAAAGGGCCCGACCTCGAAGGCGCAGTGGTTATGGCACTCGACTGCTGTACCCAAGGATGCGGGATCGAATCCTGGCCCTGGCTTTCGCTTTTCGATGGAAGCGAAAAGCAAGGCAACTGTGTGATATGCGATGTCATGCACGTTAAAAAGCTCCAGCTGGTAGGATTTTTGAGAGCCCTTAAATACGGCGTCTTTCGTAGCCTAAGCCACGTTGAGACGTTAAACAACACAAGCCAACGGGTCCTCGTTTGTATGAAATCAGTTTACCGGGACTAGGAGGAAACAATTTTAAAATGTTAGGCAGAATAAAACAGATGTGGATAATTAAGAAAATTGGTGGAGCAAAGCTCGCCAGCTTTGCGCAAATATCCGCTCGAGCTTATTGGTCATTTGTGAAGTCGTAAAGGCCCATATGCCGGGTAGCGGACGGCTGGATTCGCTCTCTGTCTCTACTACTTTCCACAAATACACCTGCCTAGGGTGTGGTAGCAAAGCTTCACATTACGCCACATGACGTGGGAATGTAGAAATAACGATACCTTTCGTAAAGACCCGAGTGCGGAACAGTCGGAGAGCCGGCTTTCCAGCGGCGATCTGGGTTGCCAACTAGGTCTGATCCAGCACGCCCAGCGAGCAGCGAAGCTCAGCGGAGCCCTGGAATAGGAGCACTGCCTCTATGAGAAGGAGGAAGATGGACCTCTTCTGCTACTAGCACAAGACCTTCCTTGAGAAATTAACGTATTTCCTATCCTAACCTATACTTCCCGCTAATACGACGTAGAACAATTAGAAAAGTCGTTACCACCCGCGGCGTGGCAAGGCAGCCCAAAGAGAATGCGGCTCAGGTTTAAAGTTTGGCTTGGACTGCCAATGCCTGAGTGACCCTGCTGAGGCAGGTTTGAGCTTGAATGGAAGTAGATGAAAACCGCGGGCGCCCAGTGAGACCGAGCATACACCGAGAACCCTAGGAGCATGCGCATAGAACACGTGCCTGCAAATGATGTTCTCATGTTTTGGCCCGCTGTGTTGCGTGGGGATGAGCCTGAGTTCAATGCTGTCCATCTAGGCGTTCCCCCGACAGCTTGTGCAGACATTTCATTGCTCTGTGGCTGGTGTGAGCCAGCCGCAAAGTATCGAGCGTAACGAATGACCTCTCCGTCACAACAGCTTAAGCTGAGCAATGGAGCCAGATGACAGGAGAGTGCCGGTAATAAGCCCATTTTATGCTTGCATATACTCTAGATTGAGGGGAGGCAGAGGCGATTTCTGGCATGGTTTCGTCTAGTATGCGTCCATCACATGTTGCATGGCGTCACTGTCTGATGATGGCGCAGTGGCTTCAGTGCCTTACGGCATCGTAACAGACATTCGTCGGCGCACTGTCTTTGGTTCAATGTCTCTATATATCTCTCTCGCTCTACTCGAATCTTATGCAACTCGTTCGGCCGAAGAGTCCTGGCTGTTGCTGTAACCCCCCCCCCCCCAGATTGAGAAAAATGGTGTCAAACAGGATTTTGAAACGAACGATGCGCCATCTAAATGCAATGTCGCCGTGAGTAGCTGGAGTCGCTTCTGCGCATGTGCCGTAACCATGGCAACCAACTGCACCGTTTGACAGCTTTTTCGTCACTGCGCTCGCTTCAGAGAGGAGGAGGAGGAGGATAGCGGCATCACAGAAGATGCGAGCGCCAGCGCGGAGACGAGAATGGTTGATTCGGAACTGAGCATGCTCTCGCCACTGCGGAGAGCTGACCAAATGGAGCACTAAAGCGTGTGCCGCATCGCATGCACATGGCATACGGTGGATTCGGCCGAGAGCGCCGATGAACTTTGATGCTTTCAACGGAACGCTGGTTGTGTTCAATGCGACGCTCGGTCGGCCGCAGCCAAAGGTTTCGCTCCACATTGGGTTCCGCAGCGATGGACCCTTCTAATTTTTGTATGAAAATTGTAACGCAGCCGAACTTTGTTTAAGCTGGTATCATAAGCCATTTTGTTTCCCGTTTGGCATCAGTCCTCTAGCTAAGTCGGAGGCGAGTGTGCGAGAGGGATTCGAAACGACCCCATATGCGCCTCTGACAAGTGTATACGCGTCCGCTGTGGAGTGAGATGCTGCGTCTCATTTCGTAAGAAACCAACTTAAAAAAAATACATATAAATCTATTCTAGCAATAAAGAGGCGGTAATAAAGCTGCCGAGACAAGTACTGTGCCTTCCTTTGCACAAGTAGGAACAACAAAAATAGTATATATTCAAACAATGAAAAACAAAAACGCTTTTTAAGGCACTTCACGTTTGCTCTTAAGGCGAAGGTAGAGTGTCCCCCTAATTTTTATTTGCATGTTGGAAATGTCTTAAGCGAAATTTTCTTTCCAAGCCTCTCACAATTAACCGTCCAATTATCGCTGGCTAAGAATTTTTAAAAAATGTTTTCCTGGTTGTTTCTTACATTTTGAGTTCTCTTCTCAGGCATTTGACAATTAGAGTCATCGGTCGAAACGCTTTCAGGTGAGGTGGTAAATCTGCACATTGTACCATTGACGTTTCGGAAATTAACCTCTGTGCAATAATAATAATGATAATAATAATAGTAATAATAATAATAATAATAATAATAATAATAATAATAATAATAATAATAATAATAATAATAATAATAATAATAATAATAATAATAATAATAATAATAATAATAATAATAATAATAATAATAATATCTTTGCATTCGATAGACAAATGCAGATAGGGCATGAAAGCAAGGCAGTTTAGTTCCTCAAGCATTTATTCAGAACTATCTCACTTACATTCCTCGCACGCAAGTGAGCAGATAAAAGGGAATTGTTTTCTTTATAAAACATTCTTTTTATCTCGGAAGTGCTGAAAGATAGCTTTCTACCCGCAAGAAAGGAGGCTACAGGACCAGTTCCACTGATAATGCTGTGTAGGAGAGAGCCAATCCTGGGTCCCTGTTCTATTTATATTTTTTATTCTTTTTTCATTTATTCGGCTTCATTCGTGAAATGCGGCTGCATAAATTCTCCTTATAACGCCGTTCAGATAACGATTCCAAAACTTAGAGCTCACTTCAGTTCTCTTGTATTTTTTTCCAAATTCTATTTTCCGATATCAGCCTGTACTGAACTTTTGCTAACGTCTTTTTTCTGCTCATAGAGTGTCATCCAAGTTTAGACTTTGCCAGAGCCCTCTTTCATAAATCAGGGCTAGACATCTTCCCCGTGGCTAATGTATACCAAGGTCACGTTAGCACACGCACGTAACGTGCAGCTGTGGTTCGTGTGTGACGAAACGCGCATCAAATCGAGCACCTCGTGACACGAGAAGAGGAGAACGAAGAAGGGGATCGGTGAACAGTTGCGTCTAGCTTGGCCAAGCCATTTTGATATCGTTCAGTTCCAAGCTTTACTATACTTTTCGTGGGCCTACAATTCTCCAGGATGAGTAAGTCCTTGCATACAGTTCATTTGTACTTCGTGCGCCACTTTTGGAGCCCGTGTTTATTACGAATACGGGGTTGTTTTCGGCAAGTGGATCGAACGATCCCGGAGGAGCCGTGAGGATCCGGTTCTTAACCTCCTTGTATATGTGACGAAGGAATGCGTGAAGGCAGAAATAGCATGCTTTGCAGTTCGCAGAGCAAAAAAAAAAAAAAAAAAGAAGGCGTTGTATACGACAATAGTTGCTCGGCACTGCCTTCTTGCCAACTTCAAAGGAAAGGTATCACTAGCGCCCCACACAACTAAGCACGAGAGCCTTCCCTGCTTTACGCGCGGTTTTTAAAAGCTGCGTCGTCGACTAGGCGTGGCATAGATAATAATAATCAGGATTAAATCGCAAATAATGTGCTGCAATGACTCAAAACCATTATATTTCTCTTACTTGAGTAGCGCTATTTCTTTAGTGGTAATTCCAGTGAAATCACTGACCATATTACACTCGAATGTAATGGTATCCATCCAGAAGTCGATGCAGGCGCAGTCACTCTTCCTGAAGCTCTGGGGGTTACCAGTGGCAGGGTGTATAAACTGGTGGTGGAAGCTAGCGAAAAACGACTGGAAGATTGGTGGCTTAGAAGCAGAAAAGTGACATAATGTTAGTAATGTAGAAAAAAAAAATCAAGAAATAGAATGATGGTATAGTTAACCAATCTTAATAATTAAGATATAGGGAGAAAAATGAGCATGCTAGCTGCTGCTACCACCCCGTTTCAAAAGAGACGCTCCTATATTTCATCCATCGACCCATCCACAAGAGACGAGGAAGATAAGAGTACTTTAGGCGTGTTTTCTACAACAAAATACAGGCTGGAAACCTTTCATTTTGCCTGCATTGTAGTAGCTTAGAAGCTGTTTGCCTCTTTTGGGGAAATAACCCGCACCATTTCAACACCGACAATATTACAGTGCCTTAAGAGCTGTATGCATTTAAAGCAGTAGGAGATTTCGTGGAATTCTCTATTTTCGTTTAACATGAATTTCCGGTAAAAATCTACATCACAAATTTTGAAGCAGTTGTGAAATACTGCCGTTATCAGTTGTCCCCTATCTCCAGGTCATAGTAGCGTTTACTGCATATGACGCTCGTTGAGCCACCGAAGTGTCTTAAGACCCGTCTATCCTCTTGAATTACGCTGTAGAAACTTTGTCGAATATATTAGAGCATGGGTATGCATCCCAATAAGAATGGCAGGTTTAGGGCCGGTAAAAAGTATTTCTGAACGTTTTTCAGGATTTCTGCGGTCATCAAGTAAGTATACATGATCAAAGTACCCTTCTTTTTCGGAGTTGAATAGAAAGCGTATTTGCGTGCCATTATTTCAACATATAAAGCGAAACAAACGCAAAAGAGACGTATATCCTAAGAGAACAACAGAACTGAAGCATCCGATCGTTCCATACGCATGTCTTGTATCGTCTCGCTTGCACAGTTCATGTTTTCAAATAGCGTATTAGGTAGCTGCAGTTGTACACGTCTTATATTGGCTTCATTTCAGCATCATAAAGCCCTTGTAGGCGCATTTCAACCCTTGATATGGTGTTTGAAGCAAAACAACGTACAACAGCCTACTGTTTGCCATGAAGCATGGCACATTTCACTTCCCTTTCCCGAATCCCAATTCCCTTGACATGTATATCGATGACTGCAAGCTGAAATATATTTCCAATACGGCAACCAAAAGTCTTGATCACCCTTTGCAACCTAAAATATGTTTTGCTGAAGGGTATGAAGTGAATCATCGAGCCGTTTTTATGACCGGGCTCAGAGCAATATAGCTTGCACAAAGCCTCGACAAACGTTTCATCAAACCGAAGCTGTGGCCTCACGGTAGACAATTCGTCTCGCATTCAAAAAGTGCTTGGTTCTATAGCCAGTACCCGCGTGTGCCGGTTCGTTCTCTATTTGGTATGAAATTTCTCTCTGTGTGGTTCTCGGAACCATCGCGGAAAATGTTTGCAAAACAGTCTTTGTCCACATAACCTCTCGACTATAAAATTTGGTACTATGACTGATGGGCTTCACCACGCATGTTATATTTGAAGCTTCGATGTGTGTGTGGTTCGTTGATGGCGGTAAGCAAAATACTCTTGCCAAGCGTTTCTGCCGTGAAAAGCAAACTACCAGGCTTAGTAAAGTCTTGTAACCACTAAAAACGCAGTGCGTACGCGGCAGCACAGGGAGTCTAGTCATGTATTTCCCAAATCGTAGCGTACGTTACAACATTGCGCCTCTGCTATTGAGTCATGCTTTCCTTTGCAGGAGATGAGCAATATCTGCTTTCAGAGGAGGGGCTTCAGGAGTGCGATCCGTATACTGGCTCCATCGGTACGTGAAAGCATGATGCGTACATTTTTCACAGTGGTGGCTTTCCTGAGAGCGCCTTTTTCAAGGCGAAAGCCCATCTTGGTTCAAGCGTAGTGTGGAGTGATTATTCACAGAAAAGGCTTAAAGAGACTGTCTCCACCAGGAGTCAAACCGCAATCCTTCCTATCCCCAGCCGAGCCTGCAAACCACTACCCTACGCCGGATTCATCAGACACGTATTGTAATTCTGCATGTCTAGCGTGAGGGTAATAGTAGCAAGAAGAGGCTATGCAGTTAGTGATAATGACAATGATGATAATGTCTATGATGGTGACGCTGCAGGAACTAATAATGATAACGATGGCAGTAGCGATGACAATGACGATGTATTGTGCTGGTAATATTTGTTGCGCTAGCGATGATGACACTAGGGATGACAATAACAATACACTTAGTGAAAAGAGTCCTGTAAAGAGGCTTTCCTCTATTTCGCTCTTAAGCAGACTCAAGCGCATTTAAGTAATTTTTTTCACTGGCAGGTTCTGAAAGCACCACGCTGCTAACAACTGCTGCTAAAGGTGAGTTGCGAAATAAGGGAGCCAGCAGAGAAAACCGGATTTGTACGCTGCTTCTTTTGTAGCTCTGGCGAATAGCACGCAGTGTAGATTAATTTTTTATATTGGTAATGATATGGCCATCGGGAGCTCAGTGATACCATGTTACGGCCTCGGCGGTATTGAAAATCATAAGAAAAAAGGTTAGTTGATCAGTCAAGTTTAGGTGGCTATAACGGTCTTTCGCATGAGCTCATGGTTATTGCAAGATATTAGTGCTGCCAAGAGGAGAGCTTGAAATTTTGCTGCAAATATGCAGCAAGCATTACAATGTCCTAAGAAAGAAAATTGTGAATAGTTTTTGCTGGAGGTGTGACAGCAATAGTCTGAGGTTTAGGAAGCGAGGCTTCGGCCATGTACCAAAGTATCACTGGTTGGTTTGGGTAATTAAATGAGCTATTTTGGCTTATTTGCTAACGTTTCTGAGGTATGATAAGCTGATCTGTGATTAATTTCTGTACTAATTATACGGTTAGCTGTGACATCAGTTTTCTCCTTCCCATGAGAACAGCAACAAAGCGCAAATTATTTTAACGTCTGAGTCAGTGCTGATGATTGAAGTAAGGTTTCTGCTGTCTCTATCCTTGATTACTGTGTGAGTGAACACTTGAATATCTTTAGATGTAGTTAGAAGCACCGCGAAAAAAAAAAAGCAGCACCCAAGGGCAGCTGACAGCACGTTACGGTTTCATCGAGTTCTTTTATTCCTTAAATCAAGAGTTTATAGGACGAAAACTTAAAAAATGCAACAAAAGCTGTCACAAGTCGGTTTACTGTGACTACGCTGAAGCAAAATAATCACTCCATACATCACTCAGCAACAAACGCAGAATGCTTATTTGCGTAACATGGGCTTCATTGTTAATCACGTTAAAATATCATCTTTCCTGTCGGATTTTCCTTCACCCCTTTTCGTAATGATGTTTTTCATCTAATTTTATAGCCAGTTTTTCTATGCTTAGCCTTTTTACCTGAAAAGAAAGTGAGCTGTGCAGCATCAGTAAAAATCTTTGTTTTATTTTAATTTTAAAATTAGTACGAGTCTTTGAAGCACAATGTCCGTAAGCGTTAAAGAGCGACTAATCAAAGTAGGTCGCTGCCATTTCTACTTTGTTTAAATCTATATTGCGGTTGTTATTTCTTTTCAGGACGCCATGCATTGTAAGTACCACATCAACGTATAATTTTGAGCACTGCCGTCAGGAATAGAGTACGAGACCCTTGAGCAGCTTCGTGGACCTTGTCTCGCCGAAATGCCATACCCTCTCTTTTACGGGGCAGGTGCATAGCGCAGTTCATCAGACCTGAAAGCTGATGCCGTTCTTTTTGTACGTGCAATCTCTGTTTAGTATCGTCGTTATTACCTAGTAATATCACTTCGCCAAAAAGGAGGGAGGCAGCAAGTGGAAGCAGGCGACGTGCATTGCATATCATCAATGTCAACGTAGTTTGGGAATGCGTTTACGCTAGTACAGATGGCTAAAATATTAGTCAACATTCCGCAGCTGCAGTGTAAACGTCCCCCTACCCCTCCTGCGCTCCCACCTAGCCTTGACCTGCCCGCGGAAGTCCGCTACAAATACCGCAGCTACATTCCTGATCGTTTGAAGAAATTCCGCAGAAATGACGACAATACAAATATCAGTGCAGAAATCACGCTGTCTATGTTTCATTATCAACAGAGCTTTAGCGACATAAATCGACTGATCATCATTTGCCCTGTGATTACTCCTACGGTACACACCCTAATCTCGTCGCTGAACTGTTTTCTTTATGTTCATTAACGCATGAGCGATTAACTGCTGCAATCGAAATAGATGATTATTAGGAACGTCTGAAGAAAAAACACGCCTTTTTGCCAAGGGCTCATTTGTAAAAATTTGTAAGCAGTCCTCCTTTCCCGCTATCAAGCACTCTTTGAGAGATCAGGAGTGCGTTAATAGGCAAAGTTTGTAGCATGGCTCTTTATTCACTGACTGTGCTTCTGGCGCAGAAGTGACTGAATTCGCTGACAACGCACTCCGTCGTTTTCTTTCACGACCTGTGGATTCAGTGACAGCCGGAAGAATTGGTCGTTCGTAGCCTACTACATCTTGACCTTCACTGTCAGCCTCCTGGTCAGCGGCGCGATTGCTTTGACTTTCAGAGGTTAGTGAACGAATGGTGTGGCTTATAAAACATTTTAACTGTTTATCATCGCCTTGATTTAGCCTGAACCTTGTAGGCTACAAACAGCTGAGGAGCGAAATAAAAAATGTTTAGGTTACTCCAGCGTGGTTCTGCCATCGAAGCCAGTTTTTGCCATTGATTAGGTCGCCTAGCTGCTTGTTAGCTAGAACAACCATCAAGCCATAGATGGAGGGGCACATTTAGTTAACGTTTGTTAACTGTCATCAATGTGAGCAGTGTGCATCTAATGACCCATTGCACAATGTTCACGGGAAATACGAGCTGACATTGCATAAACGGATTCCATGGGAATTTAGCGCAAAGCACGAACGCCGTGTCTAGGCAAATCACGCTGGAGTATAATATAGGGGTAACACATCATGTATCATGTGGTTAAATAAGAGCGTTCTTTTTTTTTAGGGATTAAGAAAGTAAGCGGTCGTGTAGTTGCAGGATGTGGTCATTTTCGAAGTACCTTTAAGTTCGACACTGCCGCTCATCGAAAAAAAATTGCCCTGGTGCAGAGAGAGCTCGATGTTTTTGGGCATGAGCTGTCATTTTGCTTCTATGCACAATCTAGTCGGACGCACTGGCGTTCGAAAGAGAGCGGCCATGGGATCGCATGTTTACAGTAACAGTGAACGACCGTGTGCATACTACTTACTTTACAGTTTATACCTTCAATGTGAACTTCAAAACCGTCCTAAACACATTTGAAGAGTTGTTGATCAAAGATATTCCACGCGAATAATCCTAGGCCATATTTTATAAGTGTCCTTCTGTCCACTCGGTCACTTGTTTACGGGTCATTGCTACGTAGCTGCGGCTTTCATGCGTCCTTGGGAAGCGACGTGAGCATTGGCTGCTTGGCGATTCGACCTCACCATTAGCTGAATGACTGCCAAGGGTAACAACTGATGCAAAATTGATTTAGGGTTTAGTTATTTCACCTTTTCTATGCTGTGTTTATTTATTACTTAAAATAGTTTGCAGAAGTCTCAACCTGAAATAGCATAAAATAAAGAAAGAAATAGCATAAAATAGAGCACAAATTATGCAAACCTGCAGCACCATTTGATAGCATTGGTTTGGCATTTAACCAGTGCTGATGCAGCTTGCGCACGAATAGTTCTGTCGGTCCGTGCATATACTTGAAAGCCGTCCCAATACCAGAGTGACAAAATGACATAGAGCAAAATAGATAAATATACACTTATAAATAATGGCACACTGATGCATCTCTGAGTTGAGGGCAATAGACTACTGAGGACACAGGCCCGAGTTATCTCGAGCTGCTAGCGTACGCCTCGATAGGGGTTAAGCGCTACGCGGCCATGTACTGTTGGATGGCACTGCAAATTAAGTAGCCCAGATGATGGAAATGATTCGGAGGCCTCCAGTTCGGTGTTTTTCATAACTTGAGCCACTTTTTAACGCTAATAGAAAAACAATACTTCAAGTAGACGGCCCCTGAAAGGGTCGCTCCTTCAAAGAAGTTTTCGCGGTCACGAGGATACATTGTTTTGACAGTTATCTTTCCTGTAAACCAGTGAATAAAAACCATGCTAACGGAAGTAGTAATGCAGATAAATGTTTTCACGAAAGCATAGCAATGTAGACGAGTAACAAATCATATATTATTAAAAAGTAAAATTATGCATAAGTACGGGAAGCGCGAGCGGAGGCGGTTACTAGGCAATGTGCCTACTATTTATGGCTCTATATGCCAAAGACCTTCCCCAAATATATTTCTTATGGCTGTGAGAGAACATCGCATGCCTGCAACAAGGACGTAAATCATAAGTCGATCAGCCTTTTCTTAATGCCTAAGCAAGAAGCATCAGCTTTTCTCCCTTGACCAGCCACAAGGTCAGTAACTGCGTAATCGCTGGGCTATAAAATATGAACCATGTTTATTTCTTCTCACATTTTCAAATCTCTTTCGGGCATTTTTTATATCAGACAGGCTAGATATATCGATTTGTGTACCGCCTTTTTGGCACCTTGAATTCGTGAAATATGTGCTTCTATTTTTTTGCTGAAGATCCAGCGTTTTTAGAAACATATGTATGCGAGTGAACGAGAATGAATTCGCTAGAAGTCTCAAACAAAATTGACAAGTGAGGTCTTTCACTGTGTCGAGACTAAATGACAGAGCAGAGGGTAAGGCATTCTAGAGCATGGGTGGCGACATAAAAGAAAAAAACTTTCCGAACGAATCAGAGTTTTACATGCAAGCACAAAAGCCATTGTCTCAAGAATAAAAGGCTCATTCCGGAAAGCCACAGTGTAAGTACAATGACTCGGGAAAGAACAAAATATATAAGGGAGAACAGTGCAGATGTGTCCAGTGTAGATGTACGAAGTGATGCAAGAAACAGTTAATACACCTTACCGCCTGGTTTAGCATAGCCATCCGCGAATTAAGACATTTGTATATGCACATTACTGATTACAAACTTTTAATTATACGTACTAAATAATTACCCCCCCCCCCCAAATGCATAACAAACAAACGTGAAGCAGCTTAAGTGTCCCCTAAGCGAAATTAACCTGACTGTGGCCTCGCAGCCAGGAAACTATGGGACGATGGGGATAGAAGAAATATATGGCGTGAGATATGTGGTCTAATGCCGTAGAGCGACATAACAAATATGGGCCTTGATTACAAGAAAGTATTGTAGAGAGAACATTAATGTTTGCCATGATAGCTGCTTTCGAATTTAAAAGAAAACAAAATGACGAGCATTTTGCACGTTGCAAGTATGTGGGATTCAATAAAAATTAAGTACATATGAATTATAAATTACGCAGGCCAATCAATGGCAAGTGTAGCCGATTTCAAGCAGTTGAGAAAGAAGTCTGCAGAGGGGAATCGTTTCCTTTTTTCCTCTTCTGGCAGGCATTGTAGACGGGGACGAAGTACTCGACGATGCAGACCTAGAGCCCATGGCTGTGCCGAGAAGCGTCGACCGACCTGTGCCTGTGAGTGTACCTGGTTGACCCTTGTCATGAATATCATGCTGAAAACGAGGAAGTCCTTAAACGTTTGTCTCATTTTGACTTTGTGATGTTTACTTTATCTTGGGAGTTGGTTGCAGTGCTGGGAAGCTAAAAGCTGGCAATAAAGCCACTGTGAGCGATATTCATTTTCTGGCATCCGATGAAGAACGATCCCTAACAAAACACTGGGAAGGAGGGAGGCTGTTTAATACACCATTGGAAAGAGAATGGTAGCCAGGGTTACAACCTTTTCCAAATACACCACTGTTCAGCATTCCAGACAAAACTCGGAATGTTCCCGTAGCTGGAGGATGGAAGTCAAATGGAGATATGTACTACAACTAACTGTTGTAAATTTTATTTCTTACTGCTAACAACCGATGGCTTGTCTCGGGGATCTACATTGTCACTACCGCCGAGCGCGTTTGTTGCTATCGCCGACGCTGAGTGGCTTAGTTCCCTAGCGTGTGCAAGTTAGCCCAATAAAGAATTAATTTCAGGGCTACGCCAGTCTCCTCGTTTGTTGTCTCCATAATGATCACCTCGCATGATAATATTGTGTTTTTGACCGAACTGTTCGGTTTGGAAATACTTCGTTCTGAGTGGCATCCTAATTGACTTTAGAAAATTAGAGCAAATGCGTTTATTTATTCGTCAAAAAATGGGTCATCCTCTTGCCCATGCCATGTAGGCTTGTACAGCAAGTATATAAGGAAACTTCTATAGTCACCAGCTGTGCTCTAATTGTCGAAACTGAAATAACCAAATGCTGTAACTTGAGCACCAGAGTTTGGGACGTGACAAGAAAAATGAAAGGTGAGAGAGCATGCACTCTCTTGTTTCACAGTATCGGAAAAGTAAGAAATTAGCTTTCTCCGCTTATGGAATTGAACAGCTTGTTGACGAAAAAACACAAATATTGAGGCGCATAACGGTATGGTCAGCACTCTCGAACTCTGAGTTTTTGGAAGCACGCTCTCCTGTTTAGAATATGCTAAGCGCCTTATAAGCAATGTCAAAAATACCGCCCTCCTTGCTCTTCAGAGCACACCATTCCGGGGCGTTGAAATAATAACGAAAACCAAACGTTTTTGAGGAACTGAATCTGACAGCTGCTGTTGCTAAGAAAGAAACTTACAGCACAAAAGAGAGTCGCACGATCAGTTTTAGTGATCTTATGTTTTATTTATCCTGAACATTGGCGTCATTTGCAGTCTCTCCCGGAGATGTCTACAGGGCGAATAACTCGCCCAGTCATTGCTCCTGCCCGGACGTCCGGCGATCGCGGTCATGTCGCGGGTCTCTGGACGCCGCAAGTCCTGGCGACGCCGGTTGAACCTGGTAAGTGGTTATTGTGAACAAAAGCTATGTTTTATGGCAGCGTTTGCTCCTTATGACAGCACTGTGTGACATGAATTGTACTGAAGAATTATGTGAGGGCCATTAGTTACCAGTTGTCTTATGTTTCAGTGCATTATTCTAAGAGCTGGGCTCATTAAGAAAAATAATTTGTATTATTTGGAATACTACGTACATACCACATAACTGCGAAGGTTTCATTATTGCCTATTAGTCAAGCCAAATGTAGCAAAAGAGAAAACGTGTGAAGACATTTTCTTATTGCAAAGAATTGCGGGATTCATTGCTCCTTTTAGTTTTGCGTACGATTGTGTACTTCAATGCATCCTATTATAGTTATTTTTACGCATTGGTATGACAATGTTGAATGAACATAAGACATAAATACATACATACATATATATATATATATATATATATATATATATATATATATATTGTACTGTGATAGTCATCGCCATCGACATGCACCTGTGCGTTGTGCGACGAAGAAGAAGTACGCTGGGCTCGCCGTTGCAAGGTCCTGTCCTCACAGCTCTCCATCTGAGCGTCAATAAACGCCCTATTACAATTGGCGGAGGTGCCGGAAACGATCCCACCCAAACTGGAACTGCGAAGCCGTACACTACCCTCTACGACCGCCATGCAAGACACTTCGACGCTGCCGGCCGTTCCACCCACGATCATGTGTGCTGGCGTCGTGCGCCAGCGTGACCCTTGCCTGTTCAGCGGCACGGCCGATCAAGATGTCGACGACTGGCTGTCATCCTATGAAAGAGTAAGCACCTACAACAAGTGGGATGACTCATACAAGCTCAGTAACGTCATATTCTATCTGACGGACGTGGCGAACCTCTGGTTTCGCAACCATGAGGCTGACCTGTCATCTTGGTCGACATTTAAAAAGAATTTCGCGGAAGTGTTCGGCCGCCCGGCAGTGCGTAAGCTTCGTGCCGAACAACGTTTACACGATCGTGTTCAGCGCGCTGATGAGACCTTTACCAGCTACATAGAAGACGTCGTTGATCTCTGCAAACGAGTCGACCCGGCCATGCCGGAAGCAAACAAAATCCGCTACATCCTCGAGGGCATTTCTGAGGACGCCTTCCAGATGCTGGTAGCGAAAGATCCCACCAGCGTTAGTGAACTCGTGAAGCTTTGCCAGAGCTACGACGAGCTCCGCAAGCGGCGCGCTTCTAGGCGCCGCTCCAGTGTGTGCGACGAAGGCGTATCCGCATTAGCCCTGGGTGGTTCGCCAACTTCTGAAGGGAGCCCGCTGAATCAAAAGATCAAATATTTTATTCGTGAAGAGGTCGCACGTCAAATCTCACTCCTTCCCCATTTTCAAGACTCGGGCCGCCTCGTTCCTGAACTGGCTCCATCTTTGGCCCCTGCTATACGCCGTGTCGTGCAAGAACACGTCGCTGATGCCTTGCCGTCCAACCCCGTGGTGCCGCCTGTGACGGCACCTCTCACGTATGCCCAAGTAACGGCTAGGCCACCACCTTCGCCCACGTCTGGCTCCTATGTGCAGGTCCCTGCCTACCGTTCACCGCCGCATGCTGAGCCTTCGTTTCAAGCCCCACCCTCAAGGTTCCGCCCACATCCTATGAAACCTTGGCGTACTACGGACAACCTTCCGATTTGCTATGCCTGCGGTCGGCCGGGCCATGTTGCGCGCCTTTGTCGCCAGCGCCTCCAACCTTCACAGCCTGACATTCGATTTTACCCGTACGATACCGACTCACGCTCGCAAATGATTCCGCCCGGTTCTCAATTTGTCCCACAAGATCGCCAAACCTATACCACTCGTCGATCACATTCTCCTCGGCGCCGATCGCTTTCTCCAATGCTGCGACGTTCTACCAGCACCGTTGAGGGAAACTAACAGTCGCAGTTCCGGGGGCAAGAACTGCGCTTGTTTCGAATTCCTCAAGTCCTCCATGCCGTCCCGCTAATGTTATCAAAGTTTCTGTAGAAGGCGCCACAGTTCTCGCTCTCGTCGATACCGGTGCAGCCGTCTCCGCCATCAGTGAAGCGCTCTGCCGTCGAATTCGCAAAGTGACCACTCCGATTTCCGACTTTTCGCTCCGCACCGCCTCATCACAGCACATTCACCCCTCCGCATCTTGCACAGCCCGTGTGCTCATTCAAGACGTCTTGTACCCCATCGAGTTTATTGTTCTGCCGAACTGCTCGCATGATATCATCCTCGGATACGATTTTCTATCGACTCATCAAGCCGTTATTGACTGTGCTCGTGCACAAATTGCCTTCGCCCCCCTCTGTGATGCCCCCTTCTGTGATACCCCTCCCCGCACTGCAAAACTTCTCGTCGCCCATGACACCGACATTCCTCCGTTCTCTGCTGCCCTCGTACCACTGTCTTGTGAGTGGGTAACTCCTTTGACTGCGATTTTTACACCTTCCGAAGCCACCTCCCGTCATCCCTGCCTCCTTTTTCCGTTCGCTGTTCTCGAAATTCAAGACGGCAAGAGTGCACTTTACGCCTCGAACCCATTTTCTTGCCCAGCAGTCCTGCTCCGTGGCGAATGCATTGGACGTCTTGAAGAGCTTGATCCCAGTCATATCACCACTCTTGCTGACTCAACCCCCTCCTTCGACGTTAGTCTGTGCTCTTGCGATGTTGCGACCGCTTCGACGCCCTCCGACGTCTTCCAACATGCTATTGATGCTGATCTTCCACTTGCGCAACGTGATCAACTTGTCGCCCTCTTGCAGAACTTCGCTTCTTCATTCGACTTTCCTCAAACTGACTTGGGCCGCACGTCTGTCGTAGAGCACACCATCGACACCGGTAAAACTGCACCTTTGCGCCAGCGCCCCTATCGCGTGTCGGCTTCGGAGCGCCAAGTAATTGCTGATCATGTGGACGACATGCTCCGTCGGGGTGTCATTCGGCCATCCCACAGTCCCTGGGCGTCTCCAGTTGTGTTGGTACCTAAGAAAGATGGCTCCTTCCGGTTTTGTGTCGACTACCGCCGGCTCAACAAGATCACGCGCAAGGACGTCTATCCTCTGCCACGCATCGATGACGCACTAGACTGCTTGCAGGGCGCCGAGTTTTTCTCCTCGTTGGATTTACGATCTGGCTACTGGCAGGTGCCAATGGCTGACGCTGACCGCTCTAAAACTGCCTTCATCACACCAGATGGATTATATGAATTCAACGTCATGCCCTTTGGGCTTTGCAACGCCCCGGCCACATTTGAACGCCTCATGGACACTGTGCTTCGTGGATTCAAGTGGCGAACCTGTCTTTGCTATCTCGATGATATCGTAGTCTTTTCTACCGATTTTCAATCCCACCTGCTCCGACTGAAGGACGTTCTCACTTGTCTCGCTACCGCCGGCCTCCAACTGAATCTGAAGAAGTGCCGCTTTGCTGCTCGCCGACTAACAATTCTAGGTCATGTCGTTTCTAAGGATGGCATTCTTCCCGATCCCACCAAACTTCGTGCAGTTGCCGAATTCCCACGCCCAAAATCACTGAAGCAGCTACGAAGTTTCATTGGCCTATGCTCCTACTTTCGCCGCTTCATTTTAAATTTCGCCTCTATTATTGCTCCTCTCATCCAGCTCCTCTCCGGTAGCTCCGACCTCTCCGCATGGACACCTGCTTGTGATGACGCCTTCAACACTTTACGCCGTCTTTTGGTTTCGCCTCCCATCCTCCGCCACTTCGACCCGAATGCGCCAACTGAGATTCACACTGACGCTAGCGGTATTGGGATAGGCGCCGTTCTCACCCAACACAAACCTGGTATCCGAGACTATGTGGTGGCGTACGCAAGCCGCACCTTGACCAAGGCAGAGTCCAATTATTCTGTTACGGAAAGAGAATGCTTGGCCATTATTTGGGCCATCGGCAAATTCCGTCCGTATGTCTATGGCCGACCATTTTATGTGGTCACTGATCATCACGCTCTGTGCTGGCTGGCGTCCCTCAAGGACCCGTCCGGCCGCCTTGCTCGCTGGGCTCTTCGCCTCCAAGAGTATGACATTCGTGTCATATATCGCTCAGGCCTCAAGCATACTGACGCGGACGCTCTTTCGCGCTCACCGCTGCCTCCCTCTTCGTTGCCTGATGAGATCTGCGCCTACGATTTGTCTTCGCTTGCCACTATTGACATGGCCACGGAACAGCGGCGCGACCCGTGGATATCTACACTTCTGGACTTTCTTTCAAGTCACTCTCCAGGTCGTCTGTCTCGGGCGCTTGCCCGCCAAGCTCACCATTTTTCAATTCGTGACGGGCTGCTATATCGCCGCAATTATCTTCACGACGGAAGGAAGTGGCTTTTAGTCATCCCCCGTCATCTCCGCGCCGAAATTTGTGCTGCTTTACATACTGATCCCCAGTGCGCCCACGGCGGAGTGTTGAAAACCTACACGCGCTTGCGTCTACGCTTCTTCTGGCGTGGAATGTACCGCTTTGTCCGCCATTTTGTCCGCTCCTGCCAGTCTTGCCAACGCCGAAAAACTCCTCTCAAGTCCTCTGCTTCGTTGCAGCCGTTGCCCTGTCCTGCCCGTCCGTTTGATCGTGTCGGCATAGATCTACACGGTCCCCTTCCTACAACTTCAGCTGGCAACCGCTGGATTATCGTGGCAGTGGATCATCTAACCCGCTACACTGAGACATCATCATTGCCCTCTGCTTCCGCACGCGACGTGGCTGCCTTTATTCTGAAAAACCTGGTTCTTCACCATGGTGCCCCTCGCGAACTGCTCAGTGACCGCGGACGCGTTTTCTTATCAGACGCTCTTGAGGCTCTCCTGAAAGAATGCCGCATCATACACCGCAACGCTACCTCGTACCACCCTCAGACGAATGGACTGACAGAACATTTTAACCGCACTCTCGGTGACATGCTGGCTATGTACGTGAACACCGACCATTCCAATTGGGACCAAGTTCTACCGTTTGTTACTTACGCATATAACACCGCGACACAGGCCACTACTGGATTCTCTCCATTCTTTCTCCTTTACGGGCGCGAGCCACCCTGTACTATGGACACACTTTTTCCCTACCGCCCTGACGTTTCCGAATCTTCCCCGCTATCCGATGCCGTCACGTACGCAGAAGAATGCCGTCAGCTCGCCCGCTCTCTCACAACAGAAAATCAGTGGCAACAAAAATACCTCCGTGATACCGGCGAAGCTTCGCCATATCTCCCGGACACACTGGTGTGGCTCTGGGTGCCCTCCACAACCCCTGGCCTTTCAAAGAAGTTTCTTGCTCGCTACCACGGGCCATATAGGGTCCTCCAGCAAACATCTGCAGTCAACTACGTAGTTGAGCCCGTCACGCCCTCTGCGGACTTGCGTCGCCGTGGTCGTGAAACAGTTCACGTGAACCGATTGAAGCCATTCTATGACCCCGCTGTGCTTTCCGCGCCATAAGTCGCCAGGATGGCTCCTTTTTTTACCCGGGGGGAAAATGTACTGTGATAGTCATCGCCATCGACATGCACCTGTGCGTTGTGCGACGAAGAAGAAGTACGCTGGGCTCGCCGTTGCAAGGTCCTGTCCTCACAGCTCTTCATCTGAGCGTCAATAAACGCCCTATTACAATATATATATATATATATATATATATATATATATGTGCGTGAAGGAAAGAAGCCAACAAGCGTCCTTCATGTATTATAACGAGCACCCTCATTTCTCCTTAATTCATCTGCTCTCTCTCTCTCTCTCTCTATATATATATATATATATATATATATATATATATATATATATACATATATATATATATATATATATATATATATATATATATATATATATATATATATATATATATATATATATATATATATATATATATATATATATATATATATATATATATATATATTTATATATATATATATATATATACACACACTTAGAAGAAGTTCAGGTTATAATAAACTAAATAAGTGAGATAAAATGTACGCTTCTCATCGATATATTTGCAGTTGTCTCCTTGACAGACACAAAGGGCCGCGTTAGAGAAATTTTTCTCTATCAAACTGGTTTGATATGCAAAAAGCGAACATCGTGTGACGGTGAAATGTGTGTACTGGCTGTTTTCTAATTAACCGATTGTCACCCCGTTCGACTATCTCACCGGAAAGTTGTGCCCTAGCGTGGAGGCATTTCGCATAGTAATTATAGGATGAAATATATTTTGTCCATTTATATTCTGGACAGCTGTGTCTACGAGTAATATAAGAGCGAGGTAGCAGTCAGGTTTCTTCTAGCGCATTTTCATTTGCCATCACAACCAATGCAAAATACACAAATGAAGCTTATTGTCTTTGCTCCTCTTTTACAAGTGCGATTGTTACATTGAAATTAATAATTATTTCAACTGCGACCACAAAATAAAAATGTTCTCCGCAACGCTTCCCTTTCCTGATCAATACAAACCGAGTGGAACGTTCTTTTTGTATCGAACTCCTTATGGAATTGTCTGATTTCATTGCGTTATACTAACTTTTACTGTAGAAATATATCACTTCATCTTTTCATTTGCGCCGCAATGAAACCCGTTGCAGGTCTTGGCGTTTCTTGGACGTCAATAAATGAGGTTTACCTATCCTAACCTAATATTCATCAACAGTTAGCTTATACGCTCGTAAATCAGACAGCCAGATGCTTTTTTTCATTTCTCGCCTGCTTCTTCGGTCTCTTTCTTCATCGGAGCTCTTCTTTCTCTTCGCACCCTGCTTCCCTAAACTTTCAGCTCATTATCTTAAGTCGTCGCCAAAGGCAAAAAGCCGCACAAGTGCGATAATATCCAAGACCATCCAAGACGCTCAGTGTTGATTTCAGTTTTTTTTTTAATAAAACGCATCCATGAAATGTGACGGGTAAAATAAAATTTATATTTCAACAGGAATTTCGTAGGCAATATTGTGGTTTTCATTTCGCAAGTAATTAATTCGGAAATGACAAAGGCTTTTATGTTTCGATAGAAAAAAAAAATATGTTTCTAGAACCACTTTGAAGACGGAGTGCAGTTAAGGATGGATTTCATGCTTTGACAGAAAACAGCTTCATAAGTTTCAGTACGAGGAGAGTCTTTTGATCTGTACACACCGGAAACTTCACGCGCATACCTGTTGTGGAATTGGCGTGTGCAGCCGCTACGACCACTCAAGCTCAGGCGACGGTGACCACAGCAACGACAGCGACAACAGCGACATCCGAGAAACAGCCCCCGCCACTTTTGTGCTCGGTTGGCCGTACGGCGGCGCTGCCATCACAATATCCCCCGGACGGTGCGTGCGACATCCTGATCTACACGCACGTGAGAGTCGAAGACCGGAAGCTGCTTGCTGTGGAGGACGAATCCAGCTACGGGGCGTTCAGAAACGCCTGCAAACTGTACACGGAGAGCACGTGCGGGCTGTCCTTCGACGTCCGGTTCGTATGCGACACGAAATAAATTGCAGCCGTAACGTCTTACGTTTAGTATAATAGTAGAAGAGAAGGGCCATAGCTTTAAATGCTAAAGCTTTTACTATTCCCCTCCGTAGCTTCTTCGTCGTGCGCGCGTGTACGAGGGTTTCTCCTTGAACCGAGGAGGAACCACATGGCAGATATGGCGTCACTCAACCACCACCGAAACCGGGTAACCACGTGCTCACCTCTACTTAGCCAAGTGACAACCATGACGTCACTCACCCGCAGCTACGCTGGAGCCGTGGAGCTCGCTCTGTCAGAAAAGCCTCAGCTGCTGCTGAAAACGTAGACAATGCCCTGCCTTGGCCCGAACTAGCTTACTCGCGCATGGGCTCGGGCAGATACTTCCATAAGTGGCAGGAGCCAGACGGCTGATTGCGTTTTTCTTTGATTCCACCATATTTGCTGCTGCCGTAACCCAGGAATGAACCAAGGACCTTTAAATGCCGGTTTAAATGCCGATTAAATGCTCTTAGCTGATGCCAACGGATCACAACAGCCCTCGATAATTTGATGGCAACAGCCGTCATGGATGATCCAGACGAGGCACCTCTTAAACTGTCTGCATCTGAGAGGTTGCGAATACGATAGGACGAATCTGACCATCCAGTAGACGTAGCTCATCGAGAGGCTGCCTCACATAGACGAAGAGAGGCAGGTGGAGCGAAACGTGCCGCCTTGGCCTCAAATAACGTGAAGTCCGTCTCCCCAAACGTCGAAATGACGATTTGGAAGGCTATGAAGACGAGCCGAATCAGACCAACCAAGTCTAGCCAAGCTTTACCATGCTTAACTTTCAAGCTTTCGCTTTGGTTACTTAGGTTTAGCAGGGTTAAACCTTCGCTTAATGTTTTAGCTTTTAGCCACAGCACATTACTAGAGAACACTAATCAATTTGACCGGTACAAAAAAGGATCTTTGTGACCTCTAAAACTCATCGAAATCCTAATGGTGCTTTTTCGATGCTTGCTGTCTCCCCCTTCCTTTTCGCAATAGTGTATTCTACCTTCCAATCCAGCTACCTGCCAGAGTGCAGGATTCACAACCTCCCTCATGTTACGCATTCATCAACGTCCATCAGGACTTTCTCTCTCATCGGTAGCCATCGTTTTTGTTCTGCCTGTCCGCCTCATTCCAGCCACGCTTGATCTAAAAATACAGGTGTCAAATGGTGTTACTTTCTCCACTTTGCCTCCAGCGAATAGTGGAAAGAACTTCTTTAAAACGGGGCTTTAAATTTATGACTGGTGGTCTTGTAAATAAAGAGATAGCTTACTGCTTTATGCGATTAGTACGCATTGAGTGATATAAGAGCATATTAATAGCTAGTGCCTAAACAAATAACAAATTGCATGCACACAAACTAAGATACGCAAACAGTGCGCAAATGGAAGCAATTAAATATTTCGCGTCTTACCTTTAACCGCGGAACTTGTGTCCCTCCAGTTCTTGGGCATAAAGTATCTGTTAGCTCAGCAGTTTTTTGTATGTACAGTATTATAAACACACCCATTTAATATACACGAAAAAGCAGAAATTATTGGAAGTGTCCTCAGTGTTCCTTGAACGCTGATAGCAGATTAGAACTCCAGTGAATTCAAGAGCAAAATAAGAGGACAGAAATGGCCAATATGGCTGAATATTCCTTTACTGCTTCTGGCATTAAGGAAGCGAAGTTGTGCATCACGTGTGCATGGCGCCTTATGGCGTTTAAGGCTTCAGAGTAAGTTAAAGGTTTTACTCCCTAAGCAAATGCGCGCTTCAATTTTTATTCAGCTTTCTTCACCCAAGAATGTTTTCTAATACGGATATACGGAACGAGCTGGCAGCAGCGATGCGTGCTTCGAGGATCAACCACTACGCCGTTATGAACATCTACCAGCAGAGGGAAATCGTCAGAAATTTCTCGCAGGACGTGGTTGGCATTTTTAAGGTAAGTCTGTCGGGTGTCTAATGTTTGGTTCTTTTGTTTCTTGCTTGTAGCGAAAAATGCTGTTTCTGTGGCCTCTATTGAATATATATATTTCATCGTAGCGGCTTTTGGCGTACGGCTGCCTTTTCATCTTTGACGGCCGGGTACGTCTACTAGCAAGGGATATTCTAGTCCAGCTAGGTTTGCTATGCATAAGACTTAAATACGAGTGCCTTTATTGCCCCCACCCTGCTTTCGGTGAGAAATAACTTCTTGAATAAAAAAGCTATTTATAAATGTTAGCAAATAAATATTTATCAAGCAAATGCAGTGGATCTCTATCGAAACACTAAACTTCCTATCTGTAAAGTACGCTTCTATTAACACTATCATTTTGAAAGTATAAAGTTGATTACTTTGCTTTCCATATTACGAAAACATGATTCATTATTGTAATGCATAACTGCGCTCGTGCGCCATGAACAACTGGATCATCTGCCGGAATCTGTACAGAGAAATACGCGGATCGTGGGTAGCGGATAGATTTAGCTACATGGGACGCTCTTAACTCACTAATAAATATATATTTATTCGTACATATTCGTTCAGAATGTAGAGCAAAACTAAATGCATGTACAGAGGAACAATACACCGCAAAGAACAAAGTGTATTTCCTCTCTTTTGGGAAAATTGGCTAACTACCGCATATACGTATATGTGCATAGGTCGACCTCAGCGCGAAAAAATGTGACTGCAAGTTCTCGCTATAATACAGTGCTCTATTGTATTCTTTTTCGCGCTTTTTGGGGGTTACTGGATTTAAAACCGCAGAAGACACAGGAAGGTGTGGTGTGCGTAAGAGAGTATGAAATTTCCGGGAATAACATGACAGCAAAAACCACACCATAGGGGTATTACAAGAATATAAGGAGTTTTTGGGGACACGAAAGTTTACAAGAATCACTTTGAAAGGAGATCAGACTGAAGATGCGTGGGCACAGTCGACGAAGGTAGCGGAGTAGCATCATTTATGATCGCTGATATGTTCTATGTTATTGATGATAGCTTGATATTTTGCCGTTGCGGAGAGTACTGATGGGATATGTGGTGCTCTGGCGCGTGTGCTTGTTTTTAGTTTTCTGGCCTTTGCATGGCCTCTTTAACAAACCGCATTCGAAAAGTCAAGAAAAGAGAGGAGCACTGAGATAGAGCCCGATACTTAACCCTTTGACCGTCCATTATTTCGAAAACAAAAATTCGTCCCCAGTGGCAATGTTTTTTAAGCGCTGTGCGTTTACGCAGTACCCGCAAGGCAAAAGTACCCGTACGGCAAAAACAATCAAAGCGGTGACACGTGCAACGCTGTTCTTTTTTTCCCGGTCTTCTGGAATCAACAAGAATTTTTATTTATCTATGGTCCGTGCTCAATGCCTCTTTGAGGGCGCAATGAGAGATCTTCCTCTTGAATTCTGCACTGGTGGGGCGAGAAATCACGGCGGTGTGAGGGGAAGTGCCCTTTCGGCTGCGCAGCTTAAGTGGGGCCTGTGGACATTTTAATCTGGCATTCTTTTGATAACCATCCGAAACGGTTTTAAAATGGCTGCCGCGGTCATACAAGGAGCTTTACAGTACGGCACAATCACGGAGGAATGAATGCCTGGATTTTAAATCAATTGACCTGATAGGGAAGCGGTAGGAAGTCGACATGCGTACTCCGAAGAAGTTGAATTCTTTCAAATCGCAAAACAACGTTGTGTACAGCACCTGAGCGAAAAATGTGAAATGCCATGTCTAGCACTTGAACCAGCAGGCAAATATTATGAAGCATTTGCAATGCGCGTTGCACAGAAGACAAAAGAACCTGGAATAATTTAAACATATATAGTTGTAGAAATAAGTTAAATAAATTTGAGCAGTTTTGAAGTTTTATCTAAATTCTGAATTTAATATGAGTGCATATGTGCCTAATCTTATCTACACGTGTAAAGGGAGGCCAGTGCTGTCTCATTTCTCGCGCAGAGCTGTCACAGAGCAACGACCGGAGCCTTGTGTTGTTTTCTTATGAAGCAGAATTCATAAAAAACCGTTTTATTAAAAATATAATATTGAATTCTAACCAATTCTTTTCCCCATCCACTCGATATTTAGGTACAGCCAGAGTGATCGGAATATCGCAGAAAGTAAATGAAATCTTATTGTCTCGAAATCTTTTTCACAGCTAGATAGCAAAATTAACACCATGCATGTATTCAGTAATTAGAAAAAGGAGTTTCAAAGATAAGGTAGTAAAAATATTTGTTTGGCTGCAATACGCCGGCTAATGATGTGTGCACAGGGATCTTTGCTGAAGTAGAGAACCACCTATTTACAAAATACCATCTAGCCCAAGCGACTGATATTTCTATATCTCTATATATGCGCTGTTGGTACATTAAAAAAACTGCACTATCACAGCTTTGTAAGAATTCCGCTACAGCTTGACAATCTGGCTATTCCAGTGTTGTCTTTGTATTAGGTGTAGACGAAAATTGATGCAATGACTGCTTACTCTTCTTGAGACAGGATCTCTACCACAACCGCGAAATCAAGATTAAAAAAACACAATAGCGCAATCAAGATTTAAAAAAAATGCTGACACGTCTTAGTGTGCCACCGACTCTTCAGACAACAGAGCAAATTAGCAGATGTTTAGTGTAGTTGGTATTAAGTGAAAGCTTCACAGCATGGTTACGATTGGTTGAATTCTGCTAATGTTTTCGCACTGGCCTGTGCACAGCGAGCAAAGACTGCTAGATGATCTGACGTAGCCCGATTTAAATGATATCGGCATGACGCCCTAAGTACAGCATCGTTGACACTGGCGCCCTTGGTTCTCCCTGAGTTGAGATGCGGTTGCTCCTCGTTCTTATACCCATTGATTGACATAATGCCTGTTTCCACTGGGCGATGGCACGACGTGACGTCGCCCACGTGATTGATTCCGTGCTCTCCTTCCTTCCCCTACCTCCTCAGCTTTAAGGTTGGAAGGTCAAGCGTCACCTAAAAGTAAGATATCACCCTAATGTAAAAGGTGAAAGTTCACGCAAAGGTCAAAGGTCGCCTAAAGATCAAAGGGTCAATGTTATGGCCGTGTCGGGCTAAACCAAAGTGGTCCACAAGGTTACGCTAGAAGGACTTAGCTGTGGTGCGACTTCTAGCCATGCATGACCTCTACTCGGTAAAGGTCAAACGTAGTGTCACGCGAAGACCGGCTCTACAAAGCTTAGTGAAGCTTTCGTTTCAAACGGGGATTTGGTTTCGCGCCAACCGGTCCTCTTTTGCCGGTAGAGTGGCGCTGCCCTATCCTGGCGTCGATTTCGGGAAAAATATCCGTGTAGGTGCTCAAATTAGTTTGTTATGATACTTTTTGTTTTTATATGTGCCAATGCTTAGTTCCTATGGGCCCCAGATTGCAATATAGAAATAGGCGGAATAGAGAACGGAAGCCTAAAGGTGTGCATGGCTTTGCAGGAGTTTCGGTCGTTGCTGGGAAGCGACAGAAATAACCACAAAGTCATTTTCGGCGTTGGCTACTTCGACTACAACGAAGCAGACTCCGTATCCTCCCTCTCGTACCTCGCCGATAACACTGCCACGTGAGTGTCTCAAATTAAACATTCCAGCTAGTATTGCTCAACGTGACCTCTGAAAATATGCGAACAGGTAATAGATTATAGTTATTGAAAGAACAATGCAAGATTTATAACCGAAGCGTAGAAGGCTTAGAAACATTTATTGCGCACATACCGAGTCCGTATTTTACTTTTTTTTTTGTGTAACGCCTAAATAGAATCGGTGTTTTGGTACATTGTATATTTAGGTGCTCATTCGATTACTCAAAAAGTTTGGCAAATTCTGGAAACATTACTGAAAGCAGATTTTTACATATTGCATGACTTTATATTAACGACTCATGTATCCCCAAGCAATCCTTTGGTAGGCGCAGGTTTCTGGTATTTATGATCCAATTACGCTCTGAATTAGTTTAGTATGGCAGTCCTTATGACTCGTTCTTTTGCGCAGGTCAGGATTTAGGAGAAGCATTGTGCTACGCAATAAAGGCATCGACCATATCTATCGATTCGTTCATAAATGTACTTTCAAGTATTCCACAGTTTCCTCCAAGCATTTTCAAACATGCACCCAACGTTCATTCATGGTAGCCTTAATTACTCGTAGTGCGGAATATTTTGCAACGTAGCGAATGCTTATACCATTCCCACAAACCTATGCGCATCAAAAATTTGCTATATCCGACATCTCGCATTTAAAGATTGTTCCGTAAAGATAGACTTGAATATCTAGAATTTAAATTTGCAGTAAAGCCGCGACTACATAAAGTGTTCCTGAAGAAAATCATTCCATGTAATGAGCAACACCGGCAACATTGAGTGAAAGCCTGGAAGCTTCCGAATCTTATCGTTTTGCTGTCGAACCTCGACACGCTCTATGTACAACCGAAATTATTTAAAGTGTCATCCGTGTCATGACCCTTCGATGAGCTTATGCTATGGAGGGAACTTGGCAGCCTGGAAGTCTGCCTGCCTAAGAATTCTATTAGTTATACCAGTCCTCAATGTAGTTTAGTTAAAAGACTATGGTTATACAAACATGTTTACGTTCCTAAACGTCTCTGGCAATGAAAGATATAGGGGAGTGTTGAGCAATTTTTGACTGCTTGAGGTTCTTAACCTGCACTGACATGAGCAGCACAAGACAGCCTTGCATTTTATTTTATCTGAAAGCGGCCACCGTGGCCTTGATTGAACCCGCATCCTTGAGGTCAACAGTGAAGCGCTCTAACCACTGAGGCATCACACTGAAGTTGAACAAAATATATTGAAGTGAAACGACAGCCGTGACATTGTTATTCCCCTTTTGTGCCCTTCCTTAGGTTGTGCTTGACAGTGGCATGGTGACCCGAGCTAGCATTCCCCCTTTCCGCTTTCTAGTTACTCTCGTCCTCAAACGAGAAGTGGTTTCTCACTCTTTTAATCATTAGAGTTTTGTCCTAACTCGTTGTTTTCTAATTTGGTGTCTTTACTTGTATTCTCAGGAGCGATGTGGATATTTTGGTGATAATCACCAGTGTTTTGACATCGCCGAGCAGATCACAGTGCAACACCTTGCCTGCTAGCGCACTGAAAAGCCCAAGCAGTATGCTGCTAACTATGGTGAGCATGTACAGCTGGACTGAAATTTCGAAAAATATGTTTATTTTTGTTTTTTGCCCACTGGTTGGTGTGAGATGCTAAGGTCGGAACCGCTAGAACACGCATAGAGAGTAGCCCCGTTGAAAGTAACAGAACACCGTCATTTTCTCCGCCTCTTTAGGTTGTTAATTCTTTTTCAGTATTACAAACGTTTTGTGCCTTTAACCGTTCAGATTTTTCTGTATCATGCATACCACAGCGAGGGAGAGTCGTTCCTTCACGTTTTATTGCGTTGTTGCATTATCGTTGCTGCATAATAGTGCGTTTCGTAAAGACTAAAAATCTGCCTTGCTTCATTTGTGAATGGTTTTGTACCGTTGCCCACTGGATTTGTTGTGTCATGACTACGGCGCTACAAACCGGACTAGCCTGCTTTTGTATAGTGGGATGACAATTTCGTGCCCAGCTCATACATTGCGGAATTGTTCTGTAAGTACAGGAACACATGGCCGCAGCGCTGTAAGCAGCGTCGTTTGTCCATGAATTTACAGGAAAAAGCTGTCGCAATGGCCACGTCGAACATCGGAGCTCCCTCACTGACCGTGGCCTTCTCGTTCCAAATGGGCGTCCTTCTTTACCACATGCAGCAGAGATATGGGGACCCACTTCAGGCCCTTTACAAGGAATGCACTAGCATGTCTGTGTCGGACTACTCATCGGTAAATGATTGTTCTGAATTCACTTTTTAGGGCCGTTACTAGCTCTTCGTAAAGACGTTTTGGTTACTTATAGTACACAAACACAACAACAATACAGCTTCAGGACACAACTGCATCTATTGCATAAATGAATAAACACCCACAGCTGTTGACCGAGTTAGTGAAACGCGTTTGCTAAACAGAGAAAGTAAGAACGCTGCTGAACCGAATACGGAGCGAAAGCATTAGCTTCGGGTGACCGAGCGTTCTTCATCTTCTTCGCGGCTTTTCAAGGTCATTCGTGACTGCGGCCACGGACAACTCGACTGGCCGAAACCTGGCGTAGTATTGCTTTCGCAAGAAAAGAACTGTACCGGCACTATGACGATCTGTGTCAGTTAGCGGGAGGAAAGAAGAGAAAACAGCGCGAACATAGGCTGAACACAAACAAAACGCAATGTGCCACGAGCACTTTTGATGACGTCATGTCCGTGTTCTGTCTAATTTTGCGCTGCTTTCCTTTGAAATCATGAGTGTGCATCAACTAGATTAGGTGTTTTCTTCGCTGTAGATGAAGGCTTGCTTGTGTCAAGAAAAAGTGTTAACACAATAGCGCTATAGGCCTCGCTATTCTCAAAATCAGGTGTCAGCATTGCTAATAAGGAATTACGGGCATGGCTTTGGCTGTAGTGGTAGTTAGTGGCTGGTTAGGCTGAAGCTGTCTGACGAACTTCACCTAGCCTCCTAACATATGGCTGATATGACAGGAGCAGGCAATCTGGACCTCCCTTTTAGATGAGAGCGAGGACAGGATTGAGCCTTCGAAGGCCCTTGGATTATAAGCCAGTCACGTTATCATTAGGTGACGCAGGCGTATTGCACGACATGGTTACGCGAGGCTTTGCATCTGCGCCGGGCTATGCTTAACATAGGACAGTATGCTAAAAATACGTGCGAGATATTACAGGAATAAACTAAGAAGTTATTAGCCGAATAGGAAAGTTGGGTAAGCAAAGGAAGCATTCAAGCCACATTCATTATTTCTGCTCCTTTATACCCTCAGTTGAAGACTAAGTGCAGAAATGAAGTGAAAAGTTAAATTTGTACATTGTGTTCCTTCGACAACAGTGAAATATTTGTAGCCGCCAAAAAAGCTATTCAGCTTTATGTTATATTGCCAAATAAAGCTAGACATTCGAAGATGCGAACCTTCTTAGGACAATATTAAACCCCATGCGCTATATATTAGATAACCGTTTATCTGCGTGAGAGGGTCCACTATCGGAATCTTACTGTGGCAGATACAGAACTTAATTATGCTTCCACATACCTAGTGGCATATAGGTTAGAAGCACTTTCTTGTCATAGGCGTCGTAAACCATTGTTAACTGTGCCTTATAATGAAGAGCTTTTGTTTGGACTTAGTAAGCAGTACATAAGTATCACAGATATCAATAAAGTTCTCTGAGAAGGAGAGGAAAGCGCAGTGGAGGCTAATGTGTTTTCCGGTGGAATACCGTGGAAGGCGTGATCTATTTTGGACTGGGGTCTCTATTAGATGAAATGGAAATATTTTTGTTTACTGACAGAAGGTGTTTATAACTCACCTTCTAGGAATGAAAAAGAAAAATGAAAGCCCCAGAAGTTTGTATAATAATAATTACGAACCATAATAACATTAGGTGTGCTTTTTAAACTTGTACATCCCTCATTTCCAGGCTTGCGACGTAACTCCTCTGGAGCTGCACAGCGAAAGAATCGCAATAGGTATGAGCAGCAACGAATCTCTGGCGAAGACCAGCAAAGTGGTTTTACGGACATTTGACACCCTGCAGCTCATGATAGACAAGGTAATTTCTTTTGTTTTGTGCGTTCTCAGTTCCTCCTTCACCCCATGCAACTCACTGCTTACTTATAAGGCTATTAAGTGATGAGGAAACGTGGTTGCATCACTTTCCTAGTGTTCATTGCCTGCTCCACAGGATTGAGCTAAGATTCTCTTTGCTCAGTAGGACGGTAAGTTGAATAGTTGTGTATGTTTATCTGGAGGAAATATAGAACGCGTACAGACACGATGGCCGAAGTACACAACACATCAAATATTCCCTCTTCTCTCCCCTAGTGCTCCTTGTACTCTGGCCATTTTAATTATCTGGTTTATCCTTGAAAACCAGAACGAAGTATTGCCCACTGCAGAACTGGATATAATAACAAACTCTGCAGTGCTCAACTGAAGAGGGATGTCAGAAAAAGGAGGAAACTGCGGAATCCATGCACAGCCTAAAAAAAAAAAATGTGCCCACGTAGGTTCCAATCGAAAATATTGAACAAGGTGCAATTGGATGATCCCGGCTGAAGGTTGTAGGGTGCACGTGCGCGCGAAAGGGAAATATGCACTACGGGGTGCTAGCGATACCTCGCATGCAGGCAACATTGCAAGACGCCCTCAGCCATGTCGGCTCTGCGTTGAGCGAGGCGCCGTGATCAGGAGTGATCGGTGACGTCACCAATCAGGAGTTAGAGGGACAGGTAATTACACAAGGGCTTTCAGTTAACACAACTCAACACAAGAGCTTTCAGTTCAACGATAACGTTGTTTGTATATTACTTCGAAGCCAGCTAGACCCGCAGCAAGAAATACAATCAACATGGCCAAACTACACTGTGAACTCCGACTTCACTGTGCTATCAATAGCACGATGCTATCATCCCTACCGATCATCCAACGTGATTAGGTACCGCTTTTTTACACTTAATTTGAATGTCGTCATCTTCATCAACTTCCATCTGTGCGCTTTGATATCAGAGTTTACTGCGATGGCAGTGGTGTCGGTTAGTTGCGTTAGGCAGTCCAAAATGTTTACAGTGCACTACGAGTATAATCAACCGCCGAAGACTTCAGCAATCTTTGTCGGAATTCTAAACCTGAAACTATAACCTTGAGCCGAAAGCGAAATGATAAGTGACTTGCTAGCTGAAATACTTCGTATATGGCCAACTGCCCTAAATTTGATCAAGATTTTAGTCGGTGGTGTAGTCCAGAAAAACAAATTCAACCTATTCTCCCCTATGCACCCCGCTGTGGTGGTGCAGTGGTTAGGACGCTTATCTACTATGCCCAAGGATGCGGGATCGAATCTCGTAAGCGGCGGTCGCTTTTCAATGGAAGCGAAAACTAAGGCGCCCGTGTTCTGTGCGATGACACTGCACGTTAAAGAACGCATGGTAGTCGAAATTTCTGGAGTCCTCCACTACGGCCTCTCTCATAGCCTGAGTCACGTTGGGAAGTTAAACACGTCAATCAGTAAACCAACATTCTGTTACATTTGTCCAGACACGCTGGCTATTTATTTGCACAGTCTCTGACTTGCGTCTCTGACTGCCATATCGAATTCGGAATGTGAAATAAATATATCCGACAAAGAGGTGAAATTTCTCTTTCGTGTGCAACAAGCGCACAGCCAATGTCAGTGAGGGGGGAAGGAGAGAACAAAACAAAGAGAAGGCATCTCTCAAAATTTGTATATCTTTCGTGACAGATTTGCTCAACTCCTCTAACAATACAATAGCTGTCTTCATGCTGTACTGATCAATGTGTAACTTACGCGACTGTAATAAATGAGTAAACTTAAAGCCAGCTAGTCCTAACAGGTTTTCGCAAACATGATTTTTCCGGCTGTTTTGTTTTGCTTAAAAACATAGTCTTATCCGGGCTCGCAGCAACTATTTCCTTCGGCCATTGAAAATGCGCTGAAGGGGAAACCTGCGAAAAAGACAGAAGACAAGCGGGTCTATGCGTGTACCTCCATTGTCTTGTCCTGAGTCCGGTTTCGGTGGTTCCATCTCCGGTATATACCTAATGACCAAGCTAGCAGAGTAGTTGATGGTGTTGAGTCATTAAAAATCAATGAGAAATATGGAAAACTCGAAATTCCCGATGTGATCGAGATATCTATTAGAAGCGTGGCAACAGATCTCAACTAGAAGCGCTTGTTCCAATTTCCGGGGTATGTTGACGTAAGGAAACATTGCAATTATTTTTGACCATAAGAGACGTAACGATGGGAACAGTCCTTTTTTATAGACAGCTATAAGGATTATTTGTGATTCCGTTAGAGAACCTTATTGTTCCATGGAAACGCGTACCATTTTCTCACCCTGTGTCCTGAAGCATTACTGTAACTTGTGCCTTGAAGTTGTCGGCTAGTGATCAAAGGATGCGAATCACGCTCCACGCTGCTGACATTAAATGCCTTTAATTGACTTCACTGCCCGGCGCTTTTAATGTAAGACAAAACAGCATCGTCGGTCGAGAATTTTTAGATGCAAATCAGAGGTGTACAATTTATCATTATATAGAAACTAGAAACAGCATTTCATGAACACACGTCTACAACCCAGCGTGTTGATGTTTTCGAGTGTGCAGCTTGCTTAGCGTCTTTATTGCTTAAGCTGTTGCTTATACATCTAGTTAGGTGAAAAAATGTCGGCGTGTGACGCAAATAATCGAGGGCTGCGAAAAAAGTTATATAATGATAATTTGTAAATTCTAGTGATTGAGTATTGACTACGTGGAGCGTTATAGGCGATGGTGAGTGAATGAAATCAATATAAATGATTTATTATTTCACGAACTAAAGAAATGAAAGACACTGGCAAAAGGGTTCCAAATGTCTGAATGTGCTTTAGAAAAATTGAGAGTGTAATTGATCAGTTAATGCTTGAAATAATTGAAAAAATAAAAAATGCGTTCAAACGTGTGAAACTGCTGAGAAAGGAAAACCAATGTTTACGAACGCTAAGCAAAGCGCATACAATTAAAATTATAAAATAAAGACAATTAAAGATAAAAACAACAAATCAACAATAGCAACAAAATAAAAATGAATTAACTAATAGCGCGAACGTCGTCCATGTGTGTGCAACGCTTTCGCGTCATACTCTTAGCATCAGAGCTTAAGTGTGCTTGATATTTGGCGTTTATGACCAGTTGCATGGTATAGTGTTTACGTAAAATATAGAGTTACTTTCGGATATAGCTTTAGTTCTGTGCGTGGCTATGCCTGCCCTGCTTTTTGCGCCCTTTCCTTGTATAGCGATTGCACCAGGCAACAAGTTGGATAGCAACAAATATGAATTACCAGCTGGTAATGTAACTCAGGGCCTGCTATGGTTTGACAGTCAACATTATTTTACAGACATGTTCTATAATTTCCTTCTCTACGTCACACAGCCGCAGAAGAATCCTGACTTGCCGCAGATAGCAGCATGAGAACATGCTTAAGATTATTTCTCGCTGCTAGTCTATGCAATTTAATATGTTATTTCTCTCTTCCCACTAGGTCACCTGCTCACCCTGGTAGGCATGCTTGCAAACTTAGAGTTCTCAGGCATCGCTTTTAGTTATTGTTATTATTATTATTATATTAATATATTATTACATTTTAAATTATAATATTTTATTATATTAAATTATATTATTATCAGAATATTAATCAGAACAGTTTGGCTTACAATGGCAAATTTTACTTATAGATCGTCCTGCGCTCGCAGTTAGTGAGTGTGATAAAAGAAACCATTAGGGTGTTCTTTGTACAACAGAGAGAAAAAACAACATGCTTCCTGATGAATATTTTACAGATTTATTGATTGTTGTAGGGTGACCCTGCATTGTAGTACGACTTGCTGCGTGAGCAACCTCCCGTTTAAAACAGCCTTTGTCTTGGCGTGGGAAGTCGATGCCGATGCCAACAGTTCCTAACTTAGCTTCGAGCGAACTAAAACTAGGTCTATAGAAAAGGTTCTTCGACGTGGTGCGCGAAAAGACAGCGAGCAATTAATGCGGGCTGCTTGAGCAAAAACGACCAAGTACGCCATCTTCAATGGACAGCTGAATTGATGTCTGCGGAATATAATAATTTCTGAGAATAAAAAAGGGGTCTTGTGAGGACTGCACTTTATCGTTATAAAACAGGAGTTTCTAGGCTGCTATCTTATATTTAACCTTCATTTTTTACCTTTTTTACTGCCTCCCTTTCCAGGCAAACATGATCTTGGGCACCCCAGAGATTCGGGCCAATTTCACGTGGTTCCTGTTCAACGTGCACCTAACAGATATCACAGGGCGTTGCCTCATAGAGGGTCCCTTCGAAAGGCTGAAGGGCTTCAAGGACTTTTACAACTGGGAATGGCGACGCCTAAACTCCTGATGAATGAGCTCTCTTATCTTTTTTTTTTTTGAAGCACGCGAAGCTTCTGCGCCACTATTTTGCAAACGTCTTGGCTCGCGCTATTAATAAGTGCGTTTTATTTTTAGGCTTGAAGGCAGCATTTCAAGCAAACAAAATACCAGGTATCACCTTTGTTGTTTTACATGCATTCGCATCTAGCAGCCACACGCGTTGCCAATGAATACGTGTTTTTAGCGCCTGGTAGAAAAACGTATTGCGAAATGTTTTTTTTTCCCATTGTGTATTTGCCATATACTGCGTACCCCAATGTTGCTTGCTCACGCGCCTTAGCTAATATGTTTTATTTATTTTGTACTGCCATTATCACAGTGGGGTTAAGAGGGGAAATAGCATTTATTAATGCGTGAGCATTAAGTGGCTATGTTTGCGAAGTTTGTCACCAAAACATTGTCGGCAGGATTGCGTCGAAGTGAGGGGCGATAGAAAAAAGCGAATGGAAGGGAAAGTCGATAGACCATCAAAAAATGTCGCCAGGGAAAAAATTGGAGCATCCGGAGTCATTAGTCAATTAGAGCCTATAAAGTCGATGGGATGTCGAAATAGCCAGCCGGAGTAATGGTGCCGTCCGAAGCGATAAGTGATCCCCACCTCCGGTCACATGACCAATGATGATATCAGCATAGCGACGTGGTTATGTCTACGTTGGGATGCTACGTCCTTGTGTGACATCAGTGTGTGACGTCAAAAAACCGGATTCGGACGTGTTTCGACATTAATGAGCCGTATAAACAAGTCAAAGTGGCCAGAAAGTCTGTAAAGTGTCGTTTAATCAAAGTCAGTAAAAGGTACGAGTACACTGCAGAATCTGCAACGGAGAAATGCGAAAGCTTGAGCATTGCTGCTACACACGGTGCCTCGTTCGCCCCTTGTCGAACAAACCCGGAAATCTGTCACCCTATTGTGACAATCGCACATGCGGGGCTTCCCGGTAATGAGGAGGCTAATTCCCTGGCTCGAGGTCTCACTTTCCAGGCTAAGGAGGAACGGCCTTCCCCAAAGGTAGGGGAATGCCTGCGGTCATTTCGTGGCACCCTTAACTACTACCGTGAAAATAGAACATACACATCCACATATTTCTGTGCGTCCGTGACTCCTCTCTTTGATAAAATGTTGTTGTCGAGGTTATTTTATTATGCATACAAAAGGAAGGAAATGATATTTGCCAGTCCCAGTATCTGCTATATGATATCTGAAGTACATGAAATGGGGCGGAGGAAATAAAGAAATAAAGGGATAGCGATTAAGGGGTAGAGAAAATCAGAGATGGCAGATAGAGAGAAAGGAAATGGTATGTAAAATTCAAATAAATATATACACTATATGGCACAATATAGAGTAGTTTTCTTGAGACCCACCCGCATATGTCTTAGGTTGCTGAGCACTCGGCACATCGCGCGGGCCTCCGCAATAGCTCTGTGTCCATGTAACTGTTTACGACGCCGCGCATGCACAGTGTACAAAACACTGACGACCGACAAGGGGCGATCGGCCGTTATCGTCCGGAATAGCACAAGCGGAGCGTTCGGTCACAGCGCGCACTATCTGGCGAGGTGAAATAGGTGGGTCATCAAGCCCGCCTGTCATTGTGAGGTGCAGCCAGCGTCATTGCGAGTTGCAAAGCAGGGTTATTGCGAGTTGCAAGCCAAGGTTATTGCGAGTTGCAGCCAGGGTCATTGCGAGTTGCAAGCCAGGGTTATTGCGAGTTGCATCCAGGGTCATTGCGAGTTGCAAGCCAGGGTTATTGCTAGTTTCAGCCAGGGTCATTGCGAGTTGCAAGCCAGGGTTATTGTGAGTTGCAGCCGAGTCAGCGAACGGCCGCTCCATTGTCAATGCACTCACCTCTTGCGATACGTGGGTTGGGGTGCTGCGTCCAGAGGTGGTCGTCGATTACCTCAGGCGCGTCCTACAAAGCGAGTTGCTCGTCGCTAAGAGGGAGTTCATGTTCCGCGGTCGCGAGCATCGAAAGCTTTGGCCCCTCCTCAGCATACGAATAATTGATAAAATTATTAAGATAGTTTTTGTGGGCGCTTTGACTGTGGTAGTGTTGCGGGGTGTTCATTGGCTATTTTCTGAGCAATGCAGCCATCTTCCAGCACAGTAAAAACACTGATAGTGCTCGAGAGAAGTACTCTATCCATCTTGCTTTATTCAGTATTTCTTTTAAGTGTTCCTTTAGAGCTTGTAGGGGACAGCTGCAACAACCGATCAAGTTGCATATCGGCACCGCATGTGATGCAATGAACATTAAACCTCAAATTTTCTAGGTTGGGCAAAGCTTAACCTGTGCGTGGGAGCTTATAGCGTCCAATATCCGAAGGGTATTGAGAGTAGGCACAATATTTATCAGAGTGTATCGAGACTGAGCACAGATGGCCCATCATGGGGCACATGAATGGGTACACGTTTGGCATTACAGATTGTGTGGAAAGTTTGCGGCATGGGGGCAAAAAAGTGCGTGCACTCATAAGTAAGACATTATTTGACAAAATTTAGGGATCAGAAAGAAAGCCAACAGAAGGACACGAGTAGTAATTACTATTTCAGAAAATACCGACATTGGTAGCCTTCTTCGTAAAGGTCATCAAAATAATTAGGTATTTGTGCAGAGTAATGATGAAGCCATTGTATTCAGGTGTTACTATGTGTATGAGTGAGGAGGGTAGTTGTCAGGGTTTTCTTTTGCTCTTAGGCTTACCTGTGTACTTCCATGTTTAAAGCAATAAAGATTTTGTTTAATTTCGATGCTCATCTTATGTTCGCTGCCTTCAGGTCACCGTCTAAGCCAAACTGTTTTTAAAGAATGCAGTGTGACTACGAGTAGACCCGTATGGCTTGAGCTCAAGATACTTAGCGATGGCCGCCCCATCGGGGTGGTGCTGCTCATAGGGCGCTCGACTACTGTGCTCAAGGAAGCGGGATCGAATCCCGGCCAGAGCAGCCGCTTTTCGATAGAGGCGAAAAGCAAGGCAACCAGTGTGTTATGTTATATCAGTGCACGTTAAAACATTTTCCGACGATTACGTTACTTCCTAATGGGAAAGTTGAGCTTAGTTTATCAGCTGTTTCATATTTTCGATAGCTTAAATACTTCGAGCAAGACATGTACGTACAGATACAGATAACGTTTTCACAAATATTCCTTCAAGAAACACTCCACTAACAGTTCTTGACGGTCATGAAGGAAGCTTTGTGGTCGTCCAATGTCTTCCAGTGCGGCACCTCTTCCTTTCTTCACTGCCACTTTTCTCCAGTTTTTTACAGCTCGGTTTAAGTGTCCGTGCAGAATTGTGACAGATACTGCGCCTTTTCTTTGCTGTCAACCAATTTTAAACGCCGCTGATGCCTGCTGTACTGCGTCAATTATTTCTATATGCTCTGTGGGGTGGCGCTCGAGAAAGCGCCAAATGAAAGGCGCCGCACGGACGCCTGGATCGAACGCCCGGAGGGGTCAGCTTCGTATATGCGTGAATGAATGGATAGATCGATGGATAACAACTTTTATTGTACCCCTTAAATGGAGGCTCCTTACTCCCCACCCTTGGCACGCAGGCCTACGGGATGGGGGCTGGAGTCTCCGCGACTAAAGGCTAAAGAAGAGATTTTGTCTCTTCGTGGCCTCGGCTCCCAGGCGGATGGCTTGTTACTGCCGAGCGGGGTCTTCGCTTTGCAGCAGTTTCCCAGCTCTGTCTGCTATTGATAGCTTTGACTCCAGGGGAGTCGACAATCTCTTGGTGACGTCATATCACCAGTCATGATGTCACGGTCGATGTAACCATGTGATGGCGTCATAGTCATCTGTTATTAATCATGACTAGTAGTCATGACTAATAGTCATAAACTAACAAAATTCCCATAAAGAAACGCTTTAGGCAAGGAGACACGATCATCATCATCATCAGCCTGATTATACCCACTGCAGGGCGAAGGCCTCTCCCATATTTCTCCACTTAACCCGGTTCTGTGCTAGCTGCATCCACTTGACCCCTGCGAACTTCTTAATCTCATCCGCCCACCTAACTTTCTGCCGCCCCTGCTACGCTTTCCTTCCCTTGGAATCCAGTTTGTTACCCTCAGCGACCATCGGTTACCCCCTCTTCGCACTACATGTCCTGCCCATATCCATTTCTTCTTCTTAATTTCCACTATAATGTCGGTAACTTGAGTTATTTCTCTGACCCACACTTCACGATTTCTATCTCTTAATGTTACCACTACCATTTTTCGTTCCATAGTTCTCTGGGTTGTCCTCAACTTAAGTGGAACTCTCTTGGTTAGCCTCCACTTTTCAGCCCCATAGGTGAGTACAGGCAAGATGCAACTGTTGTATACTTTCCTCTTGAGCGATACCGGTAAACTGCTAGTCATAATCTGCGAGTGCTTGCCAAATGCGCTCCATCCCAATCTTATTCTTCTTGTTATTTCCTTTTCATAGTCCGGATCTGCGGTTACTACCTGCCCTAAGTAGACATATTCGCCTACTACTTCCAGTAATTCGCTATCTAATGTAAACTGCTGTTCCTTCCCGAGGCTTTTGAACATTACCTTAGTCTTCTGCATATAGATTTTCAAGCCTATCTTTTACTTTTTCTGTCTAGATCATCAATCATTATTTGCAGTTCATCCCCCGAGTTGCTTAGCAAGACAATGTCATCAGCAAATCGCAGATTACTGAGGTATTCTCCATCTACCCTTATCCCTAACTGCTCCCATTCCAAGTCTCTGAATACTTCCTCTGAACAAGCTGTGAATAGTACTGGGGATATTGTGTCTCCTTGCCTAACACTTTCTTTATGGAAATTTTGTTGCTTTCTTTATGCAGAACTATGGTTGCTGTGCAGCCACTATATATGTCTTCCAGCACTTTCACGTACGGCTCGTCTACCCCCTGATTTCGCAATGCCTGCATCACCGCCCAGGTTTCAACTGAGTGAAATGCTTTTTCGTAATCAATGAATGCTATGTATAGAGGCTGCTTATATTCCGAGCATTTTTCTGTCACCTGATTTATAGTATGGATATGATCGATAATATAGTACCGTTTCCGAAACCCTGCTTGATCTTTTGCTTGATTGCAGTCTAAGGTTGTCCTGATTCTATTAGCGATTACCTTAGTAATGACACCAGGCACTGGGTATACAGGGTGGCCAGTTTTTCTAGCACGATATCCCCCCCGTCCTTCAGCAAATCTGTAGTTATCTGATCCTCTCCAGCTGATTTCCCCCTTTTCATAGTTTCTAGTGCTTGCTTGACCTCGTCCTTCGTCACTGGCGGAACGTCTGACTGTTTTTCCCTACCTCCAATCTCATTACGGTCCTGACAACTTTGGCTACTGTAGAGATCTGTACCTTATACGTAACAGACAGTAAGCTGATTGGTCGGTAATTTTTAAGGTCCTTAGAGTCCCCTTTCTTGTGAATGAGGATAATGTTTGCATTCTTCCATGGTTCCGGTACCGTCGATGACACCAGGCACTGGGTATACAGGGTGGCCAGTTTTTCTAGAACGATATCCCCCCCGTCCTTCAGCAAATCTGTAGTTATCTGATCCTCTCCAGCTGATTTCCCCCTTTTCATAGTTTCTAGTGCTTGCTTGACCTCGTCCTTCGTCACTGGTGGAACGTCTGACTGTTTTTCCCTACCTCCAATCTCATTACGGTCCTGACAACTTTGGCTACTGTAGAGATCTGTATAGAACTCCTCGGCTACTTTGGCTATCTTGTCCATATTAGTGATGACGTTGCCCGCCTTGTCCCTTATCGCATACAGCTGGTTATTGGCTATGCCCAATTTCTTCTTTACCGCTTTAAGACGCGATCTCCCTAGCACTATTCACAGCTTGCTTAGAGGAAGTATTCAGAGTCTTATAATGGGAACAGTTAAGGATAAGGGTAGATGGAGAATACCTCAATAATCTGCAATTTGCTGATGACATTGCCTTGCTAACTACCTCAGGGGATGAACTGCGAATAATGATTGATGACCTAGACAGGAAACGTAGAAAGGTAGGCTTGAAAATCATTATGCAGGAGACTAAGGTAATGCTCAACAGGAAAAGTGGAAAGGTAGGCTTGACAATCATTATGCAGGAGACTAGGGCAATGTTCAACAGCCTCGAGAAGGAACAGCAGTTTACGTTAGGTAGCGAAGCACTGGAAACAGTAGGCGAATATGTCTACTTAGGACAGGTAGTAACCGCATATCCGGACTAAGAAAAGAAAATAAGAATAAGATTGGGATGGAGCGCATTTGGCAAACACTTGCAGATTATGACTAGCAGCTTACCGGTATCGCTCAAGAGTAAAGTATACAACAGTTGCATCTTGCCTGTACTCAGCTATGGGGCTGAGTCGTGGAGGCTAACCAAGAGGGTTCTACGTAAGTTGAGGACAACGCGGAGGGCTATGGAACGAAAAATGGTAGGGGTAACATTAAGAGATAGGAAGCGTGTAGATTGGGTCTGAGAGTCAGCGCTTGTTTGTGTATTCTTCTTTTCGTCCCCGTTTATTCGCGCTGTTTTTTTGAAAAATGTATCACCAACTCGCCCCCTTAGTCTCTGTATAGAGAAAGATGGTGGTTGATACACAAGCTATGGAATGTGGGCAGCTTGTACAAACTTTCTTTACCAGGCAGCAGTGCGTTACGGGTGCTGAAATTGCAATACGCAATGAAGCTTTCAGCTATTTTGTAACAGCGGTTAAGATGCAGCGCTGGCTCAGTTTGTTTCGCGTAAAAATGATACGAACTAGCTCAGGGAGGTCGATTAGTACTGCGCGCTGGAGCTATCTGACGTTCAGTATAGGATGTGCTCCGAGGAAAAATTAATCTAGATCTTCATGCTTAGCGCGTACGATTTTTTCGATACACAGTAAAACTGGCAGCATTTCTTGTTATCTAAGTGATCTTGGTGTAAGACTGTAATAAAATAACTTCATTAATATATCCGCAAATGAAAACGTACAATCTCGCGTAACAGTGCAGCTCCTAAGAACAGGTAAGTGAAACATAAAATGCGCGTGTTTTTTCACCGCGTCTACGCCTTACAAGTTATTAAACACAAAGGTCAAAAGTCGTGATTCGGCACACGCAAGTTTGGCTCCGTTAATAACAATTGCCGCATTTTGAGGAACAGGTGCGCATTTTTTTCATTGCCGTCAAAACAGAGGAACTGATCTTTATAATGTCCCCATGTCACAAACGCTACAAACTGCACGAGAACGCACAAATAAATCAATCCATGCTCAGTTCCTTTGCCGTCCACTGCTGCAAACAGAATGCATTGACGTCCTGTTGCAATCCGTACGTGTCCTCCAGAAGGCCGATTCCTGTTATTCAAGGGTTCCGACGACGCCACTCCATTTGGAAAAAAGACTTGAACGCTTTCACGCGCTTAAACGGACCACCTAGACTGCAGCGCCGTGCGATGTCAGTGAGGTGCACGTTAAATAGGAACCACGTGAAATTGGCACGTATTCCCGGCGACTGCATGACTAGCTGGGCCTGCGGAGAAAGGGCGATATGCATAGAGCAAGCGATCAGCCTATATCAAGTAACAAAATGATCATATCAAATTAAATTTTTACAAATGTATATAATTCATTTCGCTAATCACTCTTTACACTACCTCAATAAGCAGGGAAGTTTGCTTCAAGCACTTGGTATTACTAAGGCTTGACGGTGCTACCATTATGCCACTTCTCGCATATCTGTACGAAAATAAAGGGAAGTGCATTCAAGGATGCTGCAACAACCACTTATTGCAATAAGTAGCGAATCGGGCGAAATGAAATGTGCTAACCTTCACAGACAATGCCTATGAGCTGCATAATCCATTTATCTATGGGTTAGAGAACAGGCACTTCAAAGGAACGAGACTATAATAAAATAGGACTCACTGTCAAATAATTGGTTGTAGAAAAGATGAGGGCAAAATTATTAATAATTACTTAGGTAATCAAAATGACCATCAGTATAGCCATAAGAAATGTTGACTAATTGTGGATGACAAAACGAAAACAGAGTAATCAATGCTGCTGCAGCAATCAAAGGCACGAAGCAGTGGGTTATGCACTAGCATAAAATGAGTTCAGTATAATCTAATTAAAAAGAAATGTCAGTTTTAGAGAGTGCAGAAATATTGATAGAGAATGGGTTAATGAAAAAAAAAATTGACTATCAACAAAACGATGTACTGCAATTCTAGTGGCTATAAATAAAAATCTATTCACACGCGAACAAGACCAATCGTATCACTTTGCGCAATATAGTAGAATGCGTTTTTTTGTTTCTTTTTCCAGGCAACCTTCGATTAAGTTGAATGTTTAGGTCGTACGTGCCCTACCGGATCATGATTTAGAGCGCCTCCGGCATTTTTATTTTCACAGTGTTTTCTTCTCTTATTCGACCACCTTTATTAATGCCTCATTTTGGAAACGATGACAGTATTTGTTAAGCTACCAAATAACGGACCGCCATGATCATTAACTCCAAATAACGGAATCCAATTAAACTGTTTACGCTGATCGCAGAGATAAACAAATGGCCGGCTAATAAGAAGACATGACGGTAGGAAACGAAATCAAGAGAATCTTCAGAAGATTCTCTTGATTTCAGAGATAAACGCCACAGAGATAAACGGATCTTCAGAGATAAACGGCACAGAAACATAAATCATGGCAAAGTTCGTCGCTGGAACCACTGAAACGTGTGAATCGGTTGATATGGACGAACATTTGCAACCCCTCTAAACTATTAACAGCAGAGTAGTAGCTAGCCGAGTTACGTTCGACTGTAGTTAAACCCCGCTTAGTACAAGCTTGTAATTGGCACATGTAAACGGGAGAGTCAGACGACAGTGAAGAAACAATTCAGAATTCCAAAAATAATCCCGCGTTGGTGCCTGCAAATATTATGGCTAGAGGATCCAGCGGAGCAACCAGCGCCAAACCTCGTTTAATGTCAGTGAATATATATGAAGCGAAACAATTGAAACTATTCTGCGGGCGGTGATAAAGGTGCAAATGATGTGATGCGTGACAAGGTGGTAAAGATGACAGCGGAAGCAAGCAAAAAATAACTCACCTTCTCCTTCATTGTGTTAATTTTTTCGTATGAAGCGATGAACGGGTTTCTGGTCCTAAGATGCTCCCACTCAAAATTGAGGCTGATGGCGACCTTCTCGGTCTCCAGGATTTCTTCGATTTCATTGCACCCCTTGGAAATAGATATACATCAATTGTAATAGAGAGAGGATAGATCTAAGAGTGTGAGAAAGTCGAGATTTCAATGCGGTAGAGCTTTAAATTCTTTACATTGATTTTAGCTAGCCGACATTTTGTACCAACACTGTGTATACTTTTATTATGTCTCCTCTTCGTTCGGGACAGTCGCCTTTGTGTGTCACTCAACTCGCAGAAATTAGCAAGGGCGCGGAAGGCTATCACTTGCCCAGATACTTTCTGCACAAATGCCCGCCTTCTTTCCCATCCCATCACGTGCTATGCCTTTCGTCCTGTGACGTAACTATATTAGTATTATGAACTAACCTGAGTATATGCGGGCTAGTACTCCGCTATTGAACTTCCAGCGCTTTAGTTATTTTTCTTTCGTCGTAATTATTCATTGGAGAAACGGTTTTTCCTTCTCACTTTCTTCTCTTGTTCTTGAAATTTTCCTCTTTCGCTTCGTTTCTTTTCTTTTCTCTACTTGCTCATCATTCTTCGCCGAGCCTTTGGCTTCCATGAGAAATGCGCTTAACTAAGGTAAAGGCGGCGGCCATCTAATGGCGGTGTTTTGTTTATGATCTAACATAACGCGCTAAGGCACGCATATTTTGGCAAAGGTTTTTTACCCCAATATTCAGTACTGGCGACTGGTCGTGTCAATAGCACGGACAAGTTATGACATTTGATTTTGGATGCGTGATAGCAGTTTGACTGGCAAAGTTACATAGATGGTGGGAACTTTACATCCTCTTGGAGGGCATCATAAAGCAGCTGTCGCTTTCATATGAACCACGCTTCAGCTATACTGGGTGGGGAACTGCAGTGACAGGAAGGATAACGTTTGTTTCGTTTCGCATATTTCAATGCATCATGGTCTAGCTGTCTGCGCAATGCAACTCTTCTACTGATACTTTTTGCAAATGTTTATTATGCTTACAGAAATGAGCATATCACATAAAACTGAAGATTCGATTCCACAGTGGCACTTATACGTCTGTCGATGGTAATGGCTGTTGCAAAATCATTGGACGTAGTCTGTGATTTGAGGTGGCCTCCGTAGTACGCGCAAAAGCTACGCGCGGGTAATAAAACAGCGCTTGACTGGCGGATGAAGCTATGAAGCTAACTCACACAGGGATGAGGTTGCACAAACAAAAACCATTCACAGCGTTGGAATAATGACGCTCATTATCGGAAATTGTCCGGTATTAGCGGTGTCGTTGCCTGAAACGTTTACCTTTCGGGCAAACTATGGAAATGAAATGTGTGTCTCCCACCTACCAGCGTCCAATCACCCCCCTCCCCACTGATGCCAACCTCACTCCGTGAAAGTTGTGATTGAATTAAGCATATCTCAAGAAAGTTCAATTCACCAGGACACCTTAAGAAGTCTTCCGATACCGCAACATCGCGGCGAAAAAAATCAATGGCTAAATGGACCGCCCCGCCGCAGTAGCGCAGTGGTTAGGGCACATGGCTTCTGTGCTCAATATTGCGGGATCGAAACGAGGCCACGGCGGCTGCTTTTCGATGGAGGCAAAAAGCCAGCCGCACGTGTGCTGTACGATGAGAGTGTTAATTAAAACCCCAAGTGATCCATATTTCCGGAGCCTTCCATAACGGCCCCTCATAGTCTGAGTCGGTTTGGGCGTAAACCTAACAACCAAATCAAACCGAAATGAACCGTGTTATGAACCAGAGACAGAGCACGGGCAGAACGCATGCTTTATTGCTTACGCTCTTATGAAACGCACTATTCGTAATACAATTTCAATTTCAGATTTTCACACAGATGTATCAAAAACACATCCGCCATTTTTAACCTCTCGGGAAGAAAGATAAGCCAGCAGATTTGCTCAACCTTCCTAAATCTGCATGCGTGACTTGCAAGAAAAAAAAATGGTACAACTGGATGTTGCAGCCATCTATTCACAAGACAACTGCAGGACATCATTGTTATCTTGCCTCAGTGGCTACGGAGCCCAACTACTAAGTCGGGTGGTTCGGTCTTGACTTGGCCCCATTTCGAAGCAGGCAAGACGTAAGGCGCGAATTTATTGTACAATGTAAACGCAGAGTAATGAATTTCAGGTAGTGAACACTATCCAAATCCTTCCAATACGGTGTCTTTTAAAGCCTGACTCGCTTTTGGTGGTTAAACGACATACAGAAATCATAAACAGCCTTGTCAGAGAGAACGCCGTTCCACATTCGGTTAACGTTCTTCATTGTGTGGCTGTGAGAGCAGTCACATTGGTTTGCACTTTTAGTTTCTTGTTAATCTCTGCAAACGTGAAGTCTACACTCTTTATTGTCCTAGAGGGTTTGAATAAGATACGTCCCTGGGCGCTGATTTGTGTGATTAAGTTTATTTTAATGCATCTCTGCGCGCTGTATTTTGTGACAGTTCGCGCCTTGTCTCCACAGGGTGTATGCTGGTCCCCTTCACAAGCCTTTCACATCGAGTAGACTACGGAGAAAAGGAAAAACCATGCGCACACTACTCAACAGGAAAGAATCGAAGCCATAATATATTCAATGAGTATATGCATAGTATCATTGATGGTGCTGTGCATACTAGTTTCCTACGAATGCTTGGTATGTTTAGTTTCCAGGCGCGAATGTTCCGCTTTCGCAATTTGCAACGTTTTCCCAATTCGAAAATACTCGAAAATCACACACCTTTATAATAGGTCTTGCAACACAAGAGAAAGGGCACCGCCATACAAGACATGCATAGTTGAAGGCTTTGCTGCAGCACGATTACGTGCTTAGGGGAATGAGCATGCCTAACTAACATCTACTCGGCCGCCATGGGAGGAGTGCGTGCTCTAATCCTTGCGTTATGCACTGTTCCATATTTTATCTATGATAATAAAGCGATGACAATAGGAAGTTGCTACTTTCAGATATTTATTCTATCAGCCTTATGTAGGCGGTTGGGGCTTCAAATTAATTGCCTGATAGAAATGCCTATGCTGGTATCAATCATATAAAATCAATATTGTAGCGTTCTTCACTGCCTGTAGCTCAGCTGGCGCGGAAACCTTGGTTCTATCCATCAGTATCCAAATGAGTGACATAAAACACTATAGCTTTCATATTTTCTCCTATAATGACTGCCTTACGGCATGGGGTCCCTGAGGCAGTGCTCCACGCAAGGCATTCTGCGTCCTGGCGAAAATCTCCAATATGATCACGTCATCGTGTGAGTCCTAGAGAGCCACGCCTAAGTCGCATCTAAGTCCTCACTCTCCCAAGTCTGCGCGTCACTTACAACAGCCGCATTCAAACACTATACTCAGATACGTATCTCTGGTGTGCTGATATTCGCATTTTCACATATAGGCAAGGACATTCAAGGCTAAACCAGACCACTTATTGCCAGCCAACGGAGCCATGGAGCATTGGAAGGTGACATGCCAGGCGGCACCCTTCGAGAGCAGGAGGCGTTACCGAACCACTCAATGCCTGCCAACACAGTCATGGAGCAGTAGACGACGTTGGCAGTCAGCACCTTCGGAAACAAGCAGGCACTAGTCACCGTCGACAAAGAGCCGGTGGTAGCTTTCGAGCTAATATATTAAGGACCCCCCCCCCCCCCCCCATTAGGTCACTCGGATGCATTTTTATTGCAATAAAAGTAGCTGTGGTTTAGCTTGTGGTTAAGGCTGGAGTTACGTGAGAGCTATCTGCATGGCTACGCTTAGGTTAGTCTTGAAAGTAAATACATGGCTTTTGAACATAGTAGTTTACTCTATGCTTTCAGCTTTATTTAAGCCATAGGGGCACTCTTGACCACTAAAGTGCGATGAGGAGAAAGCCTGCGCGCGGTGGTCCGAAGCCCTACAATATGGCACCTATTTCTCAGATTTCACTTCCGACATCGCGATGACGCGATAGAGTAAGCTACGAGCCAACACATAAAGCCCCTCTTTAACCGAGTCGTATGAACGGGCCTGCGTGGCCGAGGGATAACGGGGATGTAAGGGTTTTGACAGGCTGACTGTGATGTTCCCTCCCATATCAAAGGAGAGGCTCGAGTTGGCAGCTCCTGCCAAACGTAGCCAAACGTAATGTCAGGACGCCTTTCGTCCAGTTAGAGCTCGGCCAAGTCAGCTGCCAGCTACCACCTCCCACAACTTCTTCTTCTTCCTCCTCGTTTTTTTCCTCTTGTTCTTTTTCTTTTTCTTCTTCTTGTTCCTTTTCTTCGCTTTTCGGACAGGCACAGCGAAGTGGCGAAACTGTAGCCAATGTAGCTCTCGCTACAAAATGCTTACTTTTACCGCTTCTTAATTCCAGGTCCTTCCAAGTGAAGTGCTGCAGATACTCACCGTAGGAATCAAGTCGCCGGGTTTAAGTGGTTAGGGCGCTTTTTGCTGCTGAGCCCTAAAACGCAGGATCAGACCCCTTCCGCGGTCATCGTTTTCGGTGAAGGCGGAAAGTAAGTCGCGCGCTTATTGGGGAATGTTAGTGCATGTTAACGATCCCCAGGTGGCCTAAATTTCCTGGGACCTCCACTACAGCGTTTGTCATAGACTGAGCTGTTTCAGGATGCTAAATTCTCTAAACCTACACTAAATTAATCTTCCAGTTATCATGCCTACACTATTAGACGAGGGGCTGTGCCTCACGTCTTAGCAGCCGTTTTCAATGATATTCCATCACTTACTAACAGTGCTTTATGGTGACTATGCAGTAGGGACCAACGTTTTCCGATATCATGTCTGGCCCCTGCTGTGCTTTTGTTGAGGGCTTGCTATATGAATGATGAGGTTGCGACTGAGATGCTTAATTGTTACCCACGACAGCTGCATTAAGAGGCAGGTTATATTCTAAGCATTATCTTGTCACCTCGATGGTAGCTCAAATGGCATTATGTTCATGTAGCCCCTCAAAAAATAGAAAACAATTTGGGCCTTTGGGCCAGCCTACAAGCAGCTGGGCATTAGGTCAATAAATATTTGAACAGAAGGGACAGCAAGCGATCTGGCTGAAGTTTCAAGCATTGTGCACCTATTTGCTTACAGATTAAGGTTGTCTCGGTATTCTTCCAAGAATACAATATGTTTTATGTTATGTGGGCTCAGCCAACAAAGCGGTAAAATTAGTTTTTTAAAGGTGCGCAAAAATGCGCTCTAAATGGATAAAGCATATGATTCTTCGAACTGTCTCACGATTATTCGTTCACCGGTTTAAGCAACCTGAGACAAAGCGACATCAGCATGAGCATACGAAGTGACTTGGAAAGCAACAGAGGCGACCAAGCGAGTGTCTCCGTACAGTTCTAGCGCGTGTATGAGAGCGCCTGCACCGAATTTGGCCCTGTAAGTAATGTGGCCGCGCGTCAGAATAGGTATGTACTATTGGGGACAAAAGTTTCTAGAACACGAGAAAAGCAAATTTCGTGTACAAGCGCCACATTCTTTGGCGGCCTCTTGATTTCACTCCCGATGTTGCAACATGAGAGTGTACCTTCCAGATCATTACGTCTGGTCTTCGGACATCGGCTAACAACAGAGCTGTGGGCTTCGGTTCCTGATGGTGTGTCTTGGAAATTTTGCCCCTAGTAGATACGTTTTACGTATATGCGCTTTATTCTATTCATCCCACGCTAGGCACTTCTGGCTAGCCTCACACTCGATAAAGAATAAGTACTCCAGGTTGCCATCTTGAGTTATTGATGGTACCTCGTCAAAGTCAATGCATTTTTAATGCGCATTGCTCATTCATCACTGTTATGTTTGTCTTAATACGTTAGTTTGCTCTCTTTGGCGACTTAGAGCCGCGGGTTACTCTGCGCATTCTTCTAGGAGTTACACGACAATTACTAATTAAGGATGGTCAAATAAGGTCTTCCGAGAGTGTGTCATCTGCTGTGTTCACCGAAATGAGAACTCATTATAGGCCGGCCTCTATAATTCCTAAATATTTAAACATGCTTTCATGCATTTAAGTTGACGCCGACGGCACTGCAAGTCGAACCACTGTCTTATTGCATGCGACAGCGGTATGCCACTTTGATGCCATTGCTGCAAGCCTCTTAAGTGGTGCAGCCTGATGACTCCAGAAACACCTCTGACAACACCAAGCGATTGGAGGGACACTTGCCTGTGTGTAGTCTGTGAAGGTTCCGGCCTTGCATCGCTTGTAGAGGCCCTCTCGCGCAGTTTTGGGTTGGCCGTCGGCTTTGTACAGCACCACGCCCATTTGGAAGGAGAATGCGATGGTCAGCTCTTCTGGCAAGAAACCTCGCATGGCCATGGGTAAAGCCGACTCCTGCGAAAGCGCCACAAAACATTTCGCACTCTAACCTGTCGAGTCTCTTTCCTCAGCGCAAAGGGATCTCCTGCTTACTTAAGGGATGGGACGAAGATTACCAAACAGACGCGAGAACCAAGAGAATAAAACTTAATTTCGGTACTCAGCTGGCAGTAGAGATGATATTGGCATGCATCTATGTAATACTTGTACTAAATTCCACAAGCTGCTTCTGACATCATGAAGCTGGCGACGACCTCTGCAGATCAATATGTAATGCGATAAATTATCGCTTCCTACAAGCCTGTGAGTTATGTGCTGTTAGAATGAAGTAGAAATAAGACTGATAAGCACGTTGTGTGCGCCAACGTAAAGGGTCCTGGTCAACGTCATTTTTTAATGCTGCAAACAGCTTACGAAACCAACTTTACCGATGCCCCAATGTCACCATTACATACAAAATAGAGCAACGAGAACATCATCAAGAAGTCTAGACGACGCATTTTGTGTGCACGTCGTAAAGCTAATGGGGAGTCAGTAACTTACCCTGGCAGCGAAATATGATGGCTGGATGGAATATAGGAGCGTCCTCTTTGAAACGGGGCGGTAGCAGTTGCTATCATGCTCGTTTTTTCCCTATATCTTAATTATTGTTTTAGATCGGTTAGCTATACCATCATTCCATTTATTGAATTTTTTTCCTATATTACTAACATTATGTTACTTTTCTGCTTTTAAGCCATTAATCTTCTAATCGGTTTTTGCGAGCTGCCACCGCAGTTTCATTCACCGGGCCACTGGTATCTCTAAACCCCAGGGCCCCAGGAAGAGTGACCGCGCCTGCATCGACTTCCGGATGGATACCCTCACATTCGAGTATAACATGATTAATTGTTTCTATGAAGGTACCACATACTGCACATGTGTCAGTTTTATGGCTGAATTTCTTTCTGTAGCTGCATGTTCTAAGGCACCCTGATCTAGCTTCAAAAAGTAGGGCACTGGCTCTTGAGTTATCAAAGAAAGCTTCCTTCCTGAACTGCCTTTTCCATTTTCGGTATAGTTCAAAACTGTTTTTTTTTTCATAGAATTTATCCAGTTTTTACCTTCTGTGTTTTTCGCCTGTTGCTTAACGACCTATATTTCTTGGTTCTTGTGACCAGCATGCTTACTGGTTAGTTTCCTAGTTCTTTTGCTCCATTGTGAGTGAACGCTTTTTAGGTATAGATATTTAAATAATATAGTAGTCCATCTGTTACTCTCCAATGTCCCCAGGCGTTCCTCAGATAATATTTTATACTCTGAGCTTCCCGTATTTCAAAAAATTCCCAGTCCATATCTCCTTGTACCGCCTCATTTGTGGTTTTGCCGTGGGCACGCAGTGCCAATCGACATAGGTCGTGCTTCTGAAGCATCCTCTATGGCCGATTACTGATCACAATGTCAACTGTCACTATAGCACACATAGTGCGACTGGAATCTTTCTGTATTTCCGTTTTTGTACAGCGCAGGTACAGAAAGAAAAAGAAAAACAACCTGTCTCCTTACAATCTACTAGCCAGAAGAAACTTGAAGTCATTCCTTACATTGATAAGGTTTCACATAATCTTAAAAAGATTTCAGGTAAATATGCGTTGATATTGTTCTTTCTGCACCTTGCAAACTGTCCAGATTGTGCAATTTGGTGGGAAAGAATGCTTCCAGATCAGGCACCTGTGGCATAAAACACATAGAGGTATACAAGCGTGTTGCATGTGCGAAAGGGGTTATTTACAAGATTCCCCTCAGTTGTGGGCGTGTTTATATTGGACAAACCGGTAGGTGCTTAAATGATCGTTTACGAGAACACGCGCGTTCTTTGGGGGAGGCAGGGGGCTCGAATTTGCCGATTCACTGCCGCAGTTGTCGGGGCTGTTGCCCACAGCTCAGCCAGACTGAGATTATAGGAAGAAGGAAGGGACAACTTGAAAGAGAGATTGTAGAGGCGGTTGCCATCCAGCGTTCGCATCCAGATGAATGAGTTAGCTCACCTTCTGTCGCTCTCCTCCAAAAAGAACTAGATTTCCTTGTCATGTGACTTCTTGGGTGGTTGTTTTACTTTTTTTGTTGTTATGCATCCACCTTCTCCCCTGGTTTAAAAATTTGATTCGAACCTCTCGTTTTGGATTCGTTTCATGCTCATCTAGTGCGGAGATCTTTGTCTTTTCATTCATGTGCTGTTGTAGATCGTTGAGATTATTTTGCAATGATTTCCTCTTTTACAGGTTATGTTTGTTATCATCCTTTTATCAACTTCCACGTGCTGATTGTTGCCTTTTAAGTTTCGCCGAAGGTCTTGTTTGGTTTTCATGTTTCAGTCCACTTTACCTGATTGCAAGGTCACATGTACCATCTGTCTTTAAAAGCCCCTGTTTTTTCAATAAACTTTTCAGTTGCCAGTACCGCCCTGTGTTGTCTCCAGCCTCCGTCCTATGTCTGCTGCGGTCTTATTTTCCTTATGTAGGTGATGTCTCACAGGAAAAAAAAACGCAGTTCTTATTTTATAGAAAAAATAATTTCCCTTTTGAACAGGGCGGGACCCTCGGTAGGCAATCAAAACTATACTTCTATAAAACTCTAATTAGGGATGGGGTGCTATTGGAGCGCCGGTAGTTTGATTTCGCTTCTATTTAATTATTAGTTTCTACTTCCCTGCATATGTTCTTCGCGTGCATGTGTGACCTAACTGTGAATTTATCGTGCTAGAAGTCATGCCACCTTCATCTGTACAACCCACGTCGCATATTAACCAACTGACAGTTATCTTTTGCTGAATGTCAGCTGCTTCATCGACACGCCATGAGCGAACACTGCGTATTAAATACAAACATTTTATCTATGTCTAAAGCTCTAAATGTTGAAAATGCATCAACGCCGTTATGCATGACGACCAGCAGTGTTGCTTGAGCTGATACATAACTAAGAAAGATGATGAAGTCTTTAAAGACTACTTATATTCTACAGTCGCGCATTTTAGTTTTGATGAGTAATGGATGTTCATTACCCATAAACAAGAGTTAGTGGAATCGGACTTAAAATAATATCCGGACGTATAGGAAGTCAAAGAATATAGTATTGGTTGCGGGAGGCCTCAGTCCGCTAGCTGACGTTTGACAGGTGAACATGGAAGCACCGTTGGCTAAGCGTTGACTCAAGGACTGGAACTTGCCCTCAACCCTTGCTGGATTTCATTTCACTTGGTACACTATGTTCTACTCCAGAGGTATGCAAGTCCTGCAAGCTCCTTCCTTCTCATACTTCCTGCATTTGGATAGTTAAAGGGCAGGTTCTTGACGATGAGTGCTAGTCAAGGAAACAGGAGCGTCCCATCCATCTTCTGCCGGGCGGCGCCTATGTGCTTCGGGCTGCAGACGATCAGGCTATCTCGGCATAACCGGCAACGAGAACGGCCAAATGGCACCACTTCGTCTGTCATCTGGATGTGGACAAGCGCTATGTTTTTCATGCGGTTTCTGAAGTACAAGCCATACCTTCGTTGTTGGCCGCCTCAATTTACTCTTTGCAGCTGGCCAGTGTGTGCGTTCTGAAAGTTTTTTGATAGCAGTCCGCAGCGCATTCGTGGAGTTTCTCTCACGAAAGGAAGGAAAGCGTAGCAGGGGATGTCAGAAAGTTAGGCGGGTGGATGAGGCTAAGAACTTTGCAGGGGTCACTTGGATGCATATTTCTCTTATTACCTTTTAATTAGTGATATATGCAGTTTTAAATTTTTTATCATTAATTTTGAATTTGTACTGACCTGCTCGAATGGAAAAAAGGAAGTATGCAGGAGCATAGAAGGTAAGGTTGAAATGAAGTAGTTTCGAAATGTAAATATATATCTCAGAAGGCAACCACTAATTTCTTTGCAAATTATGAATCTTCTGTCAAGCGCTTTTTCAAACGGATATCGCACTCATAAATGCGATAGGCTGCGAAGAAGTTTTTGTGTGTAACATTTTAAAGGGGTAGAGACATCAAACTACAAGGTTGTGCAAAACTTGTCACTCACTTCCTTTGCAGTTAAAGACCGTCTCAGTCAAGTAGTAGACTCAAGGGAGGCGTAGAAAATATTTATTTCTTTTTTAAAGTCTGTGGAAATGCTTCCTCTCGAATTCCGGACCCATTCCTAACGCACTGACTGTGACGTAGGTTCACTGAAAAAGTCCTAACCAAGTATTTGTGACGTCATCGCGCAGTTTTCTAACGTACACGACGATGCTGCTGTTCAGCTCGTTTCGGCTGTTCACCAGTACGCAGATCAGCGTGGCAGCGCTCTAACAGACAGAACGACGGCTCACTGTAGCCAAAATTATGCTTGATGGCGATATTCATTAACTAACATTTGCGAAGGCTGCCGCCGACGGCGCGGCAGTAGTCAGCGGACGGCGTTGTTGTAGATCGCCGTAGCTGAGACCGGAGTAACCGGCGGCACAGCAGTGATCGAGGTAGTGAGCACTCCTTAGGACTTTGTACCAGAAAAGTCAAATGTTATCAGGACTGCTGATATAATCGTGCAACAATAGCATGCCTGCAAAAGTGCGGAGCCTTCAGCAGCGGTGCGCCAGGCGACGAATTGCGCAGCTCTCTGCCTGCCCTATTCGTCGCTAGGCCTATTTGGTTTCGCTGGACGGCATTTAAGAACGGGTCAGCTACTCAACGTTGTAATAAAGGTTCGTCTTTCGTCCCCGATTTATTATAAGGACGCCTATCTCATAATAAAATGAGCTCGATAAAACGTGTGTATGGTGAATGTTCTTAATCGGACTAAATTGTTCTCCACAAGTAGCGCCGACTTTTCCTGCTTGATTTTTTCCAAGCCGCTCACATATAGCATCGACACCGGCACTGCTGCGAGCAACAAGTTGTCGGATCGAGCGAGTTGGCGACAACGGCATGTTCCCAAATATTTCGTGTTGGCTTGGCATGATAGAATAGCTAAAACGGCACAAACATCATGTTTACGGATGCAGTTGACCATCTCTTTCTGCAGTGGGACTCCGCCATGAGAGCATATGACGAAGAGAAGAGCACGCGCCTACTCGTTTACGTCACTAGTTTTCGGCCCGCGTGACATTTTAATGTTATGTCTTCTTCTTTTTTCACGTCAAGTAAAAAAAAATGACCAATTCGAACCGAAGAACGAACTGCTGCGTACTAAAAATACGAGAACAAATTATGGAATGTGATTTTGGGCTTCTAACACCGTACTCTATACCTGTCGAATCGCTACGCACTATTTACAACATAAAAATACAGCGCAAAAAATTGGTGTCCATACCCTTTAAAGTGTGTGATCCTGACACCCCCATGACACAACATAGTCAGGGCATTTAAGCGATACAGGTAATCTTTTTAAGTAGCACCCACGCCACGTTTTGAGCGTGAACACATACACACACATATATGAGTCTTTGAGAGGGGGAATTTCTAGGAATAATTTTGGGGAACCACCAATTCGCATTTGAAAGTGCTTCGAAATAATGATAGTTTTTGCTATTGCAGATGAAAGATGTTGGAACTGAGTTTGGGGATATAAGACGGATGGTGACCAATAATAGCCTGAGAAAATGAACACAAAATTTTAATGAACCTCTGAGCTTGCGTTTTACGGCGGCAGCTCTATCCTGTGAGCTGCAACTCTCGAAGCTGCGCCTCGTTCTCATCTGCCTAAGCCTCTGAGTACCGCTAAAAATATTTTCTTGATGAGGACGCGCTTCGTCACATTCTCATTAACTCCCGAGTTCTTCGGATCCCGACAAAGTACCTGCAATGCCTCACGAGGTCACAGTCGGACTAAGTCGTTTTTGTTGTGCTTTCGCTAGTCTGCGCTTAGTGTAGCAGCATTCATTGCTGCGAAGGGGATTCGAACCTGGGAACTCCGGTTTCTTAGACGACAGAGCCCTGCTGCGGGCTCTTCCGCTCGTTATCACCAGGCTCATATAGGATTAAACCTCCGCCATTCAATTAAATCGAGGGCGATAAAGAACCCGCTGTCAAAACATCAGGCATTGGCAGCGTTTGTGAGCAAAATATATTTTGGGTATGGCTTGGTAGGGGCTAGTTGGCATGTTACATAGTCGTGCAGTGATGCTTTGATGAGTTGTGTGACAACAAAACCACTTGATATCTCAAAGTTGGGAAGATCGTTTGAGGTGATAGAGTAGCAGAGGAATCGACCTTTCACGACCCTTGGATGCCGATTCAGGCATGTTGTTTACTTGCAACGGACGCATGCTCATGTGGCTTGGTTAAAACGATGCTTTATGCTGAATGGTCACATAGGTGGTATAGCTGCATAACAATGTAGCGCAGGATTCCATGCTAATAAAACTACATGGGCCATTAGAAGCACAATTTAAGCGACTGTAATAAAGGGGACAGTAATTAGGTGTAATGGGACGAAGAACCTCAAGAGCAGTCGCAGACCGGAGTAGTTAAAAGGCGGAGTTTAGGTTTCCAGAATAATATTTCTTCCTTCCTTCCACATCAGAGATTTGAGGCAGGGCTCACTGCCGTAAAACGCACGCGTAGTGGTCTTCACAAGGTAAAATTTGTGCAAGCAGGCTAAAGCCTACATAAGCTTGGTGTAAAATCCCTACCTGAGCTACTTCACATTTTCAGTGAAACCCAACCAAGAATGCTGTAAATTTCCTATTGTAAGCTCGAAAAAAGAGCTGGATAAAATAAAATTTCGAACCAGAAATTTATGGGAGAAGCGAGTACGAACGTCGAAGGTATCACCTAAGCTTATCGCCCAGCGTCCAGAATGCAACCCTCTCGCGCTGTCCATTTGCTCTGGATCGTCACCACCTACGTCCAATGTTCCGAAGAGCGTTTGCATGTCCTACTCGATGTAAGTATAACCTTGCTGTGCTTTAGTTTCGCTTGTTCACTGCTCATTTCTGCTTTCAACCTAGTGTGAGAGCACTATACTGTGCATTTTCATCCCTTACGACAACTAATCTAAAAGCAAAATCACACTCTAAAGCTCCAGCATCTCTCTTCGCTTAATTTAACCTAACAGTATGTTGTTTTGTGTAAACTTTAAAATCTTATTTGTAGTAACCTGCTCCGGAGCTACAAACCTCGGGTCGTGACCAATATTTTGATTTGTGATGTGAACGAATTGATCTGAGGCGTTATCAAGGTGGTTTTATACAGGCTTTATGCTAAAGAGCTGCCATCACCATGTGGAACGGTTGTCAGGGAACACTGACATTCCCGTTTAGTGCCAAAGTTAGTTTGCGCGGTTGTGCGGTAAGCGTTTCTGCATAGACGAGGCCACACACCGCGGTTGTCCAGTGGATAGGACACTTAACAGTGCTCTCCTAAGAAAAATACACTTAATAGCTGTCCCCTAAGACAGGGGTTCGAATCTGACTGTGACAGTCACGTACTGAAGGGGCGAAACACTAGGCTTCCATGTACTAGGCGTTAATGCTCATAAACAGTTTTTGAACAATGTTTACGAATGCTTGCGTTATTGTGTTCTTCATAGCCCTTGTTGCTTTGGAATGTAAAAATCTATAACAGAAATGAAGCCCTGAAAAAGGTTGCAGGAGATGCCATGCGTAAATGAGTAACACTGGCTTGTAGTGAGAGGAAGAGCAATGGGAGAAATGTAATTTTTATACGTTTGACGCGAAGCTGCCAGTATACCATCGCGAGAAGCCAGGTATCCGTAGGTTACATGATCTGTATTGGTTTCTCACATCACGATCTATTCCGTATAATGGCGCTTACATGCAGGACAACTGAGTTTACCATGCTAAGTAGCTGCGTGCTCGGCGTTATCCATGCGCTAACCGGCAAAGTGGTGCATTTCCACTGCTCGGGTATGACCAAAAGGGCGGTGATTATGACCATGATGTCGAGGTGTGGCCTGCAAAAACAAAAAATAAACGCAGAGATTTAGGGTCGCGTATGTGCGTCACCAACCTTGGTCAGACACTGCGCATCAAACAATGTTAAAAGCGTACCTTGCAATGGCACTGTCATTGAACAATTTCAGCCTTCAGCAGTGCGAAAGCAGATATAATTGTTAGTAAAATGATATGAAACATGAACTTTCCAATTTTGCACAGCATATTCGTTTTGGAAACAAAAAGAGTTGTAGCAATAGTCACCTGAGGTGCAATTGATCGTTTCAAGATAGCAAAATTCCTGTGTCCTGTACCTGTTTGTTGCGGCTTTGCCACTTACATACTTCAGCTGAAGCATGATCACGTTGTGTAACCATTAAGAGTGCGCGAAAAGTGAGGGAGAATGTCTTAGCACAACTCCTCCTGATTAGTTCTCATCCTCTAAAAAGCTATACCAAATGCTGGGCAGTCTGTCATATTTCCTTCCTCTTGGAAATTGATTCAAAGGACTGGATGAAATTTCCTAAGGGTTATTTGTAAGGCTCTTCCGACCTTCCAGACAGGCAGTTCAAGGCTGCAAGTTTCTACATGGTGCGTGAGAAACGTCCAACTTAGTTAGACAGTCTGATTTTGAGTCGCGCAGTGGGTGGTATTTCAGGCCCTTCCTCTTTAAACACCCATATATCTAGAGGAGGGGATGTAGAGAAAGGATAACCATTTTGTTGGCATCTGTGGGCGTTAGTAAATTCATGGCTTCCTTAGCTATCAGAATGTACCGAAAACAGCAGGCTTTGCGGCCACAAAACACCCATTCACACTGTCTCAAGGGAAGTACGGGGACAAAGTCCTTGACAGGAACATGAAATTGATCCCAATTGTCTGCGGGTATCTGATGCGTGCGAGGGCGCGCGAGCACACAGCCCCCTTACACACACACACACACACACACACACACACACACACACACACACACACACACACACACACACACACACACACACACACACACACACACACACACACACACACACACACACACACACACACACACACACACACACACACACACACACACACACACACACACACACACACACACACACACACACACACACACACACACACACACACACACACACACACACACACACACACACACACACACACACACACACACACACACACACACACACACACACACACACACACACACACACACACACACACACACACGTTTTGGCCTATTCCGCTACAGAGTAAATAACTGTGTACAATGACAAGGGAGTCTTTCATTTCGCGAAAGCTGGCCCATCAACTCGGGCTAACCCGCGAAACTTCACACCGGCCGCCAATGATCACAGCTTGAAAGTGCCGATGGTGGACGAGGCGTGTTGTTATCAAGAGGGGCATCAAGCTACTCTAACGCACTGATGCGATCACAGATAGCTAAACTTACGGCGGCTTACGCATCTGTTACGAGCCGGTAAACTTCCGTATTCCGCGAGTGGAACTAAAATGACTTTGATCTGCAACTAGGCCGCATAAAATCCAGCTTGCCAACTTTCTTAAGTGCCGTTCCTCCTCCGTATATACTAAACACTGCCTCTTCTGTTGCCCGACGACCTCTGTTCTCACCGCCATTCGAACCCTCACCTGCTTGTGTTTCAACACAAAGAAACATGGCCCACATTGGCGTCGATATAATGGGCTTCGAAAATTAGGACTGATAATAAAAGTGTCTTTCTTGTTCTCTTCAACAACGCGTGCATGCTCGTCCTGCTTCGCGTCATGTGGGAAACGCCGCTTCAACAAGTGCCTGGTTTCAGTTCGCATATTTCAGATGTCCATGAATTGTCGCTCCATTTAGAACCAGTCAGTACAAGCTTTCTGTTATTGCAGTCATTTTCCTTCTGGAAATCGATCATTTTCTTTCATCTTTTTTACCTTAATTACCTCTACGGCTGTTATGTCTAAGAAGTTTTACAACTGGAATACTAGAATATATTTTATTTTCTCGCTGATTACGCACTTATCAACAACATGAAAGTTTCAAATTCGGACGCAGTTTTCTTCAGAGCTGCGGGCGCCGCCACTATTTGTTGACACCGAAATTTTGATCAGTAAACACCGCTGTTTCTTGTATATATAGGACATATGAGAAGTTTCGCAACAGGTAATATTAAAGAGCTCTGCCTGCAAGACCCTTTCCAAACACAGGGCGATGCAGATTGTCCACATTGCCACGAATTTACTGTGGGCGTAGCGTTGGAAATTTATCAACTGGTCCTCGCAACGGGGTACTTACGTGGCGGTGTTCCCGGCGAGGTATGCTATCGAATCTGCGCCGCCGGGGTAGTTGTAGAAGCCGAAGCCTAAAATTGTTTTGTATGTCTTTCTGTCCTCTCCGAGCAGAAATCGAAACTCCTGCAAAGGAAGCGTTTTTTTCTAAAACAATCATAGCAATGGCAACAAGTTCAACTTTTGACGATGCGATCGTGACGGCAAAGCAAAGGATATGTTGGACGATGCAGGTGTGATACCGGGAAAGGAAAGTAGAAGATATTAACAAGAAATTCATTGCGAAGTTAGAAAGAAAAGAAGAAATCAAGAATAGATACCACAGTGTTTTGGTTCTTGCTTAGAAAAAGCGCGCAGTATTTTGCATGCTATTTTCAGCGTAGAGCATATGTCGGGTATTCACTTGTGAGGGTCAGCGCAGCATAACGAGAGAAGCGCGCTGGCGTCTCTTTCTTGTCCCTTTGTTCTACGCTGTTCCGTGCACCACAAATCTGCAGCACGTTCCAGAAAGCTTAATGAAATGGACACATTGTCAAGAAAATAAGTGACAGAGGTGCTTTTAAGTCTTTTTACGTGCGGAAACGCGGGAAAATTTGGAAATAATGATTTACGGGCTTTGTTCATTTATGAGCTCGTTCTGCATTTGGTTGGTTTTAAGACGTAAATTATTATTTTCCCTTCGCTTAACCTATTTCACGTATTTTTTACCAGTTTGTAATTTTTTTTCATAATTCCTGTGCTTAAGCTTTCAATTTTGCCCTTATTTTTTAATATTTTGCATTTTATTTTTATATTCCTGTTTTCTTTTTGTGTGAAAACTTGTTCTTTTGCGTTCATTTCAGACTTCTAAGAGTTCACCTCTGGTGCCGGTACGACAAACGTCAACGCGCCAGCTATGCAAAACCACACGCAGGCCGATCCCAACGAAGACAAGACAGTAGCCTGCGGCATCTACAAAGAACAGGCAAAAGCATTCCAAGCAAGGCGGTACACATACTTCCCCAGCCTAACCGTTCTACAAAGAGGAAAACAGGGAATAAAGCATCCCTACTGCCAAGTCCTCCGTTCGTAACGCGCGGGTGAGGTTCCAGCGACGGTGTCTAGCCATGCACTAGATGGGAAAGGTAAGCACCATGCTTTCGGTCTTTTCACACTTAATCAGAATGGCGTCTGTAGCCACGTTAATTGTTGGGGTTTGAAAGCACAAAAGAAGCAAAGGCAGGTGAACCAGCTACAGACTGACCATGATATTGATGTGCTTGTGGTGCAAGAAACGAAGTTTTATGACGAGGAAGAGACTGGGAGCATGGTGAAAACGTTTGAGGCTATATTTTGCTTGACAGTCATCCACGTGGTAGGGATATTCACTTTGCGTATATTGTTTGTTAAAAAATTTCCTGGTCTGGTTTTACGCACTTATAGCTAATGCTTCTCAATCAGGTGCGTAGTAAACGATTTTTGCAGAAACCAGCATCGGCGCATCATTTATGTGCCCCGCCGGGGTGGTGCAGTGGTAAGACGCCCGACTATTGTGCCGGAGTACCCGGGTTCGAACCCGACCTCGGCGGCTGCGTTTCGGTGGAGGCGAAACGCAGAGGCGTCTGTGTGCTGTGCGATGTCAGCGCACGTTAAAGATCCCCAGGTGGTCGAAATTACTCCATAGCCCTCCACTACAGCTCCCCTTTCTCTCTTTCCACTCCCACCTTCCTCTCTTCCCTTATGGCATGGTTCAGGTGTCCACAGAGCAAGTGTGACAGATACTGCGCCTTTTCTTTCTTGTGAACCAATTTTCTTATCATTTATGTGTACGCTCCTAACACTGCTGAACAAGAGCGGCTTTTTTGGTTTAGAGGGAGATTGTGATCCGGTATTTTGCTATGGTAAGGCAAGTAGTGGTTATGGCCGAATTTTATTCTATATTGAATTTTCGGTTCAAGACCAGCACTTGTAGCTTCAGAGATAAGAGCACTTAGGGGTTGCATCAGTTAGCAGATGAGTGAAATGTGGAAGGTGTGGCAGATTGCATGGGTCGCTCACTCCGTGCCCTGCACACTTTCAAGGTGTGTGCAATGTGCGCTTTGAGAGAATTTTCGTGTCGCTGGATTAGATTTCTATGTGCGAATAATATCAGGTTGTATCTGTGACATTCGCGGATGACTGCGTACTAAAATGCTTATCTGGCAGTAAAAAAATAATTACTGTGTTTAGCTAGCAAACAGAAATCGAATATTTCTCATTGACAATGCTTCTGGGCATGTCGTATCGAATGACACCATTCAAGTAACAAAGTACCTATGACATGGATTATGGACTGAAAGTTGGCTGTTCAATAAACAGATTAAGAGACACCATTGATTTGTCTATTTGCCTATGGTAGAAGGAGAAAATTAAAACTACCCATTTAAAGACTATGCCAGAAAAACTACTGAGGTTTCCGGCAGATGCCTCACACCTTACATATTACGATATTAGAAGTATAAAACTATTAACAACTGACACTGAGTGAATGAGACAGATACCGGAGAGCACTAGTTCGGGATGAGGTGGAAAATGTGGTTATAAGCGAGACGCCATTCAAAAGGACACTAGGAATGAAAAAGGCTTGTTCGTAGAAATCCTTCATTGAGAAGCTTGAATGCGGATGAATGCTATTGGTAGAAAATGGCTGCATCATGCAAGATTTGCATCATGCGAAATCTCCTCGAGCACTGCCATGAACTGATGACCAAACAAATGGAAGACTTGACACTATTCAAAGAAAAGTTTCTTGCAGCCAAGACGCGATTAGGTGATGATAAGAAAAAAATGATTAGAGATGCAATCCCGCAACTCAAGGTTAAAAAAGCGACTAATTGTTTGAATATAGCATGTTCGCTTTAGCGAGACGGCTTAAGTGAGGAATGTTATGTAGGGTTTAAGAATGAAATTGTGCCAATATTGACTGCGCTTTTATTGTAGCTTATGAAATAAATACAACGCCGCCGTCTTACGAGCTAGCCTATACTATTTTTATTCCAAAAACAGATATTGAGGAAAAGCTGCAAACATTCACAATTTATACTGACCAATTTTTGTGATTAATATCGATTGTGAAATATAAGTGAAAGTGTTAGCCAAGCAATTGAGAACAGTTTGTGACCGCACCAATCATGTGGAATAAAAACGCTTAGTTGCAGCATCATACATACAGCAAGATCGGTGCTCGAATGTTAGATGTAATATGAGCGTGTGGCCTTCCAACCAGATCTCGAAAAAGCGTTAGACTGTGTAGTCCCGAAAATTCGGTTTGCTTTTTAGACCACGCGAATGTAGGATGTTTTTTGAGATTTTATAGCAATGACGTACAGCAGCTAGCCCCATCAGATTAATTGTATATTAATGTCTTGGCCCTTCCATTAGCCTGTAACATTGGCTACGACAGGGCTGTCTGCAGAGCCCCCTTCCTTTTGAATTTAGGTAGACACCCTATGTTTAGGGACGCTGCCAAAGGCTTGAGTTTGGAGGCTGCCGAAGTAATGTTACTTGGGTATACGGATGGTTTAGCGCTCCTTTGCTGTGAATCAGGATGGCATAGGTAAAGTTGTTATGTGAATTTGAAACCTCGTTGATGTAGCCTGAAGTAAACTGAACTAGGCTAAGTGCCTGTGACTTTGGTATGGGGGCTTGGCTTCGTCCCGACTGTTTCGCAATTCTGACCTGGGTAACAACTCCCGGAAAGTATTTAGGAGACGAATTAAACTACTATCGGGACAACGATGCATATTAGGAAGAGCAGGTGAGCGCGGCACGGGAAATAGCAGAAAGGTGTAAAGGGGCACAGTTGTAAACCTTTGCGAGGTCCAGTTTCCTCAACGTGTACGTTTTGTTTCTAGCAAGCTCTGGTACATAATGCAAGTTTAAGACAAGACTGCTACAGGGCCGATGTCCAAAATATACATCGAATATTAGCATTTTTTGGTATTCGCGATTGGAATGATGCAGGCGGACGAAAGTGTGAAAGATAGTGGCATCCAGTTGGGACATCTATATCATCGGCAGCATGTCAAGGGGTTTTTGTTTTTATCGATATCATTTTTGGGAACCATGTACCAAGCAAGGTTGAAACGTGCCTTGCCTGATTTTGTTGTGGGAACAGCGTTTCTCAGGGAGCATTTCTGAGTACCTCAAAGAAGTTGTTGGCAGTATAAACTTTGTTGGGGTGCGTTTCTCCAAAGAATGCTTATGTTACATGAAGCGTAAAAATCTTTACGGTGATCTGTATTATGTTGCTTTTTCTATTTCAATGCACAGAGCCTTGTACTATGAATGTACCAATGGCGACGCTTTATATATTGGCAGACGAAGAGATGTCCAGCCAGGAGCAAATTTTTTCTTTTTCATGTTGCTCACAAAAAGTCTACCAGTTAAGAAAATGTTTTTTTTTATTACCTTCAACTTCCCACTGCCTAATCTTCAGATCACCTGAAACAATATACCATGTATTTCTTCGATTTCAGAAACAGGGTGCATTTTCGAGAAGTTATACAACCAACTATTCAATGAGAGTCTACATTCCATAGCACGGCATCAGGAATCTGTCCATTGAAAGAGATGATGGGATGCAGTTTCATAAATTAACGCTTATGGTTGTCCATCCAATATGGCGCTCCAGAATGGCGCTTTATCACTGTGATCCCGATGCACGACTAGCACTCTTGTGTTTTCGGGAGAATATCCACAGGTTCTTGGAAGTGTTTAAATTGGAACCATGTGCACCCGATTAGAACGCAGGCTGGAAAATGTAATGCAACTGAGGAAAGTATAATCTGTCAAGGCCTGCCACGAATTACTAGTGAAATACTGGTGTCAAGTTTGTGTGGATGCTAATATATATTTTTGTTATCTTGTCAGAGGCATAACAATTCAGTGTAGTGATTAGCACACTTGGCTGGGACCAGGAAGGATGCTGGTTTGAGTCCTCGCGTGGACAAGTCTCTTTACTGATGGACGACAGCAGATACTGGACACATGCCCACACATTCTGTCCAGAGCTTTTTGAACTCTCATAATGACACACTCTGATGACTTCAGTTTCTCACCTCTTTAGGCAAGAAAGGCTTTCGCTTAAATAAAGGAGTTTTCTTCAATGTACAGTCGTGAGCAAAAGTGGTATGCAACACTCAGCCAGTGACAGAGCTCGTGAAAACTGCATCGAAATGCCATCTAACGACTGTGCAAGGGACAGCGACAGTGACACATGCATGTGGATAAAATGGGGCACCGCCACTATTGTCTCGATATTAGATAGCTGTTGCTAGATGAAGTTAGCACGCAGTTTTCTTGAGCTCCGACAGAGACTGAGTGTTGTATACCACTTTTGCTCACGACTGTACAGCCCATTGTTTCCTTCATTGCATTTTTTATGTCAGCTTCCTCTTTCGGGATATAATTTTTAAAATAAAAATACATGCCTGTCTGAGAGCGTAAACTAAATGCAGCTATATATTTTTGGTTTTTTATGTTTTCTCAGGGTGCGACGTGCAGTCCCACTGAAATCTTTCGCCCAGCTTACCGTGCTGAAAATCAAAGCTTTATTTACTGCTCGCTTTTCAAATTTTGAATTTAAAGGATGGTTTGAAAGAACAAATATTACGTGACAAAATCAAATAGCCCTTATTCATGCTGATGAATAAAAGAGGTTCGGAGCCGCAGTATAATTTAGTCATTGATGATACCTTAGCCGAGAAACTGCAAACAGGAAACGATGGGAATTACCTTTAATCTGAGAAGAAACCGCAACAGTGAATGAGGTATCCGCTCCTAGTGCCTTCATTAGCGCAGTATTTTAAAACCACGATCTTGACCTCAAGAGTGCCTAAAACTGTTCATTTATGGCATTGTAAGTCACGTTGCCTTATGAAAAAAAAAAGACGGTTTTGTTACAAAGGGTTCAAGCAACAGCCACTCTTCAAGTGCCTCAAATAAACAGATCTATGCCCCCACGCACAGTTTTTATGATAATGAGGGAATGCAGCAGTTGAACGAGACTGTAATGCAACATTAGAGTTCACTGCAAACGGAATATGCGTGAAAAGAAACTCTAAAGTCCTCAGGGTTAAAGGGAACCAGTGGCATCACGTCATGGCGTCACTTGCGAATTTTTAAGGGCAATATATTATATTCAATGTTCCAGTTCAACTGTAATTGCTCCACACCCATAAATCACAGGCTAGCGTTTGCATTTCACATGTTATACCTGGTGACTGGTATAACATGTAACATGTGCAACATGTTACATGTTATACCAGTCACACTATTCAAACGTCTTTGCTGCATCACTCGGCAATAAAGAGACAAGTAGCGTTGCGCCACGCAGAAATCTGAATGGAAACGACTTACCTTTACAAAGGGAATTGCGGTATGCGCGTACTGTTCGACATCATGTTTTTCCCCCAAGATAATCACAGCGTAGTGGTGGATCATTTCCGTGCTCTTTGCAGTTTCTAACTCTTCCCTGATTTCCATGTTGTTGAACATACCCTTGTAGAGGTGTCTGCACAAGCGAAAGACCAAACGGCCATTAGGCGAATATATATTCGTATTCGTCTCATTCACTTTGAAAGAAATGTGGTCTAGAAAGATTTTATGCCAAGTATTGCGCAAAATTGTCCAAATGCTAAGCACAATGCAAACAGCATTCATGCCTCTCTCTGCACCCGCCTGACAAAATGCATGCAGAGTAACCAGAGCTTCACACTACGGTTTAAAGCATCGAATGCCGTGACGACTACAATCAGCGTGGTAGACACGAAGTGCTTAGTTTTTTATATTTAGTTATTGATATATTATGTGTGTTGCTCAAAATTTTTCCTCAATGGTACGAAAGATTTCCAAATTTCGTCTACGATATACATTCATCTATGTTTTTGGCAAGCTTCCTATTTCAGAAGTTGTGAATAGTTAGTGCGGAAGGGATATTACGCTATCTTAGCATTAAAATACCACCAGGATAACCAATAAGGAGCGCAATAAAGAAAAATGATATCAACCTTGAGGTCCCCCTGCGTAGTTACAAAAGCTGTCAAAGAGATATGTCGTAGTATGTTCGCTTTCTGAAAGAGAGAAAGTAGCGCCCAGACGCTTCATGAATAGGGAATGTTTACAGGTGTAATGAAAAGAATAATCCACTAACTGGCCATATATTCGACAACGCGGGTTATATATGCCTTAACGCAGTGCTTCGCAGCCATGGATGTGTTGGGGACCCCTTGTGGATCAGTGGAAGAGGCCCCTTAAGAGTTGAAGGTCCCTTAGACCAGGCAGGGGGGAGGAGGGGGGGGGTGATTTTTTGTGACGATCTTGTGTGGGCTTTTGCCGCGTTCCGGGAGCAGATCGGAAAATTAGAATGAGTCAACAATAAACCGATATCTAATGAATGCGCAAGGATGTAGGGACTTGTGGAAGAGGCAACGTGTCGGCTCCAGACTGCATGCCGCTAGAAGGGATATCACTGCTCTCGTGTCTTTGCTGCTCAATCGTAAGGCACCCGAGATGCTTTGCGTCGCTGCCCCGTTTTTCCATGAAACCATATTAGAATTTCGTCGATTCCGGCGTTAACAAACGCGGCAGACACACTATGTCCCTCTCTCTCATGCGCGTTCTGCGTTTCGGCACTCTTCTCGCATTGTGCTCACTCTGAAAAACAAAATTGGGCATTGAATCTCTGTGATTATAGCTCTCCGAATTGTATCTAACAAGGCAAGTGCTATCGCGTCGCCATTATTGTTTCGTAGTCATTGGTATTGGGAAATCTAAAATTGCTTCGCGCACACCCTGTACGACAATGACGACCGTGCTGACGCCTTGCGGTAGCGCATCATTACGCTAGCGTAATTATGTTTGTCGTCATTTAAAGGCGGTCAATTTTTTGAAAGCACTACACCATATGTTGGTTGCTTACATCCAGTAGTTACTTTATAAACGCCGAATGGATTGCATACATAAAGTTCGGTTTTTCCAATAATTGAAGCTGTGCTCTGAGAAAAAAGTGTCGATGAAAACTTGTCACATATCCTTGCGTCCTAAAATTAATGAAATCGTTGGAGAATTGTTCATCTTAATTGTTCTTCAACATTTCTCACTGAGAAATTTCAGTACTGTTATTGTAGCAAACAATCACTCTGTAACCGCTGGTTTTCAGCAAAACGTCGATGACTGTTATCAGCCTTCTGAGTACTGGTTTAGACATATAAAAACAAGAAGTTCATGTGCACTGCAGGCTGCGTGACCATATACGTTATGGTAGATGTGGTAATATTTTTACCTTTATATACCTATCTTGTATTATGCAATTATTGTTAAAATTTTGTCCTAAATCTCTAAGCAGGTAATTCGTGTATATACTGAATCATACGAAAGACGCCCATATTTTATCACATTAGCGATCAGTAGAATAAATTTCGAAGAAACTACACTTTTTCGCGGTAGGCTGTAACCCCATGCAAAAGCAAGGGATGCCAGAATCGCTACGTGGCCATTAAATAATGTTATTATACTTTCAGCTGGTGCCTTGAAACATTTTTCTGATATCTTGATGCTTGGGATAATAAGATTTAAAAAGTATACACTCTGCGAAAACCTTAAATGTAAGGTTTTTTTTTCCAAAGCCGAATAGAGAGGATTGTGTTGAGTCGAGCAATTCCTAGCTTTCCCATTTAGTGCCAGTGGGCGTCCTATAGCGAGCATACAATTTTCAACACCAAAACTCTACGACACGGTAGGAACATGATATACCCCGTCAGAAAGCTCCTAAGATTCTGTGCATTTAACAAATTGATTACGATGATATTCAACAGTGGGCCGAAACTTACTCGACATGGAAGGACAGGCCGCAAGCAGTCAAGCTGTAAAGCCTGCATGAATTCTTAAACATCTCGAAGGGCCTGTCTGTCAGCACGGCTGCCAATTTTTTGTTGACGACTCGAACGTGCGTGTAGACCACAATATCGCAGACTGAGTCAGGGGGAAAAACTGGAGCCAGTAATGCAGGGAAGCCAACCGAGCATAACAGTGGTGGCGGATCTGCCGTGCTCAATTTTTCTGTACTTGTTGCCGTCGTCGTAGTTGTCGCTTTTGTTGTCGTTGTAGTCGTAGTACTCGTCGTCGTGGAAGTGGGCAACGTACTGGAGGCTGCGTGCGTTGTTTACACAGGAGGAACCATCAGACTTTAATTGCTTCACACTAGCGAGGGTCGGTATTAATTATTTCTCGAAGAAAGATTTACTATACTCGCGGAATTTTTTTCGTGGCTAAATAGTCAAAGCTGAATAGAAGAAAAGCACCCATTAATGTGCAACAGACTACTATAGTCTCTTCAAATATTTTGCGGACCGTGTTATGGGTTATTATTACACTGAGGAAATATTCAAATGATTATAAAATCAACATTTTACTACAATATATATCATTAGAACGTTAGTTGCAATACTTTCTCTGTAAAATACGCTGTGCAAATGTCGATGACTGTGCCATCTGTCGGGAATCTCACCAAGCGTAAGTGCGGTGAGAATGCTATGGCCAACCGCCGGCTTCGGCACGCTTTCGCAATGCGCTAGTATCGACAACGTACGTAGCATGGGATATCCAGAAACGGCGCATTTACGTTCACATAGTATTTAGTGGTGTAAAGGAAGACATTCCTGCGAAGGTGGCAGGTCAAAAATTATTATTTACTGGCTTTCTTGAGTAGCACATTGTAGAACGACAGAGTGGTGGGTAGTCGCATATAATGTTTACTTGCTTCTGAATGCATACACTTGCTGTTACTGATTTGCTGAAGCTGTTTAGTAAGCCACCCTCAAATTCAGCGAACGTTTTGAAAACATTCGCGAGCGTGCTAAGCATACTCGTTTCAGCGATTTCCCGGGTGGTCGTGAGGCCTCCTGGCATTCCATTTGTTGCAACGAGGTGTCCGGGAATGGAACTTCCGATGAGGGCTCTGGTGGATTTGATTGATCGTTCTTTGGACATTTCCCCGAGAGTCTGCAAATATCCCGAAAAAGATGATTTGAGCCACTGTACAGAGCAATTGATGCACAAATATATGGTATGGCTCCATAACATATTCTAGAAACACCCGAAATATTAAGCAGATTTGTGCTGAATTCTTTATATTCAATAAAAGACTTAGAATTGACTGCGAAGAGTTGTGAAAAGCAGTTAGACGCCCTCAAGGTTGCCATCGGCAGTACAAGCACTACGAAACAAAACTTTGATGTAGAAGCCACGAAGGAAGACTGTATAAACGCAGTCTGATTTCTAAGGTTTTTCTCACACATTAGGGCAACGATATAAACCTGAAACGCTTGGAGAACATCCTATCATAAAATAAATCTCAACGGACCCTCATGTTTCGATGTGTTTATATAAGACATAAAACGTTTAGTTTAAGGCACTTGGCTTCGCAGCAGCTTCTAGGTTAATATTATATGCTCATGCTACCAGCTCTTATAAGAAAAATAAAATGTTCGTAATGATATAAATAAAAAAATTCGACAACACACAGAGCACTGTGAACGTGGGAGAATGCGAAAGCCTGATATTGGTATGATTCATGACCATTGATAATGTTTAAACATACTCTATATTTTAGGGTGTATTATTAGTAAAGTGCTAAGCAGTGCTAGGTTGCACGATGCGTATGAGCAATGACTACATAGAACGTAACCACATAGAATTCATGACAGTATATATAAAACCTCTAACATAGGATATAGCACTGTCCAACGGCGAGGTGATGGCATTCGAAGTTTGTGTCATCGATGCCGTCGCCACCGGTATATGATTCAGTGCCCCGCCATCTCAACTGCAAAATAATGCACGCCAGATGCATGCTACTGAGGAAGAGTGCAATACATGCTGCCTATGGTGACAGGAGAGACATGGTCTTATTTTGACCAAGTCCCACAAACTAGCCTGCATGGCCTAAGAGAAGCGTCTGATTTGTGATTACAGTGTCTCGGTGAGTTCGATTATCATCTCAGACATGCTACCGAAGTTGGCAGATCGTGGAAATGTGGCCATAAGGTGTGGTGTCATTGTGTCACTCAAAACAGCCAACCGAACAATGGCCTGCCAATGTCACTTGCCAACTATCCCCTCCCGGAAGTCTGCTCGCGAGGAAGATCGGACAGGTAGGCACACAGGCATGACATCTCCTAGCCTGCGATCCATCGCAGCGGTAATGTGGCTAGCCGCTTTCTTGAAGCGTTTGAACAAAAGGCTTCTGCGGGAGGAATTGCTGCTGAGCGCTTGGCAGGACAAGGGGAAAGGTGTCCAAGCAGTGCGGGCTCTTTGCTCTTCTTTCTGCGCTACCGGACCTGATTCGCGCTTGTAAAGCAAGCTGCTGTGCCTATATATATATATATATATATTTCATATGCTTTCTCCCACATCGTCACCCATCATAATCTTCTTTCTCCCATTCCCCTTCCCCAGGGCACAGAGTAGCAGGCCATATTTTTATCATTCCGGCCAAACTCTCTGCCTTTTCTTTCAATAAATCCATCTGTCTATCTTCCCGGACCTGGAAGGAACAGGTTGATTTGGTTATTGGGTCGAAAACCTGTTACTAGGTCCATTGTAGACTCAGGTGGCTCGGATCTCGAAGTCGAGGGCTCGAGTTGATTTAACCTTGCTTGCAAGGGGTGGGCTGACTCGCTCTACACCACTGCAGGAAGCATGCGAACGCTATCGAGAGGAGTTGAAGAATAGTGAGAGAGGAGAATAGTATGAAAAACTCGAAGGCATACGCTGGGGGAAAACAGTAATGTGACGCCATTTTCTCGTTCTTTGTCTCGATGCGATGCGCCGCCGCAATCGCTGCTCGTCGCGTGGCGTTCACGTAAACCCGGTAGGTTTGAGTCCAGTTGACTCGACCCCAGAAATCGAGTGCATGTAAACCGGACTCATGTCATCGACCTTAAGGCACCGGCCGGGGATTTGCTTTTGTTTCTTTCTCCCATTTTTGTACACGCCGAAAGCCCTTCTTTTAGTGGCGCTAGCATGCTTTTGAGTTAAAAACTTACGTCGTAATTCGTTGGGGTGTCTTCCTTGTTCAGGTGCAAGTCTATAAGGAGCAGCCAGGGGAGAAAAACATCTCAAAAAGGAAATAGTTTCCCATTTCATTTTTTTCTGTCGCTGTAAGGTGCATTATCAGAGGCCGGATGTTTAAGAATCATCTCGGCTAAATCTCAGCAAGCTTTCTAAACAGTCAGAGATTGAAATCCAGTTAAACAGAGAGGACCCTGATGGCTTTTGGCTTGACAGAGCAGTTTTCTAGCCTGCAGTATTTTTTCATTGCAAAGCTGATTCCACTGCTACAACTGCCAAGATGTTTTTTAAACATTGGTTTCAGCCACAGACTGTCAATCCAGACTTTGCAAATCGTGTTGAAGAACAGCACAGTAAAATATTTGCGTCAATATATCATTTGAACAGCTTTCTTTACCGGCCGTGGAAGAAAGCTGCAATGTCACTAGACACTGGTGTCATTTTGCGCTGATGTACGAGCATATTCCCATCTCTAAAGACAAGGAGATTTAGTTCTCTGAGAGGCGCTGAAGTAGCAGTTGCTGTGCGAGTCATGTTTTAAGGACGGTGAAACAAATTATTTTAGGTAAACGGTACATATGAGGAGACATTTCAGTCAGCTTTTTTCCGTTTCCCAATCAAGCTATTTAAGAAGGTAGCTCTGTATTTACTAATAATAGACGTTAGACAATAGGAATAAGGCGAATGCACCACACGACTCTGAACAACGCAAAGCAGATTATGGTTATTGTCTATTTTAACGGCTTGGTTACATTTAGCCACCGGGTCATGTATATTATTCGAATCGAACTAGGTGCCTGTGGTGCGTGGTCGTATTATATCGGCAACAAAAACAAAATTCTAAGGCTTCATATGCATTACGGCTGAAATGTGTGCACATAACTGGGCGAAATTGAATACTTAGTCGCGTTTAGCTCCTCTCTCAATTTTACTGAAGTCCTTTAATTTTTACGATGCCCTAAGCTGATTGCATTAGTTGGTTGTTATTTTATGTGGTTTAACGTTACAAACCGCTTAGGCCGTGATGAACGAAGCAGCTGAGGCCCCCAGAAACTTGGACCAGCTGGGGTTTTCAAACGCGTGCTGACATTGGACAGAACACGGGTGCTTTGTTTTTCGCCTCCATCGAAAAGCGACCTTCGCGGCCGGGATTCTATCCCACGTCCTTCATCTCAGCAGTAGAGTGCCCTACCTCTTGAGCTACCATTGTGGAGCTCCCAAAATTTGAGGCCGTCTCTAATTTTAGGGTGGACTCCCAACACACAGCTACGTTGGCTTTCAGTTCATGTCGGCTTTCCTAATAGGGTGTTATCTCTCACTCTCTACCAAACTCTCTCTACCAAACTCTAGAATTCTCTACCAAGAGAATTCTAAGAGTTGTTCGCTTGCTCCTAACAGAGACAAAAAGATGCCATCAAGACAGACTCCTGGGTTGGCCAACTTTTGTGCCCTTTCTAGTTCAAACCGGATTAGACATACTGGTCTCTGTCGTCGCTCTGATTTGTGACTGAAAGTGGTTCAGTGCCACTGCACTCTCCATAAGCATCGTGTGCAAGTGGTCGCTTTCACAACGTGTGGCAAAGTTAAAAGCAGTTTGCCACAGAAGCAGATAGTCATTGCACAAGCATGCGAAAATTTTATTAACTCTGTCAATTCACACATCTGAATCAGCGGCTCGTTCAATTTCCACGAAGTATATATAGGCCCCTCGCAGGACATACTTATTAAAGTAAAGCAACTTTCAGCTATGCGCCTTTTCTAAATGCAACTTGCGAAATCACTTGACAAATCCATTAATAATAAAGTGTATTATTTTTGAGCGTATGTCATGAAAGTAGCACGGAAATCTTATGATTGCATAATCTTCGTTAATTGCTAGCCTAAGTGAATGGTGCATAAAATTAACAGAATAGAACGTACCTTCTGCAATCGCACCAGAATATAATAGCGCAATCACACAGGCAATGACCAGGCAGAGTGAAGTGGTGATGAGGCAGCAACTGATGATAGTTTGATTGCGCCTAAAACCTCTTCATGTATGTACATGCGAACAAAAAGGAAACAAATCGATGTCTTTGGTAAACAGCATGTGCTATTCAAGCAATTACCTAAAACGGCGATTTATTTTCCAGGTTAAACCTATAAAGGAAGCTAGAATGCACTGAAACTCTGAAACGCCTGAGTATTATTTATATTTTCGATGTTCATTATTTTAAAATCAGCTGTGTCACAGTTCGGCCTTAGAAGTAAAGTAAACCATTAAATAAAGAAGGAATGTCAACACACTGTTGCTGGTAACCGAATTTTTGAATTCCATATGTCGTGAGACTTGCTCGACTAGATCGGCTAGAGATGCTTTAGAGAACCATTCTGTTTTGAAGCGTGTTTCTTTTGTGCGTGAATTACACACAGTCCATGAGCGCCACCGAAAAAATTATACCGCAGGTACAGAATCCTGTACTATAGGGTGGCTCAAGATTTGCATTAGCAGTAGACGCGACGGCGTTTTGGAAGCTTTTCTCTGTGCGCATTACTTTTATATTTTATTTTCTCCTTTTAGCCTTTTTTTGGTGAAACGAAAAGCACAGCATGTATCAAATATCGGTGGGCACCTGCCATTATCTGCATTTATTGAGGTACATTGCCCTCGGTTCGAATCCTTATCACTAATTAGTTTCCAATTATCTGATTCCTTTTAAATCTGAAGTGAAATGATATGGCACCGTAAGCAGAAAGAAAAATATTTTAATACTTTAATAATTTGCTTTATAGGAAAGGAAAGGCGCTGCCACACTTCTCCGCGGACTCCCTACCTACGCTGCAAGGAAACGGAGGAAGCTGGATGTGAAAGTGGAAAGAGAGAAAGAGCTACCGTAGTTTTGGCCTGTGGAGTAATTTCGACCACCTTTAATGTGTATTGACATCCCAGAACACGGTTGCCTCTCCGTTTCGCTTTCATCAAAACGCACCCACTGGTGGTCGGTTTTCAACTCAAGTATTGCGGCACAGTAGCTAGGCGTCTTAACCACTGAGACACCGCTGTGTCAATATTTTGAAACGCTGTTAATTGCGTGGGAGCTATAGTGCAGTTCCATCGGTCGGCAAGGCTTTTCAGCTATAGTATATACAGCTCCTTCGGTCAAAAAGTAGCCGTCGTCGTATAGTAGTACGAGTCGTGTCGGAATAAACAAGGGTGTGTAAAAAATCGTATAATGTAATATCTGTTCCTAGTGATGTATTGGTAATTTTAGTGTGATAGGCGATCACTTTTTAACAAAATCAGTTCAGAGTTGTCGAAGTGTTCACAGTAGAAACTAATGCTTGATGACGGTAATTAAGTATATTTAGAAAATAATTTGTTCAAGTCGTTCATAAAATAAATTGAAGAATATAATGATATATCTCGAAAGGTGACCAACTGCTCCGAATGAAAAACTCATGTTTGCTGATGCTAAGTATTGGTGTGCGAAAAATTCAAGTAAAAATAAAATACCATATATTTCATATTTCAATTTTACTTGTAAACACAGAAACGATCAAGTTGACCAGCAAGTAGATCCAAATGGGATTAATCTGATAAGACGCCACTTCGAACAAAGAACCATTGAGTAAAAATTCTTATACGAAATAACGTGCCTGCCTTTCAATCAAGTTGGTGATTCATCAAGCAGACATCTATGAAGACGTCCCAAAAACCGCCTAGTAATATAGGGCTAAATAAAGTTTTTCCTCCTCCTCCTCCTCCGCAATGAAGTAGGAGGCTGCTTTGCGATAGCCTCGCCGTGGCGGAGCAGTGATTACGGCGCTCGACGCCTGTGCCAAAGGATGCGGTAATGTAGGTCACGGCGGCTGCTTTTCGATAGAGGTGAAAAGCTAGGCGCCCGCGGGCTGTGTCTAATCAGTGCATGTTAGGAACCCCAGATGGTCGAAATTTCTGAAGCCCTCTACAACGCCTTTGTTGTTGCTGTTGTTGTTGTTGTGGCGGTAGGAAGATGAAAGGAAAGTGCGCAGGCCTGCTACTTGCTCTGTAGCTGAGCTACCTCCACTGCCTCGTATGTACAGAAGAGGGCGACGAGAAGGTGAAGCGTGGATGTTCCTAGCCCTACGGGGTTGAGACGGTATACGTCAACGCCGCTTGCGACGGGGGCTAGCCAGCCACCAAATTTTTATCTGAGAATGCGCCTTTACCTTCCTCTGAACCAATTATTATTATTATTATTATTATTACTATTATTATTAATATTATTTTTATTGTAGACCGTCATTGCACCCGCCACCGCTTAGGTGGTGGACGACGGCTGTCGCGGCGTGCGTTTTTCTCTCCCTCTTTTTTTTTCTTTTTCCTCTACTTTCTCCCTTCTGTCTGTTGTTGTTGTGGCTGTAGGAAGGAAAAGAAAATGAACGGGCCTGCTACTGGCTCTGTAGCTGAGCCACCTCTAACTGCCTGATTTATTTATAGGAAGGAAAAGGCGCGGTAACTGTCTCACTTGTTTTCTGTGGACACCGCAACTGCGCCGTAAGGGAAGGGAGGAAGGTGGGAGTGAAAGTGGAAAGAGAGAAAGAGGAACCGTAGTGGAGGGCCACGGAGTAATTTCGACCACCTGGGGATCTTTAACGTGCGCTGACATCGCACAGCACACGGACGCCTCTTCTTTTCGCCTCCATCGGAAAGCAGCCGCCGAGGTCGGGTTCGAACCCGGGTACTCCGGCACAGTAGTCGGGCGTCTTACCAGTACGCCACCCCGGCGGGGCCCTCCACTGCCTTGTGCGGACAGAAGAGAAATTAGAGAAGAAAAAGAATAGGGAGAGAAAGACGCGCGCCACAACAACAGCCGTCATCCACCACCTAAGCGGCGGTGGGTGCAATGACGGCCTACAACAGATAAAAATTCGGTGGCTGGCTAGCCTCCACCGCAAGCGGCGTTGACGTACCGTCCCAGCCTCGTAGGGCCAGGAACAGCAACACGTTTCCGTTCTGTCTGCACGAGGCAGAGGAGGTGGCTCAGCAACAGAGCCAGTAGCAGGCCCGTGCGTTTTGTTTTCCTTCTTCCTACAGCCACAACAACAACAGAAGAAAAATAGAGAAGGAAGGAAAAAGAAGAGGGAGAGAAAGACGCGCGCTGGAACAACAGCCGTTGTCCAGCACCGAAGCAGTGACGGGTGCAATGACGGCCTACAACAGATAAAATTCGGTGGCTGGCTAGCCCCCGCCGCAAGCGGCGTTGACCTGCCGTCCCAGCTCCGTAGGGCCAGGAACTGCCACCCTTCGCTCTCTCATTGCCTGAGTCGCTTTTGAACGTCACACTCCATTAGCCTAGCTACATCTTGACAGGGATTCGAATTCATGCATATATATACCTCTACTTGAATTCCGCTAATTGTAAGTGTGTGCGTCCATCGAGACGTGTGGCTGATATTGCGCCTATCTTTCCCCAAACTCAACTGAAGAAAGATTCTAAACATTCAAGGAATGAATTTCCAGTGTTAAATTTTAAACGCGCTGCCATGTCTACAGTTAAAGCGAAGCGTCAGCGTGTTCCCTAATTTTTGCTTGCTATTGGTTTTAGCATTTAGCGCGAAAAATTACCTGATGATTGTTCTGGAAAAATAAATCAAATGCAGTGTATGCATGCTATTTATGAACTAACTGGCAAGCACAGACACAACTACACGAAGGAAAGATCGCCGTCGCAATAAAATTGATATCGGCATGCGATTGCAGACAAACTAGACACAATACTAAGGGTCCTCTTTCTCTCTTTCCACTTTCATTCGCAACTTCCCCCTTCCCTTACGGCCCTGTTCAGGTGTCCACAGAGCAAGTGGGACCGATACTGCGCCTTTCCCTTCTTGTGAACCAACATTATTATTAGTTCTTCCTAGCGAGTGACCCAGAATATGCAGTGTTGACGTGTCGCATAAGCGATTCACTTTTCGTGCATGCGCTCATAATTAAAATAAAAAAACACAGCACTACTTACGATGTTGTTTCTCCTGCCGGAGAAGAAGTGTGAACTGTATCAAAAACACTGCAACAGCAGCAGGGGTTGACTACTCCTGATAGCATCTCTAGTGAAGCACATAAGGACGACCGGAAAACACAACCGTATGTAACACGGATTTCATATTATGTATAATCATATTCTCAGTGTAGTGCCAAAGGCGGGGAAGATTTTTTTGTGAAGCTTGCAAAATTAGGCGGAAAATTTTTGAAGTCGCGGGCTTTGCCAGCGGTTATATGATACAGCTTGGCAGCGCAATCGCAGATCTAGTTCATGGCGGGGTTCTGCACTGCATAACCATGTCCTGCCCTGCGCTGTTTTCAACTAGGATGCAGGCCAGCCATCACTTATAGTAGATGTTCATGAAACTTGTGCTAAACCTTGTTCTTGTACAAGGCAGGATGCTAAATTATCAGTCAGTGTGCGAAGCAAACGTCGAAATCTTTGAATGTACACTTTCCTCTAAAAATAAGTACCCTGTTCTTGAGTTAATATATGGCGGTAATGAAAGCTATTGATAGGACAAGCTTTCTCGACGTGTTTAGGTTGACTAAAGCTGAAGCTTAATTTCTTATGGAGAAAATATGACAGATTGCTGTTCTTCATTTGTGTTTTTTAAACGTGAAAACCTTCTTGGATCATGCATGGCTTAAACAGAACCTGTCATCACAGCGTATCAGCATTGAACTGACACTCAACAAAAACATTTCGCCATCACCAGGAGTCGACCCACCATACGAGCAGATCAGCTTCCTTTTCCCATGTGCTAGAACACTGAGGATAGTATCGTCACAGCCCGTTGGCTAATGTAAAACCGAAAAGCACATTCGCGTTTTGCAGAAAACCTCGCCGTACGTTTCCATCAAGTTCGAACTGCAACACAATCTCACTCGTTCATTGAACATCGCCATCTACATGTAGCTCCATCTGCGTGCCGCTCCATCATTCAACCTAAGTACCTAAGTATATGCGCTCTGGTATAGCGAGGCCGAATTTTGCCAGCGTAGTTTCGGGCGAATATATCAGGCGGCGTGATAGTACTGGCAATACCTTTGCATTACTGCGCCTAAACAGATTTAAATGCACCTGTAGAAGTTTTGCGTCCGTTCCTGCCTTGTATATATAAGAGATAGTGGCTTCCTGGGAAACAGAGCTCTTTAATATTAGTCGCTACAAAACTTCACATAGCACCCCTGCATCCAAAAACGGTGGTTTTGATCAGTTTTGATGAGTATTGAAGGAATAGTGCATTTACGAATAATGCCGGAACCCGCGGCCATTGAAATAAATTGTTGTGCCCCAGTTGCAAACTTTCCCATGGTTGATAAATGCGTAACACCTGGAAAATAACTTGATGATTTCCACCAGCGAAAATTCTTAGCCACAACAGACGTAGGGGTAATTAATTCTGGAAAGAGGAAAAAAGTGTTCAAGAAGGCAAAGATGGCTATAGCAGAAGCCTTCTATTGACCGCTTCTAGTAGTCGTGACAAATCATCGGCACCCGAAAGGACGTAATAAAATGTCATTTGTGAAGCGGAGTTTCCCAATCGGTATGATCCAAAAGCTCTACTGAGAACAAACGCCCGCCCATGGGAACTAACTGAGCAAATATTAAAGAAAAGCGGAAGGACCACCGCTGCCATGCTGCACTTGCCTAAAGTGGTTTCCTGCGTGGTGTATCCAGTGCCTGCGAGTGATAACATAGGCATTCTATCAGTACACTTTATTCACCAGCACCCTATGCAGGTCAAATGTGCATTAATTCACTAACCGTAAGAGGTGTAACCCGTCGGTCCTGCTTGTCCGGTGTATTTGCTGTCACCTGTGAGGAAGTAGAGTTATCCCCATGAGTACCACATAAAGTACACATTGCAGTTTTCCAGAAATATTCATACGCTAGAAGCCCCTGAGGAGAGAATGTAGTCTGGAAGTCGAGTTATGCGTCTCAATGACTGCACAGACTTTACCAGCTAGGCGACATCACAGGAAGTGGTAAAGATTATGCTACAGATCCGGAGACCAGTCGTAGCCGCCGATGAGTTACCCGCCCCTTGTGTTTGAGAAATACTCACATATGTTTTGCAGATAATGACATTATTTTGAGGAGAAAACCGGTGAGCGTATATTTTAAACGGGTTATAAGAAATGCGCACTGAATTAAAATAACACAAATACATACCTTTGAAACATGACCATCTGTTTAGTCGAGTTATTAAAATACGCATTAAAATTTCCCATTAGCACTTTGACATCTTGATCGCAATAGTGATTTATTTATTTATGGCACTGAGTTTGCCACATGCCATAAAATGTGTTGTTGGAGTCACAAAAATGGGTGGAGTGCATCCATGTGTAAGAAGTCACATAAACTGCGTGCATAAGTGTTCTTCGTTATCCATAAGTCAAAATATTCATATATCACAATAGTGAGGAAAATTGAAGCAGATCGAAAGAATTAATATCCAGTACATGGAGTTAGGAACACCCAAATAGAGTAATGAGTACTGTTGAACATAGAGCGTCGCAGTTGATAGGCTAATTGTATTCCTTTTTCGTGCACTGTAGCGGAGCATACCTCACAAAATCTTCCTAAATTGCTCATTTCGCGTGCTCACTTAAAACATCTACACAATTTTCCGAAGTTGTGGAGGGCGCTGCCATATTGTGCGCTTGGTTACTCTCGTAGCACAGGAAAGAGTTGGCGACTCTTCCCCTTAATAGCCCAGTCAAACCGGTTTCTATGAGGGTCGTAAAAAGACATCCTGCCCATTTAGAAAGATGAGCTTATTTCCTCTACAGCGGCCGAGGAAGGACTAAGAGGGATCTAGTGATTCTTACATGTGACGGCTATACAAAATATGGATTAAAAAGCGAGCACACTTTGGGGTGTTCATGCCGTAATTTTGATATATTTTCCAGGACCAGGGCTTTGGCAGCCGATCAGTTAACAAAATGGAAAATGAAACTGACTTAAAGCATTTAACATGCTGTCAAAGCTGAAGCAGGGCTACTTTGTACAGGCGAATTCTTTCTCTGGTAAATATTCCAATTAATGACATGATACAAACTCAAGGCGACTTTAATGATAATAATGATTCTTCTTGATAATTAATCTCTATGGTCACAATAAAAAATCAGTGAAGGGAACTGAGAAAATTTCTTAGTGCATATAAACCGAGACTGTCGACGGTTGTTAGAAAACGGTTGTCGCGCCTTCGAGAAGGCCGCTTCTCGAAGGCGCGACAATTCATGGGTACCCAAAAAGTGCTTATTAAAGGTAGTCACTTTTTCAAAAGTTGTTTACCAACTGGTATGATCCAAAAACTCTGCTGGGAACAAACGCCTTTTTAAAGGAAGTAATAGAACAAGGTTAAATAAAGGTGGGTTGAACACAGCTGCTATGGTGCACTTGCCTGTAGTCGTTTTCGGCGTGGTGTATCCAGTGCCTGCGAGTGATAACATATGCAATCTATCAGTACGTCTTATTCTGCAGTATTTTACAATGGTCGACAGTGCAATAATTCACTAACCGTAGGGGGGGTAGCCTGTAGCATCCGCATATCCAGGGTATCCGCTGTAACCTGTGCAGAAATAGCGTTGTTAGCATGAGCAGCATACAACCCCAGTGAAAAACCCCTATGAGTCACAATAACCTCATACAAATTCTCATACTAAACTCGTACTAAACGCATACAGATCTCATATAATCTCATACTAAACTCATTCATCATATGAGAAATATATGAGTATTAATGAGATTTGTATGAGTTTTGCATGAGAAATTTTTATGGGTTATTGTGACTCATACGTTTTTTTTTACTAGGAAAAGCGCACTTTGTACTGTTCTTCATGGAATATCTGTGCACTAGCAACGTCTGAGGAGGGGATATAGTCTGATAGTGAGTCTAATCGCCTCGTGATTTCATAGGCGTTTCCGAGTAGGCGACGTGGAAGGAAGTAGTGAGAATCATGCTACAGAGCTGGAGACTATAGTCGTAGCCACTGATGAGTTGCTATGTATAAACTGCTGGGAAGGAATTGAAGACTGAACTTTTGGAGACTTTTTGTTATGCACCGTTACCCGCCCTACGTGTTTGATTGAGAAATACTAAAACATGTTTTGCAGATAACCGTAGTGCTTTGCGGAGAAAACTTGGGAGAATTTGTTTAGAAGGAGTAAATGCGCTCTGAATTAAAATAGCAAATATACCGCCTTCTTTAACGCAATCATCTATTGAAGTTAAGTTATCAAAATACACAGGAATATTACCAGTAGCACTTTGAAACCACGGTCACCATGTCAGAAGAACCTGAATCAATCGAAAGTGTAATTATTCAGTTCTTGCAGTTAGGGAGGTGAACCCTAATAAAGTAACGAGTGCTGTTGAATGTAAAGTATTGGAGTTGATACCCTAATTGTTCTCTTTCGTACACTTATGCTGATACCACATAAAGCCCTCCTAAGTTGTTCATTTCAGTTCTTCACTTCAGTCCTGTCTACAAAACTTCGCTAAGGGTTCAAAGGCGCTGCTATATTATTGTGCGCTGGGTTGCCTTCATCAACCCAGAAAAGGGTTCACGACTGTCCACTTTAACAGCCCAGTAAAAAGTACATCGTGTTCATTTAGAAAGATGACTTATTTTTCTTGCAGTGGCAAAGGAAGGAACTAAGTGTCATCAAGGGATTTTACACATCAGGCTATACTAAACCTGAATTCAAAGTCCAGCTCAATTGGTGTGTTCATGCTGTATTTTGATATATATTGTAGGACCGCTGCTTTGGCGTCTAATCTGTTAAGGAAATGAAAAGTAACTTTATATTTAATGTACAACACACTGACTTGAAGCGGTCAACATGGCGTCAAAATTCAAACTCGGCCACTTTGCGCAGCACAATTTCTTTCTCTGATAAATATTACAATTGATCAGACGATACAAAATCAATGCGATAAATAATAATAATTCTTCTTGATATATAATCTCGATGGTCACAATACAAAGCTAGTGAAGAGAACTGAGAAAAGGCCATAATGCATTCAAACCGAGGCCTCCTACAGTAGTTAGAGTTGTACAAGCGAGCGAACCTGAGAGAAACTCAACTAAATTCAGTGACTGACCACCTCTGGTTGCTTCGTTAATATATTTGACGCGACTATGCTGCTATGGTTAAATAAAAGCAAAACTCGACACGTTCAGCACCCCTTTTATTGGAATAGTTAGTCTAAACATGAGTAAAGAGTTCATTTTCTTGCAAAACCAAAATGACGAAAGCATCTCAATCTCTAAAATAAACCAACAAAAAGTGGTCACTGAGTCCGTTTCGAAAATACGCCGAGAGGGGTGGTTGGTTTATTAGGTTTAACGTGCCAAAGCAACTAATTCTATGAGTGAGGGCGTAGTGAAGGGCTCCAGAAATTTCGGCAACCTGGGGTTCTTTAACACCGAGAGGGAGTACTTGAAAATCACTTGAAGATTGAGCAAGCCAAGCCTACGGGGAGAAACTGAAGCAGAGGGTGCATTTAGGGACGTGGTAAGAAATATGGCAACGCCGTATAAAGCGCATTAATAATCATTCATTAAAGCAGGGCCTGATTATTTGTCTCATTTGTCTACTATGCGATTTTACTGGTGCGTTTGAAATGCCACTTTCTTTACTGAAATTCAAGGAGGGCTAGTTTATTGTCTGCATTCAGTTGACTTGTAGTTTTTTTTATATCATGAGGTACGCTCGCAAAATCTCTTAACCCTAGCCATGGACCTTTTTCTCGGGCCGAAAAGAAGGCGAGACTAAAGCTTACTCATTGCTGAGGTGTGCAGTCACAGTAGGGTGCAGTAGGGGGCAGTCACAGTGCAGTAGGGGTAGGTAAAGTCGAAGAATGTGTCTCTCCACTGGCGGACAAGGAATCAACAACTCACGAATCTTGCTTTGAACTGCGAACCCAACGAATCATGAAATCGTCTTTCTCACTGGCACGAGGTAATGGTGGTACCCTAAACTTCTTCACCCTCTACCGGTCGTGAAATCAGTTTTATATAAGCAAGGGGCACAGTCGTATAATTTAGAGACGACTAAATTTATAGCAGCCTGTACCGGAATCTGCCAGGTGCCACTAAGTTCAAAGATGAGAATGTTGAATTGCCTGTCCATAATGTCATGAGTGAATCCCAGATTGAGTGACCAAAAATCTTGCAGAAGCAGAGAGTTAAGCAGTTAAACGCAATATATATTAAGAAGTATCCGCATCCCTTTGATGGACACAGGGTGCAGAAAAAAAACCCTCTTTAAATGGTGAATGGTTGCTTCTAATCATGCGGACTCAAATTTTTAAATTCTGAAATTGTAAAAAACGACACAGCGTCATTCCTTTCTTTACGTGACTTGGATCTAATATAAGCTTGGCTTAAATTTCGATTATATGTATTTTCACAGTTCACAATTTTTATGCTCAACTGCTGTCTTGTCTAGTTTAGCGTTTTCGTTCCAGTTTTAATTCCACTTTAATGCCTATGTTTCCAACACATTCCTATCTTTACAACAAGAAGTTTGAGAGTCACAAGGTAACTAAAATGTGTAAATTGAAAAATGGCTATATAAACTGCCGCGTGATGATTTGCACAACGGTTCAAGTTCGACGGTGGTTCACCAGTATGAAAACATTATGCGATGGCATCTTTGTCCTTTTCACTATGCTTTGTTTATTTATTTTTTATAATTAATTATGAAGGGAACAAGAAAATAACAAACAGTGTTATGATGAAAACACTTCCTACCCACCTGCCATTGAAACTGAACCAACGACCTCAGAATATCGCGTTCGGTGCTCTTACCGATTGGGATACACGACGGCAGTCCAACCTTGTGCTTCTTCGGTATTATTGTTGCTTGTTACCGAACGTTAAGTGTTCACGAGCGCCAGCTTCATCCGCAGCTGCGGAAATGGAACGTCCTGTATACAGCTAGTGTAACGTGGAACGTGGTGTAATGGTTTCAACAATTTCAGTAGTCTTTATAATGACAAGTACAGTCCGCACAAAAGCCAACTTTAAATTTCGCCGTTGACTTTCCTGTACGTGAGCGGCTGCAAAATCATTCTGCTTCCCCCAGTTATGTTTTTGGGAAATCATTGGCTCTTTCGATGACGCCTTTCACTACAACTTTTACTCGTGTGAAAATGTTTAGTGCGTAGCAATACTAGGTGCAATCACATATTTCGCCGATGCATATTGTCATTCCACCGAAAACAGCAGCAACGGAAGTGTCGGCGGTGTCATACTTCTGCGAAGTGGAACGCGTTCTTAGTGCCACACAAGAGGCACTTGCATATTCAATGATGCGCATTCCTATTTATTTTAAGTGTTACTGAGCACGTGAGCATACACATCAGCCTCCAGGGGCTTTATCATGCACCTGGTTCACTCTAGAAAAATTGTTAGCCTGATAACGCACTAACGAAGACGCATGGGTACCTTTAAAACACTTCAATCTACATTTGTTTCGACGGGAAATTTCGAAATGAATACTTTTTAGTGACCAGAATCTCTAAAAAAGATATAAAATTTGTGGGGCTCAAATGCAGGGCCGATTCACCTCGAAGCCATGGCTGATGATTTCGACTGAGTTTCATCCTCGCCGTTGGCAGGTGCTAGCTTGGTGCTTCAGAAATAGCGCGCTTGAAACCATGCAGGTAAAAGAATGAAAATTGCCAAGGAAAAACTATCTCAAGTGCTCTCTAAAGCGCTGACAACATATATGCGCAATATGGTCGGCTTTTTTGCGCACGTTATTCTATCATGACTGAAATTCCCGCCCGAAATGACATCAAGTCAGATTTCACAATCACAGAAAGCCTACTGTCCGCTTCGTATCACTCCCATTTTTCTTGCTTCTAACTCCCTATACCATGCCCACGTATTTCTGCTAGCCGACACTCACTTACTTGAGAACGCGATGGTAGATCGGAGCATGGGCTGGAACAAGCTTTCTGTTTATTTACTTTTTATTTTTGCTTATAATATGTCACTATCAAAGAACAATACCTCAAGCCGTCTCTCCATTTTATTTTCCACACCTTCGAGCACCACGTTCATCAATAAGTCTTCGTAGGGGTATTTCTGCCCTGTATTTCTGCGTTGCCTTGTTGAGAAATGTAACGACGTAAATGCCACTACATGCAGCATTGCTCACCTCGGTTAGAATAGGACCTTTTTTAGCGCTATATATGTGACGATTCTTTTTGTGCGACTACATCAGTCAACGTCCAGGTCATAACTTCTTTTCAGGGCTCTTTCTTTTCTTCTAAGCATCCGCCGAAATACACCATAAGAAAGGATTTGATGCTAAAATGGCGAGAATTGGGCCTAGTTGGTTATTCATATTGGTTTCAGGCAGGCAGGCACGAAGTTCCTGTGGTGTTCACGGCACCCAAAAAGCTATCGGGGTTGTGCGCAAAAATAAACAGACTCGATGAGACACCCAAACTACGTTGCACCACCAACCATGAGAGGAAACACGTAGAATGCGATACAGGCGTGGTTTATTCCATCCCCCTCTCATGCGGATTGAAGTATGTCGGCCAAACGGGTCGGTGCATAAACAAAAGGCTAAATGAGCATGCTAACAATTGCAAATCAATCGCGCATCCAGGGAAGCTGGCTACGCATTGCCAGCACTGCAAATGTAAGCCTCAATTTGAAAAAACCGCTGTTATTTCGCATTCTGATAATAAAACCGAAAGAGAGATCACAGAAGCGTTTGAAATAAAATCCGTCGGGGCCGATATGTGTATCAGCAACGTGTCACTGTCGTTGTCTGCGAAAGAAGTTGATTTGCTTAGATTATCGCGATGAGTGTGTCTAGTTGTATGCCTTTGTTACCTGCGATGATTGTTTTCTCATGTTTCCTCGTTGCTTATGTTTGTTTGATGACGACCACGTTTTGTGTATAAAATGACTTCCGTTTCATCCATTAAAATCAGTTGTTAGTTCGCGCTCCGTGGTGTTTGTCTTTTCTGTTGTTTAATGTGTTAGCGCGGTGAAACCAATAGGATTTGATGGCATGATGATCAAACTGGCTCAGCAGTTTGAAAGTTAAAATTTCAAATGTTTATGCAGCTCTTGTTTTTGGAATTATAAATACGTTGAGCGTTAGTCATTCTCATCGTCCCTAATTTGCGAGTTTTCGAGATAGCACGCTTCCCAAGACTTTCCACATATGTACAGGAACCATGTTGTGATTGAAATTACCGAGCGTGCAGGTGCCGCCGTTATGGCCATATCTTGTCCTAGAGGACTTGCAAAAGCGACAAACGTGACTTGGGTTTGTTTAACAGGAACAATGGTTTATACAAGACGGTAACAAAATGTTTATCTGCGTTCACACGCTGTTACAGTCAAAATAATTCCTATTACCAGCAACTTATATGAACATTCCTAGCGTTCATGGCACTGTTGGAATGTGTTCTCGAAATCATCTTTCCGGAACGTATCAAGCACGCTCTCCGATTCACGCTGCATGTCCATAGTGACGTTAACAGAAGTTGCCTTGAACTGCAACGTCACCTTTTGGCATAAGGTGAAGACTTTAGGAGCTCGATCTGGCCATAAAGATGAGCGCAGCAAGTGGATTCATATTACAGGGCTCTATAACAGGGTGTATTCCCGTCGTATAACCATCTATTGTTCGCTTGCCACAGATTCAGTCACTTTCGCTGAACAAGCTCCCTCAGAAATGCTAAAATATGCCATTCGAACGCGATATTGATGGATGAAGGAAAGGTTCTTGGTGCACAGTGCCGCAAAATGTATAAAATGCTATGAGCCAGCACTCGGCCAAGATGCAGAACCACATCTTCAATTTTGTGGCAATAGGGATCATGGGGTTTTCAGGGGTGTTCTCCAGTCTCACTACCAAGTCACACCGGAGAGCACAACTTTCGTCGCCAACCGTAACGCTGGATATGTCATACCGCGACAATGGCAGATCATTTGACAGACTTGTAGTCGTGTTCGTTCTTCTCTGTGACATCATCGCCAGACAATCTTGCAGCATAATAGCGCATGTTCACATCATACGTGAGGGTTGCATAGACTTCTCCGCGTGCGACCTTGAAAATAGCAGTAATTATGACATTTTTTTTTCCTATAGTCATCAGGTCACTAAACTGATGGACACCTCTTGCAGGGTGAGTTTCGTGAAGGTGCTCTCATGCGGGATCTCTGGGGGTGTTGTAGGGATGTTGTGGCTCTTTTGGATCAAGTGCACTGCTCAAAACAGCTTGCATGAGCCACTGCGAATTTCCCGAAACTTGCCGACGCAGGCCAAATGTCTTTGGGGCAGATTTTCAAGTTCAACGTTCGACTTCACATTAGCTTTTTGTTTACCGCACTGACAACGACGTAACTGCACACAGATCACAGCACAGGACAAAGAAGCGACCCGGGAAAAACCGCGACCGGGAAATGCGACAGTGTTTGTAGCCTTCTGTAGTACTCTTTTGGTGTGTTGAAGCATGTCAAGAGACATTTTTATCAGATGAAATAGGGTCAATTCCATTCGCAGCGAACGTTTGCTAGTATTGAGAACGGATTGCTACGGTCATTATCAGCATCATCAGCCTGATTATACCCACTACAGGGCGAAGGCTTCTCCCATATTTCTACAATCAACCCGGTTTTGTGCTAGCTGCATCCACTTGACCCCTGCGAAGTCTTTACCTCATCCGCCCTCCTAACTTTCTGCCGCCACCTGCTACGCATTCCTTCCCTTGGTTGAATTGCCTGAATTGCTGCGGTAGTCTGTTTCAAACCGTGACCGACCTCTAACTGAACGCAGACTCTGCTTGGTATTGCATGTTGGCCTATTGGAAGCACTCAATTCTGAGAGTTATGTGAGTCGTTCATGGGAAGGTTGCCCGAATTAAATGGCTCGGCTGAATGGCGGGATAAGAAATAGCCTTTCGCCCTGCACTGGGTCTTGTGAAGCTGATGAAAGGGATGTCGGTAATGTTATGAGGCCAACAAGCAGTAATTGTACAGCGTGAATGTAATAAAGGAGGTTTTAAAGTTTACACAAGCATTTCTTTATAAGCCATGCACAGAATTAGTTTTGCATCGAATGCTTGATTTCAGAATCATGGCGCCCTCAACACGCTACCACCATTCCTTCCATTGCAACTGAATACTGAAGTTGTTTTGTCTAGATATAGTGTCTAACGTCCAAAAATGACTCTGAGGATGAGAGACGCCTATTGGAGGTTGGGGGGATAGCAAAATACACAGGTGGCATGCTTTCAGCCTAAATCGAAAACCAACCTCTGCAGCCAGAATTAAGTCACGCATACTTGATTTACGTGAGCCCCATAACCACACAGCCACCACGGTGTGGCAAAATTTGGTTTGTATGAGACGGCAAACGCTTGTGAGGACACACTATAGCAATTCAATTGCGCCAGAAAGTCCATTCTATAAGTTATTGAAAGAGGAAGAAGCATAATGGACTCTTAGGAAACACTTTTTAAATGCGAAAGCTTTTCTAGGGGCATGGGATGAATTCTCTTGCACGAGAGTTGTGCGCGAGATTTGTCCGCGAGATCTATCATATTCCGCGACATTCCGCGAGTTGTGTTCTCCATGTCTAGAATTGCGGCCATCTACAATCCCACACTTGAACTCGCGCCAACGAACGCCAAGCGACCGGAGAAATGGTGTGCCGTGCATACTCACACTTCCCGGAGAAAGTGCGACCGTTCCCTTTTCTTTCTTGTAAAGTAATTACAAATATATTCAGTAATGCAACGAACGTCGATGAGAGGAAAACGATGAAAGGCAAATTATATAGCAGAGGAAATATAGGCTTTCGTCATTCTCGTCGTAAGAGAGATCTAAGGAGGTTGGAGGTTAAGAAGGGGATTGGAGATTACGTCTGAAAATGATAAACTCAGAGCTTTAAAGGAAAGAAAAAATACTATTTATTATTTCAGAAACGATACCATTTCATCCTTGTGACGCTTCTGGCGATGGTTTATTGTCTTGAGTAATTGCATCCTTCAAGCTGTCAAAAGTTGCAAACAGGAGAAAATCTCTGCAACAAACGATGGAGCGCTCAGTGCGCGAAGACAAATACAAATATTCATTGTACAGCGAATGCCTCGATTTTTGTTTCTTATTTATATGAAGTACCGCATCTGACAATGAAGAGATTCACGCGGTAAAAAGTTGTGCGTAAAAACGATAGGCCATGTTCAGAAACGAGTAAAAGATTACATCAGCACATTGCCTTCACGACAATAATTGAGTACATACAGATGTTCGCTCAAGGGCAGAAGCCAATACTTTTACACTGAAGCAAAAACGGTAAATGTCACTCATACGCCATTCCCTAATGTTTTAGAATATTCGCGATCTGAGCACATATTGACTTCTCCTTGCAAACATTCTTTGTGGTTTTTTATGCGCTTCTCAACTTACAGATGTGTGCTGTTTAGGTATTGTGCAAGGTGATGTGCAGTGCAGGGGCAGTTTCAGGAATGCTTTATGCATAAATGTTGAGCATCAGTTCCGCATGAAGCAGAACTGGATCTTCACATTGTGGATATCTAGCATTTAAATGCTGAGAATTCCCTCTCGTATTAGCGGCTTATCCTTCTGATTCATTTGAAATTATGTTAATGGGGGTTTTAGCAAAAGCCTTCTTCCCCGTCGTTCTTGACGGGTGCGCATAAAGTAGCTTCTCACACTTTTTCTCATTTCCTTCTTCAGGTTTATAAAAGCGAAGCTTACTAGGCTATATCGCCATCGAAGTGTAGACGAAATTTGTCTGCCAATATGCCGTCGCAGTTGAAGTCATCGTTTGGATTTACCCATTGATAAAAAATCGTCCTTCGCTGGAAATCGAACCAGTACCCCTATGAGCATCAGCCAAGAACACTATCCAAATGCGTCACATCTTTCACACGAGGAACGTATTTCTCTCTGTCTAGTTTTCCTGCCGTCTCTAAGGCGACGTAGGAGTCGCAACGACAACGGCTTCACCCCGACTGCAGTAGAAGCATAAGTGTATCACGTGAGAAGGACAAGTGAGAGTCAACTTGCATAAGAAAGTCACTTTGCTATAAGAAAATTCACGAGAGAGGAGCGAATCAGTACCTCCAATCCTACACTTGCTGGAGGTCTGCAAAGAACGCGCCTTAAGGAAGGCACGGGAGGAGCGACGGTGTGCCATCCAATCCCTTACTTTCGGGAGCGCTGGAAAGAATGCACGCGAAGGAAAGAGAATTTCCAGTGCTCTCACGAGCCGCTGCCAACGCGACCAAAAAGGCAAGAAAGTCTGGGCCCTGGCACTGCACAGACTCTGGACAGATGATCCGATTGTGGTATACACTGATACCCGCTTTATGCATCAGGCACACAGGCAGCTATAATGGCTGTGCACTGTAATGGCAGCAACCATTTAAGTCTCATCAATAACTACATCTGAGGAAGTGGCTACCGCTTTAGCCATCTCTTTCTCGGTCGCCACCAAAAGTATAGCTGACTCTCAAACAGCCATCTTGAATTTTAACTCTGGACGCATTTCTCGGCAAGCCAGCAGGATCTCAGGCGCTGGACCCCAACAAGAAATGCTACACTCAACTGGGCGCGAGTTTATATGGGAAAATTCAGAAACGAGGAGGCCACGCCCTCGACAGAGATCTTACTCCCCGCACGGGAGAGCGCCATGCCACTTACGTCGATGAGGAGTGTCCGATAGACATCAGAAACATTCTTAAATACTGTAGCTCGGATGGACAGATATACGCACTTTCCACCCATCGCTATCCAACATGCAATAAGCTTACTGGCGGCGGCTACAATCTTCTACACTCATATACCCGATAGTCATGCACGGACGTTTCCCGACATTTCCTCCGCCTCCTGCCGACTATGCGATAAACAAGCCGATTTCGTTTCTGGTATTGGCCACTAGTTCCACTGACTTAGATCCTCCTGCCCCACAGGTGGCACCCACTTACTAAGGACAGCTCATTGCGAGCCCGTTGATATAAGATCAGCTACTAACGATCACCAATGCCACTCATAACCTGGCCCTCGAGGGCTGGCACTACACTTTTAAGGGAATACCGTTTCACGGCCCCTTCCATAGGCGGTGAGCCCCCCCCCCCCCCCCCCTTGCATTTTGATTGGCCAATAAAGTTTTCACTAATAGCACCTTGCTAGCAAAAGGTAATACAAGGAGAGCGCCATGTATCGTGAGCACAGCACAGCCCAGCTTTCAATCGGGAAGTGTAAGTTATTGCTAATTAATCGAATAAAACTTTACACAGCCAGAATTCTCTCATGGTATATTAGATAAACAGTATCCAAAGGAACGGAATATGTACTTGAGGGCGTATTGTGAAGTGTGTGCAACCAGCACTTAGTAACTGACAATGGGGTTTAGTCATATTTGCATGAAATAAGGTTAACTTTCACGGTGGATTAGTATATGTATCATTGAGGCAGACAATGTCCGGCTGTCAAATTACTGCGTCTTTTTAATTCTTCAGTTTCATCAGTAGTATATACCTATTCACTAAATATAAGTTGTATGTATGCTTGTGCGCCGGTGCATGAAGTTTCTGACCTCTGTAAACATGTCTTCGAAAGAAGCCCCCTAGATGAATGCACATCTGTGCAGACAGCAGAAAATTTGTTGTTTTTTTTGCGCATATGAGTTAATGCTCACTACACACCAACATTCCCTTCAACCAACAATGACTAATTGCAGCATGATTTTCCCTCCATAAAATTTATCCCAGCGTTACCTTACGAACACTCCCACCTTCCGAAAGCCTCTTGGAAATAATCATCGGCAATATTTGTGGCAACATTTCACACAGAAGACGTTAAAAGAAAAGTTCTCCAATATATTAGGCGTCGAATTTGTCAGCTTGGGCGTTGAGAGCGAAAAACCACGCGCCTGACTTTGCCAGATACTAGCGAGTGGCTGGCATGGCAGGCCGGTAGTTGTTCGTATGGTTGCCGACTGTCAAGCGATCACTTGATATAGTATCGGCTGTCACTTGAGCCTTCCCGTTTAAATAGATTTCAGTTCTGCATAACCTTGGATTTTGAGTAAGAGAGCGATCTCTAGGTCAAAACAGTTCTTGTAAGCTGAGAAAGGCCGCAGAACTGTTCTAAAGCAAAATTCTCTGCATTGTAACATCCTCTCTCCTCAATACTTTTGGGCGCCAAGGACATCCAGGTGCTCTAATGAATACCAATAGGGTAAATATAAACGATAAAAATTTGACATATCTTTGGCCGAAAATCAAGACAGTATTTTACCACACGGAAGGATTTTATAGGTTGAGTTGTAGATAGTGCAACGCCATGGTCGCATTAATGAGTTATCTAGAATCGTTGTTTTACCGTCAATGGCAAATTACTAGAAATCCACGTGATGAGCTTCGCGATGAGCGTAGCCAGAACTGCGGAACGTCTTACGCATAAAATGGCATCAAAACGGAAGGCACAAAACAAAACTTGGCGTGAAACCTGTTGCCAGATTGTCACCCGCTAGCTTTTGTACCTGTGGCTGTGTGTGGCTGTACCAAGGGCACAAAAACAGAACCATAAGCTCGGAAGAGGGTTCGGGTACATTTGTGACTACAAGGCATCGAATGAACCGGTTCGGTTCTCTTTTCAGCGGTCCATTGTCTACTTGATGCCCTTTGTAGTCATTCAAAATGTGTAATGTGGCTCCATCTTTGGGTTTTGAAAAGTGTAGTCAGTACTAAATTAAACAGTACATCGGCCTACCAACCCACGACTCCATGGATGTCAATCGATGTCGAAATTTGTGGAATACTATTCAAGAGCCTAAAGTTTCAGGTATACCCTGTTCTGTGGAATGGCTCGTATGCTTTGAGGTATACTAAAAATTACCTGATGATCATCAAAATTATACGTCAATAATCATAACTTTCCTCATTAAAAAGAAAGGATTCTATTCTCAATTCTTTCAGCCAAGGCAGGAGGTCCTTAAATACGAGCCTGGGATTTTACGCCGCTCATACGAGCGGTGGTTTTTACTGAAAAGCTCTCTCATAGCGAAAAAATGCGTAGTGTGAGGTTTCAAACTGCAATATAATTTAGTAGTATTTCATCAAAACTGTTATATTTTTAGCACCGCTCTTACAGCGTCAGCTAGGAAGAAGATGACGACCAGCAAGAAAGCGGGAACTCGTGAGCGAGGAGGTTGGAGGGTCACCATATTGAACTAAAGGGCACGAATTTAATGCGCTACTAGACACTGTCCTAGACTTCATTTTGTGCGTGCGTGCTCGTGACCCACTGAACCATTTAGGCGCCGAAACACGTTATATGCTTGCTTGGACCTTGCTAGGAGCGTTCAAGTTCGAATGTCTCATGGAAAGGATGAGAGCTAAGCGAACGGCTTGACGGCCTCAGAACACCCGACTTATCAATAAGGCAGGTGCTCTTCTGTCATCTTATTCCACAACGCTTAGACAACTGACCTGCCTCTTCGAGGTACTCAAGGCCAATAATGACGAGCTGAAGAAGATCAACGACGAGTACATAGGCGATGACGCATGCTACGCAGCAGAATACAAGATCGTCAGCGATTGCGAATACAGAGCGACGGACACGCTAGATGACCTTCTGTGTCGTCGCAGTAGGTTGACCTCCACGATGACATCTCCTTACGATGCTGCTGCTCGAGTCATAGCTACTTCTTCCGAAAGACCCGAAGACAAGCTGCAAAAGCCACCACAAAACCTTTCTCTGGGGCCCTGGGCCACAGGACGAAGTTGTGGGAGCAGTTTTACCGCATTACTCACCGCAGAAACGGTCTTAGTGCGACCGAGAAATTTCGCTATTTGCGACTTTTCTTGATATCGTGAGCAGGAAATTGTTTTCTGCAATGTCTTGCGACATACTCCTAAGATTGTTCCCATGTGCTCTTATCCTCTAGTACCACCGTTCACTAGCAACTGGTGGGGTAGGTGATGTCCACCATATCGCAGCGACTAGCTGAATCGGAGCTAGCTCGCTTCCTGGCGTTTCTGGAGACTGAAGAAGAGAGCTTTGGAGAACACCGGCAACAAAGACCGTGGGAACGCGCAATGCTGTCAAAGACTCAGACGCAATACCGTACAAACCTATACAAGACAGCGCTTGCACAACGAATGATGTCGTCAGTTCTTCATGGTCAATTCTCAAACATCAACGAGGCCTGTATGTATCGGGGACAAAAACAGAGAAAGGCCAGAACCAGAGGGCGTGTCAGGAGACGGCGGTTTCGTCCCCCTTATCGCCGGCAGAGCGGCCACTCGCGGGTGTGTGTTTGTGCGCGCTTGTGTGTGTGTATGTGTACGTGCTGGCGGCGTAAAAAGACGCAGACGCCCGTCTGCCCTGAAATTAGAGCCTACGGGGGTGCTGCGGGCCTGCACCGGGGACGCGAGGAGGATTCCACGCAAGCGTGGGGCGGGGGGGGGGGGTCCCCTAAAGAACAAGGAAAGAAGAAAAAGCTTGCCTCCCGCTTCACTGGCGCCGTTGAAGACAAACGCGGCCAACCGTGCGCGGAGTAGCTTGCAAGACGCCGAAGGAAACGGTGGTCAGTTTGAATTCTTCCATGTAGCCATTAAATCAGTTTGTTAGGTTTCACCGGAGTTTTATTCTGTGACCAAATTATCTCAACGTAGACGCGACGACCACAACGATTAAGACAGACAGTATGCATTGCCAATATAGTGACTATTTGACTTCCTCATGCCATGCTGATCTGCTTCCAGAGAAGATGCCGCTATCACAGACCGTGCGATGCTTTCGTTGCACAACCAAAGGACACCGTGCGCGAGATTGCTGTCGCAGGATTACGTGCTCGCGGGAGTCGACACGCTGCAATTATATACAACAAGGAGCGATGCGGAGAACCCGCCGATTGGGGATAAAATGAACACCTACGCAACCGCATGTACTTCCCTTGAATCGTCCTCGCGTATTCTGTTACAAATGTTCCGTGCCTTTGCTTGGATGACACAACCTGCTGCTGTGCTCGAGGCACCTTCGATGGAGGCAGTCAGCGCACGTTCATTACAGAATCATTGACAAAGCAGCTGGAAACGGAGTCCGTGGAATCTAGAACGATTGCCCTTAACGCGTTCGCGGGCGTCTTTGATCAGGCGCCCAAGAAACGACGCATCATTGCTCTGCACTGATGCCAGTTTTCAGATGCTGATCTTACTTGGCGTGTGATTGTGATTCCTCACATTTGCAAACGCATTGAGGAGACGCCCTTAGATTCTCATTTTGTGGCGGCACCCTAAGCAGTGTGGTCAGCGCACTGTGGCCGTACCGCTACACCACGATCTTGTCGACTGCTGTGGGATCAGCGTCTTAATTGGGGTGGCTGGACGCAGATTGTCTTAATGGGGCAGTTCCGTGGATGCTGACCGACGGTGTCACTCATCGGTTTGGGGTCAAACCTTGGGTGGACCTTCCAAGCTATCACAATATGAGGGAGAACGGAGAGATAGAAATCAGAAACGATGGTTTGCGTGTTCAGAACGAACGCAATAGAGAGCACGAAATGGCTCCTCTCCTTTTCGGAAACTGAAAGCCTGGAAATGTGGAATCCCATTATGCAGAAGGAGGTATTAGTGTGACCATGCAAGAGTTTGAAGAGAATATAAGCTTTCGCGATGCAAGATATGAAGTCATACTGCAATGGAAGCAGGCTGTCGAGATTTCCGACAACCGACACGTTGCCATCACAAGACTTAATGCACTCCTCTATCGCCTTTTGAGCAATGGTTACCTGCTGAATGTTTATGATCAGACTATTAATGAGTAACTTAAAGCTGCGCATGCAGAAGTGGTTGACAACCGGGCTACTTAAACAGAAAAGGTCTATTACACGCTTTCTTACAGATCTCCATCAGAGAGGAATATCGAGAGTTATTTCGCTTCCCTTGGTTCAGAGAAGGAGCTGTTATACGTATTGTGAAGACAGTATTCAGACGTGGATAATGACCCAAGTACTATTTGGGGCCACCTGCAGCCTGTTTCGACTTATTGGTACGAAAGTATACGAAACACGTATCCACCAACAACTTTGCGAATGGTTTTATGTCCATGAAGTTATAACTGTTGTGGTCACAGACGAAGCTTTGAAGTTTTGCAACCAAGCTCACGATCTTATGCAAGAAGCAGGAGTGGCCCTTCGGAAACGGACAACGAGCTCAGGCAGTCTAATAAAATCTTTAGAGCAAGCACACCACTACTCAGGTGAGGACATGGCCGTCCTTGGTGAGACTTCAGTCAACGTGCTCGGCATTGCTTGGCGTCCCAGACCAGACATTTTTATCTTTTCCATAGCTATTATGCTTAACCTCCTTAGCGAAGACCGACACAAAACGGTTCGTCCTACAAGAAGCGTCAAGAAATTTCGATCCCTGGGATTTATCCAGCCTTTTACCATCTGCATACTAATCTTCTTACAGAAACTATGGTAACGTGGCATCGGGTGGGATAAATGCCTCCCTGAAGACGTACAAGGTGAATGACGTGAGTTGGTACAACTACCGAAAGTGCAAGCGCTTCCAATCTCGCGTTACTTCAGTAGGGGAAGCAAGCTACCTAGCGTACTGGAAGTAAACGCGTTTTGCGATGATTCGCCTGTTATACGGTGCAGTGATCTATACCATGGCCAATACACCGAGAGAACTCCCCTCTAGTTCTCACAAGTCCCGTGTAGCCTTGTGGATAACCTTGCCTCGTTGAGAGTTTCTCGGAAGTCTGGTAGGGTCATGGGTTTTAAGCTACGTGCTGAGCAGCTTTCCGATTTGCAGGATTGAGTACTAGATATGGACAGATTCCACTATTGCTTTGTCCCGGATACGAGCCGATGTCAGCAAATGAAAGCAGTTTATACGTAACCGGATAACAGATCAGGGAAAGAACCAGCCCTTCTAAATGGAGATTTTGTCCGAGACCGGACAATCCTGCTCACCTCCTGACTCCTGCAGTTTCCTTAGGAAAGGTAATATGCAGCCTCACATGTTGGCATGGACTCGAGTGGCTGCAAAGACCAGCAGACCAATGGCCAGTGCAGCCGCTGAACGCTATCGATAGCAGAACTGGCATCAGAAGTGAGGTGGCTGTTGCTTGCGCAGCGGCTGTTGTTGAGTCTCCGAGCCCGACGAATGACGTTACACTGAGCAGCAAGACACAGACTCCTCTGGGTCAAGGTATAGGTTCTTCGATTTGTCGACTGTTGTCGCCGCAAGAGGGAGAAACCAGTCCGTTAACAGCTGAAGAGCTGGTCTGTTCGGATCGACTTGGGGTCACATTGGTTCAGCAGTTTTCCCTGCGGAGATCTGTTGCCTGACGAATGGCGCTTCAATCTACAAGAAGCCCCGTATAAAGGATCTCAACCCGTTTTTAGACACAGAAGGCGTCCTTCAAGTGGGTGGGCGTCTGGCCAACCTAACCTCGGCCGAAGAGCTCCAGCACATCATCACTTTGCACTGCTGCTGATGGTTAGAGCGCATTGCCAACTGCTAAGCTGTGGCGTTCATGACAAGTTTACACAGCTAAGAGACGCTATGGATTTATCCAGGGCGAAGTTTAGCGAAGAGCGATCCGGGCTGCTTTGTATGGTAATGTTACACGAATATGCTTCCCCGCTCTCCGGTTGTAATTGTTTCGAGTCACCGACTTTGTTCAAGGAACCACTTCAAAGTCATCGGCATTGATATTGCGGGACCGCTCTTTGTATCCTCACCCAACGGAGAAGCCAAGTGCTACATTGCGCCATTCATGTGTGCCGCGTCCCGTGCTGTGCATTTGGAGTTGGTCTCTATGTCAGCAGCAGCGTGTTTGATAAGCTTAAGCCATTGCGTCTCCCGAAGAGGCCTACCTCATGTCATCCACTCTGACAACGCCCAGACGTTCGAGAAGACATCTTACGATCTCCCCTGGCTGCATCGACAGCAGTGCAATAAAGAAGTAGCAGGACACCTCCGCAACACAGTAACGCATGGAGGTTTATTGTGCCTAACACCCCATGGTGGGGAGGCTGGTAGGAGCGATGGATACAAACCAGAAATCTTTCTCTGTGGAAAATTCCAGGCAAAACTCGACTTAACTGTGAAGATTTGATGACAGTGTTAACAGAAGTAGAAGTCGTTGTGAACTCCAGACCACTCACCTATATCGTGTCGAACTTGGGGCCGCCGTGTGCTTTACATCAGCGGAGGCTGTGCGCTGATGTAAGCACAGGCAACGCCTCTGAAGATTATTAAAAAAGATGGATGAAGAAGAATATCCTGCAGGTCGTTCCGCACCATTGAACTCAACTTGCCGACGTAGTGCTTGTTTATGCTGAAAACTTCCCAGGCAGTTGAGGAAACTGGACCGAGTCATAGAAGTTTTTAGGGGTGCTGGTGGTTACATACGCTCCTGCAAGGACAAGCTCGGCGACAAATTTGTGGCTACGCGAGCAATACAGAAGCTTGTGCCCTTGGAGATCAACACCTGATATTTAGCGGCCGGAAGTGTGTTAAATTTTTTGAACGGCTCTTACAGCGCCAGCGAGAAGGTAGAAGACGACCGGTAAAAAAGCGGGAGCCCATTAGCGAAGATGTTGGAGGGTCGCCATCTTGAGCTAAAAAAACACGAAAAATGCACTTTTTCTACACACCGTCCTAGACCTTAGTCTTTATGTGCGTGCTCGTGGCCCATCTTAAACATGAACAGCCCTGAGCATTGCTCCTAAACTTGGTGTTATCTCGCAAACTTCGAAATAGATTTGCACGATACAGAGGTCCTTGAAGCAGAAGCACCTGATGCAGCGGAGACGTGCTATACTGTTGACGGGGGCGTAGGTTGAAGTCTACGATTGACTTCACAGGAGGTCTTCTTAGGGTTTTTGCTTGGATTCCTTATAATCGTAAGGGATATTTCGAGGTCACAGAGAAGCTTCGTTGGAAATGTATGGGATCAGGAATGGCTACGGCAGATTTATTTAACATTAACACATAAAAAGTTCTGCGCAGAACAAAAAAACGTCAATGGTGCTGCCAAAGAATAACCTACTTGTCTTCTTACTTCGGTAGTTCCCTTCATGCCCATGTAATAGTGTGCGAGCAGTTGTGTGCGCAAAATACGTTCTTAAATTCATATAGAAAATTAAAGAACAAATATTGCGCAATTGAGCAGCGGAAATGTTTCTACTGTGAGCTTACGATTGGTTTTCTTTTTGCGTTCATGGCACTTATTTAGGATAATCCTCCTTCCTGTGTAGCCAAATTTTGTGACAGAAGTCGCTCAGAAAGTGAAATACTACATATACACAGGTAGCAGCGATTTAAGATCCTTCATGCGGCAAAGAATGCCATCTCGCGTGGCCTTACGTTGCAACGCCCATACCAAATGGCCACTAGCTTTAACTTCAGATGTAACACTTCTGCACTGGTAGAGTATACGGAGCGCATAAAAGGATCAGCTGCGAAACAAAGTAGTTTTCACTAAAAACAGTCATCAATGGTCGGCCCTCCAGCAAATGATCGTGGTGGAGATCACGGTTCCCATTTAATCGCAGCTTCCAGTACTACAATATTTCCACTAAAAGTTTAGTTATAGTTTGTATGGTCGACGAAACCAAACTACTTTTCATGTTTGGAATATAAAATGAATACAAAGAAACGAACATGGTATATATTGATTCGCAGAGGGAACTCACTGCTCACATTTCTGAGATGCAGCTGAATCCCTAGTCAGGAACGTCATAAAATGTCAGGTTTACTCTGTTATAATTCATGGTATCAGAAAACAAAACGGCAAAAATGCTTTCTCGCAGCTGTTCGCCCCAAGTAAACGTGGTGATTTTCTGCTCTGTATATCAATGTGTAGGACGATCGTGTTTTGCAAGAAAAGAATAATGCATAAGTACTGTTTTTCTGCATATTGTTATCTGCTTTGCTAATCTAAAATGTGATGTAAAATTTTATTTTGTTAGACCGATCCAAATATTTGAAAAAGAATATATATGACAGTTACGATTTTACTTCTGGCCTGCCTCTACGCCTTTTGGACGCGCTGAAAGGTCAGTGTTTCTACGACATTTTGCCATGCAATGTCTTATTACTTGTATATGCGACCTATGCAGTGCTGTACATTAGAAAAGAAATTTTTGTTCACAAATCGCAGATTGCTTAAACACAGATAGATTGCCGTGCATGCATTCATGAGCACTAAATAAACTATATTTGCAAATTAAGGATTCTGAAATTTAAATACGTTTGCCTGTTAACTATCAGTAAAACTTTCTGAAACTGTACTTATTTTTGCGACATCTGCTGAAGGCATCGGTTAATAATTTATAAGCTTAAGAAATAATTTCGAGGGAGTCTATGCTTTGAGTTGAGAGTTTACCGCGATAGCTTTGACGACCCTCCACGGCGCTTCAACAGTTACAGCGCTCGATTGCCGAAACCAAGGAAGCTTGTTAAAAGCCCGGCAGCGGAGACCGCTTTGCAATGGAGGTGAAAGGCAAGGCTGCTGTGTAGTGTGCGATGTCATTGCACGTTAAAGAGCACCTGGTAGTCAAAATTTCTGAAGCCCTCTACTACGGCGTACCTCATAGCTCTCCAGTACTTGTTACTGCTTCGTTGTCCTGGTTCGTGTCCTATACAAGCGTAATCAAATCCAGATCCTGGACTTGGTCTGGCAGAGGACCTGGAAAAGTTTCCTCCAGCTGCTTCCGTAAGGAGTCCCTATCCACGACACTGGCCGCATGGCTAGACCACGTCCGCTTGTGGTCCCCGAAGGCCAACGTTCTTAGACAGAGACAGTTGGAAGACTGCGCGGAGCGAAGTCGGCCAAAACGATCGCCGGTCCGGCGTGAGTTGATTGGAAAGCGACCGCAGCGCCCTTCTTCCCTGCTACGGTAGATGGATGAGGCCGCTGAGTTTTAATAAAGAGGCGAAAATTTTAAAATAATACTAACCCCCTGCGTTCAGGAATGCAACAGAAAATAAAATTGCGCTCGCGTTTTTTAAGCACGTTTTAAGGCTTGGTGGCGCGTGTTGCGGGAACTAACTTCGGGAATGAAAACGTGAATGGTGAAAAACGCCCGTTCCGCGTCATCAAAACGATCGCAGTCGGTTAAGGAAAGGCCAACTTCGTGGGGCACTTGGATTCAGGAGCGAAGGTTAGTGTCATCAGACGGTCAATTCTGGAAGACCATATGTCGGTTACTGGTTCAAGCATAAAATCAACTGATGCGTTTGGAGAGCAAGTGCTGGCAAAATTGGTTTACGTCCCTTTGAAACTGTTGGCTACTCCTAAAAACGTAGGTGCAGCCACGGCTGGCACAGAAGTTTTCTGTGCTTTGACAGACAGGTTATCCCCAGGGATTGATGCCCTTATCATCCCGGACACGCACGCGCAGTTGATGGGAGAAACCACAGTGATAACGCATCAGACCACGCCAGCGGGCAGCGGAGGTGATGGATTGTGCGGAGTCGTGGCGGCGACCGGAGCTATTACTGCGTCAAGCGAGCCACATGGTGCTACTGAACTAGGTGAGGTTTTTCGTCACGCAGGCACGGACGACTCTACTTTCAGAGACGTACGGAAGCAGGTCGGAGCGGTTAGCCACGGCGCGGTAGAAAAGCGTGTATTGAAGAGAACTGATTCAGATGTCTTAGACACTACAATATCTGTGCAGTGACAGGTAAGCAGGCATCCAAGGTTGATGCGATCTCTGATAATGATACACATCCGGAGCGGTTAGAAGGTGCAACCGTAGGGTCAGTAGGGGTGACCGCACTAAGCGGAGCGGGAAGGGTGACAACAGAGTGGAGAGCGTAGACGCAGTTGGAACTGTAATGGTCAGCACCAAGGATGCTGACGACAGTGCCGTTGTTTAGGGTAGGAGGCGAAAGGGAGAACGAATGGCCCTTGGTAGCCTTTTTCTGTTATTTGTGTATTGTATGGTCGCCTTGTTGGGGTGCCATGGTGCGCTGAATATGAAGTCACGAGATATCTACCCTGTTTGTGTGCCGCGCGACCGGTGCTGAAGTGTGCTGCATTCCTAGAAGTCATGCATCACAGTGGTGATGGGGGTGTCGTGCACGCTGTGTGTTTCTCCAAGCACCAGGAGAAAGATCGGCTTTTGCGTGTTTGTGTATGCCGTTCACCCCGCGAAGCATTGGCGGACTAAACACATTCCCGAAAGCAGAGCAGCGAAATGGCGGTGGTGACCGGAGAACCGGCGCCGGGAGGATGGCAAGGAGAAAAAATGTATGGGCTCCCGCAAGGTGCACTGCCGTGTCATCCAAGCTAGCCGCTGCCCGCGGCAGGGAACGGGTGCCTGCAATGGTCGCCGGCTTAAACCTCCGAGGTGTTGGGAGCTTGGGACGCGAAGACAGCCGTGGAGCTGGCGAGGAGGACCCTCGGAGGGAGAAAGGAGTCGGAGCGAGCACGGTGTACGAAGGGACGAGAGAAGACGACAGAAGAGACTGAACTGGAGTGTCGTTTGGAGAGGCCGCGCTCCGAGCGATACGTGCCAAATGCACGCAATCTGTAAATAAATTCATATTAATCAGGAAATGCCAATCGAGCTTAGTCGGAGAATGCCAGAGGGGCGGAGCAAGAGACCTGCCTGACTCATGCGTTCTGTGCTAAAGAAGGCAGCTTAAAAATATTTGCCTTGTGAAGAAGATTACTGGCATACCTATTGGTCGTCTGCGTTTTCTAATCTTAAATTCCTTTTTATGGCCTTTTAATCACGGAGACGCGAAGGACGACTAATTCGTAGCTACGGGCGAAAAGGCTTTAGAAAAACTAACAGAAAATACCACAGAGGCCAATTTAAAAATGAGACAGGAGTCTACATTTGTGGAAAGGAACTTGTGTAAACTTCAAGCTCAGCTGCTCACCGAGCTTCACAATGCGTGAGCTCACAGCTATAACGTGACCTCGAGAGAAATGTCACAGCTTGGTGCACTCTTAAAGCATGCCGGAATTTTCCACAAGTTAAACGGGGTGTAGAGATGGTGAACAAACACAGCAGTACTGATGATTATATGCTCATCCTCCTCGGCATGCCTGTGCTTACTCGATAATTTCAGAAGTCGTGGCCATCGCACGCCACCTTGCCAGTTTACAATGAGAGGGAGAACAGGACATGGCATATGTGACCATGACTTCTTACCCTTCCCCGACGGCTCTGGCGTCTTCCACCTTAGACTTTCGCAACGCGGTCGGGCGCCTGTGTGAACGGTGGTGATGATGCGTGACGCCGGGGTGAGGGTTGCGCAATCGGCCGCGCTTCCTTCGGAAAGCGTCTCAATCTTAACGTTCTCGCCACTTGCTCCAAAGGATGAGCCGAAACATTTGTAAAATGACGGCAGAAACTTTAGAACTGTTTTTTTTTTTTGTACCAGATTCATGCGATTAATCTCAAAATATCAACGTAGCAAATAGCAAGCATTACGAACATTTCAGCTGAATCAACATTCCCATTTTGATATTACTACCATATCATACCAGCGGAATTTCATGAAGAGAGCTCCAGATAATGCCATAGCTCGAGCTGATGCTGCCCACGTTGTTTCTCGCAACCGACTCACACCCTCCCAGCTCTCCCAGAAACGTCGCTATGATTTCTGTCATCGCAACACCCATTATTCTTGCGGGTCTCTTGTGGTGCTTTGGACCCCAGCTCACCGCGTCGCCCTCTCGGAAATTTTTTGGCCCATTATACAGGACCCTACCGTATTTTACAAGTGACTCCAGTGACATACGAAGTTGCACCCTTGCATCCCACACGCCATACCCCTACACCACGCACCGAGACGGTCCATGCTGCACGCCTAAAGCCATACTACACGGAGACTGGTTTGGAGGCTAGTACGCACCGGGACGGTGCTTTTCAGCTGGGGGGGGGGGGGGGGGGGGGTTAGTGTTACGTTAGGCGATGCATGCGCTGATATGCGCTTAAGAAGGAAAAAGAAGAATCTCGGTAGTTTTGGCGAAAACGACGACGTATGAGCAGTGTCGGCTGGTGACTGCAGGAAAGGCTTGTTGTGTGAAAGCCTTGTCTCCCGTCTGCGCTCTCTGCAACCACAAGCTGAAATACCCCCGTAACAATAATATACCATATATAGTCTATATATCTCTACTTTCTTATTTTTACCAACCCTGTGCTTTCTTTCTGTCGCTCTTCTTTGATTTCCTGTACCACTTCCTCACTATCCTTTTATTTTCGCCGCCTCAGCCAGGTGCTGTCGGGCTAGCAAACATATTTTCCTACCTTTTTGATATCTAATGATAAATTACCACATTTGGTTTGGTAAAACTTTATTTCCCACAGTAGGGGTCCTGGAGCACACTCGGCTAGGCACCAGGTGTAGAGGGCAGCTCCCACGTCGGCACAGAGAGCCCGCAGCTCTCCGCCGCCGCGCGGGCCTCCTGGACAGCCCGAAGCTGATCATGTAGGGAAGCACTCTTTAAAGCTTTGTCCCAACGTTCTTTGTTCTTGGCATGGGCGTCGCTCGATGCACAACCACACAGCATATGGTTTAAGTCTACACGATCACTGCACCGTTCACACACATGTTGTCCGTCGTAGTCTGGGTCGATGGGCTTCATGCGCCAGGTGTTGGGGTATGATTTTGTTTCGAGCAAGCGTAACGTGACTGATTGGCTGCGGGCTAATTTCTTATCCGGGAGGGGAAGTGCTCGTCTGCTTAGATAAAAGGGCTTAGTGAGCTCGTTGTACGTGAATAGTTGATCTCTGTACTCGATATGTGGAGTAGCAGGGGAAACCGGAGGGATGCGGTCGATGAGTCCTCGCGCCGCCTCGTGTGCGATCTCATTGAGATTCCGCAGGCCGCCCCCTAAGCTGCCCATGTGTGCCGGGAACCATACGATGGAGTGATCGGTATGTTACTTCCGTCTAAGATCAGTAGCGTCGTCTTGTCTATCCCGCCCTTGGCGAAAGCTCGAGTGGCTGCTCTAGAGTCGCTGTATACAGTTGGGAAGCCCGAGTCTTTTAGAGCTAGTGCTATCACTGCTTGTTCAGCTACTTCTGGCTTCTTGGTGTAAAGTGTGAGTGAGTTGCGCGTACGCCCGTGTCCGTCGACTACTGCTACCGAGTAGGCATGCTTTCCCGGTATGTACGCTGCATCCACGAAAGCTGTCTGGTCGGGGAACTGTGCCGCGTCCGCAGCGAGGGCTTTGGCGCGGGCGAGCCTTCTTCCTTGATTTTGGATCGGGTAAACGTTTCTTGGGAAGGGGGACACTTTGATTGCTTCTCGCACGACTTTAGGTAACTGCAGGACGTTGTCCTTTTCTACTATGGTGTTCAGGCCGAGCTTAACGAGAATCTCTCTGCCCGCTTTGGTGCTTGATAGGCGTGCAATCTGTGCCGTGTGTTGTGCCTCGATGATTTCGGCAAGGGTATTGTGCACTCCTAGCTGTAAGAGTAGTTCAGTGGAGGCATTATCGGGGAGCCCCAACGCTGTCTTGAAAGCTCGGCGTATGTGTACTTCAAGCCTTCTCTCATGTTCCTTTTTCCAGTTGAGCATTGCAGCCACGTATGTGATGTGACAGAGTACAAAAGCATGGACCATTTGAATAGCGTTGTCCTCGCTCAGTGCCCTGTGCCTATTCATGATGCGCCGAAACATCCGGATCGCGTTTGCAAACTTGATCGTGATGCTGTCAAGCATCGCCCAGTTGGACCCGTTGCTTTGGATGATTAATCCTAGAATTCGTATTTTATCAACCGTGGGTATGCGATTTCTATTCCTGTCGTGTATCTCTATACATGGTGTGTGGTGTCGGCGCTAGTCGTTGGACGGGCGCCCTGGTCTTGAGGGGTGGTAGATGAGTAGCTCGGATTTTCTAGAAGAGCATCGAAGTCCCATTGGGGCAAGATGGGCCTCGGTAACCGTGATGGCTTCTTGCATGCGCGCTTCCAATTCCGCATCGATGCCACCGGTGCTCCAGATGGTAACATCGTCTGCGTATATGGTGTGCTCCACATCAGCAATTTCACCCAATGCGCGAGAAAGCTTTGCCATCGCCAAGTTAAATAAGAATGGTAAAAGTACTGAGCCTTGTGGTGTTCCCTTATCGCCCAGATTAAAGCTCTCCGAGACGTGGTCGCCTATCCGGATAGTGGCCGTTCGATCCTGCAGAAACGCCTTGACGTAGTGGTAGAAGCGTGTTCCGAGATTGTGGTCAGGTATGGCTTTGAGAATGGCTTGATGTTGGATTTTGTCAAAAGCTTGCTCCACGTCGAGTCCCAGTAGTGCCTTGGTGTCTCGTGTGGAGCGATCCAACGGACTTTTCTTGATGCGTAGCATAGCGTCTTGCATTGAGAGACCTGGCCTGAAGCCAATCATATTCTAAGGGAAGTACTCCTTTTCTTCTACGTATTCCGATAGTCTATTCAGGATGACGTGTTCGGCTAGCTTTCCTAGGCAGGACGTCAGTGAGATCGGCCTTAGGTTGGGTAGGCCCAGCGGCTTGCCCGGTTTTGGGATGAGGATCGTATTGGCATGCTTCCACTCTGCAGGTAGTTGGCCAGTTTTCCAGACTTCATTGATTTGTTGCGTTAGGAACGTGACCGAGTCGTCCTCTAAGTTTCGGAGAGCCCGATTTGTGATACCATCGGGGCCGGCTGCAGAGTTACTGTTGAGTTCGTGAATTGCGAAGCGCACTTCGCTTTCTGTGAAGTCCGTATCTAGCTCTGAGTTTGGGGCACCGTCATAGCTTTTCCTTTGTAAGGTACTTGGTAGCTCCAATTTAAGCGGTAAGTACCGTTTGGCAAGGTCATCCAGAAGGGCTTCGGCGGTACCGATTTGCTTCTCGCGATGTACTAATTTGCTTAGCCTGATCCGTTGCGTAGTTTTGGACTTTGTTCCGTGTTCGTCGAGGAGGTGTTTTATGAGTCCCCACCCATTTCCTCTGCGTATTTGCCCATTGAAGGAGTTACAGACTTAATCCCATTGTTGTCGGGAGAGAACCATGCAGTATTGTTCAATGGTCTTGTTGAGTTCGGCTAGTTTCCTTCGTAGTCTTCTGTTAGGACGCTGACCCTTCCACTTGGATAGAATTGAATGTTTGGCTTCGAGAAGATTCGCTAGCCGGCTGTCCATCCTCTCTACCTTAACGTCCGTGGTAATTGTCCGTTCCGAGGCTGCGATGTCTACTTTGAGCTGTTCGGTCCAGCTCGTTATCGTGTGCTTTGTGGTTGCTCCTGATGAGTTGGATGGCTGTGCCCGTATTGCACGAAATTTGTCCCAATCGATAAGTTTGTATTCCCGTTGCCTCTTTCCCGGTATCTCTGCATCAATTCGGAGAATATAGTGGTCACTCCCAAGGTCTATTCCCGAGTTGTGCCAGACACATTTTTCTAGGCCCCGGACAAAAGTAAGGTCCGGTGTGGTGCCTCGACATGTGGAAGTGCCACATCTGGTTGGGGTCTCCGGGTCTGTGATCAGCGTGAAGTCGAGATCGGAGGCTGTCGTGAGCAGACGATCTCCCTTGCTAGAGGGATACGCGTAGCCCCAAGCCTGGTGTGCGGCGTTAAAATCTCCACCTATAATCAGCGGACTGTCTTTGGCAATGTGCGCAATCTTGGCCAGAATGCCTCTAAACCCTTGCCTCGTATCCTTAGGGCTGCTGTACAGATTGGTGAGGAAGATGCTTTGCTTGTTCCCTACGTGGTCATTCGGTATGATCTCAATCGTGAGGTGTTCTAGATAGCAGGCTGTGTGGCGGATCTCATGCCGAATGTACGGGATCTTCTTTCCAATCAGTAAAGCGACGCCTCTGCCCTGCTCTTTTCTGTGGGCTTCTGCCGTATATCCCGTAATTTACTACTATTTAATTTTTGTGTCGATACCAGGTCATTACCAGCGTAATGTTGCAGTAAATCTAAGTACCCCAGCATATGCTAAGTTCAGTATCGCTGCATTGAATGTACAGTTCAATACCATCACAGCCAGAATCGTAGCGTTGGTCCCTCGCATGGTCTTCAGAATGGCGCAAGCTGTAGCGAGGCCCGGTGACGAAGTGTTGTCGCGGTTCACGCCTTTTATATATAGATTTGTTGCCATGCAATGCTGCTATGTTCAAGTCCGACTTGCAGGCTGTCACTTGATATATCACTAAATTCATACAGCTGCACAAAATGAAATTCTGAAGCCATATCAAGCCCTATATGCCCGATGATATTAGCACACAAGTTTTATGATAGGTTTCCACTGCAATTATAATGACCATCACCTTAAATGTTCATCACTTCAATTTTGTCTCATAGCATACAGAATTAACAGGAAAACAAAGCATGCAGTTACTATACGTCCTGTTGAAATGCACCTTTAGCTGTGTCCCTAACTCCACGCATGCCACTTTTCAGAGATTTCGCAGTAGAGGATATATATGGCATGATACATAAAGAGCACTTTTGGGTAATTTGACGGATTATTCAATTCAAAGAAAATAAAAAAAAGCTCATAGGATTTAATGTGCACTGTGCACATCCCTTTTTCAAAAAGTCACTGGAATACGTTTTATGCTGATCATGCACGCAAATGCAGAGGCAGCTCCTCAGCATACATATTTTGTGTGAGTAAAATCAATGGTCTCGAAAAGAAAAAAAAAACAAATTGTGTGCTCTCACTTGTAATGGAGCTTTATGTTATCCATGATGCGATGAAGGCTATAAATGCAATACCATCTATAATCGAAGCTCACATTTACACTGACTCTCTAGCAGCTATTAAACAGCTCAAGAGAGTTACAAGAACCTTAAGAGGTACCCAAGAGATACATGCTCTAAATAAGGAAATAACAAAACGCATTCAGGTTCATTGGATACAAGTAGACGGCAATAGCATAGATCATCAAAAAACGAATACGCTTACACACCAAGCCTCTAACACGAATGGCTCGCCACCAAGCCTCCCATGATACTCGCTACACTTTCCCAACCTTGGTATTTGTTGCAAAGAAACGTGCACGTTCCTTTCTTCCCTCGTGCACTTAATCCCTCCCTCATAACATAACGAGAATGGAGGAGGTGTCCCTTACAAAAATTAGTGCCTTTACCCCGGCGGTGACGTGCCGACGGGGCTCTGAGGAGGATGCAGTGCAGAGCACATACCCTAAGTGTACAAGGCCAACTGCCGAGTTGGATCTTCGCCACCTTTTATAGACGTGCCCAGGAATGCAGCCGTCAAGAGTAAGACAACTACAAGAAGTTGGACTGCCGGCTATAAAGGAGGAACATTTACACTTGTGGCCAATGGACAATAATAAAAGTTTTCTTGAATAAAATAGACTGCATGACTTCCTTTAAGAAGGCAGCCTCATTCTATGCCTTATGGCAAGCATTTGAATAATAAAAAAATGAGTGCACTTCTGGGTGACCATCTTTGTAGTAGTGAAATGCAGAACGTGATTGGGGGGTGGCATGGTCAAGAATTGTCAAATTTACAATAATTTATTTCTCAACTTTAGGTGCGAAATTTTCTCTTGCAATATTTTCACATCTGTCTGAAACGAGGCAAGGGAGCAATTAATACAAGTTGAAGTTCATATACATATATGTAAACAACACTATTTTATACAACTCTGTTATCATTGTAGTGTATGCTCAGACGCATTGTTGACCTGAGATGCACATGTCACAGCCGACTGGTGACGAGATGTGCCTCCTATTCTACACTGTGCTGTGCTGTTCAGGCATCCTTCCCCAACCGAATTTACACCATTTATGCTGTTTGTTGATGCAGTATTCCTACTACTTTTAGAAAAGTTGAGTGAAGAGCATCTACAGCATACTGGTAAGGTCAAACATTTTATTCAGCTCTGTTGTTTCTATATTTTAATGGTTCACACTTTTCTAACAATTCGATTATGGCCCGCAATTTGTAAGATGCAGCTACTGTTAATAAACATGCGGAAGTAGAAGTGCAGTGATGGCAAAACTTTGCTGCTAGCTGCTAGCTGAATATTTTCAGTGTCTTGCTGTTTTGTATAATGATGCATTCAATTACCTTAAGCTCAAGCTGGTTACTGTTTTCTTGAGCATGTTGTAGATCACATTATTGTCATTATATTCTACAGGGTACAGGGTGCTTATAACTGGGGCTAAATACCAGCTGCTGCTTTCTCTTTAGTTGTACCCAGCAATAAATATGCCATAGATATTTTAAAGAAGTGCCTGCAAAATGAAGCTTATACACTTAGCTAAATAAAACAACACTTAAGCAAGTGAATTAGGTCCACTAGAAGAAATAAGGGGCGCGAGGGATTGTCAGGATGCTGGCACAAAATGCTAATGCCTTGCGGGCTTAGCAAATATTCACATAGCTTTCCTATTTATGAAGTTATTGTCTGATATCAATGCTATAATTCAGAAAGCAGATGCCTCCAGGTCAATAACAGGCCTCCAAAGGAAGTCATGCAGCACCTTAGCATCAAGTTGTGCCACAGGTATGATGTGTACGTCTTTGTTTGAAGAATGCAACCGCTGGAGCATGAATACGTGGGCTGTTTTTGCAGGGCTTCACAACTGAATGGCAGCATCCATCAAGCCAGTTTTGCAATCTGAAATGCTTCAAGTTGCATTTCATCCATCATTAAAGTTACTTTTTGTTCATGCTCTCTATGTGTTCAGAACCCCTTCACATAAAAAGTTAGATTCCTGTTTTCTGTAGCCAGACTTGTGTTTTGTGATGAACATGCAGAGCCATTCTCACTGTATCAGTGTCAGACAACCTACTTTCAAATGAACTTCTCAAAAACCTGTGAGCGTGACGTGAAACTGTGAATTGACTCGCAAAACCTAAAGAACCTGGGGGTATCAGAGTATTGTTTAAAACAAGATCTACTTTGTTTTTGAAGAATTTTAGCACCTCCAAAATGCGAAACGCTCATCACTCACTTAATCCAGTAAACTTGCTACTAAATCATAGCATTGCACGTATCAGTTGTCTCACTTTATTAGCGCTAAATTAGTCACTTTTCCGGATGCAATAGTACTGTGGAACGCCCTGCCAAACACCATCGTATCATGTACTGATCCCAAGTCATTCAGCGTAAAACTGAACGACCAACTTTCGTGAGGCATCGATGGTAACGTCGGCGGAATTGTGGGCGCGGGGCCGCCGCGAGGACAGGGACAGCACTTTTTCCTTGTCTTGCCTTTTTTCGCGTGTTTAATACCTCATGCATATAACATAGATTTGTATAACAGTTTCGGCATCATTTACTTATGGTATATTGTTAATTTTGTTTTTCATATTGTTCCGTTTAACTTGTGCATTCTTTCTCTAGTTTCTGTTTTCTTGTTGTTCTAATGTTTTCCTGTTTTTGTTCGCATTGCATATTGAGTTTGCTCCCCTCTTATGTAATGCCCTCAGAGAAAAATGAATGAAATTAAATTGTAGAAGACGAACCCTCTCAGAATTAAGGCTCACTGCATGCAGATATTCCTGTGAATCTCTTATTAAAACACATGTAGCACTGTTTTCAAATCCCTACGGTCACTCAGCTTTTCAGGTACAAGCAACTCATCACATTTGCCCAGCTTCACTAAAAAACGCTTCTAAGCGAAGATCGGCAATGACGCAATCACCCGCAAACGGACTGCGGAGAAGAATGATTAAGACCGTGCAATTTTTTTCTTCTGAAGTTCGCGATAGATTTTGGTGCTATCCGTATGTTCAATGAACGTTGATAACGTTCAAAGTGATAGCGGCCAAGGCGTGGCGATCGTTCATGCTGCCGATCGACTGCGTCTGCCACTGCTATCCACTGCGCGAGCCATTTTCCTGTGCGTCTTAATTGTCACCGCGAGTAATTCTTTACGTGGCATATGCATATGCGTATGATTCTCTCACTAAATAAAAAAACGTTTGAGCGAAACAGCCTCATTAATTATTTGCAACGACTGCGTTCGGGACGTGCGTGGCTAAAGCGACGGTGGTGAAGTCCATTTCTTCCCCATTTGCCGGCCTGTACGGCGAAGTTTCCGCATACGCACCGAGTATCCGGATTAACCGTACGCACTCCGTAGTTACAGCATCATGTCATTGAGGAATCCGTATGCTCTGCACACATCCGTGCGTAATCGCCGTACATGCTCCGTACACTCCATTAGGACATCCGTATCGATCGCATGACGTCTATATGTTCTCCGCACACGACCATCCGCATCCGACGCATGAAATCCGTAAGTTCCGCAAGGACTTCCCTAAAGAACGTATGGAATCCGTTTGTTTTCCGTAAGTGTGATGCGGAAATCGGAACGGAATCCGTATGTTTTCTGTACTGCTGTATACGGAGTTTTTTCAATAGGGAGGCCTCTCACTTTTAAAGAAAGTACTGCTTTACTTATTGTGATGCGCATTGTGCTACTCTGCACCACTGTTATGGTGCATAACTCTGAACAGCGGAAAAGCTGCTGCTTCAAGAACACTAAACATCCGTAATCTTCCGATGTTTCTTACCATCTGTGATATATTTGCAGATAGCGCTGTCTGTGGCTGACGATTGTACATATTTTTGATAATAGCTGATCAAGCGCCAATACAATCATAAGGACGCCGAGCGTGAATTCGTCTGAAAAGCTAAGGATGTTGAGCTGCCAAGAACTCACTGTGCTAGACCACTGGCATCCCAGTATGAAGCAATTTAAAAATTGTCATTCGCTTCTACTCTCACCTAGTAGAGAAAACCTTGTCTGTGTTTGCAGCATTACTCACGTGCCAATGAAATTTTTCGTCTTCTTTACTATGATTGTAGCCAGTTCGCAACATGCACTCGTTTCCTTAAAGTGAAGTTGTGTGGCCATCCTTTGTTGAGGTAAAATAATTCTTTAGATTGCTGCTCGTTGAATTTCACATTCTATTTTTTTGCGTGCAGGTCACTGATCCTTTCATGCATGCCTCTTTTGAACAAGAATGCAATTCGCAGAAATAATGAGCATTGTTCAGTCCGATTCTTCAACGTCCGGAATATCTATAAGGGTCTTGAACTGGGTGTTTGCTGGGTGAAATTGTAATGGATGGGATATAAAATCAGCTATTGTAAAACGTTCAGTCATAGAGATTCCTGGCACCCATCGCCGAAGAAATGTGGTCGTGAGTGGGGACCACTTATGTGCATATCGCTCGCACAAAAAGAAAAGGGGTTATGATTTTGCACTTCAGACATAACAATGCTCTTCATATCTGGATTTACTCGCAGCTGGGACCGTTAAACAACTGTTTATTTTGGAAATAGCCAAAGGCGCTTTCGAATACACAACACAACTATTACAAGCTGCATCAAGTTATTATTAATAATTTTCTAGCGAAGAGCTTATGACGTAACATTGCGACTTTGCTGGGAAGGTTTCCTTAATGCAGTATAGCAAGTTGTAGGATGAATGAGAAGGTATATGCAGAAAAATAACAAAAAACATTGACCAGGATCACCTTTTTTTCTCTAGAGCTTTCAGATAAAATAGATACCTAAATGCAGATTTCACGATTATTCCAGACACAATGCGCTAGGAATGTCTAACAGAAAGTCTTCTATACCTTAATTTTAGGAATCATTTCAGCCGAGATAACGGCGCAATTATTAGGGTAAACAACAGATGATATGCGGCAGGTGCGTAAAAAAGAATAGATTGTTTTTTTAAAAAGGGATTCCTACTTCTCTAGCATTCATGCAGGAACATAGAATCATATGAGAGATATATATGTATGTTCGTTGATCCCCTTAGTTACTGAGTAGGAATTGTAATAACTCTTCACAAAACAGTACTCACTTTAACCGGAAAGCCAACACTCAACCACGGAGAGTTTCAAATAGGATGCCACAGCTGAAATGCTTGTGATCAATACCTGGACCCTCAAGCGTTTTTTATTGCGTTTGTTACAAATGCACACCTGCAAGATGACTGGCCTTAAGGAATAGTCATTCTTCGGTTTTTAGTGAATAAACGTTGTTTCGATACCCTATTTCACTTTATTCTCAAGCTGACAGTTCAAAGTTTATGTACCTCCCTAGTGTTGTATTGACGTTTATTAAAAGTTGAATTAGCTGGGCCTCTCAAACCACTTCGTTGTACACAGTCCATGCAACCCGTATTTTTTTGTGCCCAGTTAAAAAGATAACGATGGTATCATCAGTAGGCTGAAACTAAGCCGGCAATAAATTCTTCAGTGTAATTAGTAGGCATAAAAAACTAATCACAGTAGTTCAAGAGCCCACCCAACAGCAGAGAAAACAACATAATAATAAAAGCTAAATATAACCTTAACAAAATATAAACGAGAAAAATAAACAGAAAATATCGACAATACATCATTTAGTAAATTCTCCCATATGAGCCTGGCAATAAAATAATAATACCAACATTGGCAAACATCATTAGTTTATAAAGAGAACGCAGATTGAAAATACTGGTCAACTTGCTAGACAATACTTTATCATTTAGAAGTATTTTTCCATGACAACTACGCCATGACCGCTTTAATTTTAACCAAAAGAAAATATTTATTACAGCGAATCCAAGACACTCAAGCTGATACACAAACGCCCCAAATTGACCATTCATTGATTTCATCACGATAGCTAAATCACTTATACACTTCAAAGCTTACATCAAAGTATAGTCAAAGTGCAAGCCTGTAGGACAATTCAGTAAATACTAAAATTAATTTGCCCGTTAAAGCTTTTATGCATTGAGAACAATACATAAATCAACAGCGATAATTACAGGCCTCTGCTTAAGACCGGAAATGGCGAAAATCACTTTGAATGACTGTTTTAAAAACAACTGGATTGTCATTGTCATCCCTATACTGTCATGATCATCACTATCGCTACTATCATCATTATCAGCTAAATGCACTGTAATTTTCTTCCTTATAACCACCATTGTCATTACCACATTTTGAAGTGTCGTTATCATCGCTACTATTACTATCACAATTATCACAGACTTCATCGTCTTTGTCACCGCTAGGATTGTCCTCACTCTTGATAACAATTACGATAGGTTCCTCACGAGCTCGGCGTGGCGCAGCGGTTTGAGCGCTCGACTGCTGATCCGAGGTATCGTTTTTGGATTTCAGATTTTTTTCTAAAGTTGTCGATCGTGCGAATATTTCCTGCGACAATTTCCACAGCCCATGAGCCTAGAAAGACTTTAACTTTAAAATAATTATAAGGGATCAGGGGAGGGCAATGCTTCACCCAAGATAGTCACAAACGGCAGCTCCATCCAAGAGAGCGGTAGGGCTAACGCATTCTTCCCAAATAATTTGCATATATTGTTCATAATTTTTTCTTTGTTTATTCTGTTTTATTTATAGCAAAATAATTTTCCTGAGAAACCATATCCATATAATGATTAAATTCATTTATACTCGTTATGGATCGGTTGACATGATTTTTGTTTGTTTTAAAAAAGTCAAGCTTTCTAGAGTCCAGCAAAATAACTTTCCGCCGACATCACCTCGTGGTTGTGTCACACACTGATGTTGTTCCCATTTCCAATAAAAAGTGCATTTAGGATATTTCACCGCCACTCAGCGGCCTGCCATGCTCTCTGCCTTTGTTCATTGGAAATTTATGCAAGCTTCAATAATTTAGATTAGGAGTCCTGCGTTAATACAGTTTGCGATATTTCAATATTAGTGTGATATAGACCAACACAAAGAGTTAACTAGTTTATGTTCCTGCGTGCCTTATTTCGGGCACCCGTATACAGATAAAGACGGTAATGATGTTCGCTATTTATGGTCCAGACTTTAAATAAAGAGAACTGTACGCCATGGCTGAATATACCTTACTGCGTTTAAAACTAGTGTTGGAATTTACCTGAACGATGAAGCTGTGATGATCTTTTACACGCAAATACTGATTATGCGTACAAGGTCAGTATACTGTGTGGTTGAATATAGTATATGTGAGGGGGGCCGATGTTTGGTAACTGCCTCTTAGTTTAAGGGAAACAGTAGAACACTGCGACTAGACCTCGCCCGGGAGGGGGAGGATAGGATAAAAAAAAGAGGTGCAATGAGAGAAGGAAACCAAAAAATGAGATTTACAAAAAAAAAAGCGTGAAGAGAGGTCGACAGATGTGAAAGGCGCACAGATAGATTAGCCGCGTGAAGTTTTAAACTGAAGTAAAACTTGTTGCTTGGCTAGTTGGTTCATTATCGTACGAGGAGACAGGAGTGCGTTGTCCGGTCTCCTCTCTTGTGTTTGTCTTTTTTTTTTGCGCTTAAGTTTAAAACCTAGCGAATACAATTGTACGCTCACCTATGGATTGCACAACATCCCGAGGCCCGCAACTATGCACAGGACAGACGGTTCTAAGATGAGTTGTATCGAAACAGATCGAATGCCAGCCGCCAACACGAGAATTTTAAACCTAAACCATGCTCGCTGGACTAACCGATCGTTGAGTTATTCAGTGCCAGCCTTTACTTGACACGTCAGAAGAGAGCTCTACATTGTCGTGCAATAAAAAAATGAGTTGCTCCTTTGCGTCCTGCTGACGGTCAATTCGTGAAAAAAAATACGATACGACACATAGGGAAGAAAAAAACGATGTACCGAACCTTAAATTAGATGCTCGTCTGTGAGCTGCACATTGCCAGTGCAAGGGCTTTTTGAACAATGTTCTACTGCAAGGCAGCCATCGCTGTTCAGCTCAAGTCGCATTCAGAAATTTATACCAACTATATGCTAAGAATATCCGCAATAAGCCCATGTACTCAATTGCCTTTTTCCGCTTTGAAATATAACGCGACAAATAATGAGTAGTATGTTGCTCTCACCGCGGTATTAAAATAAAAGGGACAATAGTCGATGTCAGCTTTATGCGCCTGTGGCTAGGTTACAGCCAAAACGTCTTTTATAAGTGTTTTTGAAGGTGGGAAAACATTGCTTCTGTTTCTGAACGTGTCTACAAAGGAGCCTAGAAATTACCCTGATAGAGATTTCCTGTGGGATCTCCAGACGTCTTTGCAGGGGTCCCGAATGAACGATTTGACGACGGCAACAATTCGGTATAAAGCAGCATTAGAAGCTGATAAACTCAAGAGAAAGTTGCATTGCAAGGGAAAAAATCAAATGATTCTTTAACCTCAAACGCAGATGTCATTTCAACATCAGGATGCATTCTATAGACTTCGAAATGATTTTGAGGGGTGACAGGAGGGCATAATTTTTTTCAAGTCAAGATATTTCTCCATATAGCTGAGCACACTGTTGCTATGCCAAAATCATATTCATCACACGAGCAACAAAGCAGGATTGCTGTGGATTATGTCTCCGAGTCCCCAATGCGATTCCCGTGTTGATCGTATTGTGTGGTGAATGATGTATCTCGTAAAGAATGAACACGCTCAGACTTCTGAACTATCCCAATTCGAAGTCTGCTTGATGAAATACGCGGAGAATGAAAAACAATCCGCGCGAGGAAAGCAATTGAACACGAATGCTAATCTCATAATGTGAGTGAGGTTGACTGTACAGCTGCAATCTAATGTATATATAGGTTTACAGAAACGATAAATTTCTGCTCTTAGCATGCGACGTAGGAAACGGTAAGTTCAACTATTCCACTGTTTTACACTTGGGCGTACCTCTCTCACAACATAGAGCTATTCGGTCATCAATGACTCATATGGCACAATTAAAATTTAAGCCGCACACTAAGTGGCATGTCGCTACTCCGTATTCCGATTTTTCGATTCGCGCCAATTTTGTAATTTGCACATACACCTATAAGATGGCGTTAAACCACAACCGGCTTCTTTAGGTTTTTCATCGTCAAGGACTAAAGTATGCCTTCACTATAGATACAGTGCTTCTCTACCGCCATTATGTCAGCGAATCTACGAGCATTTCTTAAGCCGGTACGGATGCTGAAGAGTACTTTCAAGACGCACGGACTTTCACAAAGTGTCTTTGCACTTCCACAAGCCCTCCTCCCTTCTAATTCCTCCATTCACTCAAGCAACTTTTGGACCGTGCAATATCAGATCTCCGCAAAAATTTATTTCGAAGCACCACGGATGTAAACCTTGTTAGCCGCCAACCCTTTCCAGTCAAGTACTTTAATGAACTGAATGTGCCTTAACAAAGAAATGCGTCGTCACGAATATCTGCCACGCTCCCTGAATGTCGTAAAAGCGGAGAGCTACTTCGAAGTACAAAGCGTGCTTAAAAAGTCAGTGCTCGGCTTGAACGTCAAAATGTGTCTAAATGCTAAAAATGCAAAGCAACGCCTGGAAAACGTTATATTAAAACGCTACGTCTGTTCGCATGCTTATTCGGATTCATCGATAATGTTGGAGGATGTTCGTGTATGTAACAAGGCGTGAATGAGTGCCTTGGGGAGTGTCAGAGGAAGCGGCAGGCTGAGGAGGGTGCTCCGCCCGGTAGCTGAGTTCTCGGGCTAGAGCATGAGCCTGTGCGTTCCCGCTGAGCGCCTCATGAGTTGGGGCCATATGAGAAGACGAGGTGTAGACGGTAAGGGGAGGGATCGGAGGATAGTGTGCGCCTGTCGCGATATACGACCTGCATCGAAGTTACGAATAGCCTGTTGGGAATTGCTAACGACTACTTTGGTGGAGGGGTCGGTCAGAGCTATCACGATGGCAACCTCTTCCGTGGTGGTAACAGTTGCGGCGATGAGGACGCTGCAGGCGTTGTGCCAGTTTCGGTGCGGTGCCAATGCAACTGCAACCATAGCGGGGCGACGGGGGTGGTGGGTGGCATCTGTGTATGTAACATCGGAGCGACCGGTAAAACGTTTGTGGAGTTGCCGGGCTCGGTCGGCTCTGCGCTCTGTATGATACTCTGGATGCATACGTTTGGGAAGCGGAGGTATACGAAGACTGAGCCTCTGCTCAGGCGTGAGGTCCATATATGTAGAAGTCGCCCTCAGAGGAGTGATTCCTACCTGGCTCAGTACTGCACGGCCCGCATGTGTCAACGAGAGGCGCTCATATTGGGAAGTTAGAGTCGCTTCAATCAGCTCGTCGACTGTGTTGGAGATTCCGAGTCTCATCAGTTTGGTGGTGGAAGTGGACATGGGTAGACCCAATGCTGTCCTGTATGCCTTGCGCAGTGATGCATCCAGTCGCTGCCGATCTGTTCGCGTGAGGCGAAGGTAAGGGGCAACGTACGCAATGCGCGTACAAACGAAGGGTGTCTATACTCCCCTGCACACCGGGAACTATCCCGGCGCGAGGCCGTCCATTGGCGCAAAATACAAACAGGAACCTTTCCAAACCCATGGCAATATAGCAAAATGTTCCCAAATCTTATTACACCTAGCTGCAAACACTGCTCCCAACCGGTCACATTCATTCACATGGTGTGGACATGTATACGACACAACGCAGACAACACAGCTACAGTGGATGCGTGGGAGTCCCTCCTGCGTACCACCGAGCTCGCCCAACAGCGCCAGCTCATTTTGAGCGCATTGGAAGCCGCAGAGTCCCAAGGGAACCCTGCTGACCTTCTCTAAGCAGTGCAACCAGTCTTTCGGCTGGTTCCCCTTCTTTGGGAGTAAATAAAGAGTGTATCATCATCATCATCATCGGATTCATCGAAACCCACTAGTGCACTTGGTGAAATCGGGCAATGTTCCGAAGACCATTGGGTCACAGCTTCATCTGTGCCTGCGTGTTTGAGAGTAATCGGCAGTTTTTTGCAGCCAGCGGTTTCTCTCGCTAAAGTCACCTATGCCTTGTTTCACAAAATATTGGAAGCACTAGGCTAGGCGAGAGCTATTCAAGTCAGATAGCCTAGCACGCACTCCATGGCTGTGTTCGGTCGCTCCTGATGTCTACAGCGGCCTACGATCGTAACAGCACATTTATAGGGCCCATGGGATACGAATTGGCTTATGTCGCCTTAAACCATTTAGTGCTGCCAAGAATTTGGGAAGTGGACTATACTTTATTTGGCAGCAATGAAATCGATTTAGTCTTGTTTACAGTGAAATGTAGAAGCACATGATGCATAAGCAGCCTAGCTCTTTTTCTATGTGGGTTGGAGGTATGTGGGTGCCTGAAGCGTCTAATATTTGCACCTTTCCGCCGTGTAAGCTAACTTGGTGGAAAGGCTAGTTTAAGGGGTAGGCCTGTGTCATGTCAATTTAAGGGGCATCTCTGGTGCGTCATAAAATGCTCTAAAAGCGAAATGAAATGAATATGGAGCCGTTCCAGAATTTCACCTGCAAACATTTACTCTGAGCTATCGCTCTTTCGGTCGAAAGGGCGTCTCCACAACCCACAGTTACACAAAATAGTATCGGAAAAGATATGCACGCGATTTCATTTCAAAAGGGTCACACAACCACTTTTGTGCCGACCATTTGGCTTCCCATTTATTGCCCACCTGCTAGTCAAGCTGAGGGGTACGTTGCGGTAGAAATTCAAACCGACGGCACATGCACCTTAGAAAGGATTAATAATCCACTGAGAAGCGAAATGTACCACGGCTTTTCTTCCTGAAAAATCAACTTAAACAAAAAGAATAAAATTATTCGTTCAACTAAAATGTGACTTTAAGGCGCCGTAACGTCTACAGTTAGGGAAATTACAGCATCCCCTCATTTTTTATTAGGAATTAACAAGGCAAATGTTCCTGGAAGAAAGAATGGCACCAATGTTAAAGACATTTGTGACTCTATGAATTTTGTAAGTATTAGCATTATGATTTCATTGATAACATGCAACCAGAGGTGTGCATTAATTAGATAGCTTCCACTTTCGTGGAAGTGATAAGAGCACGACCGTGGTTGTAGTGAAACCACACTACTTACTAAAGGTCATCATAAAGACGACTTCAAGTTGCACGCATATGAAGAAATTAGAGGTGCAATTCATGGCTACAGTCACTGAAGCCCTGACGTAATGCATTACCGCAAAAATGAACAGTGATTGGGGCTTTAGAATACAGCTGCACACGAAGATAATGTTGATTTATCAGGAAAATACACAGTACAGCTATTTTTACTGGCTTCCGTCTAATAACTATATATAGGAATCTGGATCCTATTAAGAAGACATTTCGTTTTTGTTTTCAGGCCAGGCCAAATGTTTCGGAAAACAAAAGATATGGTATCCGACAGTTTACTTTTTGTGGCTTTTTTTTGCTCTCTCTTCCCTTGCTTCGAGGTAAGAGTTCCTGTTGCATGGTGGCCAATACACGTATCATAGATGTCTGTGATGTTACATTACAACACGAAATTGTCTTTCCCGATCATTTCTTGCGTCTACGGCTATGAACGTAACTATATGCACAAGTGTTGACTCAAATTACATTGTCACGTTAACGTGCTTGAACTTCAAAAAAGCGGCGAACTCTTTTTAGGCTTAGCCACAGTGTATGTGCTGTGAAGGATGCTTGAAGCCTGGCTCCAATGAATTGCACCGAGAGAAATGGCAGCTCATTAAGAAATATAGTTTACTGCAGCGGTCCTGAAACACTTGAGCATTCTCCTCACATCTGGTGTGTCCTACGTTTCGTCCGCAGTGCCACAGGTACACAGCGGTAACAGCGCGTGCAGCTTTTCCGACGGCCTAGAGGGATGCTTGGGTGAATTGCTTGAGGAATGGGTCTTTGTCTCCACGCTGTGTCAAAGAATATAACGAAATATGGCCAATTCTACTGCGCTTATTTAATATAGCTGTTAAGGATTTATATACCATTGCGAAATAATGCTGAATGTTGTTTGACAAAAGGGCAAATATTAAAAATTACGACTACATTTACCTTTCAGTACCTGAGCTGCACTTCACTCTGGATGTTTGTTGTTCTATAGCCACGCGAACGAATGCGTATTGAAGTATGCATCATAGCGCAATGATGACGAGAGCGGTGTGCTACTAGGGCCATAGACAGTATGCGTTTCAAGGTTTGGGCCATCCGTATTTGCTGGAAAGACTCGATCATTTTTCTCAAACAATCGATATAAAAATGCATATAATACCCTGTTTTTCTCGAACCTCAATTACTGTCAAGTACTTTGGGGAATAGAATCTTTCTGTAACCTACAACGCATTCACTTCCTACAGAATAAGTACTGTCGGCACATGTGCAATAAACCACATGGATCCACTACTAGGAACCGTTTCTGCACATTTCATAATTAAGATATTTCACTTATATAAATACCGTCTCTCAATGAAATTGAAACTTGACGTACCGAACAATCTATCTAATCTTTAAACTCTGGCACTACACCACCGCGAAATTCCGCATTACCCATCGTGATCGCTAGAAGAAAGGGTCGTGCCTGTGACTCATCTAAGTTACGGAAAAAAGTTGTGTTATATATTGCCTTAAGTTTAAATGATTATTTGCGTCATAAATTTATACGCACTTTACTGTCAGGAAGGCAAATATTTTTACTGTTCTATGAGTGATGTGTAACCACACATTTCCTTTGTGTTGTGATGCTATAAACTTTCTGTTTTCTCATAGCACTAGTTTGCGTCATTCCTGCAATGTGTGCTATTTTTATGCAATATTTTTTTACATTATGAACCGGCTGCTTTTAACACGGCTGGATTACCTGGCGAGTCAAGCTTCCAAAGGGTGGACTTTAGCACTTCTAATTATATATATATATATATATATATATATATATATATATATATAAGATGAGGTAGGGGCGCACAAACGAAAACAAAGGTTTATTTCTGACGTTTCGGCCGGGGCCCGGCCTTCGTCAAGGGACCGACGTTCGGAAATAAACCTTTTTTTTCGTTTGTGCGCCCCTACCTCATCTTATACATACTTCTGGATCCTGGAAGACTTTTATGAAATATATATATACCGTATTTACTCGCATAATGATCGCACTTTTTTTTTTAAATACTGACGCAAATTTCGGGGTGCGATCATTACGCGGGGTAAATTTTCTACAAAAAATTTTTGAGCACCGAAAACGCAAACAAGTTGCAGGTCAGACGTCTTAGAACATATATCTCGATTACAACCAAAAATAAAAGCGGAGTAAGGCTTACCTTCGCAATAAACACGCACATTAAGCATCACATGGAGTGCACAATGCCCATTTATTTTTTTTTCGTCAGTACTCTAATGAAAGTCTGAATCCTCGCCATCCTCGCTTTCACTGCTGCACGACTCATCGGAAACGGCAGTGTCGTCGCTGGGAGCATCTTCAATATCCCACTGGAAGTCATCTTCCGTTCCATCCAAAGCATTAGATATGCCTGTCTTCTTAAAACTCTTAGCCACTACCTCGTAGGGGGCTCAGGGAAAGTCCATTCCGTCGCATAAAGCGAGTCGTCCAACCGGAGCTAGCGCGGAAATGCTTTGCGGCGATTCCCAGATTCCTGGCAGTTGTGCGCGCCTGTGTCTGTATCATTTCTAATGACTCTGCACAACCATCCTTGCGCAGGTCCCTCACGTATTCTAGGACCGCCTCCTCAACACAAGGGAACTTGCCTGTTTTGGGTCCACGGAAAGCCCGCCGTGTCTTGTTCGTAGCCATCAGCTTCTCGCGCTGCTTCTTCCAATACCGTATCCTCATTTCGTCCATGCCGAAATGCCTACCAGCAGCGCGGTTGCCATGCTCCAGTGCATAGTCGACAGCCTTGAGCTTGAACGCGGCGGTGTAACTGGCATACCGCCCCATGGTGAAATGGCGTAAACTCGCACAAAAACACAAAGCACGCTACGACGCTGCCGAATTGCAAAATGATCAACGCCGCAAAGCATGGAATCATGGGCGGCTCCATTACGATCATTACGCGAGTGCGATCATTATGCGAATATATATATATATATATATATATATATATATATATATATATATATATTGTAACGACGACAAAGAACAGAAAACGCTGCGGCATCGCCATCACCATCGCTTGTCTCCGGCGCCCATCTCTCGCGCTGAAGCTGTGCCCTGCGGCTGGCAATTCAACCCTGCTGTGCCCGAATTACTGGCAGCTCTGGACGTTCAAACCATCTATTAAATCCACATTTCACTTGGTGGAGGTCAATCTGAGGTTCCCTGTGCCCATCTCGCCCTGGAACTTCGCAGCAGAACGTTGACTACCCCAATGACGGAGCCGACTTCATTGCACCTACCTCCGCCCGTCACCTGCACAGGTGCGCTTCGTCAACGGGACCCCGCTACCTTCAGTGGAAGCAGCGATGACGACGTCGACGATTGGCTGACCACTTTCGAACGGGTCAGCCGTCACAATAACTGGGACGACAATCGTAAGCTCAATAATGTCATCTTTTACTTGAGCGACGTCGCTAATCTGTGGTTTCGAAACCACTAGTCGGACTTTACCACCTGGGCGAATTTCAAGACCAAATGTTCTGATGTCTTTGGCCTCCCCGCCGTCCGAAAACTCCGCGCGGAACAGCGTCCTCGGTTGCGACTGCAGCTGCCCGGTGAAACATTCACCAGTTACATTGAGGACATTGTTGATCTGTGTCGTCGCGTTGACCCGACCATGACCGAGGCCGTTAAGATACGTCATGTGCTCACAGGAATTGATGACGGCGCTTTCAACATGCTCATAGCGAAAGGCCCCACTACGGTCAAGGAAATCTACGACCTCTGTCAAAGCTACAACGAGCTCCGGAAAGAGCGTGTTTTGATTCACCAGCCTCATGCATCACTCGCTGGACTAGCTGGGCAGAGGGAGTCATCTAGCCTCTCTGAAGACATCAAGGCTTTTGTACTCCAGGAGGTCGCGCGACAACTGTCCCTGCAGCCATATGTTAAAGAGTCGTCACCAACTGGCCTTGTTCCGGAGCTTCGCCGTGCAATCCAGCAGCATGTGTCTGAAGTCATCCCTAATCCTGTTCCTCAATCAGCTCCGGTCGCACCCTCAATGCCGTTCCCCACGCCCACAATTTCACCGTCCGGCGTTGCGCCACTGAGCTACGCTCCAGCATTCGCTCCGGCTCCTCCTCAAGTACTGCGTCGCATGTACGTCGAAGTCACTTCAAGTCCACCTCCTGAGCCAGCATATGCCTATGCTTCGCCCCCCATGCGGTCGGCACCAACAGCTTTTGCTCCCCCCTTGCTTAAGACACGATCTCAATGGCGCACTTCAGACAACAGGCCTATTTGCTACCACTGCGGCATCCTTGGGCACTCTAAGCGCCACTGCCGGCGCCGAATAAATAGGGCATTTTCTGCACGGCCTGCACCACCTTATTTGGCCCCCCAGTTCCCAGTCCCATCGGGTCCTCCAACAGCACCCCCTGATCCTCCGGACTTCCTCCCTCGTCGTTCGCCATCACCACTTCGCCGCTCCATTTCGCCAATGCGCCGACGACTCGCTACCCAGCCGGAAAACTAACTGCCGCAATTCGCGAGGCACGAACTGCGTATTCGACAGAATTTCAAAGTCCTCGTCTTAATCCCGCAAATGTTATTCCTGTCATCGTTGAAGGTGTTCGTACTCTTGCGGTCGTCGACACCGGTGCCGCTGTATCAGTTCTCAGCCAAAAACTCTGCCGCTCCATCCGAAAGGTGACTACGCCTCTCGAGGGACTATCGCTTCGTACCGCATCCGCTCAAAGTATACAGCCGACAGCTGTCTGCACTGCTCGCGTCGTCATTGCTGTAGCCCTGTACATCATCGAATTCGTCGTCCTCCCCACATGTTCTCATGACGTCATTCTCGGCTGGGATTTCCTGTCCCAGCATCATGCTATCATTGACTGCGCCAGTCCTCAAGTAGAGCTCATTGAATCGAGTGATGCACCGTCTGATGCCCTGCTCCACGAGCCGCGTCCTCGTTTTGCGGCCAAACTCCTCGTAGCTCATGACACAACCATCCCACCCATTAGCGCTGTTCTGGTTCCCCTCACTGCCTCTTTTACTACCGCCGCGACAGTCCTCTTTGTGCCCTCTAACGTTGTCTGCCGCCGCCGCCACTTACCGCTGCCGTTTGCCGTCCTTGACATGAACAACGGCGCTAGCACACTTCTGGTAGCCAATCCTCTTGCGTCTCCCGCTATGTTGATCGAAGGGGCGTGCCTTGGCCGCATCGAGCCCGTGGACCTTCTGTTCGCCTTTGATGATGAGTCATTCCCTGTTTGCCAAGTTGACGCCTTGGCCCCAAATCGTGTGGCTTCCGATCCGCTCCAGCGGGACCTTTTTGACCATTCTGTGGACAGCGCTCTAGAGCCGTGCCACCGCTAGCAACTTTTTGACCTTCTACACCAATTCCGCTCCTCCTTCGACATCCCGCAATCTTCCTTGGGCCGCACGACTACCGTTTCCCACCTCATCGACACTGGTGCTCATCCACCTCTCCATCAGCTGCCATATCGTGTGTCCCCGACTGAGCGCCGTGTTATTGCCCAACAAGTCGATGACATGCTGCAACGCGGAGTAATTAGAGAATCCTGTATCCCATGGTCTCCTGTGGTCCTAGTTAAAAAGAAGGATGGCTCTATACGATTTTGTGTTGATTATCGCCGCCTAAACAAAATTACTCGTCGTGATGTGTACCCCCTCCCACGAATCGACGATGCTCTAGACTGCTTGCAAGGCGCAGAATTCTTTTCCTCACTCGATTTACGCTCCGGGTATTGGCAGGTACCCATGGCAGAGGCGGATCGTGCTAAGTCCGCCTTTATTACTCCAGACGGACTATACGAATTTAATGTTATGCCATTCGGACTCTGTAACGCCCCAGCCACATTTGAAAAAATGATGGACACTGTACTGCGCGGCCTGAAATGGAACATCTGTTTATGCTACCTCGATGATATCGTCGTCTTTTCAACCGACTTCCCGACCCACCTGACTCGACTTCGCCAGGTCTTCACTTGCCTAACCCGCGCAGGTCTACAACTGAACCTCAAAAAGTTGCGCTTCGGTGCCCGCCAGCTCACAATACTCGGACATGTTGTGTGTAAAGATGGAGTTCTTCCTGATCCTGAGAAGCTGCGCGCCGTCGCTGACTTTCCGAAACCGACCACTTTGAAACAACTGCGAAGTTTCGTGGGCCTCTGCTCGTACTTTAGTCGTTTTGTTCGGAATTTCGCAACCATCATAGCCCCCCTACACAGCTCTTGAAAGGCACCCCTAACCTCTCCTCTTGGTCGCCAGCATGCGATGATGCATTCGCGACACTGCGCAATGATCTGACGTCACCGCCAATCCTTCGCCATTACGACCCTACTGCACCTACAGACCTTCACACCGATGCCAGTGGTGTCGGCCTCGGCACCGTCCTCGCCCAGCGCAAGCCTGGTTTCTCCGAATACGTTGTCGCCTACGCAAGCTGTGCTCTTACCAAAGCCGAGTCCAACTACTCCGTTACTGAAAAAGAGTGCTTAGCAATCGTGCGGGCTGTAACGAGGTTCCGCCCTTACTTATACGGCCACTCCTTCGAGGTAGTTACAGATCATCACGCTCTCTGCTCGCTCGCGTCTCTCAAGGATCCGTCTGGCCGTCTCGGGCGCTGGGCTCTCAGGCTTCAGGAATACGACATCCGTATAGTGTGCCGATCTGGCCGCAAGCACTCTGACGCCGACGCTCTTTCTCGGTCACCGGTGCGCTCGCCTAACTCATCGTCCCCTCCTCAAGCATCCTTGTCAGCACTCACCATTGAGGATATGCCTTTCGAGCAACGACAAGATCCTTGGGTTTCTAACCTGCTAGATATCCTTGGCACTATTTCCGCGGCTGCGCATCCTTGGGCATTCCGCCGACAGGCCTCCCATTTCACCATTCAGGACGGCCTTCTCTACCGAAGGAACTACAACTCAAACGGCGGAACTTGGCTTCTTGTCATTCCGCGCCACCTTCGCTCCGAGGTTTGTGCCCACCATCACACCGACCCGCAAAGCGCTCATGCCGGCGTCCTGAAAACCTATGATCGAATTTGTCAGAGGTACTACTGGCGGGGAATGTACAATTTCGTATGGCGCTAGATTCGCTCTTGTACCGTCTCTCAACAACGCAAGATTTCTCGCCACCGCGCTGGCCCTCTCCAGCCTTTATCGTGTCCAGCTCGCCCGTTTGATCGCGTGGGAATTGACCTTTATGGTCCGCTACCATGCAGTGCCGCTGGTAATCGATGGGTCATCGTCGCCGTCGACCACCTGACCCGTTACGCCGAGACTGCTGCACTTCCCGGGGCGACAGCCCATTTTCTTCTGCACCACTTCATTCTTCGACACGGCGCCCCTCGCGAGCTACTGAGTGATAGAGGTTGTATCTTTCTTTCCGAAGTAGTCCAAGAGCTCCTGTCATCTTGCAAATCGATATATCGGGCTACAACTGCGTACCACCCGCAAACAAACAGCCTCACGGAGCGCTTCAACCGTACGCTTGGGGACATGCTCACAATGTATGTTACATCTGAATCTGGAAGCTCCAACTGGGACCAGGTACTGTCATTCGTAACGTTCGCGTACAACACTGCCACCTAAGCAACAACTGGTTTTTCGCCCTTCTTTCTCTTATACGGCCGTGAACCACCTTGTACTCTGGACACAATTTTGCCATATCATCCAGATACCTCTGAGTACAGTGCTTTGTCAGCTATTGTACTAAAAGCCGAGGAATGGCGTCAGCTAGCTCGCACGTTTACCTCAAACACTCAAGGCTATCGCAAAGATCAGCATGATAGCGATACCCCTGCTCCCACGTTCCTGGCCGACAGCTTCGTCTGGCTATGCGTTCCTGCCACCAACAAACTAGAAACCAAATACCACGGACCTTATCGCGTCTTGGAACGCACATCCCCCGTGAACTACGTCATCGAGCCAGTGACCCCTTCTTCCGACCACCGCCGTCGCGGCCGCGAGGTTGTCCACGTTAGCCGCCTCAAGCCATATTACAACCCTCTGGTCGTCGATTTCTGCCTGAGTCGCCAGGATGGCGACTTCTTCACGTGGGGGAAATGCAAAGAAGACAAAGAACAGAAAACGCTGCGGCATCGCCATCACCATCGCTTGTCTCCGGCGCCCATCTCTCGCGCTGAAGCTGTGCCCTGCGGCTGGCAATTCGACCCTGCTGTGCCCGAATTACTGGCAGCGCTAGACATTAAAACCATCTATTAAATCCATATATATATATATATATATATATATATATATATATATGTGAAAAATAAAGATTTGATTGATGTGTTCATAACTTGGGACCCATTTTCAGTGGATAAAAAAAAGAAGCTATTTTTTACAATAACGCGTGATTGTGCTGTTTCTCAGGAAGCTTATTGATACGTGTTCTGCTACTTTTAGTCAAGCTACGATTTGAAAGTCCTACAATATGACAACGTCGTTTAAGAAAGGCACCACCCGCCGCAGTCCGTGAGCGCCATTGTCGTCAAGAAGCAAAAGAATACGACGCTACCCTTCTAGAATGAGGACCTTACGCACGAACTTGTTGACTCCGAAGCAAATGTGACTGCATTTCAGCCCACTGCTACATACGGTTCTGCCAGAAATCAATGCAGACATTAAAAGAATAGTAATGTTCTCTCCTGTGTGTTGAGGTGTCCTTTCGTTGATAGGAGCGGTTTCTGAGAACGCGCTCAGAAACGGTGGCCATCAACATAGCACAAAAGGTTTGTGGTTTGGGGGGTTTAACGTCCCAAAGCAACTCAGGCTATGAGAGACGCTGTAGTGGAGGAATTCGGAAATTTCGACCACCTGGGGTTTTTTAACGTGCATTGACATTGCACAGCACACTGGCTCCTTGCTTTTCGCCTCTATCGAAAAGCTGCCGCCGAGGCCGGGATTCGATCCTGCGTCCTTAGGAACAGTAGTCGAGCGCCGTAACCACTGCGCCACCCCGGCGGGACCTTAGCACATAAGGCATCTATTTGCTTGCCTTGAATACGATGCAACACACACAAACACACTATATGGCTATTACGTTGTATGCTGCAACATACTGGGACTACCGTGCACGGTACTCTTGAGGCTAGCAAGCCGTTAAAATCCGGGTCAGATGCGCACGACTGCCCGTTAATACGCGGAGTCTTCGGGCACCCGCGGGAGCCTCAAACAACGCGACTGCTCGCAGTCGCTACTCGTTCAAACTCGAGTTTTCTCTCCTCCGGATTGTAGCCCCCAACGCGGAGCGCGCTCTCCCTGTGCTTTACGAGCCGTGTCACTCGTGTAAGTTTTACGTTCACGCAGGAGACAGAGAGACCATCGTTATCTCCCCACTGGTCATTGCCCTCCGCTAGCAATGTTTGGTCTTGCGGGTTCTTCCCAGATGATTCCGTTTTTTTTTTTGGAAAGCAGCAGATACATGCGAAACCGGGGAGCGATATAGTAATATATAATTGGTTCACAGAAAGGGAAAGGCGCAGTATTTGTCACACTTGCTCTCTGGATACCTGAACTGCGCTGTAAGAGAAGGGAGGAAGGTGGGAGTGAAAGGAAAGGGTGAAAGTGGAAAGGGAGAAAGAGGAGCCGTAGTGGAGGACTACGGGGTAATTTCGACCACCTGGAGATCTTTAATGTGCGCTGACATCGCACAGCACACGGACGCCACTTCGTTTCACCACCATCGAAACGAAGCCGCCATGTAGTCGGGCGTCTTATCACTGCACCACAACGTGCGAAACCGGGGAGCGATATGCATTCCCACCGTTCCGGTGGTCTGTCTCCAGAGCGACATGGATGTTGTATATAGCCTGGAATGAGCGCATTGGGGCCCGCTCTACGGGGGAAAGGGGGGATATCCCAGTGCCTAGGTATCGACATCACTGCAGCTCCCCTCTCCCCCGCAAAAGTCCATTGAGGCCTCCTTAACCTCATGACGGGCCTTAAAATCAAGTGATAAAGGCAACCAGGCACATAAAACAACGAAAAGCGAAAGACGACACGTGCCTTATGTGACACAGTAAAATGCGCATAAGATGTATACCATGCTTAACCCTGTTAAAATCAAAGCTTCACTGCGGCAACGGTACATAACTAAATTACATCGGGTGTAAACTAAAGTTCCCTTCGTCGTGTCCTTTTGTGTTGACCGCTGCAGGCCAGGAGCTACTTCACGCATTGCATGCGCACACAGTCGTATAACACACGCGAGCACCAGTCTGAACGCCAGTGCCTGAAGTGGTCCTGTCCTATTCCCATTTCAGGAATCTACAACACCAGAGTTACCGACACCAGAAAAACCACATGATTGACCTGTCTTGCTGCCTGATAACTCCAGAAGCTATCTCAGTAATCTTGTATCCCTTGCAGCTTGCATATGCTGGATGTTCTGTGTCGCCTGCATTTCCTCCGTGATTTACTTCGTGGCTTGGAAGAAGCACATTCTCCTGCGCAAAACTGTAGGTTGCAGTCGGTCCAGAATGGTTCTCGCCATCAAGAAATTCCTTGTTGCACTCTTTAGTCTGTTCTATGAAAAAGCTAGGCCTCTTTGCCCCTGGTCTTAGTACATCCGACACTACTTTGTTGTGGAGGCCATCGGTTGATTCAGGTCGCTTTCACGTGTCTACATGACAGGCAAATGTCCCATTTTTGCTGGTTTGCCTGAACCCAGAATGGGGCTCGCTAGTCGGGTCAGACGTCAAATTCAATTTCAACAATTTTTATCTAGCTCCCTGGGAAACTGTGGACGCTTTGGTGAACCGACTTTCAGAGTTAGGCGCAATATAGATATTCAGTTTTCCTCTATGACTACCATTTCAGGTCCCAATTGTAGTGCAGTTTCTGCTATGTCCCTGCCACACAAGCTTTTCGTGTTACTCATTTCAGAGCGCGGTGCTCGGATTGGTTATCTGTCAGTTGCGCAAGTAGTAGACGGAAGCATCCATTGCCCGAGGCGATTATACGCTTCTTGTTAACCTCGCAGCTTAGGTTAACGTGACTCTTTTCTATCCCTGAGATTGGAGTGCAAAATCAAACTATGCTGTGCTTTGAACCTGGGACGGTTATTCTGCAGGGTTGTTTGGTTTTCTGACCTCGAAGTTGTCATCCCTTTTTCACAACCCCGATTCGGGCAAAACTTCCGTACCGCCTATTGTCCCGGCTTCGCAATCAATTCTTTTTACATCATAGCTTGCCGCGGCCTCTACCTCCGCAAGTCTCACGAGGAGCTCGAGGGGCCGCGTTTTCTTAAACGCGATCGCTAGCGCTACTAACACATTCTGTCCAGCACATGTGCTGTTTTGAGAGGCAATGGTGCTGCCTCCCCGTTTTACTGTCCTCCCAGTCTCGAGAATTCGGCCCACTCTGGCGATGAGAAATTTGCAAAATAAAGGAGCAGAAGTGGACTACTCACCTGAAAGCTCCTATGATTTTTCGTCTGCTCTGAACAAGGAGCTGCCGACCATTCCTACTGGACCGCACGTTCCTTGACCTTGTCGATCCTGCCAACTGCTCCTCTCTTTCTGGTCACCGCCGTCAACTTCTTCTGCAGAAATCAAGCTGACGTCCATGATCCTGTCGGCTGCGCCAATAATATTCTCTTCAATGTTTGGGGTGTGCGTTTGTGGATGGGAGCGGCTTCCAGGAAAGCACTCAGCATACGATGCAGTTCAATGTAGCACAAAAGCGTGTATTCGCTTGCCTTCAATACAATGTAACACGCGCGAAAACACTTTATAGGTATTGCGCTGTACGAAGCAACGTAGTGGTCGTACCGCGCACGGTACGCTCAAGGTTCGCAAACCGTTAAAACTGCGGCCAGGCTCGCACGACTGCCCGTACATACGCGGAGCCCTCCAGCGACCGCCGGAGCTTCAAGCAATGCGACTGCTCGTAATCGCGGCTCCGTTCAAACTTTTTCCTCCCCGCCGAAGCGCAGCTCCAACGCGCAACGCGCCCTTCTGTGCTTTATGAGTTGTGTCACTCGTGTACGTTTTACTGACTCGGGGGAGACAGCTGAGACCATAGCCTCTCTCCACGGGCTCATTGTCTGCCGCTAGCAATGTTTGGTTTGGCATACTCTTCCGAGAAGACTCTGTTTTTCGGAAAGCAGGAGACACATGCAAAACCGGATAGCGGCGCATTCCCACCGTACCGGTGGTCTGTCTCCGTAACAACACGGCTGTTGTATATAGGCTGCGAGTGTGTGCATCAGGGCCTGCTTCGTGGGGGACCGGGGGGTGTTACCCAGTGCCGAGGTGCCGACATCACTACAAGCAGCAAAAAGAGAGGAGGCGGAACCTGTCTATATATGTCTGTGTGCTCTTCACGGGGGCAGGAGGAATAAAAGAGCCAATAAAAACACTTTAGCGTGAATATATCTAAATATGAGGGCGCGTGAGGCACGGGTAAAAATGATTTAATAATGGGCGTTCCCGGATGAAATGAGAGGACATCTGCAGATACCCTAGCCCGCGAATGACGTGCAACGCTAAAAACAGTCAATGTCGAGGAAAGGTTCCAACATCAACATGATTCCAACCATTTACAAGTAGAACAATAATGCCATCCTTACTTATCAGCATTTGGAGTTCGAGGGGTGCTAGAAATGTCCACAAAGCTACTGTTACTGTAACTACCTATTAGTTAACATATGGAATTACGCGGTCTTTTCTTAACTTGCGCAATAAATGAATTATGATAGCCAGTAGCCTTGCATTACCTAATCACTGCATTACATTCCACAGCCGATGTTCTAATATTTTACTATATTTCAAAGCCAATATTCCACGGCCATGACGTCGAGATTGCACGAGAGGAAAAAAGTGACATGCCCTGACCTAGCAGCCAGAATTACAATGGCACAGCTGTTTGTATGAGTTGTGATACCGCGCAACAGTTTAAAATGGTAGTTGCCCTTAATGGGAGGAGTTCCTCGTTCGAGAGTTTGGCTCGCAGTATTTTCAGATCTTGTTTTGTTAAATTTACTGAAAATAAATACATTGATCAATAATGAAATGGTTACTTCACAAACATGGGGCACCATAATTTAACAACTCCTATCCTCTCGTTCAGGGCACATTATTCCAGCACACATTATAGCTCGATCAGCTTCATTTTCAATTATCATTGATCGAGAGTTTTAAGTGAAATTATACGCTTGCAATTGTAGAAAATATAAACAGTGTGTGAATGTTTCCTGAGTACAGTAATTGATTCCTTGACTTTGCACTGACGCCCTTTTAGAATAAAATATACATTGAATAAAATATGATTTTCTAGCGGAGTAACGACATTTGTTGTGGTTAAGCTTGTAAAAATACAACTTTCGTTTCTGTTTAAGTTAAATATATATTTACCGGCAACTGAAAATCGAAATAACCTTGAACTATTTCGATAAAAGGACCTTGTCATATTTCGTGGCAACGAGCAAGTATTGAAAAATTTGCCATGCATGTGCACTCAGTACCGGCGGTATTTCGAAGCCCTCATGGTTACGTAGTCCGAGGGAGAGGAGAAGCAAACTAGAAGTTATTCCTGATCTGTAGACCGCTCCTAACTCACGACCGCGACAAATCTCTCTGCGGTCCAGGTGCCCACTGATCTATACTGCTTGCTTGGCGTGGACTGTCAGCCTTAGCTGGTTGGATGGATGAGTTTCTCTGAGTGTGTGCTCCTGAGGAGAATAAGATGAATTGCATTGCAGGCGGATGAGGGAAAGCGCACAAATATTGTGGTAGATCAGCTGTGGATGCTTGGAAATTGATGCGGCGAGAAGTCATTTGATATAACAATGCGGTGAACACATACTATACTTTCCATCGTGTCCGGGAACACGGCTTTTCTACATTCATGTTCTCTGAAGCATAGAATGAAGTACTACTTTGTTCGTCCGATATAGAACCAAATGTCCTAGCCGCTCGGTCGTAGATAAGTTCGACTTTACTTACATATCTCAATATTCAAAAGAGCTCCGACAATGAGAAACGCTTCAATGAAGTGGTCGCAAATATTTGAGACGCCTGTTGTCTTTAACGTGCGCCGTCATCACACAGTAAACTGGCGTTTTGCGTTTCGCGTAAATTGAAACTAGGCTTCGCGATATAGAAGAGCGAGAAACAATAGTGCGGCGTCTGTATCACTGCTTTAAATACTAGGTCTGCAAGGAAGAAGCATAAACTGATCGGAGAGTTAGTCATACTGTTCTATTATGACAAATCATTAACCACTGTGGTTGCAGCTCCATCTCATCAATAGTCCTCACGCCTTTGAGTTGCCTGACCTGTAGGCATGTAACGGATACGAAATATTCGGATGTAGATGCATTGGATTTTATGCGAGGGACCGCGTCTGGATATGAACGTCGTGGGATGAGTTGTATGCTTGTTGAAAGCTGCCAGAAGGCATGCAAGGCTTCGTTTTCGGGGTGCAGCATCTCTAGTCGACACTTTAGGCGGTCGTATCGGCCGGCTGAAGTTTTATAATGAAAAAAAAAAACAATATATGTGCCACTAGCAACACAATCCAGTGTGGTCCAACGTGTGGAAGGATGAACACGTAAAAAGAAGTGAGGGAAAGAGGTCAAGAAATTTGTATTGCCGCCATATTTTGAGGGTGGATCCTGTAAAAATTAAAGCTGGAGTGAGCAGAAAAAAACGTCAACTTGGATAGCTTTGGAATCGCACGCAGAAAATCCAGATTATCGGATAGGCAGACTACCCACAGGCAATTAAGTCGTTTTTTCCGTTATTGACACACCGGACGCAAAGCTCGTTAGTCGGTCCGAGCTGTGTATAAATGTTTACACGGTGATTGGTTGATGCAGTCACATCAGTGACAGATAGGAACTATTATAATTAGTGAAAGGAATTTCAGGTGGTAGTTGCGTTTCAATCATGATCTTTCCATAGCCCAGAACTATCCGTTAATGCGATAGTAGGAAATATTGCTTATTGATATATGCACTATTATTTGGAATGGACCATGAATGCTTTCGCGTTGACGGCACTTGAGCTGTCTTAACTGCCCTGTTTAAATTGTATCATTGCGCACATATTTCGAATCAGTTTGAATTATTTTTAGGAGTTAGGCTGTAGCACCTGATATTTCGTTTATAGAATGGTTTAGGTAAGGGGATGCATATATAAAGGTCTAGATAAAGGCTAGGGAAAAAAGACATTTGTTTTTAGCGGCTTACTTTTAACACTGTATCGTAATCTGTGCTCACTAATACTGTTTACTTAGTACATAGCTTTCTTTGCTTTACCGATCTTGAAAAATATGCTTTGTTGGACAAAATGTTTCACATCATTTTATGCACCATTTTTCTTGATGCCCGCGCACGTTACCGAGATCTTGGTGCCATTACAACGCGTTTGATAGCAGCTTCTTTTTGAGAAGTGCACTATTCTGGCTTTAGAAAAAGGCAGGAAACGTGGGTAACTGAGCAATCTTTATAATTTTTGTTGTGAAATAGACAAAAACGAATATATCGGTTCCGGTTCTTCCTTTGCTATATTCTCTGTTTAATATGGGATATTAGAGGGGTCTAAGTTTTCATAGTGTAAGCACATTTGCTCTTCAAGTGAACAGTAACCAAAGCAACGAAAGAAGGTGGCCTGGTTGACGCTATTATCCAGATCTGTGTTGGTTGGTTGCCTTTAAGCTGGTTCCCTTATGCTGTAGTCAATTTCTCGCCTTCCGAAATTTCGAAGATGCAAATTTTCTTAATGGCCATGTCCTGCAGTATACTCAGTATTTGTTGCGATGGCAAAGCTTGGGGAAAATCCGCGGTAAACCGATACGATGAATAATGTGCACATATTTGTGACATATTCGAGCCTCTACCCAAACATTTATTCAGTGCGTCATCATTGCTCACACCTAGAATAAGATACTGAAACGCGTTCTTTCGCTAAGTAGACGTATCTAATTCTTGCTTTATTATGACTTTCATAGTCGCCACAGTGATTATTGTTTCATCTGTTTCAGTATTCAACAGTCATCTCAAACACTGTTTGTTTTTTTTTTATTTTGCAGGCCTCAGGTTGTGATTCTGATGAAATAGAAGTCCAGTGTCCTTGGTGGGGAAAGAGGCCAGAATTTCCTTGCGAAGGCGTTCAACCAAGACCCTGCGAACCAAATAAGAACACGTGTGCATGTCCAAATAACACAGTGCGGCGAAAAGACCGATCATGTGTGGATTCTTCGTTGTGCATAAGACCACCACCAAGACAGATACGAAAAGGAAGAGACTAGAGCGGTTGTTGAACATTACAGGTGGCATGTCACATGTCCAGTAGCATTTCGCAGCTATTCTTTAGACTGCAATATATTTAAATCTTTTAGAGCAAATATAAGAGCAATAATAAACTGTCTCTAAAGGAAACTAGGGGCGGAAGTAAAAGAGATATATGAAGATGGTACTATGCCATCTATGAATTTCTCCAACAATCCACCCGCATATCGCAGTTTCCTCAACACGCTCAAGATCTTGAATGAGTCGAAAAATAAATTACTAAAGCAATTTTTTCCCTAAATATAGCAGAGTAGCTTTCCGAATATTATTTCCGCAGTACACAAATATTTTGTTTTGTTTAATATTCACATTGTGGATTGCGCATACACATTAAAAATTTAGACACATGCTTCCTTATTATATATCGTGAGTCCGCAAAATGCCGGGCTTCATTGTGTACATGTCCTTTACTTCTCCTTTAGCTTCAACGCGAGCAGGCAAAAGGTATTGATACCTCATTGCATCAATCAAGCCTGAACTTTAGCTGCAAGATATTAGCTGAACAATTCCAGGGGTGCTCTTAGTATCCTTACATGCGGTAAGAAAAAAATCTAATTCGGGTCTCCATCGCAACTTTGCTTCGACGAAGTCTTACAGATATAGGTACCGCTGTTGGAACGCCACCGACTATGCACGGCATCATTCATGAAATACGCTGATTTTTGTATATTAAAATATTTAGAACTCCATCGGATCTATGTTGAAGCCGTCAGTGTACTCTGACATGGTGTCTTCGTATTCACTGTGGATGAAATGGTGCCCATCGGTACACTCCTTATCTGATGGATACTGTTCTTGTATGAGTCCTACCTGTAGGATAACAGTAGTAAGGTTGAAAGCTGGGCGAGTTGAATCTGGTTCATTTTGATATGGCTGTAGGATATGGCTGGGTTTACATTTAATATTGATGCTTTATACTGGCATCTGGACATGTTTCTAGCTCATATTTATTTTGATGTATTAGCTATGGCGTTATAGGTTCGTAGTGACATATTTTCCTTAGGTCTATTGTCCTTAGGGTTAGGAAATTTGTTTTAGATCTAGAGAAAATTGTCTTTAGATTTAAGGACTTGTCACTAGATTTAGGAACATTTGTTTTTAAGTGCGACGTGACATCCGTTCGGACATTTCGTTCACAGATTTCGTTCACAGGATTCTATCACGTAGACATATAAAGTTCATTTGAACTTGCGTCTTCGCAGCGGACAGTATTATAGGCTCTCTACCGAGCGGATTACGAGGCCTAAGTCTTTAAAGCCCAGCCGTGGGATCAAAATGTTGACGATGCTTTTCTGAAAAGGCGGTTAAGTGTTGGGAAAATTACCAAACCTGGGCAGCCCAGCTTTACGTAAAGTTGGCAGCTACCAGCTAGAATAAATTGCTGCTGGGGCTATCATCAGCATCATGATACCTAACATCAGTGAGTAGCAAACCCCTTTCATATATCTGTGGAAACAACCGCGCGTTGTGCCTAATGCAGAATCCGAGTCTGATTTATCTCGTCTGTTCACGTGGCTTTTCTTGAGGCTTGTTACGCTTGTATTGCTCAGAACACAGCCAATCAAGTTATCTTTTATAAGGATTGTGTGCCTAGTCAACGCGGCATGCTTCTTTATTTAAGGTAGAATATTACCTCAGCGTAAGCGTCAACGATGTTATGGCCTTGTTGGATTACGAAAAATAAATGGGCATGGAGCAAATTTATAGCTAAATTTAGAAGACCTTTTTCCTGACTTGTAACAGACTATGCTCGAACAGACGGCAAGCGTACAATTTGGAAGCAGCATATTAGGTGGGCAGTTAAGAGAGATGTTGAGCTGGCCACTGATGGCAAAAAACCGAGTTAACAGAAGGAACATCAAAGAGGTCTTTGTCCTGAAGTTCACGTAAGCTGGTTGTAGCTACCCCTGAATTGTTAACTAAAACGCATTGCTCTGACTTTATTTTATTGTGTTTAAGGTGACATGTACGGGATATGTATAAAAAGTGCCTAATATGAGGGTACGTCTGAACATGCTCATATGACTCGGGCTTGATTGTGGGGAATATGGGCTACAAGACGCGTCTAGCTCCAGTCGTTTGCGAGCGTTCACTGGGGTAAATACTCTTCTTGGTGTCCCTTGTCAAGTGACTCTGTGGAAGAGCGAAATTCCACTAAAGAGTGAACAGCGGTGCACCATAAAATTTTGAATTGGACTGGGTAAATGGGTACGGAGACGTTTGGAATGGTTTTTCAAGCTCTGAAGGACGAAATCATGCCACGAACTGCAGCTTTTAGGTTGCTCAAGTACTTCAAATATGGCAGAGAGAATGCGGAGTACAAACCCCGCTCTGGACCGCCGTCGACGACAAGGACCGACGACAAGGTGCAACGTATTCAAGAACCGCCTAATTCAGATCGTCGTTTGATTGTGTAGATTGTCGCAGATGAAACGGCATTCATTATGTGGTGTGCATAAGCATTGTAATTAAAAATGTGTTGGTGCGAAACACATCCTGAAGGTCTCGATAAATGAGCAAAACCAGCCACATCTGCGTCAAGATAAGCGACTACCTGATGATAAAAGGATTCGCGACTATTTATTAACCCTCTCAGAGTCCCCGCTTGGAGCCAGCAGATTATTCCCTATCCCGAACGTGCAATCTTCTCTCAGATGATACCGCTATAGCACATTAACCGCCGTTGTCATGAAGTGAATAGTGGTTGTAGCGCTCGGAGAGAAGGACAAGGGAGAAGTGGGGGAAAAAGAAAAAAAGGGCGGGAGAGCGTGTTCACTGGTGCTTCATCTACCAGGCTAAGGAATTTGGTCCCTTGTGGCCACCTCGGGATCCAAGCATAAAAGCTTCTGAAGCATCCGTCCGCTTAAAAATGCTTAGAAATGCTTAAAAATCAAGTATCTTGATAGAGTGCCACATAAAATGGCGGCTTACTCTTCAGAAGATTGCTGAGAATGAAATTGCTAAGAGCAGGCAACTAAACTTGTCTGAAGATAGAGAAGTGATTAATGATAGGTCAAGAATGGTGCCTGTGGCTGGTGGAGATCCTGTCTAGATGTTACAGCGTTATGAGCTTGCAAAGCTCATGACGAGTGTGCTACACATATTTGCGTACTGTACGGAATGGCGAGAATATTGTCGCACGTTAGACAAACCAACCTCCACCCGTACACCTGTTGAGGACGACCGCCTGAAAGATGGGCAACAGAGGTAAATCAGGAAAAAAGAGACGAACGTCCTAATTTGATGTGTAAACTGCGTCTGTCGAAGCACATTTGGGTTAAGGCTGCGACGGTCAGAAACCGTGCATTTCAATGCCTTGGTATCGCACCCACAGCCAAAAGAAAAAAAAACATGTGAAATAATGGGAGAAGCGAATTCATCCTCATAATGGACTTTTTGCTTACACATTGTGTATGAAGATGTGTCGGCAACGTGATTGCTAGTACGCATGCAGAAATGTTTTGAAATGGATAGTTCTATGGCTTATCGTGATCGTACATTGACATTTCATACTATGGTGGTTCCACAAGGGTAAAATGAAGAAGGTTGACATAGTGGCTGAGTGACAGGTCATCGCCTACCACTTAATCAAATCTAACTGATTAGGCAATCTCATCGAAAGCTCCTGTCAAGGCAACACTTTCATCTCTGTGATAAATTCTGTCCGTTATATGTTTGGAGGCCATTTCTTTGTTGTGCGCTGACCGTATCAAAGTGTTCACCCGATGTCCATGGAAGTGGTCTTTGCTTCCAACACAATGAGTACGCTTAATACGCTTAATACGCTTGAAATATTTAGTTCTAGATTTATACTACAGCGAATTATACGTTACGTGGGTTAGTTGTGGTTTATATGTTTTATAGTCTGTAGATACACATCACGCATAGTATTCTGTTTATCGTGTGTTGTATGTACAAGTTGGATTTTGTGATTATAGATTTCATCGGTAAGAACACCGTTTGAGATGTTTTTGTTTATATGTCGTGAATCAAACCAGCCTGTATCCATAAACGTACTGCGTAGAAGCGGTACATGGCGAACCTTTTCACTACATTTAAGAGGCTTGATCACGAACGGGTGCCAAGTTCGGTCATTTGTTCATGCTTTGAGCTCTGTATTTCTTGTTTCGTTATTTTAGCATTATGAGTGTGTTATGTACACATGCTGTGTCATGCGTGGACTTTGACCTTCCTAAAATTATGCTGTTCAGCACTAGTGATGCACAGATTCTAGGTCCTTTACTTTCATCATAGTCGTCAAAGATGCTTGCATGAGAACCCTTCAGGCCCTTTTGAAATCCGGCTACCCTGGAGCCTTCGAGTCATGGAAAAGCCATTGGCAACTGTACGTCGATGCTGAAGGAACGCACTTTGAGAACTTTTGAGGCATTGCATCATTATCTCTAATAAATCGTTTTTTCGAAACTTTTGAGGATATTTTTGTACAAACCCTCTATTACTTTCATTTCCACAGCCCCCTTCTGTCATAAAACTCAATTCATCCCTTTTCGTTATTCTCATTTTTCACCATCACTGTGACATGCACCCCATTTTTATTCCCATCATTGCAATACATTTTTGTCGTTCAGCGGTTACACGAATGTAGCTGTCACGCCCTAAATTATTTTAGCTCATTACCATATTAAAACATCGCTGACTACAGTTACTTTTATTTTTCTAGCTTAGGCACTCTGGTCCTGGAATACCTACCTTACTCTTGATGTTTAGATACATAAAAAGTGCCCTGAGAGTTTATATAGGACATACTGAAACCTAAAAGTAAGACAAGCTGCTTTGATGTAGGTTCTTGGGAGGCGAAGTAAAGAATTGGAACAATTCCTGTGCTTGGTAGCAGCAGGAGGAATTTAGGTTTATTGGCAGGAAAAACATTTTTGAATTCAGTTTTGAGCTGGCAAAATAGAGGGTTGAAACAATGTGGTGGTCTTGTGCAGCGGAAGTGAGTTATAATCACAACAAAAAAATTGAAACAAGTTTGGGACAAGCCAAATAATGGATCGGCGTTGTTGGGGGTGGGAAAGTAGCGGAATTGTTGCTTTACTAGCCAGAAACTGTTTTTGAAGAAAGGTTTACGCAAGCAAAATAGAGGATCCGATGGCTTGAGTACCTGGAGGAGATTAAATTAGTTCTTTTTTTTTACCAGTAAAACTATTTGAAGCACGTTTTTAGAGAGCAAAACAATATTTGAGCTATTTAGAGTTTTAGAATATCGAAAATGGGTTTTTGTTTAGAGGAAAAATGTGTATTTCAAGCCGTCGTGAGGAGGCAAAATAAAGAGTGGGAGCTGTTCGGAGTTCAGGAGCAGCCGAAATATAATTTTATAAGAAAATTGTTTGTGAAGAACGTTTTGAGAAGGCAAAGCAGAGCACATCTAAACAACGTTTTAAAAATTTTGATAACAAAAATAGGTTTTCTTCGTATCAATTTAATCTGAGGTAATTGGCGCTGAGAAAGGGCCCAATTGAATGCAACACAGCTACGCCACACTAACAATTGGTAGTTTATTTCTGGGAACGCAGATTATACATCTGAGCCTAGTGATAAGCAAAAGGTTCACATCATAGAGGCCTCGTGAGAACACGCGCAGTTCATGCACAGATCCCCAGAAACTTAACTCCATGGCAGATAACGACACTGAATAGCTGTTTATGTAAGATTCGCCTCCGTTTATAATTTCCTTTGTCTCAAGTATTTCGTGGATGATTTGAATTTGCAAAATTTTCAATACACAGGCCTTTTTGAAATCGGATGGGCATCCATATTTTTTGTAGTGGTCACTTTGTAACCAGGTAATTGATTATCTGCTTCATATTGATGTTCGTACAGTGTGTCATTTATAAACCATCCCATCTGTCCGAGGTAATTTAGTCGAAACTCCACAGACCCGTATTATTCCTTCATACCTGCAATATCCATAAAGAATAAGTAATATTCTGCAATTTCTGGTTACTTACTGAAAATATATTATGCACTAATAAGAGTTGGTTAGGTCTACCGTGTCATATTCAGATGTTCAAAAAAATACGCTGTATTTAGAGCGATTAATGTAGCGCTGTCGACGTAAGGGCAGAAAAGGAGTTCATAGCTGGGGCTACTTGAAAACGGTGTTCATAATTCAAATATTGCTGCGAAAGGCTGCAGCTGAATGGAAATAATGCCGCAGATTATAGTCGGTTCCGTATATACAAAATCCGGATATCCCCTGCAAACCCATTGGAACACTAGAAGATCCGCTTTGCCTTTATAAAACTTCCGCTCAGCGGAATATTCGTTATATCGAACTGCGCGTCGCGCATCTACAATAATCGCTTCTCCTAATGTCGTCCCTGTGATCATTTCCCACGGGTGGAAGCGGTCAGGGTACGTATTCTTAGGCACCTCCTGACAGCGCTAATATTGTAAAACCATTTGCCGATGTGAACGTTGGACCCGCTAGAAAATGGCCGTCTTTGTAAAGCACCTGTTTTCAACGCGATACGGCTTTCATGCGGAAAAGGCAGAAGTCAATGCAGTGTGGTCAAGCCAGCCTAGCTAATGGAGGCTTGCAGCAATTGTCGCAAGGTTGTTTTCACTGCTCACGGAGACAGAGTAATTTACGCTGCATTAGAATTACCGGGTTAGTGTAACGTTTAGAATGTGCTAGCAACGGAATTGCAGCTATAATGGTGAGAGGTAAAGTTACCTAAAGCACCATCCGCAGCAGTTCAGCGATGAAATCTAATCCAGCGGCACATGCGCGACCCGGCGATAGACGCTAGGTACGAGCAGCATGAGTTTCAATGCTCCGACCTGACTCTACGGCCTCCGTGCGCGTCCATGGAGCGGTGCGTGAATGTGCGCTTCTTTTTGTGGCGCCTGGAGCGGGGATACGGTCGGCACACGGGGGCGGGTAATGTGCGCCGGCTCGCCAGGCCCGAGGCGAGTGGGCGGCCAAAATGCAGGCATGCAGATCGCTACAGGAAGTGTGCTGTTAGCTTGCGTACCCCACAATGACGCGTTTGTGCTATGGAGAAGCGCATGTCGTGGCATATTTTATATATCAAATTATCTATATATCGAACTATCTCGCGATCCGCTTCGAGTTAGATATCTCCACGCTCGACTCTACAAGGCCAGTAAGAGGAGACATAGATCTAAATTTAAGCATGTAGACTCGACCCATTGGTGTTTGGCTCAATGCGTAATCAAAAGCAGAGTCCTCGTAAAATAAATTTTTGGTTTTTAGCATTGCGCAGTCAGAGAAAGTACACCGGGAATAAAAAGTGGTGCCAGTTTTTAAAGGCTAACTCTAGTGTTACGGACGGCTCTGCATGCCACTGTATGCTTTATTCCTCCCACCCCTATACCAAAAGCAAACATTACTTGCAGCGTCTTCAGTTAGAAAAGGCGAATGTGAATGATAAAAAGTCAAACATTGAAGGTCACCGTTAGACTGGTCATTGCTGGTGATACTACTATATGGCTATGCATGTTCATATAAGTACAATCAATCATGGACATATCGAACACGGTTATATCAAATTACCACTTATATTGAGCTCTAGGGATATCTCCTTCAAAATCCCATGTGAAAGTTTAGGGATGGCATTCGCCTTCATCGAGCTCTCGTTCAGCGGAACATTCGATATATCGAACTGCCCGCTGTACTCCTGCAGGGGCGCTTCTCATTATTGTGCCCACGATCCCTCTTGGCGCTTGGAACCGGGCTGGGTGCTCAGCCTTCTCTGCCTGCTGAGAGTTTTACGCTGCAAAACGCCGAACGATGTGAACATGAAGTCTGATGGAGAGTGGCCTCCAGTCTGGCATGCTGGTTTCCCTGCGAAACAGCTGCCATGCAAAGAAGACAGAGTTCGATGCAGTGATAGTTGTTCGGGTAAGCAAGCTTTGCTGACTGAAGGCTTGCGGCAGTTCGCGCGCGGCCGGCTTCAATGCTGAAGGCTAATAAACCAGCCGTACACGTATTTGAACTGAGGTATTGATGCGTTAATAGTGTACCAGTGACAAAATCCGACCTGTTACGATGAGCAGCGGCTTTCGCGAAGCACCGTTGGCAGCAGCTTTGATGTCGACCCGACCTCCAAAAGCCGTTGTTCTAGATGGTGAGAGCCTGGAGCCTTGTCACTTTGATCTTACCCTGAGAAATACTGATAGCGCGCGCTTGCGCCCACTGCGTGGCACGCGACGATGAGCCTCTCTTTCCGACGCCTTGCGCGAAGTGACGCTTGGTGCGCGGTTGCGTGAGCGTGCAATACAATCTGCAGGCTGAGGCTTGCACACGTCGGGTGGGAATTGTTCCAGGAATTCGGTGCGAAATTATTCGCTTGAAAGGGTAATATATGCAAATATTTAGCGCTGATACCATTGCGTGCATGAAAGTTTCAGAATTATCGGAGCCGTCTCGAGTCGCTTCCGAGGACAACTGGGAACAGTGTATTGCATCATGTGTCTAGAGATACCTGAACTTTCTTCTTAGAATTGCTCCTATCATATGTAAAACATCTGCATGTAAAATGTGAGGATCGCGTTCTTCAGCAGTCAGACAGGAGTTCTATCACCTGTTCAACAGCGCACGTCTCAGCCATCTCTTTCTCCCTGTGGTCGACCGAACTCTGGAGGAAGTCAATGCGACAGAATTCGCAGAGGAATGTCAATAACTTCCTTGTAGCTCTACTGCATTGGTAGGTCATGTATTGTAAGACTGATAAGAACGCGTCATTTCTTCCAGAAGTGTACCTATGCACTGAATAGAATTTCGAGCTCCCAGAAACCACGTATTGCTAGTGTCTCCATGCAAGATTTCTATTCGCCCCTGCTCCCTCCTGTTTGCCTTACAGAAAAGAGGAGCAGAGATGACTTCTTAACTTCGGTCATACGCAAGCAGTTACGAGCGGGTCAGCAATTTCTTAGGCTCGGTGGCTGTGCAACAACATTGGTACATAACCCGTTCTGCCTCGTTTGTAAGATCATCGCTTCATTCTGGATAACCACGCCATACCTTGTCCTTGCTACGTGTCCGCCTGGCGTCGGATTGCAAATGATTAGCGCGTAGTACGGAAACCAAATGCGTTAATTATCTTAACAAGATCACCGCTTTTTCCTATCTATGGTGCTAATATCACCGCCATCCAATGATAACGAAATTGGTTTTGTATGGTTTGTAGGAGACGCCGTAGGAAGGACTCCGCAAATTCGCTCTTTTCTGTGGATCTTTAACGTGCACTGACATCTCACAGCACACAGACGCTATACCGTTTTGCCTCCATCAAAACTCAGGTCTGGCTCGACTCCAGTTAGGCCAGTACATTATTCAGGCGTTGTAACCTCTGCGCCACCGCAGTTGGATGACAGTAATGAGATTCTCATCGTTTAAAACAAGTTGCGTCATTCTTAAGAACAAACGAAAATTCAATAACACGGACTAGAGCGTTGCGGAATATTTCTCAAGTCGGGTTAGAAATGCGCGCAAGCACCTATCGCGAAACATAAAAATCCTCGCTTTTCTGGGTGTAAGAAGACAGTCTTCAATAATATTCGTTGATACATCTTCAACAAAACATCGCAGACTCGGAAAGAAATCACATAACATTCCATGCAACACCTACAGCCGTCTGCAAGCATTCATCCGAACCCTTAGTCTGGTATTCCACTTCCCCACATTTTTACTAATACGCATAGTTTCGTTCTTAAGCTTGAAATCATCTGCAAACATTTCTGTTCTTGTGTGAATATTCTAGTGATACATACAAAACCGTACCTCACTAAAAAAGTCACAGAAGCTGACAATATACTAGGTTACCGATGTTTATTTTATTTCGCGAAGGTCGCACATTCAAGAGAGAATCACTGGGGAGAACCATAAGAAACGCTCAGCTGCTGCAGGGGAATGACCGACCGCTGTACCAATGACCGCCTTGGAACAAGCAGTGGATCGAACCTTCTACTCCGCTGGTAGAACTGCGCAGGCTGCTCCCCTGCACTTCGCATACCTACTACCGTGAGACGCAGCAAAAACAATATCGAAAAAGAAATATTAAAAGCGCTGATGATTCACAATTTGAGGGGAAAGTGCGTGAAAATGGCATTTATTCAAAAAACGGTTATGTTTACCAGCAAAGACAGCGTTTGAGCTACGCTCCTCTGTGTTTTCTTAGTAGAAAGCACACTTGGGGTAACTCTCTCATTAGATTATTGTTTTCGTGAAAGTGATTTTTATCTTCAGCGGTTATATTGTACTAGATACTGCTGTCGGCGCAGGTAGACTGTTCACAGGACAAAAAGGTTCGGAATAAATTTAGTCGCAAGCAGGGGTTCGCACCATACATTCCGCTTGCCTTTCAGAGAAAGTAAAAAATTCAGGATCCTATATCAAAGAACCATGAAGACAAATTGTCTAAGGCATTAGACCCGGTGAAATTTTTAAAGAAGGAATTTTAGTAATGAAACCCACCCGGCATGATGTCTTAACGAGTACTCTGAAACTACTGCTGCCGTGAGCTGGCGAAAGCTAGCGTACCTCTTGCAACGTAATTCGACAGGATGCTGCTCTAAATATTGTGTTATTTCTTCGTCCATCAATCCTTTTACAATCAACAAATAGGCAGCTAAGAACCCCTCATGACTAGTCGTGCCAGGATGGGAAAAGGAGAGCAAGGTGCGCTGCGTTTGTTCTGCGAATTGCGAAAGGCCAGCATGCCTCAAACGTTCTCAAAACCGCAAGAAACAATGGAAGGAAACTCAGATTATTGATAATTCTTGACGATATTTTGAACACAAGTCAGAAAAGAAAAATATGAGATTTGCTGCTGCATTAACGTCCTTTACTTGAGTCATGTTGGTGTTAGGTGTTTTTGAGAACAGTTTGACTAACGAATGCAATAACAAGCTGTTTTCGCACACAACTTGTGTTATCGAAGGTCGACCTTTCAAGCCATTAACATAAAAGGAAAACTCATATCTATTACATTGAAACGGTATTTGGCTGACCTGGATGGTTAGCTCGTGGAAAAATTTCACATTCTAGACTGCAATGTTTTTCAGACTAAGTGAATATCGTGCACTGAGATGCTCTTTTCTTTCCTTTAATGTGCGATTAGTGGTAGCATCATGAATGCAAGCAGGGTGGAAATGGGCATACCTGCTACTCCGCGGCAGCAGAAAAAAAGGAGTATGCAGGTTTCTTAATTCTCAAGACTTTATATTACAAAATAATGAAACAATAATTCCTTATGCTGATGTGATGAGACAAGATTCCTTGGATAATGACAAAATGATGTTTGTTTCACCTAGCCAGTCTTGATGAATAAGATGAATTTATGAAGCTACCAATATAATGCCAGATGAATCAGATGATTGTCATCTTAATTCGGAATGGAAGTGTATATGCATTATTATGTGAAGAGATGCGAAGGTGCGAACTCAAAGCTGCAGTAAGAGCTGAGGTTCGAAAAGATTTATTACAATTTAAGAACACTGTGAAAAATTGCGTGTTTCTTCAATAAACATTTGTACGAATTTGTACGATCGTACGTTAAATGTACGGTTTTGTCTTAGTGCAGTGTTTCTGCACCATCTGCTTCCTTATGGACTGTGTAAACAAATAGCAATACCACTCATACACAGCACCACATCAGAATAGTGGGAGGTTGCATAGTCTTGATGTGCATTTTTATTGCAAAAACAATATTACTTTCACTTTTCAGCCCTTCGCGTGGCGAGGCGGTAGCTACCATTAACCTTTAGCGTGACCTTTGGCGCGCCGCCAAGCACAGCTGCGAAAAAACAGGGGCCCCAACACGCACCGTCAACTCGCGAGGCGGTAGCTACCAACCGCGGCCTAACTCCCGCTCTTTCCACGAGAGGCGCTACAGCCGGAGTGACGTCCTCCCATCTGCCGCAAAAACAGGGGCCCTAACTCGCGCTGTCGGCTCGCGAGGCGGTAGTTACCAGACGTGGCCTAACCCCCGCTCCCTCCGTGAGGGAGCGCTACAGTCGGAGTGACGTCATCCCTGAGACTGTTGTGAGACCGTTTAGAACGACGTTTGGGGCGCCGGTTCGGGTACGCCCTTACACACCGGGAGTTAAGCCCAACGTTGATCTACGGCCGGACGGAGCTGCATTTGTGCCACATTCTTCTAAAGCTAAGAATTATGGGGCTGCAGCCGCAGCTACCGCCGGGGGTGCAACGTTGGATACTATAGGAGGTGGCCTAGCGGCAGGTGGAACCAACGCAGTCCCCAGGGATGCTTTCGTTTCTGCTGGCGTAAAGAATGCCGTTGCAGCCGGTGCCGGAGCGGTAGTTGTACATTCTGCCTTAACCTCACCCACAACTAAGTATATCGTTGCAGCCACGGCACTCCTTGCCTCGCTACTGGTTATACATAGAATAACCAGGTAGCAACCCGCAATAAATAATAGTTGAACCATATGCCCTGGCCAGAGTGAATCACTGCATAACCATAATCATAACCACAAGCACCACAACCAGCTACACCACCAGCTGAACCTAGGCGTAGCCATAGCTATTGCTTTCGCAATTACCAGGCTTAACCAAGCTAAGTCACTGCCAATTGTTTTATGGGTATTACTAGTATTTCCTTACAGTCTGTTAGAGTGTGGGCATTGTACTGCACTAGCGATAAGTAGGGATAAGTTCATGTTTGTGTGTATATAGTTTAGTTTGAATACACGTTGGCAAGAGTTAGTCTGCACCAATGTCCGGTCGAGCGTCTTTTTCATGTTTAGCTTTTTTTGTATGGATGGGTGTGTCGGAATACGTATTGTAATTACTGCAAAAGTAACATGAAGTTCTGCATGTTTCCTAAATCTTTGTTAGTGTCTTAAAGTCTGTATTATTCCGCATTACAGACTAGATATGCTCTTCACCATAGGACAGTACACACTTTAATGAAATTATCCACTAAAACCAGTGTTACCACTCGTTCCTTTAATGCAGATGACAGTTGCGAGGCACTTGTGCTATGTGAGGAGGAGCTCCTTGAGCCCCACTCGGTGCTGATTCTTCGGACAACCAGATAGAAGCGGAGGTAGAGGTGGGAGAAGAGGCAGAAGAAGCAGCTCAAGATGCACAGAACGTGAGTTGACTTCCTAATATAGAGGCTCCAGGCGACATGGTTTGCAAGATACTTGAAAATAATAACATTTGCAAGAACATTCATACTCAAGTAATCACTTCACATTGATCACAAAAGTTGTGTTCATATGTTCCATTATGGCATGAATGTCTTTTGAAACGTTTTTTTTTAATCTTGCAACAAAACAAGTGATGTCTCCTCATGATTTCTGTAATGTCCTACATTGCATATACTGCGACAATTTTTCCATTGCCATATCACTCACTATGAGTCCTATGTGGTAATGCTCCTCTGTACGTTATTAAGCATTACATTAACAAGTCCTATCAGAAATTTCACCACTTTCTTGCACATTTTACTGCATCGTATGATGAGTTTATATTCAGCCTGTTTTGTTTTCACAGGTACCTGGCCCTTCCCCCCCCCCCCCTCTACCTTGTGCCCCCGCTGGGTCCCGTGCGCGGCCTCAGCCGAGCAGGCAACCCTCCAGGCAGCAGCAGTTGGACAAGGTGCAGGAACTGCAGCTGGAGACGCGGCTCTTGAGTGTGGTTCAAGACACGCAATACCAGCAGGAGGCGGTATTTTAGGCACACGTTCAAGAGATACGTCTAGACTAAACCTACCAAATTTCACCTTTCATACTCTGCAGTATGCACTGTAAGGCGACTGCATACTCCGTTCCATACCATACCTTATCTGTTTATGACTGTCTCTTGTGGAACTTGATGCAGTGTATCTCAATATTTTTACTTGTGAAATGTGAAAGTGCAGTGAGTGCTGCATGTATACTTAATGAAGACGTTTGCAAGAAAAGCACCGTTTACATGCAGAACGAAGCTGCAGCAGCTGCTAACCGGGGTGCCTGCTCGCTGTAGTGCCGGGAAGCGGTTCTGACATTCAGGACATCGGGGCTACCATTCGGGACATGGGGGCTGCTGTTCGGGAATGGAGGGTGGATGCCGTACGCCAGAACGAAGTACTCGTTTGGATTATGGCTTTTGTCCTCGTGCTGCTGCAGAACCAGCCGCAGCCACCAGCCTAATTGTTTTTATTAATATAGTGGGGTATATAGTTTGATTATCTTTGTTTTTTCTTCTGGAGTACACATACGGTGTGTGCGTGTGTGTGTTTAGTAGTTATTTTTTCCTCTGTTGAAAGTGAAGTTTTTTAAATCTGGTTTGGTTTGTGGGGTTTATTGTTCCTAACAAAGTTGTGAAATAAGAAGCGCCGTATTGGAGGGCTACGGAGTAATTTCGACCACCTGGGCTTTTTAACGTGTACCGGCGTCGAACAGCACACGGCCGTATTGTTTTTCGCCTCCATCGGAAAGGGCATTCGATCCCTCATGCTTGGCCGCAGCAGACAAGCATCGTCAGCGCGGCCCTACCACGGCGAAACAGTTTTGTTCTTGCTTTCTCCTGCAAGGAGCATGCACATAGGTATGTTTTATATTGTTTTTTGCTTGCTCTTCAGGACACTGAGGATGTATATAGTTCTTTTCACCCTCTGTGCAGTGCACAAAATGTACAGTCCTTTTTTCCCCTTCTGCGGGATGCAGAATGTTTTCTACGTAGTCCACGCTTACTTCTTTGGCATGCTGCCATTTTGAACTGTGGAGTATTTCTGTACCAATGTTTTCTTAAACGTGTCCGGACGCCACAGAGTGAACAAGTGCCTTTCATTCATTTCCTGTATTAAAAACGACCAAGAATGGACAGGGGTCCACCAGCTATGCAAGTGAATGTAACTGCTTAGCCACGTTAATGAGATATTTTGTGTACTGCACACCCGTTTACATGGCGATGTTATATGCTTTGCTTTTCGTGATAACGTCTACTCGCGTACGATCTGTGATGTTTACACATCTGTATAACTGATAACTTTTACCCACGCTACACTGACTGCTCACTACAATTCGAGACATATGCATTGTTTTGCAACATTCTCATTTAACTGGTATGAGGTTTAAGATTGACAAAAACTTCGTCACATGGCACCATATTGACGTCTTCATCGGTGGTATATACATATTTTATACGTTGTGTAAGTTTCTAAGCTTTACAAAATCTATTGTGGAGACTAAAAACGTAATGAAGACAAACATAAATTCTTGGTAAAGGACGGTAATTAGAACGGCACTCGAGGGGAGTTCCTCTCTGCTACGTGGAAGTAGGGTATCTAAGTTTTAGAAAATGTGTATGGACATGTACAGTGCTGAACGGTACTGAACTTTCCTTAACACAGAGAGGCATATAATGAAATGAGGTAAACATATCGAATGTTCAGACACTACATTTCACTATGTAAGAGTTCAAAAATTCGTTCCTATATCACTGCTCAAGCTATCCTAAATAGTATATTGGGTTTAGTCTTGTAATAAGTTTATTACGTGTCTTCATTACAGAGTTGGTCCAGCTGTTTTTAGATCTTTGCAATTTGTTTCCGGTGTCGTTGTATAGCGTATGTGGTCAGAAATGGTGCGATAAAATAAATTGTTTAATGCAGTATAGTAAAGCACTAAGAAATGCTTCACCGGTACTTTGATTAAAATGAGCGTTACAAACATTTGCTCGCCTTTTGAAACAATGCTTTAACCATAAACTTGGCATGGACATACACACACATACATCCATGCGTACTCATCGTAGGACACAAGGCTGGCGAGCCAGGTGGGTCCCCACAAGCAACGAGGCAGGAAAGTGCGCAAAACGCGTGTCACTTGCCGGACGAACTGTTTCAACGCCTGTTGAGACTAGAGAAGGTGGTGCTATGTGGCTGCGTGACAACCTTGCTGATAAACTGGGAGGCTCGCGAATGAGTGCAAGTTGTCAGTGAAGTGGCAGTTGATGTGAACATTTGCTTCTTTGCGCCGGAAACTAGCAGGCACGCACAAGAAGTAACGCCTACTCGCACAGGTGGTCCGGTGTTTCACATTGGTACGACTCGTTGTTGAAGACACCGAAGCTGCCGACGCTGGTGCTGCGGCCTTCGGAACAGGTCTATTAAGTCCCTTCTGACAGCTTTCCCGTGCAGGTAGGTCAGCCGGGAGCCAGATCCTGGCATGTAACCGACAGGTAGGGGCCGGCCATTGCTGTCGTACCCAGTGGCTTCCTCGTCTGCTGGCAGGGTGGCCCCAGGCAGAGGGTATGCAGTGCGGCACACGCTCTGATGATGAAGGTTGCACGCTCCGGCTGGTAATGGAGTTTCCGGCATTTTTGCAGGCACCGGAAGCGGCTCTTGAGGACGGCAATGCTGCGCTCCATCAAAGATCGCATAGAAGCGTGTGCGGCTTTGTACATGCCCTCTGCCGAGGCTTCGCTTGGATGTCCTACCACTGGCGTGAGAAGCCATGACTCCAGTGGATAGCCACTGTCTCCTGCATAACAAAAATAGCTTACAGTTAGCCATGATATCATCATGCCGTAATTATTCAAGTTCTTACTAAGTAGCCCAAAGCCAGGCTTTGTCAACCATGACATTTAACGACATGGAATCAATGCGTGACTGTCAAGTCTAAATAAGAGCCGTAGTAATGTAAGCGCAGAAACTTTGTTCTATCATAGTTGTGTCGTGAAGACATCAACAGACAGCGACACCGCCCTGTATCTGGCTGCCTGCCGAGAAAAAATTGCACTTGTCATCGAAGTCTGGGCGGCTGTTTGCTTGCTCGCATTCCCCTGTGCCACGCGGGAACCAAACATTACACTACTATTGCGAACAGTTGATATTATTTCATACCCAACACAAGCGTCGCAAAGGTTTTTGTCTTGATTTTATTGGTAAGTGGATATCATGCATTTCAACAATGTTTTGTATGCCATGTGCTCATGCTGCATAACAAACGCAAAGAAGGCAAAAGACACGAGGCGAGTGTATTCTACTATAACGAGAGACCGCGAGCCATTCATATACCCGTAGTACATTAAGGCCAGTGCACAGTGATTTTGTTAGATGTACAGGTGCAACCTAAGGACCAATAACGGTTGTTACTGCTTACCGTGAACAAAGTCCCCTTCGTCCAGCAGGCCATCTTTAATGTCCTGATGCTGCCAGCCGTACCGCCAGAAGAAAGCGTCGGGGCACGATCCGGGGTAGCAGGTGTCGATGGCGAGGATTCGCATGTTGGCATCGCCGACCAGAGAGAAAACAGGTAAAGCACATTACTTGTGAACATACGCTGTCGAACTGCAACTTATACCCAAAGATAAGCGGTCAATAACACAGTACTAGTATACTCACAATCATGGCGTTCACAGCGTAGTAGCCCTTGCGGCTCCAGAAAGCTGTCTTGTGAGCAGCATTCCCCTCGGAGCCGCGAAGGCAATGAGCGTGCCGTCAACACACCCTACGACACCGGGGATACTGCCAAAGCGAAGGAAACCCTCTTCCGCTGCCGCCTTCTCTTGGGGGTCTTGTGGGAAACCAATCCAACCGTGCTCCGTACCCACCTTCATTATGGCCTCCGCCACCCGACGCAAACAACGGCTAATTTGAGGCTTGGACAGCGCAATGTACACCTCGTTATTGATGGCTGCCTGAAAGTCGCCGGTTGCAATTGCAATGCGCGCAACACCTGCCACCGCACTGACACCTCATTCGCTCGCAAGCCTCCTACTTCATCAGCAAGTTCGTCGCACTAATCTCTCTCTCTAATCGAAACAGTCATCGAAACTGATCGTCCGGCAATTCAAATGCTCCTTCGTGCGCTCTCCGACGCCGGTGCTCGCGATGACTCAACTGTCTCTGCCGGCGTTTGTCACTTCTTGGCGATTATGATTTTGAAGCAGACCGATGGCCACTTCCACTAATATTCAACAGATCTCAAAAGAAGAACCACAACAGAGCTAATAGTGAGCGTCCAGGACGGCCACGTTAGGCACGTGGAACCTTTCGATGAATTTCTCAGATTGGCACACATACAAAGAAGCGACTAACGCATTCCTGCGAGTGAATAAGAAACCAGACGCCAACAAATTAGACGCTTTACTGAGTATTGTGATTCTGGGAACATACATGTTGTTTAAGTGTTTAACCACCCCAAGCAAGCCACGCAGTTAGCCTTTGTCAGAAACTGCAGACAGTATTCCAAGAGCACCTTTCGCCCATGCCATCGGTCATGGCGCAAAAGAGCGAAGCTTTGCCGAAAAAATCAGCTCGGAATGAACAGCACTGCGAAGTTCGTATCAGTTTGAATAAGAGCTTAGAAAACACTCTGAGAGACCGAGTGTCCACCAATCCAAGAATGTATAAGAAATTCTATCTGTTTGACAGCCAAACGTCTTACTGGATCCTAGAGCGTATCTCTCAGGCGCCGGCCTTTAGAGAAGCTTTTGTTTTTTAACTTTTCCACAAAGCATAAGTTGAGAAAGGGGGAATGGGATACAGGGAGAGGCTTTTCACCTTGAATATAGCCACCATTTTAGTATTAGATCAGTGGAATGCGCTGTTCCTGCAGCGTAGTTCGAATTAAGCTCGTGTTCGTGCATATTTAGAGGCTTAACCACAAATTAATAAAAACTTTTAAAACAAGTTTCACATTCTGGCAATAATGTTGGATAAATGGAATGCTTTGTAGCTAAATTCATACCAAACTTTGAGACACTGTGTTGCTTCGAAAGCGTGCATGTCTCGAGAAGCTTTGAAAGAGGCACCAATAACCCGAACTAAAGATGTGGTTAGGAACTTCGGGTAGAAGATGCATGTTCCCGGATTTTTCTGGCTAGGCCAATTGTTTCTTATGCACTTCAGAAGGTGGACTGGGTTTACTCCATAAAACCGGGTCTTGAATCGTCCACTGGGTTAGGGTACACATGTTCAACTGTTTCCGTTTCCGAAAACAAAGTAATCATTTTTTTCTTTATGAAGTTGCCATCTGTTATTACTGCAATGAGAGTAGGCCCTGCCTTCTTGAGCTCCAAAATTTGTTTTCTTATGCTTCATTTTAGATACTGTTAAATAATGTTTGATACTGGCAGAATGTGCGCGGCATCTTTGTGGGATCGTAGAGACTGCATCATAGAAACATGCACAGTTTTCGCTGCTAAGGAATAATTAGAAGCTGCCTTGGTCACTAATTTACCTTTATGGTCGAAGTGCGGCTGATGTTGAATCTCTTTCATCATTATGCTGACGATCTTTTCATGCGCTTTGAAAAGGCTTGATAGCTTCTTCACATAACATTAAAATCCTTCGTCGTCCTGCTAATTTGTAGAGTTGACGTTATATTGTGAACAGATTCGCATGAGTGTAGATTGGTGTGGTAGTGCTAACTTGCCACCACTGGGATTGTATCGCTAGGTGTGTGGGGAAACAGTGTGTAGAATACTGGACAGTATTAAAAGGTCAGCAAAGCACCTTGTTGAATAGTCCGTCTGGTGCAATAGGAGAAATCCCTCTTTTATAAAGTCGCGTGCTTCTGTTTTCTCTTGCGGCAAAAGATCATCACACATGAGGCTCGCCAGCAAAGCAAAAATCAAGCTGAAACTTGCCTTGATGTTTTTCATCTTTGTCGCAAATGTCTGCAGCCTGGAAATTTCTCATACTGTCTAGTGAAGTCAGAAGGCAGCGCAGATCGTCCAGTACACATGGAATGAGCAGGTCCTCTACAGGCGCTTCCACTTTCCTCCAGAAATTTGGAACCTCTATGTTAACAATCTTTGAACGGTGTATGTAGTAGTCATCCTTAAGTACTCGGCTTGAAATGGAGCTCGCACACCTGTAAACTATTAGCCAAAAATAAACGGTATATTTTATTGTTTGTGCTCCACACCCATCTCATTTAATTAGATACAAAACAAGAGAATATTTCAGGTGTCTACAGGGATCAAAATGCGGCCTAAATAACGTAGTACATATTTCAAAGAAATAAAGGAAGGGAACTTGTACACATAAAACAACACTCTGCATTTTATGACGATTTTTCTCCTTCGAGAGGCGGGTGTTTTTAGCTAATGCTGGTGCTTTCTCGACGAAGCACACTGACTAGCAAATAGATTTAAGAAAAATCTACAGATTATTTCAAGTGTGCGCCTAAGCTGATAATACGTCTTGGAGCTCCTGGAAAAAACATCACTCAAGAGTAGCGCGACAGCGCGTCTCATAACAACAAAGCACCGGAGTCAAAGGAAAACAGAAACACCCGTGACAAGGTCAAGTCTTACTGGCTGGCAAGTAAAAAGCTCTCAAGAGATCATTGATTTAACTTCTAGAAAGGATATCCCTCAAGGGATGCGCGCGGCGTTATAAAATACCGTTTCGTCACAATAAAGCGCTGGAGTCGAAGCGAACATTTCAAACCAAAAACATACTGACATTTTAATGTCAAGGCTTACGCTGGTTGGCAAGTGAGAAGTGCACAAGATATCATTATTATAGAGCAAGAACAGCACATTTTGGAGGTGGTGCTTTTAGAACGACCCAAAAGTATGTAGTATAGACGTACACACACATACACATCGCGATGAGAACGGACATTGACGTCATCTCGACGAATAGCACGCTCCCATTTGCTCTTCGGCCGTCCTTTGGGAACGAGAACACTCGAACCTTGACCTCTTGTATTTGCCGCTACAGTTGGGCACGAGCATCTCCCCATTATGGCAATTTGCAGGCATTCTGTGAACGAAACGCTTCACATCATATCACAACAGTTGACAGAAGCAGAAAAATACGTCTTCTCCAGTAGCCAACAGAACCTGTTCAGAATAAAAACAGCTGCATGTCACGACAGACCTCGTCAGGCTTGTGAAATCCTGCTTTCGTGAACGACATGGGTACGTCCGCGCGGCGATCATAATAGCGGAGAATTGGCGGTGAAGTGAGCAGACGTCAAAACGGAATAAAGCATCGTCGCTGGTTGGTGTCCAGTTAAATAAGTCGTCGGGACTATTCAGCAATTTCGTAACCGATGCAATAATGGTTGCAAAATTGAAGACTAAGAGGTGAAAATACGAGCAAGGACTTAGGAATTTGCGCAGCTAACAAAAGTCACTTTGGCAAATTAAGTTACCGCACGTAGCTTCTTTGGGTCAGGTTGGCCGCCGAATTTGGGCATGAAATGGCGGGCACCAAAGCGAAGTTTTTCGAAGTTAGGTTGAAGACCAGTGCCCGTGAGACAGCTCAGTATCTGGTGTATGGGCACGAGGTGTGTCAGAAAGAAGGTGAGAAAACCATATCTGCCGAATAACACATGCAAATGTGCCACTTGAGACCGCGTAAGAAGTCCATCATTCGCTGAAGCGTAGCAGGAACGTTACAAAACCCAAAAGGCATCACGATGAGCTCATATAGTCCATCAGCGGTGACAAAGGCTGTCTTGGGTGGTCAATTTAGCCGTCCAGGCCTGTCAGTTGCAGGAAAGCACATCGATGGACGAAAACAACCAGGTTCCTTGTAAAAACACCACGGGGCCGTCAATTGGGGGTAATGGGTATACGTCCCTACGGGTAATGTTTTTAAGACGGCGGTAGTTGACACAAAATCTGATGGAGCCATCCAGTCTTTTCACGAGCACTACGGGAGATCATTACGGCCTAAAAAGAGGCGTTGCAGCATTTCATAGACCTGCTCACTAGTTAGACGGCACTCTGAAGACGACATACGGTAAAGGCGCTGGCGAAGAGGCACAATATTACCGATGTCGAAGTGTTAACTACTGCGGTCGCACGGCCCAATGAAATTGCCTGAACGTCAAATGAAGAACGGAACTCGTTCAGTAGTGCAAGCAGTTACTCGCGGTGAGTCGCGTCGAGGCCACTGTTCATGGAAGATTGAAAAGGGTCCATACACATTAGATAGCAATGAGCGGTAATCAACGTGAGAGCGCCGATGAAATGAATGCATTTATTTGCATGGTAATGACTAAAGAGCGCTGAATGTACTGTAGTTTTTTGTGAGACCAAGAAGGCGCACTTTGTGGGCTGTGATGCTAGCAGTTTTCAGCGTGTCATGACGTGCATGAGCCTATAGTAGGTCGCTTCATTAGCGTTTTATTTGATGGTAATATTTGCAACCCATCACTGGGCCGCGTGAATTGCTTACAGAAAGTAATATTTCTTATGTCTTTAGAAGTTACGTCTTTAAGATGTACACTGAAGCAATTTTGTGCCGAATTATGCTGTCTAACACCCGTTGCTTAAGTCGCGACTCAAGCAATGGGTGCTGCGACTTAGCATGCTTAAGACGCAGTGCAGTCTTCCATAAAAATATAACACAAAATTAGGGTGTGTACGATGAAAACCTTAGGCTTATGCTCTTTAGGTATCGCCACGCAGTTAGGTTACAATTTCAGTTATTTGTGCTCTGCAAAACGGACAGCACCTCAGTTTCTTTTAAAAACGAAACCTCTTCGAAGGTTCCAAACCTATCCAATTGATAACCGCTTCCTTGTGCATTTTCATGGGATATTCGTATATCAAAGTTGGTTAAGAAAATCGCTGCTGTGATATCAAGATAAATCAAGATTATCTTGATATCAAGATATCAAGATAAAAGCCTTTGAAAGTGATTCACCCCAAGCATCTCGCTGCACAAAGCGAAAATAGAAGAATTGTTGAATTTCAAAACACTCACACCTTTGTGTCAGCCCCCCAACGCCTGAACTGGATTTGACAAGAGCATCTGGCATAATAATTTCTAGCGACACGGAATGGTTTTCGACAAAAAACATATTGTTACTCATAATTTTATTCTATTGTTCCGTTTCGGGGGCAAGTGCATCATATTCATCCTACGAAGTAAACAATTGGTTTAAATGCCAGACTAAAGAGATGGCACTATAGGGAGAACGAACACACTTTATAGCTACATAACCATCAATATGCTTTTTGTCATGATCGATGGCAAGAAATGAATCTAGACATGATGAAGGGGCAAACGTAAATTAAAAAAAAACTGCCGAGAAAGAAATCAACCGATGTCAGAAACAATAGCTGCGACACATTGTCTTTTGCATATAACGATGTAAACTATATATTGTAGCGTGTGCAACAGCAGCCGCCCCCTCTGGAGCCACCGTTCTACCAGCTTTCCTACCAGCCGCCATCCCAGCAGAGCCTCGTCATGCAGCTGTCCGCTCCTCAGCTACTATTCTACTAGCCTCCCTACCAGCCGCCATCCCAACAGAGCCCCGTCATGCAGCAACCGGTTCGGAAGGCAGACGTCTGACGCACTCATCGCCAACGGCCGCTGTGCTACCACTGCGGAGAACCCGGCCACTTGTACCGTCGTTGTCCATACCGTGAACTCGGGGTTTTGCTCGTGATTCGCCGCGTCTCCGGGTAGCGAACGCCCTCCAGATATAGAAGAATATCTAGCAACCCATGCAACCTCTTCGAGCGACAGTACACAGTCTTCTCCCGTGCGCTACTCGTCACCCGGGCGCCGTGAGTTTAATCATGTGCCGAGGCGCCCTTCGCAAAGCCCACACCGGGGAAACTGAAGGCGGCGACCTCAGGGGGGCAGGTTGCTGACGAACGGAATCAATGTTCCGAAGACCCTCCCGTGGCGACTCAGCCCGATGCTCTGACTACGATGCCCCCGCCGCCGCATGAACCCGAAACTCCCGATCAACCTCAACCCAATGACGTTGTTAGCGACGACCTTTCCGTTCTAGTCTACAAGCACCCAGTAACCGCTTTGATAGACACCGGAGCAGACTTCTCAATAATAAGCAAGAATTTCGCAGATCGGCTCTCCAAGATGAAAACTGAATGGCTGGGGCCGCAAATTCGTACTGCTGGCGGTCACCTTATGACGCCAATCGGACGATGCACTGTCCGAGTAACCATCGCCGATTCATCCTTTGTAGCCGTTTTTGTTATCCTGCCGCACTGCTGCAAGGACCTCATACTCGGCATGGACTTTTTACGTGAGCATGGGACCATTATTATGTTCCTCGCCGTACTGTAACGTTTTCAATGCCCGCAACGATGACCGCTGGCTCCGAACGACGCCACACACTACGCATCATTGACGCTGATGTATCCATGCCGCCACGTTCGTCTGCTCTCGTCACAGTCAGGTGCGACGACCAGTTCTGTGCTGCCGGCGTTGCCGAACAGAGCACAGAGCTTCTGTTACATCATGAAGTCTGTTTTGCACGCGGTATAGTTCATCTGACTAATGGTCTAGCTCATGTGCTGATTACGAACTTCGGGAACGAACGGCAACGCATCGCTAAAGGCACCACGGTAGCCTACGTTGAAGGTGTCGCAGAAGGAGCCCACGACTGCTTTGTTCTTGAGGCCAACACGTCTGCCAGCCAAACGCCCAACTTCGACCCTGATGTCAATCCCGCTCTATCGCAGGCAGAGAAGGACAGACTCGTCGGGCTACTCTTTCAGTTTCAAGATTGCTTCTCATCCGCTTCCGCAGTTGAACAGACGCCCATGACCAAGCACCGCATAATAACCGACGACCGCACCCGACCAGTCCGACAGAACTCCTACCGAGTGTCACCGTGGGAACGCGAAGTCATTGCTCAACAGGTAAACGAGATGTTAAATGACGGTGTCATACAGCCATCGAGGAGTCCCTGGGCTTCGTCTGTTGTCCTCGTTAAGAAGAAAGACGGAAGTTTAAGGTTCTGTGTGGACTACCGTAAGCTCAATAAGGTCACAAAAAAAGACGTCTGCCCGCTGCCATGCATTGATGACTCATTACACCGGCTGCGCCACGCGCGCTACTTTTCATCGCTTGATCTTAAGAGCAGTTACTGGCAGATCGAAGTCGATGAACGTGATCGCGAGAAGACAGCGTTTGTCACGCCCGATGGACTTTATGAATTCAAAGTCCTACGTTTCGGATTGTGCTCCGCTCCAGCGACATTTCAGCGAATGATGTACTTAGTTCTATCTGGTCTTAAATGGCAGATGTGTCTAGTCTACCTGGACGACGTTGTTGTGTTTTCACAAACATTCGAGGAACACCTCTAACGTCCCTCCGCTGTGCTACGGGCTATCAGATCTGCCGGCCTCACGTTAAAACCACAAAAGTGTCACTTTGGCTATGAAGAGCTCCTGTTCTTGGGCCACGTCGTCAGCCATCGAGGAGTTCGTCCCAATCCCGCTAAAACAAAAGCCGTCACCAAATTCCCTACTCCATGTAGCAAGAAGACAGTTCGCCGTTTCTTGGGCCTCTGCGCCTATTACCGCAGGTTTATTGAAAACGTTTCACGAATTGCCGCTCCGTTGACACGTCTCAAACTGGATGATGTCACCTTCACCTGGACGGGCGAACAGCAAAAGGCATTCAACGAGTTACGGCATCGCTTGCAGACAACACCTGTGCTTGCCCATTTTGATGCGAATGCCGAGGCTCTGGTCCACACAGATGCCAACAATGTTGGTCTAGGCGCTGTACTCATCCAGTGGCAAGACGGTGTCGAGCGATTTATTGCATACGCCAGCCGTACTTTGTCACGTGCTGAATCGAACTATTCCATAACCGAAAAAGAATGTCTGGCTGTTGTATGGGCGGTGATGAAATTTCGACCCTATCTTTATAACCGGCACTTTCGGGTTGTGAGTGCCCACCATTTTCTGTGCTAGTTGACAAACTTGCGAAACCCCTCTGGACGCCTTGCACGATGGAGTTTAAGGCTACAGGAGTTCGACATGACCATCGTGTATAAGTCTGGACGTCAGCACAACGACGCCGACTGCTTGTTCCGTTCACCTGTCGAGGCTGCGCGGGAAGACGAAGAACCAGACTTCCCCCTTATCGCAGCCGTCGACGCGTTCACTGTTTCGCAGCAGCAACGTGGCGACCCGGCTCTCGCACCACTTATCGATTTTCTAGAAGCGCGCACTACAGAAGTTCCCCGTCTCTTCGCCAGAACGCATTCATCGTTTTGCATTCGAAACAATGTTTTATACAATATCAACTTCGCTCCGACGGGAAGAGATTACCTCCTCGTCGTGCCAGAGTATCTTCGCGAAGAAATCTTACAGGCATGTCATGACGAGCCCACCACGGGTCACCTGGGGTATGCTCGAACTCTGGCCCGAAATAAGAAGAGTTATTACCGGCCAAACCTTGCGAACGCAGGACGCCATTACGTGACAACATGCCATGATTGCCAGCGACGGATAACACCGCCTGTGAAACCAGCCGGTTTACTGCATCCTGTTCAAGTGCCAAGGTACCCATTTGAACAAGTCGGCATGAATCTGTTGGGTCATTTTCCAATTTCTGATTCGGGCAACAGGTGGATAATTGTCGCTACAGATTACCTCACGCGTTACGCTGAAACGAAGGCTCTCCAGCGCGGTACAGCAATCGAGGCAGCGAAATTTTTCATCGAACGCATCGTGCTGAGGCACGGCGCCCCGATAGTTATAATAACGGACCGAGGCACTGCTTTCACTGCCAAGCTACTGGAATCTGTCATGCAGCTAAGCGGCACTACCCATCGCAGGTCAACCGCCTACCATCTACAAACTAATGGCTTGACAAAACGTCTGAACAAAACTCTCGCCGACATGATGTCCATGTACGTGGATGTTGAACATCGGTCTTGGGATGACGTCCTGCCGTACGTAACGTTTGCGTACAACACGGCGCAGCAGGAAACAACGCAAATGACGCCGTTCTCCTTATTGTATGGCCGCGAAGTTTCGACAATGCTCGAAGCCATGTTGCCCCACGACGGCCGTGACCTCGAAGTTGGCGCCGAGGAGTTCACTCAACGCGCAGAAGAAGCGCGACAGCTGGCGAGTGCTCGCATCCGGAACCAGCCACGTCGAGACGCCCAGCGTTACGATCTCCACCACCGTGTAGTGACTTTCGAACCGGGCGACAGAGTGTGGCTCTGAACTTCGATTCGACGTCGGGGAATATACGAAAAACTTCTGAAGCAGTACTTTGGCCCTTACAAAGTGATCCGTCAGCTGAGCGACGTCACATATGAAGTGCTTCCGGACGGCTTTTCTTCTACTGGTCGCCAGCAGAAATCCGTTGTTGTCCATGTCGTGCGCATGAAGCCGTACTTTTCGCGAGAAAATCAGCGCACCGCCTACCGCATGTTTCTTGCTTTATTTTTTTTTCTTTTCTCTCTGCTTTCGAATTCATCAAGTTGACATTTATTTTTTTTAGAGAGGGGGTAATGTAGCGTGTGCAACAGCAGCCGCTAGGCGGCTGCTCATCGAGAGTCTCGTGCGCGGACTCGAAGAAGTGGCCCTGTGGCGTTCGAGAAGAAGCTGAAGTCGGCTGCTGTCCCTCGGTGCTCTAGACCTGCTCTTCTGTGCCTGCTAGGTCAACCCCCTATTAAAAACCAACCTTCCGGTTACGGGCCTAATCGGTTACGTGACAATATATCTGATTGCAGACTCAAATATCCAGATGATTTCAGCGTGCGAAGGAGGAAAAGGTAAAATATTATTTTACATACTTTACACTTTCTTCTACAATCAGCGTTTGATCCTTCCTGCATTTTTGTTTGTTTCAATTAGCACTAACAATATCTGCTAAGCATTTTTGAGGTCGCTAAATAATACGTTATATGTTTGACCCAAAGTGTTGTACAACGTACTAAAGATGACAGTGATACTTTAGGTGACACAGATGAGCCACAGTTGCTCAAATTTTAAAATTTTAACTTTAGGTTATAAAGCAGCGAGATGCCATAGTAGAGGAATACAGAACGTTTGACCAAGTTGTGTTTTTAACCACTGCCGACATCACACAATGCACAGAAGATTAGGGCTACATTTCCATGGAGAAGCTGTTGCCACGGCCGAAATCCAAACCAAGTCCCACAGTTCAGTAGCCGGCGTGCTATCAAGTGAGGAGCCGTGGTAGGAAGCCACGCTAATTAAACGAGGGGCACAGCACCGTTGGTTGAAAGCACAAACTTCTTTAATGCTGCAGATTTCATTTTACTCTTGTGCAATCTACAGTATCCTCCTTACGCGAAAATCACACCGATAACATTTTTGTGCGAAAGTATCACATTTCCCCAGCAAGGACTTTTAACTTTTCAGTACATCGCACAATGCGCTGATAATGTTTGCTTAGATAAATAGTGTAAAAGTTGCTGTTTTTGTGGCCTTTTCTCTGCTTTATGAATAAGAAATGTAATACTGCTTTGGATTTCTACTTTTTCAGAGATTGAAAAACGATTTTCAAGATGAAATATACAATGGCTACTGGTATACGCATTCTGGCTATAATTGGCTTCTTCTGGCCATGCTTCGAGGTGAGCGCTTGTGTCTCTATGTTACCTACGAAGTTGCATTGCGCGTTTTTAGCTTCCGATGATTCTGCATCTTCGTACTAACATTCATTCTAAAGCACACATTCCTAATAGGCACCCTATGCAACCAATGCAGCTTTGATTGTGAGAGGTGATTGAAATAGTATTTTCACGTTAGCAAATTTGAAAATTAAGATGGCTCAACGGTCAGCACAATTTAATATTTACCCTGAAATTGTTTACTGCTTAGAGATTCTATAAACTGTTGTTTCTTAGGTCTACTAATAGCAAACTCTGCGTCCCATTATATATGCATCACCGACGCTTTGCCTTCATAGTTCCAGAATTTGTCTCGCATGATAGTAGGGCTAGGGAGGACAAGCAGTGCCGCCGAGAAACCAGGGTTGAACTGTGGGTGCAACGGCCCCTCTAACTTGGTTGTTCAGCTTTTCTTGGTGGATTGGGTAATGAAGGGCATTTCTATCGACAATGGAAAAGCTAACATTCATTTCCGGTTTCAGCGTCACTTGCGCAAGGTACAATTCCTACTTTAATATTCGTCATTGTCATCACCATCATGAACATTATAAACCTCAAGAAATTGAATGATAGCACTCTCCAGCGAGGTGAAAATACGAAAACTTTTTCCCTGTCTCTTTCTCAGCATCGGAGAGCCAAATTTCACGCCCGGTCTTGCTGCTAAATGTCGAAGAGCACTGAAGCGCAACCTTCAATCAGGTTTCGGCCTCGTCTAGTAACGCGCCTTAAATAACGGAGGCACAGCACAGCCACCAATTCTGCCGAGCTAATAAATGCTAGATGTGGGGACAACGTCTAGAGGGCGACAATGGCCAGGTGTTTTATCATCTAGGTGAGTCCGGAATCACTGAACATGTCTGAACACATTTGTGCAAATGCTCAAAGTAGCCGGTCTCAAAGTGCCAAATTCTTAGTCAAACCTCTGAAAGTATGTTGGCACTGAGTGTCGCTTAGCATCTCAAGCGCAAACGTTTTCTAAGAATCATCTTTACCCTCTCCTAGTCTCGTTATAGCTGGAAATCGTACGCAGAAAAAAGATGCCATATCACCGCTCATGTAGTGCCGTGTTTTGTACGTTATTCCCAGTTATGCTGAACCAAAAAACTAGTCCAAGTTATACCTTCCCACCTCATTACCGCTGGCTATGATAAGAAGCAAAAGAAAGCCATTGTGCACAGATAAAAATATAAATCAATGCAATAGTAGTCGATACTGAGTCAAGACTAAATTACTATCCATGTCTCCAACACTGGCCTTTGAGACAGGAAATCAATGTAAAGGAGAAAGTCTGAGAGCTTAGGCAGGCATAAAGCCAGAATAAAGGAACCGAATGAGAGGTTAAAAGGAAGAGTCATTTAAATGTGCTATGAAACAACAGAATTATGTCTGCCTGTTTACCTGAAAAGATTCTCCCGAGTCGGAAAGTGGCTATACATTGAGATGTCTAGAAGTCCTCTGAGCGTCGTGTATATTTAAGAAGAGCCATGTCGGGAAGAATGAGGAGGGGCCAGCTATGATTATGGTAGCGGGGTGGCTTTTTGTTTAATTGGTAGAACAATAGGTAGAGCGATTGCACTTTTTATTTAAAAACAGACGTATCAATAGGCTAGCGTTGAAACATTAGATAAGGTTAGTTTGCCCTCATCAGTGCTCTATATATGTCGAAATAAAATGAATGAATGAGTAATTATCTTCACTCTACTGTAGTATTGGAGGTCGACAGATGATTGAACTCCCGCTAAATGGCTTAAAGTGAAATGTTTGGATGTGCATTGTAGCTAAAAGTTTGTCATGTTAGGGCGGGCGCCTTGTACGTCAAAGGCGAATGACCTTTGGATGTTTATACCTGCTGCGGTAGTGCGCCAGGTTTTCAAATGTCCTTTTTACATCAGATAACTACGCGTTTTTAAAGAAAACTCTAATAATATGCATCTTTGTGTTTTCGCTATTCACTTAGCGATCCTGTATTTTAGGCACACTGGTACTTGTTTCTACATACTATAAACAGTCTATAATGCTGCGCCAAAACACGAATCGGTGTCCGACCAAAGGAGAACACGGCATCAGAAACACACCAGCCTATGAGTGACTTGAAATCCGGGAACAAACAGGCAATGGATCTCTAGCCTATACGTCTGGGTCGATCTCCTCCGTACTGCACGAAGAGCGAGTATTCCGATGCAACTTTCTTCCGCTTCGCCATTTGTGGCGCCGCGCTTGTCAAAAGCCAGTTATTCAAGAGACACTGCACCGGCATCTTCTTCAGGTAGCAATAGCTCACAAGGCAAGCGTTCCTGCCAAATGATACAACACGTTGAGTCTACCCATAGCTTGACGAATTACAAAGTGACTATCAAAGCCATAGTAACTTCAAGCATTATAGATATACTGTAGATCACCATCAGGAAAGAGGATAAGGACCAGTCAAATGTGGACTACCTGAATGTTTTGTTTTTCTGCGTGCGAGTACCAACCTAGAAGCCCGAGCGTTCCCGTCATGTGGCTCTTGTTTCTTCTTTTTCCAACTACCTAATCGACCATAAAGGGCGTTGCTACAATCAGAAATAGAATTCTTTATACCTGTATACGTATGTGTCTCGTAGCGAAAGCTTTTCGCGCCTCTATCGCAGAATGTCTAACACCATTACTGTGTGCCTTCTCACATTGGCTGCTGTACAACAGCTCCGAAGTCTACTGCGCATTGGCGCTACAATGAAGGTATCGGTGCCGGTACAGATGTGCCTGGGGTAAGCATCACATTTACAAGGTGTTTTCTACAAAGTAGGCGTTAATGAGTACCAGGGAGAGCTCAGATGAGAGCTTTTCTGTCTCACCAATTGAGTTAGCCAAGCATATAGCTAGCTAGCAAGGGCGGGTGTGTTGAATGCGCACATACTTTGCGACTGCCTTGAATTTGAGCGTGTGCGTGACTTCCTGGCTTCTACACCATAGAGAAAGGGATTTGATAAAGAGCGGACACTAGGGAACCAATTAACTGCCGCGCACCAAGCGGTCGGAGCTTGACGCACATACGCTTTCGTGTTAAAGGCGCGCAATTTCTAAATGCTGAAATGCGCTCCTCCATGGTGCACAGTTTGAATGACAGCAAGCGCTGCCGTTTTGGCGCGCAATGCTGGCACATTATTCATGTTCTGTATGGTGTGGTATTATTTTTTTATTTATTTTGAGCAATGCATGGTATACAAAATTCGGTCACAATTACTGCCGCCTGGCCATCAACGCAGCTGCGTCAAAGCATTTGCGAAAGAGCAGAATTGCACGGAAAAAGCCAGGAGCTCTATGAAAAGAACATTTATTTTGCTTCATACAAACACAAAACCGATACAATTCTGTCGCAATTTTGTACATAAAAGCAACCAGGAAAAAAGACAAAATGTAGAACACATCAGCCGATGTGTATATTACAAGAAATGACAAACATATTGCACAAGGCAAGAAACAATACATTGGAAGACAAATGTAGCATGGCATGCAGATCTACAGTATGGAAAATGATATTTATGAAAATAGACATACACTATGATCACAATACACTGGCGGCTCCCTCAGAGTACCCTGTATTTTAAACACAGATTTCAAGCAAATACACTTCAAGTCGTATTGAGTATTATGCCACAGGGACAACATTGCGTTGAGCGTTAACGCGCACCCCATCAACGCACCATCATGTGCTTTTGGGTACGACCTTGGCACAAATATTTCTGCAGATGGTCACGTCTTTCATCCTCAGCATTACCTTTTTCAGAAAGTTTGTAAAGTTTCTTAGCAAAAATATGCTGCAAGCCCGACATATGCTGTAAAACCTTCAGGCACATGTTACACAGTTCCTTGTATTCATTTTACGACGAAAATGTAACTAGCACTCATTAAGTTCATAGCCACAATGCACAACAGTTTCAACAGAAAAATGGGTTTTCTATTATGCACGTCGTTATAGCCGGTTTTTTTTTTTTGGACGGTAAACAATACAAACCAATGAAGCTTACCATGCATTGTTATCGCATGGTCAATTTGTTGAAATTTGGAAATATGCGGTGATATAATTATTTAGGAAACATTAGGGACATTTATTTGATGCTTATTAACACATTTTTCAGGTTGATTAACAATTAGATCGTTCTAGGAATACCTGTTGTGCACATTAGGTCGCGTGAAATGGCAAGCTGAAGATGAAAGCTGAAACCTATTGGCTCGTGGGATGCGATAGATTGATCCGTACTTCTTGCACGTATTCTGATTTGCTTCACCAGGGCAGACAGCAGAAACAGCCACATATTGGCCTCAGCTGGAAAATTTACAGAAGTATTTGTCATCGTGATACACCTTTTACCGAAATTGCTCCGGCGGGGTGGTGCAGTGGTTACGGCGCTCGACTACTGTTTCCTAGGATGCAGAATCGAACCCGGCCTTGGCAGCCGCTTTTCGATGCAGGCGAAAAGCAAGGCGCCCGTGTGCTCTGCGATGTGAGTACACGTTAAAGAACCCCAGATGGTCGATATTTCCGATGTCTTCCTCTACGGCGTCTCTCATAGCCAGAGTAGCTCTGGGACGTTAAACCACACAAACCAAACCAAATTAAACCAAACCTTTTACCGAAGTTGCGTGAACGGATGAAACGTGAGAAAGCTGCAAAGGAATGAAAATATGAACATGGTTGATATGATTTATTGAACCTCGCATTTGTATCCACGTAAAATACAAATATCAAACTACACGGCGAAGATCTCTACCAGTAAGTTCCAAGCATTGCTTCATTTCCCGATGTTAGTCCTTGGTTTTAAAAGCTGCATTGAGAGCCGACTACGCATTTTTTTCGATAAGAATATCTGATACCCGGGCGGTAACAATACAGGGGCTACCAGGCAGACGTCCACAGAGTGCATTAGAAGCATTGAAAATAAATGCGCGGGTGGAATGCATGTTTTCAGAAACGGAGAGGACCATATTATCGACGCGCAACTTCTTTAGTATGAAGCTGTTAAGAAACATCTTGGTGTGTCCTTTTCTATAGCCTTTTTTAAAGCACATTCTCTTGCTGCGCGTGTGCAATGCGGGTTTTTTGTCTCAGATGAGAGTCCTCGACACACAAGTTTCTGCTGTCCAGCTTTCTGTGCGTTACATTTTTTTCTGCCGTCTTAGCAATAACGGTCCCGTACATACTACGCGAGAACGCTCGTCTTTAACACTTTAACCTGCTCTTTCAATGTTCAGCTTTCACGCGGCCAACGCATATCACCTAAAAACGACTGCACTGATGAAGGCCATTGAAAACACCCCTACACGTAAAACTCAACGAGAAACCACGCAAAACCACTAGGCAAACCAAGCAAACAGCGTCAGGTGTGGATTTGCTGTTATCTAACTGCGCACCAAACGGCGAACCCTTGTTGCGCCACAACCGAGCACATAGGCCTTCCCTTCAAAACCGCGCCAGCCACAGTGCTGAGCTAAACTGCTTGAATTGCAGCGCAGTTTGCAAACAGAAAACATTTCTCACTTTCTTTTTCGCTGGAAGCTGCCGGGGTGTCATGGACTAGCAGTCCAATGAGGTGCGCACCGAGGCCTGTTCACAAGCTGCGCAATTCAAGAAAACGGCCGGCGCGGTATGCCTAAGCTGCTTGAAATGCAACGTTTTAAGTCAAAATCAGTAGTTCCGCTTAGAAGGCCAAGGAAGCCGCAAAACTACGCAGTCTGTCCTCACGAACAAGCACGCAGCCCGCGTAGATGGCCCTGCCCTTCCGTAGTCTGCTTTAGACTACGCCGGCGTCAGTCATGCATCCTTTCCTGGAGCCACATTTCGCCTAGTGTCCGCTGTTTACCCAATCCTTTCTCTATTGCTACGCCTCGCCACATGGATTCTCGCCTTCTTACACGAGCTAAGATTCTGGGCCACTGAACGACACCTTCATCAGAAAGGAAAGCTGTGAAGAGACTCCTTAAATTTTTAAAGGACTCGGGATTGAGCTCAAGACTTCTATGTGTCCGCTCTCTATCCCGGTTTAAATAGATCGTATGAGATGTGACAGACTCCTTTCTTTGGTGCTCTTTGTTTCTTTTTTTCTCCCTTTGTTCCCCTCACCACGAGTAGGCTAGACCACTGGACATCACTTAGTTTGTCTCCCTGCCTTTCTATTCTATTCTATTCTCTCTCTTGCATCTGTCACCAGGAAGTCCCAACAATAACGACAGTCTGCTTGTAGCGCAATGGGTGCATTTTAGAGCCTCGGCAATATAAACAGTGTATGCTCTTGCTACAGTTTATTCCGTCGTGAGCATATCCATAGATCGTGCTCTTTCACGGATCAAGCAACTACACGTGGAGGCGCAGCGGCCTACTGCGGGAAACAAGCAACCAGGATAAGAATATGGCATCTTCCATTTGCTCAGCAAAACAACAGGCAGCACAAATTATTTAAAGTGAGAAATCCAAGTAATGGACGCTGAGGGAAAACACACCCCTGTGTAGAAATGCAACCACTCTGTGGCTGTCCGATAGGATTCTGACGACTAATGCGAACTCCCGAGCCGCAATAAATATTGGAACCTGTGGAACAGACGTATAGCGATAAAGGGCATAACCGCCAGCAGAAAAAGGCTACAATGAGCGAGCATGCGAGACTTGCAAAAACAAGACAGCTATTGATGCTCAAATAACGCCCGCCTTTGGCAGATGTATCCAAGCCCCCACAACCTGAATCCGTCGCACGTCGTCCACATGGTGGCATCACAACTGGAAATCCGAAATAACCAGCGACTATGTCCCGGCCGTCTTCCATTAAATGTATTCCCAGAGCTTCAGCTGTATTTCCAGAGAATTCTACATCATCTGTGCTCCTCTTCAATGCGAACAAGATATCCAACCCACGTCCCCTCTCTTGCCACTGTGCAGTCGTAAACAAAGATGGCAGTTACAGGATTTTTTTGTATGCTCCAATGCCACTGACAAGGTATATCCTAAGGTGGGGCGCTGAAATTCAAAATTCACTTAGACAAGCTGCAGGCATGGCACTGCAATTGCTGCAGACCAATGCCCTGCCAACAATATTGGTCATCAGTAGTTACGCTTTCACTTCGAAGAACGACCATCGTGTGAGCACTGATTTCCCTCCAAACAAATGCAGCGTTGTATGTTGACTTGTATATCACTCATATATGCATTTCTCTAAAAAAACATTCAAGGACAGACCTGTCTCTTAAGTCCGGTAATGCGAAAACATTTCCCTTCTGCCTGCAGGTTGCATCGTCACTCGCTTAGCTATCACCGCACGTTCGTCCTTATCGGGGCTTGACAGCAGTGACTCATACATGGCGCCGCGAGGTCCATATACGGCCACGGCTCGATTCTATCGACAGCCATCACTATAGTGCATCCTAGTCTTGTCTGGACGTGCCTGGTATTGTGGTTAGACACATGGTCAGTAAAGATACAGAATTGCAACTGATTCCTGTAGTATGCAATGAAATATATTTCTAATACCTAAATATTTCAGAATGTTACTTATAATTATAATTTATTTTGTATTTATTGATTTAAGCAATGCTTTACTAATTATTTCGGATTTCTGACGTTTCATTCTTCATTCAAATAATTCAATACTTCAATTAACTGTAAAAATTATCCCTTATATATTTATGTTCCTAATTATTTATTCGCTACAATAAATAATCTAGTAATGTGTGATTGACAGTTTATGGCAACACATTGGTCACGCGCTCTTTCCACAGCTCACTGCTTCTACCAGGAATTCGCTGCCCTTTGTGCTATACTACCCAAGGCAGTTGCAGTTACGTTAGGACAGGTGGTGTGCTCCCTCGCCTTTTATACAGGGCTCGTTTTTCATTAGCTGTACATTGCAGGGACACAGGGGGCCCAAATTTGCATGAAGACGGCTCTAATGTCCTACACCCAGATAGGAACACCTTACTGCGTGCACCTGAATGCAGGCGTCAGCAGTATTCGTTCGAGGATGTTATTTCTTCTAAACCACGGGTTCTGGAATGCGGGCTTTGTGTTACATGTCGAGTGCGACATATGCTTTGATGTAAGGGATGGTTTGGCATAGGAAGTTCATTGTGGCATCGAAGGCTGACTGCTTGTAGTGTTGCCAAATCAAAAATACCCGCAATAAAAAGCTCAAGACCACATAAAAAAGCGAAAATCAAAATTTACATCAGAAAGACAATTTTTAAGCATTTGACTTTGTTAGCGGTCTGTAATCGACCTAGCCAATATTTATACGTTTTATAGAGCACTTTTATTTTTGACCAGAAACTTCAAACGGAATACTTCCGCGCTCAAGAACATCCCGCCTGCCTGCTGTAGGTTTAACTTAAAGATGCACAGTTGATTCTTAGTTTCGTGAATACACACTGCTGCCTGCAGTCACTTTCACTTGCTGACAGGCATCGTCTGCTTCATCTTAGTTTGCCGAGTGCTGCGGAGTATTCTCCACTCGTATTACTAGTTCTTGGTGGTGTTCAAGAACGGATGGCAAAGTACACTTTCATATCATGTCGATTGTTTGGATTACACTAGCTAATAGTTCTTAATTTGAGCAGTAATAATTTGTCTCCACAGTGGAGTTCGAAATATTAAGGTGTGATGTGTCATCGCTGTTTACAAACGGTTTCTTGTTTGCAAATGATAACGTTTACATAGCTGAAAATTCATCTGACCTCTGTGTTCTACCAGAGCAGCATCAACATTTAGGGAGCAGACTATGCCAGCCTGAGGGAGGAATTCGGAAAAATTGTTGTGCAGCTTCACTTAATATTAGAATGCATCTGTGATCCCACCGCTTTCCAAGATTTCGACGGTGGGTTTCTTCCCTTGCAACTGAATGACAGCGATGCTTTCTCGAAACTTAGGCTCCTGCAACCACTATTTGCTAAAATTCGGCATGTACTTTAGAGGCCCGAGTCGTCTATACCGCATGCCCAGTATCTATAGAATAATGACCATTTCGTTTAAACGTCCGCTCCAGTCAATTCAAGGTCTATTGGGCATGTTTGAATGTTTGCCGCCTTCGCATCTCAGAGATGTGAAACGCTCACAGCTTTCCTTGCTAAACTCAATATAATTTCGAATTGCCTATACTATTCATTGCAAAAATTATGCCAGCATGAAAACCGCCAGCTATAACGGGCACGAAATGCGGCACTGCGGCCTCACGCAATAAATTATTTTTGTGCGAGACATTGCAAAAAAGCGCTTCATGTCTAGGGAAAACCGCTAACATGGCAACAAGGGGGAGCCACTTCTGGCTAATGAAAATTGGTGCCCACCCATCACGACCCTGCAGGTTAAGCCTCATGCGCAATGTGCTCAATCAGGATACTTCTGCATTCTTCCCTAGGATCTACCAGTTCAGTCGCCACCACTGCTAGTTACTGCATGCAAAGCAGTTTAAACAGGACCTCGACTTCCACCTGGACAGATATCTATTGGTTCCGTATATCTGTCTGCTCATGCGGGCTGCCCACCGGCAAACCGAGCTGGTAGCTTCACGAGACCGTTCAGTAGCAAATACATGCACACGGCTGAACCATATCACTACTAAGGTTGACGTATATGAATACAATATATCACGATGGGGGTGGCATGCGGGGTGGGCCCACTTTCTGCATGCACTTAATGCATCTCTCTGGCGAAGTTCTTTTGCAATGGAACAAGGGCGGCATAGCCTTGAAGTAGTGACCACTGTATCTTTCGCAGCTGACTTGACTTCGGATAATTTCACGCGGGAAACAGCACGGAAGATAGTTTTTAAACTAACATGTGTTGCCTCAGTTATCAACATTGTAGATATTCTATGATAACCACTATAAGCAGCATCTGACTATGGTTATCGCGAGTTCTTTCTCAATGCTTGCGTTGCTCGAGAGATAAGTGAGGCTGAATGAAGCAAGTACCTAGTTAGTACGCCATTCTGTATGACGCCTAAAAAGACTGAGTAGAGGTTAACTCCCTCAAATATTTGACACCATGAAACCAGGGATGACACCGGCGGACATTGGCGCTTTCCTGCCTATTTCACTAACATCAAGCTGTGGCAGCTAAGAGAACAAAATGCAGCCACGGCAGATAGGCATTAAAATGCAAGAATCGGTTGCCATCTCATTTGCATAAATATCGCCGAGACGAAGTGTTGGATACCATCAGGATGTATCTACGACCAGTAGTGGTTCACCAGACACATACCCTCGGCAAATGTGATTTTCACATTTTAGGGCCTTCAAAGGTCTGTGGTGCGACTCCCCCATCAAAATGAGAGTAGGTCGAAAATTTTGATTTTATGCCTACGAACAAACTAATCGTTAAACACAACTTCAGACCCTCTACCATCACCCATAAGGTAACAAGTTTTGCAATAATGACATATTTATGCATGAATCTATTCCTAGATTCCGAATTCGGCTATAAACGTGTAGAGCACTAACGAAAATTTAGTTTTGTACCACTCGCATTCTCCTATGCTTCGACTGCATACCCGCTACTGTGGCTCATGGAATAATGCGCTCAGCTAATGAACGGGAGTACCAACGCTCGATCTCGACTGCAGTACCTGCTTTTCTGTTGTCATATGGGAAGCGGACTAGGCACCCAGCAGTTCCTTCACTCGGGGTCACGCACACTCGTCGCACGTTGACCTATTATCATCAGAACAACATTTAACCTACACCCTTCCCCCAATGGCCGGTGTGTGGCTGGGGAGCTTTTTTGTTCGAAGTTATGGCCCTACCCGGCCATGAGGGCTTTCGTACGGTGACGCACTCGAGGCAGTGGCACCATTCACAGAAACAACCTTAGTAGTCACCGTGGCAGCAATGCGATAGGGTGACATGACCTTAATCTCACCTGGTGTGCATTGAATGGCGAGTATTCGCTTAGTATATCACGGATGACCGAGCACCAGAAACCAAAGTGACCACAGGCGACTGACACCAAGTGCTTATGAACCTCTGCTCACCACGGAGGTGCCTTAACTGTTGCAGGGAAAGCCAAAGTTCCTTCCGCAATTCCGTAAATGCCTCATAGAGGCCCGGGACTTTCCTGTCGTATGCGGACGTTTAGCATGCAATTCATACTTGGTATGAGCACTACATGAGGAAGAGGACAAACTGTTTGACCGCATGCCTGGGCAAGAGTTTCAGGTATGTCTCATATGGCACACCTGGAAGCTGGAATAGGCCCGCTACAAGACGCAATAATGCTGCAGGGAGAAACACTGCACAACATTATGCAGTATTCTCACGATCACCACATTGGACAAGTTGGTTGCAGGCCGGCTCATGTAAACCCTTTGACCTTATGGGAGAGTGCTCCACTGGGAAAGCGATGCATAAAGGAGGCCCTGCTGGTTTTCAAAATGTCTGCAGTGACACACATCCAAATGGTACGGACATTACAAAGATTGTGATGACGGAGATGAAGTGGAAGGCTGTGGTTTAGAATTATAACGAGTACCTTTAATGGAACAGACACGACATTGATGTCTGCTTGCTGAAACGCTGAAGGCTGTGTGTTAACCTGATCGTAGAACGGAGACAGAGAGCCAGAGCTAAGCACGCACAGCACTGTGAGTAAGTGCTCTGAGCAGAGTTTGGCCGAGTTCTGAAGAGAAAGGGTCTAGTCTATAAATAAAGAACATGTCAGAGGCCAACAATACCTGGGTCCAGCTGATGGGCAGACGTGCTTCTATAGTGCCCAGATCTTGGATGTCAAAGGCTCCCTTGTCTAAGGGCAGGCTCATCACAGCTGTTGCAACCGCGTCTTTAGCCCTGTCCCCTAGGAGACCAAAAAGGATTCGTTGGAAGCGAAGCTCATGAGTCGAGTCGTGAACAGCGCGTATTGGACGAGGATTAAAGGCAAATAAAGATGAGACACACTAGCGCTGACATAAACAGCATTCAAACCTCGGCTTTCAAAAAAGGCTAAATACGGCCAACATCACGCATACGCACTAAATGAAACCTTCAGCCGCTGAAGAAGGTTTCAAAGTTCCTTATTGCTGATAACGATCGAGGACTTTATACACAAGTTCGAATTCAGTGATTTCACGAGTCAGTTTATATCTGCTATTGGAAATGAGAAAACAGTCTTGGTAGACGAGCTGTTATGTGGAAACTGATTTTACATGATTTCATGCTCATCGGCTTTGTTATCATCGCAATTACGCTCGCTGCAATGTGCGTTCGAAGTCCACGTCGCTTTTCATGCAGTGTATTATAACGTTTCCGGCGGTGGTCGTTAAGAATTTTACCGATTTGGCCAAAAGCAGCTTTTCCAGAACAGAATGCTATGCACAACTCAGTTGGCATATTCCACGAAGTTGATTTGGGGCTCCTTTTTTCAAACATAATTTTTTGCGGTGCCAAGCTTGGCAAACGGCAAATGCTTGCAGTTTATCTGGGGCCAAAAAAAACTTTTCATTTGTCTTTTATCTGATCTTGTTTAAGTAGTGGGAGAAGCCATGTACCTATGTGCAGTATCAAAATAATATGTATTTCAGCTATGGTATGGTGTCTTTTGATCTATTGTGGGTAAAAATGATTTCGGGGTCGGTGCCCATTACGCGTGTAGGTTACACCGACGCACTGAGGCACAATATAATCTAATCGAAATTGGCAGGTACAACCTGCGGACAATACTAGCGCCCGAATGCGTTTGCTAACGGATCTCTAGGGGCGATAAGCCAGCACGGACACAAGTAATTGCTTTAGTCACCAAAGAATCAAGTCTGTCAGAACTGTAGTCAAGAAACATTACCATATCGTCTACATATTGGCAGCTGGCTCTACAATGCTGAACATAGGGGCTCAACAGAGCTGCCACGTTTTGGATGTTTGCGACAATATAAAAAAAATCTTGCCTGCTATAAAATTTTAGAGGCGGGCACAGAGGGATCAGTAAAAATCATGGAACAATTAATCAACCAGACTACATGTTTTAGCGCACCCAAGCCGTATTTAGTGCTGGTAGATTGATAGGCAGCCATTTTCGGATACAGAAATGCCTTTGATTAAAATAATCACCCACATGCAGACGCTCCCTAATGGGCGAAAGGCTTTCCTACATGGCTGTAATAAATTGCATGCCGGAGGCACTAAAATAATTCTTACGAATTTTATCTCACATATTGAACCAGCGAAAGGCGCAAAAACTCAGTAAAAGACGTACACTGGACAGTACTGAACTACCTGAGGTTCACTCAAAGATTAGGTTATTACGCAACAGTGTGTGCTTGTAGGTAGCGAACGACATCAGTGAAGTTTTGCGTGCCTGTGATTGTCAGCGCCCTCGTAATACCGTGTTGACTGGAAACCTACTGGAAGTTCATGATAGAGTTTGACAGGCATGTACATTTGAGTCCTCAGCCGACCGTTCCCTTCGACTGAGCCCCAGTTAGTCGTGTTTTGTCCAGTGCACGTTTCTTGTGTTTCTCTGTATTTTGCTGGTTCAATATGTGACACTCGCACCAACTAGCCCATATGGTCACCAAGTTACAATTTCTAATCTCATTCGCCCAACTGAGCATCGGCAGGCTCCACTATGCTTGCCTTTTCTTGGCAAAGAACAGCCGTTCTAATAGAATATCACTTGGACGAAGCTCATTTAAACAAAGCATTCAGTTGTAGAAACTTTATTAAATCCTCGCCCCTCCCCCCCCTCCCGAAAATCCACTGAATGTAAGCTAAGGCCCTCCATTTCAATAAAATTCAGTCACTGCTCATATCAGTTCTACGAATATTTTCAGCGGCATCATCCTGTTTTATACGCCGTAGTGAGCACTTCATCAAAGAGTGCATGCAGATTTTGTATCGTATTTTTACGTTGAGATACACGTTTCATTACCGCGTGACGAAAAGTGGCCGTCATTTAGCTTTAAACTGAACTGGCCGTTTAAACAAGCTTTAGCTAGCTGAATCCATGGCTTGCTCTGCTCGCTTAATTAGCCCCACAGTGGTAGCCATTCATAGCAAAGCATCAGCCCTACTCAGAAACAGGAAAGCTTAGTAAGGCTGATCAGCTCCAAAAAAGTCGTACGCATCCATGCTCGTTAACCATGACGTGCTGAAGCAATCAGCTGCTTGAAGAAAATGAAGTCCTTTACTGCCCAGCAGACCGTTTCGCTGGACAAGGTTCACGGGCGCTTGCACGCAGTGACTTTGTTCAAGACAGCTGCACTCCTAATTTCAAGAGTGGTACGAAAGGTTACTGCATTGATCGCTTGCATATGCGCACAATCCCAAATAAATACGTTGAGATATGATTTGAACTCCTTATGCTTCATAGAGCTAATAGAAACAAGTTTCCATGCATCTATTTTCAGTTAAACGAATTTTAAATTGAAATAACTTTTTCTGATGGTTCCTTGAAGTTCGTTCAAGTGAAATTGCATGGTACAACCAACAGTCACCTGGTTCTTCCATAGTAATACGAACCCTGCCGATGAAACATTACTCTTGATTTCGGTGAGAACAGAAATATTGCGCCGATTCCGATTAAGTCTGCTCGTCCGATCATGCTAACAGCAACAAATTCTAGCTCTAAAACTTTCAAACTTTAGAACTGTCACTGGCAGGGAAAAATAAAAATAGAGTTGAAATTATCAGGTGGTAAGTTAGACAATTTAGTATTTAGACAACAGGCAAGTTGAAGCAAACACCACCATTGAAGTAACTGGTCCGCCCTCAGGATATATAGCCAGGTGTCTCAAATTCAGATAATATATTGTCAGGGGTTCTATCGCTACCCGGACGGCAGTCCAGAAGGACAGGGTCAAAGGACGGGGTTGGGGCGCTGAGGCACAGGAGGCAGAGAGCAGGCGCTTGACCAGGCAAAAGCAGCGGCAGCCCAGAACCACGCGCACTCCGCACGAACTTCGTCTTCTTCCCCCTCATGAACTGACACGGTTAGCGCGGGTTACACTACTCCTCCCCCTGAAAGGCGCATCGTCCCGATGCGCGCTCCAGCGTAACTGAAACGTTAAATCGAGCAGAGCTCAGAGTCAGAATACGTGGTTCTAGCGTTCACAGTAAGTTTTGAGGCGAACCACATGCACCACTTAAGAATGAGGGGGCCGACGAGATGTGCTCGGAACAATCGGAATCACCTCGTAATTCACGTCGCTTATACGGCGAACGACCTCGTAAGGGCCAAAGTAACGTTTTAGGAGCTTCTCGCTAAAGCCGCGACGGCGAACGGGAGTCCACACCCACACTTTATCACCAGGTGCAAAATGAACTTCACGATGCCGGAGGTTATACCTGCGTGCATCGACGCGTTGGCGATCTTGGATGCGTAGTCGTGCCAACTGTCGGGCTTCTTCCGCGCGCTTGGTTACCAGTTGGACATCGTCGTAAGAGTAGGCCTCCGGCTCATGGGGAAGCATGGCGTCAAGCATGGTAATCCCCTCTCGGCCATGCACCAAGCGGAACGGTGAAAACCCGGTTGTTTCCTGAGTTGCGGTGTTATAAGCGAAAGTTACGTAGGGAAGAATGTCGTCCCATGTACGGTGCTCGACGTCCACATACATAAATATCATGTCGGCCATAGTCTTATTAAGGCGCTCAGTGAGCCCATTCGTTTGGGGCTGGTATGCGGTAGTTTTGCGGTGGTGCGTGTGGCTTAAACGCAAGATCTCTGCCATTAGCTGGGACACGAACGCGGCACCGCGATCTGTGATCAAGACTTCGGGAGCACCGTGGCGGAGGACGATGGACACGACGAAAAACTTCGCTACATCAGCCGCTGTTGCAGAAGGTAAAGCTCGCGATTCAGCATACCGCGTGAGGTAATCCGTAGCAACAGCAATCCAGCGGTGTCCCGAGTTGGACGTAGGAAATGGTCCGAGCAGGTCCTTGCCTACCTGCTGGAACGGAGTCATAGGCGGCGGAATGGGGTGCAGATGTCCTGCGAGTTGTACGAGCGGAGTCTTACGTCTTTGACATTCGCGGCAGGTCCTGGTATATAGTGACGAACTGTCTTAGCAAGTTGAGGCCAGTAAAACTTAGAACGAATTCGTGCGAGTGTTCGGCTGTATCCCAGATGCCCGGAAGTTGGGTCGTCATGACAGGCGTCCATAATTTCATTACGTAGACAGCCGGAACAATCAGTAGCCAAGACCTCGCACTCGCTGGGAAGCTCTTTTTGCATAGCACCTTGTTGCGAAGACGTAATGCGGGTAGAACGCGCAAGAAGACGCGTGTATTGGTGCCTTCTTGACCATCCAGATGGGTGATTACTTCACGGAGTTCAGTGTCGTGTCGCTGCCACGCTGTCATATCGACCATGCTTATGGTAGCTATAAAAGCGTCTTCCTACTCGTCGTCTTGACCGTCAGATGCTGATTCTATAGGAGCTCTCGAGAGGCAGTCAGCATCTGTGTGCCTGCGACCGGACTTATCAACTATAGTAGCATCGAATTCTTGCAAGCGAAGGGCCCACCGTGCAAACCGCCCTGAAGGGTCTCTCAGAGTGCTGAGCCAACATAGAGAGTGATGGTCGGTAACCACCTGAAATGGGCGTCCGTACAAGTAGGGTCTGAACTTATTAATCGCCCAAACTACCGCGAGGCATTCTTTTTCAGTGGTCGAGTAGTTAATCTCCGCCTTCGATAATGTTCGACTTGCGTAAGCGATTACACGCTCGGTCCCGTTCTGTTTTTGAATGAGCACGGCTCCGAGGCCCTTGTTGCTGGCGTTTGTATGAACTTCAGTCTCGGCGTCCTGGTCAAAGTGCCCGAGTACAGGGGAGGTCTGTAAGCTTTGTTTAAGGCGGTCAAATGCACGCTGCTGTTCATCCGACCACTGGCGACGTTCTGCTTCGTGAGATGAGTAAGTGGTGCAGCGACATGAGAAAAATTGTGAACAAAGCGCCTATAGTAAGCACAGAGGACCAGAAACCTCCGTACGGCGTTTTTGTCCGATGGTGCAGGAAAGGAGGCGACGGCGGCTGTTTTATCTGGATCTGGACAAACACCCGCGCTACTGACGACGTGGCCAAGAAATTTTAGTTCATCGTAAGCAAACTTTCACTTTGTTGGCTTCAGAGTGAGGCCATAGCTTGTAGTACTGCTCTCAAGCGAAGATGATCGGAAAACGTGCTTGAGAAAATTACAACATCGTCAAGGTAGACCAGAGAAGTTTGCCACTTCAGTCCGGCCAAGACGGTGTCCATAACGCGCTGAAAGGTTGCTGGGGCGGTACGGAGGCCGAACGGCATCACTTTAAACTCATATAGACCATCTGGGGTGATAAAAGCAGTGTTCTCTCGGTCGCGCTCAACTTCCATTTGCCAGTAACCACTTTTAAGATCTATGGATGAAAAGTAACGGGCATGTCGTAGATGATCAAGTGCATCATCAATGCGAGGAAGGGGATAAACATCCTTCTTGGTGACGTTATTGAGGCGGCGATAGTCAACACAGAATCGAAGAGTGCCATCCTTTTTCTTTACTAGTACCACTGAAGCTGCCCATGGGCTGTGCGAGCGTTGAATTATATCGTCGGCCAGTATTTCTTGCACTTGGTTCTGGATAACTTCACGTTATTTGAAAGAAACTCGGTAAGGCGACTGACGAACAGGGTGAGCAGCGTTATCGGTAATTATTCTGTGTTTGGCAATGGTCGTCTGGCGAACTCCGGATGACGTAGAGAAGCAGTCTTGGAATTCTGCAAGCAGCGCTATCAATTTGGCCCTCTCGCTCACAGAGAGATTAGGTGCAATGCTTACACCCAAAGGTGCATCGTTCTGCTGCGAAGAGAAGGAGAAAGCACCTTAGGACAGGGCAACAACTTGAATAGGGGCGGTAATGCTCTCGATGTTACCAAGAGCCGTGCCTTTCGTAAGCCGCTGTGGAGTGCCACAAAAGTTGGTGACTAGGACGTGTACGCAGCCAGTATCCAGCTGCGCTAGACCTCGAGCAACGCCAAGACCCTGTTCAAGAAACAGCTGAGCACTTCCTTCCTGCAGAACTTCACCAGAAGCAACGTGGTCGGACGTGACAGGGAGAAATACGCTAGACTGGGGCGGTACGGTTACGTGCTCCACCAAGATGCGTGCCGTGCAAACTTGGGGCTTTGTTTCATCATCATCATCATCAGCCTGATTATACCCACTGCAGGGCGAAGGCCTCTCCCATATTTCTCCACTTAACCCGGTTCTGTGCTAGCTGCATCCACTTGACCCCTGCGAACTTCTTAATCTCATCCGCCCACCTAACTTTCTGCCTCCCCCTGCTACGCTTTCCTTCCCTTGGAATCCAGTTTGTTACCCTCAGCGACCATCGGTTATCCTCTCTTCGCACTACATGTCCTGCCCATGTCCATTTCTTCTTCTTAATTTCCACTAGAATGTCATTAACTTGAGTTATTTCTCTGACCCACTCTGCAAGCTTTCTATCTCTTAATGTTACCCCTACCATTTTTCGTTCCATAGCCCTCTGGGTTGTCCTCAACTTAAGTAGAACTCTCTTGGTTAGCCTCCACGTTTCAGCCCCATAGGTGAGTACAGGCAAGATACAACTGTTGTACACTTTCCTCTTGAGCGATACCGGTAAGCTGCTAGTCATAATCTGCGAGTGCTTGCCAAATGCGCTCCATCCCAATCTTATTCTTCTTGATATTTCCTTTTCATGGTCTGGATCTGCGGTTACTACCTGTCCTACCCAGGTAGCACAAAGTGGGCTATGAAGGGTGGGCCCCGGTGGGCCCGATGTAGGCAATGCAGGACAGCCCCGGTGGGCTCAATGTGGGTGCTGCAAGTGGGGCCGACGTAGGCCCGAAGCGGGCTGTCGACAAAGCCCCAATTGGCCCCACTAGGGGCCGATGCAGGCAGCCCTTGCGGGGCAGCCCACATTTTTCCGGCATTGTTAAAAGGGCACATCCCGCCAACTCCCCGCGATGGTCCTACTTTGGACCGATTTGGGCAGCCGCTTTGGAGGAACATTTTTTTTTATTTCAGTTAGCCCCTCAGAAAATGACATAGGACCAATGCGGGTTCTATAGCGCTAGCCACACTTGGGCTTGCCCACATTATTCTCATAGGGGTCCGACGTAGGAAATTGATGGAAAGCCCTAGTCTAAGTTTTCCAAATCAATATTTAGGCACATAATTAAGTAATTACATTATACTTGTCTGCACTTTCTAAACAGCCACAATATTAAATTTTACAATAATTCATAACATTCATCTAGCTGAAATGACTTCATGTACATCTTGTTCAGGCTATGGAGATGTGTGTTCTGAACAGTAATATTGTACCGCGAGTTGCAGGCTGTCCAAAGCAACCACATAAGAGGCAACAGTTAGCAATCAGTTTGTTTTAGTATATGTACCGCAATTTGCACGAGCGCGAGAACTAAAGCCATGTAAATTTCTAATCGACTAAACATGGCCACAACTGTTATACAAATCATCTATAACAGTAATTTAGGGCAACATCTAATGCAAATAAAAGTTGGAAACAACGATTACGCAATTGCACGCACGCCTTCTAGCCCCATTACGGCCGATGTGGGACCTACAGCGGTTTTGTGTGGGCAGCCCCAATTGGGCTGGGTGTTGGTTTTGAACCTAAAGCCCACTTGCTATTGCACGTGCCTTCAAATTCCCCACAAGGGACCAATTTTGGTATCATGCGGGCCCTCCCGCCTTCCAGCCCCATTACGGCCCATGTGGGATATAAAGCAGTTTTATGTGGGCAGCCCCAGTTGGGCTGGACGTTGTTTTTGAACCTAGAGCCCACCTGCTGTTGCACGGGCCTTCAAAGCCCCCACAAAGGACCGATTTTGGTACCATGCGGGCACGCCCGCCTTCCAGCCCCATTACAGCCTATGTGGGACCTAAAGCGGTTTAGCTAAGGCTGCCTCATTTGGGCTTCACGAGGGCTTGCCCAAATAGAGCCCTTATTCATATTTCACCTGCCCTCAAGTAACCTACAAGGGGCCGATTTGGGCAGCATGTGGGTATGTCCGTTTTCTTGCCCCACTACGGCCGATGTTGGTCCCACAAAGATTTAATGGGGGCGGCCTCACTTCGGATCTATGAGGGCTTTCCCATAAAAAGCCCACATTTAGGTTGGATTGCCCTCAAATATCCGGCAAGGGACCCTTGTGGTCTGGATGCAGGAATGTGCTCTGCATTAGCCCAAGAAACGCCGCTATGGGACCCATGCAGGAGGAGCAGGGGCAAGCCCAAATGGGGCTTGCCCACATTTGCCCCATCGGGGACCGATGCAGGTTTTATGATGGTTGCCCCAGCCCCACTTGCCTACATCGGACCTACTGGGGCCCCACGTTCTGTGCTACCTGGGTAAGTAGACATATTCGCCTACTATTTCCAGTATTTCGCTACCTAATGTAAACTGCTGTTCCTTCCCGAGGCTGTTGAACATTACCTTAGTCTTCTGCATATTGATTTTCAAGCCTACCATTCTACTTTTTCTGTCTAGGTCATCAATCATTATTTGCAGTTCATCCCCCGAGTTACTTAGCAAGGCAATGTCATCAGCAAATCGCAGATTACTGAGGTATTCTCCATCTACCCTTATCCCTAACTGCTCCCATTCCAAGTCTCTGAATACTTCCTCTAAACAAGCTGTGAATAGTACTGGGGAGATTGTGTCTCCTTGCCTAACACCTTTCTTTATGGGAATTTTATTGCTTTCTTTATGTAGAACTATGGTTGCTGTGCAGCCACTATATATATCTTCCAGCACTTTCACGTACGGCTCGTCTACCCCCTGATTTCGCAATGCCTGCATCACCGCCGAGGTTTCAACTGAGTCAAATGCTTTTTCGTAATCAATGAATGCTATGTATAAGGGCTGGTTATATTCCGAGCATTTTCTATCACCTGATTGATGGTATGGATATGATCGATAGTTGAGTACCGTTTCCGAAACCCTGCTTGATCCTTTGCTTGATTGCAGTCTAAGGTTGTCCTGATTCTATTGGCGATTACCTTAGTAAATACCTTATACGTAACAGACAGTAAGCTGATTGGTCTGTAATTTTTAAGGTCCTTAGAGTCCCCTTTCTTGTGAATGAGGATAATGTTTGCATTCTTCCATGCTTCCGGTACCGTCGATGACACCAGGCACTGCGTATACAGGGTGGCCAGTTTTTCTAGCACGATATCCCCCCCGTCCTTCAGCAAATCTGTAGTTATCTGATCCTCTCCAGCTGATTTCCCCCTTTTCATAGTTTCTAGTGTTTCTTGACCTCGTCCTTCGTCACTGGTGGAACGTCTGACTGTTTTTCCCTACCGCCAATCTCACTACGGTCCTGACTACTTTGGCTACTGTAGAGATCTGTATAGAACTCCTCGGCTACTTTGACTATCTTGTCCATATTAGTGATGACGTTGCCCGCCTTGTCCCTTATCGCATACATCTGGTTTTTGCCTATGCCCAATTTCTTCTTTACCGCTTTAAGGCTTCCCCCGTTCTTTACAGCATGCTCAATTTTCTCCATGTTATACTTCCTTATATCGGCCACCTTGCGCTTATTGATTAGCTTTGATATCTCGGCTAATTCGATCTGGTCTGTTGGATTGGAAGCTTTCATACTCTGCCGTTTCTTAATCAAATCTTTCGTCTCCTTAGACAGCTTACCGGTATCCTCTTTAACTATCCTACCGCCTACTTCTACTGCGCACTCAGTAATGATATCTCTGAAATTATTGTTCATTGCCTCTAGGGTAATGTCGCCATCCTCAGTTAGAGCTGAAAACCTATTCTGTAGCGAGATTCTGAACTCTTCTGCCCTCCCCCTCACCGCTAATTCGTTGATGGGTTTCTTTCTTACTAATCTATTGCGTTCCTTCTTCAGATTTAGGCTAATTCGGGACCTCACCATCCTATGGTCACTACCTCGAACTTTCCCGATTACCTCTACATTCTGCACAATGGCGGGGGTTGAACACATTATGAAGTCGATTTCATTTTTAGTCTCTCCGTTAGGACTTTTCCATGTCCATTTCCGGTTCTTCCGTTTCCTGAAGAAGGTATTCATGATTCGTAAGTTATTGCGCTCTGCAAACTCAACTAGTAACTCCCCCCTGCTATTCCTAGAACCAATGCCATAGTCACCTACTGCCTTGTCTCCTGCCTGTTTTTTCCCTACCTTGGCATTGAAGTCGCCCATTAGTACAGTATACTGCGCCTTTACTTTTCGCATTGCCGATTCTACATCTTCATAGAAGCTTTCAACTGCCTGGTCATCATAACTACACGTAGGTGCATAGGCCTGTACAACCTTCAGTTTATACCGCTTATTAAGCCTAATTACGATGCCTGCAACCCTCTCATTAATGCTATAGAATTCATCTATATTACCCGCTATATACTTATTGACAAGAAAACCTACCCCTAGTTGTCGCCTCTCTGGTAAACCTCGATAACACAGTACATGCCCATCCTTCAATACAGTATATGCCTCATTCGGCCTCCTAACCTCACTAAGCCCTATGACATCCCATTTCATGCCCTCTAGTTCCTCTAACAGCACTGCTAAACTAGCTTCACTAGCAAGGGTTCTAGCATTAAACGTTGCCAGGGTCAGTTTCCAATGGCGGCCTGTCCAGCGGAGCCAGGCTTTCTTAGCACCCCCTGCTGCGTCACAGGTCTGACCGCCGCCGTGGTCAGTTGTTCCGCAGCCGCTGGTGACTGAGGGCCGGGGTTTTATGGAGCTTATCATAGGAGGTTGTGGCCAATTACTGCACCAGGGTGGCCAACTCCTGTTCTGGTGAGGGAGTGCGTTGCCGGAGGTGTTCACCGGCATCAGGTCGCACCCCAAACCTGTATATGCAATTCCATCGACACGCGGATTTTTTTTTTTTTGTCATCCGGTGGAGAATTGCGCGGCACCGTGATTTGAACCCCGGTCCTCTTGCATGCGAGGCGGATGTTCTACCGCTACGCCACCGCTGCACTTCACATTGCGTCAGTTAAAGCTTATTGTCGGTAACGTATTTCTCTTATATGGCGACACGTAGCGGAGACCGCAGCGCCAAGAGATAGACAGCGCCTTATCACACCGAAAAAAAATAATAAAAAACGATTTCGTTGACATTTTTCCTTTAGCTAGGGCGTGCTCTCTTCCATGTATGGGCAATTGCTTTGTGTACAGAGCAGTCGAAAACAGACGCACCATATTATTGCCAACGTGCTTCTGGGTTTCGGGGCGAAAGTGTGTAACGAGTATCTGCAAACATCAATGGTAGCGCTACTTGGGAAAAAAAAAACGCGTACAGCTGCCTATTGCCAGCAGCATCAACTTGATGACGATGATTAACGATGAGAAGTGCCCCTGCGAACTGTGCGGTAAAATATCAAAGCACAAAATTACGATTACGTCGAAGAACTAAGTAAATATAATATTCGCGCGCCGAAATGGATGCAGTTTTCGTTAACTGCGTAAGAAAAAAAGACGTGGCATATTTAAAATGATATTTGAACGGTGTGTTTAGCGACCTCTTTCGGCCATTTATTACCTGCGGATTAGTTGCCAGAGGTTGAGACAATGCTCAGACCAACGCTTGTTTACCCGCGGAGTGGGTGCGTCATCGGCCCTAGTTGAACGCTTGAAAGTTGCGTGCTGCCTTTCGTAAGCGCCTGCGTGTAAAGTGGGTTATCTGTGTCGCAGGCAGCATTTCGTTCTGCTGGTCGGGGCAGAGCTTTACAGCATGACATTGCTGCGTCAGCGCTCGGCGGCTCGGTCTCTCTGGCGCGTCTCGAAAGTGGCGGCACAAACGGCGTCTCATTGCATTTATTTCAAATGAACGGTGAAGGTGAGATTTCATTGCCACCAAGACGCGTATTGCATTGCGTAAAGCCGTATGCTTCTTTTGCTGCGTTTTTTGCTTACTGTGTCGCATTACCGCGCCAACATTCGCTGAATGTGCTTTAGCTGATAGCACAGGGACCTTCGTACTCTCAGTGGGATCTTTCTCATAGATATGTTCAACTGCGACGAAAGACTAGGCTAACGACGAAGGAGCCAGAACGATACTATGATGAGATGGTTGAGGACACCGTAGCATCCTGGTGAACTTAAAAATTGACAGCAGTAATCCATACCAAATAAAATTGGCTGAACAATAGTAGGGTGTCCATTTTTCCGCCTTATCCCAGAATTTTTGTGTCTCCGTCCTCAGTGGCCTTGTTTTTCGTCCAAAAGTAAAAAAAAAAAGTCAAATTCCTCACCAAAGGTACGTCATTGTGGCATCACAATGTCACGTGATTGCTTTGCCGCATAGTTCGCAAGAGGCGCGAAGAAATTAAAGCCTTGCTCAAAGTATGCACGCAGGCTGTTATGGTAGTTTCGCTACCATTTACTCTTGCTGCTATGTGTATGCCGCCTGCGGCTGCAGCAGTAGCAACTTTGCTGATATTGCTATCGCTTCTGGCTCGGACGATACATACGTGAGAAATAAAAGGCGCCTGTATGTTATGTTTTGGACTCAGCAAAGATGTAGGCGGTACTAATTGAAATACCCGCGAGGCAAGTGCGCCATCAAAGAAGTGCAAAGTAACGACGCAAGTCTACCATTTTTCTGTACTGGCCCGATATCTTCAAATAAACCATGCTTGAGTTGACATGGTGCTGCATACAGTCCGTTACGGACCACAAAACCTTACACCCGCCGACCGCCCTAATAGCAGACATTTTTGGCTAAAAACGACGAGGACGTTCTTGCGCCAAGAAATCGCACACTCGTCCGGCGACTCTGACACAGTTTCTTTGCCGGAAGTTGTGTATAGCTCGGCAGTACTTCTACTGGCACCAGCCGAACCACGAAGGACGAGATGACGCTAGAGACAAGGCAATCGTATGACTTTTTTTTTGCAGTTTTGCGAAAGAGAAAAGAGTCTGTGAAAGACAGGAAAGCGATTATTTGTCGGAAAGGGCTTGTTTTTACTGATTTGCTGTCGCCACGATGTTTCCCGGCCGGCGAACAAATCTAACAGCGTCGATGAATGCTTCTTGTGTTAGTTTACGCTGTCAATATTTGTGATAAGTCGGCAAAACTGCACCAACGTTCCTTGTTTCTCAGCCGTTTATGCAGTGTAACAAGGTGCTGAAATGTATGTTGCTTCGGCAACATGCTGATGGCTCAGTGGCGCTAGAGTTTTCCTGGTGTGCTTTTTGTGTTGCCACAGTGTGACTCTGCCGGAAAGACGTGGAAGCCTCATACAGCTATACAACAACTTGAAATATTTATGACCTGGACCCCGCCTGGGTGGCGCAGTGGTTGCGGCGCTCGACCACTCCGCCCAAGGACGCGGGATCGAATCCCGGCCCCGGCGGCCGCCCCCCGATGGAGGCAAGAAGAAAGGCCCTCGTCTGCTGTGCGACGCCAGTGCACGCCAAAGAACCCCAGGTGGTCGAAAGTTCCGGAGCCCTCCCCTATGGCATCTCATAGCCTCAGTCTCGTCGGGACGTTAAACCCAACAAAGCAAAGCAAACCATTTATGACCTGGGGCAACGCAACGGCTTTTTCAGCATTCATACCAAATATATGCGTTTACGTCACACACACACACACACACACGCACGCGCACACGCGCACGCTCACGCTCACGCACACACACACACACACACACACACACACACACACACACACACACACACACACACACACACACACACACACACACACACACACACACACACACACACACACACACACACACACACACACACATGAAATGTGAAATTTTGACGGTTTACAAACTTTCCGACAAGCTCAGACAAGCTCTCCCTTTTGCTTTATATCGAGCGAGCCTCTTAATTTGTAGTGCAGGGCCTTAATACATGCCTGTAACTACAATACTACTTTTCTAAGAGATGTGGAACTTCATTAGAATTCATTTTATGACCTAAGTAGCAGAAATTGTATTTTATCTTGAAACAAGCAGCCCGAAAAAACAAGGCTGTGAAAGGAGACAAGACAGGCGCTAACTTGCAACATATAAAGGAGTCAAGCAACAATGCAAACCACTCAATCACCCATAAGCAGAAAGCAAAACATGAGTCACTAAAATTTAAGAGCACTTCCCTAATCTAGATATCCCAACTCACTGCATGTTAACACGATGGACGGCTCACTAGCACATTCATTACCTAGTCGTGAAATGCCTTCAGCTTCAATGATTTTCCAGCTGATTTGAAATGGATGACAGTCAGAATGTGCGCAGCTGAAAGAAACTGAAAGCAACCAGTGCATTCTTTACAATGCACAGCCAAGTTGGTACCTCTACCTATATCTACATAAATGGAACCGCTCGGATATTTTAGTGATTGATGTCTTGCTGTCTGCCTACCAGTGACTGAGCAGTTTATGGCGTTGCTTGGCTTTATATATTTCATGTTTGCATCAATAAAATTTAGTTGCGAGTTACTGCCTGCTTGCCTCCCTTCACATCCCTGTTCTTTCGTGCTGCTACTTTCAAGATGACGCCTTACCAACTCATGCAAATTGCCATCCTTCTCAAAGTATGTTAGTCAAAGAAATTTACTTCATTTGGTACTGACCAACACACATGACCAGGTTTGATGCAACTTAAAGGCGATCAAAGAGAGTATCATCATAAAGCATGAAAGTTGGCTCAGAAATGCACCTCTCCATGCCAGTGTAGCTTGCACAGACATGAATTTCTGTGGTAAACAAAACACTGGGCTGCTGCAAGGGTGGTACAGCAGAAGCAGAGGGTGCTCCGACAGTAAGAGGAAATATGGCATTGAATCTTGCTATACACGGAGACATGTTGTGGGCTAAGCAGCCAAGGTACGAAAGGAAAGGAGGCGCCTAGGTATATCGAGGTTGACGAAGCGTGTGGCGGCAGTCGGTAAAGTCGATTACAGCGCTGCAATCACTCAAAAATCCATGCCGAGAATAATGTCTTTGGAACATTCCTATAGTACAACAAAGGTAACCGGGCACCTGAGACCGTTAATCTCAATACGAGCAGTGCATCTGCCGATTGGCCTCACGAGGTGGCCTCCAGCGGTTCTGATATCGGGGCTATCCCACTGCGTCGTTACCTTGCGAAGTCGGCGGCATAGCTCCCCACTCATAAGAGAATAGTCTGCACCGGTGTCAACGAGTGCCGTCACGTCGTATCCGTCGATCACAACATCAAGGCTATTGTACACTGTGGCGTGACGGTCGTCGGAAGCTCCGTCGGGGAGTTCGTCGTGAAATTCGGCGCGAAGTTCGTCGGGAAGGTCGTCGGGTTGATCGTCGGTTCGTGTGGGGGAGCGGGGCGAAAAACGTGGAGGCTCTTTAACAGGAACGGGTTCGGCAACGTCACCTCCAGGCGTCACCGAGTTTAGTTTTCCCAATGAGGGGACAGGCTTTCCCGTCGATTGCTGCGAAGGGGAAAATCGTACCGGCGGGACAGTGTCGAGCGAAGGTCGCGACGGGAAGACCGGTCGGGTGGTGGTGAACGGCACAGATAATCCGCGATGTCGCGGGGTTGGTCGCCGAACTCCGGGCGGGGAGCATTCCGCTGGGAACCACGAAGATCAAGCTCGAGGTAAGGGCAGTGAAGGTAGACGTGGCCTGCTTCACAGCAGTGGAAGCATTGCGGGCGTTGGTCGGTTGCCCTCCACGCGTCGGCCTTGCTCATCCATTGCTGCTGCGGACGAAGATCGTACGCAGGGATACGGGGTTGTGCAGGAAAGTACTGACGGCGAACAGGCAGCGGTGGTGGCTGCTGCGGCGACGGGCGACTAGCAACGGATGCGTACGTCTCAACGGGCTGAGTAGGTGAAGAAGCAACGGAGCACTGTGGATAAAGGGCACGTTGTACTTCTTCGCGGACAGCATCCGTGAGGGCGCAGGATGCCGTACCATCAGCAGGTGGAAGCAGCTGCCGTATTTCCTCGCGTACAACTTCGCGGATGATCTCGCGTAGGTTTGCGGTGTCGAGGGAACCAACAGAAAGCGAGCAGCTGAAAGGTTCGAAACGCTGGGACCTCCAGCAAGGCGACGATAATGGTCCGCTCGTGTAACCAAGGCTCGCTTAATATTTGTCGCCTCATTTACAAATTGTGCCACTGTATTCGGCGGATCTCGAATAAGCCCGCCGAAAATGTCACTCTTGACGCCCCGCATGAGTTCATTGACCTTTTTTTCCTCGGTGGCATGGGGGTTGGCCCGGGAGCTAAGTCGTAGGACGTCTTGAACAAAACTTGTTACAGTTTCGTCGGGTCGTTGTACTCTTGTTTGCAGAAGGTCTTCTGCTCGCTGTCGCCGATACTGATTGGCGAACGTCCGTCGCAGCTCTTCCTTACAGGTGTCCCAGGATGTAAGGAAGGCCTCGTGGTTTTCGAACCAGTGCTGAGCCATACTGTCCATTCAGAAGTACAAATTCTGAAGACAGTTGTCGGCATTCCAGCCATTGTGGCGGGCCACACGTTCGTACTGTTCCAGCCAATCCTCCACATCTTGGGAGGCATCGCCATGGAATGTGGCAGCCGCTCGAGGAGCCATCGGTAGGTACACCACGGATGGTGCGAGAAACGAGTCTGTCTGTTGACATTGGGTCGTGGTACTCCGGGCCATTGTAAGTCGTGAAGAGCCGGTGTTCGGCAACAGACCAAATTCAGGAGCAAGCCCTTGAAGTCGCCGGCTGGCACGTATCTCGGCCTCCTCGTCGAAGAGGCGGCGGCTGAGACTTGGGGGCGGACACAGAGTAGCGGGTGTTGAGGGGCTGTGCTGCATTTACTCCGCACCTCCACCAGAATGTCACGGGTTCTATCGTTACCCGGACGGCAGTCCAGAAGGACAGGGCGAAAGGACGGGGCTGGACCGCTGATGCACAGGAGGCAGAGAGCAGGCGCTTGACCAGGCAAAAGCAGCGGCGGCCCAGAACCACGCGCACTCCGCCCAAACTTCGTCTTGTTCCCCCTCCAGAACTGACACGGTTAGCGCAGGTTACAATATTACGCAAAAACACGCTTTTTGACGAGTTACGTGATGCCAATGCGAACCATTAAGCTGTACTGTTTCGCTTCCGTGGCGCGTTTTTAAACCAAGTTCGATAAATGTTAGCACGCTTAACGCATAGTTTTATCAATTTACCGCGGTTTCTGTATTGTTACGTAGTTCATGCGAATGAGCAGACAAGTATCCAGGGACAAAGCGTCGTTTATTGTCACATGTTCACTGGTGCGTGACTGGTCGAGATGAGCCCACGAGCAGGTGACGGCGGACGCCTTTTATTCGTTTTGCGCGCTTGATCATTAACGACTGCTGCGATAAGCCGGACACCACAGTTTCTGTCTTGTTTAGCATTTGAGTTAGGTTATCCTCGTCTACACCTTTTCAAGAATATATATCTTCACAATGGAGTGTAAAGTTTATCACATTTAACTGATTAACGATTATTAATTAGCTCCCCATCGGGGTCGCGCAGTGATGAGGGCAATCGACTACTGTGCCCAAGGATGCGGGATCGAATTCCGGATTGGGCGGCCGCTTTTCACAGCATGCGAAAGCTAGGCGCCCGTGTGCTGTGCGATGTAAGTGCACGTTAAAGAACTCCAGGGGCCAAAATTTCCGAAGCCCTCCATTATGGTGCCTCTCATAGCCTGAGTCGCTTTGGGATGTTAAACCGTATATACCAACACAAACCGCTAATAACTAGTTCCGGCAATTAAGGTACTTCGGTCGTACTCAATATAAGCTATCCTATAATATATGACTTGAGGACATAGTGTAAAACTCAATTCGTAATCTTGAAAAAAAAATTGTAGTAGTTAACTACGACCTGCGATTAGCCCACCGTAATTATACTCGACATCATCTATCCAACGGTATATGTCTTTATACTGGAGCTTGAAGTTTATTTATTAGTAAATAACTTGCAACAGTAAATCATAAAGATACAAAATTACTTCTGTGCAATTGTACTCAGCCTAGGCTATCCAGTGATATGTAACGTAATGATGCAGCATTCGGTTCACCTAAATCAAATGTAAATCGAAATTACAGCAGCTCATTGAGGCCTATAGCTAATAAAGTTCAATTAACGTGACATATAGTATTCAACAATATAAACGTTCTTGCTATTATAGTCTACATAATCTACACACCTGCTGCAGACACATTCTGTACATTGCTCGCATAAGCCAAGTATGCTGCGTATTAAAAAAACTTGCACGAACCTGGCACCCTCACTCTGTTTTTCTCGTTATCCCTAGGTTTTTTTGTGTACATTAAGATACACCGCAATATTTGGGTACCTTGGGTGAACACTTGCGCATCGCTGATCCTATACGACCATATACTGCGGCATCCAGAATCCCCAACATGGCGTAAATGAGTCAACACAAGAGGCGGCAGTTTTAGCACAAGGTCTATAGCACGAATGCCCCGCTACCTCTTTTTTGCTTAATTTAAGCAACCTCGGTGGATAGGAAAACATTAATTTTTCAGTGATCGATAGATATTTATATAGCGTTTCTTTTTTTTCCGCAGTGCTCGGGATGTGACTCGGATGAAATTCAGGCCAACTGTCCTTCGCATGGAGTGAAGCCTGAATTTCCTTGCGAAGGTGTTGGAACAAGGCCCTGCGAACCAGGAAAAAGCACATGTGCTTGTCCAGAGGACAAGTACAGGCGAAAGGACCGATTTTGTGTGACTAGGGACAATTGCGTGAAACGTGAACCGCAGCCATTACGGAAAGGAAGGGACTAGAGCTATGTGTAAATACAGCCCATAGCAAACCGAATTTCCTGCAGCTTCAATATATATAGAACATCAACTGTTCGCAGTCGAAGCTTACCATGGACGACTACCACCTAATCTGATGGTGCGTTGGATTGGAAACTTTTGCAAAGATGATGTTGAGTGAGGCCCAATGATAAACGTTTTCCAGCACCACTGATGTATGCGACGGAGGGTGCAACATCCAGCACGAAGCAAGATATAATAATAAACAAAATGTCTGGTCAAGTACACAGAAGAGTTGTAATAATTTCTTTCTTCGCAGACGGAAAACGAGGGGACGGCCATCTGTCGCCCATCGTTTTGTAAGTCAAACGCGCCCACTTAAACTTACCTTCTGGAGCATTAAGGTAATGTGCCTGAGTTGCTTGTGAATTCTTTATTTATCACATACTGCGGACCAAACATAAAGCTTAGTGTGGCTTGTTCTCTTTAACACCAGTCCCTTGTTCTTTAACGAATAAGAGGGAATTGCTGGAACGTAATTTTTTATGACCAGCTGTCCGGTTTTCGGCGCCATTTATTGTGTACCAACAGAACTACCTACTCAGACATACGAATCCCTTTTCAAGACATTGCTCAAGCCTGCCGCTGTGTCGTTGCTGTGTGGTTCCAGGCTTTTGCGTGACCAATCCAGTCATTACCCGTTTTCATATTTAGAGTTAAGAATGGATAAGGCCATAGCAGCGTTTATTCCTTTCCATGCTCATTACCAATCTTTCAAACGTCACAATGCGTTATTTATCAATGGAGGCTATATTGGCAAAGTAGGCAACGAAGCATGTGGTCGCCTTATGACCGCTTCTAGAAAAATCTTCGCGTACCAAAATTGATTATTTGTGAAAACCTTTATGTGATTTCTTTAAATTAGACACGAAATCTGCATAAACAGCATATATGTCATTCACTGGAGAAAAAGACAAAGAGGGAAAATAGTCAATGCTAGGATAACTTTGAAACCGGGCGCGAGAAAGTGGTCCTTAAGTTCAATTTACCTTCGATATGTTTTCTGCTTTTACTCTAACCTTGAATCTTTCTGCCGGGTTTTGGTCGTACCAAAAATACCTTTTTTTTTCTTACCTAAATAGTGCAATCATTTTTTAAGGCATCTAACTTGTCAGGTGTGCAGCGTACTATACTCGGTGACTGTTGGCAGCCGAAATTGCAGCAGTGAGCAAGCCATCACAATCTTGTGCTCTTCACCCTGGCCACCGCTTGCGGCCCACATGAGCGACGGTCGCAGTGACAAAGCACCAAGAGAAAGGCATCTTTCATTTTTCGATCTTCAAGTTAATCTTCAACGCCAGTGACGCCAGACCCTACCATCCTGCCCCCTCCCATCCCGGAATGACTACTTAAAGACCGGCACCGGCAAGCATCGACCATTTGGCAGCCGGGGTTATGCTAGTTAACAAGCTCTGATAATCTTGTGCTCTTCAAGCAGGTTCGACCCCATAGATTACTTCTTGTACTGTTTCTGGGACAACTGCTGCTGCCCATACCAGTGCCTTCGTTGTCAAAATGCGACTAACGCGGAAAGAGCCAAATATATTGAAGAACAGAAAGAGGCGCAGCCTTGCTTTGTTGAATTAATTCTACGACGAAATGAAAAGCAAGTAAGATGACTTGTCAAAAAAAAAAGGAACTTGCTCGGTGAAATAAGCACTTGACATAACGATTGGCTCAACAAGAGAATTTTCCAGAATAAACAATGCTGAAGTCAAAGAGGTTTCTTCGACACGGGACCAGAGCTGCGTCGCAATCCTTGAAGACATCTGCCCGAAAGCAGGTGGCCTTGTTTCTAGCAGTACATTAAAGTCGCTCATCGAGCTCCTGCGGAAACTGAAACCAACATCAGTGTGCCAAAGCCCGCGCCAAGAAGGCATAATCTATTGCTAAAGCAAGAAAAGCACGCTTCATCATAAGCTCCATCGGATTCAAGATCCACAATAAAGATGACAAATTCATCTACGTTAATGGTTACTTAGCTCAGAGAACAAGCGTCTGCTTGGCAAAGCACTAACTTAAAAAAAAATAAAGCATTGGGGTTCGTCTGGGTAGACAAAGGCCGTACCGAAGCAAGGAAGACCAAAGGTAGCAATGACTACCTTGTCTTTGGATTTGATAGTCTGTCAATCTTCACGTAAACCGCACTCAACATATGGTTGAATAACCATGCACTACTCACTAGATCATTGGGACCAGCCTTCCTAATTCGGTTAATACCCATAAGTCTATTATCAGTCCTAATTCTCTCATCTTACCAGGGCACTACCATTACTTAGTGAACTTATTAACCCTCGCTGATCACGCCATTTCACTCATTTGTCTTTCGGAGACATATATATATATACCATCCAGTAATGATAGAATATTTGAATTACCTAGCTATCTAGCTGAATACTATCATATCTCAACTGGATGGTACAGTGGATCTGCAGTCTGTATTTGTAACTTTTATTTATTTTTATCTACTGTATCTTTGTAACTTTTGTATGTAACTATTATTTGTAACGTCGCGTTTGAAATCCAAAAGTGTGAATCAGTCTGGATAGAAACAGAAAAAAAAATTTTTTTGCGTCAAACAAAAATACTATCTTTGGTAGTATCCGTAGCCTACTAATGGGTCTCACGAATAATTTCACCGTGGATTTGAAGGCATTTTCCAAACCTTCAATCATGTAAATAAGAACATAATATAAAACATTTCCGATATGTGTTGTTCGCTATACACAAACTGCTTGCGCGGATATAGAATGGAGCCACTATTAGCGCCACCTATGTTCATCGATCAACAAGGCTCTAGGATGCTCTTTGATTATGTGTTATCGAATGTTATTACAACCCATATCACAGGAGTCATCAATTTTGACATCACCGGCAATGACCCATTTTCTTGTTAATCGAATATCCTAATAATGCAATCTTCAGAAAACGCTATAAACAATCGTTTGATGGAAACATGGTGTTCAGATAACAATCGAGAATAGCTGATATTATGTGCTACCAGAACCATGTGCTAATAATGGATGCAGTATATTCTGTGCGAAGCTCACACATGTAATTAGCACATCCACATCAGCATGTGCCATCACTCATTGGTATTTGATTCTCCAGAACAAAAGGATTACCCCCCCCCCAAAAAAAAACAAAAAAAAAAAACAAATAACCCACTCCAAAAGTCAGAAGACAGCCATTTGATGTTGCCCTAAAATTTCGCTTTCAATAACACTCGGACACTCTTTCCGCAGTATATAAGTGCACTAAACAAATGTATTACCAAACTGAACTAAGTAATGAAAATCACTTTCGTAAGAACTGGGCACCTATTAAGGAATTCATGAACGTGTAACCGAAACCAAAACAAGCATAGTAGACTTTTCTGACGCCAAGAGTACTTTAACTAATCAAAACGACATTGCTAATGCATTTAATCCTTTCTAACTGAGCAGCAGTTCCTCGTGCCCAAGCAGTTCGTGCAACATTCATCGATGAAGTTGTTTTTTTATCTGTCTTACATCACCAGACGACGACTTACCTGATAATCTCTAGTCTAAAAAATACCTGTCTTCGGACTGTCAGAATTCACTTGTTTAAATTTCGTTTGTCGTGAGCTGTGTAACGCTCTCTGTCACATTATTAGTTTAGTATTTAGGACTGCTGTTTCAGCGCTGAACTTAAAGATGGTAAGGTGATACCGATCTTCAAGCAAGGCTACAAAGAAAACCTAGGCAACTACCGCCCAATAACTGTGTTACCTTTCTTTAATAAAGTAATAAAAAAGCTAATCGTTCATCATAAAACGAATTATATTCCTTAATTCATAATCTTAGCAAATCAGCAATTAGGATTCCATCCTAACTTCTCCAAAGAGCTAAAATTGTTCGAATTCTCTGAACGAATTTGATAATACATAGATAATTAATTCTTGCTGGCGCTTTTTTCTTAGATTGCACAAAAGCATTTGTTACCATTAACTAGTATAAACTTTACGCTAAATTAGAATCTTTAAGCACCTCTGAACATTCTTTAGCTCTTTTACGAAGCTATCCCATTAACAGTTTACAATTAGTTCGATTAAAGAAATGGTGCCTCCCCCTTTAACTAAAAATTTAAGAGTGCCACAAGTTTCCATTCTAGGCGCACTTACTTTTCTCATTTACAACAGTGACTTACCTTCGTGCGTAAATAGCACATAATGCGTACTCTTGCTGATGATATAACAATATTCACAATATATAATAATCTCACCTACCTTATAAACAAAATAAACTTGGACTTATAGAACATTGTTTTATGGTGTAAAAAAAACTGGCTACAACTTAACTCGACAAAAACCGCTTTTATGATATTCTGCCCTCATAATAAGTGAAGTTAGAAGAGTTGACTTATTAACCTGGGCGATCACATTAATCCTTCCTCTGAATCCACTACGTTTCTCAAAATTATGCTTGACTGTAATTTAAGATTTAATTTAGACACGAAATCTATCAGTACAACATTTCCCTTTGAATGAGCGTACTAACAAAAACTATACATGCCTTTTAAAGCCATGTTCTCCCATCCCTATATTATGCATTTACAGTCCCGTTACACTTATTTCATATCCTCATACGGTAGTACTTACTTTAGCCATTTGTCATGCATTTCTCATTTTTGAAATTAAGTTCCCCCAATTATCTCCATCAGCACATATAATGCTTCTATTTCATCTCTGTGCCCAGATCTAAACATTCTTCCTTTAAATTGCCTTTTTAACCTGAGCTGAGGTAGCACTCGTGATGATAATAATCGAAATTTCTGTTTCCCTTTTCCTGCATCTCTCTTCGCCAATAGCAATCACACCCGATTCTCTGAAAAAAAAACAACAATATATTACTGCCGAAAGTTATTATAAATTATAAAAAACAAACTGCTTCCTTTTCTGCCATAAAGGTTTGGAATTCACCACCAGTAACTGTTCCACACGTCGCTAAAAAACGGCCTCATATCAACTCATTCAGCTTCATACCATACCTAACTAGCTTACTCTCACCCTTCGCTAACGATCATACTGTTTCTTTTCATGAATGCAGTATATCTTTTCCATATAATAAATGCAGATACAATGAAAATATCTGCATCTATTTATTTACCATCAACCCTTGATGTTGTTTGACTTTTTTTCTCTTCTGGTTTGTATGTCTTTGTTTTTGCATGAAGAATTTCGCCGCCATTAGCTATTGTATAAATTATTAACTGCAGCTAGTTGTATTAGAGGTTTTCATTCGATATTTATTGTTTCCAGCTCCTCCGTCAATCTTGTGTACTTATACTCATGTATTCCTGACGGGAGGACACCTAGACAGTTTTACTTCCTGACATCCTACTGAACCAAATTCTCTTTGAATGTATTTTATTTTAATAAACCTTCAAACCATGAAGGCTGTTTCATTGTGCGTGTAAACAGTTTCCAACTAACTAAAAAAATTGATAAGAATAGCAGACCCAAATGAGCCACCATAAAGTAAACACCAAAATATTTGTTTAATATTTTCCCAATTCCTATTTTTGCATATTGGTAGAAACGAAGTAAAAAACATTACATTTATTTTAGTAGCTTACCATATCTCTCCATAAATATGATGGGCCGTTAGCTGTTTCATGTTGATATGTCTTGAATTCGTGGTGTGGTTAAAGAAGCCTTATTTTCGGCTTTATGTTTAGCTTCTTTACCCGAAATACAGAAATCACTTCTGTGAGGCGCACTCCCAAGAAAAGGTGTCCGCTGACTTAGTACCGAACTTGTCGCCAGACGGACATTCATCAGGGCAAGCATGATAATAAAAAAGTGAACGTCACTCGGCCTATAAGTGTGTACGTAACGATAGGAGCATAAACTTTTTGATGGGAGATTTCTTTTTTGTCCTATTCAATATATTTGTGATTGCTTGCATTATCAAGGACATCATTTAAAGCCTCAAAGACACGTCTTCTCTTTAGCTGAGGGGTGGCGTTGTCCCGATTGACATTGCGACGATGTACGTCGGCGTGCTGAGAAAGAGCTTGAAATGCTTTATAGCACTTCACCACAAATCGTTTCTGCTAGCGAAGAGGCAACGCGCGTTTTGCCGGCATAAACGTGGCTGCATTCGGCGCATATGATGCAGTGTATAATTTCCCTCCACCTTTTATTTTCAATTAGCTATTTGCCTGCTAGACATATATGTGGTGCAGCCAAAGACTTTTCTTAACAATTTATAAAGGCCTCACTATAACATCCAGTACATCACTATATGATACACCAAGAAGGGCAAGCGATTATTCGTGGTTATCAAATTGATTCGATATTTTCTTGAAGGGATATGTGAGACGCGTGTATTATATCTTTAAAATGCGTACGGTAGCGCTTTGCTGACTCCGTTAACGTTCGCAATTGCTGTTTATGTTTTTGTTGTATGCATATTTACTTTCAGAGCTCGAACATGCTACTCAACTCATTTTAGAAAATGCCTTGAATAGCCGTTGTCGGCAAGCTCTCGGCAGGCGCTTAGCTCGCTGTGCGTATCTTGTTCCCCAGATTATAAATGAGTTGAACGTGTTATCAGGACGGTGTAACTGACCCTTGTAGGCATCGGAATAGTCAGAGCTGAAATTCAGGTCCAGGCTTGCTTGAATGCGCATTCGGCAGACTATAAAGCGGAGATCATTTCTTTACCGACAAACCAGTAAGTTGAGGGAGGCAAAACATAGCTCCCTGTCTATTGGAAAAGTGAACTTCTTGTGCCGGTTTTAGGATCTCAGGCCATCCAAGAATCACTGCAAGCTCCGCTTTTGGAAGATGCCAAAATAATAATATACTTAACAATAGAACAGTTTAGTGCCGGTAAGCACGTTCGGAACTTATTTGCTTCCAGCCATTCCAGGACTAAGTTGCTATTGTAAAAGAGCGAAGTTGCCGCAATACGAAACTTACTGTGAGCCATGCCAATCCGGAGTAGGTCTCAGAGTGCTGCGACATCATAAAAGGCGCGTTTCGGAGTACTATATTTTCTCCGGGGCCTCTTCGCACGATTATACATGTACATCCTGTGGTACACATCGAAGAGCGCCGTTACATCAAGGCACACCATGATGTCGTCATTGGTAAAAGATACAGCTTTGAGGCTTTGTGCAAATATAGCCAAGTTCCAACCATGCTGTCAAATTTTTCTGGCATGGGATTTTACACCTTGTGGATGTAGCGCGGTGGCTCGCACAGCTGTGACCTTGTGTAGTTCATTGTTGACTATCAGATTAAAGAAACAAAAGCCTTGTCTATTTTAAGAAGACATATATGGCTGGCGCAGACAATTTCGTTCAGAGAAATCATAATAGAGGCGCTTGTGGTATGACGGAATACAGTTAGAATGCTCTCCAATCAATTTCTGGAACATCTTATGAAATTTATATCTTTGAATCTCGTAATATGGGAGCATAAGCGACTTAACCTGTGATGACTTTAAAAATGTCGTTATCGCAATGCCTGCTGAAGAAGAGACTGAAGCATTGTCTTTGTCGCTAATAGAAGGGTAATTTTGGAGTTTGTTGTGGGAACTAACGTTCGATCGTTAGTCGGGGCTAAGATTTCTTAGTAAATGGAGAACTGTAAAGCATCTTCACAGCACGCCGTATAGATAAAGAATTGCACATTCACAGTGTCACTATTGTTTCACTATTGACAAAAATGTGTGACTATTGACAATGTGTGGGCAACGTTTTTGCGCCGCTGCTCAAGCGTACCGCTCTGTCTCTCTCTCAGTGCAGCTCGCTGAGCAGGAAAAGGACAACGGATTTTATTCTGGTGTTGCGCTAAACAAGAGCTCCACAAGTATTCAGTGCTTGGTGTAGTTTCGCGAATTGAGGCGAAATGTCAATGCTACTACTACTTCACCACTGGGCCTGTTTGCCAAATGAAACTTGTATTTTGATCAAACTTAAGCTTAGAAGCAGATGGCTTGCTGCAATATAAAAGGAAATCAGAATGAAGTACTAATTCGACGGCATGAAGATGCATCGCAAAACACGAGGGAGAAGCAGCGATGAAATTACAAAAAGAATGTTCGAGGCTTCTTGCGAAGCAATAAAATTCCTTTTCTTCTTTCCGTGCCCAACGCTTTGAACGCCAAGCTGAAAAGCCTTACGCACAATTTCCACCAGCACAGCTGTGCCTGCTGTTGACCGCCTTCTCTCGCTCTTCGGTGCTAGCTTTCTGGGGAGAAAAGCACCTGAAAGTACACAGAGTGTACTAAAGAAGATAACCGCCATGGCCAGTTCAGTTTAAAGACGTTGCAATATCAGCTCTAGTGTGCAATTGAAAACGTGGAGACGATTTCCCACGAAGCAACGAAAAATGTCAGCACGAAGCAATATTTTGGTGTTTCTTTGTTTCGCGCCATTTCTTCATGGTAAGTGTATCTAAAGATTTCAGATTTCCTTATTCTCTGCCTCTGCCGTCTACTGCGTAGACATCTACCGCATTTCTGGGCTTAGCCTGTTGAAAGTCCCTAAACCACCCTGGGAGCAGAAAAATGGGTCGCAAACAGATAAAGGACACAATGATTCTCTCAGGTTTCTGTAACATTTGCTGCTACTGACATTGCGAAATCTGCTAGGTACAAGAGGTGGCCTCACAGAACAACCAAGTGTGAGCACCACATGAAGTAAATAAAATGAAGTTCAATATCTTCGCGAGGAAACCTGAACATCGGTTCAATTACTGCATTCATATGGTGCTCTGTGGACCTTTCGTCCACTAATGCCTCGGAACACAAGCCTGTGAGCCTGCGCTCTCAGGCGCGTTTCATTTGTTTAGGCGTAATGATAATGAATTTAGATCCGACATTCTGGCGCATGCTCTTCTGGTGTGTCACCAGGTTGTATCTGGTGCATGAAGCTTGATAAGCGGGGTGCAAGCAGAAATCGTAGGGAATTCTGCAAGAGCGCTGCTGATGCTCAGGCACGCTGCTAATGGCCCCTGTGACTGCGACAGCCAGTCGCTACCAGTCGTCGCGTTCCAAGGCCGCAACTGAGATAGTGCTGTCCGTTCTGCCCCTATAGCGAACGTGCGTCGGCGTCTAGCCTTGGGACGGAGCCGGCCATGGCAGCTGGCGGGGTGGTGGCGTTCACCGCAGCCAGTTTTTGTACCCCATTGGCGTTTTGGTAGCGTGAAGCTTCTTTTTCCCGCAACTATAACAGCCTCGTAGCAAAGCCACCTAGAATTCCAAGGGCTGACCATGTTCCACTGTCGACATGACTGAAGAAACAGAGGCAGTCGGCGTCTACGGTGCGGTATTGGGTCTTGAAGATGAATCCTACGTTTCGGTATCGTACCTAACGTGTTATAGTTAAAATAATCATCTACCTTAATTTATTGTATTGCGAGAGCAATATTGCAATAACCACTCGTCGCTGTGTGTCTTGCCCATGCCGGTGTCCGGGTCCGTGTTCGTGAACGTATCCGTGGTCCCCTGACAGGAGCTGCCAACTTGGGTCTCTAGTTTCACAAGGTATGATTATGTCAGAATCAGCCTGCAAGGACCCTGGAATTCACGTTACCCGGCCACTAAAGCACGTTCATACGGCTTGGTTGAAGTGGGGCTTTATATGTGGGCTGGGAAGAAGAAATAGAAGAAGAACGCTTTGTCACCTGCAGCTTTCGCTCCATATTCTGTTCAGCAGCGTCGAATGCTTCAATTTTTTTTTAAATGCTTTATGCATTTGCTTTCATGGTTAGCCCCGTGGCTATAAAAGATACAACCATGCTGGTTTTGTCGCCTGGCGTTGAACAAGGACGCAAACGGTTGTTCATTGAGGCACCCGTAGCAATTTTCGTCGCAATAATTTTTCCTGGTGCACCTTTTCCAGCGCGCTGAGCACAATGAAGCACCTGAAGGACGCAGGAGAATGTCAATTCACTGTTACAATGTAAGGAAGCGAATCACCTACACTGCCCCAATTGATATAATCGGGTGTGATGAAACCGCGCAACGGGACGCGAACAAAGTAAGAACAAAAGATGAGCCAGGTTGATTGTTTAAAAAGGTGCTTATTCGAATCTTCACTCACTAGTACACTCTTGCGTTGGCTATGCAAAAAAAGAAAAGCAAATAAAAAGAAACATATCGCCTAGATAGAAGTACGCCAACATAGCGACAATCCTACACGCTCAATAGCACAAGCATCAGTTAAAATCATTTTTGAGGTTCGAAATACAGATATTTCACGTCCAAACGCAAATGTTGCTTATTCCCAAAATATGTCATTTTCTTTTTTTTTTTTGTGGAAGCACCAAAATGTGACCATCGGTTATTTTTTCTGCATATTACATGTCCTCGTGAGCCATGTTTTTAGCCTAAAATGTGAGTAAAGATTGTTTGGGGCAAGGACCACTTTGCGCACCTCCTATTCTTTAATGTTTTAGCTACTATTTTCGGTTCATACCTTTTTGCATCGGACTAAATTTCTGTTCAAACGTATTCACTTTTCCCACGTTCCTGCCCCAATAGGTGACAACCGTTAAGAAGCAGCTTCTTTTCTTTTCATTCGAAGACTTGCCACGTTGCATACAATGGGGCTGTCTTTAACTTAAAATAAGTCGTGTCGTTTATCGTCGTCAAGAAACCGGCCCAAGCTCCGGCTCTTATTGTTGTCCATTAGCCACAAGTGTAGTGTCCTCTCGAAGGCAAATCGCCAATCATAAGCAGTTCGTGCTTGCCAAATGCAGTGCATTCCAATTTGATTGTCTTATTTATTGACCTTCTAATAGGCCGCCCTTCCAGAGTTGGCATATTCTCTTACAACATCCAGTGCCTTGCTACCATTCTTTAACTTCTGTGTCTTCCGAAGCAGATCAATATTTTTAAGACTTCTGCAAATTATTCTCTACACCCACTGTTCCGATCTGACTTTTAGGGTAGTAATCGTTCGTTGCAATTCGTCGCTTGGATTACTAAGCGAAGCATTGTCAGTAGAAAATTGCACATGACGGAGGTTTTCTCCGTCAACTCTTATCGCTGACACTTTTTTTTTTACGCAAGCTTTACGATCTCTGAATACCGTCTTATATAAGCAAGCACTGTATAGTTCTGCACAGATCACCTCTTCTTGGTTATCATACTTCCTTGCGAAAATTTTAATACATGTTTAATACATGACTGGGGTTGATGTGGAGGCGCTTTAGATACCTTCCAATGTTTTCAGATATGGCTCATGTACATGAGGTTTCGACTAGGTCAAGTTCTTTCTCGTAATCTATATTTGTCATGTATAGGTGTTTCTTATATTCCGAGCATTATGCTGTCGTCAGGATGATAGGGTGGTATATTAGACATTACGACAACATACACGAAATCCAGCCCGATCCTTTGGTTCATTTAAGTCTAAGGTGGCCCTGATTCTGTCAGGTAGTACTTTGGCAAATGTTTTGTACTTATTGGACAGTAAGATGATCGATCCGCAATTTTCTCAAATCCTGGCGTCCCCTTGCTTTAGAATACCATGATATTAAGCATTACTGATAAAGCTCGCTCTGCTGAAAAGCCGCGGGTGTCTTAATGTATCAGTAGTAGTCATGTTAATATTGTGTCATGATAATATGTGGTTCTAGTGATCGACGATTGATTGAGGTGTTATAGGCGAAGACGAGTAAATGAATTTATTTATTTATTTCTTTATTTGATTATTTGAAGGCGACAATGTAAAAATTGATACAGTGAATTCAAAGGTGCCAAAATGACCACCAATAAAACAAATATTTTTTGTCGCTAACTAAAAAAATTAGTCTGTAACTGAGTACAGAATTGAAATCATTGAAAAATGAATAACGCATTCAAGGTGTCGAACTCATCAGAACAGAAAGTCAATGTTTGCTGATGCTATCTAGCGGTGTATAAAAAGTTAAACAAGAAAACAACAATGCGTAAGTGGTTTCATTTGGTTTTGAGGTTTAACGTCCCAAAGCGACTAATGGCTATGAGAGACGCCGTAGTGGAGGACTCAGGAAATTTCGACCACCTGGGGTTCTTTAACTTGCACTGACATCGCACAGCACACGGGCGCCTTGCTATTCGCCCCCCTCGAAAAGTGGCCGCCGAGGCCGGGATTTGATCCCGCGATCCTTGGGAACAGGTGTCGAACGCCGTAACCACTGCGATAACCAGGCGGAGTCATTGCGGCACTAAAAAGAACCAAACGAAAGATAATTTAAAATATAAAAATGTGAAACACGTTATCAGTGTGTGTCAAAGATAATCGCGTCATGCCCTTAGCGGTGGAGGTCAAGTGTTCCTTACTTTTTAGTGCTTTCCGATGAGTTCGGTTCTTTCGACGTTGTCTCTCCCTCCACTGTCTCTTAACAAATCCGAAGTTTTGGGATCGTCCCCAGTTGCTTGCTACCTTTTCATTGCGTTCAATGATTTTTCTTCTTTCTTCGTTACCGGCATAATATATGTTGCTATACACTACTAGTTACTGTAATTACTTTCTTTTACTTCGGCGACCGTATAGATCAGGACCGAATTCCTCTGGTATTTTGACTATCTTATCCATAATGCTAATACTATTGCCCTCCTTTGATTTTAGTCGCATACATCGGTTTCTTACCATTGCCTCGTTTCGGCTGGCATTAAGACTACTGGGGTCCTTTGAACGCGCTCAATTGTCTTCACAATGTACCTACTTATGTCAGACGTTTTACGCTTATCGTCCAGCTTCGATAGATATGCAAATTCTATCGCCCTTTGCTTTACTTTTTATGCTTTGGCGTTCTTTGATTAGAGCAACAAGGCCTTTCTTATACTTAGATTGCTTTACAGTATCCTGTCCGGCTAACCTACAGCCTTTTCCTAATGCGCACGCGGCAATGATATTTCCTAATTGCCATTTATTGCTTTGCCACTAACGGTGCCTTCCCCAGTTAAAGCATATCTATTCTTCAGCGAGACACTGAATCGCTGCGCTTTCCGTCTAATCTCTAATTCAGTTCTGGGCTTTTTGACACGGGATTGTACCGTTGCCCCCCCCCCCCCCCCCCTTCATATCTGGAATAATTGGGGACCTTAGCATTATACAGTCTTCTGATCGCTCCTCTCCGGTGGCTTCCATGCTCTGCACCATGTATGGGTTAGAGCGCAACATGAAATCAATTCCAATTTCCGTCTCCCAATTCGTTTTTTTTTATGTCCACTTCCGGTTCTTTAGTTTTCTGGAAAAATGTACACATGATTAGCAAATTACTGCGCTCTGCAAAATGTACTACTCCCGCCTGATATTTGTAGATGCTCTGCCATATTCATGCACTGTCTGCTGCCCATCCTGCTCCTGTGCAACCTTGGCATATAGAAGTCGCGCATAAATAGTGCGTTTTACTTACTCGTCGGCAATTTTGTTATTTCATCATCATCATTGTTATTTCTTCATCATCATCATCATCAACCTGACTATACCTACTGCAGGGCGAAAGCCTCTCCCATATTTCTCCAATTAACCCGGTTCTGTGCTAGCTGCATCCACTTGATCTGCTATTTCATTGAGGCTTTTTCACTACGCATATGTTCATGACCAGATGACCAGGAGGGTTATATACGTCAAAACCGGCACTATATAAGATGTAGGGCCGAATAGATTAACTGATTGACTATGATATACTAATGAATTTTTCTACACTTATTAAGGGGTAACATTCAATTGCGAAATTGAAGGCAGTAAACATAAACGATGAGTCTCCCATTTTCACTTTTCCTGGACTGCAATGCGGTTAGAAGTATCGCACGGCAAAAAATATGTATGACACTTCGTTGAGTGTACTTTCACGTAATGCACATTTATAAAATGTCACTGGCAGATACCGCGCATCGTTTGCAAATTTCAAAATATAAAGCCCGTTAGGAAGATTTTAACGGCTACACTATGTGCCTCGACGCCAGTCTATAAACTTGCAACATGTGAACTGCAACTAACGAGCTTTGAGATGTGTATTTTCAAAGTTCGATGTTTCGAGCCACAATGCTTGTTAAGAAAATATAAAACGAAAATTACCTTTGAGCAGTTTGACCTTAGATTTATAAATATAATATTCTATAATATTTCATTTAACGATCAAATAGAATTTTGAGATATTTCTACTCATTGTTGAGAATTCGCCATAAATTGTGCTAACACCTAGAGAAGGCCAGTGTTGCGTTAGAATGTATCCAAAGGGACTTCTGCAGTGTGTCATTCACGGCTTGAAAAGTAAATCATTCTCAACGAGAGTTTGAAACGCCATGTATGCTTATTGCATTCAGCATGCATATCGACGGCGAATTTTACGCAAGGCCAATTACGTCAATAACACAGTATGTGCTACTGCCGTGCAGTACGCAGTATAGACATCATTTGTCCTGCTAACTTCTTTACGCCCTATTATATTCCATTTATTGCTAGCTAGGTTCTCAACCGCACTGCTAGACTAGCCTCTATAGGTAAGGTTCTAGCATTAAACGGTGGAACTACGAGGTTTAGAAATCCCATAGCTGCCTGTCTACCGCGAGCGATTTTCCGTCCTTTCGCTGCGTCACTGGTGTGACCACCCTAATTGTCAGCTGATTGCTCCTTACACTGCAAGAATCAGCTTAGCTAGCACGAAGAGTACTTCGCAACTCTCGCAAGGTTAACGGCCATAAGGTACATGTTATGCTAATTGCATCTATTTTATTCTGTTGGTGGAGAGTTGAAAGCGATGTGGGGAATAATCATTCTGAAAACAATCACGCGCAATATGAAATTATTCAATATTGCGCTTCTTTAGAGATACGCGTTCCATTTCCGTGGTCTTAATATGAGGGAACAATTCCTACTTTTCAGCCCAACGAAGACGTGTCTGCGTGCTGAGACCGGAGCGCGGCACTTGTCAGGCGGAGAATGTGAATTGGTACTACGAGGGGGACATTGGCCACTGTATTCCATTTATCTACAGCGGATGTAGAGGGAACAGGAACAGGTTTGAAACGTGCGAGAAGTGCATGGATGCGTGCAGTCGTACGTAAAGAATTCTTATGTATGCATTTTTATTTGTGGCCACAAATACTAAATCTGCGAACGTACTCAGCACATTGCTTTAGAAAAACAAATCGGATACGGAACTCCCCATGCTGCAGCGAATGAATTTACCGGCTACCTTTTCACATTGCTCTGTTGACCTGTCTCTCAATCTGCCCACATGGAAATGACATTAATGTCTCAACCTGAAATATAAAATACAAAACAGATTAAAAACGTTCTTTATGCCCGAGATTTCTAGGAAAGGTTACAGTAACCAAACAAATGCACCTCAGCAGACCAGAACATTTTTGTTTTTATTTTGGCATTGGCGGGTGTCGCACATGGATGTCGCACAGTCAACATTTCGCTCTTGAATATGCACATTCTGTGGGTACGGGACATACGTTAGGTGATTATAAACCTGGAACTTCAATCGGTGAGCTTTTAATGGGAAATGGCCTGCATGACGAAGAAATCTTCGAATTCCGGCATATATGGTGTGCTCACGTTTGCTTGCAAACACAATTAATTCTTTCTTTTGTTCTGGGAAGTGCTTATTTGAGCCATGTGGTCGGTAAATTGGGGGCTACATCGAAATATAAAATTAAAGTTGTAGTTACAACGATCTATATGTAGCTTAATATATGAGAGTCGATTTTTTACCCTTCTCAACCTGTTTCTTATGACCAGTCATTCTTAGTTTCTAAAGTATATGGCCTTCTTTTCATGTACCCAATGATTCAGATTGATTATTGATATACCCAATTCGGCACACGCTACTTAGGCCATAAAATTTGCTGTTGTATAAAATCTATACCACCCAAAGATGTGGGGCAGCCGCTCAAATACGGTTTGACGATGCCGTCCCACGAAATCTTTTAACTGTCGCCGCCTTGTAGTATTTTAGGCAGATTTTACAGCAACTTTCCCCATTTGAGCTTGGTGTTTATGATATGCGTATCAGGTCATACTTTTGTGATTTTAATGGAAGCGGATGAAACAGTGGAAAAAGCGCCCCTCAGTAGGTCTTGTTATACAGCCAACAGTCTGCAACCTAATCCCCTGCATATTTTCGTTGCCAAAATCTGTGGGTTGGAAAATTCTCAGTTACTCATGGATCAAAAAAGAGGGATACAGCAGCGCGCGCTGCTGTATCCCTCCACTATATATCTATTAGATCTGGTCTGATTCGGCCTGTATGCCGTCTTCGAATTGTCCGCTGAATTTGAATAAATGGGCTATTTTGCGCTGGATACATATTAAAAAACCTTTGCTTGCTGCTTTTCTACCGCTGCAGACAGTTGACACAGAGTTGTCGAGAAGCCTTCGTAGTCACTAGGCCCCAGCTTCAGCACCCTTCCATTATTATCATTTGGCGCTATCTTACTTCAGTACAACGACATCTCTGTTCCACTATTTGAAATCTCAGGCTTGAATATTGTAGACGAGGTTGCTAAATTTTGTAAGTTCCTGACTACAGATGTTATGGTGCTTCACTTTACCGCGTCTGGTTTGTCTGCCTTCTTTTGTGTTTCCCTTTTGTTTTGTTTCCTCCTCACTGCTCAATTTCAGTTTCATCTCGTAAGTAAACAGCAGATTAGCCCTTTATTGCTTCCAATTTCCAGGTCCATCCCAAAGTGTGGATGTGGCCATATATTTTGAAGTCAACAACAGCAGTTTCTCAGAACATGTTATGCGCTGACGTTGGCTTAGGTGCTGAAGCTAATGTGAAGCTAACCACAGAAGCTAATCGGTTCGCGCTGATTTTGTTAAGAATTCCGCATGAGGCTATAAATAGCACAATATTTGTTGTGTCCTCTTCCAGCAGGAGCCTCATGGCACGATCAAAGCCGACAGAGAGGAATCTCGATGAGGCTGTTTTCGATTCAATTTATTTGATTAAAAAAAAGGTTGTACAAAAGCGAGATAAAAGGTAGAGAAATTTTCATGTTCATGGAGCAGACCTTATTTGTCGTTTTGTTTCATCTTAAAACAGGTAGTCAGGCACTATATCATTCAATAAAGCTGAAATCTTGGCCAGCTGATATGCATTCAAACTGGGGAACAGCGCAATAAAGGAGGGACAAGGGCGACAAGGACAAGACGTGTTTCGTCCTTGTCCCACCTTTATTGCGCTCTTCTCCAGTATGAATATTCTAATTCACATGAGGCCCTCTGATCGAGACTACAATTTCAGTGCGGTTATTTGTGCGATAGCGTAAGAACATCTACATTTATATATATATATATATATATATATATATATAGCTTTTTTTTCTTCTACTTTGAGTCTAATTATTTTTCCCTTAAATAAATAACATTACTAATTTCTGTGATTATCCACGTAAACATTAAAAAAAAGGAAAAAGAACAGACATAAATTACCATCCCCAACGCTTTTCCTTGGCCTCGCCGACTGTTGGCTTCTTTCCTTCATATATATATATATATATATATATATATATATATATATATAAAGCAGAATGAAACTGTTCTCTGACCGAACCATAGTCTTTAGCCATCAGCTCTGCAATTGCCACTCTCGCCCTTACGTCTACGGTCGCCCAATCTACGTCGTTACAGTCCACCACGCCCACTGTTGGCTTTCCTGCCTCATAAATCCTTCTAGCCGCCTCGCCCGCTGGGCTTTACGCCTGCCTTCAGGAGTACGAAATCCGCGTCATATACCGACCTGGACTCAAGGACACCGACGCTGATGCCCTTTCCCGTTCGCCGCTTCCAAAGGATTCTATGATTGGCTTCGTCTGCACTTACGATATGTCGCCGTTTAACAATCCTGACACCACACCTTAGCAGCTGAGAGATCCATGGATTTCTTCGCTCTTAACATGTCTACTCAATCAGTGACGACTCCGTCCCGTGCACTTAGTCGTCAAGCCCACCATTTTACCATTCGTGATGAACATCTATACAGTCATAATTACGGTACTGCGGGGCGAAACGGCTGCTCGTGATTCCCCGCGTGCTGTCATCTGTGCCGTTTTCCATGCAGATCTTTAATGCGTCCCAGCAGGTGTATAAAACGCATATGGTCGACTGCGTCTGTGATACTACTGCCGCGGCATGTACCACTTCATTTGCCGATACATAAGATCGTGTACTACCTGGCGACGTTGGAGAAACCCACCCCACCCCGCAGCCTCTCTGTTGAAGCCATTGCCTTGCCTCAGCTGCCGGTTTTACCTCGTCAGCACGGTCTCTAGGGCCAGTTTCCGACCACTTCGGCTAACAACCGCTTGGTCATTGTCGTAGTTGACCATTTAGCACGTTACGTGGAAACATCGGCCCTGCAACCTGATACCACATGGGATGTTGCTTCGTACATCCTGCATCGCCTGGTTCTTTGTCCTGGCGCTTCGAAAAAATGCTCAGCGACCGCGGACGTGTGTGTCTTTCCGAAACTGTCAGAATCTTCCTTAAGCAGTACCAGATCCCTCACCGGTATAGCACAGCTTATCACCCTCAAACGAACGGCATGCATGAATGACTGATTTAACCGCACTCTTAGTGACATGCTAGCCATGTATGTGAATTGATACCGTTCACTCGAATTGGAAGCAGGTGCTGTCTTTTCTCACGGCTACGCAGACCACGACTGGATTCTCCCCGTTCTTCCTTTTGTACGGATGTGAACCTACGTACACCACGGATACCACCCTGCCCTACCGCCTCGACGATTGGGAGACCAGTCTACTGTCTGAAGACGCATATATGTCGAAGAATGCCGGCAATTGGCGTGGTCCTTCACCATGGAGAACCAGGCTCATCAAAAGCACAGACATCGCTTCAGATCCAATGCGTTCCTCATTCTGGAACAATCTTCTCTCGTGAATTACATAGTACAGCCCCTGGACTCGACTCTCCCTTACAAAAATGCATGTTGGATGTCTATAGAAATTCGAATCAGATCTGTCAACATACGCTGTTGAAACTCTATTGATAATCATCGACATCTTTGAAGGTGCTTTTCGAATTCGCACCACTGAAATTCTGTTGATTTCAGGCTCAACTGCTTCAAAAACTCTGCAAGTGACGCTTTTTGATTTTCTGCTACCTTTCCACTCCTGAACAACAGAAAATAGTACACAACCATCGGTTTGCCAGGAGCAGCCACGAGGTGATTTTCATAAATGCAAAAGTAGTACAGTACATCTCCTAGCTGCGATAACTTACCACATTATATGTTCTGCTCGACCAATCAACAATCCTGTCAGATCAGTGCTTTATAATGATAAGTATAGTGAGGCTTAAAAAAACAACAAAAAGATCTTGTTATTTTAAGCGCGATTATACATGCTCACCTAATAACGTATACTCTGACCTGGCTAGATTGTTGATTGGTCGAGCAGAACATAGAATGTGTTGACTGATCGCAGCAAGGATATGTGCGGTATTACTTTTGCATTATTGCAAACCAGCTCGTGTCTGCCCCTGGCTAACCGTTGATCATACATCTGTTTCTGTCGTTCCGCAGTGGAAAAGGAACAAAAATAAAATGCGCGTTAATAAGAAACGAAATAAGGATTGCGTCGTTGCTGAACCCATACCTTGAGCTGGGTTGTTTATTCACTTTATTTCAATTCATGCGCAAGGTATGACGCCAGGCAGTTCTTCGTGTAAGATGCTGATACATCCGGGAACTCCTCGCAAGCGTAAACTGAAATAAACAATGGAAATCATAATTAAGGTGTGGTATATACTAACCAAAAAAATAAAGCGAAGCGATCTGTACGCTGCCCCACGTCGTAGGTCAAGAAATTGCATTTCTTGTCTAAAATGAGTTGGCACTCTTTTTCACTGCTTAGTTAGCATCGCCGCTGCCTCCAGAACGCGCGATTCCGTTCTCTCAACGGTATGGATGGATGGATGGATGGATGGATGGAATATAGGAGCGTCCCCTTTGAAACGGGGTGGTAGCAGTAGCTATCATGCTCAGGGTCCTTTGAGCAGCGTCACCTGGCGACAGATAGCGGAAATATTGCAAAAATGAATAAGAGCGCGTTTAAAGCCTGCCGTTCTCGCTGCCTCAGTGGCGCAATGGATTGGTATTACGTACTTGAGCCCTTAGCGAATAAAATATTTGTTCGAATCCTGAGTTTCATTTTTTTTCCAAAACTTGTCTTTTTTTTAATCGCAACATTAAAATAACCTACTAATATCTTTCCTGGAGGCAGTTCCCCTTTAGGTTGCATCATGTGATGTTTTTAATTCTTAATAGCCACAATACCTGCCATGAACGCAGCCACGAGACAACACAATTGCAACGCTTAAACGATTTAATTACATAATTATTTCCTGCCTTTAGTGAGTGTATGTTACCTTTAGGTTGCGTTCAGACACCCCTCTCGGTAACATCGCCGTTTAACCCGCTCAGAGGCAACCAGTGATGAGAAAGAAGTTGCGGGACTATACCGTTGAGGAGACGGAATTACGCCTCCAGAACTCGCCAGCATTACCCTACGGCGCAGGTACCGTATCGAAATAGTACAACACTGTGCCGAACAACCCGTGAAGAACAGTCACCATTTAAAAGAAAGAAAATGTCGCGTCCGCGGTAGTGACAAACCTCGTTCTCTTTATCTCTCTCCCTTCCCCCCCCCCCCTCTTTTTTTTTCCGACGAGGCTGGCTTGCCTGCCGGAAATATGTACATACCCGCTTCATTATCTTGTAGCACATACTGTACAAGACTGGCATCAACATGAAAAGGAAAAGCAAAACACTCACCGAAACGCAGACGCTCAGTCCGCCCCGCTTTTCGCCTTGAATCCAAAACGCCTGCGACTGCTCAACTTCTTAAACACGTTCTCTTCGCGCAGACGCTCTATCCCAACAACGGACTCCTCCGAAGAGTTCAGTGCGTATGGGTCTCACTTCACTTCGCGCTCCGATGTGAACACAACCAACTTCGTGATAATCGCAACCAAAGAATCTCCACACGATGCTTCGCTCACAGTGCAACATACGACCACGGTGGCGGGAAAGCGCCAACTGACCCACCGCCGCACTTACGCATACCCGCGTCGCCGTGCAAAGAAAACACGTGCAGAAACGGGGCGCAGAAAAACGGTTTCACTTCGGGGAAAAGGGGAAGTCGCGGCCACGGCGCGAATCCGGCCATGCCAAGGGCGCCTCGGTGAGGAGAAACGGCCGAGAAGGCAGAGCAGAGACACCGCGGGGAGCCCCCTCCGAGCAACAGGAAGCAACCCCGACCCTCCCGTCTTGCTGGCGCCCGTCCGCGAGGCACGGGGAGTGAGCGTACGAAGGGGACAAGAGCAAGGCGGCCGAATGCGTGTTTGAAAAAGAGTCACAGGAAGAAAACGCGCTTTATCCTTCTTTTTTTTAATCCAGCGAATGTTTTTGTTATTCTTGTTCACTAGTATCCGTGTGATCAAACCGTGATTATTAGAACACCCCAATACTTAAAGTGACTTAATTTTAGCGTGGTGGCCACTTCAAAAAAGGAAAGAAAGAAAAAAACTTTCGAAAGACACGCAGAGCGGTGGAGGATTCCAATGCAGACTGCACCTCATTTTGCGGCAATCAGCTATGGGCAAAAACATCTAGGCTTCTGCAGAATGTCAGACACTGAAGCAGATACTGAACTTTGCAACTGGTTTAATGAAGCTCTGCCCTGCCCTACATAGTAGGTTAAATCCAGGATCGTGTTCGTTAGTGCGATGACTCACTGAACTTATTTTTGATATAAAATATATACGTATATCCTAGCATTACAGTTACCTTGTGTGACATACAAAATATGATCTATTACGAGGTTTGAGTAGCATTCAGTGATATGTTTGCATTAATAGTGAGGGGAGCCTTTGCCATCATAAAGTTTTCAGGGCCATATTTTCGCTACTTTGTTGCGAACTATCAGCTATGTGTGCTCTGTTAATGTTAAAAACTGCCCATATGCACTTGTCTAATAAACATGACCCTTACAAAAATGCATGTAGGGTTTCTATAGAAATTCGAAAGCGTTGTGTCAATACACGCTGTTGAAAGTCTGTTGATAATCGGCAACATCTTGGATGATGCAGTGTTGACCTCTTGTTGAGCGCTTATGAAATAGTGGCCCATGTGTTTCTTAAGAGCGCTTTTGGAATTCGCGCAACTGAAATTCTGTTGATTTCAGGCTCAAATGCTTCACAAACTCTGTAAGTGACGCTTTTTGATTTTCTGCTACCTTTCCACTCCTGAACAACAGAAAATAGTACACGACCATCGGTTTGCCAGGAGCAGACACGGGGTGATTTTCATTAATGCAAAAGTAGTACAGTACATCTCCTAGCTGCGATAAGTCACCACATTTTATGTTCTGCCCGACCAATCAACAATCCTGTCTGATCAGTGCTGGTTAATAATAAGCATAGTGAGGCATAAAAGAACAAAACAGATCTTGATCTTTTAAGCCCCATTATACTTACTCACTCATTAACCTACACTAAACTGACTAAATTGTTGATTGGTCGAGCAGAACATAGAATGTGTTGACTGACCGCAGCAAGGATATGTGCTGTGCTACTTTTGCATTAATGTAAACCACCTCGTGCCTGCTCCTGGCTAACCGTTGATCACACAGCATTTTCTGTTAATCCGCAGCGGAAAGGGAACACAGAATAAAAAATGCGCGTTAATGAGAAAGAAAAAATATGCATCTTTGGTGAACCCATAAGATGAGCTGGGCTGTTTATTTGCTTTATTTCAATTCATGTGCAAGGTATGACGCCAGGCTGTTCTTTGCGTAAAACGCTGATACGTCCGGGAACTCCTCGCATGTGATGCTGAAATAAACAATATAAATCATAATTAAGTTGCGGTATATACTAACCTAAAAATAGAGCAAAGGCATTTGTGCGCTGCTCCACGTCATAGCTCAAGAAATTTCTTGTCTAAAATGAGTTGTCACTGTCTTTCACTGCTTAGACGGCATCGACCGCCGCCTCCACAGCTCGGCAGCACTACCACATCGTTCATTTCTCCCTGATAAACAATATATGCTGGCGTCAAAGATCCTATTGTGAATATAAATAGCAAAGTGCAAGTCACAAAATTACTACCCAGAAAACTTGAAGCAAAATTACCAACTATAGGCACTAAAATGAGTGGAAACAAAAACAAACACTGCAAAAATGGTGGAGCTGCGCAGACTCAATAATCCACAATGTGTGACAGAGGCATATTATGATCTCGATAATGTGTCCGTCTCAGCGCGAGTAGCGTATCGAAAGAGTACAGCACTGTGCCGAACAATCCGTCAAAAACGGTGACCGGCTAAAAAAAAAAGAAAGAAAATGTCGCCATTCCAGCTGGCGTTCCGTCGGCCCCAGCGCCCGCGTAGAGACAAGCCTCGTTCTCTCTCTCTCTCCCCCTCCTTTTTTTTTTTCCGATGAGGCTGGTTTGCCTGCTAGAAATATTTACATGCGTGCTTCACCTCGTAGCACACACTGTACAAGACTGGCACAAACACGAATAGGAAAAAGTAAAACACTCACCAAAGTGCAGACGCTCCCTCCGCCCGCGCCGGCTTTTCGCCCAGAATCCAAAACGCCTGCGACTGTTGAACATCTTAAACACGTCCTCCTTGCGCAGAAGCTGCCACCCAAGAGCGGATTCCTCCGAAGACTTAAATGCGTACGTTCGCGCTCCAATTTGAACAAAACGATCTGCGTGATAATCACCAGCGAAAAACCTACATACGGTGCTTCGCTCACAGTGCAAGATGCGACCACGGTGGCGGGAAAACGCCAACTGAACTGGCACATCACCGCACTCAGCGTACCCGCGTCTGCGTGCAAAGAAAACGGGGCGCAGAAGAACAGCTTCGGTGAAAAGGGGGAGCCGCCGCCCCCGCTGCGCGACTCCAGCTATGCTGCAGCCAAGGTCATCTCCGTGAAGACAAACCACGGAGAAGGCAGAGAGCAGAGACCCAGAGGGAGCAACCCCTCCCCCCTCCCCCTTTTCCCCCCCAGCCGACAGGAAGTAACCCTCGACCCTCCGGACATGCTGGCGCCGTTCGCGGTACGGGGGAAAGATGGGTGTGGACAGTAGCAAGGCAGTGGCCGAATGCTTCTTTGAAAAGACGAGTCGCCGATAGAAGACGCGTGTAATCCTTTTTTTTTTCTTTTTATTTCTTACGCGAATGTTTTTGCTATGCGTGTTAACTCTATAGTATGCGTGGGATCAATCCGTCATTATTAGAACCCCTCAATGTTTAAAGTGACTTCATTTTAGCATGGTGTCCACTTTAAGAAAGGAAGGAAAAGAAAAAAATAACAGTTAAATTCTCCAAAGACATACAGCGGTGGAGGATTCCAATACAGACTGCACCTCATTTTGCGGCAAAAGCTACGGGCAAAAATACCTAGGCTTGGGCAGAATGTCAGACCCTGAAGCATATATATAATGAACTTTGGAACTGGTTTAAAAAAGCTCTGTCCTGCCCTACATGGTAGGTTCAATCTAGGATCCTGTTTGTTAGTATGATGACTCACTGAACTTGTTTTATGATAAATATAAAATATGTCCTACCACTAAAGTTACCTTCTGCGACATACAGAAGCTGATTCATTACGGATTCTGATTGACATTCAACGATGTATTTGCATTATTAGTGGAGGCTTTGCCATCATGAAGTTTTTAGGGCATATTTTCACTGTGTTGCGAAGCTTGAGCTAAGTGTGCACCGTTAATATGTACTTTTATATAACATGAACGAGCACGCAACTGCATGATGCTCTTATATTTCCCTTTGCAGAATGTGGCCAATAGTTGATTACAAGTGAGACCAAAAATTCATAACGAAATTGTCACATCATGTTCTTATCATTTGTGCCTAAAACTACTTAAAAACATGGGTCAGCATGAACAGTACACGCTAATTGTTCGTGAACGTTGAAAACTGACAACAAAAAGCACATAGAAAAAATAGCACAAAAAGTCTATTGGGTAGAACACAATGAAAATTCTGTTGGCCCTGTAAAGATTGCACTCAGCTGGGGTTGAATGTCTATCGAAATTCAATAAATGCAAAAGGCGGTCAATAGTCCAACAATAGAGTTTCAAAACTCATTTTTGTAAGGGGAACGTGCACGCAATTGGGCGCTGCTCTTATATTACGTTGCAGAATCTGGCCAATCGTTAATTTCAAGTGAGACAAAGAAGCATAACGAAATCGCTACATATTCTCAACATTGACGCCTAAAACCATTTAAAACCATGGGTCAGCACTACAGTATCCGCTATTTTCTTCGTGAATGTTGAAAACTGACAACCAAAAGCATATAGACACAGCAGTACAGAAAGTCTATTGGGTAGAACACAATGAAAATTTTGTTGGCCGTGTGAAGACTATACTCAACTGGGGCCGAATGTCTATCGATATTCAATAAATTCAAAAGGCGGTCAATAGTCCGACAATGAAGTTTCAAAACCCATTTTTGTAATGGCTTGATCATTGTCGCCGCGGCCGAGAAGCTGTACACGTCGACCGCCCCAAGCCCTATTATTATCCGCCCACCCTTCATTCCCCGTGAGTGGCTAGGATGGCTACTTTGTCGCCGGGGAGGTATTGTAGTAATTCCGACCTACCACAACTCGCTCTATACGTCGAAGACGTCGACGAAGTGAAACCGAAGCTTGGTTGACACTCCAGAGCTGGTTCGAGTGGTCCGCGCTAAACTCAGTCGCTTGGCACCTAGCCTATGCTTACCGTTCTGGTGTTCCAATAAACACCCTAGATAAAATTCAATTCTTCCCTAAGAAATGGTACATCTGACCAACTTTCTGTAGCAACATGAGCTTCAACATGTTATCTGCCGGCATAGCAAACAAATCGAGCAAACGTACCACTTGTCCCAAGGGCAGCCTCAATCGTGTTCAAATATCACCTTTAACACATGCTTTTTGTGTGCGGGATAACGCTTCTCATACAGCACACGATATAGCTTCACGACGTCAATAGAAATCTCGGCTGCGGCCATTATTTATCGTGAACCAATGGTCCGTTGCTGCCAGGCCGTCGCCACGTCGGCTCATGAGGGATGCTACCCGACGATGCCATGGCTACACAACTTCCTCGCCGTCCTATTGGAGGACATATCAATGAAATTTTCTCGGCGGTATAAACGGTCACAGACCGAAATGGCTTTCCACTAAAATTTCCACTAAGACGGATTCTGCTCGCTCTCGCCCCGAATGCACAAATTAAAACGAGGTAATAAAATCAAAAGAAAAAATTATAACGCACAGAGAAGCTTGACAGTGTGGTATTGCTATTGCGTCGTAAGCTACGTTATTAGATTAGCGTTATATATTTTAAATGGTGATGAAAGCAGGCCTGTGCTTGCGTTGACATCTTGTAGCACCAAACGGCAAAACGTTCGGGCTACTCAAATTGAGGGGAAGCTGTTGCGAGGGCTTCTCAGCAACTTCCTGTGCTATGCTTAAGTAACCCCTTTATTTGTCCAAGTTGAAAGAGCCCAACTGGCTCTAGAGGAGTGGTTGGAAAATCGTTGCGTACGTCTATTAGCTTTCGCCACAAGTCGATCTATTTAAAATAAAAAAAGCCCAAGTTGGAACGCGCGTCTGGTTCTGTGCGTATATCTCATTAAGCATTTGATTCAACTTAATATTTTTCTTTCATGACAATTTGCATATAAGGGCAGTTACGCTGCTGCTAATCATCGTTAGTGAACCGATTTTCTTTCGCTCTCACTGAATCGTATTGAGAAAATTACGCAACAAATGATAGAAAGTTTATGCATATTCGCTGAACGTGCAGGGTCGGTTACTTTTACCCGAAAGAACAAAGATTGCTGAGGCTACTTTTCTTTTTTTTTGCAGCATATGAGGGCACCAGAAGAATTTGCGGAGAGATTCGGCGAAGACATGGTTGGAGGATTCGGGGACATTAACAGGTCACAATTCAATCACCGAGATATAGCGGCGCATAATATGTACATTGAATTGCGGCGGGGGCTCACCAGCCACCGAATGTTTATCTGTTGTACGCCGTCATTGCACCCGCCACCGCTTAGGTGGTGGACGACGGCTGTTCCGATGCGCGTCTTTCTTTTTCCTTTCTGTCCGCACGAGACAGCGGAGGTGGCTCACCTATCGAGCCAGTAGTAGGCCCGTGCATTTTCTTTTCTTTCTTCCTACAGCCACAACAACAGCAACTCCTGCCCCTACGTGGTTGGGACTGACAGGTCACAGCCACTTAAATGTGCCACCGAATTTGCATCTATTGTAGGCCATCATTGCACCCATCATCGCTTCGGTGATGGACGACGGCTGTTGCGATGCGCGTCTTTCTTTTTCCTTTCTGTCCGCACGAGACAGCGGAGGTGGCTCACCTATCGAGCCAGTAGCAGGCCCGTGCATTTTCTTTTCCTGCTTGCTACAGTAGCAACATTAACAACTATATCGCTTCTGTTGCAAGGTTCCTTTGGCGTAGTTAGGCATTGGAAATGATGTGGAAAATAAAACTTCTCTTTGTGAAAATCATGTTGTATTGCACTCAAAGCTATTTTAGTTTTTGAAACATGTAACGCTCATATGCAACATGCATTTTGCGGATAACATAAGTTCGTAAATGTTGACTCATGGAGCTTTATGATGGCTGATGGTAGTACTCTAAATTGATTTTAATAATTTAAAATTGAATTTAGTAATAATAAAGTACGCTGGAGGTGCAGAGGAGTGCATTAATAAAAAATTGAATTTTGCGTTCCTTCCACATATTTTTAAAGTTATATATAGTTTGAGCGTCATTAGCGTATTTACTAAATTACTAAAATTTGTTTTTAAGGTTTCCAAATTTTTCCTGGCATACTCGGGACGTTGATGAGAGCCAGAAAAAGTGGCCAAATTACCTACTTTGGTTATGGTCAACATATGCCACGTAGTGTTCGACAATAAACTATTAATGTGGGAGTTCTCACTGTTTTATGCACATAATGACTTTTTATGCATACCATAACATCACGTTGCAAGTTCATGAATATCGCATTTCTATTTGGCTGCGAGTAGCAAAGGAATTTATTATTCCGTATTTTAGCGTGAATTGCCTAACGTTTTTGCTGTTTACCAAACATTACGCATAAAAATACAGCCACAGAGCTACGGGGTGTTCTCTATGGGTGGAAAAATATGGCTCCTTTTCTCTTTTATGAAAGCTCTGTGAGTAAACGAAAAGGCCTCAACTATGTACTCCGTAAACGGGCAATATATAAGTAATTCTTAACCAAGTTTTAAGGCCGGAATTGTGAATGAGTCAAGAATTGCTTATGAAAACTTGTTTTCTACGACAAGTTGGCTGAGCGGACCGATGCTCCTCAAATGAAGTGCTCGAGAGAGGCATTTTCAGATATATTTCTAGCCTATATCCTCATAGACAATGTGTAGGCGTGAAATAGGATCATGTAAAAGCGTTGCTCATTTTATTGTCTCGTGCCTCGCAGCTGCAGTCGAGGACTGTCCGAGGTGTCGCCTCCTGGATAAGCCACCGCTTTCCCTGGCCCCTATTGTTAAACCCAGGCAGACATCAGCCTGCTGTCGACGCTTGAGAAGCAGCCTGTAACACCTGCTTTTCTTTCAGCTGAACCTTTTGCGTTGGAGACTTAAGCGATGAAATATGACGAATACTACTGACTAAATATGACGAACGACGGACAAAAAGACAGAAAAAAAAAACAGCGCATGCGTTTACAGTATTAGCCACATATTTTGAAAGATCATAAACTAGTATGTTCTCATTGATGTCAAATTTTTGTTTGAATCCGGCTTAGTGAGAAAAAGGGAACAGCTGGAGCCACCAAGGCATTCAAATGTTGTATATCACGTTGACTTCCGCATTGGCGCAGTTTCAATACCATAGTCGCTAGAACTAGCCTTAAAACCCGGCATTAATAATTGGATGCCTTATATAATTGCTATGTTGATAGCATCTTTTTTGCAACATCTGTCACCATGGTTTTGAAGTTATTGATAATCAATAACTCGGAGTGCTTCCCAGAGACAAATAAACTGGAGGTCATAGTTTCACCAGGCCGCCAATCATAGCTTTTATACGTATGGCTCTATTGCCGAACTGTCAGCCTCTTAAGAGCTTTTTCGTTCCAATCAGTGTTACGAAGTCGCACTCAGGGTATAGTACACTACCTTAATAAGAACATGAGTTCTTGTGGCTGACAACAGATGAGAGAGACAATGACGCTACGCAGTTCAACGGCTACAGTTATTCAGAGTAGCCAAAGTTTGCCTTCAAGGATAGGAACACATGTCTTCTGAACGAGCAAAGCATAGTATACAATTGCATTGATTCCACAGTTCAAGAGCAATAGGGCATTTGCTCCTTGGGACCTTCTGGTATGAAACCTAAATCCTGAGAGTAGCTCTGTTTCCCCGTGGAAAAACAATTCTATCACCTGAAAGGATATTAAGGTGTGCTTGCTGGAGGCCTGTCCAACATGTGCGGGACATGATGTTTCAGTTCAGAAAACGCCTCTCATCTAGGACTTATGAAAGCAACATTAGCGTATAAACACTATTTTTTCATTATTAATTCTTGCAAGCAATAGAAAACCATAAGAATATTTGCAACATAGCTAGAGCTCTGTTTTTCTACATTAAAATGTAGCACATCTTTCTGTATTTTGTTCCTAAAGCCAAAAACGTACAAAATGATTTCTTCATTTTTAAATTGAACTTCATTTGTGACTATGGCTAAAATACGCCTACTACATAAAGTGGAGCATGACAACTAAACAATTCACAGTAAGAGAGGCGGAGAAATTACCTGAATAAATTAAATAATTAGGACAAGCAGCGTTTTCAGTTAATATCATCCTAATATTGTGTCATAGCCTCAGTACTCCATTTCAGATTTGGGAGACAAAATTTTCTCCTCTTCCATCAGCACAGGTGTCGTCAAACTGAATTACACAAAAGCCAGGGGTTTCCCCGAGTGCTTTTGTGGATTCCTCGAGATTATAATAAAGTGGTCTACAATCCACTGCCCCTCTTTCTACGCATGTTCAGAACACCCGGAGAAAGGTGGTCGGAGGATTGTCGTACAAAGCGACGCATTTTAGGTGCGTGACGATATTGGCCGCACAGCCTTGTCAGCCGAGCCGAGCAAAGGAGAGAAGCGTGTGCATTTCAATGAGAGTTTCGAAGGCGGCTCCTGGGCATAGCTCTTCTAGGATATACGTCTCGATTGCACGTTCAACAGAACAGCGAGTGGCAGATAACGTATGTTTTTGAAGTATAGTTTCCAGGGTTGCGGTTTTGAATTCAGTGATCTGAGCGTGAATGAGAGGTGACATTTGATAAATATGATTTCCTAAGGCAGGTAAACAAAAAACGGCTAACAGTAACTACATCTAAGCAGCGAATACTAGGACGTGTCCATGCATAAGCAAGATCGCTTGATTAATAAAACGCTCTGTGTATTTGGTGGGGAGGAGGGGGGAGGGGGTTCACTGGTACATATTGGTTACTGGAGGAGTTGCTAAGGCAAAGGTTTTAGAACCGCTGCTTTAGTGAGTAATGATAAAACACCCTTAAGCTAAAAAACAACGTTATTGCTCTTAGCAAAGCAAATGTCAATAACTCCAAAGGGAGAACAACGTGCCAAGCGATGTTTGTCACAGAAAAAAAGAGACCAGGCCAAAGCTACTTGCTCTAAAGCAATGTGCACTTGGTTGAAAATCAATTCTCTGCTATATATGGGGAACATAAATCTTCTTCTTGAAGGCGAAGTTAAAAAAACTCGCATTTCTGATGCAATCCTGTTAATGCGATTGATCAGCTCTAGAACTAATAGCTGTGAGGTTTTATGCTTGTTAGAGAGAAATGTTTTCTTTTTTTTTTTTTTTGAACAGTTTTAGAACCCGTGTAGCAGAGAACGCTTGCACTTGGCAGCCTATCTCAGGGTTCTGAAATTTTACTGGATATGATGTAGAAACGGGCACACGGTAGCTGTCTTCATGCCGGGCCCATTTTGTGTCAACGGATTTCGGACGGCATGTAGATGTCAGCGAATTGGCTGACAGCTAGGTACGCGGCTTTGGAGCCCTGGGCTTCTTATAATGATCAAGAATTTGTTTCCCACCGCAACTACAATGCCGAAATTGTGTGCAGCCATGGGGGTTATGAACGCGGACGGCGTGCAAGACCCTGCCCATCGCATGCCCTTCTGAAGTACTCAGCTAAGTACTAGCGACATGAATTATACATTATAATTCATGTCGCTAGTTCGCGTTTGCATTAAGTGTAATTTAATTACATTGACGTCAACGCCTCTATGAATACGCGAATATAAAGCTTCTCATTCGCAGTAGTTTCTACAAGCAGCACAAAGTCGTACAGAGTCCGCAAGGGACCAACCTGGTCGTTCCCACGTCATTTATGGCTTCCACTAATGCCCGACGTTTTCTTATTTCGGTTACAAAATAATTTTCTTGGGATTTTCCTGAAGAACTCCCTTCATTACGAATGCGATATTTTCTGTCTAGTACTCTCTAGACGTACTGGCGGGAACATGACGTCGCAGTTAGTTATTAATGGAGTGAAACGACCATGACATGTGGTCCTCTTAATTACACCAGTACAAATTAGTGTACATCTACAATGGAACAATACAGGACACATCCGATAAGACAATGATATAACTCCAATTTGCTCCCAAGCCGTGCAAGCGTTCTTTGAACGGGCTAAACTGCACCGTGTGTAATTTGAAATCAAGAGGAAATGGTTATTTGAGAGAAATTACTTTTTATTGGGTAGGATTCAAAGGCTTACAGGGAAAAAATCTCCTGCAGACAATCTCTACGCGCTGGTGTGATGGGAAGAAGACGACGCTTAGGCTAAGCTGGGTTAGTGCTGGCAGTGTGTACGTCTGACAGTTACTTAGCGTTTACCGCTGTGTACGATTTCCGTAACAATATCTTGAGGTGATTTTTAACATAAATGGGTAGCAGAAGACGTTCGTGAAAAGTGCGTACAGAAAGTGTCCATTGACACGCAGAATTTCGGTCCTTTTTACATCCGAGATATAGTCCTTGGCAATCGTGCTGAAGAGGTCTCGTTTCCTCAAGTCTACCTTGGAGCTATTGAACGATAGTTCAGTAAGCGAAGCGTTTGCCGATGGTTATGGCAGCACTTGAGCGCAGAAGACGGGAAAGAAGTGTGGCTGGTAGCCCCACTTCTACACTAAGCATAAACCAAGGCACAATCTCTGGGAAGGTCGCAGCCTGCACTCGCATCTGCTCGGCTGATTATGACTACCCTTAGAAAGGTTACTTCTGAATTTTGGTGCCCTCCTCCCTTTCCCCTCAAAGTAGGAGAAAACCTTGATGTGTTTATTTATTCTCCGCTCGTGGGAGGCTCGTGCACTCTTGTAATTATTTAAATAATATTATTCCTTTGAGACAGTCACTGAACTTTGTTTCGTTGTGCACGTGATAGTTTATTGACTTTCATTCAACTGACAGTGTCAAGTTTAATATGAACGCTTTTGGGTCCTACGCCATGGCAGCCGCCGAAGTTGTCGTATTTTCTGCAATACAGGACGTTGAAGTTAATACTACTCTGTAAATTCAGATAATCTCTCAAGAGCAGAACAATACAACTCACGTTTCATGCTGTTTTGCAAAATTTGTACCCAAGAAGAGCGCAGGCACTGGTCCACATATGCTGACACCCAGCTTGAACTTTAGTATATTTAAACATTTAAAGATTTTTCTTCAAGACAATAATAAAACCCAGGCTTATCTCCATTAAAAGCTAGCTCCTCAACTAACGGTTGAGACAATTCCCTTATAACGTTTTAAAGAGTAGCTCTCATGACATGATCTTAATGGCAAAGAATATCCAGCTGTTATTTCCAGGGAGACCTTTGCGAAGGTATTCAAGGATACTGTGACATTCTGTTTCGCACTGGAAGGGTTGACGGCCCTATCTAAAGATTGTCATGATGTTTCACTTTATTATCAGACTTTACCCAGTCGGAAAAACTACAGAAAATTTTCTGATGTTACGACAGAATGTATGTGCGGTTTTTGACGGGAAGCCTGTTGGGACAACAGAATATTCTGTAGTAACATCAGAAATTTCTGTAGTTGCAAAAGAAAAGTGCTACAGAACTACACACAACAGAAATATACTACAGAAAAACTACAGAACTACACAAAAGTACTAGAGAACTACAGAAGAATGTGATAGTTACGTCAGAACTACAGGATATTTTGTCGTATTTTTGACACATTTCTGTAGTTTTTTTTTTGACTGGGTATATTTGCACTCTAACCAGCCTGGGGCAAAGCCTGACCTTTTTCATTTAAACAATGTTGGGTTCTGATCAGCGGCGACCTGCAAACGATTCCCCTTTTGCTAAAATATCGCAAATACATATTCGGGTACGCTCCCAACGTAGGATAATTTTGAGGGTAGACGCTGGCTACACTGGTTGTGTTGGGCACTGTTTCAATAAGAATTTGACATACTCCTATGATATTTTAACTCGGGAAAAGATACAACGCCTATGCAACGAATAGAAATTAGCTTCATTCATTGTACTGATTCTTGTACCAATAGTTTCCTTAGGCTTCAAAAGAATCTATTAATGAAATAGATCTATGAATAAAATGAAAAGGCATCGAGCCATTCAGCCTCCCACCAAAGTGAGGGGATCAGAAATTTTATTATGGTGACAGAATAGCACATTCTACTCCGGCCTTCAGGGTCTGAAGTAAATACTGCAACAAGCTAGGAAATCAAACTTATAAAGCACTAAGCCTTCAAGAGGGCAATTAATCTAATTGAGGAGAAAAGTTACACAATATTTGAGCTAATTATTTTTCTGATCTTTTCTAAAAAGTCCTAACTGTTTCTGTCTATACTGAGGAACATATAAATAAATTGAAGATCTGAAAAAGGCACCGCGACTACTCCTTTCCGCATAGATACTAACATGGATCTATGACGTAAGCAATAATTAGTCTCGCTTTTGTGTACGCCTGGTACGAAAATTGAGATACGGGCTACAGAGTAAACAGAGGTTTGCAAAGTTGCAGTTTACTTCAATTTCTTGCTCCAATATTGTTCATCCGTGAACGTCGTTAATTCTGGAATTCTAGAGAAAATTCTGTAAGTGCAAAACGTCATTTAATGGTGTATTATTTTACGACACCGGCACAAACGGGCGGGAAAGTCATCCCGCGCACGATGTACAGGTCGGTACTGCAACCCGTAGGGCCACAAGCGAGTAAAGGTGAATTACTTTTTTTAATTCGAGAGATTACATATGGATGCCACGGCCCTTCCATAGTTTACGAGCACTTTACCGAGAGGTAGAGCATAGGTTGTGCCATCGAGATGCTGAATTTTGAAACTCATTGAGAAATGCGAGTTTCAAACAATGCTTGTAAAGAGATCTGTATGGGGAGGTTGTATTCTAAATATATGAATCTTCTCTTGAAACAAAACAAACCCCTGGATGCACTACCCTTGACAACTTATGCAATCCATCTATCTACGCCGGGTAGATATCAGCGGATAGAACAACAGTTTTCTAACACGGCTGAAGCAAACGAGAGTAACACGTACTCAGCAATGACGGTGCTGACGACAACTCAGATGCCTCCGGCTGCGGTGTCGCTATGGAATGCATATTCTTGAGTTAATCGTCCGTATGAATTCTCTATTTCATGTCATGATTCCAATTGAAGGTATTGTTTGAGAGGAGGAAAAAAAGTAGTTTAAAACGATCATTTCATAATCGTCGAACCTGAAGTTCTTGTAGCATTTTAGAAATTTAACGTAACTGTAATTAAAGAGTGAAGGCTTGGAATAGCACTCCTTATAATGCGGGATAATTGCGGGAGAGTAGACGACTTTTGCTGAAACATGCTGCGCTTGAAGAACTGTGCCGGACTTGTCAATTTTGAAAAACCAAGAGGTGTTGAAAATGTTGGGGCCGCACTTCAAGGACTGGTGGCAAGCGGAATGAAGCGTCGGCGTATCTGTCACTAGACTGTGGTCATGATACGGCTCAAATAATTTATTCATCTCCAATGAAACCATTTCCCAAAGCATGTCAAAACGACTACAACTGATGCCAGACTACTACGCGGTCACTACTCTACGCGACAGTACGACACTGAAACCATCACTGAGAACAGCAAGCTGATAGCAGTTTCGTTGTACCATCAGATAATCTCATAATTATCGCCTATACTACTGAACCGTACATTCACCGTCTTACACGTTGCTTTTTCTACCGTATCGCACCCTCAGCGGCCTACCTTAATAGTTTTATTTGCACCTACACGGAACTGGGGGACGTAGGCCACATCCTTAACAAATCCCACGTTTCGTCGCAGGACGCTCACGTGCGATGCAGTAAATGAGCGAAAACCTTTAATACGAGGGAAAAGGCTCCTGTGGTGTTAGGGAACTACCTGAAGAGCTGGTGCTAAACTTATTTAGCAAAAAAAAAAAGTCATTTTCTCTCCTCGTATCAATGAAATAGTGGATAAAGGCCAACGAATGTTTTCGGGCTGCTCTTCGCAGGCTGTTTCGGCAGCACCTCTTCCAAGTGTGCTGGAGGCTTTACGTTATAGGCTGTCGCCCCAGGCCATGTATGCATACAGGCAGGTTGTTTTGATAATTTGCCTTGACACTAAGTAGTCGTGTCATGCATGAGGATGACAGAACCAACGGCATGTGCAAGGTTCGGTGCGCGCACAGATGGTGATCATGATCTTCCTCTGCAAAAAGAAGACAGCAACGGCCGCATGCCCCAGATTATCAAGCCATCGCGGACCGACCGCCAAACATGCATAAGTAATCATTATATGGTCTTTATAATAGCGCTTCAAGGTCTTTCAACATTAACGCATTAAAACAGGAAAAATTCAGCTTCGCTGCATAATACGCTGCCATGTGTAGATGTCCACCAAGTTGGTCTTGAACTTTTCATAGTCGTTATGTTACCCACAATAATACACTTACCACCATCCACCAGGAATCTTGTCCGAACTAACATGCGCCGTCGCTTTGATTGGCTAAACTGTTTCTTGAAGTCACAACCACGTGGCCTCGCGGTAATAGTTCAAAGCATTTTGGCATAGCGACTTCAACGCGCGAGTTTCTCTGATTGGTCTTTGAATTTAGCCAGCCAACTTATAAAACAGGGATAGAGCCTACGACTGAACACTGACTGACCATGACCTCTTCTATTGATTTCGTACACAGAAAAAAACACCCGCGCGAATTTGATCCAGTGGGTTCTAACTCGAGTGTTCGGGTTTATAGCCAAGCTTCTTAACCAGTGAGCCGCTGTAACTCCTTATAGCCAGGTTTACGTAGAGTGAAGTATATGCCATTTCACGCGGCGACTCCCAAATGGCATCACAAACCCTTAGCCTCCACGATCAAGCGCTCCGCCGATTTCGGTCCTGATCTCGGAGGGCCACGGTTAAACACCTACACTTTGTCGCGGCGGATCCGAGATGGCGCCACAGGTACAGCTGTATCTGCAACGTCCCGTTTTTTCTCACTATAATTGGTTTAACTCGGTAACCTCTGCTTTTTTGGTTACTGGTCTGTAATAAAACGGTACAGTTTGGTGGCTTAACTTGAAGTGAAAGCATCAAGGCGACAGTCGCAGTAAAGCGGCGCGCCGTTTTTAACCGCGAGCAAAATCTTCTTTGTGCAAAAAATCTTGATTGCTCGAAACAGTCATTGCACAACAACCACGTGACCCTCCCAGACCACACAGCAGTAAAGTTAAACGTGACATTAAGTCTGGAAGGAAATGGTTTGAAACATTATAGTTAATGCGACCACAAATTGCCACATATTAGAGAAGCCACCATGAGCGGAATGAAATTGTTTGTTCTTTGACTGAAATGAATTTATGATCCGAAACGATACGAGGTGGCGGTTGTGAGAGCAAAGCTTGTCATAACTTTTTATTGCGCAATTTATAGAAGTCTGGGCGACGGTAGTTTGCGGTTGTCTAGGAATATGCTCGACACTGCAGTATTGGTCACAGCGATGTTAGGTTAAGAGGATGCTCGAAACAGCTTATTGTTATCGTCTTTGAGCTATTGCAGCCTAAACAGGGTTTAATACGAGTCCGTCACACGCGCGATGTTTGAGAAATTCTCGAGAGCATTTCCATGTGGACATTATGGGCAAGTTCAAAAAACGCAGCGTATCGTCTAGATCAATATAATGGCTTAGATTCTGTGCACACATCATCCAACGAGTTATCTGTACAAACATTATTCTTACCGAATTGATCTTTGATTTTATCCTTGGCTGTTGGTGGTCATAATGTGCAACAGAGTGACCTTCTGTTGCAGAAAATGATATGTACAATTCAGGAGAGTATTTGTATTTCTTGCCTACAGTAGCCCTCATTAAAACTGATTTTTTTAATCCTCAGAAAGGAGGAATAAGTGCGAATTGGAGTGGTGTGGTAGTTTAGCATTGTATAGCAGAACCTCACACACCACTGTAATTCCGTTTCCCGAAAAAATGTAATTGACAAAAAGTACAAAACAGGTAGGACACGAATTCGCCCACGCAAGTGTTCGTAAACAATGCTGCAATGATATGCTCGTTCGTAAGGCTTTAAGGACCATTGTTCTACGTACCGGTTTCTGTTGGTGAGAGCATCCAAAAAAACGAACAAAAAAGCGTTTAAGCACGGATCCCTGATAGATTGCGTTGATATATCGTTGAGTGCTTTATTCGGGGAAAAAAAAAACGATCATTGTCGTTTCGTGTTTTTCTAGGAAGACGTCCTTCTCTACAGCCCACGTTTGGTAATAGCCAGGTTCTAGTGCCGCGCAGGTCATCTCTTGGGTATATCCTGTTTACAACATGAGGTGGCCATGGATACTATTTCTTACTGCCCATTTAGGTAAGGCTCAAATCAAATCATTTAGAGAGATTGTTGGCATGTTTATTATCTGCATATACTACATTTATATAATATTTCAGATTTGAAATCTCCAATAATATGCACCTGTAGGTGTCTTATACACTGCTATTTACTCTTCAGGTTATCCCATTGTTTTTGCTTGCTGCCTTAGTAGAGCAGGTATACTGGATAATTTATGGTTAATTAGAGACAATAAACAAGCAAAGCCTTCTTTGAAGTAGCCAGACCTCACACATTATCAGAGAACCTTTTTAGTTTCAAAATGTGTGATAGCCAAAAAAGCATTTTTTTAGAACCGAGCCCACGGAGCTGACACGTTAACAGATTTTGATTTTTATATATTTATAAAACTTTAGACAAAGCCTGAGATTGACGGGTACATTGAAATGAGCACCGCTTCCTAAATTATTTACTGATTCTCATGTTAAAACAACAACTATGAGTAAATTTATGTGCTTTTATTCACGCTCATTATTGGAAGTAACATTCGCAATACAGAAACATGTACCAGCCATTAACATGCTGACTCTAAGGTATGGTAACGTCATTTATAAGGCGTCAAAAAGTAGGAGCGTTTAATTAAGAAAGTTAACATCAAGCTGTTCACGGGATCCTAATTTTGGCTTCAAAGCCTCCTTTGATCTTATATATACATATAGGTTAATAAGGAATCATTTTCAAACTGAAAACACCGGGAGGGGCTCCGTTTTGCAAGAGGAGATAGTTTTTGGCCTGTGCTCAATAGCACGTATCTGAAATGACGACTGACGTAAGGATGCGCTGTACACTTACACAGCGCTGCACATTTCACAGCTGCTTAAAAGTAAGTAATAGGGAAAAAGTATTTCCCTGCTTTCTTCAGGCACTACTTGCAAACTTGAAAAATAATATTTTTCGTATGCCATTCCGATAAACGAAATTTCCGCCTTGACCCAATCTTTGTAATAGGTAACACTTGCAGGTAACCTTTACCTATTACCTGCAAAGGTTACCTATTACAGAGATAGGCGCAAGGCGGAAACGTCATTTGTCGTAATTACATACGAAAATTGTCATTTCTCATCCTTGCCAGTAGTTTCTGAAGACACCAGGCATATTCGTATCCGCATTACTTACTTTTAGGTATCTGTGAAATTTCAAAAAAGCAAAGGGTGTCCACTAAAGAAAAATTTTGTTCCTATATAATGTACAGCGTATCATTACGTAGTCTTCATTTTAGGTACGTACTTTGCGTAGTTTTCATTTTAGGTACGTACTATCGCGCACAGGCCAAAAACATACTCCTCGTACAAAACGTAGTCCATCTTGACGTTTTCGGTTTAAAAATGAGTGCTTATTAACTTCTGCATTTACTTTACATGAATTGAAATTATTGCAATTGTAGTAAAGGCGCCGCAAAGATGCATTCTGCATGAAGTTGAACAATGTGTAAAACTGGAACACACAAGTGGGCTCATAGTGAGCGATTGAACCCTGCTGGGTACTGGCAGTATAGCCTTGTAACATGCTTTCTTTCTCTTCCGCGGCAAAATTACAGAGCGCTGGTCCTGGTAGCAGCGACTATATCATTTAAAGCTAAGAAGTGAAGAAAAGTTGCAAAGGTCTTTCGTGAACATTAAAGCATGTTTATCAGGATGCTCACTGAACAGTAACGAACTCTCCACTGGGCGTCCTTACACAGACTACAAAATAAGTAATAAGAATGAGTAAGCTATTTGTAGACGCGTCTCCTCTGGGACTTTGCAAAAAAGCAACAAAACGAAGATGTGTTAAAAACGTATTATCCAACAGATACAGCATAGGCTACCTGTCTAGACGATGGCCGGCAGTCCTTGTACCCGGGCAGCAAGCTCTGCCAGCCGGATTAGACCTAGCTTAGTCCCACGAAAAGTTAAAAAATATCCAAAAAGAAATAAGAAAGTATTGATCAGGTGTTTCCCTGCTGCGTTTTTTATGTGCCCTGGCTACGGCAGCACTGGATACTCATATGAATATTAGGTGCAGTTTTACTGAAACACTGTCTATAGAGGATTAAATTATTATAAAATGTTAACAGCGTACTAAATCATGATTTTCGCGCTTCAACTCCACATGTGGCAGTGCGTATCGTACCTAGAACCAATGACGCCAGGACAAAGATTTGAGGTTTCACATTTTCACGCAAGTAGGAAGATACAGAATGTGGATGATACGTATTAAACATGAATGAGGCGTCAGTCTACCTGACGCTCTGGAAATATCAAAGGCGAACATACATTCTGGACGGTAAGAAAGGTATATATATATATATATAGTCGCAGACGTCCTCGCATTGTCCCTCTTCCCGCCTCTATGATATTTTTGATATTCGTGTTTTCTAAAGTCGGACATGGGAATTCATTACTTGCGCCCCAACATTTCTGACATGAAATAGACATTGGAAATTCAGCGAATGTGGTCGCTTGTTAGAGAAGAGTGCTTGGTAAGTTTTCGGTGATGGTTATTTCTATATCTCTTTTCGTAGCCAAAAACGGAATTAGCATTGAGTGAATCTTTTATGTAATCGGCAGAGTTACCTTGTCCGACTCGCGACCTCCACATATCACATAACGCCCCATATATGCAACATCCCACTCTCTCTGCCCCGCTCGGTCCAAATAAGGCTGCAGATGGACCGCGACACGTTGGGGAATAATATTTGCGTTATTGTATCTATAATAAATTTAATCCCCTACTTTTACAAAAATCTTGCGGGTCATTTTTCCGCCAAAACATTGCACCTTCAATTTTATAATATCTTGTTTTGCCCGCGTTTGAAAAGTATTCAAATTAACTTTTATTATCACTCCGAAAAACAGTATTTGCAATAACTGCAGCGAATGGTTCCTAGATATAGGTGAACATTCTTCAAGCATAATAAGCAAGAAAATGGAAAATTTTCTTGTTCTAGCTGCCATATTATTGGTTTCGGCAAACGACCGAAGAACGGCGGTGGTTGTGTCTGAAAGGGCCGGTAAGTGCACTTTATTCGCATGAAACGTCATGAAAGTTTAAAACCATGAAAAGAAATTGTAAATTCTTGGATTATATTTTGTAATTCATATTTAAAGATCCAAATATTTTGAAATGAGGAAAGCATCATAAAGCAAAGTAGGCGTTATATTCAGGCGCGCATCATTACTTATGGTACATATTGCGGTCCGTTCCAGTTATACAGATAAACAAGTTGTAGGTTTATGAATTTTAATGAAAGTGTAGAATTTCAAACAGGGATGGAAACAGGTGGTAAATATAATGAGATAGGTTTTATGCACACAAAAAGACGACACAAAAAACAAGGGAGACAGGACGGAGGTGCGCTCCGTCCTGTCTCCCTTGTCTTTTGTGTCGTCTTTTTGTGCGCATAAAACCTATCTGAGTATGAACCAACTAGCTCCACAACGCATATTACTGGTAAATGTAATGTTCGCGATATACATTGGCTACCTTCTATAAAATATTTAACTATTACACAATATAGCGAGTGAAGAAAAATTGGTACTAGCTTAATATAATTTCAAACTTATTGGAGGTCAACAAAAGGCTTCCCTTATACGTTTCCCAGATATACCAAACTGTTTAAGAAGCAGAAAAGCTTGCTCCTGCTTTCCAGTCACATGCAATATGCGTAGATCGACTGCGCACAATAATTTGTGCACTAATTGTTACTAAAAATTGGTGAGTGTGGCAACGAACGCCTTCAAAGAATTAATTTCAATAAGCTTTTGTTACTTTCAGAAAATATTTTATTTTTCAACAAGATAGATCTATAATTGAAATATCATGTTATTGTTGCAATTTTATACATAGCATTCTCCTACAATGATACGTATGAACTTGTCCTTCGCGTAATGCATCCGTCATTAATTTTTCCTTTTATTTCACTTCCCAACTAACTGAAGTGTTTGTGGAACCTAATGGAGAATCTCGAAATATAACGGATGAGGGTCCAAAACGACGAAGGAACGGTACGCAGCGAGCAGGAGGTAAGCTTTGCTAACGCTACTCAATTACATTTATTATGCTCACGTCTAAATGGTAGTTTTGGAAACACACAGCTTTTTCTTGGTCGAACAAATTTTCACAGGCGTATTTTTCTGTGTATGAATTTCGAACCAATATAATTTGTCCTCACCATATTTTTCATTATTATACAAGGTGTTACACGCATCTGGGTGATTTCTTGCTTTAACGCGCGATATCCACTACATTACCTGCTCCTCAGGTAACAGAAATCCTTCTACTCCGAATAATTAGTTTATATTGGAAGTCATATGACATAGTTACTGCAAGCGAGTAATTATTTATGCAATGGTGCTTTTCTTGTATTACAGAGACTCTGCCCATTATGATGCCTCTACGTCCGAAATGAAATGTTTCATGATTAACCTGAGTGCTGTCTGTTTGCATGGGTGAGCAAGATAATGCTTATTTCTATCTTTGTCACGGTCTCCTACGCGCTAAAAACGTCTTTCTTTTCTAAGTGCGCTGCTTTAGCTTTAATTTGGCAGCCTTACAAACCACGAGGCAAATTAAGAGGAAGCTTAGTTGCTCTATTGCACAGCATTATAGATTACTGTCCATGGAAAGTAAATATTATTTGCGGATACTGTGCAGTAAATACCGTTGAAAAGTAACTTTAGGATAACGCTCTTGCATTTTACTACAATACCTTGGTTTAAGCTAATGAAGTACCTCATTTACGGGAAGAACATTACAGAGGAACAGAAATTTGATATTTGATTTCAGGAGATTTTAACCAGTGTCAAAACTATTTATTGCTTATTTAGTTACTAGTAATATTGGGCATCAGTGCCCAACCACTATTTTGAGATAATAAATACATTCTTACATAGTTTACCTTACTGTGCATCAGGTGAAGATGAAATATACTGTATTATAAACAAATTAATGCCATCAGTTCTGCGACTTCATGTTAAATACTGAACTTCAAACACATTTTTCAGGTGCTTACCAAAGTGGAGTGTCAAAGAAATTGCTACGTTGCGAATAAAAGCAATATTTTTGAGCTCTATGGATTCTGGCTTTGTTCGTTCTTTGATCCAAATCTATGAAAGGCTGCATTAAAGCGACTGCCCTGAATGACAAAGTTCGTTCAGGCGTCTTCGCAGAGTAATGATTTGAAATGGGCAAAAGACCACCATGTCAGTAGAGACAGATCTCGACACGTTCAGCTATAAAGACAAATATTTATATAAAAAGCGGTGGTTAATATACATCACAACTTACTTAAACTGTTTTGTAAGACTTAGTTTCAGTGTGCCAAGGACAGGGTGTTTCGACTTCTGATAGCAGATGGTGGATCGTTTCCAGGCTTTTAAAACGGCGATTCTCGCTCTATATCATCCAAGAATGGAAAATAAATGGTATATCCAACTCCGTGAAGAAATAATGATTTATTTACCTTACGGTAACTGGGCTTTAGTATAAAGAAAACAATGGCAGCCGTTGATACGTAATGAACTATATAGGAAGGAGAGGGGGAGGAAACTGAGGGGAAAACTATAATGCTGCCATCCTGACCGCTAAGATCAACTTTATCTTTTCGAACAGCATAATTTCTGCTCGCTAAGTCCAGAATCGGTAAGATATCTGCACAAATATTTCAGGCATATTTCCAATTTTCGAAGCGTATATTGGGATCCTACAGACATTGCATGGTGAATAAGGAGTTTATGTAGCACGTTTGTGAATCACATTCGCGGGCAAATGCTCTCTAAGTTTTGGTTTGAAATTTCAACTTTCGAATGTCGCTTCTGCTTGCGGTTGCCAGGTCAGAACGCTTAATATAAGGTTCTGTTTGTAAAAACAGCAGCTTGCGATCTCCTGAACCGTGATGGATCCTTCGTGTGTTGTATGCAAGTCAAAACCTCCAAAAGGATTCTGCATATCGCCTCACGTGTGAGTAAACCTGTGCATTGTACAGTTGCAAATTTTTGTGACAGGTTCTACCTTCCCCAGTAGGAGTTGTGCGTGGACTATGAACAGCAAGGAGTGGGTAATGACACTAAGCGAACGGAACATTTTTATTCGATGGTTAAAACAGCTCGACAGGAGGTTCAATGTTCCGTGTTTGCAACCGCCTCGGTTAAACCAGAATACGCGGATCTGCTCGCAACGTAATGATTTGCCATTTATGAAGGACCACGAAAGAAAAATCCCTTCTTGCGCCCTTTTCTGGCTCTACTTCCAGTTGCATGACGCCACATCCTCTACGTCACATTAATTCACTTCTTGTTTACTCATTTTAGTTTTGGTACTTTCACATTGTGTGCAAGTCCCTTCCTATGCCCTTTTTCGGCTCTACATCCGGTTGCGTGACGTCACCATAATTGACTGCCTTAATTTGACTTCTTTCTTCTTTGGTACTTTCAAATTGCTCGCCATACCCTTCCTATGCTTAGTTCGGCTTCAGGTTACGTGACGTCACATCTTTGATGTCACCCTAATTGACTGGTTTATTTACTATTTTAGTATTTGATACGGTCAAATGTGGCGCCAAGCCATTGGTTAATGAGACCATTTTCGCCTTTACTTTTACATATTTGGCCTCTAATTAATTGCCTACTTAACTTATTAGCCTAAGTATTTTTCGGACACAACTTTACGTCATCCTCTATTAACTGACACCACTCATTAACCTCTACCACTTATAAATTACTCATAATTGCTGCGGGCACGATTTTGGGTGATTTGCCTTTAATGAATTACCTAATTAACTTATTGATACATTCAAATGTGGCGCCAAGCCATTGGCTAATTAAGACCATTTTCTCCTTTACTTTTACATTTTTTGCCTCTACTTATTTACCTATATAACTTATGGATCTAATTATTTTTTCGGCAGCAACATTACGTCACTCTCTACCGATTGACACCACTCATTAACCTCTACCACTTCGCAATTACTCACAACTGCTGCGGACACGATTTTGCGGACGCGGCCTGCGAGGCGATCTGCAGACGCGGTCTGCGGACAGAAATCTGTGAACATAGCGAAGAACTGCTCTCGCATTAATAAAGTGGACAGGAAACACACCTGAGAGCACCCTTTGACATTTGCTGTATGCAACGCTGGATATCGCGAATAAGCCGGCCAGGGTCATTGCTGTTAAACTCATCATTGTTGTTCTTAGGTACTGTGTTCCTGACTTGAGCCAAAATAAATTTTGACAATAAAACATACCATATGCATGACACATGTGTGCGGTTGTAGTTGGTGCTACCCTTCATACTATACGAGTTGTTCCAGAGACGAAGCTTTTGTATGGTTTACTGTAGCCAAGAGCTGCAATGTACGTCACCATCTTCCTACGATCTACATTTCCAGGTTCTCACCCCATTGATCAGGCAGATTTAGCAAATGTTAGTCAACCACGTTAGTTAGGCAACCACAGACTCCTAGATCTTGGCCGCATTCAAGCATTGCCCACTCCAACGCGTGCACTTAATGTGAAGCGTTCTTTCCAGAATCAGTATATCTCTACGAAGAAGGCGAACGAAGAAAACGAAGTGCACGTGGATGCTGCTCGCTTTCTGCTATGGTTTAATGGGCAGCCGTTCTCTGCAGCATGCTTTGTCGTGTGCCTTGAACCTAGTTCCAAACCACGTAACATATTTGGTGGAGGCGCTAGGTGCGATCTTCGCACCACGGAGTTTCGCAGTGGTCGCCAGGCAGGGACCGCACCAGTCCCCCCACAAGGCACTTTCCCACTAACCACGTAACCATATAACTTATGGAACAATGTTAGTGGATAATGTTGCTCGGAAAAAAAGAACAGCCAAAGGATTGGGTCTAGAAAACAAGACGTTTCGGCTTAGCCTTATTCACTAATGCTTCAAAAGCGGCATTTAAGTTCGTTTCAACAATCGTTCGAGGCATCTTGCATAAGTTGGCGGGAGATTGTCATCCTTGCGATTATGTGTTTTATCTGTTGTCTCCATCACGAGGGATTCAAGATACTGGTGGAAAGCCAGGTCCTTTCTTTAGCGATAATCGAGGCTCCTTGCTTAGAGGATAATCGGGGCTTCTTCGGGAAAAAAACAATCGGAAAGATGGCAATCTTCCGCTAACCTTTGCAAGATGGCTCGGACGACTATAGAAAGGAATTTAAACGCCGCTTTCCTAGCGTAGTTGTTAGTAAATGAGGCTTCCTTATGGAAGCCAAAAGGTGTTGTTTTCTTGACCCAAACAATGTTTCGGTGTTCCTTTTGCTGTTGAAATGAAGCATCCTTCGACCTTACACTACCACATCCTCCTGTGTAATAATGGCATGAACCACAGGCCATAAAGTCCTTAAAGCGCAAGCCCCAACTGGGCACCAGGCAGCGTCGTAGACCGTAGTCCCTCCCTGAAGACAGTGCCAAACTAGTACGCAAAACTGCTTCAGAGCCAATGATTGCGCAGGCAAAGATGACCACCACCGCCACACAAACGACTTACACACGAAGAAGCCGCCCTATGCCGACAGCTATGAACCGATGCGTATGCACATTGAACTTTTTGCGCCAATTACACCTGACACTCTACTCGAATTTAAAACTACATTCTAACGAATACCTTTTTCGCTTCACCCTCTTAGTGTACCACTCAACAAGGCAGTGGCTGGTTATGCGAATTGCGCGCCCCTGCTAAGAAAGGAGCCTTGCTTTGCAGCTAACACTTCTATCACCAGCGCAAGCTGGTTGAGAAGGCTAAGATTACTCGCAGCCACTCCAGGAGCCCAAGACTCACGGCGTCTCTCGCAAACGAGAAATTTCCTCCTGCGAAGTAAAAATTGGTGAGACCTGCAACACGACTCATGGTTGGGAAGAAGAAAGCGTTGCTTTCTGCGCTGTCGAGCTTTTGTAAATAAATAACTTTCTACGCGATTGCTCGTCGGCAGGTTTTTTTTTTCCCGAGCATAGACCTACATAGGGAGGACTTCCCGCATACCTATGAGAGTCGACGAATCTGAATATGGCAGCCGGTTTTTATCCGGTGATAGGATTTTGATCCTTCACAGGCAGATCGGCCTTGAAGATTTCGCTACCGTCACATCGCTTCCATCTCACATTGCTCAGTGTACTAGGGTTTCGGCGGGCGTAATTTAAACTGGGACGCACAGCACGTCGCTGAAGACGGTGAAGCATGTGAGATCCTGGGAGCCCCAAAGACGGCTGTTTTTGGTCGACGTGCTTCATTGCTCCGTTGGCGTGCCTCGCTGTCGTCTGGGATTTTGAGAGGACGGACACGTGAATCCGGTGCGGCTACAGCAGAGGCGGACGCTTCGCTTTCAATCTTGGCAAAAGACGGGATATGAGTGCCTCATAAACATAACGTTCCTACTAACGGGTCCCAGACTCGAAACTAAACCACGGGCCTCACCTCCCGTAATTTAATGATTCGCATAGCACGGCTGGATGCATCGGGGAGCGAGCAGCGATTGATCAGAGAAATGTAACACAAATCACCAGAAGCAAAAGACTTGCTATAAAGAGCTTAGAGTAAAGCTTCGGAGCTCGGTAAGTATGTCCCGCTATGCTTTTAATGGTGGAATTTTACGGTGTTGATCGATCACGACCATTGCGCAGGCTTTTTAATTAAGGTGTACGCGAGCTGCTCTAGCCCATTTCTGGCCACCAGTCGCACTTGTGCTAGGCGCGAGCAGATGCTCTCCGGCTGGTTTGTACATCGATTGTCTTCACTGATAGGCTGGCTTAAAGATTAAATATTCCGCACCACGGCTTTCAGAGCAGAGTGGCTGTTTGTTTGCGTCGCATTATTCTTTCACATGGCGCATTCGATTAGATGCATGTCTGTTGTCAGGTTCAACCATACGCAGGAGCGTGATATTAAAAAGGGGATTATGAATTCGTGCAATAGGGCAGGGCAACACAAGAGTTATTACAGAAACATTTTTGATAAATTAAGCAAGGCGTACATGTAAGCTTACTCGAAAAAAAGCACTCCGCTGTCATGTGGTGCAGTTAAGTTTAAGAGCATAAAGTTGAAGGCACAAAACTCGGTTCGAATTCCAATAGCCTAACTAGGCTAGCAGAGGTGTGCAAATTAGGCGCCGAAGGGGTAAGACGTACGCAACACGAAACGTTAGACAATGAACAGTTGCCTTACAGTTTTGATACTAACAATATACCTAGCACAACATGGCGGTCCGATAATGATAACTAAGAGCGAATAGCGCGCCGGAAAGGATAAGGGGGAAAAGGCAAGACACAGGGCTACTAGTTGTCTATCGCTGCTTCAGTGACTCGACCAACACTGGCAAATGTGAAGCGACCGAGGAACTCCAAAAAACAATTTTCTCTGGTACTCGAACCTGGTACTGGAACCTCTGCCTTTCACTTCTCTAAAACAACTGACACTATGAGATCAGACAATCTCCTCTGCCAACAAGGCATATGCTGGGGCTAGTTGTTAGAGTTTTCTTGTTCTGACGAAGCCTGAACAGAAAAAATACAGGGATGAGAGAGCGAGCTGTGTCGTGTGTATCTCTCTCGTCCTCCTCTTTTTAAGTCTTCAAGTTTCACCACCAAAAGCAAACTACGGCACCACGTCATGCAAGCACCTTCCGTGACAGGTTCTGAGACGAGGGTTGGTCTCCTTACCTATATAAGAATTTCGTGATTTCGTCATAAAAACGAATCATCCATATCCTTCCGCCACAAGAGAGAACGTGCAGAAAGGGCCGCTAATTTATCTGCACTAAGAAGGTGCCCTATACCCTGCAAAATTTCTAACGTGTAAAACACTGTTGAAGGAAGACGCCTTAACTAGCCTTGTTTCGTGCACATGCGTTAGCAGTGTGGCAGAAAAAAACAACTAGAAATGATATCTGAAATTATCATCTAATCTCTGTCTTACCATAGTTTTAAACATTCATGAAAAGTGTATTCATAAGCGCCCTATAGGATAACTTACCAAAGATAACATACTAACACTTCCTCAGATGGTCTGAAAAACAACTCTACAGAAGAAGGGCTTGTGAATGTGAAAAAAATCGAATGACTGATAACCTTGACAGGTGGCTGTATAACCTAGGTGTACTAATCGATATACGAAAAGCGCTTGATTCGGTGAATCACGACATCAAGAGTAGGAAATTGAAGAGATACGGAATTAGGAGTAATAACTTGGATACTGTTCGCAGTATATTGTCACTGAGACAATCGTACGTTTATTTGAACAACGAGAGGTCGCAGAAATTTTACACACACGCAGGTGTCCCACAAGGTTCAATACTAGGACCAGCTCTATTTCTATTGCACATTAACACTATCATTGAACTAAAACACAGATCGAAAGTCACATTATATTTGCTGATGATAGAAGTATATATTCTACAGGCGGAAACATCCAAGAAATAAAAGGTGAAGTTAATGTTGTTTTGTAGAATTGTCGCGATGGTTGAAAAAATAGATTACGGTTTAACGCTCAGAAACTTAAGTATATAGCGTTCAGACCCATCAACGAAAATGTGCGTGATATTGAGGTAATGTTTGATAACCATTAGTTGGAAAAATACAGACACAAAAGTTTCTTGGAGTCTGGTTTTATGAAACTTTGTCATGGAGTTATCATGTCTATCACGTCATCTAGGAACTTGAGCTTTCTGGGAGATGTTTCACCAAAGTGTTTACATTTTACCTCTGTGGTTGAAAGGTCAATGTAATACACGTTATTCTATTCCAAGTTGCTGTATGGCATGCTTGTGTGGAGCACTAACGTCAAAGGCAATTATGAGAGAATATTAGCGCTGCAGAAGCACCAACTTGGAATCCTAGGAAAGTCTAAAGATCGAAGAAGAAATCTGCCCACGCAGCCACCGTTCTTGAAACATAACATCCTGCCTGGAAAAAGTATTAAAATGTAAGGGTAATGCAACTTCTGTACAAAAAAGTTATATACTAATGACGTCCACCATACTTTCGCCAGATGCAGGGTTAGAAACCTTTAAAGAAAGTTTTAAAAATTTCTGAACGAAATATAGCAAATAGGGTATAGACTACAATATAGCTAAGCTGCTGAACCTGCATGAATCTGCTGTTGACTTCAGCCAGCCATTCAGATATTAAACATACATATTAAGAATTCTCCTCAAATATATTTTTACAGCCACGGACAAACTACAAGTAAACCTTGTATATATGGCTATCATGCAGCTTTAACTCTGATTCTAATATTGTTCTTTCCTTGCCTTTTTGGATTAGACTTCCCTTAGACTGTAATAAAAGGTATAGCTTCATTCCTTCTGTTAGTATCAATAGAATATATCAGTGAGTGTGCGTGTAACGACTTTTCAGTTTTGGCTTAGATTCTTTCAAGTGTTCTATTTGGTTCTACATGAATAAATGTTTACCCTTTGTACTTGTGTTGCATTGCTGCATTGTGCACTGTATTTGTTGTACTTCGTGATATGTATTTTAATAGCATAGAAATATTTGTGTGCTTTTGTAACCGCGCACGTGTTTGAACTGAGGAAAATGTATTTCTGCTGCTCTAGGCAGTACTAAGTGTGAGGGGATAAGGCGTCACCAGGCGTTCGAGCCTTTAGCCTTATGCCACCAGCCGCATTTATTTCTGGTTCTCCTTCAAATAACGCTAGTTTATTTACAAAACCTCAAGGGTTGTTTAAGTTTGGATGCCGCCTTTTAATAGCGCTACTGTATCGAAGCTATCGATAGAGCTATCGCATGGTATTGAGTGGGAAAGGCAGTAGCAGCTATGTCAGGACGGCAGTGTCTCTGAATGATTCTCAGATAAAAAAAGATTCCATGAATATCAACAAAACAAAATATACTATATGTTTCACTTCCGTTGTGCACAAGTAGATATTATTTAAGTATGCATTTGCGTTGACAACTTCATTCTAGAATATACGCATTGTTTTAAATACATTGGCGTAGTTTTTGATAGGCACCTATAGTGGCAAAGCAAAATCATTTATCAGCAGTGGGGGGAAGATGGTATCTGTGTGCTACAAAGTGTTTCAGACATAAGGAGGGACATACAACAATTACCTTGATCCAGGCCGAAAATTAGATGCTATCATGAAAAATAATACCGCATTTTAAGCAGGAACACCCTAATAAGCCATTATTCGACGAACTACATACACCAGCTTTTGATTCATTGCGTTTACAAAAAAGCAAATGTTGTAGCAGGATTACAATATATAACCACCTCAGTCATATATCACTCTTTCGAAGATCATCCCGAAGCACCAGGCGTACAACATCAGGAAACTTTAATCTGCCGCCTACTCATAGCCTACCCCGGCTCTCTTTTACAGGCTCTAAAATATGGAACACTCTTCTACGCAGGTAAATATGCATGCTCAAAATTTCGCTCCTACATCAAAGCAATGCTTTCAGAGCTAGCACAATGTTTGCTACTCGTACTCCACCTGCGGTGTACACCCTTTCTTATAGTGTAATTTAACATGCCTGATAACTCTTAAATTACATTGCGATTGTTCCGGCTTATATATTTTAGGATTTATATTTCATGTACATATTTGACAGAATCAAAACCGTTTAAGCAAACCGTGGGTGCGCGTTGTTCCCAGCACTCTTTGTCGTCAGATCTTGCCCGCCTTCCACGATAATCCCACCACTGGTCACCTTGGCTACCATAAGACCTAGGACAAATCAAGAGCCGATTTATCTGGCCCGGTCTCTCAACGAGTGTTGCCAAGACGGTACCTCTTGTGTGCCATGCCAACGTCGTAGACGGTCGACGTCACCCCCGGTTGGCCTACTTCAACCCCTTCCCTGCCCGTTTACACATTTAGAAGTTGTAGGCATTGACCTCGAAGGCCCTTTACCACTGCAGCGGCGGCAAATCGTTGATCGTAACCGCTGTGGACCATCTCACCCGGTATGATGAAACCGCAGCCATAGCGTCTGGTTCCGCTGTGGAGATAGCAAGCTTTTTCCTGCGAGAAATTATTCGTCCACACGAAACCCCTCGTGCTCTGTCCGACCGCGGTAAGTCTTTCCTCAGCGTAGTCGTAGCCAAAGTTCTTGAAGCCGCAAAAACTGCTCACAAAACAACATCCGCCTACCACCTGCAAACGAATGGTCTCACCAAATGCTTTCCTTGCACTCTGTCTGATATGCTAGCCCCGTGCATCCACCCTCATTATATTAACTGGGGTTCCTTGCTTCCTTTTGTCGCCTTCGCTTGCAACACTGCAGTTCAACGCACGACCCGCTAATCTCCCTTTTTCCAGGCCTATGGTTCCTTCCATACATTTGGCTTAGAAGCATTCTTAGAAGCAGGCTTAGAAGCATTCTCGGCACTTATGCCTGATACACCCTCCTATGAACGATTCACTTCACGTATTATCCACTGTCATGAACGTGCCAGACACAACACAGAAGCCGACCAGACTGTACGGAAAAGCAGTTACTACTCCTCTCACCGTGAGGCGTCATTCTGTCCCTGTGATGAAATCTTGTCAGGATTGTCTGACAAGCGCCTCAGCCACTTCATCGGCCCATACACAATGCCCGAGCGAACTTCACCAATGAACTATCGAGTTGCCCCAGCATCTCCTGTCAACGACCGTCGTTTTCGTGGAACTGAGATCGTGCATATGACTCGACAAGCGCCTATTGCTCGCCGTCATTCTCTTTAATTCCTGCGACCAAGATGGCCGCTTTCGCCGGAGTAGAAAAACGTCGCCACTAATCATGAACTTCATTCGCCCCTGTGATTACTCATCATCACTCCTCGTTTAGCGTGATCTTCATCCTCATTTCTGAGTAATCATCACCAACGTGCTGGGTTATAGTCCTTGGACGTCATATAATGGCAGTGATAATGAAGCCCGGTCGCCAGATTATAATATATAATATATACCTCGCCGCTGTTCTAAGTTGTGTATTCAGTGTCTTCGTCAATGCATTTATTTTTCGGATCCAGAACAAGCATTTGGCTACGGGTCCGAACAGTATTGAATATATTTTTATTAGTTTTTGAATTATCAATAAACCATTTGAATTCGAATAGCTATATAAACGGCACGGGACAATGGGAGAAAGAAAATGTTTACACACTACGAAAAAGCGCTGAAAAGGAGTACATAGAACAAAGCCACATTTCGCAAGCCGAGGGAACGTTTCGAAAAGGGAACCTTTTCTCTTTCATGCACAGGGCGATCATCACTGGGGAGGGTTTACGTTAATACGCTTTTGCTTCCGAAGGAGAAAAATCAGGGAGGGAGGATGGAAAAGAAAGAAGCAAGGCTCCCTTTCAAAAGCAGAAGTGTATTTCAACCCCAGCCAGTGATTATCACGCTGCCCAAAGACAAATTCCCATTCGGAACGTTGGCACGGCTTACAAACTGATGCTCCCCTCAATTTTCGTTCAGTGATATTTCGTATACAAACGGCAGTGCTTTACTGCATTGGAAAAAAAATAGTATATGCGGCGCTACTATAAGGAACTAATTTTAGTCAACTGAGGCGCAGTGACTTGTTGACACACATTTTCTTACAAATTGTGGCTAAAACGACCCTGTGCTCTTAATGCCAGCAAAAGAATTTTTGATGGCCACATTAGCAGTTAAAGGAAAACGAGGCCAACGAACACGTAACTCATATACAGAAAAAAAGACATTAAACACATTCGTGCCAGACTTTCGCCCCGCAATCCAAGTGGTCAGAATGTGGGAGATAAATACGGCCACGACAAAAATGCGCGGCTTTCATGGCTTTCCTAACGCTGTCAGCAGCCCTGCTATATATTTCACCGCTAAAATGCTACGACGACTACAACCCTACTTTAAGCTGGCCTGCTGAACGCCGTAGAAATTGGCTGCCCTTCGTAATATCTGAACCCCTAAAAGTGTTGCGACGACTACAACTTTTGTTTAAAACCGCACTGGTAACGGGAGCACAAAGACACGTTAGCTAATTTCAGATTCGACGACGCCCAAGAGAGCGGGAGAAATACTCATTCCAGTGCTTGTCAGGTTGTTAACCGCGCGATCAAACGTACGTTGGCTTCAGAAGGGCTGCCCTTCATGCATGACCGATAGAAAATGCGGGAGCTTGCTCACACGGCGGCTCCCTGTAAAGGTGTTGTTCCTGCGGCTTTGTTTCTGCGTTTCTGGTTTGCAAGCAACACAGAAAAGCGCAAGCTAACTTTGGCTTTTCTTGCATCGCTGTAGCCGGGTTTTCTTTCACGAGAAAACCCGTCTGGGTGCCCTTCTGCAAAGCGAAGATAAGGAGAACAAACTACAAGCACAGTCCGAGTGGGCAAGGCTGCCTTTGAGACCAGACACGCCAAGGGCTCCGCTCTGGACTAAATTGGCATCTGTTTTATTTCTGCGTCTCCTTTTGACATTGAGACGAACAATTTGCCATAGCCGCATATCGAATTAGGAAAAAATGAGGTCTTTGTTGTATGTAGGCGTACACAATTTATCATTGTGTCTTTCTCCTGCCTACTACACACCCACGTATTTCAAAACTGAAACTAACTGCAACACGTGTTCGTTTCCTTGCCACAATTTTATGCTGTGATAAATATTTCAAGCTTCTTGTTCCATAGCTACTATATTCTCCTGCGTTGACTCAATATCTTCACAATAAAGCGAAATGTGGCTCATACGTTTCATATTTTAAACAATATTTTTATTCTAATGTGTTGAGGATATTATGTCATTACGAGTATTTACAGTCAGGTGTAAGAGCAAGTTCTGTTTGCTTTGTAAAAACGTTTTGCCCATTCTACAGTTATAACAGGGCCTCATCACGTGCAGATGGGAACTTAGCATTCCTTTTTTTGCGAAGAAAAATTAAACATATTGTGTGGAACTTTGGAGCACTGAAGTGCGATAAAGCGAAAGCCTTTGAAATTTCGCTGATTCCTGGTTTTATTGCGTCTGCTTCTGTAGGCTATGGGGTGTGGCGTTCGTGAAAGCTCGCAATGAAAGGCGTAGCACGACCACCTGGATCAGTGTGACGCGATAGCGTTAGCTACCAACCAATATATAAAGCCCCGCTTTAACTGAGTCGTATGAACGTGCCTGCGTGGCCTAGGGCTAACGTGATTGCAAGGGTCTTGCAAGCTGATTCTGATATCGCTCTCCCATATAAAAGGAGACCTAGGTTGGTAGCTCCTGCCAAACGTAATGTCAGGAAGTCCAGTTAGTGCTCGGCCATGTGAGCTGCCAGTTACCGCCTCCTGCGTAACCAAAGCGCGTTAAGGCTTACGTCTTAGTACGTCCCCCTTTGCGGGGCGTAGGCCCACGGTGGCCCATCTTGACCTATGGTGCCGTCATCATAGGTGACATCACTTGACCTAGGGTGGCTGCAAAGTGGGATACCTTCTGCGAACGATAGTATCTCTACCGAAAAAACTCTGAGTCACAATAACCTCATACAGATTTCTCATGCTAAACTCTTATAATTCTCATATAATTTCATACAAATATCATTCAACGTATGAGAAATATATGAGATTGTATGAGATTTGTATGAGGTTAGTATGAGTTTTATGAGAAACCTTTATGAGGTTATTGTGACCCGTACGGTTTTTTTGGTAGGTACGAGCCATTAAAGACCTTCGCCTTAATAATTGGCAGGAGCATAATCGAGCACAGAAAAAAAATTTAGTACATGCACAATATTAAGTTTATTGCACTGGATTGACTTCTCCGCTCAAGTTCTGGGCTGACTGACGCATACTGTTGTGTCATTCGCTGTTTTTTGTCCCCGCTGATGAAGTTTTGTTCCTGAGAGCCAAGCTCTCTCTAAAAGGCAATACAAAGGCATTTTTACCCGCATGGTAATTTGCATGCACACAGATGTCCAGACGATGAATAGATGAAACCAGCCAAATAATAATACAATAAAGTCTCATTCTTCTAAAATCATTTAAAATCTTTTTGCTTGTTTGGACTTCATGTCATCATTATGTTCAATATGTGAAGGTAAAATCGGGCACGTGTTAGGAACAAGATTAGTTCAAATGTGCTTATCCAGCCATGCCTCTTTGAAGTATGATCGGCGCCAGACGTTGCAATAGAAACTGTGATGTCAGCTGCGCTGTTGCTAGTTGCCATAGAAGTTGGAGGCTAGTCGTTTCCATGTAAACTGTGCCGCCGATATCCTCGCCTGGTGCCATAGCAGCGGGGATGACGCCTGTTTCTCAACCAACAAAGAGGCGAGTGGAAAATCGCCAATACTGACAAATACCTCTGTTGAAGGTGCCCCTCCTCTGCTGCTTATGTGTGCCACCTAGCCATCATACAAGATCGCTACTGAATCTTCATATCGCGCAAGAATTTTCCTCACTTGAGTCATAATTATGGCATAATGGCATATCCCAAGAAAAAAAACCATCATTTTACCGACGATGGCTATTGTTGGAAAACGGCGACATTAATAAAAGGCCGATATGGGCTTTCTCGCGGAAATCTTGCACATTTTAAAGTGCTGGACAAACGTTACGGCCAATATTGACCCAACATACAGCCTGTTCGGAACTAGCAATATTGGTTCATTGTTGGCTTTTCCATTGAAACCCATGTAGGGCAACCTTCCTAATCGTTTGTACTTTCCAAGGTTGCCAAAGAAGTGGCTTTCGCTACACAGTCCTATCACTGGCGTTTCCATTCATGACCGAAAGTAAACATATGCATTCGATAGACATTGTCGAGCCATGCAGCATCCCATCATGCATGGTTACGCGCCTTGATTTTCCTTTTCGAGGCTGTAAGGAGCGATGCATTAATTTCTTGTGGCAAACGAATCGATAGATTTCTTTACTTTTAAAGAAGTAGAATGTATTTATTAAAATAGACAGCAAAAAGAGGCGGAAGAAAAATATTTTTTTCACTCTTAGATCTCCGCCTTTAGTGCCTGCTGGCGAAATACCCAGAGAAATGAAGCGTTCAACTATGGCTATTCCATGTAGAGGAAATAGCCTTGCAATATCTCGGTGTATATTTGTTCAAATAACGTGCTCATCTTGTATCACCTATTAAGCTGTCTTCGTTTAAAAGTAGCCTAATAGCAATACGCGACCCTTCCCTATTGAAAAACCTATTTGCGGTTTTAATAGGTCCTATATGAAATAATATGGGAGTATGCAGGAGCCGAAATGGGGCATAAAGGACCAATAAAGACGTATTCAGGACTAGTAGGAGGACGCGCAGGATATGTATAGAGGTCCTGTTACTCCTTTTCAGACTCCTTTAACTCCTGTATATCACATGTAAGACATATATTAGGAGTTATCGGAGTTGTGAATAGGTCCTGTGTACCATGATACAGGAGTTGGTTGGGCTCCTTAATCAGGATTTGTTTATGCAAGTTTGAAAAGGCAAAGTTTGATATACGCATGCGGTGTCCCCGCTAAATTGAATCAAGAATTAAAAACAAGAAAGCCTTTTCAAATTTGAATGAAATGAACATGAAAGTTTATTTTGCATTTCGATTTCTACATGCGCTGCTGTGAGCGGATGCGGTAATTACAATCAACAATCGCTGCACGTCTTCCGACCTTATGGTGCACGTTCATATCTGTAACTGATGACGAGTAGCCAATACGGAAGTGCAAGGAATAAATTCGCCTTTCCACATGACCGTAAGTATGCACGATGTTACATTTGAGGTCGCGTGCGCCTGGGTTAGCGTACCGCTGCCACCTGTTATTACATGCGGGTCGCGCTTGCGCGCCCCTCGGTAGCGTTTGCCTGGCGGCTCCGTGGACGGCGGACGGCATCAAAGGTGCCAGCAAAGACGAGGCGTCTTCTAACGAAACAACCTTTACTAAAACATCATGAAGGAACGGGCAGAGAAGCTGACCCGGAGAGAATATAGACGCGTTCACACAGCTGGTGTCTAGCGTCGTCTCAACGGCGCGTCAAAGTAGTCCAGCGGAGTCGGCCGCTGCTTTTTATAGGTTTTCCCGTCCACAGGGAAAGGGTAAACCCTCACAGGAAATGGAGCGCCCAACGCGTCTGGGCAAGATGGGATGACTCAATCGCAAATGGTCCGAATGCATCTCCTCCACCTCCTGCAGACGGGCGAGGGCGACGCTCTCTCTCTCGAGCTCCAGGCTTGGCCGGCGTTTGCACACACACGCACGCACACACATTTGGCGCGTGGCAGGATCACGTTGAGGCTTGTCGGCGGGAGGAAGCGTTGCACGGCCGATGAACGGCGTCGAAATGGCCGATCCGCTCGCGGTTCTGCCTGTTGCTATGCGGTGGCCGCGTCAGCTGTCCCACTTCTCGGTGGAGAAACGTAACAGACTGCCCCGCCGGGGAAGGGAGATCTCGAATGGCAGGGGACTGCATCCGCTGTCCGGAGGGATCGGGATGTTGCTGCTAGCCGGGGTCATCCGACTCTGTTTCTCTTGAGCCAGTCAGCCTGAAGATTTCCTTGGCAAGTCCGGGTTTCCAAGGCACTCTGCAACTTGTCTTCAGGAGAGATTTCTAACAACCCACAACGTCACAACCACGCTAAAAACTCAACCGTTCAGCCAGCAAGCACGGCACAAACTTCACTAAGTTTTGTCAGACTATTTCCCTCTTATGCCCCCATCTACATTAAAGGGCAGCTTAGCAGCACTTGGAACGCGTCCACAAATTTGAAAATCGCATTTTCAAAACAGCACTTCAAACAAAGATAATACAATAAAATATGTTTAAAATCCTAGGCCAGGAAGAAAAACACCAACTAGTGAATAAAGGCTTCTTTTCACGTTATAGGCTTCGACTTTAGCCATCGGCATTACTGTTGAGATCACCTTTTTCACTAAAGCTTCGGCTGTCCGTTTCCCGGAACAACCGTACCTTCCTGTTCCTGTACCAAGAAACAGACGAGCACGAGTCACTCGCTTTTCTAAACAACCTATCCCTCTCTTTACGCTTGGCGCACCAGTCACGCATTTTCTCGGCATGGGCGCATTTGTGCCTTCGGGATAGTCGCTTTCTTTTTCGCGATAGCCTCAACTTGCTCCATTCTTTCTCGCGCCTGCCCGGCAGCACTGGAACACAGGCGTTTTACTTTCTTTTCGCAATCGTTTGAGTGTCCTCTCCTTACGATGGCAGCATTCTTTATCGCGCCTGCCCTTTCGCGTTTTTCGTCGGCAGCACGGGAATACTAGCCTTCCGCTTTCTTTCTGCAATCGTTTACTCTCCTTACGATGGCAGCATTCTTTCTCGCGCCTGCCTTTCCGCGTTTTTCGGTGGCAGCACTTGAATACTCTAGTCCTACTTTCTTTCGGCGCGAGCTCTGGCAAGCTAGCGGTTACCGGAGCTAGTAGGACACCGGTGTCGTCTGAGTGGTCAAAGCAGTCAAAGTGCGGCGCCGCGTCTGCATCGCGGCCAGCAGCGCATGACTCACTTTCCGTCAAGTCCGAACGACAACTGCTCACGCCAGCCCTCAAGCTAGGCATTTCCTCTGGCGGCGCCGCGGCTGCATCGCATGACTCACTTTCAATCAAATCCGAACAACCGCTTATGCCAGCCCTCAAGCTAGGCATTTCCTCTGGCTCGCCACTCACGTTACACGGGTCCTCCGATGAGCCGCATCGCTCAGCGTTAACCGGCGCACGATCAAGCTCCTTCGACAGCTGGGGCGCTTCGGATTGCGTGAGGGTCATGTGTGCCACGTCCGCGTTTGCACTGGGGTTGCTTTCGCGAATACAACCTAGCGTGGTTTTGGAGCACGAATTATTCTGACTCTGCTCTAGTCGTTCGCTGTCGCCTTCGCAAGTCTCGCTCTCTACAGCGGACGCGCACTCCTCGTCGGTCTGCCCTGGCTGATCACAACTCGCGGGCTGCGCAGTTTCGCTGATCGGCACTTCGTTTTTCTGCGTGCCCTGCTCTACGACACAGCTGATTTCGGAAACTGAAAGTTTCTCCTTTTCTAGCTCATTTCCATCTCCGTCGCGCTCTACACAAGCTTCTGCTTTCGACTCGAGAGACGGTTCAGTTACTACCAGTTCTCCACTCTCATTTGATGGAACTGTATCTCCTACAGCTACTTGGGTCGGCATGCAGTTCACCTCGCTTAACGGCGTCACTTCGGACTTCTCGCCGATTAAGCATGTGCTAACCGTCTCAGCTAGTGGCTCGACCAAGGTAACAGGATACTCTTCTGTTCGAGGCTCGGTCGGCTCGCTACTGCGGTCACATTGCTCGGCCGCTCCCCCAAGCTGTTTCTCACACTCCGGTGCAAGTTCGATTTGCTCCGGAACTTCCGCACTGTCTAGCCATTCGCTTACAGCGGCTTTCAACTGATAGGCCAAGTCAAAGTATGCCTCGTTACAATGTTTCTCGCTCTCATATCTCTTCAGAAGATCCTGAAGCGTTATCTGATATCGTATCAGCAATGACTCTTTTAGTTCATCGCAATTTTTCAAGCGGTCACCAACCAATCGCTTGATTTCTTCCGACGCTTCAGCGGAAAGAAGAGCTACCAACTTCTTCGCCCAACTATCTCGCTCGAAACGTTTACTTCTGCAGACATTCTCGAAGTCTGCCAAATACTTTGCCATATCCTCGGCGATGAAGAACGGGGGTAGACCATCTCGCGATATTGAACCGTTACACTGAATGGCATTGCAAGCTTTAATCCGTTCCACGCTCACTCTATGTGCTGATATCTCCAGCTGCATCAGTTTCCTTACGCGGGCGTCCTCTTTCTGGAAACGTTCCCTACGTTCACGCATCTCTTTCTCGTGACGTTCCCTGCGTTCACGCATCTCTTTCTCGTGACGTTCTCTACGTTCACGTTCCTCTTTCTCTTGACGTTCCTCTTTCTCGTGACGTTCACGTTCCTCTTTCTCGTGACGTTCACGTTCATCTCTCTCGTGACGTTTTCTACGTTCACGTTCCTCTTGACGTTCGTCAATGATCTCAAGGCATTCCAAAAGCTCGTCATCTTCAGCTTCCAACTCAAGAATAGCCTTTAACACTTCTGGTTTTCTGAGTTTGTCTGACAAATTCAGACCCAACTCCTCCGCAAGCTCCAGCAATTTCGGTTTGCGCAACGACTTCAAATCCAAACCCATGGCTGTTCCGAGTGCTGCCTTCTATACTGCCCACTATTGCCTTGCTGCAATTAACCCAGCAACAACGACAACACAATTACCAGCTCTGTTCTCTACTTAACAAAAGCCTGGCAAAACTCAGTAGAAGAAAGTCCCGCACTCACCAACCTCGCAGCCAAGAATTCAACGCAGTCGTTCCGCTGCAGGCAACCAGTCATCACACAGGTCTCGTTGCACTGCTCCCGACTTTCCGCTTAGCTGCTTGTTTCACGGGTCACGCCTCGGACATCTCCGCTCTTCCCACCAGATGTTGCACTTCGGTCAGGCCTGGCTCGTTTCACCGACCACGGTCACTGCTTGGTCGTCCTCGTCTCTCCGCTGTTCAACAGTTGTTGAACGACGGTATCGCCTGGCTCGTCCCTCCAACCACGGTTACGGCTTGGTCGTCGTCATCCCACCGCTGCCACCAATTGTTACATTTGGGGGTCGCGTGCGCCTGGGTTAGCGTACCGCTGCCACCTGTTATTACGTGCGGCTCGCGCTTGCGCGCCCCTCGGTAGCGTTTGCCTGGCGGCTCCGTGGACGGCGGACGGCATCAAAGGTGCCAGCAAAGACGAGACGTCTTCTAACGAAACAACCTTTACTAAAACATCATGAAGGAACGGGCAGAGAAGCTGACCCGGAGAGAATACAGACACGTTCACACAGCTGGTGTCTAGCGTCGTCTCAACGGCGCGCCAAAGTAGTCTCTAACTCAGCGGAGTCGGCCGCTGCTTTTTATAGGTTTTCCCGTCCACAGGGAAAGGGTAAACCCTCACAGGAAATGGAGCGCCCAACGTGTCTGGGCAAGATAGGATGACTCAATCGCAAGTGGCCCGAACGCATCTCCTCCACCTCCTGCAGACGGGCGAGGGCGACGCTCTCTCCCTCGAGCTCCAGGCTTGGCCGGCGTTTGCACACACACGCACGCACACACATTTGGCGCGTGGCAGGATCACGTTGAGACTTGTCGGAGGGAGGAAGCGTTGCGCGGCCGATGAACGGCGTCGAAATGGCCGATCCGCTCGCGGTTCTGCCTGTTGCTATGCGGTGGCCGCGTCAGCTGTCCCACTTCTCGGTGGAGAAATCTAACAACGAGCATAACTCAAAACACACGTCGTCGCCCACCGAACCATTCATTGATAGCTGCATATCAACAGCGATGCTTATTTAAGGGTTTGAATATTCAAAAGGAATGATGGGAAGTAAAATACTACCGCCGCTGCTCCGCTGGCAGCATGTGAAGTTAAAAGGTCATATATATGGCAAGCGGATCCGTACGAGATATCTCTGTAGTAGAAAGAAAAATGCGGTCTAACACGGCGAAAAAATAGCCAGTACGTAACATATTCTCATATTCTTAGGTGTACGTGCTAAACACTGATCCGTTTGAATGATAGAAAAGAAAAAGGTTCAGCGTGTTTACAGGGCAAATGCTGAGTGTTATAACAACACTCGTAGGCACGCACCAAACATGCGGCATAAAAGGGCGAAGTATCGCCACTAACATACACGTGGCACGATCCATACTAGAACGCTGTGACTCATTTGATGACCGAGTGGCGATGATACAACTAGACCTGGCAAAAGCCTTTGACCGCGTTTCTCACGATGTTTTGTTTGCCGTATTAGATTATGCAAATGTCGGCCGAATAATATTAGATGGCGTTAGAATGGCATACGAAAACTGTACCACAGGGATTGTTGTGAATGGAGAACTCACTGAAAGCCTCCAAGTGCGATCTTCTGTGAGGCAGGGTTGTCCACTGTCGCCATTGTTATTCGCAGCCTATCTTGAACCGCTTTGCTTGGCCATCCGGAATAATGAATGCATAACGGGCTTCACGCTACAATCAGTGCATGTCAAAATCCTGGCTTATGCCGATGACATCGCTGTCTTTTGTGCAAATAGAGAAAGTATTTGTGAGGTGACGAATGTAGTACAGAAATTTTGCAGCTGCACAGGTGCCCAGATAAACTGGGAAAAAAAGCTGCGGTTTCTGGCATGGTGGCTGGGAGGTCACACCCGAACACTATTCTCGGATGCGCTGGTCAACCACTCCAGCATTGTATCTAGGAGTGCCCCTTGATTTTTACCGGGACCCAGATCCATCCTGGTCTGACCAGGCATCGAGGGCCAAGGAAAAAAGTGATGCGTGGCAAGGAAGGCAGTTATCCATGTTCTCGCGTGCCATTATATGTAATCTGTTCCTTACTGCTAAAGTGTGGTACGTGATAATGTGCTCAGTGCTTCGAGGACAAACATACAAAAACTTCACCGTGTTTTTGCCGTTTTCATTTGGGCGTCGACCTGGGAAAGGACGAGCTGAACAAATTTGTTTCTCTCCGTACAAAAAGGAGGGCTTGGTCTGGCGCATTTATTTTTGCGACAAGTTGTCTCACGTTTCATGTACCTTCGTGACCAAAATGATGTCTTCCCCAGAACATTAATCCAAGTTCGGCTTGGTCGACTCCTTCCTAATTTTCTTGTCAGTTCGTGTCTCAATGTAGGTGGTACAGTAAGAGGGTACTTGCGAGAAGTGATGCTCGCGTACAGATTGCTGCATGTGCCCTTTTCCATGGAGTATTTGTGCAATGTTAAGCGGAAAAAAATTGTATGCGGACCTAGAGGACACAATGCTTCCTGTACCGATATACCGTTTGTCGCACTGTCCAGGCCCAGGAGAGGATGTACTCAAGAGAGTTAAGAAGATGCCAATATCACCACCAGTCAAATCATTTTTCTTTAAACTCCACACTAGCACATTATCAGTCAAAACATGGATGCACGCTAAAGGCCTGTTTGTCCCTTGGTCAAAAAACTGTTTCTTGTGTAACAGACCTGAGACGATAGAACACGTCTTTCTGGACTGTTGGGATGACTTTTTTTTCTGGGATGTGCTTCAGAGAACTTTAAAAAAAGAGCTACCTCTAGATGCATATGGCATACGATTTTTACCTTTTCCTAATACAGAGGAGTTTCCCTTTGATACAATAATGCTCCTGGGCCTCCACAGCTTGTGGAAAACCAGAATGCAGTTTAACAATGCAGATATACAAGTCAATCCTGTACGAGAACATTTCATACACAGTGTTGTGCGGTTCAGGGAAGTGCATATGACACTCCCCGAGCAGCCACAATGGATTCATGTGCTTGACAGTTTGGTAAAACTGAAAACGTTTTAACCCGCCGTGTCACGCGAAAGTGAGCTGGCATGTTTTATTGTTAATCGTTTTGTTTTGAATGTCCAAGTCGGCAATAAAGAAAAAAAAGTGTTTAAAGGGCAATCGTCGAAGGACGACCGCACTTAAAAAGATGCAATGTGCGAAACAGAAAATCGCAATAGAAAATGACGAATATAAGCATACAAACCGTCTGTCGCAGCGGCGCAGTTTTTTTTCTTTATTGCAGAAAAAAAAAAAGTCGCAGTGGCGTAGTGGTTAGCGTGCTGGGCTGGTATGCGGTGTAATCCGTGAGATCATGGTTCGATTCCTGGTGCGGCAAAGTTTTTTTTTTATTTTTTTATTTACATGCATTTTTTTTACCTGAACGTCTTTTTAGCCTGCATCCTCATTTTCCCCACAACGAGGGGCGCTGACCACATTCTACAACGCACATAGCCTGCGACTCCTATTACTCCTTTTACTCCTACCACTCCCTCAACTCCCACAACTCCCGTGTCCAATAACCCGATATGAATAGGTCTATATATAGGTTTTTTCAATAGGGTTGCTTAATTATGAGATAAACAGAGGAAGAGTTCTTGAGATCTGGCTCGATTGCCCGGGTTGTTGGGGCTATGCTGCTATGCCAAACAGGTATTCATGCTCAGATGACAACAGCGCCTGGGTGAAGAGGGTGGACAAGCTCAGTGAACCGCTCATTCCTGCTGTCCTCTCGATGTAACGAACCCGACAAATATTCGTGGGTGAAAGCATGGGAATCGAAAAGCGCCATTCCTGCTTTTCTTGCATGGCCCTGTAAAAGAACAAAATTAAAACGCAGTCCTTAGCACACAATGTAGAAATCAGGTTGATTGTTCAAATAGGCAAACAAAGAAAGCAAAAAGGGGGCAGCATTCGTATCATTAAGCACTATCGATCAGAATACTACCGCCGTAGCAGTATTTCATTGCTACGAGGTTAGGCGCCAGCAGCTGTGTGTAAAACATTTTAGACACCATCGTCTTAAAAGGCTACACTGTAAAAAATGTGCAATTTAAATTTTAAAAAAGCATTAAGTTCTGCTTTGATGTTTCCTACGAGTATACAACTTTAGAAAGGTATTATTGTAACAATAAAGACTAGAAGTATTCGGCCGCTCTATGCTCAACAGGCCTTCAATAAAGCGTCAGTCTGTTCCTTGGTATCTGCATGTTGTGGGCAACTATTGCGGCGCCACCTACCGCGGTGATCCAGAGTTTACGAGGAGCAGAAAAGGTCAGTTGGAGTACTTTTCTTAGTTGAGATTTTTTTATGAAAAATTTGGCCGTTTTTAGTGTTTCCACTTGGAATTATTCACACGGCCGAGGAATAGCTCCCCGTTACGAATTTGTCATACAAATACTCTTATTGGTCGCACACTCGACATAAGTAACCAAGAGTGTCGTCCATAAAGTTTTGCTTGAACCACGTAGTAGCAGATACAAATTGGGGTAGCCGCATAGCACAGTTCTTGACCCTTTCCTTTGCGACCTCAAATGTTTATTAGCTGGCTTGAGTGACGACATGTGGAGCATGCTTCGCGCCGCTTAGTTCATAGGTCCATTGCCAGATTGCTGCAAGGACCACTTATTGTTGTTCTGGAGGTTGCCAGTGTCTGTTGGCTTGATTTCTGTCTTTTTTCTGCTCCACCAATTCCTCTTCTCGACAAGCTATATTCCCTGGGTGGTCTGGTTCTACGATCAGTTTGCGGCCACGTAATGATAGCAGCACTGCGAGCTATGAAAATGCCACGTCACTAGCTTCTGATCCATGACTGGTAGGTGAAGGCTCGGAGATCTCTTTATACACAGTGATCATGCAATTTCACGCAGACAAAAATTATGCTATTTGATATCAGTTCAGTTCAGTCGTTCAGTCGTGTCCACTCTTCGTGACCCTATGGACTATGTCACGCTATTTGATATAGATGACCTCGTTTTAGGTCACTGATAAAAAGTCATTGTTCAAGGCCAGTGGTCAACAAAGATATTTCTTTGCTTTAACTTTAAAGGTTATTGGCTTTTGATATAGGCTTTGACATTGATATTGGCTTTTCTTTAATGGCAAAACGCGATATCCTTATTGATTCCTTTTCTTGGGCCCTTGTAGTTTTACATGTACTCCATTCACCTAGCTATCAACCGCTTAATTTGTGACCCCTAATATTTCGCACATTTTATTTGTATACGCTCCTAGTTATGACATTATTCAGCTGTCAACCGTCGTTGACCATAAGTCATAGATATAAGGCCCCGCTTTATTCAAGCGGTTCGAATGCGCCGCCATGACGCAGGAATAGGGCGCCTTAGTCGGAATCTTAGAGGCGTGGAAAGTTGAGTTCTATCCCGTCTTCTATCCCGCCCTCCAGCTCAAATGAACGAACTGAGTTGGCAGCTCCGCAAAATTTGTGACAACATGCAGTGTCACTTTTATGAACAAATATTACCTGTACAACACCGCCTTTGCCGCTATCTGGTAGTCAACGACCTGCTACCCCACGTTCTGCCCAGTTTCCGAAGCTGCTATGCAACAGACTATGTACTCCTGAAACCCAAACATTAGGTCGTTGACTCAACCTGCAAACAGTACATACGCCACAGACTGCCATCTATATTAAACAAGCATTTGACCCTGCCAGGCACTCGAAAATCAGGAAAAACCTACATAGCATGCTCTGCAAGATACATATGTGTAACCAGTTCAAGGAAGGCTCGCAAAATAGCCAAGTCCATATCAGAGTGGGCGATAAGAGATCCAATCCTGTCCACATGGGCACGACGGGCACACCACAATGGGCGGTCCTCTCTCAGCTTCTTTTTACCATGGCCCTATTGCATCTACAGGACCGATTCAATGGCAGAGATGACATACTAGATGTCTTGCATGGAGAGGACATCACAATTTAGCAACAAGAGGGAACTGATGAAGATCGAAGGTGCAGTCCTGGAAGCTGCCATACGGCGTACAGTTGCGTCGCTGAAAACATCCTCACCTGTTTTTTGATCAACCCTAACTACCTGTAATGAGCCTCCACGGCAGAATGTACCAATTCAAAGTAAGATTCACAATACACCCATTCTCGAAACAGACACAATTCGTATCATAGGCTTGCATACCAACAACAAAGGGATCAATGCGATAGATATAAATAAGCGCCGGACAACTTGTGAATAAGTCAGCGTAATGATTTCAGATATTATGCCGAAGAAGAATGGTATTAAAAAGAACAGCACGCTCCGACTAATTCGATATTTTATCGGCAGCCGTATAACTGACGCAACCGTGTGTTTCAAGCTGCGCAAGAGTGATTTCACGCATCTCAACACCGTAATTCACATGGTCTACAAGGAGGCGATGGGGCTAACTCTTATTGCGTCTACCAACGGGTAGTCTTGCGTCCACAACATCATTGAAGAACTGATGTAGATTTGCCTTCTAATGTAAGCTTCATGCCTCTTATTTATCTCCACTGGACGGCAGGTACTACAAAACCTCATCATCTTCCTTTTCCAGCACAACGCAACAGACAATACATGCACCGGAATAGAGAGGGAAACTTTACACCTTGTCCCTACTACGCAAAATGCTCCCTGAATACAATGAAGCGCAACCTAAAGCACGAGGCAAAATCGGGAATATAGTGGAATACCTGACACCCTGAACCTAATACGCAAAGTGCTCCGCGAATAACAACAGATGAAACCCAAGGCACGAGCCAGAACTATAGTTAAGAGCTACTGCACCGACAAAGGAGCCTTCTTTGTGTATGCTGCGGGTCCCTCTCGTCGTATTTGAAGGGTGCACGCTTCACGGCATCCCTTTACCTCAACTGCCGAGGGGAAACCAGTCCCCGATCGGTCCCCGCTCGCAACTCATAAAACGATGAGGGCTGGCGTGTCGCGCCTATCACACAAAGGACTGGCCCGTCGTGAGCCTTGCCGTGCGCTCCCACGTCGGCAGAGAAATCGTACACATGGGTGCTAATTCAGCCCACGTTGGGCGCCATTTTGTGCGCCATTCCTCTACCCGAGGTAGACGCAAGACACAGACACACATAGCCCGTGGAAAAAACATCTTTTATCTAACAGAAGGGGTCCGTCCATGACGATGCGAGAGGTCAGGGTGTCGTCGTCGGGAGCAGCCATGCAGCGGGAATCAAGACAAATCCAAGCGCGAAGAGTGTAGAGTGGAAGGCAAGAATGCGCGAGATGCCAGCGCGCCCCGATTTATGGGGTGAGAGCGGGGGCCTATCGGGGACCGGTTTCCCCTCGGCAGTTGAGGGAAGGTAATGCTGGGAAGCGCGCGTCCATCAAAATACGACGCGGCGCGCGGTACGTGGAGCAGGGCCCCACAAATTACAGGTACTACCTTCGCAAACGTCAGCCTATACATATGTTACATGTATTTGGGCATCCATTGTGGATCGTCCCAAGTTAGTGCGAGGCTTCAAAAGCTTTCAGCTTTATTGAGGCCACAACTTCTTTCGCTAGGCCTAAACACTTCGACAGAGAATAATTCCCTCGTGGCATTCACTCATAAGACAATGTCACGTACGTAATCCCAGATGCATCAAAGGCAAATGCCCTTCTTTTGAGAGAAACCATCATCGATTCCCCGGAGCTGTCACATATAAACAGCTTTTGTGGAGTCTTCATCTTAGAGATATGAGAAACAAACTTGTAGCGATTGTCCAAGTTTTCTTCTTCCTCGGGACAAAGTCGTGGGACGCACCAGTGCACTCGATGCTTCAATTGTGCCATTCACTATTTCCAGGCTACATGCGATACACCTTTAACTTATTAAATACCATCAAAAAATCGAAACTCAAGAACCTTCAAAGTCTGCAAGCTCAAGCTCTTCATATATGTTTCGGACTCTTTAAGTGTTCCTCAATGGCAGCGAAAGTTCTTCTCAACCGCAAACGTCCTGTTCCTTCACATATAGCTGTTGACACAATGAGAACACATATTCGGCATCTAACAAGTGTTCTCAGTTATTATCAGCAATCCGTCTAGTAATTAGGCCGGGGACGCCATTCGCCAAAGTTATAGAAGCAAGTCCCACTTATATTTCCTTGCATTTCACCCCTGCCGTAAGAATATGCTCCCCCATAAGGAGTCCAATATGATTAAATTATCTTCAGTTTGAAAGGTCTGGCGGGTGGAGTGTCTTTTTTCGCGTTCCTGACGCCCAGTGGCGCTCGCCACACTGTTTGTCAGCCCGTCTTATCGCCAACGACACCACATATTCGACGTGTCGAGTGTCGTGCTACAGCCGTGTGGATAATTGAGCGGAGTCGTGCAGCAAATAGTTCCGCTTTATTATGCCATATCGGTGAGCAAGGAACATGCCGCGTTGCTTTGTGGCCAGGTGTAAAAGCGGCTTTGATTCGCAAGTGCCTTCGCCCGAGAAACAGCATTTCTTCGGCAGCCCAGTGATGCTGCACGCTTTCTGGAATGATGGTAAAACGGCGCGTACTACGAAGGTCAAAGAAGGAACACACAGACGAGAAGAGCGCTGTGTGTTACTCCTTTGTCCTTCGTATTACGTGCTGTTTTACCATCATGAACCACCAACTCGCCCAACAAGCAACACTTTCTAGAATGGCTGCGCGTCATTCCCTTACAGGACAGGCAGCTTTCAAGCGCCCGCGTTGTGTGCGACCTTCACTACCAAAGTGAGGACTTGGTATAAAAAATCGTGTACAGTAATAATGGAGGCACTGTCGTCATTCCATGCGACAAATGGGCCTTAACAGATAACGCCGTGCCACGTTTGCTTCCTAACGGCCAAAAATACCTACAAAAAACTATGCAGAAACGCAAACAGCCTGCCGTGCTTTCAGTTCCTCTGGTGAAGCGACGCAAAAGAAGTTGAAGGCAACCTAGGAGGGACACCGGTGAACCTTAACGACGATGATTGCAGTCCCCCTCCTGAAGAGATAACCTCGTGTTTGTACAACAAAGCCCTAACATAGAAAAGGCATGACAAAAGATTGAAGCTTTTGTTCGTCCTGTACAAGTTGAAATTCGAAGATCCTATTCGAAAACTACAATTGGCCGTTGTAGTGACAACCGCCCTAATTTTTCAGTCAGTGCTTATGGTAATCTTGTGACGTCGACAGCGTACAGCGATAACGAAATAAAGGGTATGCATTCCCTTGAAGAGGTGAAGTGCTTTCTTCGTTACGTGGACAAGGTAAAATTGTGCACTGGCTGCCCTGCCAAATTGTACCCAATATATTGTCGTCTTCAGTGGCTCCTAAGGATGGTGAAACCTGGCGACGAACAACGAGCACAACTTTGATTTTGAATGCTACCTGCTCTGAATACAAGACGTTTGGGAAGCTTTTTTCAACGCGCGAGGAAACGAGAGACGAAACCGAGGCCGAAGAGCAAAAAAGTTTAATCACTAAGGTGGAAAGCAATTCGTGCACTCTGAAATAAGAAAAGGTGAAGGAAGAGGTTTTTATGATGAAAAAAGAACTCCGTTTACTCCGTGATGCAAAAATTGACGAGGATGTTCACATACTGCACAAAAGCAGCAGCTGGTATTTCAGACAGCCTTTATGGTCGCGAAATGGTCAAAGCTTGGGAGGAGCTATGACCAGGAGTGGCTGATGACATGCCCACTGCTGCAAATCTCAAGTTGAAGGACCTTCAGTTTGATATCCGGCAAGTAAGTGTTGCCACTTCCACGAAATATCTATTGCGCCAAATAATCAGTTCGATCTCATGCAAATCTGGTACAGTGAAGTGCCCTTCCTGCGTTGAGGACATCAGCTCTCCAGTGTCAGTTGTTGGCAATGACTCGTACCTGACGGTGCATAGTGGCTTCAAGCAAAGGAGCTTGTTGCATCTCACCAAGATGCTAGATTTTCTAACGATATGAACAGAGCGGTTTCAGTTTGTCTCAAACCAGGCGAGCATTTTTTGCGAACAGTTAGACTAGTTGGAGCTTGAAAATCTTGGTCGCCTTAGATGTGCTGAGCCTAAGGCCACATTTACATGACAGGAGCTGAATTTTCGAATTGTCGCCGCTATGCATTTCTATACAAGAAACGTGAATCACCGGCTTAGAACATTGGAAGAGTGGCCATTGCTAATAAAATACTCGTCTTCTGTATATATTTCTTTTATGTTTCTGGCCCAGTATGGCTTCGCTCATCTTCTTTATGTGCACTGAAAAAAAGTTTTTCAAAGCATACACGCCAAACCCTGCTCTCGTTTGTGCTGTGTTCTGTCATAGCCTCCTTTATACTCTGTGCTGTCAACGCGCCGCGCTAACAATAGAGCGGCGCCGTCGAGTAAAGTTGCGCGGTTCCCTCGCTGAGGGCGCCGCTGACGTAGGGGTCGAGGCGCACGGGTCGCACGGGTACGAATGTCGGCGCGGGGCGGGAGCGCTGTTATTCGTTAGCGGGATAGCTGTTCCTAAGCATGAGTCGTGCATATTCAGCATATTTACTTGTAAGGCCGATATCCACTAAGCATAACAAGTGATCATGATACTTGATAGGCAATAACACCAACGCTATATGACAATTTATGTCAGGCAGTTTCAAGAAATTGCGCATGGCTCGAAAAACTGCATGACTGCTCCGCTAGCACCAATGATAATAGAAAAATTACAATGCTACTCTACGCTGCAATAAAACAAAATTTAAGAAGAAAGGCACCAGCATTTATTTACACATTTCACAACACCAATTGTGCTACAAGAGTGCCATGTAGAAGGGGTGTGATGAATAGCTGCCACAAGTAGGGAAAAAAGTTCACGGTGACTGCTGTCACTGATAGCACTTCAGAAGCCAGCTTGATTTACAGATGATTGGAACAACTGCGTCGCAGTATGCCCCCATTGAGATCTGTAAGGAGAACAATTTTGGTATCAGCTGTTACTTTCAATGATACAGCGCGTCGAACAAACGTTTTTTTTTCTTTAACTAGAAAAACAAGGAAAGACTAATATACGCGTTGCATCTTTCTGTTTCGATCACTCCAAAATAATTGTCACAATAGGCAAAGCTCGTGTTTTAATTTTTTTCACAGAATTGCGCAGTTAACGAAACAAAAAATACTGCGCTGGAGCACATGTAACATACCACACAGACGACCTAACCAGGGAGGAAGTTCGCATCGCAGTCCAGAAAATACACGTGCACATTAAATATAATTATTACCTTACTGACGCGTAATAAACACACTTCTGGTACTGTCATTATTTCTCGCAGGCCTCAATGCGGTTGAGTGCGAGAAGGGAAGCTAATATAGGCTTTGCAAGATTTGGTTTAACTCACTTTAAAGTAGTCATCTCCACAATAGGTAAACCTTGCGTTTATCACAAATTTTCCTAATTAGCGTATACTGCAAAAAAAAAAAAGCTTCGCAGGAGCACACTAACACACTACGCAGACGAGCTAGGCAGGGAAGCAATTAGCATTGCAGTCCAGAAAGCACAAGTGTGCATCTAACATTACTATTGCAGTATTGACGCTTAATAAACACATTGGTGCTGTAGCTATTTTTTACAAGCCTCAAAGCAGCTGAATACTACGCAGCGATCGGCGGAAGGACAAAGCAAAGCTGGCACTTGCCAGTTGGTGCAATTCTGTATTCCTGCAGCACCCGAAGGCAGAGAAAAGTAGAAGCATGACCTTGCACACAGCAGAACAGTCCATGAAACAGCGAGACAGCGGCAGCGCGTGGCTATCCGGACCGCTTTGCAACACGGCGCACCCGGCACACTCACGGCGCAACCGGCACTCGCCTGGCGAAGGTGACCCTACGTCGCTGTCGCCATCTCTCGTCAGCCAGCGGCGTAACTTGTCAACGGAGGAGGAGCGGCGGCGACAGCCGCGGAGCGCGGATTTGACAGGCACAGAGTGTATAAAGGAGGCTATGGTTCTGTGCGTAGCTAATAAATGAGCGCTCAATTTCTTGACTCTTTTTAGAAAAGGAATGAACCATTGCCCTTTTTCAATTCTTGTTAATATTTTATGCTCAAGAAGAAAAATATTAGAAGTATTGCGCCAAGAAACATGTAGCTAAGGAGGAGCGTTAAGTGGACCTCGAACCAAGTAACTGATCGCAGTTTTTCGCGATCTTCGTACAACATGCAATTCATCTCGCCCTTACTGCTCATTATTGAGTCGTAACTCAATATATCCGCGGGTAAACGTGTGTTGAACAAAGCTCTCCATGACAAGGCAGCATGTGTGGTTTTTCTGCAAAAGATCAATAACTTTGCAAAACCTCTTTTATGGCTAACCTATATAAAAAACTGTAAAGGTTGTTATCACGATTACCGACATGTGAAATGAAGGCTAACATATCATTAGTTGTGGATCACAAAACTCATACAAAGGCTTAATTGCTCACGGTCTGTAACAGCTGCATAAGACATGAAACAGGGTACCTGGCGCTCTCTCAAAAACTTTCTAGTCCTTCATATTGTGTTCCTTGTTCACAAAATTTCTCGTCGAAGCCTTTAATGTGATTCGCTTTGGTCTCCACACGAAACCTAACATTAATAAGTGAATGAAGTGAAAAGAAATGGGGATATTCTTGATTACAATATATCTGGACGATCTTCATGTTTCAGGCTACTAAAAAGAGGGCGCCTGTGTAAACATGTCAAAGAAATAACGTAGGCAGACATAAGCCCTGATCTCGATTTTTCGAAGGCACTATAAAATCAACATCTTTGAAATATTTTCTTCTTAAAAGAACATGCTACTACAGTTTGGGCAAGCTTTAATAATTAAATTACCTCAATTTTTACGCCGCCATAACTGTTAGACGTATTTTTTGCGTCCTAGAACGGTAACTTTCGCAATAACCCAAGTTTCTTTACTGATTTAAAACCGTCACTATGTTCGTTTTCTGTTTTCCTCTGTAATGGACGTTCCTCTCACCTTCATTTCACCCGCTGCGGTCTAGTTATGCTTCAGCAGTCTATTGATCCTAATATGTTGTCCTTCTACGCTCTAATTTATTCACAGAATGTTGGATTGTAACTCCTGTGTAATAATGATGAACATTTTGCCGAGAATTTACGACGCTGACTGAGTTGAGAGCACCGGGTTCATGCTTAAAGGCTCAATTCATATCTGGGGTGTGCTTTCTTTTTGGGGAGAGGGGGACAATAAGCTGTGCGGAAGCGCGCCAGATTTGAGTATTTATGTCTTCGTGACCCTTTATGCCGCCAGGTACAGCGCAGAATTTACCAAGAATATGAGGTTCGAAAGAACAGGATTGATTGTATTATCAGGCATTCCGGTTATGTACCTCCATATTAACGTAATTTACATGGTACAGTGGACTACAACTGGAGTTTTGTTTTCTGTTATATTTGTTGCCTTCGTATATACGCATGTCTTATTATGCGGGCGGTTGGGGCAAAGTAAAAATACGGGTTGTTGCTGTCTTTGTTGGATATCTTCTCAATTTCACCTATTTCAAGGTGTACTACAGGATACAGAAGAAGACGGCCAATAAAGCTGCATGTTTACCGCTTTCACGTAAATGTCCTGCTTTTTATGCAAACCTGTTTGAGCAGATGTTTATCCACACATTCGATTCATTGAAGTGTTTAATATCTGTCCTCATTTTCTGTGAATGTATTGGTTAATTAGAGAATTTGAGACCACGTTTCAACCTTATCCGATAAACTATTTTTGGGAAGGAAAGGTTGTAAAAAGGTTTTTAAAGACGCCTATAAAATTTCTGCAACAATTAAAATTTAGGTGCTCTGCCTATCAAGAAAGGTCCAGCGTCAACGAACGCAGATTCTTGAAACGTGCTCGCAGGGAATTAGAGACCGTGGGGTCAGTGTGCATTAGGGAAACTACGGAGTGTTAATTGTATTTGAACCCCTGAAAAAAATGCCTCGGTAGAAGCCGGAAAGATTTTGTGAAGTTCTGGGCAATGGCTAATGAGGAAGACTGCGATATTTTATTGGATAGCTTTGTTTTTACTTTTATCTAAATGTATGTTAGAGATATTTTGCAACATCTCATTAGGTATCTATCATCTTTTTTTTTTTGCTTTTACAGTTCTCAAAGAGAGCATATGAGGTGTTCGTTAGCGGTAGAATTATAGTCGGTGTGCAACTGCCGCAGCGCACACGCGAGGAGCACAACGGACAGGATGGCAAAGGGTGCAATTCTTTTGGCGGTCGCCCTGAGTAAGTTCCGAATATTCTATTTTTTGTTTGTCGTCAGTAGATTTGTGATATGTGCATTTGTAAATATTCAACATACTTAGTGTCATTTTTGAAAATATTTGATAATATGCATTTTACGCGGGAAAGTCTAACGCTCTAAAATTTCATATTTAGGAAAAGCCTCTAGACAATTGGACGGCGCCATTGTCTATGTTGCAGTTGCTCAAAGAAGAGTTTGTAGGACCTTTTTCGATCAATAACAAAAAGAAAGAACACAAAAATGACGACGTACGAAATTTTTATATTATAAGAATTATTGAGGGAATAAAATTAAACCAAGTGAACATGCGTTTGCAAGCTGAGCAAAGGTAAATTCTCGCAAAGATTTACTTGCCGCATTGATGTCCCATATGCGACTGGGCGTAAGCGTACCGGTAAGGCTTTATGTTCAGCCAGCGCCTGTTTTTACTGGCCTTGCTGCTTTTTAAAGCCGTCCCTGTTTTTTAGACCGCAACAGCTCCATTTTAGGCGATCGCTTTACTGAATAAATATCTAGCATACATATTTTAAAAGTGGTGGACGATGTGCTTTACTGTCTCTAATATAACACTGACGTGTTGAATAGATATTTCTATATAAATTCTGAAATCAAAGGTTGTTCAATTTTTTTCTCACGTATAATAGACGATTTTAGTGGATGTCATGTTTTTAGGATAAAATGCAGATCGGTTTAACGGAGAGGAAATGACTCAGTTGTTCGAAGTGTTGGCGTCAGTAATATATGCCACTGGTGAATGCGGATTTCACATCTTAAGTATAGATCAAAATGCTTGAAAGCTTGAAAAGGCTTAACGCGATAACGCTATTGACACGTTCACCGAAAATCTGGCGTCCGCGGCCGTCCTAGAGGTGGAGTTGTGAGCGAGAAATCATGAGCGTGGCGCTGGCAGATGGTAGCTTTCAGCTAACATGGCCGAGTCCTAACCGGACACATGGCGGAGTCCTAACCGTTTCCTTTGCTATGGGTGGATGATATCAGAATTAGCCTGCTAGGACCGTTGCATTCACGTTACCCGTAGACCATTCAGGCACGTTCATAAGGCTGGGTTAGAGGAGCTTAATTGTCTAACATATTTTCTAGTCTTTTTACACTGTGATCAAGAGACACAACTCAAGGCCGTCCAGCAGGTCTCGACAGCTCTACAGAGGCAGCGACCGAGCGAAACCGATGAGAGGGGGGGCAGCACCCCCAATAAGGGGGCGGCGGCCCTCTCGAACCCGCGGAAGTAGCGAGGGACGTAACAAGACCTCAAGGAGCACAACGCACGAGACTGACGTAGTGGCCGCGTCACGGTAAAAGCTTGTCCTCCCTGCTTGGAGGGAGCCTAACCGATTCTGCAGGCATTTTAAATAAAAGTTGTTCTCTCTCTCTCTCTCTCTTTTACACTTTTCTTGTGTTGGTGCATGTCAGAATATAGTTTCTTCGATGCCAAAACATAGTCCTTAGGTGCAGCACAACTCTTTTTCGGTGGTTTGAAGCAAGTGATATACCTGCATGTCCATCACTGTCATACAGGTTTTCAATGAAGTAGGGGACTATGCACATGCCCGCCGAGTGGCCATTTTTTGCTTCACCTTGATCAACAAACATCTACACATTTGTTTTTATTTGTACATAATGAATTCGGTTAAATTTTAAATTATGATTTTCTGTCCGTCCCTTTCTCATATATTTTTGCACTGCAGCCTTTAGTGACTGAATATGTCAGCATCTGGCTCCAAAGAAAGATGCGGCATAATTTACTTGCCGCTACAATTCATGTAGCGTTAAAGCATTGCACACTAATGACGTCTCAATGAAAGCACCTTTTTCACTTCCAATTGTGGCAACGCTGCAATCACAGCGAATAAATTTATCGGGTGTAACCCGGCCATGCTTTGCTGACTTCTGTCACGAGAACTGAAAAAAAGTTGGGCTTGGGCAAAATATTAAACTAATAATAATAATAATTGGTTCACTAGAAGGGAAAGGCGCAGTATCTGTCACACTTGATCTGTGGACACCTGAACCGCGCCGTAAGGGAAGGGAAGAAGGTGGGAGAGAAAGTGGAAAGAGAAAGAGGGGAGTCGTAGTGGAGGGCGACGCAGTAATTTCGACCGCCTGGGGATCTTTAACGTGCGCTGACATCGCACAGCAGACGGACGCCACTTCATTTCGCCTCCATCGAAACGCAGCCGCCGTGGTCAGGTTCGAACCCAGGAACCCCGGCACAGTAGTCGGGCGTCGTACCACTGCACCACCCCGGCGCGGCGAAATATCAAACTAAAGAAATGTTTTGAGGAAACTGTGTGGAAACACGCACACGCAAATAAATAATACGGTGACATTTATTGGCAGTAACTGAGCGCATTACACACATTTTTGTGCACTTAGTTGAAGAGGCAGCAGCATTCATCATATATTTTACTCACTCTTTTTGCAGCAAGTTACACCGTTCTGGCAAAGCCTAAGTGGAGTCCCGATTTTGATGGTGACATAAACGGTGAGTCATATGTACATTAGAAAATATCTTCTTAACTGCAATAAACAATATCAATGTTCTCTATCAAAGCGTGCAGAAGACTATATCCATTTTCTCGACAACGATTTACTTCCCTAATTCTGCCAGATCCGTGATAACTGTGCCCTCTGTTAAAGTAGAAAACAAAAGTGTACAGTGTCCGTGTGCTGTGCGATGTCAGCGCACGTTAAAGATCCCCAGGTGGTCGAAATTACTCCGTAGCCCTCCACTACGGCCCCCCTTTCCCTCTATCCACTTTCACTCCCACCTTCATCCCTTCCCTTACGGCGCGGTTCAGGTGTCCACAGAGCAAGTGTGACAGATACTGCGCCTTTCCCTTCCTATGAACCAACCAAGCAACCAACCAACAGTGTTCTATCGCAAGTTGCACGAGACTCGAGTTCAACGAGAAAAACAATACCATATAGAGAGAGGTCCAACTAAAAACGGGGACAGCTTTAAGGATACTAAAATGCCTTGATAATCATCGTCACCATACTCAGCCTGCCTAAACCTACTGCAGGTGACTGGCCCGTCAAATAGCCCTTCAATAAACAATTTTGCACACAAACTGCACCAATGTACACCCGACATATTCTAATCTTATCTGCCCACATAACTTTCCGTGTTCCCCTTCTATGCTTGCCTTCCGATGGATTCAGTGAATCCCTTCTGCGAACAATCGGTTTTATTGCTTCGCATTATATGAAGTTCCAATGCTCATTTATTCTGCTTGATTTGGAATATAATGCCATTAAATTGTATTTTCTATAGTGCACAATAACACACTTGTTGATATACAACGCTTTAATACCACCAGAGAAAAAAAAACGAGGAGAAGTTTCATCACCGATCACTAAGGTGATTAGAGAAATTTGACTCAGAAAATGTCTTGGTTTTTTTATGGTGTTGAATTTCAAATTTTTACACTTTAATGTCTTACACTGAAAGCAGGTTGTCTTCGTTTATATGGAGAGAATCAACCTTCCAGCTATAGTGTAGTGTTACCCAGTATCCTTCAAAGTGAAAGCTACTTTAACGTTTACTTTAGATTAGGTTTTTGACAATGCTAACAACATTCACTATACATTATATTTAAAGGAAGCGCGTGCACATTTATAGGTACTTACCTTCAGCCTATGAATAGCGGCAACTGTCACCTTAATGAATTTGGAAAACATGCGTCTTAAAGCAGAATGGCTATCAGTGACATTATATGAAGCAAAAATTTAAAAGCATCAATAAAAATTTTCATTGCACACCTAGATAGAGTATTCTAGGATTTCAAATTGAATTCCTGTGTGCATCATCTGCAGCTGAATATACTGTTGGTTCCCTTTCTTGTTACCATACAGAATTTTAACCCTTATGCCATTATTAGAGCAGTAACAAATATTTCATTATGGGAAAAATTTACACACTTAAAATCGCGCGCTACGTTCAAATCCAGTGTACTCCAAGAAACAAAAAAGGAGTGTACAGGAAACAGCTTGAGTTCTCACACAGGGAAGTATGTAGCCAATAATACGTAATCGGGGCCATGGTGTAGTCTAGAAGCGCCTTGCGCGAACCATGACGGCCTGTTTTTTGTAATCATCATCATCATCATCATCAGCCTGATTATACCCACTGCAGGGCGAAGGCCTCTCCCATATTTCTCCACTTAACCCGGTTCTGTGCTAGCTGCATCCACTTGACCCCTGCGAACTTCTTAATCTCATCCGCCCACCTAACTTTCTGCCGCCCCCTGCTACGCTTTCCTTCCCTTGGAATCCAGTTTGTTACCCTCAGCGACCATCGGTTATCCTCTCTTCGCACTACATGTCCTGCCCATGTCCATTTCTTCTTCTTAATTTCCACTAGAATGTCGGTAACTTGAGTTTTTTTGTAATATTGGTATTTTAAATACAATACATGAGTACGGCAGTGCTCCAAGCCTTATCAAATTTCTGCTTCGCCCTCCAGAAAAGAAACGCTTCAATTCTGAACATTTATTACATTAAAAATATTGAAGTTCAAATCTCCTTGTCGATGGGGTAAATAAGCGGAGTGTCTTGCATTTTAAATGAACAGCCCAACGAAACTAACTCGTCTTTGCGAAAGACAGTGTGTATATTAGGCGTCGGCTTGGCTGACCGGAGCGGGGTTCACAATAAAAAATTCAGAGAGGCTTTGAGCCACATTTCAGGGGGATATAGTTGCTTGGTGGGCTAGTTGGTTCATGATACCATGTGTAGCAGCGTGGAGAGGGTTAAGACACTTTAAAATTCCAGCGTTCTTTTCTCTTTGTTTGCCGTCTTCCTTTGCCTACAATGTTCGTGCTGTTATGCAAAATTTCTGAGAGAGCTTCACGTACAAAATGAAAGCGGTTTAGCAGGGTATAAAATCCTGTTTTAATGGGTAATTGCAGAAATCGAGCAGTGGACACACAGAATCAAATCCGGGACCAAAAGGCCGCACCACATTGAATTGTTGGCACAACTTATATAAATATTATTCTAGCAAGTATCTGTCTACCTTAAATGGCTGACAGTTCAGAATGACCGAATTGATTATTGTATTTCTTTTTGTGGTTGCGTGCTAAGGATTCAAGCATTTGATCTTCCTATGGCCTGTGTATGCCAACAATAATTCTAAACACCTACTAGCTCAACCTGTCTCGAATTCAGCTATATATTCTTTATACTGTTTCTGAAATGCGCTGTTGAGGTATAGTAAGTCAATAAAGCATAAATTTTGTTGTAACTTTCAGCACTGAGTAAAGACCAAAAGCTCCTTTTGCAGTAATTGCTTCTACCAAAGCATCTTTGAATGCCCTTTCCTATTTCCTATAGTAGACGGTGGTTATTGGAGGTGGAAGTGGCTGGGTGCGGATTTGTGTTCAAAATAGAATGACGAAAATTGGGTTGATTGTATTTAACTTGAACAGGCAAGTGACTGATCTCGACACCGACGTTTACAGCGTTGCTCTACTGGTTTTTGTTTGCCAGTTTTGTGTTATTTCGCGTTTTATTATGAGGGCCATACGTGACGCCGGGCGACCCGTAGTCGTGCGCCACATGTTGTTGCATGTTGTTGTCTGCAGCAAACATCGTTGGCTTCACCTCGCGCTTTGCAGCAGACGTCATCATCAGCGACGTCGTGCATATGTCCCAGAGCGCTATGCAATCGCCGCAGTCGACCACAGCTACTGTAAAATTGCAACACACTCTTGGGCTGTGCAGTAAACATCGTCGTCGTCATTAGCTTCAAAGAGGTCGAGAGAGAATAAACATTAGTTCGCGGTATCGAGTGAGCGGGTTTTCTTAGTCCACACTTCCACTAGCTTGGAGTACCTCCCGGGCCCTGGTGAGATCCTGCGTTGCTAAGCATACGCGCTGCGACATAATAGTCCTCGGTTCAAAGTTAGAAACCTGTGGAAATTACGAGGAAACTCTGACACAATTATAAAGACACTCTCATCGGCAGACTAGCCAACAATGATCAAGGGCTTGGAGAAAAGAACGTAATGAGTGTGAGGCCGGTGCAAGGTTTTTTATTTAGCTGGGTAGTCAATGCCATAACGTACCTTAACCTCAACACGGCGAAAACGATATGATTCAGGCGCTAATATGAAGTTGTGTCAAACTAGCATTGGGTCTGCTTAAAGGCACATCCACTGAGAGACTCTTTTCCCTGGGCATGCACAACAGCTGGTCTCAAACGGTCGAGGCGGTGGGCTTGTACATATACGGAGGCGCAGCGGACTCATACAAGATCATCGTGGAGTGGCGCAGCCGTACGATCCCCATGGCGACCAACGAGGCAGGCCAACAGCCTGTAGCAGCCCCGTGACAGTCTATCTAATGCTGCGGTGCCGTTCGGCAGCGAAACTTTGCCGGTTTTAACGGCCAGAGAAACCAAGATGTTGAAGATTGGTTCGCGTCGTACGCGCGAGGGAGCCGTCACAACAACTGGGATGGTCGCATGAAAAGGACAATATTATCTTCTACCTGAGCGACATTGCTAACCTGTAATTTCGGAATTATGAGACCGAAATCAACTTGCGCCGCTTACAAAACAACGCTCGCTGACCATTTTGGTTGTTTCATAGTGCGGACACTATGCGCTGTATAAACCTTGCTGGTCCGAGCTCAGCATTAAAGAGAAACGTTCAATAGCTACGTTGAAGATGTTGATTTGACCAAGCGTGTCAATCTGTATCTGGATGACACGGCTAAAATCAAGAATATTATGAAGCGCATTGACGATAGCTCATTCCACATGCTTTTGTCAAAGAGTCCCAGTCTTCAAACTCTCAGAGTGTTGCCGAGTTGCGAACGCAACGCTTCTGCACTGGACGCCCTCCCGCGCTTGCCGCGTCAATCTCTGTCCTTGATGTGAGCAGTGACCTTTTGGCTCACGTCAAATATATTGACCGGGTGAGGCCACTGCAGCTTGGGCTTCTGTCTGGACCACGTCCGTCGTCTACAACCCAGTTATTTACTCCTGCAAACCGACACACCATCACGCAGGAGTTTTACGATGCCCTTTCTTCACTTGAGCAGCTGAAGCATGTGGTAATTCATGCCGACCCTCGTTCCACTGCCGCTCACAATTGTTGATATACCTTAATCTACGGACCCCTTGTTGCCATGCCGCCTCTCCCTGTGCTGGTGCAGATGCCTCCTCTGCATGCCGAAGTTACCGCCAGAACATCGCCGCTGAAGCCATTTTCATATGTGTCGACAGTGGCGCCACTGTCTGTCGCTCCGCGGCTCCGGTCAATGCCGCCTCCCTACATCCATCGCGCACAAAAGACAACCGGCTTTTCTGCAATGCCTGCGGCCTTCCAGGTCCTGCCACCCGCCTTTGTCGTTATGCTCTCCACCCTGTCTCTGCACGCAGTACGCTTGACTACTACTGTTATCCGTACGGCACGTCGCGCCCATCTTGCGCATTGTTTCGCTCCTCTTACTGAGTAATAGAGCAGCAGACCTGTTAAGGTGCCTTCATTGCAAATATATCTGCTCATCTGTCTTCCCACTGCTCAGAAGATAGCGAGGAGGCCAGGCTACCCATAAAAGAAACTGGACATTGATATTATTCATATGGAACGGAGCGGAGGTATGAACAAGGTATTTTTCATTATACTGCACTGTTTACCAAGCTGCGGCACACTGCAGGATACTAAGCTATAGTGCTTACAGAAATTCTGCATTTCAATGTGCTTTTTCAGTCATGGTGCTCTCTTTTACAGCCAAACATAAACGGAAGCACTAAATGTTCTTTACAGATGTAGACAGTCTTCGGTTGGCGCACAATTTCGCAGGTCTTTTTATAGCCAAGAAGAGTAATAGAGCTGTAATGATGTTTATAAAAACACTTAGCTACAGTGTTCACAGAAAGGCTCCATTTAAGTCGGGATTTACAGTAACGGTTGCTTTCTATTGCAGCCAAATGTAGACGATGGCATTACATAATGTGTACAGATCTTGGCAGAAGCTTATGGTATTCCGCATAATTTCACAGATCTGGACAGACGAAAAGAGAAACAAAGCTATAAATAAGTTCACAAAAATTCTGTCACAGTAATAGTTCCTAATGTGTGCGACATTACGTCATTTCAATCCAGATGTGAGAGCTCGGCAAGACTACGACGAATACAGCTCGGAAGACACCGAGGAGTCTTGTAACCCCGTGCACACAGCTAAGCCCAGGCTGCCACAAGGACAGAACGGGAATTATCAAGCCATCCCCGTGGAGCGCAGTGATGCACAAGGTATTTATCATTACGGTGTTCTGTTTACTGCTGCGGCACTCTGCACACTTAGCTACTGTGTTCACAGAAATGCTCCATTTCAGCCGGTATTTACAGTAACGGTGCTTTCTACTTAGGCCGAATGTAGACGATGGCACTAAATAATGTGTACAGATCTTGGCAGAATCTTATGGAATTCCGCATAATTTCGCAGGTCTGTACAGACGAAAAAAGAAACAAATCTATTAAAAGTTCATCAAAATTCTATCAAAGTAATAGTTCCTGATGTGTGCTACATTACGTCATTTCAATCCAAATCTGAGAGCTCGGCAATATAGCTCGGAAGATACCGAGAAGCCCAGTAACCCGGCGCACAGAGCTAAGCCCAGGCTGCCACAAGGACAGAACGGGAATTTTGAATCCATCCCCGTAGAACGCAGTGATGTACTAGGTATTTATCAGTGTTGTGTACTGTTTACTGCTGCGGCACACTGAACACTTAGCGACTGTGTTCACAGAAATACTCCATTTCAGTCGGGTTTTACAGTAACGGTGCTTTCTATTGCAGCCAAACGTAGACGAAGGCACTAAATATTGTTTACAGATCTAGGCAGAATCTTATGGTATTCCGCATCATTTCGCATGCCTGCACAGACGATCAGATAAACAAAGCTGTAAAAAAGTTCACACAAATTCTGTCATAGTAATAGTTCCTGATGTGTGCGACATTACGTCATTTCAATCCAGATCTGAGAGTTTGGCATGACTACGACGAATACAGCTCGGAAGACACCGAGGAGTCCAGTAACCCCGCGCACAAAGCTAAGCCCAGGCTGCCACAAGGACAGAACGGGAATTTTGAAGCCATCCCCGTGGAGCGCAGTGATGCACAAGGTTTTTATTATTATTGTGTACTGTTTACTGCTGCGGCACACTTAACACTTAGCTACCGTGTTCACAGAAATGCTCCATTTCTGTCGGGATTTACAGTAACGGTGCTTTCTATTGCAGCCAAATGTAGACGATGGCACTAAATATTGTTTACAGATCTAGGCAGAATCTTATGGTATTCCGCATAATTTCGCATGTCTGCACAGACGATCAGATAAACAAAGCTGTAAAAAAGTTCACAAAAATTCTGTCATAGTAATAGTTCCTGATGTGTGCGACATTACGTCATTTCAATCCAGATCTGAGAGCTCGGCAAGACTACGACGAATACAGATCGGAAGACACCGAGGAGTCCAGTAACACAGCGCACAAAGCTAAGCCCAGGCTGCCACAAGGACAGAACGGGAATTTTGAAGCCATCCCTGTGGAGCGCAGTGATGCACAAGGTATTTATTAATATTGTGAACTGTTTACTGCTGCGGCACACTGAACACTTAGCTACTGTGTTCACAGAAATACTCCATTTCAGTCGGGTTTTACAGTAACGGTGCTTTCTATTGCAGCCAAACGTAGACGAAGGCACTAAATATTGTTTACAGATCTAGGCAGAATCTTATGGTATTCCGCATAATTTCGCATGTCTGCACAGACGATCAGATAAACAAAGCTGTAATAAAGTTCACAAAAATTCTGTCATGGTAATAGTTCCTGATGTGTGCGACATTACGTCATTTCAATCCAGATCAGAGAGCTCGGCAAGACTACGACGAATACAGCTCGGAAGACACCGAGGAGTCCAGTAACCCCGCGCACAAAGCTAAGCCCAGGCTGCCACAAGGACAGAACGGGAATTTTGAAGCCATCCCCGTGGAGCGCAGTGATACACTAGGTATTTATTATTATTGTGTTCTGTTTACTGCTGCGGCACACTGAACACTTAGCTACCGTGTTCACAGAAATGCTCCATTTCTGTCGGGATTTACAGTAACGGTGCTTTCTATTGCAGCCAAATGTAGACGATGGCACTAAATATTGTTTACAGATCTAGGCAGAATCTTATGGTATTCCGCATAATTTCACATGTCTGCACAGACGATCAGATAAACAAAGCTGTAAAAAAGTTCACAAAAATTCTGTCATAGTAATAGTTCCTGATGTGTGCGACATTACGTCATTTCAATCCAGATCTGAGAGCTCGGCAAGACTACGACGAATACAGCTCGGAAGACACCGAGGAGTCCAGTAACCCCACGCACAAAGCTAAGCCCAGGCTGCCACAAGGACAGAACGGGAATTTTGAAGCCATCCCCGTGGAGCGCAGTGATGCACAAGGTATTTATTATTATAGTGTACTCTTTACTGCTGCGGCACACTGAACACTTAGCTACCGTGTTCACAGAAATGCTCCATTTCAGTCGGGATTTACAGTAACGGTGCTTTCTATTGCAGCCAAATGTAGACGATGGCACTAAATAATGTGTACAGATCTTGGCAGAATCTTATGGTATTCCGCATAATTTCATAGGTCTGCACAGAAGAAAAGAGAAAGAAAGCTGTAAACAAGTTCACAAAAATTCTGTCACAGTAATAGCTCCCGATTTGTGCGACATTACGTCATTTCAATCCAGATCTGAGAGCTCGGCAAGACTACGACGAATACAGCTCAGAAGACACCGAGGACCCCAGTAACCCGGCGCACAGAGCTAAGCCCAGGCTGCCACAAGGACAGAACGGGAATTTTGAAGCCATCCCCGTGGAGCGCAGTGTTGCACAAGGTATTTATCATTATTGTGTACTGTTTACTGCTGCGGCACACTGAACACTTAGCTACCGTGTTCACAGAAATGCTCCATTTTAGTCGGGATTTACAGTAACGGTGCTTTCTATTGCAGCCAAATGTAGACGATGGCACTAAATAATGTGTACAGATCTTGGCAGAATCTTATGGTATTCCGCATAATTTCATAGGTCTGCACAGAAGAAAAGAGAAAGAAAGCTGTAAACAAGTTCAGAAAAATTCTGTCACAGTAATAGCTCCCGATTTGTGCGACATTACGTCATTTCAATCCAGATCTGAGAGCTCGGCAAGACTACGACGAATACAGCTCAGAAGACACCGAGGACCCCAGTAACCCGGCGCACAGAGCTAAGCCCAGGCTGCCACAAGGACAGAACGGGAATTTTGAAGCCATCCCCGTGGAGCGCAGTGTTGCACAAGGTATTTATCATTATTGTGTACTGTTTACTGCTGCGGCACACTGAACACTTAGCTACCGTGTTCACAGAAATGCTCCATTTTAGTCGGGATTTACAGTAACGGTGCTTTCTATTGCAGCCAAATGTAGACGATGGCACTAAATAATGTGTACAGATCTTGGCAGAATCTTATGGTATTCCGCATAATTTCATAGGTCTGCACAGAAGAAAAGAGAAAGAAAGCTGTAAACAAGTTCACAAAAATTCTGTCACAGTAATAGCTCCCGATTTGTGCGACATTACGTCATTTCCATCCAGATCTGAGAGCTCGGCAAGACTACGACGAATACAGCTCAGAAGACACCGAGGACCCCAGTAACCCGGCGCACAGAGCTAAGCCCAGGCTGCCACAAGGACAGAACGGGAATTTTGAAGCCATCCCCGTGGAGCGCAGTGTTGCACAAGGTATTTATCATTATTGTGTACTGTTTACTGCTGCGGCACACTGAACACTTAGCTACCGTGTTCACAGAAATGCTCCATTTTAGTCGGGATTTACAGTAACGGTGCTTTCTATTGCAGCCAAATGTAGACGATGGCACTAAATAATGTGTACAGATCTTGGCAGAATCTTATGGTATTCCGCATAATTTCATAGGTCTGCACAGAAGAAAAGAGAAAGAAAGCTGTAAACAAGTTCAGAAAAATTCTGTCACAGTAATAGCTCCCGATTTGTGCGACATTACGTCATTTCAATCCAGATCTGAGAGCTCGGCAAGACTACGACGAATACAGCTCAGAAGACACCGAGGACCCCAGTAACCCGGCGCACAGAGCTAAGCCCAGGCTGCCACAAGGACAGAACGGGAATTTTGAAGCCATCCCCGTGGAGCGCAGTGTTGCACAAGGTATTTAGCATTATTGTGTACTGTTTACTTCTTCGGCACACATGAACACTTAGCTACCGTGTTCACAGAAATGCTCCATTTCAGTCGGGATTTACAGTAACGGTGCTTTCTATTGCAGCCAAATGTAGACGATGGCACTAAATAATGTGTACAGATCTTGGCAGAATCTTATGGTATTCCGCATAATTTCATAGGTCTGCACAGAAGAAAAGAGAAAGAAAGAGAAAGAAAGCTGTAAAAAAGTTCACAAAAATTCTGTCATAGTAATAGTTTCCGGTGTGTGCGACATTATGTCATTTCAATCCAGATCTGAGAGCTCGGCAAGACTACGACGAATACAGCTCGGAAGACACCGAGGATCCCAGTAACCCGGCGCACAGAGCTAAGCCCAGGCTGCCACAAGGACAGAACGGAAATTTTGAAGCCATCCCCGTGGAGCGCAGTGATGCACTAGGTATTTATCAGTATTGTGTACTATTTACTGCTGCGGCATACTGAACACTTAGCTACCGTGTTCACAGAAATGCTCCATTTCTGTCGGGATTTACAGTAACGGTGCTTTCTATTGTAGCCAAACGTAGCGATGGCACTAAATATTGTTTACAGATCTAGGCAGAATCTTATAGTATTCCGCATAATTTCGCAGGTCTGCACTGACGATCAGATAAACAAAGCTGTAAAAATATTTACAAAAATTCTGTCATAGTAATAGTTCCTGATGTGTGCGACATTACGTCATTTCAATTCAGATCTAAGAGCTCGGCAAGACTACGACGAATACAGCTCGGAAGTCACCGAAGAGTCCAGTAACCCAGCGCACAAAGCTAAGCCCAGGCTGCCACAAGGACAGAACGGGAATTTTGAAGCCATCCCCGTGGAACGCAGTGATGCATTAGGTATTTATCATATTGTGTACTGTTTACTGCTGCTGCACACTGAACACATAGTTACTGTGTTCACAGAAATGCTCCATTGCAGTCGGGATTTACAGTAACGGTGCTTTCTATTGCAGCCAAATGTAGACGATGGCAATACATAATGTGTACAGACCTTGGCAAAAGCTTACGGTATTCCGCATAATTTCGCAGGTCTGCACAGACGAAAAGAGGAAAAAAGCTGTAACCAAGTTCACAAAAATTCTGTCACAGTAATAGCTCCCGATGTGTGCGACATTATGTCATTTCAATCCAGATCTGAGAGCTCGGCAAGACTACGACGAATACAGCTCGGAAGACACCGAGGATCCCAGTAACCCGGCGCACAGAGCTAAGCCCAGGCTGCCACAAGGACAGAACGGGAATTTTGAAGCCATCCCCGTGGAGCGCAGTGACGCACTAGGTATTTATCAGTATTGTGTACTATTTACTGCTGCGGAATACTGAACACTTAGCTACCGTGTTCACAGAAATGCTCCATTTCTGTCGGGATTTACAGTAACGGTGCTTTCTATTGCAGCCAAACGTAGACGATGGCACTAAATATTGTTCACAGATCTAGGCAGAATCTTATGGTATTCCGCATCATTTCGCATGCCTGCACAGACGATCAGATAAACAAAGCTGTAAAAAAGTTCACACAAATTCTGTCATAGTAGTAGTTCCTGATGTGTGCGACATTACGTCATTTCAATCCAGATCTGAGAGCTCGGCAAGACTACGACGAATACAGCTCGGAAGACACCGAGGATCCCAGTACCCCGGCGCACAGAGCTAAGCCCAGGCTGCCACAAGGACAGAACGGGAATTTTGAAGCCATCCCCGTGGAGCGCAGTGATGCACTAGGTATTTATCAGTATTGTGTACTATTTACTGCTGCGGCATACTGAACACTTAGCTACCGTGTTCACAGAAATGCTGTATTACTGTCGGGATTTACAGTAACGGTGCTTTCTTTTGCAGCCAAACATAGACGATGGCACTAAATATTGTTCATTGATCTAGGCAGAATATTATGGTATTCCGCGTAATTTCGCAGGTCTGCACAGACGCTAAGATAAACAAAGCTGTAAACAAGTTCACAAAAGTTATGTCATAGTAATAGTTCCTGATGTGTGCGACATTACGTAATTTCAATCCAGATCTGAGAGCTCGGGAAGACTACGACGAATACAGCTCGGAAGACACCGAGGATTCCAGTAACCCGGCGCACACAGCTAAGCCCAAGCTGCCACAAGGACAGAATGGGAATTTTGAACCTATCCCCGTGAAGCGGAGTGATGCACAAGGTATTTTTAATTATTGTGTACTGTTTACTGTGGCGGCACACTGAACACTTAGCTACTTTATTCACAGATATGCTGAATTTTATTCAGGATTTCCGGTATTACTAAGTTCTATTGCATCTAAGCAAAGAGGGCGGCTGGAAAGGTTCATTGAAGAATTTGATAGAATGCCACTCCATTTACACAATGCGTAATGTATTTTCACCGAAGAGAAGAGCAAACGTACTGTAAACATCTCAGTGGAAACTTTGCATCACAATAATTGTTCCTTATGTGTGCGAAGTTACATCCTTTCATTGCAGATATGAAAAATTGGATGAACTATGCCGAATACGGCTCAGAAGTGGCCGAGGTGTCCGCTAACCCAGCCCATTCTTCCAAGCCCAGAGAGCCACAAGAGAGATAGGGGAATTTTGAGCAAATCGTTTTTCGGTGCAGTGATGCTTAACGTATTTATTATTATGGTGCACTGAATGCTACAGCGTCTCCCTGAATGCTCTACAATGGGGTGCAGAAAATGCTATCTTTATGTCAGGCTTTCCATTTCCAACTGTACGTGAGGTCTTCAGAATAACTTAAATCACCAGGAGAAACTTCATTGTATTTTAACCTTTCGCTCATTAGTACCCTAACTCTCTTTACTTCCTTTTCCCCTTTTCTCAGTGCGGGTATCAGGCCAGGATTCTTTTGCCGTCGGCCGACCTCTCCGACTTTGCGTTTACATTAAATACTCTTATCTCTCTTTTATCGTGTTTTGTAGTTATACTGCGCTTTATTTCATCCAAAAGTATCGAAAGTTGTAAATGTTCAAACGTTTTAACAGAATCCTGCCGCACTCCAAAAAGTGTTGCAGGTCTCTTCACAAACGATAAAACAAACACAGCTATAAACACGTCTGTAAAACATTTGCACCTGAATAATAGTTCCTTATGTGTGTGTTTATAACCTTCCAATAAAATTAACGTCTTATAAAATAAAAAACAACGTGCTTTCAAAGGAGGCCTGAAAGCTCGGCCGGACTACGGTGAATACAGCTAAGAAGACACCGAGGATTCCGGTAGCCCGACGCACGCAGTTAGGCCCAGGCTGCCAGAATACGGACGCGACCGTAATTTTGAACACATTTAATTGGAGCGCTGTGATGCATAATATATATGTCAACATATTGCACTTAACACCGCTGCTGCACCCTTAACACTCAACATTGGGGCGCATAGAAGTGCTACATTTTAAGTAGGTTTTTTAGTTACACTGCGTTATATTTCATCCAATACTAAGCGGCGGTTATAAATATTCACAAAGAATTCGCAGATTCCTACTGTGTACCAGAGCATGTGGCCGGTATCTTCACAGACGAGAGGAGCAGCAGAGCCGTAAACTTGTCTGTGCAAACTCTGCATCACATTTATAGTCCCTGGTGTTGCGAGATTAGGTCTTTCAAATGTACATATGAAAGCTCTCATTGACAGCGGCGAATATGCCTCAAAATACACCGAGAAGTCTGGTAATCAAGAACACAGCCTAGCCTAGCCTTCCACCAGGACATATCAGTCATTTTGTATCCATTGCAGGGAAGCGCAATGGAGCTCAAAGTGTACATAATTATGGCCAATATTGTGCGCAATTCACACAAGACGTAGTTTCCTATATCTTCACAAAGTAGAAAACTAGCAGGTGTGTAAAGGTTCTTTTGCAACTAGTTTGCAACAAGACATATTCCCATATTATGTGAAATTATGTTGTTTAATTTCGTTTCTGAAGCCTAGAGAGCAATACGGCGAATATGGCAGCGAAGCTGACATCTAGACTTGTATCTGAGATGAAAATTACGAGCCCAGTTTGCCTCAAGAAGGACAGGGCGTTGATTGTCAAGCTTTTTCCACGGAGAGCAAGGAACATTTCCTAGTCTCTGGAAAGATAACGGAAAAGATGAAGCAAATTCCTGCGCTGCAAAACTCATTTGCTGGCAAGAACTCAAAGTAGACATCACAGACGGTAGATCAGTTTATTCTTCACGTGAGTGCTCGGTGCTGACGTAATGAAGGCAGTCCGTAAACATCTGTTTAGTAAAAGTACTGGCTATCTATGTCAATGTACCAAACAGCTCATGTTGCAAGCATATTAGTAGTGGTCTAATACAAGTGCAAGAAGCAAACGTATGTCACGTTCTTTTTCGCGCCCAGGAATACGCACCGCTAATAGCTATTAGTCGCCTCCAAAACAATCATTATTTGATAGGTTTCACTACGACTGCGGAGAAAAATGTGCGACATTCGCACTGCATGTAAACGTAAACCTGATTTGATGGCGGCTCTTAGTTTATTGGAGACAAACCGATCCTTATGCTTTTAAATGGTGAGGATAGACTTCTCTAAATAAAACGATTTCATTCTCAAACCTCACCGAACTCTTCTCTTCCGACTATAGCCCGTATTTTTCGTACATCATTTTATGTTTGAACATTACAATTAGAGCATTATCGAAATATGTTTTTCGTTGCTTTTCAGGTCAGGAGCGGCAATAAATGCGTCCAAGGATGACAGTATTTTTGTGGCCGATAACTGATGACCCTTAAGTTTAAGCTCTTGATAAGTGTCCTAATAAATATAAGTACTGTTGAAATAGTCCACGTCACCATGGAATTATCGTTTCTTACAATGCGATGTCGAACTGTGTGCGATATGCCAAAAAATCCAGCCTTTTGTTCTCATGCCGACATATAGTATGCACATAAATTGTGCACGAGCCTTGTTATTATATTATGCACGCAAAACGAGAATAAACATTTTTGTTTGGCTATGCAGCCTAATGCGTATTAAGAAGTCATTCCTAGAGCAACAGTTTTTCAATAACAAATCGACACTAGCTACGCGATGTGATCGATTTAATTGCGATAGTAATGGGCTTTTCACAAAATTGTGTAAAAAGTAAAAACTACTGCGCATTGCGCAAAGCAGCAGAGGCAGACAAAGATTCCTTTTAACCGCATCCCAAATCATTCAGCATTATGATTTCGACCCAATTCATTTGGGGTTTGGGCTATCTGGAATTGCGAAGCTTAGCTAAAGGCTTCTATTCGCGCCAGCCATATTAGGACAAAAAGCTTCATTACAAAGCTAGGCATAATATGAGTGCTTCTACCACTGTTAATAGCATTAAGATGGATGAAAGCAAGCAAGAAATGAAGGATGGAAATGATCATAAAGTACGAGGATATAATGTGCTTATTGAAATTGGAAGTTATTTGCAAAGCTGGAGTGGACAGTAATATTTGCTCTACACACTCTATGCTCAAGCCCTGCACCGTTCCTCTAGTGTTTCAAACAACGCGCACTCTTTTCTGTTTGTCTTGGTGAAGGCGGGCGCAGCTCGACTGCGTATAAGCACGCTCTCAATTTTGGGGGAGGGTTGTAGTCGGCGCGGCAGCGATAGCAGATGGGGACTGCGGAAACAAGGCACGAGGATTTCTTGCGGGAGCAGCCCTGTTGAAGGCGCGTGCGTGGTCAGCAAGCGGCACGGGTTAGCCAGATGTACTTATATACCAATATTCGAACGGCGCCTTGCTTGGGCGATTACTGAAGCGGAGCCTCCTGGATGTGTCAGCATATTTATTGATTTACTGCCTTCGGAGGAGCAATGTTTCTGAACCGCAGGGTACCCAGTGGGGATATCGCATCTCCCTATTACAACTCCAGCGTCGTTCTTGAAGCGAACGTTTCATTACACTTGGTATAGCCGGTCTTCGCGTCGCACCAAATTTGAACTTCACCGAGGTAAATACCTTGGATGGTTAGAAGTCACACCCCAGCTAAGTCCTTCTGTAAAATCTTGTGGACCACTTTGGTGTCGCACCGGTAGGTCATGACCCTGAGCGTTTGACATTCGGGGACCTTTCACCTTTGAGTGACATTTTACATTTCACCTTTAAAACTTGGATTTGAGAGAGTGGAAGTGGATGCAGAACGTGACTGATTACGTGGGCGGTGGCACGGAATGCCATCGCGGGATGGTAACAGCTGCCTCACTGCACATGCGCAAATGTTTTGTGGGTAACGCGTAACTCGTTCGGTAAGTGGTGATCGGCACTGAGAGAGGAGAAAGAAGGTAACACCATTCCAGCACATGCACGCGCAGGAGCGAGGAAAATTGCAGTTTCCACACTGCGCACTCGCACCGCTGTGGAAAGCTGACCGAAGTGAGCTGGAAAGCATCTGGCGGCATTGCATGCACGAGGTACGAAAGTGGGTTCTGCACGAAACGCCGAGGAACGTTATTGATGCGCTGAACGGAACTATGGTTGTGTTGATGCAACGCTGGCTCGCTCGCAGCCAAAGCTTTCGCTCCGCATTCGGTACAGCAGCGTTGAACCTATCCAGGTTTTTGTGTGTTGCCGCGTGGGAGCTCTAACCTCGATTTTGTTAAAAGGGGCGATGACAGGGTCTTTCGTTGTTTTGCCGTTTTACACTTCCCTGATTAATATACATGTCTGTGATTGTACTCGCAAAGTTTTAGTGCCTAGCGCACGCCGCATATTACAATAAAACGCGATATGAATCGGAATTGAGAAGCTACTCCCACCGAGAGCGATCACTCTTTTGAAATGGTAGGCTGACGTCACAAGAGCAAAGGATACCGATCGTCGTCTGCAATGCAGGCTGCATATCACAGTACACGTCTCTTTCTTTTGCGGACGTTTGAGACAGTGCAGAAGTGCAGAAGTGCTTGATGAAGGTGTTACTGCACAAAAGCGATATAGAGTAAGGTATGGCTTCTTAAGCATGAGACACAATCACAGTCAGTAAGTTACGCTGTTATGTTCCTTAAGCTTAATGCGCACTGATCTGTCGCAATACACCGGCCAGAATGCCAGCACAACCAACAGTCGCCTCTCGCCGTAGTGTGAGGTTCTCGGCTCCACGACACCGATGGAACTGATCAGTGGAAAGTCGCCCGATCTATTTTGCTCAGATCGGAAGCTGAGCGAGAACTTGACATCCGATGAGTGAACGGGCTGAACAGCTGCACTTGTCTATAGCTTAACCGGGTTAAAAACACCAAGTAGCTGCCCCCCCCCCCCCCTTCTCAACAGCATTGACCTTGACCGGAAATGTCGGTCGGCGCCTAAGTACCGAAACTGCCGCGAAAGGGGTCGTTCTGCGACGAGTAGGCCTAGGGTGACTTCGCGGGGTTCGGGCCTACAGTTTCGGGGACTACGGAGCGTGCATTCATGAGATTTGCCGGCTCTATGTGGCCATCGAGTGTAGATCTGGCACTAGTGAACCCGAATTGACGACTGCTTACGTTACAAAGCGCGTGCACATTGAACGGGAAGCGTCGATGTGATCTTGTCTGGCGAGCGCAGCCGGCAGCTGTCGGCATCGCTGGTGGGTACCCGGCGCTGACAGGGGACGTAGCAATTACGGTGCTTCTTGCAGCGCTGTTGTAGTTTGTAAACAAGAAAAGGTGCAACTGGTGTGAAAAGAAATGGATACTTTTGGTATTGCTAGCTCAGCTTCCATTGTATGCCGTCCGGAAGAGCAGCATGCATCCAGTAGTAAACAAAAGCTATGTAAACAAACACGCTGGAGAGCATTCGTAATCCTCTAATCGGCGCAATCCTGCCGGAGGTTAGGGCTCACATACTGAATAATAAATGGTGTAATTTGCGTTGAAGCACTCATGAGCGTTCTGCTGGACAAGCACTGGAAAAGCGCAAGGCTAGGTTCGGGAGTCAGCTGCAGTCACGCGCGCGCGGCTGCAGAGAAGACGAGACAGAGATGGCGGCGGCAGGGGTGCTCTTCGGTGCGGGCAGAGAAGCGCATACCAATGGCGTTTGCTTTTGCGATGACGGGACTGATGCGGCTGCGTAGGCGTATGCTTTCTTGCGTTCGCTGTGGCCGTACTGAACATAGTTTAGCAAAAATGAAAATAATTGTCTGAATACACACGCATATAACAGCAAGTTCAAAAGTTTTGTCTGCTCATCTAATGTCGCAAGGTGTGCTCTCGCGTCAACGTATGCTTGTTTGGGTTTACCTCCTAGCTTTTGGACAGAAAGAGCGGCGGGAAATAGGTCAGGAGTGAGCAACACATGCAACGCTAACCCCTCCCTCCTTTCGCGGCGCTCACGGTGGATGGAAATGTTGGACATGCACCTTAATATGCGGGAGTGCTTGTTGCTAAACAATCTAACTCTCATAAATAAAGAATAATATGCTTCTGATTGTATGCCTAGATAATAGAAAATGAGCCCATCGATTTCGGCCTCCTCGGCAATCTCCAGACAAAAGCCAAAATGAAGAATGAGGATAACTAAGGACGCATATAGTGAAGTCTTCTCAAACAAAAACGAGAAGTTGCCAACAAAATCTTTTTGGTGAAGAAAACAGCTCCCAGCGACCACCTTTCACGGCGTGCATGCAAGAGTGCAGCACACCGCGTATAGCAAACGATATGTAGATGATATGTCGTTGTGACGTCAGCGGCTAATGGTTGCCAGGCCAGGAAGCTACTTTTGAATTAATAAAACAAATTCGTTTTAAAAATATCTGTTGCACCGAATGAACTCGAATTTTGAAGAATTAAAGTTTACCGTGTTTGAGTGAAATGCAATATTCAATTTATGCTCAAATGTTAGCTATGATAACCTCTTTAATTTTTGGAATTGCGTTGTTGCAAGCCTCGAAGGCGTCCTTCGCTGCAAAGCGTCGTCCGATGTGTCTTTGGAAAGTAATTTGTGTTTGTCTCGAATAAACCGCTTGTTTTTATGCAGAAGTGATTTGTCGCTAGTCGGGCAAGACCATGGTTCGTGAACCCGTTCTCCAGAACATGATTTCTTTAGCAGTTATGTGTGTGTTCATACACCTTTCACTGCTTCATATAGACCGTTTTCGCCGCGAGGAGGAAAATAGCCTCGAAGCGGCGCGCGCGGAGCCGCTCCTCCTCTCCCCTTTCTCGCTGGTATGCGCGGGCGGCAAGGTGGCCATAGCATTTGCATTGAGAACTTGCCTTTCGTGCTGTTTTTTGCGCGATAAAACAGCTTTTGCTTGGTTTTCACGCAAACTGTGACCATGAATCGTGAGCCGAGGTCATCAGGATACCACTGCGCTGTTGTTGGCTGCTCCAACAACTATCGTAAGCGAAAAAAACTAGGCGCAGAGCCATGTGCACAGCATCAACAGCTGCGGCATCAGTGCGGGTGCGATCTGTTTCAACTGCATCGTTTTCCGTCCGATGAAGACGAGCGACGGCGTTGGCTGGCTAGCGTCAACACAAAGGATTTTGTGCCATCGGCTGCCTCTCTTGTGTGCTCGGAACACTTTGTTGGTGGACAACGTACTGCCATGAACTCCATACCTATGCTTAGCTGGGCTATGAACGGAAGGTTTATAACGTCACCACTTCTTGCGCAACACACCCATGCTTCGTGAAGAACTTTGACTGACTGTGAGGCCTGCACTTGGCATTTCAGCAATGTCAATTGCTCATCTACTGTATGCATGAGCACCGTCCCAACCCAACCACTCTGCAAATACGAGTACGACTGCATGCTCCTGAATGATTTCACCTCCTTGAGGTCACACGCTTTCTTCTCAAGGAGGTAAAAAATAATGTGTGGCATCTGCACGCGTGGCCACTTCTTTATGTCGTCACTCCAGTCAGTGACAACAGTTGGATGGCTGTACAGCTTGTCACCTGCAGACAAATATCAAGGGCACATAATCAGAGCAATGGAAGGAAGTAGCGAAGAGAAATAAAAAAAAACGCTTCAAAATTCTCGTTGCATGCTATATCACCTAACTACATGCCGCGGAAGCAATGTAACAGCAAGGTTATTACCACAAACAATGGGCCTTGGCAAAACAAGAGTGCGCTAACTGCCCCAGTCAAGATACCAAAGCCTAGAAAACTCGTGTCAAAAAGCGTAACTTTGAGAGGACTGCAAGCGCTCTAAGTGCTCGCCAAAACACAATAGAAGAAAGGGAGGCGCGGCGAATTTCTACTGCCGCGTAGCTAGTAGCCGCGCAACCTGTGATCTAACTTCACATGTTCAGCGTGAGTTATTTACGGCCGAAACACTACTCTTTCATCAAGTGAAAAGAGGACGCTACGTACGAGAGAAAAAAAAAAAAAACGAGGCAGAGAGAACGGTCATTGATCGCTCAGTGGCCAAATCCCCAAACTAGTGACTGTGACATACGCGACGCCAACAAGTGTAGACGTTGCTTTCGCTCGGTGTCTACACGCTCTAGCTGAGTAAACAATCTCGTACCGATCACTGGACCTGCTCGTTAGTGAGTATTTATCTCATTGATAACCCGCTGAAACACAGAGCGCACAGAGGATCGAGCGCTTTATTTTGGCACGACACTTATCTCGCCGAGAAGTGCACTGTAGCACGTGTTCGAAATCATGAATTGTATACCGGTCAGCTTTCACGAAACGAGTTCAGTATCGGGACTGATCAAACAATAAAAATCGCATATACACACCAAGTGTACTCAAGCAAAGTGAAGTCCCGCTAACGTAAACATTTATGAAATAGCTGTGTTATCCTGGCTGGCAATCGTAGTCTATCGAACGCAATTAAATAGCATAAAAAAAAGCTTGGCGCTGTCTGTGTCGCTTCCTCGACAGCCGTCGTAGATATCAGTGCGACAATTGTATTGCATTAGTTTACAAACTCAACAAAATCCGCTTACCTATGTTAATCATCGGAACGCCGGTAAAAGTGCCACTGCCTCCGGCCCTGTCATCTGCCGAAGTTCCGGCCATCGCTCCACGAAACGGCGGCAGTACTGCTAGAAAATGCTTTGCCGTAATCCAGGAGCTTTTCTAACGCAAACACACACAAAACCAGCACAGAAACGTCTATATGCGGCAACGCCGTTCTGTGTGCGCGTACCAGCATGGCGCTAGGGACAAAAACAGAACATAGACGGCGCCACATTTTCAAAATGGCGACCTTCTAAATCAAATGGTCTATAGACGTCACACATCTAATTGAAAGGCGCGACCTACATGCTCTAGGTGCGTGCACTTTAAGCTGCGGGACATGGATACTTAAGAATCGTTTACAGCACACTCCTAGAGACAGATTAAGGTTGTACGCCATCAGGGATCCTACAGTAAAGATGCCTATAACCAGAACAAATAATGGTCGCCAAACACTGTACTTCCAGGTTAAAAAAATGCTCAATAAAAGAGATATTCCCATAAATTACTATAAACCCTTTTCTGCATTTAAGAAAGATTGTAAGAGAGTTCTTATGTGTAGTAATATTGCATACTCTCAGTAATATTACTTAGCCCGCGCATGCTTTTGATGATATGTTGGTCAATGTTTCTTTGTTTGCTTACCAGTGCGTTATTGTATTTAAATCGTTTGTCCGCTGTAAACTGTAATTGATTGTGTATTTGTTTACATGACCTATGGTTTAAAATGTAAAAAAGAACTCACCTGTCTGATATAGGGTTTTGTACTGTGTATATTTCTTTTACTTTCGTTATTTTTGTTTGCCTGTGATACAGATCGTAAAATTGTGCCTAATAATTGTTTTCATTATATTGATACTGTACCTACATATATTTCTTTTGCACACACTGCGCACAAATGTCACTATTGTTTTGTTTCTTTCCTTTTATGCCCTGATCAAGAATACTGTTGTGTGCCAGCCTGCCGCAATGTTGTATTTTCGATCCTTACTGACCATGTAGCAGGGGGCGGAGGCCACGTCAGGCAACCGCACTTTTAGCCTCAGCCTTCTTTTAGGCAAATGTCTAAGAAACAAATAAATAAAGAAAGAAAGAAATGCGTTAGCACTGTTCCCTACATGATCGTAAACCATCAAGCCCAACTCTCCACTCTTCTCTGGGCAGGAGCGCTTGCGCTAGGCATGCTCTCATTGCAATCAGCCGTGTTAGCTTGTTATTGGTAGTCAGCCTCGTAACATTATGACTCCAAAAATTGTGTGCTGGTACCTCTAGCCTAAGGGCAGAATTTCATCATCGTGCATCGACGGGGTCTTACTCATCAATATGTAATTGCGTTTCTAGCTATTCCTTTTCTGAGAAGCCTTTAATAGTCCTGAAGGCCTGAAAGCTCCAGATCCTTACCTTGCTTCCATCATTAGGACCCAAAAACGCTTAGCAGTGCCGGTTCTATCGCGGGGAGCCTGATTCCTCCGAGTGTCATTACAAACGGCTCTGGGTGAAACCTCCTGTGTTGTTGCGGGATGTTCTAGAAATGTTGTGCCTCTGCTTGTTTTCATTTTATACGGCGCTCTCACGCCAGGCACCCTGGTCGCCACAAAAGACACGGGCACAGGTGGGAGCGCTTTTGGATGCCCAAGAATGCTGTTCGACACCACAAAATTAGTGACAATGGGCCAGACATTCCAGACAACGTGGTTTCTACAAGACCACCATAGGGACATATCCTGAATGCGCCTTTAGAAAGGATTCGTGAGAGCTCTTTTGTACTCTATTTATACATGGGACAGTAAAAGGCATGCTCTTGTCACAGATGATCACTTCTCCAAGTATGTGTATGCCCAGAACGTCTCTAACAAACCGTCGCCACATGTCATGTTGATTGTGGAGTGACATCATCGTCTCCAGCATGACATTCATTTGCGCCTAATATCGGATTGGGAGACCTGCTCCACGAATTTGAGCGGATGCTCTGCTATTTACGTATTCAGGACTCGCCTACGACCGATAACAAGCTACGGTGTACTGGCCTCGTGAAACAAGTAAACGGTACTATGGCGTAGATACGCGGTGTGCAGCTCCATGATGAACGGGCTGAGATTGGCTAGTTTCTGCTGGAGCTTTCGCCTCAAACCTGCAAGAAAGCAGGTTTGGGGCGCCACTTTCAGTTATCTAGAGCAGAAGATCCTCCATAGTCGCATACCTGCAGCTTCATATTCCCCTGAAGTTGCCCACCCCAGCCCCGGATTTAGCTCTAGTAGTTTGCCTTGCCCGCCTAGATTCAAAACGTAACCTCTTTCGAGCCCACAAGCGTTATGTTCCCAATTACCCACTGGCAAGGCATAGCTACTTCCCTCTTTTGAAGAAGGTTACAAGGGATGTTGTTCACCTCTGCAACGTCCACTCACACACTCACTCAGCAAGCTCTTGCACCGACACTGGGGCCTCTACCGTGTTGTTGATGTGCTAGATATCATGGCGTGACATATTCGGGATCTATGTGAGCATCGCCAGCGTGGTATGCACCGCATATAAATAAATCGGGTTTTTATCTCAAGTAATACGACGTCATCGCCCACGATTACTTCTTTATTAGCTCCCTATTACGCGCTCTGCGGTAGAAAGATGTAATGACTTCGAAGATGCACCGTGACGCCACGAGGAATACGAAGTTGAATGAGAGAAAGTGAAAACTAACGAATTCCGTCAGAGAATACTCCGTTCTCTTGTTGAGGCCGCTTACCTGATAACAATATATTTTCGAGTGCCTTATCTTTATGTGCGACGAAGCAATCACATATATAGCAAATGCCTGCAGTGTGAGATAGAGGCGACTGGCTAAGTTCAATGTGGCAAATCTCGCGGTTGTCTGCCAGCAGTCATGAATGGCAGAAGTTAACAACTTCTCTCCCCGGTACTGTGGAAGAAAAGGTGGCAACCTAGAAACCGGAAGGTGGCTAGCAACAAAAGAAACCTTTAACGACTTTAAAAGCTATGTGCCGTTATGAACTACACGTGCAATCCTACCATGTGTGTGTATTAATGTATGGTGCGTATGGTATATATGTTCCATGTGGTCACATATAGTAGCCTGAAATGATATCCGTATACGTGTTCTTTATCAACCCTATAGAGTATTTAATTTCCGTCGAAGTTCTTCGATACTGGTCATAGGCAAGTCGCTAGTTTTATTTTTCGCACTTGTTAGTGGTTGGTTGATCACGTGATCAACACGCCAAACTAAATTGAAAGAGTGCAATGTATTCCTTGATCAACCCGGTCTTTGCACAACCATAAGTTCTATTTTCGGTCTCGCGCGTTATCATGGGACATTATATTTTCTTCTCAGCGTAGTCCTCTGGGTGATATATATAAAGGAGAGAGAAGAGCTTCTATTCTGAGTTCTTTTTTTAAACACCGCATGCATGAATCTGCATTTGTAAGGGGATTCCAGAAAAATATAGTGCTGAATTTTAAATATAGGAAAGATGTGTTTCTTTCTCTTGACTCACTTGTCTTTCGTTTTTGTTTTTACTTTATTAAAATGTTACAGTGTGACATCAAGGTTTTTTTCACACTGTAGCAGACAATGGATGCACAAACTTCAAATGATAATGCTTCAGAAATGCTGAGAGTCCCTGCATCAAGTAGTTTCTTAGTGTCCATTCACGCTTGCTAAAGCTGGCGAATACGAAATATAAAAGAACGTGCGAATTTCTTTTTTTGTGTTCACTGGCTCCTGTTTCAGTAATACCTGTCAGGGGAGCAGCTAATGTCCTTTTAGGGAACAAAAAAAAAATGTTCCGTAAACTTTCAGGATCAGGATGTGATGGAGGTATCCCTAAAAAGAAAAAAATGTACGCATCTCACTGATTTAATAAAGTTCTAATTTTAAATAACTTGAAGAGTAGGCTTCGTGATGCTTCCTTTTTATGATTTCCTTCAAGTGGGTAGTGAAGGCTACGAAATTTATAAGCAGCGGGCTTAGGAGACTATATGCGGTCCCGACCTTTCGGTTTTTTCTATTTCCATGAGTATCTTTGGCCTGTATATACCCTTCTGGAACATGAAAATGCCCCACTGAGGCACATACCTCGCTAGAGCTTACAATGCTGAAGATATTCGTTTTGTTTTTCGCCTTGGCCATAGGTGAGAATTCCTTCGTAGTTGCCTTTTCTTACAGCGTTAGATTAGACTTGATTTTGTTCTTGACGAGCTAGCTTTATTGCAGTAGAGATGCTAGGAAAAAGAAGATGCGTTCTGGCCCAACTTCAATGCATTATCTACGTTGCGTTTGAATTAGAGCTAACAAAATCGTATATTGGCAGTAAAATTATTGACGTCTTTTCGCGGTGTAAGATAATTTTGGCCAAAGAATTGAGCGTAAATAATCAAGACATTAACGTCCTTCGCAGTTACAACATAGCAGTACCTAAACATAATAAGTCTTAACTTAGAGTAAAAAAGAGAATAATACAATGCCTGTTTTATGAAGTAGGTATGAGATTTCGAATTTTAATTGCAGATTTCCCTGATAGCCCAATTATTTGGGCTAACTCAGCATTCAGTTTGTGCACGTGCGTTGACCGTGAGCAGCGGAAAAACGTTTCATTCTACGCCTTTGTTTCTACAGGAACTTCTTAAGGGAAAGTTCAGCTCAGAAGAGGGTCTCAAATATCACCCGGAACCATTTGATTGGCATAATATGGATTCAATAAAGCTTTCGTTGTCAAGTCTTTGCGTGCATATTCTTAGCGAACAGCGGTGCTTTCATTGTAGTTACAGATTATGTCACACAACCATACAACACCAACTGCTCTCTCCGGCACGTCGTCAGGGCCGTTCCCCTTCTGGCTATGCCGCAGTTGCGGCGGAAGGCAGCGTGAGGCATCTCGGTTCAAAATAACGTGGGCAGCCTCCTTCTCCTCTTTCTGGTCTACTCCGGCCGCGACGCGAGCTGGCTGTGGCGGGGAGGGTGAACGGACTTGATGAGCGAAGCGGGAGGACGCGTAAACGGCTCTATGGTCTGCGGTGATTCCCCCCTTTGAACGCTGCTTCTTGCATAATCGCGCAGCTGAGGAAAGCCGACGGAGAGGCCCTACAATAAACGGCTGTACCCTGTGGTCATCTGTGTTCGTGTTGTTTGTCGGGGCCACCAGTCTGACCTGAGCTTTCGGAGTGGCGTTTGGTTCTGAGAGTAGAGCCACAGCCGAGTAGAGAACCCCAAATTTTGGCGCCCAACGTGGGGTCCCACTGGCAGTCTAGTTGAGGTGGCTAGCTCAAGAAGAAGGGCGGAACTCCACGCAGTAATTGTTCCGATCAGTCCATTAGGAGAACCTGGGCAGTATTCCAAGCCTAATTAGATGGCAGAGGCTTCACACCACCGCTCCGATACGCCTTGAGAGAAATCGCAGGCGTGGTCCTCCGAACGAGTCCTTCTCAACCAGATCATCAGCTACTCGTCAAGCTACTTCCAGTTGCCGAAGCTACCCTTACAGCCACTCGGGAAAATCGGCTAGTTGGTCAAGCTCACTGTAAAGTCCATTGGTCCACCGCCCAGAGCTGAAGATGCGGTCATTTCATTTCGCCAGTTGGCTCAAACTCGCGCAGTTTGTACGGCGGACAATGCGGGTGAGAACGCTGGTGATGTGCGCCGAGCCCAGGTTCAAATTTGAGCGGCTCAGGAGAGTCTGAAGACAAGTTGACGGAGCGGCGTCGCATGAATATGCGGGGAAGTCACTTGCATTCGGCAGATCAGTTCACGAGCAGACAGATGCCGTTCGAAAAGGGAGAGTTAATATATGGTCGCAGGAGCGATGTCACTGGGAACGGTGGTAGACCAAATTTTCGGAAGGAGCTCGCAGCGGGGAGCGCTCCGTTGCGGAAGCTTCCAGCGCACGTGCATCTTGTAAGACTGGGAATGACCCTCGAGGTTACGTTTCAGCAGTCATTAGCTTGACAGGGGTTGGTAGGAAGGCTATCGTTTTCTCATAAGATGGTATCAAGTCTTATTGAAAAGGGAGAACGCCCCGCCAATTCAGGCCCAATTGGTCTGTGCAGCCACCGGTAGTGTGGTTGACACTAACTCTAGTGTAGCTAGAATTGCTATGAGTGAGTTGTAGACCTTTTTGCTGGACCGTGGAGCTTTGCTAAATACTTTGCGAAAAAACGAACCTCCAGTGAGTTCTTCAAAGTCGTTATTCTGCGCAAACTGCGTCGCCCGGCTTTGCGGCACTATCACGACGCTGACGATCACGGGAGCGCCCCAAACACAATGAGCAACCTTTGCCGGTTCACCACGTTGCCAGGAACGGAGACTGACGTATGTTTGTTTATACGTACGAGCCTCCCACATCTGTCAAGAGAGAAAGCCTCGAGGTGGAAAGCCACCTGGCTTACTCTGGCTCAACATAAGCACAGTGCCCTGGGATATCATGGCTTGGGATTTTGATGGGGCCGCTGCCGCGTAGCAAGATGGGGGACAAGTGCGTGCTCGTCGTTACATGCCGTTTCGGCGCTTTTACTGATCCGTACCAGTTGCGGACAGCTACTGCCCCAGTGGTCCTGGGAAAGCTGTCTCAAAATTTTGTCTCTGGCTTTCGCTAGCGACTATATAACCGACAGTGCACTTATTTCACGTCCAAGGTATTTTTGTAAAACGTGTGCGGCAACGGCTGTACGGTAGCAGAAAATAACTTGCTACCATCCCAATCCGATGTGCACGAGCGTCGAAATCAGAGTATCAAACCACTCCCGTGTGAATATGACCGGCCGAATAATAATTGTAATGAACACTTGGACGCCACACCCTCAATTTTGCGCACGAGTGTAAATCCCTGGACAGGCTTCAGGCCGGCTTTTCTGATGTTTGGGAGTGAGCTGAACACGCCAACGGACAGAATCTTGATTTCCAGATCTCAATGTCCGCAAAGTCGCGTTCAATGTCGACTACTACGCACAGGTGTTGCGAGAGCGTTTGGCCAGGGCTATTAACGAGGCAAGCCGCACCCGTGAGAAAGCCAAGGCTAATCAGAAGGCGAAGGCGAGCTACGACCAAGCGCATAGGGCCCTTGATTTACAGTTGGGAGACATGGTTTCGTAGCGAAATCTTGCTCTCAGCAATGCGTCCGTAGGATTTTCGGCCGGTCTAGCGCCCCGATGTGTCGGTCCCTTTGTGACTGCGTAGAAACCTTTGCGGCTGATTCAGCGAATGAAAGACCAGGAGTCGTGCCGAATAAGCGGGCCCATTCACGTGGGAGAGCTGACGTAGTATTTCCCGAGGGAAGATGCTGTAGACGCCGATCCGCTGCTCGTTCAAGAGAGCGCAGAGAAGGGCGAAGCCGAGAGCCGCCTCTACCGGCATCGCTATATTACCCGGAGCCAACGAAATCAATGAGGCCGCATGCGTGAGAGCGCACTTGAAGGCTCCAAACGCAGTTCTTGCCTGCATGGTTTGAATCCGAGCTGTTCATGTAGGAACGCCAGACACGCGAGTTCGCGCTCGAGCGCACATAAGTGAAGGCAGTCATTTCTGCGATGTCACAGAGCACAAGGTAGACGCAGTCGCCGAATGTTGCCCGCAAGAACACGAGAGGTAGCTTTTAAATTTGTACGGCGCCATTCCTCTCAAGTCGGCGACCTTCCTGAACGCGAAACCATTGGTGAGGACGTTTAAGGCGAACCGATCCCGCCTTATTTACGACACCGGCACACTGGCCGCAAGTCCGGAACACGCCGTTTGCGTTCAGGCGGCTAGGGCGGCGAAGGCGACGTTTAGACAGCGCGCCCCGTGGCCCCGCGGCCCCGCCGCCGTACGAAGGTTCTTGGAGGAGCTCGCCTTCGAGCTCGAATGAATAACTCACGAACGGAAGGGCGAGGAGAAACCAGCGCCCTCTGTTCTCTCCTGCCACCGTCTGAGATTTCCCGCACTCGAGCAAGCCGGTTCAGTCCTGGCTGGAGAAGATAAGAGGAGATGAATGAGCCCTGCACGCCACCCTAGCGGGCAATCCCCGGGGCATCGGCGTTACCTTAATCGAGTGGCGCACCACGATTTCAGCCTTTGAACTTCGTGCGTTCGCCGTGGCAGCAACGGCGGCGGTTCAAGAATAAGCACCAGAACGGGGTGGTGGACGGCCAACGGACATAGTCGGCCTCGCTCTGATCGCGGCCCAATAGGCAGAGCTTGCCTGTCCGGGGCACAGACTAGGGTCCAGCGGGAGGGAACTGCCGAAGAGCCAGATCAATAGCATCAAAGGGTCGAAGCGATGCACACTTGCAACCAGGGAGGTGCCTCGATTGAGGAAGGAAGGGAGCAGAAAGCCACACATCACAGGCCTTCTAACTGGCTACGTGGGGCGTTTCTGGTTACGACAGCGTGGGCGGCCTCATTCACCCTCTCTCTAGTTTTCTGCGGCAGCGGCATGCACTTAATGTGGCGAGCAGCGAGTACGAACCGGACGAGCTAAGCGGACGGACTCATCTACGGCTTTACAGACTAAAGGGATTTCCCCCTTTGGACTTTACTTCTTGCATAATTTCGTAGCTGAGGAAGACCCAAGGAGAGTCTATCGAATAAGCGGTTGTACAATTTGGTCCTAGTTCGTGTTGTTCATTGGGACCACCAGTGTGTTCTGAGCTAGCGGAGTGGCGTTAGGCTCTGAAAGCAGAGCCGCAGCACCGTTGAGAACCCCACACTAGCTAACCTTAAACAAAGCCATACGAAATGAGTCTACAGCTACTGACCCTGCTTGGGACAGATCATGTTAAACAATTTGAGGAACGTCGGTTTAGATCTCGCCGGCGACGTTTGTGAATTTTGTCTGCCTTTCTTCGGTCAGTGGCTGTTAGCTAACTTCATTTGTATCAAATATCGAGCCCGGCCAGGGTAGCGCAGTAGGTTAGGGCTCTCAACACTGTGCCCAAGGATGCGGGATCGAATCCCGGCCTCGGCGGCTGCTTTTAAGTGGCGGCGGAACCCTATGCACCCGTTTTCTGCGCGATGTCAGTGCACGTTAATGAACCTCAGATGGCCGATGTTTCCTACGTGGTCTTTTCTCATAGCTCAGTCTCTTTGGGACATTAAACCCCATACACCAAACCAACTCAAATAACGAGCCCCTGATATCCCAATAATGTTTTCCTGCGTACGTACGCAGACGCGTTGTACGTACAGTGGTGACAAAAAGAGGTACCCAAAGTGCAGCCGATGGCGGTGCTCGGGAAACCTGCATCTAAACGATATTAGCAACATTAAAAGTTTTCCCCAAACATTTTTTAGGACTGAGAGACGCATTTATGCCGACAAAAGGAAGCACTGCGCTGATTGTCTTGATCCCAGATACCTGTTCCTAGACAGCATTGCAATGTATTCCGCCCAAGCTTTTCTACCAGCTGCGTGTTTATACAACTTTTGCTCACGACAGTACGCAGGAAAAATACTGTTCGCATCGTTCAAACATATACTTTGCAAAAAGCGAGCTGATGCTCTCCCCCAACCGCTTTTTAGTGCTATTTGATATGAGCACGCCACTAGAAGCGTTGCTGCAATAATGCTGCGAGCTTTTTTGCTCGAGAAGATTGCGCGTACCTGCTGTAGTGAACCGTGCTTCGTAAACGTTTATTTGATGCCTTCAAATGGCATTTTAACACTCTTTTACAGCGCAGTAATGCCCTAGTACTAGATGTTCGAAGCAGTAGATGACTTTCGCGGTATAAATTCGACCACAGAAAACAGTTTTCGGCTAGAGCTCTTACACTCAGTTTTGCTGAAACTACATGCAGGCATGGATGCAGCCGTCAATTTATTTACAAATACGTTTTGATGTACTACTTACTTAAGATCTACCTACAAAAACAATTTGATCGTGTCATTACGGACGCCACCCACATTCTTATTTACGATACGACTCTGTTAAAAAAGCGCATGATAACGCGCACTGCTTTGTCAATCTCATCCCCTGAGGTCAAAACATTCCAAGCGGCACTTAAACCTGCAGAGAACAATTTGCCGGCTGCTACGTGGCTGCAGTGTAGGCAATGCATATTGCTGCGTTATCACAGAGCTATTTGTTTAACCTACACCAGCTACATAGTGTAGGAAATCTCCTATACCTACAATAAATTTTTGCCCTTATATCAGCACATTCCGAGATTGTGAGCGTATAGAGAGGTGTAAAAGACTACCATCCAAGTAGCGGAACGAGGAAAATACGATGCGGAGGTAAATAACAAATAACCTTAGTTCAGGAACTGAATAACGAAAAAACATCGCTATGCGGATGGAAAGAAAAAACAACGCTCAAAAGACAAAGACGACAGCCTTTCAAGAGCGAACAGAAGTCCTCAATGATTGAAGTGCCCGAATGCTGAGCTTTGTGAATGGTGTGATGAGTTCCGGCGGAGGTGTCGGTGCAGTCGATAGTTTTTGGTTTCAGACAGAGCGTCGGCGTAGTGTATTACCATTTCCCGAAAACTGCAGCAACGGAAGTGCCAAGAGCGTCACTAAAAATAAAGTAGAACAAAAAGCAAGCCAATAAAGTCATATGTTTTGTTGAGCGTACAACGAAGTACACCATTTCAAATTTTAAGTGACCTCAACTGTTGGATCGCTAAATGTAACGCATATATTCCTTTCGTCGGTTACATCTCTTCATCTCTTGCCAATTCATGCTGTAATCTAACTCACGAAGTCCTAGTTAGAGGTCCCTGTTTTTCTAATACCATGTTACTTGCCTGATCGAGTTAGTCAAAATTACCTAAACTACGCACCGTCTGTGGCGATCTAGAGATAAAGAAGCAGCATACATAGCAGCGATTCTTAAAGGGCATTTGTCGTAAAATAACTTGCCAAAAAATTACCTGGCACTTCCAGTTTTAGAACAATCCTTTATCCAAATGAAGCGAAATCAATGACAACCACTGCTGCATATGCTGCTTGAGTTCGCTCTTTGTCGCAGCAAAGGATGGGGGATTTTGAGTTAATTTTGACGGCATCAAGCAAACCTCGCATGCTAAGATGTTATTATATAAAGGGACCATTCATTACTACGCCATGCGTTAGAGTTCTCTAGCAATAAGGAACCTGCAAAGCTGAGATAAGCATTTTACACTTTGCGGTTAGCACTGATATTGTTAAAAATTGGTCGGGTGTAAATAAACTAAAATGCATACGCAATAAAATAGTTAGCAGGGTAAAAATTGCTTGCAGGAACCCGCTGATCATGCCAGTTGCGTTCGTCGCGCCATATTCAGTGCGTTGATAATTTTGGATGTGAGGTGGGGCAGCAAAATGAACTCATTTAAAGCCCGTAATTTCCGTCACTTTTGTGTACAGCCTGTGTTGGTTGTGAAATAAAGGGTAAAAAACCAAAAATGTTTCTCTGAGGCAGTCGATTAACACTACTTATCTCAGTACTATAACATGTGTTCGAATGCGCGCAGTTGACAGTTCCCAAACTCTTCGCGTCAAAGGGATTAACTGGAGAGGGTAAGCAAAAACTCTAAAACAATTAATTTTTTTGTTTTCTACAAAAAAAAAAGCACATTCTATTCTGCATATTTCCCAGTGTAACCTTTCATCCTCCGCAATTTTTACCAACATAAAAAGCGATCGGAAAGCAAAGCTACGAGCAACATGCCTCTCCCCCGCCCTCTTTACGCACACTGCTTTTTCAGTAACGTTCTTAAAGCGCAAATCTACTGAATGCACAAAACTTTCTTGATTATAGCGTAAGCAAGGCCATCTGCCATCAGAGTTCAACTAGATTGCCGAGACAAGCCTGGGATTCTGTTTTGATCCTTTCACATATCTTTCACGTGTTGAGAGGTGGTAGCGTTGCCTCTCGTAAATCTGCTGCATCTTCTGAGTCTTCTGCGACAACGAGCTATTGCTGCATTAGTTTGACGCGCTTCCAACAATCGCATCGTTTCGGAGACCAGTATTAACTGTGGCAAAGTGCTTGACGTTGTAGTCAGTGCAAAACCGGGTCAGATGTGCAGTGAAAAAATGGTTGTAGTGAAGAGCACGAAAGAGTTTTCCACCGGAACTACCAAGGAACTAGTGGTAGCATAGAAGCTTTGGATGTGCTGCGAATTTTCGGCAGAAGTGGGGAACTCTGTGGAGTGCGTTACATAAAGTATCTCGGAAATGGTGCGGTAAGGCGTTTACGGCAGTGCAGGAAGCAAAGCCATATAGGGGAGCGCACCTGAAGTTTGCTCCCACTACATCAGCGCCGCCTTCTCCTCTGGCGGTCATTTCTGAACGACTGGTCGGGGACGTCGCCGGGGGAGCGCATTGAACCACCCACGTCCCGACTGGTACGCGCGCTGCTCGCGCCGTTGGCACCCTCTCCTTCATTGTATGCACGCGCCGTCTCACTCGCAGGTGCACAAAAGAGATGTTGCTGGTCGCTGCGAGTCTGGCCGGCATTCTGAGGCTTTCAGAGAGGAAAAAAAAAGGTTATTGTGTCCAGGGGTGCGGTTCTTTTTATTAAAATCACACAACAGCACCATGCTTGCAGTGCCACAGAATGCTAGCCGTGCAAGTGCATTTGCCACTGCTTATAAGCTGCTGCTTTGGAGAGCATATCCATGGTTGCTAAAAAAGATGTTAGCGATGAAACTTCTTTGTCGCACAGTTTACGAGTACAGAGAAAGAGGAGACGCGCCCATAATGTTTTGCCATGACCGGCCTCCAACTAGACCATACTTCTATCCAATTGAAAAAGTATGACATTATTTATTGCAGAAAAATTTATTTACCACATTTTTGCACGGAATCGTAGCACTTAGTTTAGCATTTCTCCATTATTGTTATTTACTTTGTGGGATTCGGGCTTGCTGCGGCTGCCCTTTGCGCGGCCGCCGCCCGCTTCCCAGTTGTTCTCCCCGTTCCCTTTCTCCCGCCTGAGGCGGCGGAGAGGGGCTCGAGCGACTTGTCACTGTCGTTCGGGCCACGGCTCCGCCCTGGCGTCCCAGTGACTGTTCTCATTGGCGCCTTTTGGCGGGAACACGGCACCGCTTCGACAGCCGTGCTCGCGCGACTGTCCGAGCGGAGCCCAAAGGGAGACTCCTCCGAGACATCGTAAGGTGCGTACGCTACTGTTCTTGTCTGCCGGCCTTTGTCCGCGCAAACCAGTGTGTACTCGAGTTCGCCTGCTCCGGGTCGTACCTGAGAGCGCAACTCGAGCCTGTCGATCGTGATCCAACGATCCGCGACAGGCGTACCTTGCGGTGGTTGCCCACTTTCTCTCAAAGGAACCCTCTGGTCACTGCGAGAGAGAGATCACAGCACGCCCTTGCGTGCTTGCGGCGCACTCCGTGTCACTTGTGCATTTTGTATATTTTGTATGTGTGTGCGTGTGTGGGTGTGTGTGTATGTGCCGCTGGAGGATGGCGTTTCAATAAACGTCTCCTTCGTGAACTTGGAGGTTGGTGTCCTTGCAGCGAAGTGCTCTCCTCCCGGTGGAGGTTGAATGCGCGCTGCAGTGTTTCAGGGTGCGCGTGGTAACGGCTGATCGGGGTTTCGGCTCGCGCGACGCTCGAACCCGCGGTGGTTGGTGGCTTATGTCCACGTAGGAAACCACAACTGGCGCCCAACGTGAATTGTCCTGGCTCTTTGAGTTGGACTGCATATCGGCCGAGCCGGTCGCCTTGACGATCAAGCTCTTGCACCATGTCTGCCGCCCCCTGCGGGGCACACGGCAGCGAATCTGAAACGCGATATATTTCGGCTCCTTACGCAGTCGTAGCGTCTTTTGATCCGTTGGATGCTGTTCCTCTGAACAGCCAAACACAGTGGCTGGCCGCCGGCCCCATTGGGCTATACGGCAATGCCGCGAGTAACGTTGATCCCTCGGCTCCCATTGGAGCTTTCTCCGGACCACCCTGTGGTGGGACCGCTACACAGATACCTCCGCTGTATCAGTTTTCCGCCCATGGCGGAAGCAGTTCGCGCGATGCCGTCGCTACCGGCAGCTACGCGCAACAGCAGCCGTGCCCCGCTAGCAGTCAGTTTTGCTCGGTGAACGGTGAGGCGCCGGCCGGACACCCTGCGGAGACCGCGCCGCTCATCGAACTGGAGGACCATTTGCCTTCTTTGTTCATGCAACCCGCCCGAACATCCTCTGAGGGAAGGACGCAGGCGCTGCTCACAAGCGCTGCCCAGATGATTCAGTCGCTAACAGGGGCGGTTGAGGCGCTTTCGGCCGCGCCGAAGTTGTCTCACCCCGCGGTCATGTTGCCCATGCCGACGTACCGCGGCTATGATGATCCTATCAGTGCCCGGGATTTCATTGATTCCCTCGCCCATTACCAGAGAGCTATGGGTTTCCCTGATGAGGTTGTGCTTGCACGCATCATCCCCGCTGCGCTGACTGACACGGCAGCTAGGTGGTACCGGCTTTCCGGCCACCGAGCAGCGACTGTCGAGGAGTTCCGTGCAGCATTCATGCGTGAATTCCTGCCCGCTGACTATGAGCGTAGGATGCGGCGAGAGCTGGAGCTCCGCACACAGGCCCCGGACGAGTCGCTCCAGGAGTTTGTGCGGGCGATGGAAGACCTTTTCTCAATCGCTGAGCCAACAGCCTCAAACGAGGAACGCGTCGAAAGAGTGATCAGGCAGGCACATCCGACTTTTTCGGCATACCTGCGCGGCGGCCGATTCCGAGATCTAGAGGAGCTGGCCGCCGAGGCAAAGCGCATTCAAGGCGACATCCTCGCCGCGCGTGCCTATCGCCCGCCACCGCCGGCAAGCGAGGCCCTTGAGCCACGCTGCGCATGGAGAGGGGCCATGACCCTTCCTCACCGGCGTGAACCCGCACAAACTGCCTTTGCAGCCGTTGGCGGGCGAAACGACGCTTGGGAGCTGAGCGAAAGAGCTCTGGATCCTTACTCGTACGGAAGACGAGCAGCCTGCGCTGCACAGTTTTCTTACTCGCGTGCCGAAGGACGCCATGCGACCCAAAGCACAGCGGAGGGAGAAGCTCACAAAAACCGGCCCTTGTTCGGTGGGGCAGCGAGCGGACCCAGGCAGGGAGACGCGCCTTTGTCACGCGGCCAAGCTCGCGGGGGTGTGCGTTGTTTCCGTTGCCAAGAGAGGGGACACTTAGCAAGAGAATGCCCCGTAGCCAGGCCTTCTGCGAGGCAGGAAAACGGCGACGGGGGTCGGTTGTAAAGAGACAGCCGGCCCAAGCTTTGCTAATTCCCTCTGCGTACAGGGTAAGCTGCCTCGGTGGTGCGCCCGCGCCGTTTATTTCGGTCACCCTTGCTGGCCGCGAATTTCCGGCGTTACTGGATACAGGAGCCAGCGCCTCCTTTTTCAGTGAACAGGTGTTGTCCCACTTGCAAAAGCACTCTGTGCGCTTGCGGGATTGCCGTTCGACATTTAACCTCGCGAAAGGCGTGGCCCATTCGGCTGGCGCCGCGAGGCTGACTGTCAGATGGGGAGAGCGAGCGAGACGCACGCGTTTCATTCATCTCCCTGGGCTCAGTGTGCCCATGATTCTCGGAAGGGACTTTCTCCAGAAAACCGGGATCGTGGTGGACATTGCGAATGGCGGCTATTGCGAAGGACGTTTTCCCAGCTGAAGCCGTTCATTAGCCCCCCGGCGTCGGTATCTGCCTGTGCAGTCGAGACGTTCGGAGAGTGCCACGCTCAGCGATCGGGGCCCTGCCCTTGTGTCGAGCGTTATGCCGTTCACACCCCCATGTGGGAGCGAGCGGCGCGGTACGACGACGCACCCCATCCACTGGCCGCCTCTGCGGTAACTTTGGATGAGACACAGAAGGCTCGGTTGACAGCACTTTTGCGTCAGTACGAGGAGCTCTTCACCGATCAACCTGGCTGTACCACTTTAGTGAGCCACGCGATCAACACCGGAGAAGCGCTTCCGTTGAAGTGCAATCCCAGACCCGTCAGCCTTGCGAAGAGGCAGGTGATTGATGGGTTGTTGGATGAGATGCTATCGTCGGACATTATCCGTCGCTCGTCCAGCGCCTGGGCGTCTCCGGTGGTGTTGGTGCCCAAAAAGGATGGCAGCCATCGCTTGTGTGTGGATTATCGCCGTCTGAATGCGCTGACTCGCAAGGATGCCTATCCGCTCCCAACGATCAGCTCAATCGTAGGAAGCCTAGGCAGTGCGCGGTATTTTACCACGCTAGATGCCTCCAAAGGTTACCTACAGGTCCAGATGGATGACATTGACCGGCCTAAGACCGCGTTCACGTGCCACAGAGGGCTGTTTGAGTTCACTCGCATGCCCTTTGGCCTCTGCAATGGTCCTGCGACTTTTCAGAGGCTGATGGACCGCGTCCTAGGCGAAGCGAAATGGTCCCATGCCATGTGCTACCTGGACGACATCGTGATTTATTCACGAACCTTTGATGAGCACTTAAGCCACATTGCCGACATGCTCGAGAGGGTACGGGCTGCCGGGATGACTTTGAATCCTGCAAAAGCCCAAATAGCGCGAACCCGAGTTCAGTTGCTTGGGTTTACGCTGGGCGAAGGCTCCATTGAGCCGGATCAGGAAAAACTTCGAGCCATACTCGAGTTTCCTGTGCCCAAGGACGTACGCGGCCTGCGCCGTTTTCTGGGAATGACAAATTTTTATAGGTCATTTATCCCGTCCTGTGCCCGCGTGCAGGCGCCCTTGACCAAGCTCTTGGGAAAGACTGCTGCGTGGCGATGGGGGCCTGAGCAAGAGCAATCCTTTCGCCGCCTGTCTAGTGCCATCGCAGAAACAGCGCAGCTCAGGCTACCCGACCTGACCAGACAATTCGTAGTCCAGACTGACGCGAGCGATCTGGGATTAGGAGCCGTTCTCCTACAGGAATTCGATGGCGTGCTGCAACCTCTTGCCTTTGCAAGTCGTTCTTTGCTGCCCGCGGAAAGGAATTATTCCGTTACCGAGAAGGAATGCCTCGCCATCGTGTTTGCACTGCGCAAGTTTGACGTCTACCTTGATGGAACGCATTTCGTGGTGCAGACAGACCACAGCGCGCTCAGCTGGCTGATGCGGCTCCGGGAGCCTGCGGGACGGCTGGCGCGCTGGGCTCTCCTGATACAGCATTACGACTTCTCGGTGCAGTATCGCAAGGGGAGCACGAACGTGGTAGCTGACGCGCTATCCCGTGCCCCACTCGCCAGCGGTGCCTTTGCGCCGGCAAGCGGAGGGGGCGAAACAGCGGACGAGCCGCCGAGCGGCAGGAGGGGGACGCCCGCAAACGGGCCTACCCATTCCGCCACCCAGGCAAGCAGCACTTCGCGAAGCGGGCGACGGGGGAGGCTCTTTGTGAGCACTCCAGATGCGCCGAGGCTAGCGAGCGAAGTTTTGGCGGCTAACCTGCGCGGGGACGAAAACAGGCTCCCCTCTGGGATGACTGGAATCGTGTTCAGCCGTAAAGAGCTACTGACAGCCCAGCAAAATGACTCCTTTTGTCGCGAGGTTAGCGACGGTCTCAGGGAGACGGAGCGCCGTGACGCTACTTGTACTGTAGCGGGCGCAGCGGGGCAAGAGCCAGCGTGTGTCGCGGCGAGCCCCGGGGACTCATATTTGCTGGACCATGATGGGCTCCTGCTGAAGTACATAGCCACAGATGATGAGTCCATTGACCCATTTAAAGTGGTTATCCCCAAAAGTCTGAGAGGCGCTCTGTTGCGATTCTCTCACGACGAGCCACTTGCCGGTCACCTGAGTGGCTCCAAAGTTTTCACAAAACTAAGTCAATCGGTGACGTGGCCCGGCATGAAGCGCGACATTTTCCGCTATTGCCGTTCCTGCCATGTCTGTCAAACGGTGAAGTCAAGGGGTGGCAAGCCACCGGGCATGATGAAACCAATTGACAGTGTGCGTCCGTGGCAGATGGCCACCTGCGATTTGATGGGGCCTTTCCCCAGAAGCAAGCAGGGGTTCATTTTCCTGATGGTAGTCGTTGACCATTTTTCCAAGTGGGTCGAGTTGTACCCCCTTCGGAAAGTGACAGCGCGAGCGGTGCTGGATAAACTCCAGAAAGTGTTCTGTCGCTTTGGCTTTCCGGAACGGCTGATCACGGACAATGCGTCCTACTTCACGGCTCGGGTGTTCGGTAATACCTGCCGTTCCCTCGGAATCGAGCACTACACCACTTCACCCTACCATCCCCAGTCTAATCTGACCGAGCGGATCAACAGAACGCTCAAACCAATGCTTACGGCCTTTGCCGAGTGTCAAAAAGACTGGGCAGACCATTTGAGTGAGTTCGCGTTCGCCATTCGAACAGCTGAGAATCGCTCAACTGGTTTCTCTCCCGCCTTCCTCAATTTCGGAAGGGAGCTGGCGAATCCGATGTCAGGCGTCGTTCAGAGCCAGCAGCTCGAGGATGAGAAGGCGCGAGCAGACTGCTCTGCTTATGCGTCAACGCTTCGGGACCGGCTGTGTCGGGCTCTCAGCAGAGCAAGACAGAGTTTGGCGACGGCCAGAGCCCAGCAGAAGGTTCAGTACGACCGCAAGCACCGCAGCCTGACATTTCAGGTGGGCGATCTTGTCCTGAAGCGCAACCACGCTCTTAGTGACGCGAGCAAGGGGTTCTCAGCCGCGCTTGCTCCTAAGTGGCTTGGTCCGTACCGAGTGGTCAAAGTCTGGTCGCCACTCGCGTACCTGCTGGAGGATTCCTCTACGGGGAAAACCAGCCGTGCCCACATCGCAGACCTGAAGGCCTATGTGTCGCGGTCTGACGAGCTTGCGTCGGTGCCCATTGTCACCACAGGCAAGCGACGAGGCACACCCGATGCGGCGGAACGCAAGCGTGCCCCGCACCGGTACAATCTGAGGCGACGGTCACCTGAGTGATTTAATGCCGGACGGCGGACTTTTTCCGCACCCGAAGGCATATCGCCTCACCGAGCGAGCTTTCTCGTCGGATCCTACCCGGAAACAACTTCGGCCGTCCCCTTTCTGTCCCGCTTAGTTCCAGCCTCTGTGCGTTATTGTGTTATTGAATTTTGTCTCTTCTAGATTCTTTGTTTTGTGTTGTTGTTTATTTGATTCCGTTCTCGCTTCACCTATTGTACAGTGAGTGCTTTCTTTTGCAGAGCGCGTCTTTTCTCCTCTTTCCTTTTAAACACGCGACGGTGGCTCATTAAGCATGCCCGTCGCGCGGCTGTGTTCGGTGCGTGTAGAGGGGAAGTTGGGGTAGTTGGGGGGGCAAGCAGCGTGGACCATGCCCCCTTCCCCTTCACCCAAGACCGCCGAGGCTGCGAAGGTGCTCGGGACAGGTGCCGCTGAAGCTCGGCGTAACACTTTGTGTGGTGTGTGCGTTGCTGTTGGTGAGCGTGCCCGGGAGCGGAGGCGACGACGTTGCGGCGTGTGTGTTTGCCGGCGTGTGCTGAGCGCGGTGGAAAGAAAGCCCGCGTGTGCTGAGCGAAAAAAAAAAAAAAAAACGTCCCGCGCGGTCACCACATGTGCGTCTTGGATGGCCGCCGAGAAGTTTCCGGGGCCCCCCTTCCGCGTGTTCACTGTTCCCGCACCGACTGCGATCGGAGATCGTCTGCAGCCAGCAGCTGCCAACTGGCCACCCAGAAGTCGACGAGCGGTGAGTCACCAGTTACCGCCGGCTCTCTGTGCTGCACCGACGAACTGTGTCGAACTTTGGAACTTTGCCGCTGACACTTTCGTATTTACTTCGTATTCGGAACTTTACATATTATTCTTCAGGTCATCTTATCCTTTTTTTTTTGTTTTGCTTTTTGTGTGTGCCTTGTTGGTGTTTGTCTTTCTTGAGTGTCTGTGTTTCGAGATCTTTTTGGCTGGAGCTGAAGCGTAGTTGACTTGTTGCGTGAGGATAGCATTCTTTTCTTCATGCTGGGGACCTGCCGCTTGCTTTCGCTGATGGGTAGGAGGGCAATTAAGGAGAGGAGGATGTGGGATTCGGGCTTGCTGCGGCTGCCCTTTGCGCGGCCGCCGCCCGCTTCCCAGTTGTTCTCCCCGTTCCCTTTCTCCCGCCTGAGGCGGCGGAGAGGGGCTCGAGCGACTTGTCACTGTCGTTCGGGCCACGGCTCCGCCCTGGCGTCCCAGTGACTGTTCTCATTGGCGCCTTTTGGCGGGAACACGGCACCGCTTCGACAGCCGTGCTCGCGCGACTGTCCGAGCGGAGCCCAAAGGGAGACTCCTCCGAGACATCGTAAGGTGCGTACGCTACTGTTCTTGTCTGCCGGCCTTTGTCCGCGCAGACCAGTGTGTGCTCGAGTTCGCCTGCTCCGGGTCGTACCTGAGAGCGCAACTCGAGCCTGTCGATCGTGATCCAACGATCCGCGACAGGCGTACCTTGCGGTGGTTGCCCACTTTCTCTCAAAGGAACCCTCTGGTCACTGCGAGAGAGAGATCACAGCACGCCCTTGCGTGCTTGCGGCGCACTCCGTGTCACTTGTGCATTTTGTATATTTTGTATGTGTGTGCGTGTGTGTGTGTGTGTATGTGCCGCTGGAGGATGGCGTTTCAATAAACGTCTCCTTCGTGAACTTGGAGGTTGGTGTCCTTGCAGCGAAGTGCTCTCCTCCCGGTGGAGGTTGAATGCGCGCTGCAGTGTTTCAGGGTGCGCGTGGTAATGGCTGATCGGGGTTTCGGCTCGCGCGACGCTCGAACCCGCGGTGGTTGGTGGCTTATGTCCACGTAGGAAACCACAACTTACAAGTATTCACGCGGCGAATGCAGTTTCGAAAAAAGAATTTTGAAGTCAAAACGTTTGTCATCCACGTCAGTGAGCATTCGCTTATGATCGATGGCTCTGCAGATAGGTTGTCTTGAGGTTACGCGTGCGCTGTGAAAACATGAAATAAATAAGCAACCGCTTTTCTCTATGGCACCTATTAATCAAGCTTACGACATTTTTCTTTTAGCCATAAGCGAGCAGTTGGTAGACATATTCGGTGAATGGTCTCGTCTTTCTCTTCAGCCTCGAAAATCGCCTTCAGGACTCCTAATTTGCGTTAAAATAACAGTAATGTTCATTACTATTAGCACAAAAAATATCAAAATCCAATATGTTAAGTCAGCGAAGTTCCGTGAACCAAACTGAGCCATCGAATAAAATTTTGCGTTGTGAAGATGACTATGTAAAAAATAGATTTACTTTCCGCGTTGTAAACTGTTTTGCCACTTCGTTGCTTGCGGCACTAAAAGCGCCGTTAACATAATGGCGTTTTCGTCAATTTGCCTCACGGAGAGGACATGATCCACAAGTTTTTTTTTTGCGTTTGCGCTGAAAGATTTTTCTAATTCTCTGAAGAATGCGCATGCGTAAGCGCTCACGCACCCATGAGCAAGCACGCGACTGCATAAACATATCTGCAGCAGCCCAGCACGTGCAGAACTGACCCCTTTCAAGAGCCACTTGCGCAGCTGTTCAATGGGAGGGGGAACCGGCCTGCCCGGTCAATTATCGGGACGCCGCCGAAGAGGGCGCTTTTCACTGGCGCTTGCAGCGCCCCCTGCGAAGCTGCGGTCCCCTATAGGGACAGCACTGAAGTTAAAAAGCTTGAATGCTATGCACACGTGCAGAAGGGAATGGGCAAGAGATTGAAATCGTAAAAAAAGAACACAGTAAAGTTGTGGGATGAAAAAGCTTTTCGGGTAGATGAGGATTACGGACGCAGCCATCGACAAACTTAAAACGTAGTAAGACATTGCAATAAGGAGAAACGTTAGAAGCATAGAAGAGGTGCGGAAGGCCGTTTGGGCAACCTATTTTCACATGGCATCATCTGACACAAACCCACGCCATGGTCTGTGTCGAAAGGGGCTCGGCACCTGGTTGGCCTAAAACAAAAGTTTGCGGGAAGTCAAGTCATTTGTACACAAAGAAAGTCTTCCGCGACCAGTCCTGGACGCACTGAAGCCCATTTATCGGCAGGTTTCACAGCTATAGCTGCTGTCGACATGTCTACACTCACAACCCCAGAAAGCAAATGGGTCTTTCCATTGCGTAGTGTGGGAGCATGCTGCAAAAATGTCGTTCTGGCCCGAAGACATTGAAGACTGCCACATTAGATACGTCCTAACATTCAGTGGTGGCAACACAGCAAGAACTAAAGTTCTTGAGGCATGGTGGGCTACATTTCGGCTATATATTTCTCCGCTTTCTGGAGGAGGTCCACCAGCATCTGGTTTACTTTGCTGACGTAGCAACGTATCAGCAACAAAACAGGCCTGGGATGCTAAACGGCAGGAAGAGAAGCGCGAAGCTGAGCAAGATTTGACTATGCAGCTGGCTTCTACTGAAAAAAGGGGTCAACAATTGTTGGCTGAGTGCAAAACGTGGGAATAAATAAACTCAGTTTTCTCAAAAAGGAATTTTTCGTAACATCAGTGCCGTTATTTTCAATGTTACGAAGATACCACCCTGACTTATTTGGGGTGCATACTAAATGGCATGGATGCATTGAACCAAAGTTAAAGCTGTACAGTGAATAGCTGCAGAGGAAAAATGCACAAAACGTCGTTTCAGATTAGATCTCTGAAGAAAAAGAAACGATAATATTTTTCGTCGTTTGGGCGTAATGAAATACTTTTGATTTACAAGGGCTCGTACTCCGAGTTTGCGTTATTATCGAAGTGTCGCTATCTCATGTCACGTCGAGTCATCTGATTGGTCGAAATGCCGGAACCGGGTGTTCCCACGACATAACCCGGAGAGGTGGCAATATCATAGCGACACTCCGATAACGACTCAAACACTGAATATGGGCCCAGATAGACGGCCATGTCTATGTGGTATCCATATTAATTGTCGAAAAACTGCAACACAACATGCCCCAAAATACATGAGAAGTATAGGGCTTACTCTGTGCATTTACCGAGCTCATGGACATAAATTTGCCCAATGTGATGCGTGCTGCACTGAAGATAATATGAAATTACATCGTATCTTCGCATGAAGTGATCATCATAATTAGCCTGACTATACCGCGACAGGGCGAAGGCCTCTCCCATGTTTCTCCAATTAGCCCGGTTCTGTGCTAGCTGCATCCACTTGACGCCTGCGAACTTCTTAACCTCACCCATCCACCTAACTTTCTGCCGCCCCCTGCTACGCTTTCCTTCCCTTGGAATCTAGTTTGTTACCCTAAGCGACCATCGGTTATCCTCTCTTCACACTACATGTCCTGTCCATGCCCATTTCTTCTTCTTGATTGCCACCAGAATGTCAGTAACTTGAGTTATTTCTCTGACCCACCCTGCACGCTTCCTATCTCTATCGCGTGAAGTAATCGCAATCATAACAGCTTCTTTTTGCATATCAAATTGCAAATTTAAAATAAATAAAGGAGAGTATTTAACAGCATGTTATGGTAGAAGAGGCAATGAAAAGGCAAAACGTTTCTATCGGAACGCCGCACTTTTCCCATCCCTCGGAGAAGCGTGCATATTTGACGCAGTACAGAACAGAAAGGCATGATTGATTGACTGTTTTCTATTTCGATAAAAGGGCAGGGCCACGTACAAATGCTGCGCAAACAGCTTGAGATGTCCGCAAGCCCTTTTCGTATTTGTTTGACAGAAAAAAATCACATAACGGACATAACCACAACTCTGGTATTACAAAATATCGTAAGATGAATGATATGATTGTGCACTGAAAAAATAAACACGCTGTACACAAACACAGCGTAGCGGTAGAACATCCGCCTCGCATGCAAGAGGACCGGGGTTCAAATCCCGGTGCCGCGCAATTCTCCACCGGATTTAAAAAAAAAATAAAAAAAAAATCCGCGTGTCGATGGAATTGCATAAACAGGTTTGGGGTGCGACCTGATGCCGGTAAACACCTCCGGCAACGCCCTCCCTCACCAGAACAGGAGTTGGCCACCCTGGTGCAGTAATTGGCCGCAACCTCTCATGATAAGCTCCACAAGAACCGGGTTAAGTGGAGAAATATGGGAGAGGCCTTCGCCCTGCAGTGGGTATAGTCAGGCTGATGATGATGATGACACAAACACATGAATATCACGAAAGTGTAACACGAATATAGTGCAGTGTAAAGACGCCATAATGCAAACGTTAAGCAAAACAACTTTTCTGTGAGGATAACGAGAGCCAACTATGAAGAACATTTTGTTAAATCCCCAATTCGCTAAGCATCCCAGGTAATTTTTAGCATGTAACTTTCATGAATTAGCATACAAATACAAACAACTCTGCTTCAGGTCAATTAAGAACCGCAAACGGATGTTAATGACTGCACCGCTGTTACTACGATGACAGATGAGGATATTATACGCAGGAAATAACAACTCGATCTCTGCTTTTTAAAGACAGAAATTTTCGCAGAGCCCACTGTTCCACTTCCACTTCCACCAGCATACTTTTTACGATTTGGTGGTTAGCAGCTGTGACGGAGCTCGAGTCGAATGGAGAAGCTCTTTTGTAAAGCACACCTCCCGACCAAGGGACAAAGAAACGCCAGCAGTACCGCATATCGTTCACAGTTTCAAGATCGCTAAAGCCTGAGTGCTCAGCTACGCATGTAACAAGGAAATAATGCTAGCTATAGTTAATTGCGAAAGAGGAGGCTTCCTACAGGCCAGTTAATATGGTGCTTTGTCGATATCAGGTGAAGCAAAAACAACGTTCCGCATGCTCTATCGACCCACAGCGCTACCAACAGCTCCCTATAATGAAGACGTCGCGTGCTGGCTGTGCCAACCGGAGAGTGTCAATTAGAACATAAACTTCTTGCGCAGTGACATAAATAAAGAATACGAAGGTGTCCTTGAGGACGGCATTTAACCACCTTTTAATTTTTGGTTAATGCATTTTTCTGGCTATATTTGAACACTTACTGCTCTTTACATTTAATACCAGTTTCTGTCTCTTTCTGATACACTCGAGTAAGTCCAAACGTAGTGCACGTATGGGAAGCCATGGACTCGTTTTGACACCAATTAGCAAGACTTAATTAGGCCAATATTTAAGTCCCTCTCGGCCTCTAACATTTCTTCTTTGCTGACGCATATTATACAAAAAGCATGCATACAGCTGTCGAATACATTTTGGATATGTAAGTAATGCTGATTTGGGCGGGACATTACTCAATCGAACAATTTTTGGAGTTTGTGAAACCATTGTCTTATCCCTTTTTAATATTAGAGTACACGCACTCTATTGCGCTTTACAGATGCTGATCACGCCGGAAAATGCGCACCGGAGCTAACACTTCTGTTTTTTAAAGCAAGGTTCGGCTCCTTCAGTAAGCTCGGTGCATGGGCAACCGAACTGTATAAGGGAATGTACTGAAAACCGAGGATCCCATATTGGGTCGTTGTTACAGAGTGTTAGGCGTCTCGGCGTCTTGTGCCGCGGTTATCCCATACTCAGGATGCATGCGCAAACCCGCTCCTCCCCATCTACTTGAACGTAGTAGCAGTTTTATCTGGCTAATAAAGCCTGATTTCGTTTCTTCAAATTTGTATTGAAATGTTGTGATAGTAACAAACAAAAAATATTTCCCTTTGATATATATAGAGAAATGCACTGATACCGGTTAGCGTCCGTCTGTACGGACCTTATATTGATGTCAACATCTGCATTCGTTTCTGTTGCTGCTGACAGCTGCTTGAATGCGGCCTTATTGCTTTGCTTGGTCCGGGCAGAGTAACTTGGACGCTACACTCAGTGCCAACGAAACATAACTTGTCACTGCATTTGTAGCGCAAGATGTCCGAGATGTACCTCGAGCACTTGAGTGATTGGAGCCAAGCCCAACAGCATCCATTAGGTTCCAGCCTTTTCTGTATTTCTTGGTCACTTTTTCTATGTCTTTCATCCCCGAGTTTAAGCCCAAAGTGGCCGAATGCTGTGGACAATACAAATTCAATGAACCACCAGTATGCTTGCTGCTATCGTCGACACCAAGATGCATAATTCAATTACTTGCGTACGCCAGCCCAATACAAGGTCCATTTCAGTGCAACCCCAATTCATTCTGATATTGTGTACAGTCGTTCCAACACCACGTTACATCTGGTAGAGTTTCTGCCGTTCATGGTCGGGAGACCTCTACAGCCCTTAACGCGTTGCTATGCAGTAGTTGCCTACAGTGCACCGAGCCAGCCGCCGGCTTCTGTACTTGCCACCTAAATATGCGCTACTACCGGCTTCTACCTGACCTCAGAATGAAGCTTTGACACCTAAGATAGCTCAGCCAGCAGCGTCGCATGCCAACTATTTTCCAAGCCACTTCGGTTGAAGATGCAAAAGTAGACAGGCTGCATCCATAAAATCAAGACAGAAAGCTGTGGCCAGTTGGTGTGTCTTCATTATTTAAAAAGGCTAGCGCATGTAACAAGGACACAGACAGCACTCGACCTATCTTTTTCCATGTCGGTGTTCTTGTTACATGTGCTGGTCGTTTTAATAATACATCAATAAGAGCTAGGAGCAGCCTTCAAAAACTCGGGCAACCTTCGAAAGCAGTAGAACACCTTCGCGGTTTTCTACCCGTGCGTAGTAGGAAACCCTAGAGCTTCTCCCAAACATTGTGGGGAGGATTCTAAAACAAGCTGCGAGCGAAGTCTAGTTTCCAAACGAGACTCCGTCCTCATGTACGTGGAAAGAATGAACACCCTTTTCGTCGCGCCGACCTTGACATTCCTGGGGAAAACGAAGGGGTAATTTGTAGTGCGAGGCAACAAAGAGTCGCTTTGCGATAGTAATTGCAGAGTTCATTCAAGAAGCCTTCCCCTTGAGTCCCGAACCCTGCAATATAACTACCCAAACCAAGTTCCCTATCCATGCGGATGAAACGTCTCTGAGCAGCGCCAAACTGCCGGATATCAAACGGGATGTCGTCCGAAACGTTCTGCCAGCCCTTACCCTCATCACAGTTACCGACATGTGAGCACATTTTCTGCGACGACGTGCAGCATGCAGTTGGCCCCTCGCCTTTGATGGTTATTACGAGGCAACATGAATTCATTGGGGAATACATACCACACTACACAATGCTCACCTTCACGACGAGAGATGCCAAGCCCACGTCGCTTGTAACCTGCTCCAGGACCCCTCTTCTTTCACCGATCCATCTTAATACCACTTACTCTCAAGCCTCAGAAAAGTCGATGTTCGGAGGGCATCCAACATCCGCCCAATGTGCTTCCATTGTGGTTACGCCGGGGATATATTTCCTGACTAGACATACTTCCTCATCGGACTGCGGACTTTTCCTATTGACGCCGCTGTGCCCGGCCTCGATAGCGACCACATAAAACTGATGACGTTCTGCCCGGGGAAGAGCAAACAACGGTTAAGCTGTCTCTCCCACACTCCATTGTCAGTGAAAGCAAGATTGAAGCCTGTTACCTGATTGCCTATTGGTTGCTGTCCCCGCCTAGGGCTAAGACAAGTGGCTTAAAAGTAAGCGCTCTGGATTAAACCGGGGCTGATTTCGTCCGACCAACGGGTCAGTCATGTAAATAGTTCTCTCCTTGCTTATGTCTTCTTGTTTTAGTTATATGTAAATAAATAGTTAATCTTCCTGTTCCATCAAGAACGTGATTGTTGCGAGTCTGAATCATCAATCTATTACCAACATCGATATCATCAAGTGTTTCCTAACCTGGCCACCTGAAGGGGAAACTGAACTAAGCCCATTTGCGCAGCTTCGCACGAATAATATCTGGTAGCCCCAGTAGCGGAAATTAAAGGCAGCTACCATTGCAGGCAAGGTAGCTACGGTGAACTAAACAAGATCCTCAACCACCGATGACGAATGACGACGCTGCAACCATTGTACCGCCGCTACACACGATGAACTCAAGAACGTCCGCGCGACAATGCTCTAAACTAGCACCCACGAAGAGCGAAGTGACGACGGTGTGTTCAACCCCGACCTCAAAACACGACGAAGTTTACATCGGACAGCCCTCCCAATTTGTGCTGGGAAGAAGGTACCTTGAAGTGACTGTCGGCGGTCATACGGTCACTGCCTGAGGGGACACAAATCTGACTATTAGGTCATTAGTGGAGCTTTCACCACTCAGCACAAACAAATAACGACCATTTGGTGTTTCCTGATGAGTTGCACATTAGGTGCTAACCTATATACGCCACCAAGCACATGTACCTTCGTAGTTCCAGATAGCGGACATACTTGTTTTTCTAGATTCACGGTGGTCCAGGTCTCCGCAAACTTGTATTGGGTAGGGACTTCTCAGCAAACGACGAGCTATCGTTTACTGCCGGTTGAATCATCAAGTTTTTGTCGACAAAAGCTATGCCAGCTACTACAAATTTGAAGCATTATGTCGCTTTACTCATCATCGATAGTGAACTGAGCCTACCATCCCCCAATCAAGTGTCATCAACATAGTGCATAGCCGATACATCGAAACACTCAAAGTTGTCGATGGAAACGCCAAGCTGATCTTGGATCGAGGGCTTGGCATCATAAGAGGCATCGCTCATATCTGGAAGTGTCGAGCTGAGGAGCTGGCTAGAAGCTTCACCATATATCGGCATCTCAACATCGGCACGACTATCGCTTTCCTCGATGAGCTGAGACATAATCCAAACGCCTTCGCCATCCTCAGCCAGACTGAAGATGCACGTAACCAAGGCTACGAGCCTCCTTTAGACAAAAACCAAGAATTACCCCAAAGGAGGTAAGACCCCTGTCACTTCCTTTTTTAAAGCTACAACGAGTACTTTTTGTCAAACTGCTTTGGAAAAGCACCGCATCATAGCTAAGAACTCATATCTTCATCTAATGAGCGCCAAGTAGCAAACTGAGGTCGAGAAAAGAGACCATTCAAAGACCATGTTTTTCTTCCAAGACTGCCTCTTCGAATTGATGGCGATGCCATGTGGACTAAGCTCGGCACCTGCAATATTTCAAAAGGCTTTCACTCTACTGGCAGGCTTGAAGTGACTAAGTGACTAATTTAGTTGGCGTACACTCTCTGTCAAAGGTTTACAGTCCAAGGGGCCTGCTTCTGAGCCATACTATACGGCTCGTAATGCATTCCCAGGTTTCCAAGCTTGCTAAAGACAAGATTTTTGTCATACCCTCCTCAATGGCTAGGACTTACATGATTATTAAAGAAGCCTTATTATACGGCTCAAAAACAACCCTCGGAACGCTAATCTTTTGACAAAGGTTGTACTATCATGAGCAATATGAGCAAGAACACACGAGCGCGTGGCAGATAGCCTCGAAACCCACTTGGTGCGATACGGTGCGGCCGCTGTGGGAAACAAAGGGGAAAGGGAACAGTTAACGAAACCGCAGCGCCCTTTCCCTTTTGTTTCCCACAGCGGCCGCACCGTATCGCCCCAAGTGGGTTTCGAGGCTATCTGCCTCGCGCTCGTGTGATCTTGCTCATATTGCTCATGATAGTACATATATGATGTGGTTTTTTTTCTCCCCAGACATTGAGGAGCGCCTGAAAAGCAAAATACTTCTGTCAAGGCTGGATGCTGTATATCGCTTCGCTACTACTGTGCGCATCGATGAGAGCGAAGCGTTTGGAGCGGAACACAACTTATGCCCTCGCGCGGCTGTAAATTTGCGGATTCAGTACAATTCCTCTGAACTGTTGCGCAGCTTAAAATTGGCCATGTGATATCGTCCCAAGCCTTTTGCAACAACAAGATGTCTGAGCTTACTTCACCATCCAGAGTAAGTGGGCCAAACTACAGTGGGCCTACAGCCGCCTAAACTCCGCGTCGAATTATTCATGTGTTTTACGAGGTGTCCACAAAGTGGCTCCAAACGTGGCACCAAACTTTTGTCAATTACAGCAATAGCAGCGCATACTATACGTTATAAAACGTGATTTAAAATCACCATACGAAGTTTATGTGCGACATATTTTCCACTAAACTTCCTACAATTCAGCCAATCAGACATCAGGACATGCCCCTTGGGAGTAAGCTATTCACTTGTCGCTTCCCTAACACAAGAACAAATGCTTTCCACTTTACCATCAATACTTTGATTGCCTCTCTTGTTAAAATATGGACAGCCAAGTAGATTGCATAGTCAGGCTAAAAATTCGTCTTTAAGGTCATGCCATATTTTCGTCACCGCAAACAGGTATTTCGACCTATCACTAATTCGTGCCACAAATTTGAAATACATGCCCGTTCTGAGAAAACATTAGAGAAGCCTCGACCGGCTGCCATGTGTGTTAAGGATAGGCCATCGGGAGCATGAGGACAACACTTGGAAATATCAATTACATGTTTCACCATAGGCATTAGTCAGCAATATTTTCTAGTCTACTCTGCAATGCATTCCAATCATCAAGGCACGTGACAGTGGCACCATAATCATCACACACTGTCTAACAGTGAATGTGAGATCAACAGCCAAATTATGAATATGAGGAGCAACTGCTTATAAATGGAACACTGTGGCAGTCCAGATAAGCCAACAACAGGAGAAAAAAGAGCGCCTCTATGGCCACCTGCTGTTGTGTGTCCATAGATACTTTTAGCCACATCGGCAGTCTGGTAGACAAGGTATGATAGCTTTTGCAGGAGAAGGCGGTGTGCCACAAGAACAAAGGCTTTATTAAAATCATGAAAGACGGCGCCCATTTGAAAGGAGTTGTCATTACCAGGAGTATGTCATAAATAAAGTGGATGGTGGCGTTGTAAAGTTGTTAGAGATATTACGAATGAGTGTGACACAAATAAATGGGTACAACGTACCCATTCAGAGACAACGCGTACCAGCTTTTTATCCTCTCTGACTAGGCCGGGGCTAGACACCAACGAAGATTGTCTTTCTAAGAGCAAATAGCACCTGGCTCAGTTCGCGCCCATTGCCCTATTATGCAAAATCAACTCCTTTCAGACACTATTTTTGAGGTCAAATAAATAAATTATATGACATTTATAGCCTAAATTCATTTTCACTTAGTTTAATTTTCAGTCAGCGCAACTAGAACCAGACATGTTCGCAAACGTACTAAGTAAAGTCATGTCAATATTAATTGGATAACATTTCTAGAGCAAAACATAAGTTGCAGTATAATAAAGAGTTGCGCTAGTTGTTTTAGCTAGCAATTTGGTTTTAAAAAACACAACGCAATGCGACTTCCCCTCCTAACTTCACACTTTGCTGAGCACTATATTTATTGCCCTACAACTTGACACAAAGACAGTTTAATCAGCGGATAAACTAAAAAAATTCAATACAAGGCGATAAACTTTTCATATCTCTCAAATAAATTAATTTATGGCTATATATTTATTTTTAGGTTCATATTGTTACGAACATATTGAAAGAAAGCATGTTTCTACTTGGAAACTTACAAAGAAGGGTGAGTCGCAAAATATAGGTCAATGAATTTGTGAGCATCTGGGCTGGTGAATATTCAAAATTTCTTTCATAAAAAATGTTATGACTCCATCAGAAATTAGGCGCGCACCTTCTCCTTTCAATATATAGAAACAATATTTGCTAAGACCTACTGGGACCCAGTAGTAAAATATGCTAATGCTTTAAATACAACTCCTCATGGACATATTGAGTTCGGACGAATATATTTATGCGATATAGCAAATTAATGTGTAGCAGCGTTTGACACATCTAAGTATTCATACGGTGCATTTAGTATCCTGTATATATATATATATATATATATATATATATATATATATATATAGCATTCAGTCACATGAAAATGGAATCCCATTTTTAAGATTTAACAGCAGAATTTCAAATAATGTTCGGGCATGTAAAGGCCACGTGTAATTCTCCAAAAGCGATTTCAAATTACTTTCAAAAGCAGGTAGTGAAGTGTCCTAATTATAATTATGTCTATATATATATGAGATTAGAAAACCAGACTTTCCTGAGAGACCAAGAGTAGCCCCACTACTCCTCAATGCGTTCAATAGGCATTCCATGGTTGCAATAAATGTTCCAAACTGCGTGTTATGCGCTTATACTCCAACCGTTTGCACTAGCCGAAATTTCAATGCGCCTTCTCAGCAGCCAGTTGCATCACGCGCCCAGCTGCCGCTCTTCTTTTTCCTCTTCTTGTTAACCTAGCTACCACTCTCACGCTACACTTCTGTGTAAGCCATCTTCATCTGCCCGAGCACTGTTGCAGACGTCCTCCATTGATCTACTCACAGCTTAAAGAACTAATAGCTAAAAACGGCAAGAGGCGATAAAGCAAAGCAACAAGAAGAAAACCATAGCAAGATGATTCCTAAATAATGTTTTAGTATGTATATTGTTTTAAGCATATATATGCTTACTCAAGCTAAACCATCTCCTCAGTGTTTTATCTATTTGCCCGTTTGATTTATACCAAATACCCAGTACATACTTCCTTATGCGCACTTGTGCCTAATCGAAAGCTTCACAGCCGAGAAATCCGGATCGTACTCAAGGGAGAATAGCGAGGGTTTAGGAACTCTTGCTGCAGCCTTTTTGCTGAAAAGATTTAGTTTTCGAGGGCCAATGCAGAAGTAATTTATAAAGCTATAAAATTACTGTTTCACGAACAAGGACCATCTATTTCACTCTACACTTTAATTCTGCGGGCGCCAGCTACCTTTCAATACTATTCGATAGTCAGATGTCACGCTTTTTTTTTTTACTTACTATCAAAGGACAAGCACGAACTTTTTTGTTATAACAGCCTTTAAGCAAAGTTTTCAAGACATCAAACCCGAAACTCGACAACATCGTTCAGCGTTAAAAAGTAAAAAAAAAACTGCGCCATTTAAACTCCCATTAACTTCTTGAATTCTCACCATTGGCATATCGCAGCTGCAGACCGTAAAGGGTAAAAGTAACTTTTTTCATCAAACAGAGCACTTAAGATGATTTGTGTGATCATTTATTGGTAAAGGAGAATACAGTTTTCAAGACTCGAACTACTTATTCTTTCCAATTTATTTAAAAGTCATCCTCTAAAGATCATTTTTATTTTTCTCATTTTGAGCATTCAAGTGCGTAGGAAAGGTCATCTAAGGATTAGATTGCACATGCTGGTGTTTATGTGTTTGCTCTTCCTGTAAATTGCGCACTTTATCCACACGTTCTCCGCTTATAAATATTATTTCATAACGCAAGAAATGTACAGAGAAGATCAACTCCGTCATTCTTCAGACCAAAGTTAAGGCGGCAGTATACTCAAGTTATTGGCTTTCAATTTTTTCTTCGCCATAGGTAAGACTTTAATTACACTTAGTTTATCTTGCACGGGAAATTTGAAGTGCACTAATTTGAGTTATGTTTCATGAAGACGAATTGCTTCTAAAGCAGTATTTGCAGATAAATGAGTACACGGTGCGGAATGTCTCTCTTTAGCTCTACTGCAATGTTCTTTATTCGGCACTACTTAAGCACTTTCTTCTAACATGTATTGCAGCCAATCCCGCTTAAAGAAAACAGGCTATGCTGAAGATGTATTTCAAATGTATTTTATTTATGTCATATCAACTTCGAATTTTTTATATCCCTATACATATAAAAATGCCATCAATACATTGTATATATCAGTTCAGTTCAGTTCAGCTGTTCAGTCGTGTCCGACTCTTCGTGACCCTATGGACCATATCACGCCACACTTTTCGGCCTCTCACTATCTTCATAACATCACATAACTTCATCTGCAGCGCCTCGAGGATGCCATCCAACCATCGCGTTCGCTGCCTACTCCTTCTCCGGAGACCCTCAACCTTTCACAAAATCAAATCCTTCTCCAGCGACTCCTCTCTTCTCATCAGATGACCAAAGTAGCGGAGCTTTAACTTTAGAATTTGACTCTCCAATGAGCAGTCAGGGTTTATGGTCGACAATGTCGACTGATTTGATCTTCAGGCCGTCCAAGGAACTCTCAAGGGTCTCCGCCAGCCCCACAATTCAAACGCGTCAATTCTTCGGCGGTCAGCCTTTTTCACATTCCAACTCTCGCATCCATACATCACAACTGGAAAGACCATAGCACGAGTTATACGGATCTTGGTTGGCAGACTAATGTCTCTGCTCTTTACTAGGTGGCCTCTTTCCCGAAAGCAGGCGTCTGCTAATTTCATGGCTGCAGTCTCCTTCCGAGGTAATCTTAGAGGCCAAGAAGAGAAAATCTGTCACAGCTTCCACTTCCTGTCCCTTGATGCTCCAGAACTTGATAGGACAAGACGCCATGATCTTTGTCTTTTTAATGTTCAGTTTAAGCCAAAACTTCTCACTCTCTTCTTGTACGCGCATCAAAAGTCTCTTAAGTTCCACTTCACTTTCTACCATTAAAATGGTATCTTCCGCATACCTTTCCCAGCAATCTTCACTCCAGCTGAAAACTCGTCCAGACCGGCCTTCCTCATGATGCACTTAGCATATAGGTTAAATAGGCAGGGCGACAGTATGCAGCCTTGTCTCACTCCTTTCTCAATCGGCAACCAATCAGTAAGACCATGCCCAGTTCTAACTGTGGCCTCTTGCCCTTCATACAGGTTCCTGAGGAGACAGATGAGGTGAATTGGACCTCCCATCTCTTGGAGAGCTTGCCACAATCTTCTGTGATACTGGGCATTAAAACACCGGATGTTTAGACAAATATGCCAAAAATACATTTTTTGCCAGCTTAGTAGATTTCTAACATAATAAAAACAAAACGCACTTTCTTCAGTTACGCTTGTTATACAGGGATCAACAATGTTCCACCAGTCGGGTGACAGTGTAGTTTCAAACGATTACTAATGTTCTTATGAACTTTTTTAATGCCAGCAGAATTCATAAGAATGATGAGTGAAAATTATTATTTCTCAGATTCTTTGAATACACTCCTAAAGCAACAAGTTTAGGATGAACGTTTCTAAACAAAAAATGGAAAGGAAAGGCACCAGGAATATTGAACTCGAAGTCATTATTCGCCTGCAAAGTTCGTTACAATTCGGTGTAGGACTTGGTAATTGCCAAACGTTTTTGGACACGTGCAGGCGTTGCACAGGAAAGTACAGCAACACAAGACAACCTCGTATAAAGGGGCTGATCACGTTCAAAGTATTGCTATGGAGGTATTGACGAAGTTGCGACTCGTTCGTGAATGATCGGGCATGGTAGCGGTAATCTTTTTCCTGTTTCGCATCTTCGGAAACTGCTGTGGATTCCTATCTTCAAAGATGGTTTCGGGAGGATCATATCTTGCATTGACGAAGGCTTACATTCATGTTGCAGGAAGAACGACAAATCTGCGGCAGCGATCTGCGTGGCCGTATTGTTATTGGATATACAGATGCAATATATACAGATATGTCTTCGAGAGTGCGATTGAATCACTCAGTGATCGACAGATCTGCCAACCTGAACCATTCTGGCAGCAGGGATTGCTATATATAGAGAGAGTGTTTCAGGGAAGACTACATAATTAAAAAAAAATAGTAGACTGAAAACATAGAAACAATATTTGCAGGAGCACGCTCTTTGCCCCGGCGGTCATAACGTGCTGCAAAATGCCTCTAATTATGAATGTAAATAACAAAATTTCACTAAGGAGCTTTTTAATTATCGTAGTTGAGAGGTTAGTTCCAATAGGCAGTATGATGCCGTGAATGATACTATTTGTAAAGAAGAAAGACTAATTTTCTAGAGCCATGCACCTTGATGAAATCCAACGCTTTTTTACGCACGCAACCAAATATGTGCTCGCAAGGAGCACTGGAAATATGGCGCAAACGCAACTTCAGCTGGTAACGCGCGGAAATGAGTGGAGGGCGGAATTTGAAACTGGTGTGCTAATTTCCTTGGCTAGGGAGCCTCGGCGCTCTCCTTACAACGCGGCCGGCGTTATCGTCTGCTTCGTCACTCGAAGTAAGGAAACGGATAGTCATCGTGAACTGTAACAGCGTCGTTTTCGAAAAAGGGATAAGTTCTGACATGGCGCTTTGCCTTTACTGTTACCTTTGGAAGGAACTTTATCTTTTTCCGTCACTAGCATTGTGAAAGAAATAATTGAACGCTTCTATGACTGCGTGCAGATGGTTGTTGTAGAACCATGGTCGCGCCTGGGTCGATCCAACGCTGCCAACCAATGTAGCGCCACGGTCACACCTTAGTCATTCCAACGCTGTCAACCAATGTTATGCCACGGTCACGCCTTGGTCATTCCAACGCTGCCAACCAATTTTGTGCCGAAGACAGTGTGGCCCGTAGTTCATGAACGAGAGTTGCCTGCTCCCTTGGCGGTACTGATGAAACTGAGTCAGCGGCGAAGAGATGATCAAAAGACGTCTTTATACTTATATAAAGGGCATATTTACAGCAAAATCGCCACGGGGCCGAAGACTCACTGCTAGACACAACTGCAGTTGCACAGAAACGGACGGTGTCGTGCGCGCTGTGTGTTGTCTCGAGAATCGGCAGAACCAACGGTCGGTTTTTGCGTGTTTGTGTATGCCGTGCGTCCCCCGAATTGTTGGCAGACTAAAGACATTTCCGAAACCAGCACATCGAAGCAGCGGTGGGCACCGGAGAACCGGCGCAAAGAGGACGGCAAGGAAGAAAAATTTATGCGCTCCCGCAAGGCGCACTGCCCGTCTGATCCGAGCTGGCCACTACCCGCGGCTGGGAGTGGGGGCCGGCAACAGCTTCTGGAAACTGCTCGAATTTTCGTGGAGTTGGAAACTTCGAACTACACGCAGAGAGCCGCGGACCTGGCGAGGGGGACTCTCGAACGGAGAGAGGGGTCGGAGGGAGAACGGTGGACACAGGGACGAGCGGAAGGTGACAAGCAAGATTGAACTGGAGTGTCGTGCGGACAGGCCGCACTGAGTGATACCAAATGGCGCAATTCTGTAAATAAATTCATCCTAATCTTGTAATGCCAAGTATGGTCGTAGTTCGTCGGAGAATGCCAGAGGGGTGGAGAGAGGGATCTGCTACTGACGCATCCGACAGGATCTCCGACGTTAAGCGGAACAGACCGGCAACTGGACGGAGGATGTGGGCCAACAGCTGAGCGTACACCTCAATAGTCGGCGAATTAGTTGTCTTCCCCTGCAGCGCAAGTCTGGACCGATGAGTGTCTCGTTGGCTCCTGTTTTCAAGACACTATGGCAACCACCGGATATAACTTGCGGAGTAGCTAGGCCGATTTACGGGCCCAAAGCGAGGAAGGGGACGACAAGATGGAGCTGGTACCAACTGCACAATTGCGGTGTAGCACCCACCCTACATTGGAAGTTTAATGAGTCTTTCAACGCCAACACAAGTTTTGGGAAAACATGTTAGCGGATTTGTGAGCTTTTGCAAGCCATTAGGTTCGAAATTTGCATATTATGTAGCGAAAGCTAGATGGCCCACAGTCTTGTCATTTCGCCGTGCCTGTCCGCAGACCGCACGCCTGTCCGAAGAAGGAAAAGAAAAAAGAAAAAGAAGCAAAAGAAGAGGAAAATAAGAAACAGAAGAAGGAGAGACGAACAAAAAGAATTAGGAGAAGGAAAAAGAAGAAGAAAACAGACAACTCGATATTTGGTAGAGGCCAAGGACTACAGTCGCTGCTAGGACAGAAGGTTCGTTCGAACGTTGTAACTGCGGTGTGCCCCGGAGTTCGACGTATATACAATGTGATACCACTACAGAAGTCTTCTACACACGAATGAGAATAGTCAACAACGAGGGGCAAGGGTGCTCGTACGTGAATGATTCTCCTATGGCATAAATAAAGCTGAAACGATAAAGTACTATTATTTGCAAAAGGCATGTTTTACATTCAAGCTGAAGCTAAGCGTAGCCATGCAGATTCCTCTCGCGTAACTCCAGGCTTAACCACAAGCTAACCACAGCTATGTTTTTCTTACGGCCAGGTGCAGGTGTCCACAGAACGTGAGGCAAATACAGCGTCTCTCCTGTCTTGCGAAACAATTATTACTATTGTAATGGCTTCTAATATGTCAAAGGGGCAGCAGATAAACAAAGCGGCGCTTGGCATTTTACCACGCGATCTGCTTTCATCTTGTTGTTTGCCACCTATTCCGAGTAAACGTGCAAAATATTTCAAAACATATTCGCGGGACTGTAGCTGTCGTAATATTTTTGAAAACGGACTTTCGTTCCCCTACTATAGCTAAGATGTTAATAAAGACCTTTGGGTTCATGTTCTTGTTTACCAAACTCCCTGTTGATAACAAAGAGCGCATTTATCATCAAGCTTAGAATCTCTGTATCCAACTTATCTTGTAATTGTTCAACGTGTAGAGTGAAGCTATCTAATGATGATTACGTTCCTTGAAATGTATAGTCTCACTTTGTTTGACCCGGAGGTTCTGCAAAAGCGAAACATCTTTGCTACCTGTCACTTGCAGAAAGGAGTGAAAGTACATTGATGGGGTATTTACAAGCACCTACTCACTATAACTATGACGAAGCTTGCTTCCAGGTTTTATATAATTTAAATATATTTCTTTATCGCACGTAAAAAACGGGAGTTCAAAATATATACTGAATTTTCTCGTGCCCATGCAGTTGTGAGAGCTGATTATGGGAACAATGTAAACTACGACCTCGAAGAAGCTGAGGACGAAAACAGCAACCAGAACCCAGATTACGTCGCCCGTTCTTGGCCGATCCCCCTGTGTGGGTATGTGCCATCACATTAGAGGAAAACAACAACAACAACAACGTCGCCCGTCCTCGAATGCACCACAAAGAAAATAGCGGAAATGACTGAACATTTCCCCGAACCAGAAGAGCGCCAAAATGGGCTGGGTGAGCGTTTTCACTCGAAACTAGCATCCTATGAAAAACTGAATACTGCCATTGTATCTATCAGTGTCCTAAAATATAGAAACAATTTTGGAACTGTTAAACCTAAAGTGTGATGGCGAGAGCTTTAAAAACTGTGAATGAACCGAAAATGGTGAGTGTTTGAATGGAACGTAATCATAAAGGCTCCGTTCTGGATATCTTTGGTTCCCGTTGTAAGCGTTATTGGTGACGGCTTTGGGACAGAAAACAAGATATTATGTTTCTAGCAAGTACAGGTTACAAGCGAGCAGGTACTCTGATAGCTTGAAGTCAGGACACCACATCACATTGCCGTGCTAGCTGTAGCTGGCAATCCAGAATTTTCCCTCGAGATTGGAACGTAGAAAGAACGGAGCCCTTCGGTATCCTACGATCCCGAGTCGGACAACCGTCCACGCTTGTAAGGCTTGTTTATAGAGGCTTTTTATCAATATCAGTCCGTTATTCGCATACTTTGGTTAAAGAGTAATTTGTTATTGATATCTTATTTATTTATGCATTTATAAAGTTATTAGTTATTTATGTGGTAAAGAGTTCTTTACGTACAGCGGCACCAATTAAGGATTAGTGATTAGGCCCGCAGAATAATATTTGCATGAATGACACATTAACAGTGTCAGTATAATGCTCTTAAAGAATGCGCTCTAGTTCCCCCACTTTTTTCACACAACCTTAGAGCCCAAAAATGACAGACCGCTCTACTCTGTCGGGCAACGTTGTTTCGTGCTGAAGTGTCGAAATCTGGACCGTCCATATTTATTTACCCTTTCGGACCTAAGTTTGGTGATAGTCCACTCATATCTTGTAGATGGAGCCATATGTATCAGACAGACCGAGTTAGTTTTCAAGGTGGGTAAATTCAGAACTTCTCGAAACACGCAATGAGTCATTTTCGAATTGGCCCCTGAAACGTTTGAAATTGAACAAGTCCATTAGTCAGACTGATCCCACTTTGAAATGGTCTTGAAGGTACATTGCGATAGCTGCTGTGTTGGGATCTATGGAGCATAAATGGAAGTTGATGTAGATGATGACGTGCACAGCGCGTGAGGGTGGAAGTACAACAGCCGGTTTGATCCCCTTTGCTGATAGCGAGAGCTTTTCGTACTTTTTTTTCTCTAGAAGTTCTTATTATCGAATTTGTTGCACTTTGGTACTTTTGTTCCGTTTGACTGCTCCTGCACTCCTAGTACGCTCGGCTGGCAAGTTCACTTGAAGATTCGGCCTTACTCACGACTAAGGTTCTGAACTTTGGTTGTCAAGTGATGCTTTCGCACTACAAAAAATTCGTCAAAGATTAACAGTGATAAACCTAGTAAGGCGAAGCGAAGGCGACCAATGGACGACCAAGGCCATCGCCCTTGGTCGTCCATTGTTGGGGTGAACACATGAAGTGGCGGTCGATATCTCATTCAAGTTCTGTTGATTCCAAAACGGCCACATTTCGAAGTGAACATCAGCAGGCATTGAGGACCGGGAAGTATTTTTCGCATGCATTGTCATTGTTTTGATGCGCCATTGGGTCGGACGCACCACGGCTCTAAAGAAAGTGGCCACGGGCTCACTTGTTCATCGTAACACTGGATGATCCTGGCCATTTAAAAGCGAGCTTGGTTGGCTTCTGAATGTGACTAGATATGCAGGCTTTCACACTTCCTGTTAACCTCGGCATGTTGTAATCTGTGTTGTGGCATGCTATGATGGTAGCTCATTTATGTTTCTGTTATGAACTATTGCGCTATAATTATCTACGCAGATGATCTTTTTATTCCGCACACATAGACTAACAGCGACGTCTGTGTACAGACTGCAATAATCCATCGCGCTTTTTACAGCTGAAAATTAAACGCAGGAAATCGCAACCATGTATCTGTTTGATAAACTAAAAATTTATTCAGCATTCTTTATTTTTTATATATTTGTACTGCGCCCACAATAACATTAGTTTTTACTTTTTCTGGCGCTGTTTTATTCTGAAAGCGCTTGTTGATTTTGATGGAGCCCGTTGTGGAGGTATATAGGTCAAGATCGACATTCCGAGTTTAACGCGCGCTTATAGTGTACAGGCAGAAATGCTTTTGCGTCTCTTTGCCGAACTAAGGTCGCGTTGTTCAGCAGTTGGTTCCAGAAACTTTATTTCAGTACCCAAAAACGCAAAGACGGGAAGCTAATGCCCTTAATTTCAACAAGCAGGATTAATTTCAGCAAGCAGGCGTGGAATGTCCACGCTGATAGGCGACGGTTGTGTTCTTTGTCAAAGACCAAAAGAGGTTCATTATTTCTCATAGAACAATATGATTGTAGCTTGAAGCTGAGTAGCATGCTCCGTTTACTTATGGCCGCCTCTGTGCATACTTACCAAATTTACGAGTGCATAGACAAGCGCTACAAAATCACTACTGCTGACTTTCATAACTTCCACCAAAGTCTTAAATGTCTTTGATTTGTTTTGAGTTTGCATGCGTAGATTTTTAAACACAGCTGCTGGTCTTTTGGTCTCGAGGAAGCTTTTTGAAACTTTTTTGATCTTGATCTTTTTTCTTACTTACTGCCGCATTCGACGCTTCATTCAGCCCATCGCGACTTCTTTACGCTAGACACGGAGAATTGCGAAATTGTGCTCAGGAGTGCTGCGTAGACTATTGTGCGCTCGGCTGGTGACGGGTGGGATGATGTTTCGACTCCTAGTGGTAACAGTATTTTTTCTTGAGGTCTGAGTGTGAAGGGCGTTTCCTGGTCGCACCATTGGTCACACTTTCTGCTTACAGGAAGCACGAGGCCAGATATGATTTTGCACTAAAATCATGCACATTTATCCCATATAAACCTAGTTTTCCGACATCAGCTCTGTTAAGCATGGCTACAGATTAGCCTGATACCTGCGCTGAAGCGTTGATGCACTCAGATCAGCACGAAGCTCATTCATGTAAGACTAAGCGAGCAAGCGCGGGCGAATAAATTGTTATTGCGCCGACTTGCTGCGCGGTATCAAAGCAGAGATCTTCCGAGCGGGTGTCATCGCTGCGCCTCTCCGCAGCGTGTCACATGGAGTGACGTCATCAATCCCGCTTTCTCTCCGACGGCTCAGTATCAAAAGCACGAATAAATGAACTTGAATATCGCAGGACCAAGTTTAGTGCTCAAGCTTTCAAAGAGATAAATCCTCTCACCCCGCCTTCCCCAACCCATACGCTGTTTTTAGTTATGCGAGGCGTCATAACCAGTTGGTTACAGTGGTGCTACAGAAATTGTTGTCATCTAGGATCTGACTATTTTACCTGAGCCTTTCAGCAATTACAGGAAAGGAAACGTTTGTCCCGGGGCTGCGTTTTGAAAGGCGAGGCTGTGAGTGAATCGATATCCATAGTGTGTTGTTTAGGCCTATGTAAGCATTTTATATATAACTTTATTGCTTCCCATGTGGTAAATGGAACCGGCGGTTTGTTAGATGTTGCTGGCTACCTTAAAATAGAGTATGACTGAGTATAAAGCATTATAAGATATTTGACATATTGAAAGTTTACGAAACAGCAGTTGTGATATGCCAGCAATATCCCCACACATGTTCTTGGATATCCCACAAACTCCCGTGAGACAGCATGCTGCCGCATTGGCTAACTTTGCTCATTAATATACTTGCTAGAAATAGACGACCTTTGCAACGTCCCGTAAAGTGCAGAATAAGCCACCAAGCTTTAATAGCGGACAATTCGAGAAGAAGTGAATACAGGGTTACTAACTGCCAGCATTACCCGCAACAACGTATAAAACTTCTGCAAGTGGTGTAGATTGCGTAGTCCAATAACACTTAAAATAATGATTAAGACTTGAAAAACAAACTTGTGGAATCTCTGGGGGTCATGAAAATAAGCACTAAAATTGCTTCCTGAAACATTCGACCTTTTCAACTGGGGTGCATATAGTGTATCATTTTTGTTTTGTTTCGCTTGAAGTACTGCGCTGCGTTTGAAGTGTTCACATAGTTTCACTGAGTGATATTTCGTTGTCTTTTTCCTTTTCGCCCCAGGAACAGCTAAATAGAGAGGCAAAGCTGAAAGCAAAATCCTCGATACCATGGGAGCTTTTTTGGAGGATATAATGGCTTGAATAAAACTATTTTTCAATGTATGAAGTGTTTCTCCTTCTGTATTTTACACCTTCAAAATATCTAATTACGCCAGATGTTCTGATTTAGCGTCTATTTTGTGTAGCTTTTCTTCGCTTTTTTCGCTCAACTGCACTTGCTCTTATGGTTTTGAACGCGTTTTTCCTCCCATTGCTGTCTGGATCACGCAGGCCCAGTAATACATAGTCGCCTCTCAGCTTCTTCCTATGCATATTGTCCCAACATATCTAGCAGCGCTTTTAAAAATGAAATTTTTGTCACGAATGCAGCTGCGTCCCCAGTGTGCACACTAGCCTGGAATGACTGAGTCGATTCCTTCATTTTCCCTTCACATAAGGAATGCAATCCATTATTCAAGTTTTTAAATGTTTGAAGCAAACAAAGGAGTGATATGGAAACCAGTAGAAATAAAGGCTGCGAAACCTCTCAATGATTGCTGTTTTCCCTCAATATATTTCTCGCGCTCTTTTTTTTTTTTTGGCGTGTTATAAAGAATTGCCGCGAAATATAGAACGAAAATTCTAGCTACTGTTCTTTTGCTCACAGCTATTTTGTGGCTCTCGAATACTCCACGAATGAACACGGTCGACTGTGGTGCGACGAGCTATAAGGAAGCATAGGGCGCTCTGCTAGTTGAAGATGTTTTCGCTGCCAGTTCATCATGCGTGATCAAACAAATGCGGGCCACATAATGCAATGCATCCTGGAAGACGGCGAAAGAAAAGATATCGTTTTTTTTATTCCGCATCAAGTAGGAATTCCCGGTCAGCAGCATACATTTGCGCCGTTATGCGAAACAAGTCAGCGGCCACAACCGAAGAAAAACCTTCTCACTTCACTGTGGACACGTGCACATTCAAGCAGACCTTGTTCATCTATCGTACGTTTGAGAGTGCGCAATAGCGGTGTGCAAGCGCCACGTCACGTGGCTTATTAAGCGGGAGCCCTTTCGGCTCACTCTGCCAAAGAAGTTGTTACGATCGCAATTCATTCCCAACTGAAAATTTCCGTACCCCTTCCAGCCGGTTTTTCCGTATAATAGAGGTAGGATAAAAGTCTCAAATCAATGCAACCCGTCCTGTATTAATTTTAACATGCACATTTTCCCACTATACATAGGCGCTAGTGAAATTCCGTTGTCTACTTAAAATAGTGTCGCTCAGAAGTTCACGTACGTCGCACTACTTGGTTTTAAGCTATGCTGCGGAGCATTTATAACCCCGAAACTCTCCATCTCAGATGGAGGGGGGGGGGGGGGTGTGAAGGGGGTTAGATGAGAATCATTCTCCCCTATAAAACCTTGGCATCATGAAAGCTACATTTAGTGACTCATTATAAAGCCGAAATGCAGACCCTCTGGGCTGCATTTCGGCTCTTTTGAACAACTCTTTACATCCTACTAAACGTGAGTTGAATAAAGTACATAATGCGCAATCGTAATTTTCGGCAGTTGCTGTAAAAAATGGAGCGCATAAGATATACATGTAGCATTGGGTCATTGAGAGGGCAGTGGTTGATAGTGTGCTTGGTTGAATGATTGATTAATGACGAGTCACTGAACGCGGCCGGCGTGTTATGAGCGAATAATCTTGCATATATAAGTTTGAACATGTGTTATAGAACCTGTGGCTGGTACTTGTTAGGCGCAGTTATATAACTTTGTAATAGTCTGGGTTTGGGTTTTAGCACGGAAAAGTTATTTTATAAGTGTGAACAATGTTTTCAGACAAGGCCGCTTTTTATCAAATCTAGAGTTGCCAACACATATATGAAAATACAGAATGGCTGTTGTCCTGGTTTTAGGCAGGTCTACCCTGCACAATGCATCAGTACAGCGAAACCGGTATAATATTCATACGAGTATATATAATAAAAGACTAGCTTGGACGCGCTGTGTTTGAAACATGTCGGAACGATTATAGACGTGTTTTATGGTCCTCATGGGGGGCTGATTTCATATGTACGGTTGATGGATGATTGTGGAGGGCTTATTGGGTAAGGAGAGTAGGGGAATATGGATGATTAAAAGGAGTGAAAATATATACCTAGTGAATTAAAGTGGATTAGATTGAGTAAGAAGGTTATAATAGTATGAGTTGAACTGATGTGAAATATTATCGACTAGGTTAGAATAGAGATGATTAGCATCTGTAACCAGAGTATAGGGAACTAAGTTTGAGAGAGGCAGACTAAATTATTTACGTAGATGATACAAGTATTTTGTAACCGGAAATAATTTTGATGACCTATTTGGCATGGCGCTATAAGAATTGAATCATAAGACCATTCTAAGAATGAACATTTCTAAGATAAAAGTATCCTGGTAAGAATAGTGTCCTCATTTAAGACAATGTGCGTCATTTCCCTCAAAAATGTTTCATTGGACCCACATATCCATTAATTGGGAACAAAACTGTCCTATGTCGTAGCTTTAATATCCAAGCATAACATTGTGCTACCGCGTAAAATCATTATGTTAATTTACAAGAAGTGTTTCCTATCCTTACTTAATTATTGCCTTTTGGTGTGGGGATGTACGACAAAAGAAAACTTACAAAAGCTGCATGTATAATAGAGAAAGTTTCTCTGACCTGCGGAAATGTGCGTAGTCCGTAAAAGACTCACGAGCTATTTAATAACTACAAAGATATGCTAGTATCAAGGCTTTATGACTACAGATTTATGACTTGAACAGTTAAACAAAAATTAAAAAACGATGCTTCCTTTATGGAACCTCTATCAAGCACTGAAAGAGAAAAATTAAGGCAAAAACACGCAACATCATAAAGAACGGAGAGTAAGCATGCCGATATCAATGTACGGGAGGCCGAAACTACATGACCAACTGTCTAGGATATTGAAGCAATTACAGGATGGATCAAGAAAAAAAGCTTTTTCAAAGACATAAAACGTATTTATGAACTCAGCTTATATACTTAGTGTTGTCTTTTTGCTTATTTATATTGCGCCAAATTGAAGGTAGTGCCTAATTTTATCTTTTTTTACTTTTCCATTTCATTTTTGTATCAAGTTTTGAGGGCTTTTCATCCCTGTATAGTTTCTTTAGCTGGCTCGTGCACTGATTGTGACGTGCTATGTAGTTTATCCCTCTTTTTTTGTCTTTGTTTCTATGCTGTCAACCTTCTTTAGTCTGATATTACATTTCGCATTCCCTTCTGTTTTGGCGGCGCTGCGAAATGCAAGTGTATAACGGCGCCTGCGGCCTCCTCAAGCTGTCTTCGTGACAGATCTTTGTGCTGGCATCCAGCATTCTGTGTGCTTTACTTGATTCAAACATCATTACTGTTATTTTAATTATAATCACTATTACTACTATTAATATATCTTATTATAAAAAGGTTCTTATTATTATAATGTAAGAGGGCGTCAAGTAAGGTTGCATGTGCGTCGTGCTTCACCTTTTTTATTGCCTTTATTTTTTTTTATTTGTGCGAAAAAACAGTACACGAACAGTTGGTTGGACACATAGCCTTTACGGCTAGTAATGGGTCCAAATGAAAAACAAGTACAATGTTACTGCAGACCTTGTACAGAAAAACTTCAGAATTAACACACACAATCAATTCATTCCGCCCTTGCTTTCCCAAGCACCAGTTTTCTGCTGTTCGGAGTGCGAGCAAGTCACTTGGGCGGAAGATGAGCTGTAACTTTGGAAGACCGGCCTGCTATCATTGCTGCGTAGTTTTTGTTCGTCGTCTTCCTAGGGTGCAAAGTCTTGCGACGAGGATGCGCCGGTAGGTGTATTCCTTTTTCCCATCGCTCCGGTGCCCAACCACCCGACCGCTTCTCCCAGCTTGGAATCGACCACCGAACTTGCCTCGCAATGGGCGCTCCTCCTCGACTCACAAGAGGGAATCTCGTTTCTCAGTGACGAAGTCGCCCAGCGGGGGCACGAGACTAGAAGTCTTCGTGGAGACAACTCGAGAGCTCTTTGTCTTCAAGCCCAGGTCATTTCTTCCCTATGTGCGAACGTTGGTGCTCTATGCAAGGAGTTAGCGCATCACCCTCCGTCCTCGCATAGGGAGCGTGCTCTCGTCGAGTCCTTCTCCGTGGGCAATCTCAACCAATTGAACACCTTCTATGAAGTACTTTGCTGCTCTTCACCATGGGTTGGCTCAAGATTATTAGAGCCTGCCCGTCCTCGGCCTCTCAGGTTAGCCCTTCTAGTATACCAACAATCTTAGAAGCCCAGCTATCTCTGGTGCATCGAGCTCCTCCACACTTAATGCGTCGAGCTCGTCGTCAATACAAAATAGGTGGTCGACGATTCTATTTGCCTCTAAGTTTTACCCACAAGCTAAGCCTCGAAACAACATCGGTTGATCTGACTGCCCATATAAAGCCAATGGATGTCAGGCAGCTTTCTTGCGGATAATTTAAAACTAGGTATGATTCATACTCATTCTTTCATCTTTCAGTTGATGAGGAATCGTACAAAAAACTTGTTTAGCCTTAGAGGTGGCCGATTTGCTGCATTTTCAAAGAGTTTTGTGAAAGCTACACGGTAATATGATACAGCATTGCTAGCTCGCACTAAAACGCGGTAACCTCTATTTGGACATAATAAATAAAAACGCCTGAGGTCTTTGGACTAAGGGAACCGAATGTTTTTGCGGTGTTCTAGCCACTCGTTATCCCATTATTGTAGTTACTGAAACCTGGCTGGAGGTAGCCAGGTGTAGAACAAACTATGGTTTTACTATGTTGAAATATATACTGTCAATGTGTTTGAACACTCTTCTTTATAGCAACATGAACAAAATGACTTTTTTTTTCCTCCGACAAATGTTCACTGATTAGGTTGTATTGATAAGAAATGCGTCTGTCGACCGTTCATATTTTTACTTTTTCCTTGCAATTGCAGAATTTTTATTCTCTTTCAAAGCACTGTCTCATTTTGTAACGCGTGAATTGTTCATTTCATATCGCAGAAACTGCGGCTGCTGTTCATTGTCAACTTTACGGGTGGCGAAGCCCGTCAAGCGGTCATTGCGAACTGCTTTTTTTTTTTTCGTCACCCGCGCTTTTTGTACGACAAAAGCGGAATAAGCATTCATTGATTCATTCGTTCAAATGATGTCCCTTCCAGCGATTTCTTTCCTAAATATTTTTGTTTCCCGAAGCGAGCGCGCTGAAGCAGGACGTAAACAGAAAGAAGGGGGAGTACTGTCGTTATTCACAGCTCTTATCATATCGATTTTAAATACGTGCTATGTGATTCGGCGTGGTGAAGTTTGTAAAGTAAGACCACCATATATAAGACAAGAGCACTAATACTGCACAGAACGCATGTTGTTTCTGCTGGTTCACCTCAGTGCACTCAAAATTCTGAGCCGATGACCTTACGATTAGCTGCCGAACGTTAGTGAATTTCAGCCCTAGCGAGGCATGGGAATTTTTATATACGAAGTGGTGGTTACTCGAGTGCTCAATACGCTAGCTTCTAAATGTATTGGTTTTGCAGTATATTAAGCAATTTACGTTTGTCTAGAGTTCCAGGGGCACTTCAGCTCACATGTTTCAAAGCACAACTTTTTCACTACGTGTAAAGATGGCTGAAGGTGCCCCGCAGACATAGTTCTTACAAAAGCAAATAATGATCCACACATTGTTAAAGCATAAGTGTGGTGCCCAACGAAATGTAGACAGATATTGTCTGTCCTTTACCATCAAAGTACAATATACAAAAACGTATATATAAACTCTATTGATAAATCCAGCATTAATTATATACCGGATTCGGAATACCCTTTTATTGTACAGACTGAACCGGCATGCTCGGCACGCTCGGAAATTGTGATTCTGGAATTTCTTGTACTTTTGGCGGCCCTCGCTTTTTGCAGAAAAAAGCGTCTCCTGGATAAAAAACGGTCAGAGCTATAAAACAACGTTGCAACATTACAAAAAATAAAAAAATTGGAAATTAAAGAAAAATTCCTGAGCAAACACAGGGTTTAAATCACTAACCTTCTACAACATAGCCCACCACTCTTATCATGTGTAATAGAGAAAAAACTAATCCAAGATAACTTCAGTTTACTGCACCCATATTTCGCTTTATCTATAGGCCAACGTTTCTGTTTTGCACTACCCTTTTTCTTGGGTACAAAAATTGGGGTCGTAAACCACAGACGCGCTTTTAACACGCTTAATATTTTTCCGGAATATCACGAGGGGTTACTTATTCCTGCATCTTTATAATGCATCACTTTCTCGCATGCAATATCATAACTTACTAGTGCTCAGCGTTTTATTGCGATAGCAATATTGCGCCAGGTTTCGAGCCATCGCGTATCCAGGGCGGACTCCGTGTTTGACCTTGAACAGCAACCGCTTCAGCTGAGCTCCGCCAGATGACGGCAGCGTCGGCGCGCCGCGCACTGCAGCGACGCCGCTGCCGCGACGAACCAATGGTTCGCCGCTGCTTCGGCCTCGCCCTGTTTGCTTTGCTATGCAGACTGCTAAAGAGAGGTGTCAGCGACAAGCTGCGGCGAGGAAGCGACCACGTGCACAAAAAACAGTGGAAGAATTTGAAGAACGTTGTGCTAAGCGTCGTGCACAAGACGAAGCTCGGCGACTACGTTCTAGCTCTCCGAGTGCTTCCACCTCGTCGGCTACTGATGAACACATGACTGCTCAGGAACGCCGCAATGCCACCAAGTGAAGACAGTGCGCTAAAGAATCGCCTGAAGGACAGTCGTAACCATTGTGTGTCATGTGTTACTCTATAGCCATATTATTGAACCACACAATCTACGCCACAAGCGAACAGACAAGCGTAGCCATACGGCCATTGCTAACGCAACTTACGAGGCTTAACCAGAGCTAAGCCACTGCTATTTTTGTTATCGTCTTCAAACGCATGTTATTTGTGCTACGCACAAAGTTATCGGGTGCAATAATGATTCTGATATTGCATTTTCTAGCTGCACGTGCTGCCACGGAGCAACAAAGCCAATTAATGCACTTCCGTTCAAGCATTTTGCATATGCGAAATATTCTTGGAAGCGCAGTTCGATATGCAGCTATCTGTGCATATATCTATAGTGAGCATTGTGCTTCAGATGCCATATTTTTCCCATCACTAACGAAACGCCACCTCCTTCCTTCCTGTTGCGCGGTGAAGAATACTTTTCTGTCTTAGACATGAAGATACAAAGCAAGATAGGACGAGCTGCGGCGATTGTTGCCTATAATGAACGAATGAGCTCGCATAGAAAGCGTAAATGCGACGCAATGCGCGTATCTACATCGTAGGATACACTTCGATGGTATTTATATGTTCGAGTCATTTATAACAGAACGCTCATCCCGCATATATAGAAAGAAATTTAACCTATATTATGGGTAGAACGGGAGAAAGAGGATGTTTGCATAGTATGAAAGAGCGCTGAATAAGGGCCGATGTGGAATCTCAGTACGCAAGCCGAGCTAACGTTTCGAGTAGTGGCCTTGTCTTCGTCTAGCCAGTGCGATCATCCCTGGCGAGGATTTAATACGCTTTTGCCTCCGAAGAAAAAAAGACAGGGATGGAGACGGAGGAGGGTAGAATAGAAAGATGCCGAGCAAGAAATGGAATAATGTTTCCTTCCGCATGAAGTTATGTCTGGAAGGGGTGATACCAGGGTCCGAAAAAGAAAAAAAAAAGCGGCAGGAGGGGGAAACTCTGCAATGAGGGATGGATGATGAGACAGTACCTAAAGCAGACTTGATGCTAACACACATTTATTGAAAAGGGACATGTATTCCAAGGGGGAATATAAAGAATATAGCTTTATGGAATAGTGAAAGCATGCGGTCTAATATTTATTTGACTCATGGAGTGACGAAAATGGATTTGAGTAATTGTTTTAGCACTGTATACTGTGTCCTGTAGGCTATTCGGAAATAATTATTTTCCAGACAAATCTAGGATGCTGAACGCCTAAGACTTTTAATATAAAATATGTCTACTACTGCGCCCCCCAACGTAAGCCTTCTTTATTCACAACCAACGATCTTCTTGGATGTCCCAGTCTTCATCTGCTGGACAAATATCCATCCAGTACAACCTCTAACATTCGGATGCCACACAGGAATGAAGTGCAAACACTTCCCTAACCAAAGTACTCCATCTAGTGATTTAAACATACAATCATGGCATATCCGCCATCGACTTTGTGCTTGTTAACATGGCGAAAGATTAATATCATGCAAAAGGCAGTATAGAATAATGCAATGGCCACCTCTTGGGATCATTTCTCGCTCATTGTTAATGCGAATCCAATCAGCTCTACACTTCTGATTCGTAATTTTATTGTTAGTTTCTTCTCAATTGCAGAAATGTTCTTTAGGGAGTGCTTTAAGGCAGTGACTGCCTTTCCTTTTTTGGGGGTTTTGAATGTTCAATTTATGTGCATGGACAGTGTATGCTCCCATTTCGTGATGTTGTGCTTTGTCTATTGTATTAACGTTATGGCTACTAATGAAGGTGGATGTTTGACACCGCTCTCATTTTACAGAATCTACTTAAGGGGACGCGCTATTTCAGCCAATAATGACGAACGTGTTGGTGTCATCATAACTCTTCCGTGTCATTTATTTCGGGGCTGTCTGGTCCTAAAACATATTTAGGTTCCACGTTGGGCGCCATTTTCGCGCAGCCCTTATGCTATTTTTAGATGTGGAGTATTTTTCGAATGTAGGTAGAGAGGCACGACCTCTCTACGTCGAGCTAGTCGCCTTGCACCTTGTGTGCACGCCACGCTTGACTGGCTCCATCGCTTGGGTGGTGGTCTTACTAGCTGAACCCGATGAAGCGGGTTTGATCTGTGCAAAAAGGGCCACACTTTATTGATGGCGAAGCGCAATTCGTCCTTAGACGGTGCTACAATATCATTACGTATCAAAGAACCCGATGTGGTCGAAATCATCGCAGCCATCTACTACATTATTCTAGTAGCATACGTTGCATTCAAATATCTTATGTATTCTCTGATCCCTTGTAAACCAGACTACATTAACCATAAATGAGTATTGTTTTATGACTATGTTTCTGAAAACGTATGTAGTTCTTTAAATATTTTGCGTAGTCTCATGAATGTCATGAGAGAAGGATTCTGCTGAATGTGGTCTGATGTCTTACTAAACGCCACGTCCCGGCTTATCTTGAGTGCAGCGGTAATGCTGTGTAGCAGTTCCCTAAGATTATCAGCTTCCTTTCTATAGTACGTTTCATTTGCATTCAATTTCTGCACCACCAGCTAAGCATGTAGTGGTCGCTAGCTTGTAGCAGCAGTTACTCAATCGCCTAACTTAACGACACCTGCGTTGGTCTTCCTAGCATGCTGCCTTTTTAGCTAAAGCGTTGCCGTATGTAGCTGGTTCCTTTGAACCAGCAAAAAAGTGTTTGAAAGGGCTCAGGAATTTAATAACAGCTGGTCCGTGGGTGTCATATGTATTGGGCGCGAGGACAGGCCATGGCGCCACCTCTCGGAAGCAGCCGCATGACAAAGTAAGGGGGATAACGCACGTCGAACAGCTGCTGTAGGATACTTTCCTAGGCAGTTCAGTTGGCCGTTAGCATTACGTTCAATAATTTATTTATTATATACCTCGGTCTGGGCCTGTATAAGCTTATTTTGAGGTAAGAGACCCACTCATGCGGCACAAAAGCACTTCACCGAATCAGAGTTATCGTATTTGGCAAGCTTTACTGCTACGACGACGCGCACTGGCTGCAGCATTTGTGCTGTTATGAAAAAAAAAAAAAAAAAAAGCTATCACACAAGAAGTCAGATGTAAGCAGTCAGTGTACAGGTAATGGGATTCCATGTGCAAGAGCAGATGACTGTCAGGAGCCTGAAAGATGTTGAGTGCCTTCGCATAGCGCAGGCGGAAGCGGCACCGTTCGCTTGCTCCCTTGAAGCAAGTTTGACAGCGGATATGACATGGATTAATTTTTTAGACAGGATCTAGGAATGTGTTCCATTCCTGCGCACTGACTGCCGTCATTGGCACTCTTGGTTAAAGGGCATGGTACGTTTCTTTTTTTTTTAACGAATATCTCGATCAGCACATCACAACACGCATGCGATGCTCTCTCTTTCGATTATTCACGGACTCTGTCATTTAAAATTACTGCAGTACTGGAGACGCTACGTGAGACAACTCACCATGCATACCGCTGCCCGAAGTGGCAGAATCTACTTATTCACTTCAGTGAAACTTCCGTGTCCACGTTTTCATTCGGAATAATTTGAGACCTTCTGGCATTCGCACGATGCCTTCTTTCTTTGGGAGGGTGCTGCTCTATGAAGAAACCAGCATCTTTTCTATCCTTACAGCAATAGTATCGTTAAAATTCACAATGATAATAGCAAATTAAAACGCGCGCGCCATTTCTTCTACTGTTCACCAAACATTTAGCGCCAACTCTATGGACAAAATCTCGCTCGCTGAAATGTCTGCAGCGCACATCATGAGAATGATCACTCGCTGATTTGCCTATTTATATTTTAATTAAGGAAAAAGAATTCTGTAAGCTTATGTTTCGGGTAGCAATGGAAGCTTGCGCCGGGTTCCTTCCCTTACGTTCGGGTACAGAGCAGTAACGGAACATAGCAACAGCTTAAATAAACTTCAGCAGCCTCAGTACCGATACAAGATTAAAACGTGCGAGACTGGCACTCTATATCAACTCAAACTGCAGAAATAAATGCGACTATTAGCTTTTAAAACGCACAAATGCAATCGAGCGTCTGCTTCAGCAGCAGTGAGAGGAGTCACGTGATGCCACTTTCTGCCCTAGGTTGACACTAGCGCCATTCGCTTCAGTGGTGGCGCTCGCACCCAATATAATTTTGTTAGCATATGTAATACAGGAACAATGGCTCGTTAAGGTGAATTCAAATGACATATCAATGTACGAACCGATCGGTCACTTTGCCTTTGAACCACGGTCTACTGGCCGTGGTGAGCATTCCCATGCAAGGACAAGAAACAGCCGACAAGGTGGACTTACGCTTAGTCCTATAACACTGAGCGAGAGGAAAGCCTCACGCGGTGTCGCTGTTGTACGGGGTAGCCTATGTTATCGAAGCTGGGTCGACGCGCAGTCACGGGTAGTGAGACCTGCACTGTTGCTGCTCCTACTCCGTTTTGCCGAACGTGTTGCCGGTCTGACTGCGATATAACATGCGGGCAGCTCTCTCCAGGGAAAGCGATTGCGCTTGCTCTATGATAACTTCATAAACACGATACTTTCAGCCTATGGAAAACTGAATTTGAACTCCTGCCCCAGCGCTCCCGGTACGCGCCAAACATCGAAGCTTGTGCAGCCTTTGTAGGCGCTAAACACTAGACGAAAAGTGCAAGTACCTTAAAGCGACAGCCTTTTACACACGCAAAACTCACACATTCTGTGTTCCGTACTAGTAAGAGGCTGAAACGGATTTTGTGGGCTAACCCCGTACGGCGAACAAAGACTACATAGAGGCAATAACATGGCTAAATGACTAATTCGACTGTAAATACAAATGACTGTCGCACAGTGTTAATGATTTGCTGTTTTTTTATGTGACTCTGGGTAACAGAAATATCGCTGCACTCAATACAAGCACCGGGCTATGATGACCGGGATAGAGAAAAATGTGACGCCCATTCGCTCCTGCTTCGCGGCACTACAAGGGAGACCCATAAAGCAGTTTCTCGCTTTCCTACAGTTTTTGTGTGCACTATATGTTAATTTGTGCATGCTTGGGCACCGGGGTGTGGCTGAAAAGCCTTCAGCAAGGCAAGTAAAGACCAAAATGTATTGCCGTTGGTGAATTATCCAAACTGTGAAAAGCTCTCGCGGTGATAGCGTGATTCGCTCATAGCAGACCGAAGAGGAGCAGCGGAAGTAACTGACTTTGGTTCACGTTACGTCGGATGACGAGAGCGCTTTGCGATTGAGTGATTCGTGTGAAAAGATGTTTTGAAGGATCGTTTATTTATATTGTAATTTATGCTAAATGTCTTCCTCTTTTTGCGACATGCAGGAAGTCCCACTCTGCATGTTATTCTCCCGGAAAATACAGAGTTGCTTATACACCACTTTCCTTGCGTCAAAGGAGGATGACTACTTAGCAGGCTTGCTACTAGGGCTTACTCGTCTTCTTTCATAATGATAATGCAATCGATATTCAGCATTAGATATATCAAGTTTCAGCAAAAACAGTATACACCTTAGTCACTCATTCCTGAGTTACGGTTTCACAATTATAACCATATTGAATCTAGCAGGAATTACACAGGAAATTTATCGGCTATCCCTAGCTATTTATGTGCCAACATGACGCTCAGTCTCTATCTCACGCGCCCTCCCTTCCAAACTTCCTCTTCATCTAAGTTTCGCTTTAGATGCGCGCGAATCTGCAACAGGATGTTTTGCTGGGCTAGTTGGTATATTATTTCAGATATGATAGCTGCGCGAAAAAGGTACACACAAGCCAAGGTACGGGACGAGCGCAAAATTGACAACTTAATTTATTGTACAAACGCTTCACATATTTGAGCGAAAAAGAGACTTAGAGCATGCGCAGCCAAACGTCACGCAAGTGACAATCCGTAGACACCGAACCTCGAAATCTAGATCATGTTATCGATATAGGCTACCTTACTATTGTACAGTACAACAGAAGACTCGGCGATACAGCCGTTCCCTTTTTTCTTTATAAAATATGCTTCCACTAGTTAACGTGCGAGTCAATTGCGGCTCTCGCTCACAATCCTAAACCTATTTAGCCGGGATGAAAACCCCTGCAGGTCATGCAATGCTAAGCAAAATTAGATCTTTCCCCTTTCTTAATGAGAAATTATGTTCCCGTGCACTATCGTTCACTTAGCCTCCAGTCTGGCCTATATTGCCGCGAAACCTTCAAAACTGTATTTGTTGTTTTCTAACAGCGGCCGGCACACAGGCTTATCACTCTGATTCTGGATCGCATATCATTTCCGTAATCTTTGTTTGTTAATGCTCGATGTCACGAGTCACACCTTTATCAGTTTCGTTGTAGCGCAAGATGCACCGAGATCTATCTCGAAGATTCAGGCCGCTCGGGTGTCTTTCCACAATGTTCCAGCCCGTGCTGGGAGCTGTTTGCGACGTTATCTAGATTGTTCTGTGCAGCCTTTAAATTGAGCGTTGACGAGTGCGACGAGCATTCTTTGTTCGACGATCGACCAGCACGTTTGTTGCTATCGCCGCCGCCGAGTTGCTTAGTTCTTTTGCGGGCGCAAGTCAGCCCAATAAAGAGTTAATTTCAGTACTATCAAGCCTGTGTCTTCATTTGTGTCATCGACCCTGGTCACCACCACGTGAAAACATATATTGTTTTACAAAACAGTGGTATCTCATAGATGACTCCGACGGCGCACTTTGCCTAGCTTTGCCAGTTTGAACTGTGCTGTAAACACCATGTGAACTTTGTACTTGCCCGCCACCTTCTTCAGGTTGTGCGACACCTTGCGCACATACAGCATGGCTACCGGTTCTCCTTTTCTTTAAGCCCCTTGCAGCGTTTTTCCTTTCATCTTCTGCAGCAGCGTCTCAGCCACAGCCCCTACTATTGCACAGGAGAAACCGAAAGATGAAAGCGTGCCTACATGATCATCAAATCTTTCCCACCTTATGTGTGGACACAAATTCAGGAGGGCGGATTCTAGGCACAGAGCGACAGTCACTATCTTAACTGTTTTCGAGTGCGCCGACCTATAGAGTAAAAGACACTTTTGGGCTCTGGGACAATACAACCAGCATCGCTGTTCAGTCGTAGAATATGTACTAAGAGACATCTTTTTATCACATATTGACCAGTCATTGACTAAAGCCCTAGATCGCAGCAAGATTTTAAAATATTCAGGAACATGAATGAAGTTTAGATATTTTGAGAAAAAAGCAATCTATGACGTACCAAAATGTGGTGTATGAGGTTTGGATTCGGTTTAAACCCGATAAAGGTTTAACGGTTACTTATGAAATGCCTGCGGGGGACTCCCTGTAAACATCCACGGATCTTTTCATTTCGAACAATTAGGTTTGCTGATTTTATCGCCCGCGCCCGGAATGGTCTGTAACCCTATATTTTGGTGCACTCGATAATAGTTAAGAGGGCGATTGTTGCCTTGTGCCTAGAATCCGTCCTCCTGAAGTCGTGTACACACAGAATGTTCGTAAGTTTTATAATCATGTGGGCTGGCTTTTCTCTGCAGTTTCCCTCGTGCGATCGGGAATACCGATACTTAATAGAGCAGTCTTATTGTCGTAATTGTCGCTTGACACGAACCAACACAGGGAAGAAAGTTTTTGGGAGGATGAAAACACCACAGTAATATCGTATTTTTTGCCTGGTGCTTGAGATTACGTGTCATTTCAGCATGATATGGAATAATTACTTGTTTCACTGTCTACTAGGTTAAGGCACCATCTTGCCATTATTTTTTAGTTCTAGTTTGAGCTTCTTTAAGAAAGCTTCGGCAACAGAGCCAACCATGAACGAAGAAAAACCTGCCCGTTTTAACTTCATGATTTTATCGTTAAATGTATTTTGCGCTAGGTGAGAGCCGGATTCTCTGAGTGCCGGCTGAAGAGACATCAGGTATTGAAGAAAGTGTGCCATATTTGAAGTAAGAACTAAGGAGGCAGAGAGAGGCTCCGCCGGCTGTGCGTTCCTGAGACATTGGCCGCATCGCCACTAGGAAGCTTCAGTCTCTGAGAAAGCTGGTTGCGATAAATTCATAAAAAGGAGATTGCATTTCTTTATATGAAGAAGACGAGATGAGTTACCTGTGACATCCTGTCATGAATTCTTGCCAGTACACTCGATCACTATTGATATGATCATGTATTCACAATTTAGTATGTAAGATCGCCCTCACTGTTCCCAATAAATTGTTGCAAGTAGCACCCAGTCTTGTCTTTATTGCCTGTTGTGCCGTCTATGTGGAGACTGTATACATTTACGAGCAGGAATCAACTATACACGCTACGCATATTACTGGAATCACTTTCTAACCACCGCCTCTCTCTAAGAAACAAATCGACTTCATTTTCAGACTCTTCCGAGCAACATTTCTATAGCTAATGTGTAACCCTACACGCAACGGTAAAGTGTACCGCTTTTCGTTGACCGTCATTCCGACCACCCAAGCAAAACCCTATGTCGATCGACGAGATGCGAGCAACGCGGTCCTCTTTGAGAAGACGGGAAAATTTCGCCGCGATTAATAAGTGGTGCATATGTCGCGCTCAAAGCTGCTGTGCAAGAGGTACATTGCAGCTTAAGGCTGCTACACTTGAGTGCTCACCTACGAAACTAACGCCTGTACCCGCACAAACTACTGGAAACGCGAAGGAAATGGGTGAGACAGCCCGTGCGTTATTAAAAAGGGATCCTTGTTTGAATACACGATCAGCAATTTAAAACGGAGAGCCGCACTAAATAATTGGCAGACACTTTTTCACAGAAATGATGCTAACGTACGCTGCACAAGAAAGACGACAGCGCTTGTCCTGTCTTTCGGTTTGTCTCGCGTTGTTCACCGCAGGTTCTAAGTAAAATGAGGGCGACTCATTAGGCAACTAATATGACACTCCATAACATAAAATCAGATGTGCCCATTATCAGCGTTGTTAGTGCAACATCTATATTGTCTTATGCAGGTAGTGGTTGGTACTCACTGGTCGTTGTGTTTTAATGAGAACAGAAGAACTGATTGAATAGCCGCGTCCGCTCAATATTCCGGCTCGGGTACCTGCAGCCCTCGGTTCCCAAGCTACACAGGCCATTCATAGGCAACCGACATTTCTTGTGGCTTGGGGAGTGCATGTACTAACGCCTGGTTTGGTGTGTGTTGTATAACGTCCGAAATTGACTTAAGGCACGAGAGGCGCGCCGTAGTTTAGTTTACCATAAACTTCGACCTTCTGGGGTTCCTTAACGTGCGCTGACATCGCACATCACACTGGCGTCTTGCTTTTTGCCTCCATCGAAAAGCAGTCGGTGCGGCCGGGATTCGATCCATTTCAAGTAGACTTCTGAATAGCGTGCTAGCTTAGGTCTGCATGCAAATCGGTAGGTTTGCGATAGTACGCGCACAAATTCACATATTTAACACCTGGTGAGTCGCAAAGTCTATGCACAGTTTATAGGACACTTAGGGGAGCCGTGGATGGGAGCTATCAAATATATCATATCAAATGAGTAAAGTCACAGCTCAAGTGTCCTCCCAAAGGTTTTCAGAGCCCTATGCAGGACCCAGGCTGTGCCTATAGCGCAACGTTACTTTAGGCTGAGGTAAGTCTACTATGCACATACATTTCTTGTATATAATTGTTGCAATTTAGGATTTAAAATAAAAAGACTAGCTACTGTTTTTCTTTCAAATACAGAGATATAGCACGGGTATTATAAGGTGTCGTGAAACACAACCTATGCACATTCTTCTACAAGTTACTAAACGACAAGCTTCCACTATCACTTATCCCAGGAATTTCACTAATAAATGATAACAAAACGCGACCCGCAAGAAGCAAACAATTATTACTTCCTACAGTACGAACAAATTATGGGAAACAAACTTTTCATTTTTCTGCTATCATTCTCTGGAACGCGTTACCATCCATCATCAAATCCCTTAACAAATACAGGGGCCGAATCTATGAAAGAGTTTGCTTTGGAACGCGTTCGCTTTCTCTCTCGCCGCCTCGCTCTATTGACCGCGTGTTGCCACCGCTGGCGGTGACATCATTTCACGAAGGCGGGACCACGGATTTCGTTGACGTCACGAGACATGCCAATCAGATGAAAGCGAACGCGTTCGGTCGCTGTGTGTGGAACTCGGTACGTGGCGTTCGCTTCAGTGCAAGAATCATGCCGTACGTGCCCCCCGCCGTCCCGCTGTTGTTCGCAGTGCTCAGCGAATGAGATCGGCAGCTTCGGTGGTCGCGCACACATGACGAGACTTTCGGCATGCCTGACGATGCCTTCCGAAGGCACTTCACACTGTCGAAGGGACTTGTACGCCGTCTATGCGAAGAGCTAAAACCCCACCTTGGCGCAACGAGGAAAAGCGCGCCCACAACAGAGCGCAAAATACTGTACGCGCTGCGGTTCTTCGCTACCGGAGGCTTCCAGGCGACAGTCGGCAGTGAGGCAACTATATACGGCTCCCGCAGTTTTCGGTGAGCCGGACGATTTTGGCCGTCGCTCAGGCAATCGTGCGTGTCGGCACGGAGAAAAACGGGGTGTCGTTGCCTTCGACTGCCGAGACGAAAGCCCGCTTCAAAGCAGAGCAACCGAGATGGGACCGCCCAGCAAAGCCGATTGGCTGTTTTCTGCCCTCAGCGTTAATCCCACCCTTCTCCTCCCGATGCCTACGTCAAATTGACGTCACGGCAAAGCGAACGCGCTCCAAAGCGAACACTTTCGTGGATTCGGCCCCAGATTTGCATCCGAAGTTAAATGTTTCTTTTTAACAGCAGAAAATATCTCATACTGAATAATGACTATTTTATCAGCTCTGCGTAGTATGTATTTTTACCTGGTTTAACATGTTCAAAGTTTGTACTGTCATGCCTTTTTATACACATCTTTTATTACTGTTTGATTTGGTGTTTAACTTACTTGCTCAGTTCGTTTTATGTAGCAAAATAATGTTATATTTATTATCAACTTATCTTTATCTACGCTCAGTTTATCTTACTGTGAAATATTGCTGTCTTGTGTATTAATCTTTGTCTGTCATTCGTAGCAGGTCCCGATACAGTCGCTGACTCTGGGACCTCCTTCTGTATGTATTTCCTGAAATTTACTGAACGGACGTAATAAAATTGAATTTAATTGACAGAAACCAAGCAGAAACAAATTGCAGGAAATGAAGTTAATATAGCTGGTCACACGTCAGAAAGAATGCTGCTTCTGAAAACATTTAGCCTTTTAAATAAAAGGTCATTGAAGCTGTGGGACTATTTTAGGGCCACAAAAAGTCAGCTGAAATGAAATCAATTTTTATTGGAGCTTAAATGTTTTCTGTGCTGCTGTTTCTCTTTTGCAAATGGTAGGACGATAGAACGCGAACATTTTTTTTTTTTCACAAAACCCTCTGCTCACTGTGAAACTGATGCTAAATAATTGAACATACAATTTCAGGCATTGCATTCACATTATCGCCTTTGTGCTCTTTTCCAACGTGTTCGAAGATGCAGCGCTCCGTTAACAGTAAATCTGTTTAAAACTTGTATATTGGAGCGTTATTATCATAGCACCATATACAGGAATTTCTTTGGCATCATAAAGTAAATTAACCGGGAAAGGGAGCTGGTTTACTGACCTAAACTGGGAAAAACGTTTGGAGGAGTGTTAAGGCGATGAGAAAAGGAAAAAAATGTCGATACATATCACTGTGCACTGCAAAGCCCCAGTTTGTCCTGCAGGTCCGACGCTCTTCGGAAACGGAGAAGCAACTGGTAGGCATTCTACACAGATGGTCGCCGCTGCTACGCTCCGAGGATCGTTTCATCAGTCAGCGGTATAGGTCTAGATTCTCTAGTGCATGACTTAGAGATCACCTTTACCTAATTTATTCGGGGCTCTTTCAAACAATATGTGAAATGTCTTCCTTGCTACTACAGATGTCGCACGCAAAGGTATCGGCCATGCCGATAAGAAAACTATTATGGTTGGTCACGGCAATGTTAAATCACAATCATTGTATTGTAATTCAAACAGTTCTCCTCCTTCGAATGGAACGTTTCATGTCATCGCCAATAGCGACGCAAGGAAGTCAGTCGCGCAACTCTGCTCCCTGCGAGAGCATATATAGGAACACTAGAAATACCTACACTTCAGCGTCCTCTACTTCTCCCGATTACGCCCTCATTCTTCTTCTTCCTCTACTACACGTATCAATATTACTGTTACAACCTTGATCTTGATGCAATGCCTTTCAGTGCACCGCACATGGCGTTCAAAGTCCTTCGCGTTTTAAATACTAAAGTCTATCATTCTGCCAATAAAATATGTTTCCCTTGGTGATAGCAGAGGCTCGGGAAGCGTTTTTTCTTCCTTCTTCATGAAGCCCTGCCTGAAAAAAAATATATATTTTTTGTGTCAGGTCAATCTTGATTCCTCATGTCAGCGAGTATTGTTGTCAGCAATGTGATGTGAACATATCAAGCGTAACAACTAGTTTTACACAGTGCAGATGTAGCCTTCTTACCAACTTCCTTTAATGTTCTGCTTGTCACTTAGAGAAACTGGTTTCACGAGGCGTGTGCGAACCCTAACAAAAGGCGGTGAAATGTCTCTGATATTCAGTTTAGTCACACATTAGCAGCTCGCTGCTGTGGCCTGTAATGGATTTGAAAACAAAAATGATTTCTGCCATCAAACAAAATTCCCTCGCATTTAGTCCAGACTGAAAAATGATTTTAAATAAAAACTAAATAAATATATAATAGGACTAAAACATAGGACGTTAATATACATCACGAGGTATCTTTTTCTTTCTGTTTGCTTTTCTGCAAGGTCTTGATTTCCAACCAAGGCCTGCGTTTCGAGAAAGTCTCTGTTCGCGGAAATAGGAAGACTTTATTCTATAAATCTCTTCGTTGAACAAACTTGAACCATTAACATTCAATATCTACCTATAAATGAGTAAACATTCTTCAGGCGAAACGTTAATGAATAATTTTCTGAAACTTCACATATTTTTCATTGTAATTACTTAGCGCGCTTCTCCCGCCCTGAATGCATTCACTAATTGATGAAGCAGCAGTAAAAAACTTCCGCACAAAAACTGCCAAGGGCATTTCCGTAACCTCAGTGCAAGTGTATCATACAGCAAGCTGTACATTATGCACGTAACAAAATTTGGTATGAAAAACTTGTTAATTAGAACTAAAAATGCGAATTTTTATATTTTAGGGAGCATTTTTATAGGTCGAAAGTGATAGTCGACAATACTGACGTTCAGCCGAAGTTCAATTTTTTTTTTATCAGAAATACTTATTACAAAGCTAGGTTGACTCTTCTACAAACAATGGGCAAAACTTCGTCAGCTAGCACAGCACCATCGTCTAAATGGGCTATTCTTCTTCATCAAATAAACGAATGTATTTTTATATGAGGCACAAAAAGTGGACGGTCGGTATCTTCCAAATATGCGCTGGGGAAAGCCAACTCAACAGAGTTTCACAGATATATTCTTGGAGTTCCTTATTGCGCAAGACACTACCATCTAAGAAATTTTGAAAACGACACACACACCTTCTTGTTACCACCTTCACATTTTGGTATAGCTTTGCTTGCTGAAATGAAATAATCAGAGGTTTAGTGCTTTATTCTAGTCACGATTATAGCTCTGTTACGTAGTACCCATTTCCTAGAAAAACGATGGTGGCGCTCTCTTCTGTTAGTATTTATTCTCTTAATATTTATAGAATAAATATGTGAACGTTTAAAGTCACCGCCCATATATGATCTTCTCGTGCATCCAGAACTGTAGTTGCAATATACCTAATGTGCCCGCTAACATAAGCCAAGGACTAACACTAAACTCTTAGAAACAGGTGATGGAAGCCAGTTGCATATTAAGGAAAAAGCCTTTAATGGCATATCGTAGTCGTCAGAAAATGTGTCACGCCTTTGCGGCGGCTCTGATACTTCAAAAATAGAATAATAAACCTCCATCCCGGATCGTGAAACGCTCTGTCTACAGTGAGAATGATAGCGAGATTCCATCAGTGACAGATACTGTGCCTTTCCTTACCATTAGACGAATTATAGAACGCCAGCGAACTTTAATGGGTTCCATGAAATGCTGGTTGTATTCAACAAGGGCGGCGCGATGTACCATCATCATTATCCAAAGGTTTTATTTCCACCGAAATGAGACTCCTTTTTGGACCCCCCGGCACGCAGGCCTAAGGGAGCCCTACTCAGGAGCCTCGCAGTCGGTACAGGTCATGACGTCACAAGGCGATTGATGCATATACCAAGCTCACCCCATCGGGCGTCAGATTCAGGCGTCCATGCGCCCTTTCATTTGCCGCTTCCTCAAACACCGCACCACACAGCAAAAAGAAGCAGACCCAGATGTATAGGAGGCGTTAGTACAGCAGGCATCCGTGGAATTTGAAATGGATTTAAATGATTAAAAGGCGCAGTATCTGTCACAATTTGCCGGGTGCACACGTGCTATGCCTAAAAGGAAGGGAGGAATGTGAAACAGTATTCAATCTCTTTACCCAAAGCATCAGTCACCACCACATTCGCAATAATTGCGTAGCTGAATGCGACACTCAGGCTTTCGCCTTTCACCACTTTAGTCGCGAGAGCTTCTCGTAATTTCTTTTCACTTCCTCTGTTTCAATCCTGGACGCTTCTGATGTAGGTATTGGAATCTACAAAGTGCACAATTTACGCTCCATAAGGCAGGAAAAAAAAGTGTACGACAAAACCCTCAAGTCTCATGCAGCACTACTGGTGCGCCCTCTATTGCTGGCAGCAAATTTGCAAATCACAGACAGCTTGCTTTTGTAAGTGGTGAATAAAGATCATTTGCAGAAGGATGGTGATTTGGGCTGGTCGGTAAAGTATGATCTTGAAAGTAGCAAGATGAAAAAACATGGACGTGCAAGAGAGCAAGACAGGCGCTTATTCGCAACTAGAATTTATTGAAGCAAACATGAAATAAATAGAGAATCCAAGCAACGCTGAAAATCACTCAGTCATCTATAACCAGACAACAAGACATGAGTCACTGAAATTCGCAAGCAGTCCCCTGATCTAGACAGGCCAGCTAACTGCACGCTAACGCGATGGACGGCTTAATAACATATTCCTCACCTAGTCGTAACTTGTGTCTAGCTTCAATTATTTCCCGGTTGATTTGCAATGAATGAACAGACAAAATGTGCGCAGCTGAAAGTAATGGAAAGCAATAAAAACATTCCTTATAATCACAGCCTTGCCGCTACCTCAACCTATATATACACATTTCTCCTTCTTTCGTAATCGTACATTTAAACACCTTTTAAATTGACCCACATAAACCGACTGGAAGATAGCTGTATGCAGTAAGCAACATTTGTTTTACATGGTACGTATTACTCATGATTAACTCGACATGGGCGTTTTTCCCGAGGCACATTCGCCAATATATTCTTGATAATTTGTTAGGGTCCGAGAACACTTCTCCAGCAGCATACCTTCTGAACAGAATGTTCAAATTACGCCACTATCCCCGCACATATTATAACAGAACAGGTCTTTTTGTATCAGAAAGTCCGACTCCTGCCTGCTCCCACAAATACCGATAAAAACCTTTCATTTTATTCAGCAATTGGTCGCAAAAACAATAACGAGAACTACGAAACCTGTTCGTTAGCCTAGAAACCTGTTCGTTAGCCTAGAAACCTGCTCAATAAAGCAATCGTCATACGGCGAAAGCACGCATTCATCAATACTGAACCCAGGCTGGATAGTGCAATGCTACCTTTGACAAGCATGGAATTGTTAGGTCTGGAATCAAGTAGCACCTAACACTCCTAGGTGAATATTGCCAGCTCACATGGTGAGTACATAACATCAAGGTAACTCGTCCAGATACGGCAGCACTTTTTGTTTTCATTTGTTTCATCGTAATGACCAAGGCCTTGCTCCCTTAACAATATTAGAATATTGACGGGCCTTAATCTATGACACCTTTTGTAGAAGAGCAAGAAACCATCTACACACCGCGACGCCTTTTTCCTTAATCCTTAACCAATAAAAGTTCTTGGAAATCATTCTGTCCACCATCCTTAAGGAAATATTGCCTAGCACAGGACAACGTTCGAACCTGTACAGATACCAGACTTTTGAACATATACCTTATTGCTATACCCTACAGATATGCACACAAGTAAAGTAATTTTAATTGCAAGGAAGACTCAGTTGGAAACCGAAGTTCAGTTCAGGCGTTCAGTCGTGTCCGACTCTTCGTGACCCTATGGACCATGTCACGCCACGCTTTCCGGTCTCTCACTATCTTCTTAACATCACATAGCTTCATCTGCAATGCCTCGAGAATGCCATCTAACCATCGCGTTCGCTGCCTACCCCTTCTACGGCGACGCTCAACCTTTCCCAACATCAAATCTTTCTCCAGCGACTCCTCTCTTCTCATCAGATGACCAAAGTAGCTGAGCTTTAACTTTAGAATTTGACCCTCCAATGAGCAGTCAGGGTTTATGGTCGACAATATCGACTGATTTGATCTTCTGGCAGTCCAAGGAACTCTTAAGAGTCTTCGCCAGCACCACAATTCAAACGCGTCAATTCTTCGGCGGTCAGCCTTTTTCACAGTCCAACTCTCTCATCCATACATCACAACTGGAAAGACCATAGCACGGGTTATACGGATCTTGGTTGGCAGACTAATGTCTCTGCTCTTTACTAGGCGGTCAAGGCTAACCATTGCTCTCTTTCCCAGAAGCAGGCGTCTCCTAATTTCATGGCTGCAGTCTCCTTTAGAGGTAATCTTGGCGCCCAAGAACAGAAAATCTGTCACAGCTTCCACTTCTTGTCCATTGATGCTCCAGGACTTGATAGGGCAAGACGCCATGATCTTCGTCTTTTTAATGTTCAGTTTAAGCCCAAACTTCTCACTCTCTTCTTGTACGCGCATCAGAAGTCTCTTGAGTTCCACTTCACTTTCTGCCATTAAAGTGGTATCATCCGCATATCTAAGGTTGTTGATACGTTTTCCAGCAATCTATTTTTAAATGCAAGGTCATCGTTTTAATGCCCATACGCAATAAACATGCAATGGTTATTGATGAGGTCTTCATTTAGGATAGAATAAAATAGATCCTCTTCATAGACACTTACTGCTAAGCAGTCGACAGCATTTTCCTTTCTTAGTTACTCGAACCAAGCACTCTGACGTCGCTTGGTTGGTCGATAAACGCGCGAACCTGTCATTCAATCAATCAGTTAATGAATTTTACTCCAGAAAGTCTGGGCGGTCGCTCTGGGCTATAAACCTATGAACTGGAACATAGCAAAATATTTCTCCGATATTCACTCATAAAACTATGTTCTTGGTGAGCAATCTTTCTCAGTCTGGTGACACAACAGTCAGACGCTGACGTCGGGAGTATGAAATATCTTGTGGTGGCAAAAACATATCTCGTCTTAGGCACGTTTTACTGGAAGTTCCTTTCTCGTCTACATGCTCCTTCCGGTCTCGTGCTGGCGCTATCCAAACCTAGTGCATGTTTAATAGATATGGTTGAACTCGCCTACGACTGACAACAATTATAAACCTTGCATTGGTTGAATGGCTGGCTACTGCAACCATTATTTGACTCCTTTTGTAGAAGCTTCTCAGCACAGAAGTGAAATGATATTTTACTTTTGTTTGCATCTTAATAATCAGTGTGAATTCTTCCAGTCTATCAAGGTGCAACCATCGTAATCTAACATCTGTGTAGGTTGGCAAGTATGACTGAAACCTAATTAAGCTGAGGAGGAAATGAGATAAACATTGTGGAAGCAAAATAACCTAGTACTGAATGGTTACATAAACGTTAAAGAAATGCATGTTTACACTAGAGATACAATGAAAATATGAGTATATGAGGAAACGTTAGAAATTACTGGAGGTTTGGCAGTCATTCTTTTGTGAAGAAGGCCTGACTCGCCTTTGAAACTGTGGTGTATTCATTACTGAAAAAATAATTGTTCAGTATTTATGTAGGCTGCGGGCAAGACAACAGCTTGCAGGCAGAATAAAAGTAACCTGCCTGTTAAAATTCGCCTAACTTTCTGGAATTCGGAAATAGCTCGGGCCAGTGCAGCCAATTCTAGCGGAATATGTTGCTTCAAAGACAGGAGATAAACTTCTCTCTCTAAATAATCATGAAGATGAGAAGCTGTATATTTGGGAATACTCTTTGCCCGAAGTATTCGCGTGTATGTCACAAGAATCTGTCCATCAATGTCGGGCCTACTGCTTGTTCTAAATGTATTCAAAGTATAATAATGGCTGCCTTTGGAAGCGACAAGTTGGAGCCTTTTATTTTAAAATACATTTTCGTATTATGTGTTACTCCATCTCTTCTTTCGTAGCAAGCTTTACCAAAACGGAAACTAGATGTAAAATTTATAAAAAGGTTTCCTGGTTGAAATACGGAAAATATGCAAAGGAAATATTTTTTCAAGGCTAACCTTTCTTGCTCTGTTCGCCTAAATTCCAGTGCCTCCAGGAGCAATATACGTAGTACCGCAGCTATGATGTGACTTTTTCAGACATTTTTTAGAGCTTTCGTCAGAATAACACTTACATCATGCCAAATACTAAAAAAGCTGCTGCATATAAAACAAGGTGTCTACGATTTTGTGTGACCTTATGCTCATAAAGCGAAAAAATATTACTTTTTTTAGGTTATCAGAAGAAGCGCGTTCCATAGATCCAGTACTATGACAAACCGAGTGCATTCATGCAAAGGTAAACTCCATAGCTGTTGCCATTTCCGAACAATTGTTTCGCTTCAAGAAATTTTGATGTCGTGTGGAGCGACTGCCTAAAGTATACATGATAATGTATGCCGAGGTCCCAGAATAGAATTTGTACTTTCACTCCTGCAGAAAAACAACTTAGATCTCTCTTTTTATTCAGAACTGAAGAAAATAAAAATGCCCCTGGATAAGATCTCTTGCTGTTCACCTATGCATAAACGATACCGACTGTTGAACTCTAGGTACTACGATATTTTTCACGAACGAAACAAAACACAACAGCTTTCTCGCTATACCCTTGTTAGGTTGAATAAGATAATTTGGTCACATTCAGAAATTGTAAGTAACGACAGCAATAGTTGCCGACAAAATGAAAGACTCTCTCAGAAACTAAAACGGTTTTTCAGTATTCAAATGAAATAGCGGTTGGTAGTTAATCCCAGCGCAATTTGTAATAATGCAGAACATGAAGCAAACTCTGCTGGATCTCTCTCTGCCCCTTACAGCACGTAAAAAAAGGTTTATAATTTTGCTGACAAGTCATTAGAACTAAACTCGAGTACGCGTCATCATTATTGGTTACTTCCCACGTTAAGGTAATAAATGTTGGTTGGTTGGTTGGTTGGTTCATAGGAAGGGAAAGGCGCAGTATCTGTCACACTTGCTCTGTGAACACCTGAACCGCGCCGTAAGGGAAGGGATGAAGGTGGGAGTGAAAGTGGATAGAGAGAAAGGGGGGCCGTAGTGGAGGGCTACGGAGTAATTTCGACCACCTGGGGATCTTTAACGTGCGCTGACATCGCACAGCACACGGACGCCACTTCGTTTCGCCTCCATCGAAAATGTTTTTCAAATGGTTATTTGTGCAAAATTATTCAACCCGACTAAACACTTATAATCAGAAATGACTAGCCATTATTTCAATAATAAAATGCAACCATTATCTTTCGTTCTTGTCATTCTGCAGCAAACGTTCACAACTGATATTATTGCAGCAAACGGCGACGCATAGCCGTCGCCGTTCGTTACTAGCTGATAACGGCCTACCTATATAAACAGTGTACTCTTTGCCAGTTCTTTCTGAGCAACGGGCGAGGCAACCGACGAAAGTCCTTCATCTGCAGCTACGTACACAGTTACTTCGCCTAGTGACACCGCCGCCTTTCCTGTTGTCGTGTAGGCCACATATGCGTCTGTTAGTGGACTGTTTCGTGAAGAAGGAATATGTTTGAAAATGAAAAGGGGTCGCTAATAGTATATACATGTCTTGCTCAAATACTTTGCCTCAATCTTTCGAAAAACTGAAAAAGCTGATGAGCTGCGCTCAAGGAAGTACCGTAATCATCGGCAATTATTTTTGTTCCGATAAATCGAGAATAATTTGTCACTCCCTGCCGCATGCTTCTGTGTTGTGGGTTTTGTGCGATGCCGCGAGAAGGAGCAACGCGTCTGTGTAACAAGATATTCGTGACCTTCTATTGTAATGAAGTTTGCATACGCGGATTTCGAAGCGCTCATTACCAGCAGTGGTAACCCATACTCTACGGCAAGTAATCTAAACGTTTTGTTACATTTTTATTGCTTTTGCATAATTGCTGCCACTGCTGTTCTGTAGCCCAGCGTCTTCCAGCGTCCTTCGGTTAGACAAAGGGAATTACAAATGCACTCTCAGGCAGTCAGCGTAACGGGGCCGTTTGTGAGCTCCGCTGAAGAGCAGAAGAACGGTTTCTCGATTCGGTGTGGTTAAGGTTTTTTTCTTCTTAGGTGCAAGTTTGTGTATGTATTCCTTGAAAAATTTGACGACGTTCTCTGGATATGGAACAAATAAACCAAGATATGATTTCGCACTAATTTGAAGCTTCTGGTCGCCTTTCATCGTGCACCCCAAATGCATTCTGCAGCATATTTGCCAGTTTGCCTCAGCGGTGCACACTGTATTGCCTCGCTCTTTTGCAGTGGGAAAGTATGCGCTAATGAATTACTGTCCTGCACAAGGCTAATGAAAATGTATTGGATACAACGAAAAGATCCACGAGCCTATGGAACATCCCCTTTATTAAGGACAATGAAAGTTGAGAAATGTGTGAATCCTACAAGCTGCATGAAAATGATTCCATAATGTTCACAATTAGCGTCTAACGCAGAAGAGAATGCAAATACGTTCAGCGCGAAATTGAAAACATAAATCCCAAGAGGGCCTTCCGTAAGCAGTACCAATGCTCACCATTTGATTATATGTGTTGCAATCAGCGCCTTATACTTTATTTAAGATGAAAATTTGCGTTATACACACTTTCATACCAATACCGCGCAATCTGACTTTATATGCAAAACATGATCTCCTCTTCACTACTCGGAGCTTCACACCGCCACAACAGCAGCACGCATATCACTTCTTTCCAAGTACGCACTTCAATGTGCGTGCCTATATAAGCGGGCAACAACTTTTATCGACTCAATTGTATCGTGTACTTAAACTAGACGACTTAATCCGCTCACCGCGACATGAATGTTACCTCCCGGTGTTTAGGGTTTCTAGTTCTCACCAGCCAAAATATTGCAATAAATTTTTGCCCCAGTATTCAACCATTTTTTATAAAACCACCACTAATTAAGCTACCGCAGGCCTACGTATTATATTTCGGTTTTAGTTCAAGTGAACGAAAGCTAAAATGAGAAACGCATAGCTCCGCTTACATATATGTTACACGGCAGAGTTAACGGCTCTTTTCTGTGTCTCGCCTTCATGATCTTAACTAGGCTACATATAGTCTGCATTTCGCTTAAACACAAATTTCCCAATTTTCGCCTATATTCCAGCATCATACAGCAGTGAGCTACAACATTGTGCGAAAAAAATACTAAATATGTATATACAAAACCCAACCCTCTTTTGCACAATACGTGCAAACGTGCAGGCGTGGCTAGGGGCAGAATGCGTGCCTGGTTATCAAAGGATTTCTTGTGTGATTTCTGCCTCACCCTACACGTAAAAGGAGCTTCCCAATGGCAGCAGCTTCCAATTTGACAATGTTACCGATTCTGTTGATGTAATATTACCGGGAGGCTAACATAGGCAGGCGATGTCACCGACCTACTACCGCCTGTCGAAGGCATGTTCGTGATTTTCGCGAATATAAACTAGTTTGCAGGATAGAAAAAAGTGAAATAATTATAAAACAGAAGCGATAAGTACTTGGTCTAGTACCATAAAATTCAGTCATACTTCTGCAGCACTATGCGACCAGCACTTTCAAGCAAGCTGGGTAATTTGCCGAATCTTTCTCAAGGCGAAACAACGGTAAGGGCAAGGATGCAAGTACAAGACTTAAGGAGAAGTACTTTTTCGAAAGTGAATGCTTTTCTCCCAGTAACAGAAAATGTTGGTGTGCCATACATTGAAAACAAAAACAACATAAATTACATGGTCACAGTATACTTGAAAATATTTAAAGGGTTACCTTGTCAACAGCTCTTTAACGTTCACTCTGTTGTTACAATTATAGTAATAGACTTTGTATGTAGACCATTGTAAGCCTGATATTTTCTCCACACTCCTGCGCTAGCTGGCAGCGGACATGGAGTTGACTAAGAGGGCCCTTAATATTTAGAACGTTAAGGCTAATGCTGCTGCTTACGCTGCAGGCTTTCAGAGTGTGTCTGAATAGGACCAGTGTCTCCTGGTCTTTCACACGTCTCGTCCTTACTCTGTCATACGAAAGTGTGCGATCTAAGTATATTAAACAATCAATACTCAACTAAAGCAGTGGAACTTAGTTTTCCTTCGTTCCTGCCACTCAAGTTGCGTATTGTTTCTATTTCAGAAGGTGTGAATTAGATTCTTCGTTCGAACTTCAAGTTGGATAGTTGGTAATTTCTTGTTGGACTCATTTTGTTAGCGGTAAAAACATGAACACAAAGAACACGAAACACAAGGGATACCCGCTAGACTGCAACTAGTTTTTGCTGTACAAATACATGACATATTGTAAGGAAGAAGATGATACAGCGCCGACACTAACGACTATGAAGACGCCGATCAGCTGGCGCGCGCACTGAGAGCTGGGACTGTCTTGTTCGGACCAGATTGTGCTTCGCTCTAGGATCCTCTTGTCTCACCGGTCGCCGTCTCCAGTCCTTCGAATAACCCCCAATAAACCCCTCTTCATTTGGTGGAGGTGCGGGGTATCAATCCCGGTACCGTTCGCAGAACAATGCCGGGATCCCTGGATATCTTCACTCCTAGACGTACTCACCTCGTCTTCAACATCTTCATTCCCGCGAGCCTTTCGTCGCCAAGCTTCCCATTTTATGATCCGGGGTGGTCTGCTGCATCGCAAAAGCTATCGCCCGGATGGTCGCAAACGGCTCTTGGTCATTCCTCGCCACCTTCGCACTGAAATTTGTGCCCATCACCATGCCGACCCGCAAAGCGCACATGCTGGCTTGTTGAAGACATACGAGCGTCTCCGCCAGCGGTACTACTGGCGGGGGATGTACAACATTGCCCGCCGCTATATTCGCTCCTATACTGCTTGTCAGCAGCGGAAGTCTACTCCGCGCCCCTCCGCCGGTTCATTACAGCCATTGCCTTGTCCAGCGCGACCCTACGATCGTGTCGGAATTGACCTATATGGCCCTCTTCCATCTTCGACATCAGGCAACCGTTGGATAATACTCGCCGTGGATCACCTAACTCGCTACGCGGAGACTGCAGCCCTGCCTAAGGCTAGTGCTCGGGACGTCGCCTCTTTTATCATAGGTCACTTCGTTCTACGTCACGGGGCTATTCGTGAACTTCTCAGTGACCACAGCCGCGTCTTCCTATTACAAGTGGTCCACGAGCTGTTGGAAGCTTGCAAAATAGTACATCGAACCACCACAGCTTACCATCCTCAAACCAATGGCCTCACAGAAAGGTTTAACCGAACTCTTGGTGAAATGCTCACCATGTACGTTTGTTCTGACGTGTCTAATTGGGATCAGGTGCTTCCGTACGTCACCTATGCCTATAACACAGCGTCTCAGGCAACTACTGGAGTTTCCCCATTCTTTCTCCTCTATGTTCGTGAGCCTTCCTGTCTACTGGGCACCATACTTCCTTACCACCCCGACAGTTCAGAGTACACTTCTATTTCTGCTGTGGCCCTTAACGGCTGAGCAGTGCCGTAAGCTGGCTCGTTCATTCACGTCGGACATTCAATATCTTCGCCGACATGAGAGCGATCATGGCAAACCCGCTGCTGACTTTCCTATCAACACCCTCGTTTGGCTCTGTGTTCCGGCTGATTCCAAATTCTCTGCAAAGTATAATGGCCCTTATCGTGCATTAGAGCGTACATCACCAGCTAACTACGTCGTGGAGCCGGCAATGCCTTCTTCAAACCACCGTCGCCGCGGCCGAGAAGTTGTTCACGTCAGTCGACTTAAGCCATATTACGATCCCTTTGTCATACCCTCGCCTTACGTCGCCATGATGGCTCCCTCTTTCCGCCGGGGATTTTGTACGGAAGAAGATGATACAGCGCCGACACTAAGACGCCGATCAGCTGGCGCGCGCACTGAGAGCTCGGACTGTCTTGTTCGAACGAGATTGTGCTTCGCTTTAGGATCGTCTTGTCTCACCGGTCGCCGTCTCCAGTCCTTCGAATAACCCCCAATAAACCCCTGTTCAATATATATATATATATATATATATATATATATATATATATTTGGCATTCCCTGACGGAGGCCGGGCCCCGGCCGAAACGTCGGAAATAAACCGTTGTTTTCGTTTGTGCGCCCCTACCTCATCTTCTATATATATATATACAAGTGAAAAATTGCTTCAACTTGCTTCCAAGTTTATTTGGAGTCGACGTTTCGGCAGGAGCCCTGCCTTTCTCAAGACTGAGGGTACATGATTCTTGTTCATCTTCTTATAGCATTGGCAAGAGGTGATACAAACAGAATATGGGCACAGACAGGTGAACCAGCTGGACACGCACAACACACACAGGTGCGGAGAGCAGGCTAGGCCCAAAAGGTCATCCACCCAAGTCACCGGCCGCCGGGAGTCATCTGTATGCAATACACAATACAGGCAGCCGCGGAAACACCTTGAAAAAAAAAAAACAGGTGGGGGAACCTGTTTGCTGCAGATGGTGAGAAAATTATTTTTCTTGTTCTCACTAAAAGATGGGAGCGCCAAGCGTGATGAAAAAAAAAAGGCACCACTACCAGGTGGACATTGCTGGTTAGAAGAACCTGACAGCGGCGAGTAAAGTTCGAGCAACTCGCGACGAGAGATGAACCTCAAAGAAAGAAAAGAAGAAAAAAATATATGTGGGACAGTAGAATGGTGAAATACTTTGAGGTTTTCGCTAAAAGATGTGAGCGCCAAGCATGAAGAAGGTTTTTACGAGAAGTGGGATGTGGCGCTTCTCTTAAAAACCTTCTTCATGCTTGGCGCTCACATCTTTTAGCGAAAACCTCAAAGTATTTCGCCATTTTACTGTCCAACATATTTTTTTTTCTTTCTTTGAGGTTCATCTCTCGTCGCGAGTTGCTCGAACTTTACTCGCCGCTGTCAGGTTTTTCCAACCAGCAATGTCCATCTGGTAGTGGTGCCTTTTTTTTTTCATCGCGCTTGGCGCTCCCAACTTTTAGTGAGAACAAGAAAAATAATTTTCTCACCATCTGCAGCAAACACGTTCCCCCGCCTGTTTTTTTTTCAAGGTGTTTCCGCGGCTGCCTGTATTGTGTATTGTATACAGGTGACTCCCGGCGGCCGGTGACTTGGGTGGATGGCCAGTGAGGCCTAGCCTGCTCTCCGCACCTGTGTGTGTATGTGTGTGTTGTGCGTGTCCAGCTGGTTCATCTGTATGCGCCCATATTCTGCTTGTTTCACCTCTTGCCAACGCTATAAGAAGACGAACAAGAATCATGTACCCTCATTCTTGAGAAAGGCAGGGCTCCTGCCGAAACGTCGACTCCAAATAAACTTGGAAACAGTACGAAGCAATTTTTCACTTGTAGATAAGCTCTTGCAACCAAGTACGTCTATATTTATATATATATATATATATATATATATATATATATATATATATATATATGTGAAGGAAAGAAGCCAACAGTCGGCGAGGCCAAGGAAAGCGTTGGGGATGTTACTTTATGTCTTTTTTTAATATATATCTATATATATGACAATCAACGAGCACACACAGGTGCCTCGTCAATCACAAATGGTCTCCCCCCCCCCCCCCCTCCGTCGCACTCCGTTAAACCCCCCGTTAAGAGCTAGTTAACCGTTTGGCCAAAGCGGACTACCCCCCTGAAATGGTGACTGCGGTGGTTGAAGTATTGATAAGGGAATTTAATCTCGCCCTACGTGGGGCAATCCCTTATATCCACCGCCTTTCCCACCGCCTCAAAAAAGTGGCACAGAAGGGTGGGCTGGGGCACAGTTCACGGCTCCTAATGAGCTGGTCCGGCTATGTTCCTCTGTCACAGAGACGCAGAAACCATGCTGCCGCAAAAAGCAGTTCAGTTCAGTCGTTCAGTCGTGTCCGACTCTTCGTGACCCTATTGACCATGTCACGCCACGCTTTCCGGTCTCTCACTATCTTCCTAACATCACATAATTTCATCTGCAGTGCCTCGAGGATGCCCTCTAACCATCGCGTTCGCTGCCTACCCCTTCTCCGGCGACCCTCAACCTTTCCCAACATCAAATCTTTCTCCAGCGACTCCTCTCTTCTCATCAGATGACCAAAGTAGCTGAGCTTTAACTTTAGAATTTGACCCTCCAATGAGCAGTCAGGGTTTATGGTCGACAATATTGACTGATTTGATCTTCTGGCAGTCCAAGGAACTCTCAAGAGTCTTCGCCAGCACCACAATTCAAACGCGTCAATTCTTCGGCGGTCAGCCTTTTTCACAGTCCAACTCTAGCATCCATACATTACAACTGGAAAGACCATAGCACGAGTTATACGGATCTTGGTTGGCTGACTAATGTCTCTGCTCTTTACTAGGCGGTCAAGGCTAACCATTGCTCTTGTGACTGGCCATAGGGTTTTCTTGGCAGAAAATACTGGAGTGGGTTGCCATTACCTTCTCCAGTGAATCACATTTCGTCAGAACTCTCTGCCGTGACCTGTCTATCTTGGGTGGCCCTACACAGCAGAGCTCACGACTTCATCGAGTTTCGCAAGCCCCTCCGCCACGACAAAGCAGTGATCCATGAAGGGGGCCGCAAAAAGCACCACACTAAATTTGCGACATGTAGAACGGGAGTCGAGTACTCAATCCCGCTTGCCTGTGGCAAAGTATATATTGGCCATATTGGAAGTTGTGTGAATGACTGCATAAGAGAGCACCATAGTTCTGCTCAATCACTGGCTGGAGGGTCGGAATGAGTTGAGCATTGCAGAAGTTGCAAAGATTGTTTTCCAGTATGTGATGCTACTTCCGTGATATACGTGGGGGCCTAGAAAAAAGAAAGGGAAATTATTGAAGCCCATCGAATGTTAGCACCCCTTCCTTTGCGTTGGTAGAAAAGAAATGAGTCATCTTCGTAATCTCATGCCACAAAGGACACACCACGGCCACTGTGGTTTGTCGTGGTGCCAACTAGTGAAGGAGAAATACAGGCGCGCGTTCCGCCTTAAGTCAGAAAGTCATATAGGGACGTCGCCAGAGCTATTGAATAGATTGTTCCGTAAACACTGCCACATATGCCAAGAAGAAAAAAAATGGGGTCTGATAGGCACCAAAGATTTCTTACATGCAATCAAAGGCCACCATGTCCAGGACCTGGTACGTCTTGGACGACCTGGTTCAGTCTGCCCCTGTACAATGATTCTCGTCGAAGGTTGCGTGAGCGCGTAGGTTACGCAGCGTTAGCTACTGTCTCCCTGAGCAGATTTAGGAGTGGGTTCTTCGGAGAGAAGTTCCTGTTGCGCCTTTTTTATTCGCAATCTTGGATGCGCTTTGATTTGGCAGCAGTGCGCATATGTTGATATTCAACTGACCTTCCTGCTTATTTGCAAGCAAGAAATTCTGGCATTCATGGAGACTGAAATGCGCAAGATCAACTGTTCATCGCCGGAAGCCAGCAGGTGGATCATATCTGATAAGCGCCTTGATGGTTCACGGACTTTTCGAAGCTCTGCGTCTGCACCGACTGTTGGCCCGCCACCTGCATCAAGTTAAATAACCGGAGCACAACGAACAAGGCTCCATTCAGCAGCATTGGGCACATTTTTACAGTCAACTAACCATGCACTTTTGCAGGTAAGCAGAAACATTCTTTGCGCTCTTTCTGAGGATGGTTTTGTAGTTCTCGCACTGCTGCCGAATGGTTAATTGTCTACTGGGGACTTAGTTTTTTTTTGTATGCTAGTTTGAAGCGTGGTGGGGAAAATGACTGATCGCAGCATGCGAAGCGCTAAGGCAAAAGAGGACGATGATAAAGAACCTGGTGAAGAAAGCAACTTGAACACTGAACTTGATAATTTCCGAAAAGCTGGCTCAATATAAATCATTTCGGGCTAGCATTAAGTTCTGTACCGACGGCTGGGGCGAAATAAATATAACGAACTCAGAAGTGAAAAAGCTACTAAAAGAAATTAAAACCATGAAAGAAAGTATCGAAGCACACAAAGGGAAAGACCAAAAGCTAAGTCTGCGCGTAGACCAGCTTGAGCAGTATTCCCGATGTACCCATGTACAACTCAAACGAAACAAACCTTATTGTTCGTTTTAGCCGTCGCGAGAAAAACAGAGTACTGACAAAGGCAAAAAAAAAAATATACGGGTTACAACTTCTACGTTCGGATGTGAAACACCCAAGGCAATTTCATAAATGAGCATTTCACCTGTCACAACGAGCAGCTGCTTGGTGCCAAAATCAAAAAGAAAAAACAGATTGGATTGAAATATGCGTGATGCAAAGATGGATTTTCGCCCGCAAGGAAGATAGCTCGACAGTGCTTCATATTGCCTTTCTCAGTGACCTAGACAGCATGACGAGCTGCACTGGAACATCGTAGTCATATATTCAGCCTGGAAATTACGGAACTCAGGGAAGTTAGCTTTCATGCCAGTGATGATTGATGCCTTCAAAGCCTGGAACGTAAAGGCACACTGTCTTTCTCGCGCTTAAATTCCCGTCCGCTGGAAAACACTCAAGATGATCGATTTTCCGTTGATTTGCTAGGTAACAGTTGGATGCGCGAATATGGTATCTCAAATCTGGCACACTGATGCTTTCTGCCCCTTTGATCACCCAGATTAAAAAGTTTTGCTCTTTGTAATCCATAAAATGAGATGATGCTCTCCTCATCCTTTTAAAACATTGTTTAGCGTCCATGTGAATGAAGACTTTTATACGTCTAATGATAACTATGAGATATTGCTGATTCGAGATGTCTGTAGACATTTTTACCCTGGTTTATCGCAAACCGCTCGCAAACATCACCTCATTCCTTACATTTCTTGAGGAGCTTTTGAACTTTGTATCAACAAGCAAATATTCCCTATTTCTAGCTGGGGGTGTCAATATTGACCTGATTGCTTCCTTATCCTGTCAACTGGTCTGCTTTCAATTTTCCATGCATATGGCTTTGTAAACCTCATAAAATAGCCTACACTAGCCTACACGTACCACATCATCTTCAAAAGCATTAATTGATACCTTTGTGAATTGTGTCAATACATCTGCAATTTCTGGCACCACTGTATGTAATATTAGTGATTACATGCCTATTTTTGCATTTATTTAACACAAAATAGCAGCAAAGATAGGAAGCTCACCAACCAGGCCTCTCCAGAATACCCATAATGCTTCTTTAAACAGTTTCAGTGCGGAGATTCAAGCCGAAAACTGAGATCTGGTGCTTGAAAAAAACTTATGCTTATTCCATGTATGACGCTTTCTTGTTAGAACTTGCAGTGCTAAGCAAAAAGCATTTTCTGTATACGTTGGGCACGAGTAACAAAAATTCACGGAAGCAATAGATTACAAGCTACCTTCTAGTTCAAAATAAATTTAAAAGTAGGTTTTACTGGAAGTTCGTAAAATCAAGGAGCGTGTCTGAATTTAAAGCGTTTCAATCATTCAGGAAACGTCTAAATGATGAGGTCAGGAATGCTAAACACCAGTACCTATGATGCAGTTTAATGACTCTATTCAAAAGACTGATTTGTTTTGGAAATGTTTAAACAGTCTTCTGTGAAGACAAAAAGCAAACAGTACTCACGAGCTTGAATGTGGGTGGCACCGTTAAGGCTTAAAAGGAGCTTTCTGATATGTTTAGTGACCATTTTATTAGTATCGGTACTTCTAACAGTCTACCATCAATGCTTTCTGCCCGACTTCCTGGCCCAAGCACAGTTAGTAATAGTATGGTACTTTAACCCACAACTGATAGCGAGATCATTGTGGCATTGGGTAGAATTAAAAACTCTAAATAACAAGATTCAAATCACATGTAAATTATCACACTTAAATATGTCCTAGGTTTGACTACCCCTATCCTGAAGAACATATACAACTTTGCTTTAGAGCTTTCCAAAGAACATCCAGATTGCAAACGTGTTGGCATTGTACAACGGAGGTGGTAAAAATAGCATAAATAGCTTTCGTGTCATCTCCGTACTACCTACATTTTACAAGGGTTTAGAAAAAATAATGCACACGCGTCTATACAATTCCCTACATACATTCTTCTCATCTCGTCGCATTAATATGGTTTCTTGAAAGGCAAATCCACGAAATTAGCACTCTTTGCACAAAATGAACTCATCCTTGATACTTTTTAACATAAGGAACTTATACTAGTTCTATACCTTGATTACAGAAAATCACTTCTATGACTTTGTTCATCATGAAACGTTACTGTCTAAGCTAGAGCATTACGGAGTACGAGGGAGCGCAAATCTCCTTTCATCATACCTTCATCACACATTTGATTACATGGGCCAAAATAACCATAATTCAATGATGAGAAAAGTTAATTCGGCATACCGCAAGGGCGTACTCTCGGACCGTTGTTATTTGTTCTTTTTATTAAAGGCAACTTTTTTCTCATTAAAACAATTTCATGGATTGGGTCTGAAGACGATACTCAATGTTTTCCCGGGGCAGCCTGCGCGGCAAATCACGCTTTGTGATTAGTTAGGAACTGGTCTCGAAGAAATTATCTTCACTTGAATGCTAAAAAAACTTAAGCCATTCTTTTTCGTACTAGGAACACATCATTAAGAAAATACACTCGGTGTCGCATTCTTAGAAACGCTTTCGTGGGAGAAGCATGTGGAGGAATTATTCCTCTAAGCAAGCTGTGATTAGTAGTGGGGTGACCATGTCTCCTTTCCAAAGCCTTTCATTGTAAAAATTTTCTCACTTTTCTTAAGTAGATCTATGGTTGCTGTGCAGCCACTACAGATATATATAACATACAGCTTGTACACTCCCTGATTTTGCAATGCCTGCAAGACCGCCGAGGTTTCTACTGAGTCAATTCCTTTTTCTTAATCACTAAATGCTATGTATAAGGGCTGGTTATATTCCGATGGGATGTCATAGGGCTTAGTGAGGTTAGGAGGCCGACTGAGGCATACACTGTACTGAAGGATGGGCATGTACTGTGTTATCGAGGTTTACCAGAGAGGCGACAACTAGGAGTAGGTTTCCTTGTCAATAAGTATATAGCGGGTAATATAGATGAATTCTATAGTATTAATGAGAGGGTTGCTGGCATCGTAATTAGGCTTAATAAGCGGTATAAACTGAAGGTTGTACAGGCCTATGCACCTACATGTAGTTATGATGACCAGGCAGTTGAAAGCTTCTATGAAGATGTAGAATCGGCAATGCGAAAAGTAAAGACGCAGTATACTGTACTAATGGGCGACTTCAATGCCAAGGATGGGAAAAAACAGGCAGGAGACAAGGCAGTAGGTGACTATGGCATTGGTTCTAGGAATAGCAGGGGGGAGTTACTAGTTGAGTTTGCAGAGCGCAATAACTTACGAATCATAAATACCTTCTTCAGCAAACGGAAGAACCGGAAATGGACATGGAAAAGTCCTAACGGAGAGACTAAAAATGAAATCGACTTCATAATGTGTTCAACCCCCGCCATTGTGCAGGATGTAGAGGTAATCGGGAAAGTTCGATGCAGTGACCACAGGATGGTGAGGTCCCGAATCAGCCTAAATCTGAAGAAGGAACGCAACAGATTAGTAAGAAAGAAACCCATCAACGAATTAGCGGTGAGAGGGAGGGCAGAAGAGTTCAGGATCTCGCTACAGAATAGGTATTCAGCTCTAACTGAGGATGGCGACATTACCCTAGAGGCAAGGAACAATAATTTCAGAGATATCATTACTGAGTGCGCGGTAGACGTAGGTGGTAGGATAGTTAGGGAGGATACCGGTAAGCTGCCTAAGGAGACGAAATATTTTATTAAGAAACGCCAGAGTATGAAAGCTTCCAATCCAACAGACCAGATCGAATTGTCCGAGATATCAAAGCTAATGAATAAGGGCAAGGTGGCCGATTTTAGGAAGTATAACATGGAGAAAATTGAGCATGCTGTAAAGAACGGGGGAAGCCTTAAAGCGGTAAAGAAGAAATTGGGCATAGGTAAAAACCAGATGTATGCGATAAGGGACAAGGCGGGCAACGTCATCACGAATATGGACAAGATAGTCAAAGTAGCCGAGGAGCTCTATACAGATCTCTACAGTAGCCGAAGTAGTCAGGACCGTAATGAGATTGGCGGTAGGGAAAAACAGTCAGACGTTCCACCAGTGACGAAGGACGAGGTCAGGAAACCACTACAAACTATGAAAAGGGGGAAATCAGCTGGAGAGGATCAGATAACTACAGATTTGCTGAAGGGCGGGGGGGGATATCGTGCTAGAAAAACTGGCCACCCTGTATACGCAGTGCCTGGTGTCATCGACGGTACCGGAACCATGGAAGAATGCAAACATTATCCTCATTCACAAGAAAGGGGACTCTAAGGATCTTAAAAATTACAGACCAATCAGCTTACTGTCTGTTACGTATAAGGTATTTACTAAGCTAATCGCTAATAGAATCAGGACAACCTTAGACTGCAATCAAGCAAAGGATCAAGCAAGGTATCGGAAACGGTACTCTACTATCGATCGTATCCATACCATCAATCAGGTGATAGAAAAATGCTCGGAATATAACCAGCCCTTATACATAGCATTCATTGATTGCGAAAAAGCATTTGACTCAGTTGAAACCTCGGCGGTGATGCAGGCATTGCGAAATCAGGGGGTAGACGAGCCGTACGTGAAAGTGCTGGAAGATATATATAGTGGCTGCACAGCAACCATAGTTCTGCATAAAGAAAGTAACAAAATTCCCATAAAGAAAGGTGTTAGGCAAGGAGACACAATCTCCCCAGTACTATTCACAGCTTGTTTAAAGGAAGTATTCAGACTTGGAATGGGAGCAGTTAGGGATAAGGGTAGCTGGAGAATACCTCAGTAATCTGCGATTTGCTGATGACATTGCCTTGCTAAGCAACTCGGGGGATGAACTGCAAATAATGATTGATGACCTAGACAGAAAAAGTAGAAAGGTAGGATTGAAAATCAATATGCAGAAGACTAAGGTAATGTTCAACAGCCTCGGGAAGGAACAGCAGTTTATATTAGGTAGCGAAGTACTGGAAGTAGTAGGCGAATATGTCTACTTAGAACAGGTAGTAACCGCAGATCCGGACCATGAAAAGGAAATAACAAGAAGAATAAGATTGGGATGGAGCGCATTTGGCAAGCACTCGCAGATTATGACTAGCAGCTTACCGGTATCGCTCAAGAGGAAAGTATACAACAGCTGCGTCTTGCCTGTACTCACCTATGGGGCTGAAACGTGGAGGCTAACCAAGAGAGTTTTACTTAAGTTGAGGACAACCCAGAGGGCTATGGAACGAAAAATGGTAGGGGTAACATTAAGAGATAGAAAGCGTGCAGAGTGGGTCAGAGAAATAACTCAAGTTACCGACATTCTAGTGGAAATTAAGAAGAAGAAATGGACATGGGCAGGACATGTAGTGCGAAGAGAGGATAACCGATGGTCGCTGAGGGTAACAAACTGGATTCCAAGGGAAGGAAAGCGTAGCAGGGGGCGGCAGAAAGTTAGGTGGGCGAATGAGATTAAGAAGTTCGCAGGGGTCGAGTGGATGCAGCTAGCACAGAACCGGGTTAAGTGGAGAAATATGGAAGAGGCCTTCGCCCTGCAGTGGGTACAATCAGGCTGATGATGATGATGATGATGATATTCCGATCATTTTTATATCAGCTGGTTGATTAAATGAATATGATCGATAGTGGAATACCGTTTCCGAAAACATGTTTGATCTTTTGCTTGTTTCCAGTCTATGATTGTCCTGTTTCAGTTTGCGATTACTTTAGTAAACACCTTATACGTAAGTGACTGTAAGCTCATTGGTCGGTAGTTTTTCAAGTCATTAGCTTCTTCTTTCTTATTAATAAAAATAATATAAGAAATGTAATTGCGATACTATAATTCAATTATTTAATATGATTACATTTCATGCTTTGTAATCTTGTGGAGCACAAAATACGAACAAAGGTTAAATACTTTAAAAGACTCCAGACACTCATTTTTAGTTTTTTTTTTTTTTTCTGCATTAATGATGTGTAAGACATTTATGTAGTGAATTACCTCAGGATATTCGCCTATGGCCGCTAAGTAATTTACATTCGAATTCCTTTTCTAACCAGTTTCGGTTTCAACAGTCGAGCGATGGCTTTGACGTCAACGTCGAGCCTAGGTTAAGTGAGGGATGAATATTATAGCGATATAATCGTTCCTGTATTGTTTTAATTCCCCAGGAACACTAACGGCAGCCTTCGTCAAAGACAAAAGGTGAACAATGAGAAATTATATCGCTGTTTATTCATGCCGCGCTTGACTTAGACTTGATTGTGACGTCACTGCTATCTCTCACACTGCTGAAACCGAAACAGAAACCGGTGAGAAAATAAAATTCAGTTACAAATTACACAGCGGTCGCAAGCAAAATCCGCGTGGAGATACATATACAGGAATGTCTTACGCATCATTAACAACAAAAAAAGATGTCAACAAAATTTGATGTAAATAGTCCTTTAAAGCTTCGCAGAGGATTTTTGTCATTGACACTGTCTAGGAGCAGAAGCTAGTGAAATTGTTAAGAAAATGAACGAATGTGTTTTCGAGCGTCAGAGCCCCAAATATCTCTGCGTTATAAATAGTATGAAGTATATTGTCTCCGGTGTTCGACTCCAGTTGGCTTCTAATTTTAATCTCCCATAAAAGTAACATTTGGGAAGGATTCTTTTGTTAGAATTTGCTTTCACGTTCAAAGTATAAAGGCGATGAAATCAAGTTATTCGGATGCGCAGCTGAATATATGTTAGCATGACCTATGTCTTTTTTTTTTCCTCTTTACTTATATCCTGTCTGGCTATAAATATTCTTCCAGAAAACGCAAACGCACCGCTGAGATTCAGCACCAGCCCACTTGAGAGCGCACTAAAGCAGCACTATGCTGAAGATATTCGTTTTTCTGTTCGCCTTGGCCATAGGTGAGAATTTCTTAAGACAAATTTTGTTTTCCGTGAATTTTAGAGCATTACGTTTAAAGTTGTTCTTGTTCGCAAAAAGCCAGTTCAAGTCTAACAGTCATAGTGGGAATAAAAATACTCTTTGTACAATTTACCATTGTTAGCAGTTCATACGTCCGTTTTATTCTGCTCTCCCGCATACTCCCCGTTAGAGCACTTTAATCATTACATGGTGCAAGATAATTTCTGCCCAAGTATTAAATAGCAACCATAAAAGCACTAATGTTGTTCGCTGTTACAACTAACTGATTTAAAATTTACATAATCAATGCGTACGAAGTAATACATGCAATGACCGGTTATTACCTTGAGAGCTACTACCATCGGCTGCATCATGTATTGCTACAGTGTCCGGTTTTTCCTCAGAATGACTAAGTAATATCGTACGGCATGATATATGTGGTTCAGCGTCCTCGAGAGACGTCGACTAAGAGGCATGGTGTGGTGGAGGAATCTGGTTATATAAATCGCATCCTGTTCTTCATCCTGCTCTAAATTCCAAAATAGACGGCCGTCATGCGTTTAAACCACATCAAAACAAGGCTGCCAAAGCTGGTACTGAGCCCTCGTCCTGAAGATCGGCTGTTTAGTGATGTAGCCGCTAAGCCAGCGCGGCTTTACTAAGGGGGTAGATAAATGTTTGTTGGATGGCTGCTTTTGCTACCGAGGGATTATTCCATAAGTTCTGCAAGAAATTAGTGTGACGAAACCCGTTAACAAATGACGAAACCCCTTAACAAAGTAACAACGCCACGCCACAGCCCCAATCACATCATACACCCAAGCTTTGACCGCACTTCCGAGGCTATCGTGCAATGCGAGAACGCGCTCAAACGCCTTTAAAAATGCTATTAGGCCATTAAATAGTCACATTAATGGGTTTAAATTTTCGTTCTTTAGAATTTGCTCTTTGAGGAAATAATTCGTGCATCTGATTTTCCATCTGCCGTTCCATTCTTTACATAATTTGTAAGCGATATACTTCAGATGTACTGTTCAAAGCATGTTTAACATATTTTTACGGTATTTTATACTCTGTACAAAGTTTGTTCTCATCTCATATAATTAGGATAGGATTGCATTGTTGTTGTTGTTGTTGGTTGGTTCACAGGAAGGGAAAGGCGCAGTATCTGTCACACTTGCTCTGTGGACACCTGAACCGCGCCGTAAGGGAAGGGAGGAAGGTGGGAGTGAAAGTGGAAAGAGAGAAAGGGGAGCCGTAGTGGAGGGCTACGGAGTAATTTCGACCACCTGGGGATCTTTAACGTGCGCTGACATCACACAGCACACGGATGCCACTTCGTTTCGCCTCCATCGAAACGCAGCCGCCGCGGTCGGGTTCGAACCCGGGAACTCCGGAACAGTAGTCGGGCGTCTTACCACTGCACCACCCCGACGGGGCTGCATTGTTTTACTGGTTTAATTTTCTGCCACCGTATGACTCTTTCTTTATGGCTTTTGTAAGTTAATAACGTCCATATGATACTGCCGAAATATATAAAAATAAATGGTCGCCTGGTTACTCCTTACTTTGACTAAGGCTCGACCTTTTCGGCCATTAACGAGCTATTCGCCGGCAACGTGCTGTATCGACAAAGGCTCCAATGCTGTGTTCCAGCATTGCTATTCGTTTCTAAACGTTACCAGCAGCTATTGCAGGATTAAAGCGTAGCTTGGCTTTCACGTCGTTTTCTATACCAAAGCGTAACATGCGTGTGACCTCGAGCGTGCTTACTCGCACAACGCCACGCCATAGAAGCGGCGGTTACTGCTGGCTTTTCAAACGCCATGTAAACAGCACGTGCTGACTCGCCGAGAAAAAGGGAACAAAAAAACCGAAAGTGCAGACCTGAAGAGCGCGCCTTAAAGGATCGACGGGCTTCTTACGTTCATACGCTATGCCTTCTCTTGGTACCGTCTAAGCATTAGAAAATAGCGTCAATGGCTCCGCGAGATTTCACAAGCCATTTGGTGCACAAGTTTCTGGGGCGTGGCAGTTTCAGGCAGAGGTACTGGGATATTAGAATGCAGAGAACTCATTGCATTTTGTTTCATCGACAAACGTCCTCCTGTTGTGTTCCTCATATGTAATGCGTGCTGCAGACTAACGTGGGAACCAAAATGAATGAAGTGACTTGAGATACTGAGCGATTTCCTTGATGCTGCAAGTGCGAGTTGTCTTCGGTATGCAATTCTATATGCCTGTTTTTATTTCTTTGCTGCCTGTATATATTTCATATATTGTATCATATATATTTTGGATTCATTGTTAACAAAATCAGCGCGAACAGGAAGACACAGGATAACAATGGATGTTTAGCAACTCGCCCAACAAAGTATTTTGATATGTTTTGGAGCGGAGTTGTAGCTTATAAAAGGTCTTTCCTTGATGAGAACTCCTCGTTGTCTGAATCGATAAGTTCTGCCTAGAATAAATATGCAATTTACAGGAAACGATATCATCTCATATAAACTTATCAAGTCGGCTTTCTGCCCAATGTTAGCAGAAATGTTAGCCGTTACTTTGTATAATCTCAAGCATTCACAGCATTAAAACGCAGCGCTTCTTTTTGTCATTTACTGAATAGTTCATAGATGATTTCTGGCCACTGCACGAGAAAACTTAGGGGCGATTACGTGAAAAAGCATTAGTCAAATTTATTCGTGCCGATGCAGTTGTGCGAGGTGGCACTGATGACGACGGCTACGACACCTATAGTGATGAAGAAGGAACTACCGCTACGCCGAGCGAAACCGCAAGACCGCGGCTCCCACAAGCCAGGGCAGAGAATCTCAACGACCCAGACCTCATGGAAAGGAAAATTGGTGCGGATGAGCATTCATATGTAGTAATCTTGATGAGTCGTTCTATTGCCGTTTACTTTTGAGTTACATTGGTGGCCATTTCAACCAGATATTTTAATACATTGCATATACGGTTTTTACTAACCTTTCTTTGTCGCGAAGAAAGCGTTATGTGGCTTTAAGCGAATGCAAATTGTTACATTAATTAGAGATGACATAAATGCACAGATGTCTATATAAGCATATTTCTTTGCATCAGACAATCTCTAGGCACACCGTCAGAGTCGCCGAAAAGCAAAAGAAAAAATGACTAAAAAAAATAAAACCTTTCTATTCACATAAAAAGAAATGCGCTCTCAGCCACAGGTTTTTGGGAGTTATAAAGTGGTGTTCATGGTAAAGCACATAGTATAAAATGTCATTTGGCTTGTTATGTTTGACCAGTTCAACTTAGGAATTCAAAATGACATTTAGGAATTGACTATGATTTCATATTATACTGTAGCGCACATAGTGATTTTAAAATGATGTCGAACTGCAGCATTTAAAAAGGAATTGAGATGCAACAAGATTAGCGACTTCACAGTTCATCAAAGTTAATCTTACTCTATCTGTACGGTGGCATATGTTGACGTTCGGTACCATCACTGATGCCCGAATGAAACTCTTCAGAAAAGACCCCCCATTTCGAAATATTCTTCCTTTACGTGTCCAAAAAAGAACGCATTCGTTGTACGTGGCGTAGCACGATCAGGAACAGTGGCATGCAGTACATATTGTGATAAATATGATTGAAAAATATGATTCATAATATGAGACGCACAGCCAATAGGTGCCCTTTCCACTGAAAGTCCTTCACGATTGCAGAGCATTCACGCGAAGCCATGCCTACTGCCACATGCGCCGTATTTTTATCCCAAGGAATTAAGAAATACGCTCTTTAATAAAATATTGCAATTAGACAACTTTGGTAGTTCTAAATAAAGAGCAGCGCTAAAATGCTTCAGTTCGGAATGAAGGGAACCGCAGACCTCAGAATACGACGGCAGAGACGACACGTACGGCCGCCTTCTTCGTGCGCTACCCTTACAAAAATGCATGTTGGCTGTCTATAGAAATTCGGATCAGATGTGTCAACATGCGCTGTTGAAACTCTATCGATAATCATCGATATTTTTGAAGGTGCCGTGTTGACCCCATGTTGAGCTCTTTTGGAATAGTGGCCCATGTGTTTCTTAAGAGCGCTTTTCGAATTCGCACCACTGAAATTCTGTTGATTTTAGGCTCAAATGCTACACAAACTCTGCAAGTGACGCTTTTTGATTTTCTGCTACCTTTCCACTCCTGAACAACAGAAAATAGTGCACGACCATCTGTTTGCAAGGAGCAGACACGAGGTGATTTTCATTAATGCAAAAGTAGTACAGTACATCTCCTAGCTGTGATAAGTCACCACATTCTATGTTCTGCCCGACCAATCAACAATCCTGTCTGATCAGTGCTGGTTAATGATAAGCATAGTGAGGCTTAAAAGAACAAAACAGATCTTGATCTTTCAAGCCCCATTATACTTACTCACGCATTAACCTACACTAAACTGACTAAATTGTTGATTGGTCGAGCAGAACATAGAACGTGTTGACTGACCGCAGCAAAGATATGTGCTGTGCTACTTTTGCATTAATGTAAACCACCTCGTGCCTGCTCCTGGCTAACCGTTGATCACGCAGCATTTTCTGTTAATCCGCAGCGGAAAGGGAACACAGAATAAAAAATTCGCGTTAATGAGAAAGAAAAAAATATGCATCTTTGGTGAACCCATAACATGAGCTGGGTTGTTTATGTGCTTTATTTCAATTCATGTGCAAGGTATGACGCCAGGCTGTTCTTTGCGTAAAACGCTGATACGTCCGGGAACTCCTCGCATGTGATGCTGAAATAAACAATATAAATCACAATTAAGTTGCGGTATATACTAACCTAAAAATCTAGCAAAGGCATTTGTGCCCTGCTCCACGTCATAGCTCAAGAAATTTCTCGTCTAAAATGAGTTGTCACTGTCTTTATAAGGCGCCTGCTCTCTACGAATAGTTTTTCTTTTTCGTCATAAAAGTAAAAAGGTATAAATGTAAATATACAGCAGTTTCTCCAAACTAATAGCAATTCATTTGTTTCCTTTTCACCTATGGCGCCTAGTCTGTATAAGGAATACTTGGGAATTTCTCGTCAGCAACCGATGCCATGGACTTTCATTATTAAAATAAGATACAGTTGTAGGTTTACACTCTGTTACTTGACTCATTGGAAGAAGTTTTAATCTGACACGATTTTTTTTACAGGGCACGCTTAAGAAAAGCTGCATCTAAAAGGAGTGTCTCCAGTGTCACGGCAGCCACTTAATCACCATGTTCTGGTTTCAATAAACATTTGGTTCTGAAGTGTATGCAGTACTTTTCTGTGCGTGCTCGTAGCGCAATTTGCCATCTGCGCTTTAAATTTAGCTGACGAAAAAATGTTGCAGGCTCTTCAACTTTCTCTCCAGCCTTACGTAAAACCATATGAACGGAGGAAACAGCCACTGGCGCAGATACTTTCACATTCACTTGCACAATAATGATGTCATTCATTTGGTTCCAACCTTCGATATTGGTTGTTTTCCTCCTACTTCTAAATGAAATATTTTCTTGATTACACAATTATGTCACAGTGATTAACAGGATACACTATCTCTTGTGCTTTTCTCGACGTAAGTGGTTGTCGGCTCTCTTCGTATGTATTTCATAACAAGCCCGCAAATCCTCAATATTTGTTGGCTGCTGATGTAGTGCCTTATGTCTAGGTAATTTACGAACCGTCAAATTATCTGATATACATTACTAAAAACTCTAATTTTAAGGAAGCACGAACGATGACAACGATCCGTATACTCAGAATACTCAGAACCGAGCGCAGATAGCCGTTTTTGTTCACGAATTATGAAGAGCCCAGGTATAATGTGAGCTCTTCCAAACATTCCTGGTTTTCTCAGCTCATTTTACGGCTCTAGAGCGAAAACTCTATGTATGTTCTGGGAAATGTTCGAAATGCTTCAAGTATTTGGTGAGCCCTGATTCTATTTTTATTTGTGTGACGTATCCGGTAGCCACTATATCTTAGGCTTCTAATTCGGTTACCGCTTGGATTCGCCAAATTCCGTTTACTTTGAATAGTTATTTTCGGTAAACAGGGCATTTTACAACAGCTAATCCAATTAGGGGTGAAGCGTCCTGTAAAAGAATTGTATATTTAGAGCTTCGACGCATATTAGGGAATCCGCGCTAGTGTGCAGACCATGAAACATTCTTGTCGCGGTTCGTGGCTGCCAACGCGCCGCTTATTAACACATACGACGAGGCGCAACCGCAAAGTATCACCAGTCCAATCCCAGTAACTACGAAACAATTAGGCGCACGGCTAAGCTTTGCCTTGTACACAGACGCTTCCACGTGTGCACTTATTGCTTCATTTCTATAATCTTCGTAACTCGGCAGCCCACCGTCTCTTCAACAGTATACCTGCCTCTTACCAAGTGTTCCTTTCTGCCTTCTCGTCATCCGTATTACGATTTCTCCCTGGTCGGCGCACACCACAATCACGAGACTATATCATACCCCCAAGTGAAGTCCCCACACGCATCATGTACCATGTAAGAAGGCGGTTACGCCCTAGAACCTGCCGCAGGTTTTATGACACGGATTGAAAATAAGTGATACACTCATTTGAGATTATACTACATTGGTTTCAATTATCTTTAACTAATCACTACCCAGTAATAAATCACTGAATCAATCACACAACACCCCCCCCCCCCCCCCCCCCCTCTCCCAAATCTATTCACCAAGCTGTACACATACAGGGATATACACTCCACATAAGACATCGATTATTTCTCCGCACGCTTTTTGACTTCTTTTTGTGCAGGCGGCACCTGTGTTTGCAGTGATGTATTAGGTATTCAGCTCTGGTGGCCGTCTTATATCTGCGCCGGAGGCACCAAGATATTTGCACCGATGCTTATTCACTGGAACTCAAAAGCTCGCTCTCACACTGCCATACGGCGATGTTTTTTCTGTGCAGTGAGCTTAGTACATTTCCTGTAAAATGCCTAAGAATCACCAGAACTACAATCAACCCTCCCTTGGTGCGGCGCTTGACTACTGAGCTTGGTGGTCTCGGATCGAACTTTGTCACGACCGCCGAGTTTCGATATAGCCGAAATGCATCAAGCCCGCGTACAGTGCGCGAACAGTGATAGTAGTGAACCCTTCACTTGTGCGTCCGCATATATAGTGGCGCTGTAGACGCTCAAGCTTACAAACACAAATTTCACCCGATGTACGTATTTGTAGTTCTAGCGCCTGCATCCTAATGTGGCGCTGTATGTTTTGATCTCAAGTATGTTCTAGTTCTCAGCAGTTCAATTTAAAAAAAAAAGGAGTCGGAATTCGGGAATCATAACAATTTGACTTCTTTCTGCCACTTTGTGACTCTTATTGGCATAAAAGGAGTCATACAAGGAATCAATGGCTGCAACACCCTTCGCTGAGGAACTTTGACTACCCTTGTGGCCTGATCGTAGTCACGGCGAAAGACGGCATGGAGGACTTGATAGAGCAGCTAAAACATATCCGGCAAGCATTCTTTCGAAGGCGGTTATAAAAAGTCCAAACAAATGCTGACTTCGAATGAGTCACACTACTAACAAAACGTATTTATCTGATTCTTAGTCTCACTTTTTCTATAAAAATGCACTTATCGAAATTTCATTACCCTTGGTACGATTCAATACAAACCAAAATCACGAAATAACGACCGCTCATCAGATGTAGCGCGCGTTTAAATCAATTAACGAACTAAACCCTGTACGTTCCCGCATCTCCGTTTTGTAGCCTTAGCAGCATGAACGAAAGTTTTAAGTAACTAGAAGCGAAGGCGAAAATGAACGCAAAAGTATCGTAATCACCTATTTTCCACTTCTTCGCACTATCAAAGCGAATGTTTGTATTCTGTATAATGTCCTGCGCGTTATTACAAAAACAGAAAAGAACAAAAGTGTGATTACTACTAATTCAACGTGTGCTTATAACGCACAGAACATAGGCTTTTTTGCATTTCGACTTTACTGAATATATGGCCGCTGCGGCCGTGGACGAACCCGCGGCCTTGGAATCAGTAGCCGAATGCCAAACCCAGCGTGCGAATTGCACACTAAGAAGAATGTAGTTTGTTTAAAAATCCCTTTCTGCATGCGTTGCAGCCGCATGCACTTAGGTGTTCTTTAACGGCATAAAATGTATTGATACGCACTTCATGAACTATGCTTTATCCTTTCATACTTAGATATTAAAGGTGGCTTCTATTCGTTCTTTGTTGCATACAATTACTCATTCAGAGTCCACTTAAACTACCAGAGATGGTGTCGTGCTAGATATGAAGCAGCACAAGCAGCGTAAAAAGCTGCACCATAAATAAGGAAGCATCATAGAGGGAACTTTTTAAACAAGCTATCAAGAATAAAAATCGAGCATTTTAACTTTTGTACCAGTGAATGCAAATAAAAAAATAAACTTGCCATAAGAGCTCAAAGAATACTCTTAAAGCAAAGCATTTTCAGAAGGCTTAACCTTTCTACGAAGCCACTCCAAAAAGGAAAAAGGCAGCCCAAGCCTTCCCACACACACGCACAGACGAAGCCGACTGGCCCGCGAGGACGAAGGGGGGGGGGGGGGGGAGGGGGGGATGTGTTAGCGCGCTCTCAGGTAGTGTACGCAAAATGTAATAAAAATACGAGCACGGTACCATCCCTCGTGGTGGCCAAGAAACAGCTGAGGGGGATGAAGCATGCGGGAGCTCCTATTTTGCATGATGCTCCTGAGCTGAAGAGTATCCACGTACGGGGAGTTACAGGAGGATGAACTGCGTTGCAAACTGCCCTTTCCGTCTCGCGAAAAGCTTGGAAGAGTTTTGTCGGCAGAGTGTTACGTTACTCGTTGGAATATCTCGGCAGAGGTATCTCGGCCCGCTGTCTCTCGCACTGGAGCCGTCGTTGCCGTCGTCTACGCACTGCGACCAATGGTCTCGGCCTAATCGGCTCTCTTTCGTTCCGCGGTTATTACGCCAGATAACCAGATTGGGTTTTGCTGTGTCTCCTAAGGCGTTTGTTTACCACTCTACCCTTGTGTGGCTAGCACGCGGTTCATGGCAGTTCTTTACGGAAGCTTTCTTACGCTCCTCTGTTTTTCGGCGGCCCTTCATATCGATGGAGTCTACAAGCAGAGTATTCCACTAGGACTGAACTCAACCTTCGTAAGGATGTAACCTTGCAAGAATCACAAGGATGTAGCCCCGTGGACTTGTGTATGCGCTCTGTGAACATCCCTCAACCGCACCTCTTGCGCGCGGTGGCTAATCCGCCCTCGAGGTCATCTTGTCACCCCTCTCAGTGGTCGGCCATCTTGGGAACATTCAATCACACGCTCCTTGTGTGCCCGCTCCTTCGTTTAATTGTGAAGATCTGCATGGCTTGAAGCAAACTTCCACACAGGGAATTTGCTTAGTGTCTTACGACGAGTCAAAAAACGTGATCAAACTTTAAGGCACGCAGCAGACTTGCACTCAACCCTTCTAATCAGCGAATTCGTTCACTTGACATTGGAAGACCACCCGCTGATTCAGGTGAGTGTTCGCTTAGCATGTACTGACACATCTCGGTTCGTTACTGCATGAGCACATGCGGGAGGCACAGAGAGCCTTGAGCATACGCGTGGAAAAAGCGCTGGACAGTACTCTGCGGAACAAAGTGATATATTGATGTAGTGATGCATGTTCGCTTGTTAAATCATGAGCACACGCGAGAGGCACATACTGCCATGAGCATGCTTAACAGAAGCCTTGGAAACATCCTTTGCGGAAGAAAGAAAAAAATTAAATCTTCTGCTGTGTTTTAGCGGCAGCAAGGCAATTGCTTATGCACAAGCGGGACTTCAGATCCAGGCGTGCTCAAGGCAAGTAGGACGTTCAGTAACCATTGAGCCCACAACACAGCTGCTGTTAGTTAATTTTGGTTCTCGGCGATTCCGAGCAATACTTCATCGGTCCCTAGCTAGAACGCTGCTAATAACAGCAAAGCAGTCGTGCCTAACTTTGCTTTGGAACGTACACATTACACACTGACGACGTTTGCTCCAAAGTACGAAAACTGGTATGTATCTTGAGTAGAAATCGCCATTTATTCCCAGAAAAAATTAGAAAACTATCGTATAACGCCTTGTTCGAGTTCCACCTTATCTACTGCACCCCAGTATAGGGAGAAACTATGGAAAGAAACTACTTCACAAAATTGGAACCGACCAATCTTGTTGCAAAAAAAATCCGTTCTAGCAATAGAAAATGTGCGGTTTGATGAGCAGTACTGAAATACTTTTCCATAAACATAAAATAGTACAAGCTGACAATATTTAAAAGTAAAAACTCATAAGAAATTACTCCAGAGTGGTAGAAGGAACGCTCGATTCTCTTCACGCACCAGCTAATCTACAGAATCTACACACTAGCTAATATACAGATAATCTACCTTCACCCCCATCATGAATGGGCCACGGAAGCAGCACGCCACGCTATCTTCAGTGCGTCATAAACATGTCTCTTCCTTTGGGTACCATTCCTGTTGCCAAACCTACCCATTTTTAGATTCTCTGCGTTTTAGGTTTGAATGGTATAGCAATTTAGCTACACAATTCTGTGCGTGTAGTTTGCATTGAAATTAATCTGTGACGGAGAGCGATGTGTTAGGCATGCAATAGAAATTTTCATTTGACGAGTGGCGAAATTGAACCAACTTTTGTAGGCGGCCATTGCATCACTTACTAAAGAGTGAGCGGCTATCCAACAAGAGGAACACAGAAACGCCCCCTTATGATGTGGTGCCTTGTGAAATGGTGCTGCTACATGCATGAGCCATTGTTTTCACGGTGAAAACTGAGCGCTTGCTGCTGCCAGATTTCTCATGATTCCCTTGAATTAATACGCTAAATAAACTGCGTCTTAAGAAATTCTCCTCGATGCAGTAATAAAAACGGGCGGAAACTTGGTTGGTTGGTTGGTTTTGGGGTTTACGTCCCTAAGCGACTAAGGTGTATGAGAAACTCCGTAGTGGAGGACTCTGAAAATTTTACCGCCTGTGGTTCTTTTCGTGCACTGGCATTTACGCAGTACACGAGCACCTAGCTTTTCGCCCCCAGAGAAAAGCGGCCGCCAAGGCCTAGATTCGATCCCGCGTCCTTGGGCACAGTAGTCGAGCGCCCTAACCACTGCGCTGCTCCTATACAGACCAGCAGTCATTAATTAATTACCAACCCCGCCGGGGTGGCGCAGTGGTTACGGCGCTCGAATACTGTGCCCAAGGACGCGGGATCGAATGCCGGCCTCGGCGGCCGCTTTTCCATGGAGGCGAAAAGTAAGACGTCCATGTGCAGTGCGATGTCAGTGCACGTTAAAGAACCCCAGGTGGTCGAAATTTCCAGAGTCCTCCCCTACGGCGTCTCTCATAGCCTATGTCGCTTTGGGACGTTAAGCCCCACAAAACCAAAACCATTCATTACAAAGCTAGCTCCAATCCCTTTTTCAGTTAAGCCGTACATTCTGGAGGACCAACTATGAACCGAGCCATTTTTGGCGCGTTGGAGGCGGACAGCCGGCACCTCCAAACGCACGTGTCTAAAGGGAGGGGGGAGGGGGGGGGCGAGATCGCATTCTTTATGGAGATCGCACGCTGTACATGCGTATGCGTGCGAGCGAGCTGCCTTTAATAAACGTTTTCATCTGCTTGCCAATCATGCTGGAAACTGGTCGAAGGGTCAGTGCCAGCGCGACCAGCTCACTGCAGGAATATCCAAGTAATCGAAGTGCCTTAAATTCCGCTCGCTCGCGCAAAGGCGCGCGCACGGAGTGCCACATCCTAACAGCATACACCTACCAAACACTTCATGTCCAGGGTTACCTGTTCGCTGCAGCAATTTAAAATTAGGCAAAAAGTGCATGACAGTCAGCTTGCAAGAGCGCTCGCGTATACGCGTGCATGGATTAGACTTGCCCGCGAACAGTTTTCGCCTAAAGAATAAGAAACTGCGAAAACGCATGACAGAACACACCAAAAATGATTTACGCGAATTGGGAGTACAAACGACAGCCATTCGCTTTTTAACACTGTGCCATGGAAAAGAACTCTGGTTAAAAATGAGCATATAACTTCGTGGACTACAAAGCAACTCCGTCTATTCTTCCACGGAGATCTAGCCGATGCTTAACGAAAGTCTGAATCCATGATTCTAACGGTGTACGAAAAATATTGCAATTAAAATTGAGAAAAGCCAATGAGACGCTGTTCTTCAGACGTATACGCTAGCGCAAAGTACGCTTCGTTGCTTATTTGTTTTGTCAATTTCGCTTTCGAAGCGTGAAGTTTTGTTCTCGGCGAGAGGTGCAGCAGACGGCACAAGCACAGTTTGCGTACATCGAGGCGGACGCTGCTACGCTCCTTAGAGGTAGGCCTAACGTCTTGAATCGTGCCGTTGAATGAAACCCAACAGGCTGCATGGTTCGACGGTGGTCTCTATTGTAACAGCCTGTCAGGGCGTTAAATGTCATCTTAAGTATTTTTTCGTTTTTCGTCCAAATCGCATCGAGCAGGCAGTCAAGAGAGCTTGAGGGTGCTGCAGAACTAAATGACATTTTAAACCAGGTGTAATGCTTTAAGGACTGATTGGTTTTGCAATTTTTATGATGTACCCTGCGTTCGAAAGGCGCATTGCAAGTGCATTTTCATTGAAATACTACGGTAAATTTCGCCGAGTCCAGCTAGCACGCTTTTTGCTAGTCATTTCATATGTCTGCACTGTTTGCTGTTGCCAGTTGAGACAGCTTTCCCGAACTTTAATTAAAATAAGCAATCTCAAGAGTAATTCACATTTTTGTTTCAGTACATATATGTGACATATGAAGCCATTTGCAGCCATCTCGACTTCTTGCCTGATCGTCTAATTGGGTGCACGCACTTGCTACAACCTCTTGATTTTAGCTAATCACTTTAATAATTATTTATTGATTGATTGATAAACTTTATTCGAGAAAATGGGAGGTTAGAGATAGCTGGTTAGAAAGAGTTTTTTGAAGGCTGCGTTTCCTAAAAAAACGTTCCCTGCGCGTTACTAGATGTTATTTTGTCTCGCCGGACGTTTCTGAAGCATATATTCTGGTCGCTTTCAACCAAAAACTGTCAAGCAGAAAGTGGTCGAAAATTTAATTTAACTTTTTATTTATTATATCTTGAAGTTGACTGTTTCATGCGGCGAATTGTGTTTTGGAATTGCACTTGACATTCATGAGTGGAAATGATGAATGTATTGGTTTTCTACAAACAAAATTGCAATGTTGTCGTCCCTGCCCCTTCTTGACGCCCGTGATTTTGCCGTGTTGGCTCGTTGCATTCAGATATTAGGCATTATTTACTTATTTTGACATGAAAGTCTAACAGTTCCGAGCATAACAATAGGTAACGCGTTTTAGCTATCAAACAGTTGTTACGCCTTACCGAACGAAAATTGGGAAGTACGCCATATATTTGTTACCTTATGCCTTTGATGCATTTGCGCGGGAAAGTGAGTAACAGTTGTATTTTGTCTGCGGAATTCAGGAGAAAATTCCGAACGTCGAAGCGTGCAGCCTATTGTTCTCGCCACAGCTTTTCCTATTTGAGTGTGCTTCCAGTATCTTTTTCTTCAGTTTCTGCTTTCTCATTTTATTATTCTGTTATGAATGGCTGCTTGGAATGGAAGGCAAATGTCTCTTTCTGAGCCCAGAAACTTCATGCTGAGCACGGACATGTAATTATTCTGTGTGGTAGTTTTGTTTTACATTTTTTTCGTGAAGACATGTTTAAACAAATGCACTTTATACGGGGCTTTTAAGGTTACTTACTTTGTTCCTGGAATGGTTTGTGTAATTTTTTAGAGCCCAGCAGTATCCACGGCAGCCATCGCCACTGCTGTTAGGTTGCACTGATAATAATAATAATAACAATAATAATAGTAATAGTTGGTTCACTACAAAAGTAAGGCGCAGTATCTGTAACACTTGTTCTGTGGACACGTGACCCGCGCCATAAAGGAAGGGAGGAAGGTGAGATTGAAAGCGGAAAGAGAGAAAAGGGTGCCTTAGTGGAGGGCTCCGGAGTAATTTCCACTACCTGGGGATCATTAAAGTGCATAGGCATCGCACAGCATACGGACGCCACTTAGTTTCGCCTCCGTCGAAACGAATTGGCGTCTATGTGCTGTGCGATGTCATTGCACGTTAAAGATCCCCAGGTGGTCAAAGGCTTCATTGAAGTTCGTAATTACACAGACTAAACTGCCGCCACGGGTCTTGTGTTTCAGGAAGTGGTGGTGTCAGGAGGCGCTGACAGAGGTGTCGGTATAACTTTTCACGTGGGCTTGTCCTTTAGTAATTTGTTTAGTTTTGCGGCCGTTGGACACCACATTACTTCGTACCTTTGTTTCGCTTCGGAGGAACCGCTTGTATCAACACAAAAATACTTTTTCACACAACTCATTTAAGCGCGCAGTGTATCATGAAGGTTTGTGCTCGTCACCACCGAGAATTAAACAAGGACGGTGCATAATAATCTTTCCCAGCAGCGAAGGTAACGGCTGGGGATGGGCGGTAAAGGTGACGAATTGAATGGGCCTGTACGGGTATGACTAAAGCTGGGAGGGAAGGCCAAGTGACTATACATTCAGATATACGCTTGTAGCTTCATTTACTGGCCCTTTAACAACCATCCGCAGTTGCGATCTTGGCTGCCGAGGTGCGGGGGTCTTGTCTATCTCGACATTGACGGTCTTCGCCGCAGCTTCGCCCCGGCGGTGGTTCGCCACAACAGGGAAAAGCACCATTCTCTTCGTGCGGCCAAACTTAAGTTGGCCTTCATCTACACACGGCCTCATATGTTCTTTAAGAAACTTGGGCGCCTAGTCTCTTTTTCTTTGAAAACTTTAAATGGACTGCATAATATATAGAGCGGCAGGCATTTTGTTCGGTAACAAGTGCCGAGCACGTTTTCTGCTTTCGCCACCTGTGATTTGCGCGCTTCTTTTCGCGTAAGGATGCACCCCAATAAGGAATTCATTTTAGAAAAAAATTTATATGATTATTTGATGACGAAAATCCAGTCATCGCTGCCGGATTGGAAAGAACGCTATGGCAGTTAATAGGCTCGGGCTACTTTGTTCGACGTTTGAAATAAATGTTCGTGTTCTTTGTTTTCCAGAAGGAAGAACTTCAGGCAACCCCAGTTTTTTATTTTTTTGCTGAACAACAGATATGAATTCTCTATGAAGTCTGGGAATATAGTAATTTCTTGTATTAGACTACAACCAAAAGAAAGCGACCTCGCCCTTAATTTGCTGCCATTTCACTGGGGTATCCTCGATATACGGTACTATTTGCACCATTAAGTGCTACCCCACTGCAATGCCTTGCCACTAATATGAGCTCTTCTCGTCCTTCAAGGCTACTAAAAATACCTTTTATTCCACAAGATATAGAATTATTCATCGCTTATATGATGCACGCGGAAGTTCTCAGATATTGTACATATACCTGCCGGGAGCTTTTAGCAGAGTAATGCTATCATCTGATCTAATATGACGAAACTGTTCGCAATTTATTTCAACAAAGGTTAAAATCTGATTCATAAATACCACTTAGGTAGACATTATAACAAAAAAAGCTTTTGGTATAATATTACATTTAGCATTGTAAAGCTACTTACGTTTCCCATGTATGCGACTTCAGGGCGGATAAGGGTAGAAGAGGGGAAGGTGGTTACCCAGTACGAAGGGAAGCAAAATAAGCATTGAGGGGTAGCCCTGGCTCTCAAGCTAAGGCAAAGTTTCGACAAAGGGAGTTGCCTTCATGTGGGCATTGGTAGTTTGCGAACTAAAAGTCCCCCTTAACCCTTATTTGTACCTCTGTCATTCAGTGAATATAGTTACATAATATCACTGTCGTTCTGTGTGGTTTTATATGAAACTTCTAAGCTCTGTGAAAGTCACTGTACTTGTGGCGAACAGTTATTTTTACCTCGACTCGTCCTATACGCTGTATTCGAGAATCTTAGATCGCAAAGCAGTCTACATACACGTGTTCAAAGCTGAGGAGTAGTTTGGGCATGGTGATCTTCCCTTACCTCTAGCCCTTTCACAAATATGTTTATGTGACCCAAAAGTTAATTTATTGAATCTTTTTTTTTGCAACGAATGCTACGCTGCTCTAGTTTTTCAAGCCGTTGGCGTGGCAGCGTGGCACCATGTGCTGTTACCTAGCAACTGTCACGTGGTATAGATGGAGAGCTTGGCTAGGAGTTGGTGGAGAAAAGAAGAATAAGAGGAGAAAGAAAAAGGAAAAAAAAAAGAAAAAGAAGTAACATAGTTGCCAGGACAGAAGGATCGTTCGAGCATTGTGATGGTGGCACATGAAATCCGGGTTTCCGAGGATACATTCACTGCAACACTCACAGCTTTGGCTCTTTCACAGGCTCAAGCCATGCTTAAACATCCACAAAAGTTTTATTTTTAGCATAAAAGTATACAGTGAAAATGATCATGATGTTAATCATCATGCCGTTAGCAATGTTTTCTGTTTTCTCTACAAGGTCACATCTGCGCGACAAAAATAAAGATCTCCGTAAATGTCATATCAATGTCTGCGTTTGATCCCTATCCATAACATAAGTTCCAGTAGCACCATACTAAATGCGAATGACATTGACCTTAAAGCCAGGGGACACATAAACATGTCTGCCTTGCCTTAGAAAATGACATCTTTGCGAAATCTTATAACTAAATTGTTGAATAAAACTTTCTGAAGCTTTCCCGAGCTTTACTTTTCTGAAAGTTAGCACTTCTGCAAGTTAGTCGGCTTCTTGGACATGTGCCATTTTTGTCCCAATTGTTGACAAGTTCGTAGTGCATGAGCTGTTGAAGGAAGCTTTATTATTGATTTTTATGCTCTGGTGGACGACGAAGAAAGGTGAAAACCTAACATTTCTAGTGGTGTTTGCTTTTTTTGTTTAACTTTATTGGCACTTATGACACGTAGTTTTAGGCCCTATAAATAAACTTGGGTTTATCCAATTTCACCGGGAACGTTTTATTCCGCCACCCATCGTAGTAAAGATAAATCGCCAGGATGCTCAAGATCGTTGCCTTCCTCTTAGTCTTGACCATCGGTATGAAATTTTAGCAGTTTTCGTCAAACATGTTTGAAAACGTTTTCCTTGCATGCTACTTCGTTTTGTTTTTAGAATCTCGGTGTACAGCAAGGCACCTAAGCAAATGCGAATGCCTTAACAGTTTTTAGAAATTGATCTTTACGTGCTTAGAAATGCATTCATTGCAATAATTCCTACATATTCGCCACAATATATGTAACAGTTTTATGGTGAGGAATACCTTCCATCGAGTTCAGGAATATGAGGATGTTAGGACAAAGACTTCTTCTCTACTTATCATTTCACATTGTTTGCACTTTGCTCTTCGTTAAAACTAAATAATTCTTATGATAGTTCAAATGTTTACTTCCCCATCTAAATATTTTCTAACATAACGATAGCAATCTTACCCGTTTAGGCGCATCCCTGGCAGCGTCTTCAAAGAGTCGATTTTCTTGCCCTCCACTTAGGTTCGTTCTGACGGCATTTTTCACGCTTCAAATAAAATATTTATATAATATTGACACATGCCATTCATAGACGATGAAGATTTGAACAGGCGATTCAGAAAAGACGACGAAGCAATACGGTGCTGCGCTTTTGTGCTGCCTTGACTGGCTGTTGGTTTTCTTCATCGAAATGGGCGAGAATTGGGGGTTTGTATAGGCGGCTTCTAAGCTCCTGGAAGGCTTGCTCTTGATCGTCTCCCCACAGGAAGGGTATGTCATCTCTGGTTAGTGCTGTCAGTGGTTCAGCTATCTTAGAAAAATCTTTGACGAAGCGTCGATAGTACGAACAAAGACCTAGAAATCGTCGAAGTGCCTTTTTGTCGGTGGGACGTGGAAAATTTGACACTGCGGTAGTCTACTCGGGATCAGGGAGAACGCCCTGTGCACTGACAGCATGGCCGAGGAAGCGTAGTTCTTTGAAAGCAAAGTGGCATTTCTCAGGCTTGATCGTTAGTTGCGCGCCTTTGAGTGCTTGAAGCACGATGCGCAACCTGTCGAAGTGTTGCTCGAAAGTAGGCGAGAAAATAACATCTAAGTACACCAAGCACGACTGCCACTTGAGACCTAATAAAACCGTGTCCATCATACGTTGGAACGTGGCCGGTGCAGAGCAAAGACCAACCAGAAGCACCTTAAACTCGTATAGGCCGTCGGGCGTCACAAATGTAGTCTTCTCTCTGTCTCTCTGATCCACTTCGATTTGCCAGTATCCGCTTTTGAGGTCTAATGAGGAGAAGTACCTGGCATCGCGTAGTCGGTCGAGGGCATCATCAATCCTGGGCAGCGGATAGACGTCCTTTTTGGTCATGTTATTTAACTTTCGGTAATCGACACAGAATCTCAAGGTGCCATCTTTCTTTTTGACTAGGACCACTGGCGACGCCCATGGGCTCGTCGAAGGCTGGATTACGTCGTCCGCAAGCATTTCATCCACTTGCGTTTTAATGGCGTCACGTTCCTTAGGAGAAACCCGGTACGGGCGCTGGCATACCGGTAACGTGGTCTCATCGGTGATAATGCGGTGCTTGGCGACAGGAGTACGACCGACCTTCGAGCCTGTGGCGAAGCAGTCTGCGAAATCGCCCAGAAGAGCCGAGAGAAGATTCCTTTGATCGGGCCTCAAGTCGGGGCTAATTTTAACGGTTTGCAGAGCTTGACAAGGTGCGGCCTCTTCTTTAGGGTTCGTTCCGGCGGTGCATAAAAGAGGTAAGGCAGTAACATCGTGAAGGACGGCAACAGCCGTGTCCTTGGCGAGATGCCGCATCTCCTTAGCAAAATTTGTCAGGAGGACAGTAGCACAACTGTTCTGGAGTTGTACGAGTCCTCGAGCAACGGCTAATTCCTTCTCGAGTAGTAGCGGAAGGTGCACATCCGCGATGCCCTCGTAATCGTGGAACAAATCATGCTTTACAAGAACCAGCACACTAGAACGTGCCGGAACCCTCACGTCATCGTCGACTATACGCAAAACGTTCAGATCCGGATCTTCGTTTTCAATGCGCGCCACGGCTCGTTTCGTCGAAAAAGAAACACGCGCTTCTTTCAAGTCAATGACAGCGCCGTTGGTCTGCAGGAAGTCTAGACCAAGGATCAAGTCTTTCGAACACTCAAGCAGCACGATAAATTCTCCGACATACACAAAACCACGGATGCCGACCCGCGCTGTGCACTTGCCTGCAGGTTCAATCAAGTGACTTCCCGCCGTACGAATTTTAGGGCCGGACCAATTTGTCAAAACTTTCTTCAATTCTCGGGCGAGACCACGGCTCATTACAGAATAATCGGCACCAGTGTCGAGTAACGCGGTGACATCCACTCCATCAATCGTTACACACAAATCAGAGGTAGTATGCCGGATGCTGTCGCTACCTGACACATGTGAAATCTCGTCGGGTCGGCCTAACGATGACGGAGGATTTTCACATTTCCCGACATCAGCGACCCTGCCTCCGAAGGCCGCTGGTATTAGTTTTCCCGGCCAGGGCTGGGAGAGCGGCGTCGGTAAGAGTGGGGACTTGTCGAACGGTTGCTCGTCGGGGACGTAGGCCGACGCTCTTGGTAACCGGATGTGACGGGGTACTGTCGCGCTGCAAGGTCGCTTGCAATCTCAGTAGGCCGTTCTGCATTCCGAGGGTAGAGGCCCTCCGAGGCGAAACCCCGCATGTTGACGCGGCGGTACGGGCACGCCCGGTAAAGGTGACTGGCTTCACCGCAACGATAGCACAGGGGCCGACGATCCCGGGGCTGCCATACTTGACTTTTACGGGGTGGCTGGTAGATTGGCGGTGGGGAGTAGCGAGGCTGCATGCGGCTGCATGCGAGGTGCTCCATGCGGGGACCCTGCGGCTCCATTGCTGGAGCTGCGGCGTTGATACTATGGTCTGGCGGGGGAGCCTTACTCAGGACTGACGCGTAGGTGGGCCTCGCGTCAAACGTCTGGTGAGGAACGCGCTGCTGGGGAACAACGTCAGCAACTTGCTGAGCTGCCATACGCACCTCGTCCCGGACGACTTCAGCCAATGAAGGAAAAGATGCTGTGTTGCAAGGCATCCGGAGCGCTTGCAGTTCCTCCCGCACGACAGAACGGATGAGATTGCGTAGTGAGTCCATGTCACTGCCGACATGTATAGGGGGTGCGTCGGACCTAATGATGTTCACGTCACGGTTGTACTGACGGGCTCGGTGTTGCAGCGTTGTCTACATGGTCGCCGCCTCGCTCAGAAACTCCGCCACAGTGCGTGGTGGACTGCGCACCAATCCCGCGAAAAGTTCTTGTTTAACGCCCCGCATCAGGTGACGCAGCTTCTCATCTTCTGACATTTGTGGGTCTGCACGGTTGAAAAGGCGTGTCATGTCCTCAAAGGACATACGCACGCTCTCGTTCTGGCGCTGAATGCGCGAGTGTAGCGCAGCTTCTGCTCGCTTCCGGCGGTCGGCGCTAGGAAGCGTGGCTTTGAAATCACGACAGAAGGCTGCCCAGGATGGGAAGGAAGCCTCATGGTTTTCAAACCATGTCCGTGCAGACTCTTCAAGAGCGAAGAACACGTTGTGGAGGTTACGCTAATCAGTCCACCCGTTGTAACGAGCAACTCGCTCGTAGTTCTCAAGCCAGTCCTCGGCGTCCTCGAACACGTCGCCATGAAAAGAGGGGGGTGTTCGCGGCTGATGACACAGAATGTGGGTGGGAAGCCTGCTCTCAGATGTCATTGCAGCAGGTTCTACGGCCGTCTGAGGGTGCGTCGTCCTGGTAGCGGCCGGAAGGGGTCCAAATTCAGGGGGCTCTCCACGTAGGCGGCGGCCGAGGCGTTGATGGAAGGGGGTAAGCTCCGTATTGACAGGTTGATTATGCAGGACTGGATCGATACCTGGCTATTCCTCCACCAGATTTGTAACGTAACGTTACAGAGAAGGCGCTCTGGCACTCTGGCACCAAAAAACACGAACAGCCAGTCAAGGCAGCACAAAAACTCAGCACCGTATTGCTTCAACGTGTTTTCCGAATCGCCCGTTCAAATCTTCGTCGTCTATGAATGGCATGTGTCAATATATACCTAAACAGATATACTCTTTTAAGTGCACTTCGCAAAGTAAAGCATTTGAATTATATGTTGCTGTAGGTTTCGACTCCATATTCTTGAGACTGTAGCACCAGTGAAGATTTTGTGATCGCAGAAAATGAATATAAAAATGGCAGAATTTTTCCCCGAATTGCGGTGTAAAGGTTTTTTTAAATGAAAACCTTTACGAGCAGCCCCTCCTTTTTCGCTTTTCTTGGTTGCACGGGGAAGCGGATTGATATGTAGCTGCTTAAGCACTCACTGTGTACATATTATGTTTCGTGTATTTCTTTTATTAGCCCGTGTCACTCATGCTACGAGGGTTACTGCAGTGGAGGGCTTCGGGTGATTGAGAACACCCAGTATATTTTACCTTGCACTGACTTCGCACGGTACAACGCCTTTCCGCGTTTTTTCTGCATCGAAACGAGGCTGCCTCAGTCGGAATAGAAGTCCGGCCTGCTGCTTCAGCAGTCGAGTGCCCTACCCACTGAGCCAGTGCATTCCATCGCCCTCTTAACATCTAAAATACTATTCTATGGACACATAGTCCATTTATGGACGCGATATCAATGTAAGCATCATAACAGAAAAAAAAACGCAATTATGAAAATAAATGTTTCTAAAATTCGTTGATTGTTTTCCATGCATCCTCGTAGTTGGCACCATCACTGATTATTTAAGTGGCCGAGCCTCAGTCGGCACCTGCGCTTCTTTGTGTGTAAATGTGCTTACGAACCTCTACGTATCAGATATAAATCGAGCCATATGCAAGGCCGGGTTTATGTACCTCGCATAAGATATCCCAAAAATGTGTAAGCGAATATCGAAATCTGTCGCTGAACGAAGATTGGATGGCTGCACAGTCTCAGCACGTGCTCCTAGTACAGCGACCGAGGTGGGAAAGATGACCTAGTCTTTCTGGGACCATTCACCAGCTACTCCGCTTGTTACAGGGCAAATTAAGTTATCGAATGTGTCCTGATTTAACGACATACTGTGTTCAACAGAGACATTTTCTGCTATTCATTCATCTGTCTTTCAATCCATTCTACATCCATCCATTCTTCCATCCATAGCACTCGACAAAATATCCTTTTTTCTCTTCTAATATTTTTCCTCTCATCTGCCCATGTCCATCTCCAATGCCAATGCAGCACAAGGTGGACTATGAAGTGGGGCCCTGGTGCGTCCGATGTGGGCATTGCAAGCCAGCCTCGGCTGGCACGATGCGGGTGCTGCAATGGGGCAGACGTGATCTTGAAGTGGGCTGTCGACAAACGCCCCAATGAGCCCTACTTGATGTCAATGCAGGCTCTTCCACTCCTCCCGAATTCCCATATCTGTATGTCGCGCCAACTCCCCCTATGATCCTACTTTAGGTAGATTTGAGCAGCCGCCCTTGATGAAGATTTATTTTTGATGTTGGTCAACTCCTCAGATCAAGACATAGGAACTTTGCGGTTTCTATAGCGGCAACCCGAACTTGGACTAGCCCGAACCATAGGGGTACAATGCAGATAATTTTTGGGCAGCCCTAGAATAAATGTCTCCACTGAATGTGTACAGGCATTATTAAAAAATTATTTTCTACATGTGTGCCCTTTCTAAACAGCTACGATATGAAATTTCATAATAATTTCACTGGATGAATCTAGCGTAAGTGACTTAATATTCCAGCTTGCTCATACGGCGAAATTGTGTGTCCTGGACGGTCCGGGGTGACCACTTAGGCAGCAAAACTTAGCATTGTGTATGTTCCAGTCTCAGCGCAATATATGTAAGCAGTAGAGCCAAAGCTATGAAATATTTCCTGACCCTAAAGATGCTAACAATTGTTATACAAACCATCTACAATAGTAACTTAGGCCAACGTCTAATACAAATCAAGGATGCAAACAATGCGTTCACAGTAGTATGCTGAGCATCCCGCTGTTATCAGCTCCGCTACAGCCAATGAGGACACACAGAAGCACTTATTTGGCAGCGCCACTTGGCCGAGCGCTATTAATCGCGTCAAGAGCGCATAATTAGGGTGCGTCAAATATAATTATTAAAACATCTGATAAACATGCGGACGCGTGTGTTTCTACCCCTCAGAAGGCCCATGTTGGACTTAAACCAGTTTTGTGTGGGCAGCCAGAATTAGGCTGGGAATCGTTTTTGATCCTAGATCCCACTTGACGCTCCAGCACACCTGCAAAATCCCGCCCGCCTTCAAGCCTATATTTAGGTTGGACCTGACTTCAAATAGCCCACGAAGTACCTTTGTGGTCTGGATGCCGGAATGTGCTGTGCGTTAGGCCGAGTAAAGCGGCTACGGGACCCATATAGCGGGGGTAATGATAAGCTCAAGTGGAGCTTGCCTACTTTCTGCCCCATTGGGGGATGATGCAGCTATTATGATGGTTGAGCCAGCCCTAGTTACCTACACTGCGACCTCACGTTCTATGCTACCTGTGCGGCGTCTCCTAACTTCCCTTTCGCAGCTAAGCAGTTTGCCTCTTATATTTCTCTATTTCCTTTCAAAGCGCTACCAATCCAAGTTTCAAAGCTTGCAGAATGGGCTTTCGTATTGGTGAGATGAAAGTCCGCATCTGCTGGAAATTCAAATGAAGCACGGGAACCACGAAAAATGAATTTTCAGGGCGAAGTGGTTAAGCATGAATTCAGCGAGAGTCCGGGGGCGCTTTTAGCAGGTTAGAATCTTTCCCTGCCAATCAAGTTGCAAAATTGTAGCGTTGATTCATCCATAAAGCATTTACGATCAACCGAGGAGAAGAAGAAATGGACATGGGCAGGACATGTAGTGCGAAGAGAGGATAACCGATGGTCGCCGAGGGTAACAAACTGGACTCCAAGGGAAGGAAAGCGTAGCAGGCGGCGGCAGAAAGTTAGGTGGGCGGATGAGATTAAGAAGTTCGCAGGGGTCAAGTGGATGCAGCTAGCACAGAACCGGGTTAAGTGGAGAAATATGGGAGAGGCCTTCGCCCTGCAGTGGGTATAATCAGGATGATGATGATGATGATGATGATGATGATGAGGAGGACTTCTAATAATATTACCAGCGCTCCTGGTGCGAAGAGATACAGCCGCTGCCTATTCCCCAATGTTGAATTTTGAATGAAGTCAAGCTTATAAATGCTTTTAGTTTGAAGAGTATGGTGGTATTTTGGGACGCACCCGGTGGAATAATTTACAACCTAGTTCATTTCGAGGCTGGCACTTGAGCAGGTCGCCACGTTTGCGATTCAAATGTATTCGATTGCGGCTAAAAACCAGAACAGTGGGCCGATTTTGTGCACGTTTTGCGGAGGTCCGGACGCAGGATTAGAAGACACACACACACACACACACACACACACACACACACACACACACACACACACACACACACACACACACACACACACACACACACACACACACACACACACACACACACACACACACACACACACACACACACACACACACACACACACACACACACACACACACACACACACACACACACACACACACACACACACACACACACACACACACACACACACACACACACACACACACACACACACACACACACACACACACACACACACACACACACACACACACACACACACACACACACACACACACACACACACACACACACACACACACACACACACACACACACACACACACACACACACGCACGCACGCACGCACGCACGCACGCACGCACGCACGCGCACACACACACACACACACACACACACACACACACACACACACACACACACACACACACACACACACACACAACATGTACACCACGCGGATGTGTGTATCGCACTTCTGACATGTGCTCCATAGGTTCCTGTTGCAGTAAAGCTAGCCTTGCTGCTTGCATGCGGACATCTCGTCTCCATACAGTGATGTCTATTTTGCGCGAAATATATTTTAGAACCATGCACTACCAACAAACCCAGACCCCCAGAGTGTATTACGTGGACGCCGTTCGAAGCAATATGAACGTGGCTGGCACAGAAGAAGCCACAGGAAAATATGGTAGCCAGTACTTCTCCCAAAACGACAAGTGAAGCACATTTTCTATTTCAAATGTTTGAGCAAATACTTCACCTTAGAGAGCAAAAAGGTACCATCTATAAGGTCATGTAGTATTATCCAAATTCACAACGAAATGTCTGTCAGGTATAAGAGGTGTACTTTGCTGATTTATTACATCTACCACAAAAACGTGTGGTGGTTAAACCACCTAGCGTTCCTCATTCGAGTGTCGAGCGTTGGCTCAAATCATGGGAGAGTGAGAGGGATGAGACCACTTACCGTGTTTAAATCGAGCTGGAACACAGGCGGTTGCAGATTTCGCTTACGTATCCAAACGGATTGTCTGTAAAGCAATGATGGAAGCGGGAGGTGGCGGTCTTGGATACAGCGGGACTGCCAGCTTTCACTGCTGAAATAGAATCCGGGCACTGTCATTTATTTTATTTTCTACACTTATCTTATTCCGCGTTTCTCCCCGCAGCTGTGTTTTGTACGCAGAGTAGCATGTCAGCGAGTCCTAAACGCCGGCTAAATTCTCTCGCTCTCTCTCTTTCTCTCTCTCTACAGAGCGAAAGTTCGAATAATCAATGTCAGACGTGGTTTTCTGTTTCTGTAGTTAAACCACTTTATTGTTCGACTCGAACATCAGGGAAACTCAGCGGAAGCAGTAGTCCCAGCTTGCGGCTCTTGCATGGCTGTCTTGTAGAGAATTCGTAGAGGAAATTTCGAAAGAGGAGGCCCCATGAGTTGAGCCACGTATTTAGCGGCTGCGAGGTAGGAAAAAATATAGAGAGGGGGCTTGAAGACTGTATAACAATGTATCAGACATGCATATTTGGGGAGATAGGCCTCGCTGCAAATAAAGTTTGGCAGGTGTATGAAGAAGCCGCAGCACGTGTGTGAAGCAAAAGACGAAGTAAAGCAGAAAAGGAAAAACGAGCGTTGCTGGCTTCTGGCGCGCCGCCTCAAGTCAAATAGCTAGCTGTTTCTTTATCCTCTGGTGCTTAATTGTTTTCCCATGTCAGATTTAGCCTGTTAATTGCTCATTTACTTTTTAATAATGTTCCTGTTACATGTTTTTTTACACCGACCTCCCCTCCCCCCCCCCCTGTAATACCCTCGAATGAGGGCCTTTAGGGGTATGTTGAATAAATAAATAAATAAATGCTCTAAGTAAGTATTCAGAGACTTGGAATGGGAGCAGTTAGGGATAAGGGTAGATGGAGAATACCTCAGTAATCTGCGATTTGCTGATGACATTGCCTTGCTAAGCAACTCGGGAGATGAACTGCAAATAATGATTGATGACCTAGACAGGAAAAGTAGAAAGGTAGGCTTGAAAATCAATATGCAGAAGACTAAGGTAATGTTCAACAGCCTCGGGAAGGAACAGGAGTTTACATTAGGTAGCGAAATACTGGAAGTAGTAGGCGAATATATCTACTTAGGACAGGTAGTAACCGCAGATCCGGATCATGAAAAGGAAATAACAAGAAGAATAAGATTGGGATGGAGCGCATTTGGCAAGCACTCGCAGGTTATGACTAGCAGCTTACCGGTATCGCTCAAGAGGAAAGTATACAACAGTTGCATCTTGCCTGTACTCACCTATGGGGCTGAAACGTGGAGGCTAACCAAGAGAGTTCTACTTAAGTTGAGGACAACCCAGAGGGCTATGGAACGAAAAATGGTAGGGGTAACATTAAGAGATAGAAAGCGTGCAGAGTGGGTCAGAGAAATAACTCAATTTACCGACATTCTAGTGGAAATTAAGAAGAAGAAATGGACATGGGCAGGACATGTAGTGCGAAGAGAGGATAACCGATGGTCGCTGAGGGTAACAAACTGGATTCCAAGGGAAGGAAAGCGTAGCAGGGGGCGGCAGAAAGTTAGATGGGCGGATGAGATTAAGAAGTTCGCAAGGGTCAAGTGGATGCAGCTAGCACAGAACCGGGTTAAGTGGAGAGATATGGGAGAGGCCTTCGCCCTGCAGTGGGTAAAATCAGGCTGATGATGATGATGATGATGAAATGCTCTAAAATATAATTATAATGTATACCAAAGTATACCACACAGGGAGCACCATATAGGCGACCAAGGTGCATGTCTTAAGCACGTGACATTACCATAAGCTGACGTTCTCCATGACAAGATGTAATGTGACACCGACGCTGAACAGAACGCTACAGTCAAGGAGGGCCAAGATACATCGCTTCTTGAGATGAGCTCTTAAGCGCAGTTTCATATCGTGCCAGCCGCTTCCAATGAGAGAGAAGTGCAAGAACGATGTAAGAGGATTTCGCACTGGCCACACGCAGTACAGAATGTGATGAACTAAAGACGGGGAAGAAGAATGGGATATCTCCCTACCAGACTGAAGATGACCAAGAGTTAACGGACCCCAAGAATAACACCACATAACAGGCGCGTCTTGAGAAACGCGTTTATGCTTTATGCACCCTTTTTCAGACCTCTGGACATTAGCGATAAGAAACGGATTCGCTAAACGCCCCATAAGAGCCCTTATACGGCAACAAGACACCCAAAGGAGCTGTTATACTGCAAACAAACTCATGAAAAGCTGATTTATTGCGTCCGCCTTTAGCACTTTACCTTAAAAACATTACCTTATGAACAGCATTTGCTTAACACAGAGGGTGCACCACAAGGTGCCAACACTTAAGACATAGGTAACTCTTCCGAGCTATATTGGTCGCTACGACGGATGCTAGATAAAGGCAGCAGAACTGCGATTAGTTTTATAATTAATTAAATAGGTTGAATAACGTTTTAATTTTTTATTTTAGGAGGGATGTTACACTTGCATAATTGGAGCTTGTCCTCTATATAGTATAGCTGTGAAAACTAATTTTATTCAAAACATTTTAGCGTGTGTTACAAGGCCCAGAAATGTCAGCCTGATCGGCAGTTTCTTAACACTGTTACATAGAACCCTCCGTGCTGAGATTTCGTCACTTTGCTGGCTTGCCCATGGAGCTATATGAGCCCAGGGCGGTTAGTCGTCAATTTCGTTTCGTCCGCGATATCCATGCTAGCCGTCGCGTCAACACAAAATGCGCGTAATCACTGCGCTTGCAGTCCGTCCTCGAAGCGCGAATTGGCCTAGTGATCTACAACGGACACGCCAATGTGGCTCTGTTATTGTGCGAAGCTGCGTATCCGGTTGAAAGGTCAGTCTTGTAATTCCCGCGGCAATGTTTTGCATAAACTCTTTCATAAATGCTACACTAGTGGACGAGCTCTAATCCTGCAATTACAGCATACCCCATAATATATGATAACGCATTTAGTTAATTAGCGAACTGAAGCCTACTATCTGTTAACTAGTCTCCGCCGTAGCCCCTATGTTACACTGAGGGTTATAAGTAGTGAAAAGTAAGTTACCTTTTTTGAAGCGTGGACCTTCTAAAAAGACCTGGTATTTTAGTTTTGTCGCATCACAGCAGCCGAATCAGACGTCAAGGAGTCCTTTTATATGAGCTTGCATTTCTTCATGTATTTTTTTTTAAGTGTTTGACTTAGTAATTCCGGTCATGGTATTCAAAAAGCTCATTTCTGCAGCTCAATGAACTGCAGACACGTTTTTCAGGTACGGATGAAGGCGAAATGAATCCCAAAACCAAATAAGAAATTAGACAAAGCACTGCCGTGAATGCTATGCCAAGCGTTATTTTACTTTACTCAGTCACCGGCTCTTGTAAACAGCGGCTTCTACATAACACGGATGATGGCAAGCGGCCAATGTATAATAAAGGGACATCGCTCTTGTAAGCACAATCAATGTCTATTTCGGAAAAGAGGTCTTGAATATTTTACCGCAAGTGATGATCTGCAATTACATATTTTTTTCTCTAATTAGTTGCTGGTGAGCTTGATTACGACCAAAGCCACGACAGCCATGCTCCTAATGAAAACAGCGAGAACCAAGATGGCCAGGAGAGACCTACGGCTCATCCACGACTCCATAAGCAAGGAAATGAAAACCATGATTTTGTGGCAATACCCATTGAGCGCAAAGAGCAACCAAGTCAAAAAGTACCAATTTATAAGTATTATTTACACTTAAATTTTAACTCGTGCCTTCAGTGCGACGCAGATGACAGGGGTTATGGCTAGGTTGCTAGCCAAAAATCCTAATCGCCGGACATGTCGGCTTCTGCACTTCAATTTCAAAGTCTTTATCGTCAGACGCTGCACTCTTATGGAGTTTCCCAAGACTCAAGCTTTCCATTGAAAGCTTTGTGTAGTGAGCATTGCTTGTGGCATTTTCGTGCGTTCAGTTTGATACCTGAATCCTGTTTTGAATCAGCAGTTAATTCCACTTTATTTTCAATATTTTGATTCTAGAAACAACAAAAAGTGCGCGCTGGTATTTGAAAGCCAACAATCGCGATAAAATATGAACAATAAGGACAGTGTACACATTTTTCGCTTCGTAAAGTAATGAATGATGAATGTCGTATATTTCAGGTGGCTTCAAAAGTCAACGTCGGAAAAATAATTGGTAGTAAGTTAATATTTGTAACAGTTTAATGTTTATGCCTCAGAAGTTTTAAGTAAAACAATTTACTTCCATATTATTGAGCTATTGGTATCTGGGCATATATCGATTAGTACGTTACTGAGCTCACACGTGAATTTCACGTTTTAAATATTTCACAAGCATGTGATTGTGATGTTGGTATGTATTGATATGTGAGACGCCGCTCAAATGAGTGATAAGATGACGAAGTTTTAAAAGAAAGTCACATAGAGAGAGGAGAGAAAAAAGAGAAGTTATTTATGAATAGTCTACCACATATTGCTACTTTAGTATAGGTGGGCGTGTTAGACAGCAAAATTAAAATGGGTCACCTTACCTGAAAGCACTCGGTGGCGGTTGCAAAATATTTAATACAACCGGCAAAGGTTACGCCAGAATTTAAATTTATTGTTCAAAACCGTAGTTTCATTAGCGGTTGATGTATTAGTAACGCAATGCGTTCGAGCTGAAATGGTCCATTTTTTTGTAGAAGCAATACCTACTTACTTTCATAGCCATGGCGTCGCAGAAAAATATGTGTTCAATTTACGTAAATTAGCTTAAGATTTTCGCAATGCGTTTCTATCAGCATATATTATCTGCCAGATATGCGACGTATTTTTTCTTAATGTCTCACGGTCGCAAGCTTTTTGTGAAGTAATATTTTTGAATGCACTAGTAGGCCTGCTGACTAAGACAGCCAATTGTCAAAAACGTTGTGTTATGATAATGGGAGAGAGCTCAGGAATTTAACAGCGTATAAGCAATGCATTTACACACGCTGATTATAGGAAAAACTGATAAATTAATACGGCGCTGTTCAGGTGTCCACAGAAGCAAATGTGACAGATACTGCGCCTTTCCCTTCTTGTGAACCAATTAAAAAAAAAACGTTTTTGACATGACTGCAGCAGGCTTTTGTGGACAGCAGCGTCCTCCCGGCACAATTTTTATATTTACTGGGAAATGATAGAGCAGGGAGTATAATATTTTGCAGCTGGTTTTCTCTAGACTTGGGGCGCTGGTTTACGTTACACAAAAATGATGTTACCAATATATGTTTCCGTAAATATGCTCTAGTATTAAATAAATCGAAGTTGACTGGTTTCCCTGCTCGTGTATTTTTCTCCACAGGCAATGCTTAGCCCACCGACTCTGCGGAAAGAAAGGCATCTAGTTTCGTCGTAGGCACAGTATCAGAATGTTATGAACTGAATAAACTTGTCCTGCTCATGTGTATCGAATTGTGTTCTTTATATTTTCATCTTTACCTTTATAGGAACATATTTTAACAATCGGCACTTAAATCATTTTTTATTCATTTAGACGAGCGGTAGCTATATTTAGGCAAGTTCAGCAAGGTTACAGATTAGTTGTCCTGGTTTCTGCACCCAACTTTCACCTCACTAAGCCTGGCCTGCCATGGCGGTGATGAGTGAATGCTTGAAACAAGCATGATTGCCGCGCTTATTATTTCAAGGGTGGCGGCGCGAAGACGGCGAAGCGGCAGCTGCAGCGGTCCACATATTGGGAGCTCCCGACCCGAGCTGCATCACAAGCCACCGCCTGTTGGCGAAAGATTTATTCACCCCTGCATTCAGTCGGGATGGCCCATTGGCCCCAATTTGACAAGTCTCGCAACAGCGCCACGCGCATCACACCAGATGGCTGATGAGCGCGCAGTATGTCACATGGGGGGAGAGCGCCGCAAAAGTCCTGGCATCCGCTTTGCAACAGCTGTCGTAGCTGGCGCGCTCGCCTGGCCCTCGGATCGGGTACCGATACCGACATACAGTGGCTACAGCGACACGCAGAGCGCCAAGACTTCTTGTTGGCTTTGCACGGGTATGAGCTTGCGAGTGACCTGAGCGAGAGCGATATTCTGAGACGAGTTTTGCCAGTCGCACTCTTGTATCATGCCGCCCGGTAGTACATGTGGGTGGGCCAGAAAGTAAGCATAATGTCTGATTTGCGACGCTTGTTCAGGGAGGAGTTCGTTCCGTATGACTACAAACAGTTATTGCTAGAACTGGAGCTGCGGACACAGGCACCTGATGAATCGCTTGTCGAGTTCGTACGACCGATACAAGAATTTTACGAGTACGCCAGGCCCAGAAGCTTCGCATTAGGAGTGAATGGAACGCGTCCTCCGCCAGTGCAATTCCACATTCGCCCTTTACTTGGGTAGCTTTTGATGCAGTGACCTGAGCGAGCTGAGCGAGTGAGTGAGTGAGTGAGTGAGTGAGTGAGTGAGTGAGTGAGTGAGTGAGTGAGTGAGTGAGTGAGTGAGTGAGTGAGTGAGTGAGTGAGTGAGTGAGTGAGTGAGTGAGTGAGTGCGCGTATATTTTTGCATCAAGGAGCGAGTGCGAAACGGACGAGCGAAGGGAGCGGACGCGTCCAAGACGCCAGACGGACCTTGAGGTTAACTATGCTGTTACATGGTCGCGCGCGCACGGCCGAGGAAGACCGACGGAAAATCTCTCCAACAAACGGGTAACCCTTTGGTCCTGGCTGTTTCTGTGGTTCATTGTGGTCTAAGCTAGCGGGTGGCGGTTGGGCTCTGAGAGGGGAGCCGCAGACCCGTAGTGAACCCCACAGGAGATAGGACGCTTCACTGCTGAACGCAAGGGAATGGAATCGGATAACTGCCGTGGTGGCCTCGTATCAATTAAAGAGAAATTGAAAACGTCCACATCCGGTGGGTTGCCATATTACATAAAAAACAGCAGGTGGTCGATATTTTTCAGACCCTTCAACTCAACTTGCTTAGAGGCCGAGTTACTTTGGGATGTTAAATAATATAAATCAAACCAAACTAACAGTGCAAATGTGGCTCCTGTGCTCGCAACATTTTTAATGTCATCTATACGGCTTAGGAGTTAGTCCGAATTATTACAGGAACTAACATTCTTAACGCGCCTGTACACGGCATCATTAGCAAAATGCGTACATGCGGAGAGTTTGCGATAAGCTTGTCTTTAACTGTTAACTAACTACTAGGAGAACAATTTCGTAATGGGTGTGATTGAACTTGTCGAATTCTGCAAGGAAAATTGAACCTCATCTTTGATAGCGTATTTAACGATAACGAAACCCTTTTAGACAATAGTGAGCAAGCTGGAAATGGAGGCCATGTAATTCTTTTTTACAACAAACTTATTCGCAGATAACTTGTGCCTCTAATCAAGACAGTCAATCTGGCCCTCTACGCAGATGTGCCTGAGAGAACAAGGATGAGTCGACGAAACGAGAAAGGAGACTGCCGATACCTGGTAGGGGCTCCAAGACAAAGCTGAAATCCAACACTTGCTTGCGTTCCGGGAATTCCTGACAACGCACAACTTGACAAAACTGCCCCCTCTCCAAAATGGTCTTGACTTGAATGCGGCAGACTTTTTCCTTATACTGAGAACCAAGACTGAACTGCAAGAAATCCTTTTTTAAAATAATTGAAGACATTGTCACGTAGTGGTGACAAGGCCGTAGACACCAAGAGAGGACACAGGCGTGATAGTACAGAAATTAACGCTTTATTGGGTTGACTTGCGCCCGCAAAAAGACTAAGCAACTCGGCGGTGACGATATCAACAAACTTGTGCGTCGATCATCGAACTACGAATGCCTGTCGCAAACGTCAACGCGTAATGTAAAGGCGGCTCAGAATCAGCAAGATAAAGTCGCAAACTGTTACTAGCACAACCTGGAACATTGTAGAAGCTTACGCGAGTGGCCGAGATCATCGAGACAGATCTCAGCGCATCTTACGCGACAAAAAAAAACTGATGAAGGTGCGTCTCGTGACGTCGAGCATTAACAAACAAAAAATACACAATATGTATGCGTGCCAGAAGCAAGGTGATAAGGGCGCATGCCGGCGGATGTTAAAAAAAAAACAACAAATACAGCTTTGAAGACTTCGCGGCAATATGCAAACCGCAACAACCAAGTGCCACAAAGCGCACGGTGAGTACGCTGTTAAGCGTTCTGTGTATGTGCATGTTTATAGTGCAGTTAGACGGCTTGTAGTGAGAAACTGAAGAACCCACTTTAAACATGAGGCAAATAAAATACCAAATCCCACTGTACACAAAAATTACAGCCACAGGACATAACACTTATTCAAGGCTGGTTAGCCTTGGCTATTTAAAGTAAAGCTTTCTAGTGCCTGGTTATGCTGTGTCGCTTAGAGAGTTTAGACACATAAATAACCTAGTTTACAGAGCTGAAGCCCAATTAAGCATGAGACTTGGTTTTCCTGCGATTTAACGCCTCATTGACTGTCTCCAGGCGTTATAAAAACGGGGTCGCTCCTGCGCGTGACTCCTTCATAACTGTCTGCGAACCAGAAGAACACCACAGCCGGGTCAACATAACAAGAATGTATCCTGGGCATTTTGAAGAAGGAGGTCGCAGGAGGCAAGACGGATGAGCAGTGGCTGCGGTGGAAGAAAGGAGAAAGCAGGGAACTGCAAGGGTGTGTAAATTGGGTCATACAATGCTGTGTATTTGTGAAGATATGCGCGAGCAGGAATAAACCTCCCTGGCTTATGGAGAAGGAGCAGTGGGTGTGCAAAGTAGAAGAAGCAAAGCAGCAGCAAAAGAAGAAACAAGCGCCGTCAGCTGCGCAAGCGCCTTGCGTCCCACCTTAGGTTAAATTGCCGGTACTGAGGATCTAGGATCGAAGATGTCGGCAACTCGCTTGCTTTCAAAGTCAGCTAGAGCCATAATCAAGATATGGGCAGTCAGCTCACCAATTCGGACGCGGTGCGTTATACGGACAAATATATATTTGAGGGCAAGCTTCTTGTCATAGAGAGAGGTGCTCCATGCTAGAAGAAACCAGATGAAGGAAGGTGAAGGAAGTCTCGTACTACTAGGTCGCCTTAGCAGAGGTTGGCATTCTGGAATCCTGATACTAGTGAAGGACTCTGGGGGCTAGTCGCAGTCGCCGGATGGGTTGGCGTCCTAGAAGCGTTGACACAGGCCATACATTACGAAGACGGGGTCAGCGTCGTGATCCACAGGACCAGACTGCAAGCCAGTAGAGGCCACGGCTCAAGGTCATACATGAGCAGCAAGCGAGGGCCATGCACAAGCATGTGCGTATGGAGTCTCGCGCTTTTTCTTCTACTTGTTCTCGGCATCTTGAAACATCGCACTGAACAACATATGGGGATTAGTCAAGGTGTGTTGCCATACACAAAGAAAGTTTAGCAGGCGATGAGGGCCAAATATTAGTGCCAAGCGTGTATCATAAAAACTAGTGATGAAAAACCCCAAAAGAGCATTGAAAGTAACACATCGAACATCACTGTTTGGAGAAAAAAGGTGCCGAAGAAATTTAAACGAGTTAACTATTCAACCTATCAGTTGTAATCTTGTAACCATGGACAATCAAAACAAATTGAACCAAATCCAAATCATTAGGCGCTTGCACCTATATATAGTAAAACTGGTAGAGACAAGTTGAGGCCTAGCCTAGAAAGAGACGTTCCAGATATACCTTTCTCTCAAGAGCCAACTACTCCCAGAAGATGAGAAAATGGTGTTTAGATTCGGCCTCCGCACTTCAGCTTCATAGGTTGGGTGGTGTCCACTGACATCTGCATAAATATAAAACTAAAACTGAGAATACTGTGCTACAACAGCGTCATTGATAAAGCACACAGTATGGGTTTGCATGAAGTAACGTTCCAATTAAATGCTAAGCGGTCGATAATTGGGGTATTTATTAAGGGTTCATGTAGCGTGTCTGAGATGTGCTAGGAGCGCTGAAACCTGGAAGTCGCCAGCAGACTTAAGTTAGAGATGGGATATTTCACTGATACGTTAAGAGTCGACCCTGTTATGAAATCAGCCACCTCACTTGAACGAATGACTGTATATTCAGGGACTTGGATGAAATGGATCTCTTTCAGTGTACACGAAACGAAAAATTGACGTAAATTGCTATGCCCTTTTTGGCAAGTTTCAAGCGTAATTAAAACTGACAAACAATTAGCGAGGTTGATAACGTGGGTAAGGCGACATGAAATTTTCTGCAGAGCCAATCTAACATGCGAAAATTCAGCGAAGGTTATAGGAATTCGGAGAGATTAGCTCCGTGGTAATTGCCACAAAACCATGCACACTGCCTCTTTTGGCAGCTAATGAAGGCATCCGTTGAAGGAACAATGCAACGAGACTAATCCTCTCTGCGATCGGAAGAACCATTTGAAATATTTGAGTGCATCTGTTTCGCATGATAAGGGATGATTCGGTTAGAATGTATTTCCGCTGTCTCCTGCGTGTCATCATCAAAAGAACTAAGATCAACACCAATCGGTGTTGACCAGAGTGTCATCAATTACGCCCAATACGTAGAAATGAATAGGGCCAGTTGAGACAAAAAACAAAGGAAATACTGGCCTGAATGACCGGTTGAAATAACCAAATCAATAAGCTCGCACCGTGAGGTGCTGCAGCCGGGAATTTAGATCAGGGTACGAGCTTCCAGATAAAACTAGGCGTTCGGAACTGACGTTAGGAGGCCAAGCCAATGAACTCCTTTTCAGCAAGAATACGGATTCAATCTTGTAGTTCGCGCTATCAGAGAACGGGAAGCTAGTAACATCAAGTGTAGGACACATAGGATTTATAATTATAATGTGTCACGATGCATCTCAAAATTTTTATTCGCAGTTCGTGCCTCCAACCTACAACGCGTTCTACGTTAAACACATTGTTTTTTTTAGGCGTTTAGATGAGCAGCTGTTAGTGGACTGTTTCTTGAACAAGGATTATGTTTGAAAATGAAAAGTGGTCGCTAATAGTACACGCATCTCTTGCTCAAATAATTTGCCTCAATCTATCAAAAACCTGAAAAAGCTGATAAGCTGCGCTCACATTTCGCATTAGGAAGTACCGTAATCATCGGCAAAAATTTTTTTTCTTATAAATCAAGAATAATTTGCCACTCCCTGGCACATGCTTCTGTGCTGTGGGTTTTATGCAATGCCGCGAGACGGAGCAACGCGTCTGTGTAACAAGATATTCGTAACCTTCTTTTGTTAAGGATTTTGCATACGCGGATTTCGAAACGCTCATTATTAGCAGTAGTAACCCATACTCTACGGCAAGTAATCTAAAAGTTTTGTTACGTTTTTATTGCTTTTGCATACTTGCTGCCACTGCTATTCTGTAGCCCAGCGTCTTCCGGCGTCCTTCGGTAAGACAAAGGGAATTACAAATGCACTCACAGGCAGTCAGCGTAACGTGGCCTTTTGTGAGCTCCGCTGAAGAGCAGAAGGATGGTTGCTTGATTCCGTGTGGTTAAGGTTCTTTTATTCCTAAGCGCCAGTTCGTGCAGATGTATTTCTTGAAATATTTGACGCCATTCTCTGGATATGCAAAAAATAGGCCGATATATGATTTCGCACTAATTTGAAGCTTCTGTCGCCGTTCATCGTGCATCCCGAATGCATTCTGCAGCATCTTTGCCAGTTTGACTCGGTGTTGCACACAGTATTGCCTCTTTCTGTCACAGTGGGAAAGAATGCGCTAATGAATTACTGTCCTGCACAAGGTTAATGAAAATACGTTGAATACAACGAAAAGATCCACGAGACTGTGCAACTTCCACTTTATGACAGACAATGAATGTTGAGACATGTGTGAATGCTACAAGCTGCATCAAAATGATTCGATAATGTTCACAATTAGCGTCTAACGCAGAAGAGAATGCAAATACGTTCAGCGCGAAATTGAAAACATAAATCCCAAGAGGGCCTTCCGTAAGCAGTACCAATGCACCCCATTTGATTATATGTGTTGCAATCAGCGCCTTATACTATATTTAAGTAGAAAATTTGCGTTATGGAAGCTTTCATACCAATACCGCGTAATCTGCCTTTAATTGCAAAACATGATCTCCTCTTCATTACTCGGAGCTGCACACCACCACAACAGCAGCACGCATATCACTTGTTTCCAAGTATGCACTTCAATGTGCGTGCCTATATGACCGGGCAACAACTTTTATCGTCTCAATTGTATCGTGTACTTAAACCAGACGATTTAATCCGCTCACCGCGACATGAATGTTACGTCCCGGTGTTTTGGTTTTCTAGTTCTCACCTGCCAAAAAATTGTAATAAATTTTTGTCCCAATATTCAACCATTTTATAAAACCACCACTAATTAAGCTACCGCAGGCCAACGTATTATATTGCTGTTTTAGTTCAAGTGAACGAAAGCGAAAATGAGAAACACATGAACTCCGCTTACATATATGTGTTACGCGGCAGAGTTAACGGCTCTTGTCTGTGTCTCGCCTTCATGATCTTAACTAGGCTACATATAGTCTGCATTTCGCTTAAACACAAATTTCCCAATTTTTGCCTTTATTATCTTCCAGCATCATACAGCAGTGAGCTACAATATTGTGATAAAAAAAAATACTAAATATGTATGTACAAAATCCTCTTTCGCACAATACGTGCAAACATGCAAGCGTGGCATGGGGAAGAATGCGTGCCTGGTTATCAAAGGGTTTCTTGTGTGATTTCTGCCTCCCCCTACACGTAAAAGGAGCTTCCCAATGGCAGCAGCTTCCAATTTGACAATGTTACCGGTTCTGTTGATGTAATATTACCGGAAGGCTAATCATAGGCAGGCGATGTCGCCGACCTGCTACCGCCTGTCAAAGGCATGTTCGTGATTTTCGCGAATATAAACTAGTTTGCAGGATAGAAAAAGGTGAAATAATTATGAAAAGAAGCGATAAGTACTTAGTCTCGTACCATAAAATTCAGTCATACTTCTGCAGCACTATGCGACCAGTAGTTTCAAGCAAGCTGGGTAATTTGCCGAATCTTTCTCAAGGCAAAACAACGGTAAGCGCAAGGATGCAAGTACAAGACATAAAGAGAAGTACTTTTTCGAAACTGCATGCTTTTCTCCCAGTAAGAGGAAGTGTTGGTGTGCCTTACATTGAAAACAAAAACAACATAAATTACATGGTCACAGTATACATGAAAAAATTTAAAGGATTAACTTGTCAACAGCTCTTTAATGTTCACTGTGTTGTTATAATGATAGTAAGAGAGTTTGTATGTAGACCATTGTAAGCGTGATATTCTCTCTAGACTCCTGCGCTAGCTGGCAGCGGACATAGAGCTGACTAAGAGGGCCCTTAATACTTAGAACGTTAAGGCTAATGCTGCTGCTTACGCTGCAGGCTTTCAGAGTGTCTGAATAGGAACAGTGTATCCTGGTCTTTCACACATCTCGTCCTTACTCTGTCATACGAAAGCGTGCGATCTAAGTATATTAAACAATCAATACTCAACTAAAGCAATGGAACTTAGTTTTCCTTCGTTCCTGCCACTCAAGTTGCGTATTGTTTCTATTTCAGAAGGTGTGAATTAGATTCTTCGTTCGAACTTCAAGTTGGGCTAGTTGGTAATTTCTTGTTGGACTCATTTTATTAGCGGTAAAAACATGAACACAAAGAACACGAAACACAAGGGATACCCGCTAGACTGCAACTAGTTTTTGCTCTACAAATACATGACATATTGTAAGGAAGAAGATGATACAGTGCCGACACTAACGACGATGAAGACGCCGATCAGCTGGCGCGCGCACTGAGAGCTCGGACTGTCTTGTTCGGACGAGATCGTGCTTCGCTCTAGGATCCTCTTGTCGCACCCGTCGCCGTCTCCAGTCCTTCGAATAACCCCCAACAAACCCCTCTTCATTTGGTGGAGGTGCGGGGTGTCGCTCCCCGTACCTCTCGCAGAACAATGCCGGGATCCCTGGATATCTTCACTCCTAGACGTCCTCACCTCGTCCTCAACATCTTCATTCTCGCGATGTCTTCGTCGCCAAGCTTCCCATTTTATGATCCGGGGTGGTCTGCTGTATCGCAAAAGCTATCGCCTGGATGGTTGCAAATGGCTCTTGGTCATTCCTCGCCACCTTCGCACTGAAATTTGTGCCCATCACCATGCCGACCCGCAAAGCGCACATGCTGGCTTGTTGAAGACATAGGAGCGTCTCCGCCAGCTGTACAACTGGCGGGGGATGTACAACTTTGTCCGGCGCTATATTTGCTCCTGTACTGCTTGTCAGCAGCGGAAGTCTGCTCCGCGCCCCTCCACCAGCCCATTACCGCCATTGTCTTGTCCAGCGCGACCCTACGATCGTGTCGGAATCGACCTATATGGCCCTCTTCCATCTTCGACATTAGGCAACCGCTGGATAATAGTCGCCGTGAATCACCTAACTCGCTACGCGGAGACTGCAGCCCTGCCTAAGGCTAGTGCTCGTGACGTCGCCTCTTTTATCATACGTCACTTCGTTCTACGTCACGGGGCTCCTCGTGAATTTCTCAGTGACCGCGGCCGCGTCTTCCTATCACAAGTGGTCCACGAGCTGTTGGAAGCTTGCAAAATAATACATCGAACCACCACAGATTACCATCCTCAAACCAATGGCCTCACAGAAAGGTTTAACCGAACTCTTGGTGAAATGCTCACCATGTACGTTTGTTCTGACGTGTCTAATTGGGATCAGCTGTTTCCCTACGTCACCTATGCCTATAACACAGCGTCTCAGGCCACGACTGGAGTTTCCCCATTCTTTCTCCTCTATGTTCGTGAGTCTTCCTATCTACTGGGCACCATACTTCCTTACCGCCCCGACAGTTCAGAGTACACTTCTCTTTCTGCTGTGGCCCGTAATAGCTGACCAGTGTCGTCAGCTGGCTCGCTCTCATTCACGTCGGACATTCAAGATCTTCGCCGACATGAGAGCGATCATGGCAAACCCGCTGCTGACTTTCCTATAAACACCCTCGTTTGGCTCTGTGTTCCGGCTGATTCCAAATTCTCTGCAAAGTATAATGGCCCTTATCGTGTATTAGAGCGTACATCACCAGTTAACTACGTCGTGGAGCTGGCAACGCCTTCTTCGGACCACCGTCGCCTCGGCCGAGAAGTTGTTCACGTCAGTCGACTTAAGCGATATTACGATCCCTTTGTCATACCCTCGCCTTAAGTCGCCATGATGGCTCCCTCTTTCCACCGGGGCAATTGTAAGGAAGAAGATGATACATCGCCGACACTAACGACGATGAAGACGCCGATCAGCTGGCGCGCGCACTGAGAGCTCGGACTGTCTTGTTCGGACGAGATTGCGCTTCGCTCTAGGATCGTCTTGTCTCACCGATCGCCGTATCCAGTCCTTCGAATCACCCCCAATAAACCCCTCTTCAATATATATATATATATATATATATATATATATATATATATATATATATATATATATATATATATATATATATATATATATATATATATATATATTGTTACGGACGACAAGGAAGAAGAAGCGGGCAGTGGCGCGGGCAGGAGCGCTCGCGCTAGGCCCGCGAACATTCATTAAACGTCATCTACCATCGCCATCGGTCATGTTCTGTCTCCTGTGTTCATCGGCTTACCGCTTCGTAACAATATATATATATATATATATATATATATATATATATATATATATATATATATATATATATATATATATATATATATATATATATATATATATATATATATATATATATATATATATATATATATTGTGAGCACTGTGTGGCTCTTCATCTTCCACACGGCTGAACGTGTTGCTTCATCTTCATCCTGCTCCCTCTTGCAGATACCCATCGTCATCGCGGAGTGTGTTTGGCTGCAGTGCGCGACCAAGGCTTCAGGTCTGCAATAAAGCCTGATTCCCAAAGTCCGACCTACGTGTTGTCTTACACGTGGTGGAGGTGCGCCCTATTACCCTGCTGCTTCGTCACCTGCATCCACCTGGAGCTTCGTTCTGGCCGCCGTTTGACCCCGACCACCATCGTCATGACTCAAGAGGGCCTCTCCGCTATTCCGGCTTCTACCAACTCGACTCCAGCTCCCCTTGCCACTTGGAGTGTCAGTAGCCGTAAGCGCGACCCGCAGATGTTCGCCCGTCTCCGCGGCGACGACGCTGATGACTGGCTCGACAGCTACGACCGGGTCAGTGCTTTCAACCGGTGGGACGATTCTCTTAAACTAATTAATGTGTCCTTTTATTTGACGGATGTGGCCAAAACGTGGCTCCTAAATCATGAATCGACGATTCCGGACTGGGCTAGATTTAAACAAAAGTTACGCCAGATTTTCTGCGCTCCTACTGTTCGCATGGAGTCCGCCAAGAAGAAACTAGAAGCCCGACTTCAGCGGTCCAATGAGACCTATACTTCTTATATAGAAGATGTCTTTGCACTTTGTCGGCGCATAAATGACACCATGCCTGAGGCCGAGCGGGTTCGGCACGTCCTTAAAGGTATTGGGCCACTCGCCTATAACACCCTGGCCGGGCAGAACCCTACCACAATCGATGCCATCATATCGACTTGTCAACGCCTTGACGAGCTACAGTCAATACGCCTGCAGCCTGATCCCACTTCATTTGGTTTCACTGCCGACGCTGACCTCCGTGCGCTTATTCGCGGATTAATTCGTGAAGAGCTCTCGGCTCAAGGTAATTTGTGCCCCCCTGCATCTGAGCCACATCCTTCAAGTGCCGGCCTGCGTAGCATTATCAAAGAAGAGCTGGCGTCAATTACCTATTCCCCCCCAACATCGGTTGCTCCTACCATCTGTCAGGTGCCAACGTACGCCCTGGTCACGTCCTTGCCTCCTGCAGTAGGAGCGCCTACGCCACCGGCGCCTACCACTGCTCATGTCGCTGTATTGGCACCACCTGCCGTGGCACCGACATATTACGACATATTGCTGGCAGCAACTTTGCACATCACAGACACCTTGCTTTTGTAAGTGGTGAATAAAGATCATTTGCAGAAGGATGGTGATTTGGGCTTGTTGGTAAAGTATGATCTTGAAAGTAGCAAGATGAAAATACATGGACGTGCAAGAGAGCAAGACAGGCGCTTATTCGCAACTAGAATTTATCGAAGCAAACATGAAATAAATAGAGAATCCAAGCAACGCTGCAAATCACTCAGTCATCAATAACCAGACAACAAAACATGAGTCACTGAAATTCGCAAGCAGTCCCCTGATCTAGACAGGCCAGCTAACTACACGTTAACGCGATGGACGGCTTAATAACATATTCCTCACCTAGTCGTAACTTGTGTCTAGCTTCAATTATTCCCCGGTTGATTTGCAATACATTAACAGACAAAATGTGCGCAGCTGGAAGTAATGGAAAGCAACAAAAACATTCCTTACAAACACAGCCTTGCCGGTACCTCAACCTATATATCCACATTTCTCCTTCTCTCGTAATCGTACATTTAAACACCTTTTAAATTGACCCACATAAACCGACTGGAAGATAGCTGTATGCTCTAAGCAACATTTGTTTTACATGGTACGTATTACTCACGATTAACTCGACATGCGCGCTTTTCCCGAGACACATTCGCCAATATATTCTTGATAATTTGTTAGGGTCCGATAACACTACTCCAGCAGCATACCTTCTAGGCAGAATTTTCAAATTATGTCACTATCCACGCAAATATTATAACAGAACAGGTCTTTTTGTATCACAAAGTCCGACCCCTGCCTGCTCCCACAAATACCGATAAAACCGTTTCATTTTATTCAGCAATTTGTCGCAACTGCAATAACGTGAACTACGAAACCTGATCGTTAGCCTAGAAACCTGCTCAATAAAACTAATCGTCATGCGGCGAAAGTACGAATTCATCAATACTGAACCCAGGCTGGATACTGCAATGCTACCTTTGACAAGCATGGAATTGTTAGATCTGGAATCAAGTAGCACCTAACACTCCTAGGTGAATATCGCCAGCGCACATGGTGAGTACATAACATCAAGGTAACTCGTCCAGATACGGCAGCACTTTTTGTTTTCATTTGTTTCATCGTAACCACCAAGGCCTTGCTCCCTAAACGATATTAGAATATTGACAGGGCTTAATCTATGACACCTTTTGTAGAAGAGCAAGAAACCATCTACACACCGATACGGCTTTTACATTAATCCTTAACCAATAGAAGTTCTTGTAAATCATTCTGTCCACCATCCTTAAGGAAATATCGCCTAGCACAGGACAACGTTTGAACCTGTACAGATACCGGACATTTGAACATATACCTTATTGCCATACCCTACAGATATGCACACAAGTAAAGTAATTTTAATTGCAAGGAAAACCCAGTTGGAAACCGATAACTATTTTTAAATGCAAGGTCATCGTTTTGATGATCATGCGCAATAAACATACAATGGCTATTCATGAAGTCTTCATTTGGGATAGAATAAAATAGATCCTCCTCATAGACACTAACTGCTAAGCAGTCGACAGTATTTTCCTTTCTTAGTTACTCGAACCAAGCACTCTGAGTTCGCTAAAAGAAGAACCAAGCACTCTGAGTTCGCTAAAAGAAAGGTTTCTTCAAATGTAGGTAGACAGATGCTTCAGCAAATAATCCGAGATAAAATTTTGTCTCACAGCATTTCTGAAATAATCGCTCAAATAACTGACCTGGCCTGTGTGCTAAGACCTTGTATGGATTAGGAGAAAAGAGCTTTCAGTGTATAAATAATGTTTTTCACGTGCAAAAAGTGTGTTATATAAGTGCTTGTAAACGTTGTTAAAGTTTTTCATGTTCAATTTTGCCGTCTCATGTTTACGATGGAAAATGACTAAACAAAAAGAAATGCGGTATGTAGGCGTTGCTTCTTTGACGTTCTGTACACACCGTGTGTGTTGGCGATATTCACCTCTGAGTGCTAAGCCACTACCTGATTATAATTCTAAGTCTACATAGTGTGATTTTGACGAAGATCATTGCAAGTGTGCTTTGCACACTTCTTGTTTTTATGTTTATACTTACTTTCGAAGTGCCATATTGCTTCTGTACAAGACCAAACTCCAATTCCGGCAAAAATAAAAAGTGAAAAGTTGGAAGCGGAAGCTCGCGCGCGTGGACGATGTTCTGGGCTCAAAGCGGCGGGGGCCGAAAAAGGGTTCTTCTACTATACGCCAAAACATCTAGCTGCTATTCTACGATCGTTTTTGGTTTGTTTTGCAACACGCACATTGTACACGTGTTTGCAATGTATACCTATGTCACACAAAGCACGATACGGCCGAAAGTAAAACTCCTTCTAACGTGCGTGCTGCCCATAAGCGTGCTTCTAACGACTTATATACTAAAAGAATACATGATCATAAAATTAACACGGGCACAGGTAAGAATTCATAGCAGAAAGGCACTGGAAACTCGTATCGTCTTCTTACATGTTGTTGCGAAGAAGAAGGTGGGCAGTGGCGTGAGAGGATCCCTCGCGCTAGGCCAGTCATTAAAATCATCGTTCATCTTATCGCCATGCTGTGCCGTCCTCTTTGCTTGCCGCCACGTAGCATTTTCGTTGGAGGTACGGCGTGCGTCATCCCCATCCTCGCCTTGGAGCATCTAAGCCATCCTCAAACCGGGACCATCGACTGAGAGCCCTGATCGCCGAGCAGCTTGCCTTTGCTGCCCTGACCCGACCAACTACCACCGCCCAGCCGCCAGCCCGGATCTTAAGACAAGGAGAACAGACAGACCAACCAGAACCGAAATGAATAACCCGAAAACCCAAAGGACCCGAAGGACCCAAAGAATCCGGACATGTACACGCAACCCCCACCCAGCCACCTGTCGCGACCTCGAGCCATCGGTCCCATGCACTCTGGTGGCGGATGGTTGAACAGCTCCAGGGGAGGCGGATCACCCAAGCATCATCGTGTTCATCGTCATTGTGGTAGCAAGCGCATCATTCTCTTCCATCTTTTCTTGAACATCTACATAATCACTTCACCATCGATTTCAACGAACCGATCGGCACTTCCATCTTTTCTTGAACATCTACATAATCACTTCACCAGTGCACGTTAAAGAACCCCAGGTGGTCGAAATTTCCGGAGTCCTCCACTACGGAGTCTCTCATAGCCTGAGTTGCTTTGGAACGTTAAACCCCACAAACCAAACCAAACCAACTTCACCATCCACTTCAACGAACCGATCGGCACGATCGCTCGGTGGCCCCGGGAAGTGTTGCGAAGAAGAAGATCGGCAGTGGCTCGAGAGGAGCCCTCGCGCAATGCAGTCATTAAAATCATCGTTTATCCTATCGCCATGTTATGCTGACCTCTTTGCTTTGCGCCACGTGACAATATGAAAAAATTCAATATCCTTGTTGGAATTCCACGGATGGCGTACTAACACAATCACTGCCACACTTTTATTTACCAGCTCACGCGCAAGCGTATCAGAGCTGGTAAATAAATGTTTTTTTTTGCTGTTTTTTTAATACAGAGATATAGCACTGATAGTTAATGAAAAGAAACCAAGCAGCAGCAAACTGCAGGAAATGAAGTTAATATAGCTGTTCACACGTCAGAAAGAATGCTCTTTCCGAAAACATTTAGCAATTGTATAGCCATCTCAGTAGGTTGTTTTCCATGAATTAGAGGGACTGTTCATGTGTATCCATATCAGTTTTATTTCCCTAAATTGTTCCATATAGATGAAAATGTTTTGTGCGAAATGTATGATTTTGATATAGAATTTTTTTGTGTAATTAGTATGTGGTAGAAGTAATTGTAACCATTTTTCACTGTCGGTATTATGTGCGTTTTTATCCTAACAGTGTGTGAAATGACAAAATGCTACTCATACATGTTTTTCATTTTTATTGCCAGAATCTGTGTGGGGGGCAGGGACCTCTGTCAGGCTTTCACATAGCCTTTGGTCCCTGCATCCTCTCGCTTGTACGAGGAATCAATAAACCAATTCCAAATTCAAAATTTAAATAAAAGGTCATTGAAGCTGTGGAAGTATTTTAAGGCCACAAAAAGTTGAAATGAAATCAATTTTTATTGGAGCCTACATGTTTTCTGTGCTGCTGTTTTTCCTTTGGAAATCGTAGGATGATAGAACGAGAACGTTTTTTCGTTCACAAAACTCTCTATTCAATTTAAAACAGATGCTAAATGAATGACCATACAATTTCAGACATTTCATTCACATTATCGCCCTTTGTGCTCCTTGCCATCGTGTTTGAAGATGCAGCACTCCGTTAACAGTAAATTTGTTTAAAACTTGTGTTGCAGCGTTATAATCATAGCACCATATACAGGAATTTCTTTGGCATCATAAAGTAAATTAACCGGAAAAAGGAGCTTGTTCGCTGCCCTAAACCTGGAAAAACGCTTGAAGGACTGTTAAGAATGCAAAACCCCAGTCTGTCACGCAGGCCCGACACTCTTCGAAAACGGAGGAGCGCCTGGTAGGCCTACCCAGATGGTCGCCGCTGCCACTCTGCGAGAACTCGTTCATCAGTCAGCGGTATAGATCTAGATTCTCTAGTGCATAACTTAGAGATCGCCTTTGCCTACTTTATTCGGGGCACTCCCAAACAATGTGTGAAATGTCTTCCTTGCTACTACAGATGTCTCACGCAAGGTTTTCAGCCATGCCGATAAGAAAACTATAGTTGTTTGTGAAGGCAATGCTAAACCACAAGCATTATAATTGTAATTCAGATAGCTAGCCATCAGCTTTCTCGATGCCTCGTATGAAAAGGATCAAAATCGGTTGGTGAAGACACCCTATTGGCAAAACAGCAAAGAGGGAGGTGTAAACTAGAATAAAAGAAAAAGAGCAGTGTATTGGTTGTAGAAGCAGATTTTGCTAAGTCTAGGCAAGTCCTGAAAGCTTGAGTGAATTTATTTTAGACGTCGTACGTTTCTTTTCCATAGGTTTCCAAGTAAATGAAGGCTTTGCCGAAGGAACACCATCTAAAATGCGCAGTAGATTTGTACAACCGTCCGCACTGCCCTCTTCACAATTTTCTTCGTTAGAAAAAGTGGATGTGAAGTATGATTGACAGTCTCTCTTTTGCGCAGGAAACAGGTGAATTTCACTATAAATCACGATTGGCGGTTTAAGGTTTCATGTTTTTATTGTCAGAAAAGTATTGCACAAACTAATATAGTTTAATTAGAACAAAAGAAGGTCCTGAAAGGAAGCTATCAGATGGACGTCCTATAAATAAATGCTTAAAACAAATACATAAAATCGTAAGAATTTAGTGTGGATTTCCGTTGAAACTCTGGGGTTCAAGTGCCGCAGTATGAGATGGGACGTATGTAGACACTTCAGCTGTTGGAAAGACGTGTCACAGCCTGAGGCCCAGTCAAAAGAGACGTACTTTTTCGAAGAAGAGACTTCGAAAAGTAGGCGACGTGGGCGAATTGCGGGATGAATCTTCGAAAGTAACAACACAGCACTAAAAATGTGCGGAGCTCCTTTTGAGTATGGGGTCGTTGCAGTGCAGTAACTGCTATCGTCTTCTGTGGACCAGGCCGAACTCGAACGCGGTCGACGAGATATCCGAGTATCAGCACTTGACGTTAGCAAAAAAGGCACCTTTGGAATTCAGAACAAGGCCAGCCTTCTGAAGGCAATCTAAGGTGGAGGAAGATGAGGAGGAAAGGCAGGGAGGTTAATCCGTAAAAGCAACCTGTTTGCTACCCTGCACTGGGGGAAGGGGTGAGTGAATATAAAGGTTGTGAGAGAGGGATGATTGAAATTAGTACATTTACCTCACAGAAATGCCACATCACATCACGTCACAGTCATATCACTTAACACAACAGCAAATTCATAGCCTTTTGATTAGGCCTGTGCTTTTCATAAAGCGGAGCAGTGCCTGGGAGTCCTTCACCGCAGACGATCGCTGTGTCCAGGGACCTAAAATTTTAATGTCAGTCAATTGGTGCCCATCTAGATGCTCCAGAATACGGCACAGACACTGTCGTTCCTCACTGTATATGGAGCACTTACAAAGAATGTGGCCTATAGACTCGTCGCATCCACAGTTTGTACATGCAGGGCTGTTTGCCATGCCTATCATAAAAGAATACGACTTTGTGAATGCTACACCAACTCACAGGCGGCACAGCGTTTCTTCGCGTCGGGGTAGGTCAGGTGGAAGCGGGAGCTTTAGGTCAGGGTCTAGGGATTTTAAGCGGCAGTTCGCAAACTGGCCCGAATTCCACAAGTAGAGTGTGTTCCCGCGCAAGTGCGCGAAGCCTGCCCGCTGCGTCTGCGCTGGAAATGGGAATCAACACACAATCGCCGTCTTGGTATGCTGTCCGTGTTACCTCAAAGGAAATCTAAAACAACAGAGAGTCGCGTGTTATGTTCAGTGAAAGTCCGAGCAAAAATAGCAACTATTTAAATAGCACATTCAGATTTCCCACTTGAGGCCACGAAGTATCGTGTTCATAAACGTTTCTAATGGGGCTGACACAATACAGAGGCTGATACCTTCACAATAAATTGAAATAAGCCGTCCGCTGTAAAAATAGCTTTTTTTCTTCTCTGCCGGGTCCATCGCAATCTGCCAATACCCCAATCGCAAATCAACTGAAGAGAAATAAGACGCGCAGAAAAGGCAATCAACCGGATCAGCAATGCGCGAGACAGGATACAGGGAATTCTTAGTGATGAAGTTGAGGGGACAGTTGTCGCTGCAGAACCTCCATGTTCCGTATTTTTTAACTATATCATGGGCGAAGCCCAGGAATCCTGAATTACGGCCCTGCACAACACGTCTTGGGCTTGCTCGGTGATGACCTTATTCTCTGATAGCGACACGGGGTACGGCTTTTGGAGGACCAGATGGGCAGATTCCATGCCTACTCTGTGGCGTGCTCGAGACAGCGGAAAACACTGTGAGCCGTCAAACTGCGCGAAATCAAAGACGGAAGTGTGCTGGGACAAGATGTTTTTCAGCCATAGCCGTAGCCGTAGCAATTGCGGTCGCTGTTAGCCGATTGCCCTGTAATCATGCTCAGCTTTTGTGCTGGCTATTAGAAATGTCTGAATGGAATTCTTGATACCGACAAATATTTGGCGTACAACCTTAGTCGTACTGAGGTATTGAACTTCATTTGCTGCCAGAAGGGCAGCAGCGGCAATAACTGACTTCAGAGTAAAACGTTCAGGTGTGCATTGTAAAGGAAACCTCGAACCACGAAGCTCTCGGTTGGCTCTTATTAGGAACAGCAACAGCGTAGGAAACAGAAGAAATTCTGCGCGGGATTCTTTCCTTGTTTAATAATGAATAGTATATTCCTTCCTACTGTATTTCTAGCGCTCCTTCCATCCGGCCGTTATAAGGTAGTGTTCCTCAAAGCTACTTCCAGCAATATGTGGTGTGAGATGCAGCAATAGCCGTATACTTAGTCATCAATGCGGTCACGTCTTTACTCGTGCATATTTACTCACATGTTTGCGCAGCGTGTGGTAATCTCGTTCCTACTCTATAGATACTTCTACTCTGAGAATAAAAAAATTCGAAAGACAGCGTTCCGGGTCTGCTGCCTTGCGTCGAAGAACTACGGTGTCAGAGATACGGGGATCGATATTCCACACCTCCATCAGATTTGTCCCGGTGTTGGTGAGCAGAAAAGGGCTTACAGGACACGGCAATCGGTGATAATATATTTCGTGTTCTTGAAAAGGGCTACGTTAGTCTTTGCTTTTTCGTATTGAAGGCTTTCTTCAGTCACGGATACAAGTTGAGCACAGGTTCAGACTGGCTGCAGCAGTTGGGGCTTTAACAAACACGCTCGTGGAAAAGAAGGCGAAGCAGGCCATGCGATGATCCTAGAAGGTAGCTTGAGTAAAACGTCGATAGCTTCATGGTATTCGTAGAGCAAGGCTTGCTATATAATTTCATTATTATTGGTCTGCGGCCCCTCAAACATACCTGCAATATAAATTTGGGCAGATAAGGACCACCTACCATGCGCAGCTTCCTCGGCGGACTGGCGTCCCTAACATAGTTTTGACCCGGGCTGGTCCGCCCGACTGCAAATGGAAGGCACGGATATTGTCTGCCTCTCTCTATCCCGGAGTGGTCCGTTCGGTTTGAACTTTGAACTTAAGCATAGATTGTCCTTCTTGAGTTTCATACCATAGAGGGCTGTTTGGTTTCATATTCAAACCGGACCGGATTTGTCTGGTTTGAGCTTCACCCCGCATTGTTCGGCGATGCGGGAACGCATACTAGACAGGTACAAACCAGTTAAGCCTTTATACGGTCTAAGCGATACAAGGAAGACGCCGCACGTGTATGCTCTGGCAGAGCAACTTGCCGCAATTGGGAGTTTTTTAATAGAGACGCGTCTTTCCGAACTATCGTGCGTATGGCCTATGCTAGAATCATGGGAATTCTGTGTTGTGGAAAGCAAACTGCCTAGCCCAAGTCGTTATTTTCGGCATCTTAAACGTAGTCAAGGACCTCTCCCCTTGTTTTCATGACATAATTTATGTGGCTGTAAATTTGATGTTAGAGCATGCTCATTGCTTAACTACGCCATTCATCAAAGATGTTTCGGTGCCTTGTACCTTCCTATGTCAACCTCGATCAGCCGAGTACTTGTTCTACCGCAAAATGCCTCGTCACCCAGTATCGAAGCATCGCACACATCAGCACCATTCTCGTTCTACCTTCCACTTCATCTATATTTATTTGTTTGTAAACTTCACCTGTGTGGGCTTTAGGTTCTGATCTTGAGCTGCAGGTTTCAGCATTGCGGCTTAAGCTAAGATGGCCACGGCCGCATGGTTTGGGGGGAGATACAAAATCGGCCGTAATTGGCTGACGCGAACACTTAGTAAAGACATCAAGAGTTGAAAAATGAAGCTGCGGCCTCCGCTACACTGTCTCTCAAACTCAGTGTGCCTTATTGGTCGATAAACGCGCAAACCTGTCATTCAATCAATCAATTAAGGAATTTTACTCCAGAAAGTCTGGGAGGTTGCTCTGGGCTATAAACCTATGAACTGGAACATGGCAAAATATTTCTCCAATATTCACTCATAAAACTATGTTCTTGGTAAGCAATCATTCTCAGCCTGGTGACACAACAGTCAGAAGCTGACGTCGGGAGTATTAAATATTTGTGGTGGCAAAAACATATCTCGTCTTAGGCACGTTTTACTGGAAGTTCATTTCTCGTCTACATGCTCCTTCCGGTCTCGTGCTGGCGCTATCCAAACCTAGTGCATGTTTAATAGATATGGTTGAACTCGCCTACGACTGACAACAATTATAAACCTTGCATTGGTTGAATGGCTGGCTACTGCAACCATTATTTGACTCCTTTTGTAGAAGCTTCTCAGCACAGAAGTAAAATGATATTTTACTTTTGTTTGCATCTTAATAATCAGTGTGAATTCTTCCAGTCTATCAAGGTGCAACCATCGTAATCTAACATCTGTGTAGGTTGGCAAGTATGACTGAAACCTAATTAAGCTGAGGAGGAAATGAGATAAACATTGTGGAAGCAAAATAACCGAGTACTGAATGGTTACATAAACGTTAAAGAAATGCATGTTTACACTAGAGATACAATGAAAATATGAGTATATGAGGAAACGTTAGAAATTACTGGAGGTTTGGCAGTCATTCTTTTGTGAAGAAGGCCTGACTCGTCTTTGAAACTGTGGTGTATTGATTACTGAAAAAAAAAAAATTGTTCAGTATTTATGTAGGCTGCGGGCAAGACAACAGCTTGCAGGCAGAATAAAAGTAACCTGCCTGTTAAAATTCGCCTAACTTTCTGGAATTCGGAAATAGCTCGGGCCAGTGCAGCCAATTCTAGCGGAATATGTTGCTTCAAAGACAGGAGCCAAATTTCTCTCTCTAAATAATCATGAAGATGAGAAGCTGTATATTTGGGAATACTTTTTGCCCGAAGTATTCGCGTGTATGTCACAAGAATCTGTCCATCAATGTCGGGCCTACTGCTTGTTCTAAATGTATTCAAAGTATAATAATGGCTGCCTTTGGAAGCGACAAGTTGGAGCCTTTTATTTTAAAATACATTTTCGTATTATGTGTTACTCCATCTCTTCTTTCGTAGTGAGCTCTACCAAAACGGAAACTAGATGTAAAATTTATAAAAAGGTTTCCTGGTTGAAATACGGAAAATATGCAAAGGAAATATTTTTTCAAGGCTAACCTTTCTTGCTCTGTTCGCCTAAATTCCAGTGCCTCCAGGAGCAATATACGCAGTACCGCAGCTATGATGTGACTTTTTCAGACATTTTTTAGAGCTTTCGTCAGAATAACACTTACATCATGCCAAATACTAAAAAAGCTGCTGCATATAAAACAAGGTGTCTACGATTTTGTGTGACCTTATGCTCATAAAGCGAAAAAATATTACTTTTTTTTTAGGTTATCAGAAGAAGCGCGTTCCATAGATCCAGTACTATGACAAACCGAGTGCATTCATGCAAAGGTAAACTCCATAGCTGTTGCCATTTCCGAACAATTGTTTCGCTTCAAGAAATTTTGATGTCGTGTGGAGCGACTGCCTAAAGTATACATGATAATGTATGCCGAGGTCCCAGAATAGAATTTGTACTGTCGCTCCTGCAGAAAAACAACTTAGATCTCTCTTTTTATTCAGAACTAAAGGAAATAAAAATACCCCTGGATAAGATCTCTTGCTGTTCACCTATGCATAAACGATACCGAATGTTAACTCTATGTACTGCTATATTTTTCACGAACAAAACAAAACACAACAGCTTTCTTGCTATACCTCTGTTAGGTTGAATAAGAGAATTTGGTCACATTCAGAAATTGTAAGTAACGACAGCAATAATTACCGACAAAATGAAAAGACTCTCTCAGAAACTAAAACGGTTGTTCAGTATTCAAATGAAATAGCGGTTGGTAGTTAATCCCAGCGCAATTTGTAATAATGTAGAACATGAAGCAAACTCTGCTGGATCTCTCTCTGCCCCTTACAGCACGTAAAAAAAGGTTTATAATTTTGCTGACAAGTCATTAGAACTAAACTCGAGTACGCGTCATCATTATTGGTTACTTCCCATGTTAAGGTAATAAATGTTGGTTGGTTGGTTCATAGGAAGGGAAAGGCGCAGTATCTGTCACACTTGCTCTGTGGACACCTGAACCGCGCCGTAAGGGAAGGGATGAAGGTGGGAGTGAAAGTGGATAGAGAGAAAGGGGGGCCGTAGTGGAGGGCTACGGAGTAATTTCGACCACCTGGGGATCTTTAACGTGCGCTGACATCGCACAGCACACGGACGCCACTTCGTTTCGCCTCCATCGAAAATGTTTTTCAAATGGTTATTTGTGCGAAATTATTCAACTCGACTAAACACTTATAATCAGAAACGACTAGCCATTATTTCAATAATAAAATGCAACCATTATCTTTCGTTCTTGTCATTGTGCAGCAAACGTTCACAACTGATATTATTGCATAGCCGTCGCCGTTCGTTACTAGCTGATAACGGCCTACCTATATAAACAGTGTACTCTTTGCCAGTTCTTTCTGAGCAACGGGCGAGGCAACCGACGAAAGTCCTTCATATGCAGCTACGTACACAGTTACTTCGCCTAGTGACACCGCCGCCTTTCCTGTTGTCGTGTAGGCCACATATGCGTCTGTTAGTGGACTGTTTCGTGAAGAAGGAATATGTTTGAAAATGAAAAGGGTTCGCTAATAGTATATACATGTCTTGCTCAAATACTTTGCCTCAATCTTTCGAAAAACTGAAAAAGCTGATGAGCTGCGCTCAAGGAAGTACCGTAATCATCGGCAATTATTTTTGTTCCAATAAATCGAGAATAATTTGTCACTCCCTGCCGCATGCTTCTGTGTTGTGGGTTTTGTGCGATGCCGCGAGAAGGAGCAACGCGTCTGTGTAACAAGATATTCGTGACCTTCTATTGTAATGAAGTTTGCATACGCGGATTTCGAAGCGCTCATTACCAGCAGTGGTAACCCATACTCTACGGCAAGTAATCTAAACGTTTTGTTACATTTTTATTGCTTTTGCATAATTGCTGCCACTGCTGTTCTGTAGCCCAGCGTCTTCCAGCGTCCTTCGGTTAGACAAAGGGAATTACAAATGCACTCTCAGGCAGTCAGCGTAACGGGGCCGTTTGTGAGCTCCGCTGAAGAGCAGAAGAATGGTTTCTCGATTCGGTGTGGTTAAGGTTTTTTTCTTCTTAGGTGCAAGTTTGTGTATGTATTCCTTGAAAAATTTGACGACGTTCTCTGGATATGGAACAAATAAACCAAGATATGATGTCGCACTAATTTGAAGCTTCTGGTCGCCTTTCATCGTGCACCCCAAATGCATTCTGCAGCATATTTGCCAGTTTGCCTCAGCGGTGCACACTGTATTGCCTCGCTTTTTTGCAGTGGGAAAGTATGCGCTAATGAATTACTGTCCTGCACAAGGCTAATGAAAATGTATTGGATACAACGAAAAGATCCACGAGCCTATGGAACATCCCCTTTATTAAGGACAATGAAAGTTGAGAAATGTGTGAATCCTACAAGCTGCATGAAAATGATTCCATAATGTTCACAATTAGCGTCTAACGCAGAAGAGAATGCAAATACGTTCAGCGCGAAATTGAAAACATAAATCCCAAGAGGGCCTTCCGTTAGCAGTACCAATGCTCACCATTTGATTATATGTGTTGCAATCAGCGCCTTATACTTTATTTAAATGAAAATTTGCGTTATACACACTTTCATACCAATACCGCGTAATCTGACTTTATATGCAAAACATGATCTCCTCTTCACTACTCGGAGCTTCACACCGCCACAACAGCAGCACGCATATCACTTCTTTCCAAATACGCACTTCAATGTGCGCGCCTATATGAGCGGGCAACAACTTTTATCGACTCAATTGTATCGTGTACTTAAACTAGACGACTTAATCCGCTCACCGCGACATGAATGTTACCTCCCGGTGTTTAGGGTTTCTAGTTCTCACCAGCCAAAATATTGCAATAAATTTTTGCCCCAGTATTCAACCATTTTTATAAAACCACCACTAATTAAGCTACCGCAGGCCTACGTATTATATTTCGGTTTTAGTTCAAGTGAACGAAAGCTAAAATGAGAAACACATGAACTCCGCTTACATATATGTCACACGGCAGAGTTAACGGCTCTTTTCTGTGTCTCGCCTTCATGATCTTAACTAGGCTACATATAGTCTGCATTTCGCTTAAACACAAATTTCCCAATTTTCGCCTATATTCCAGCATCATACAGCAGTGAGCTACAACATTGTGCGAAAAAAATACTAAATATGTATATACAAAACCCAACCCTCTTTTGCACAATACGTGCAAACGTGCAGGCGTGGCTAGGGGCAGAATGCGTGCCTGGTTATCAAAGGATTTCTTGTGTGATTTCTGCCTCACCCTACACGTAAAAGGAGCTTCCCAATGGCAGCAGCTTCCAATTTGACAATGTTACCGGTTCTGTTGATGTAATATTACCGGGAGGCTAACATAGGCAGATGATGTCACCGACCTACTACCGCCTGTCAAAGGCATGTTCGTGATTTTCGCGAATATAAACTAGTTTGCAGGATAGAAAAAAGTGAAATAATTATAAAACAGAAGCGATAAGTACTTGGTCTAGTACCATAAAATTCAGTCATACTTCTGCAGCACTATGCGACCAGCACTTTCAAGCAAGCTGGGTAATTTGCCGAATCTTTCTCAAGGCGAAACAACGGTAAGGGCAAGGATGCAAGTACAAGACTTAAAGAGAAGTACTTTTTCGAAAGTGAATGCTTTTCTCCCAGTAACAGAAAATGTTGGTGTGCCATACATTGAAAACAAAAACAACATAAATTACATGGTCACAGTATACTTGAAAATATTTAAAGGATTACCTTGTCAACAGCTCTTTAACGTTCACTCTGTTGTTACAATCATAGTAATAGACTTTGTATGTAGACCATTGTAAGCCTGATATTTTCTCCACACTCCTGCGCTAGCTGGCAGCGGACATGGAGTTGACTAAGAGGGCCCTTAATATTTAGAACGTTAAGGCTAATGCTGCTGCTTACGCTGCAGGCTTTCAGAGTGTGTCTGAATAGGACCAGTGTCTCCTGGTCTTTCACACATCTCGTCCTTACTCTGTCATACGAAAGTGTGCGATCTAAGTATATTAAACAATCAATACTCAACTGAAGCAGTGGAACTTAGTTTTCCTTCGTTCCTGCCACTCAAGTTGCGTATTGTTTCTATTTCAGAAGGTGTGAATTAGATTCTTCGTTCGAACTTCAAGTTGGATAGTTGGTAATTTCTTGTTGGACTCATTTTGTTAGCGGTAAAAACATGAACACAAAGAACACGAAACACAAGGGATACCCGCTAGACTGCAACTAGTTTTTGCTGTACAAATACATGACATATTGTAAGGAAGAAGATGATACAGCGCCGACACTAACGACTATGAAGACGCCGATCAGCTGGCGCGCGCACTGAGAGCTGGGACTGTCTTGTTCGGACCAGATTGTGCTTCGCTCTAGGATCCTCTTGTCTCACCGGTCGCCGTCTCCAGTCTTTCGAATAACCCCCAATAAACCCCTTTTCATTTGGTGGAGGTGCGGGGTATCAATCCCGGTACCGTTCGCAGAACAATGCCGGGATCCCTGGATATCTTCATTCCTAGACGTACTCACCTCGTCTTCAACATCTTCATTCCCGCGAGCCTTTCGTCGCCAAGCTTCCCATTTTATGATCCGGGGTGGTCTGCTGCATCGCAAAAGCTATCGCCCGGATGGTCGCAAACGGCTCTTGGTCATTCCTCGCCACCTTCGCACTGAAATTTGTGCCCATCACCATGCCGACCCGCAAAGCGCACATGCTGGCTTGTTGAAGACATACGAGCGTCTCCGCCAGCGGTACTACTGGCGGGGGATGTACAACATTGCCCGCCGCTATATTCGCTCCTATACTGCTTGTCAGCAGCAGAAGTCTACTCCGCACCCCGCCGGGGTGGCGCAGTGGTTACGGCGCTCGACTACTGTTCCCAAGGGCGCGGGATCGAATCCCGGCCTCGGCGGCAGCTTTTCGATGGAGGCGGAAAGCAAGGCGCCCGTGTGCTGTGCGATGTCAGTGCACGTTAAAGAACCCCAGGTGGTCGAAATTTCCGGAGTCCTCCACTGCGGCGTCTCTCATAGCCTTAGTCGCTTTGGGACGTTAAACCCCACAAACCAAACCAAGTCTACTCCGCGCCCCTCCGCCGGTTCATTACAGCCATTGCCTTGTCCAGCGCGACCCTACGATCGTGTCGGAGTTGACCTATATGGCCCTCTTCCATCTTCGACATCAGGCAACCGTTGGATAATACTCGCGGTGGATCACCTAACTCGCTACGCGGAGACTGCAGCCCTGCCTAAGGCTAGTGCTCGGGACGTCGCCTCTTTTATCATAGGTCACTTCGTTCTACGTCACGGGGCTATTCGTGAACTTCTCAGTGACCACAGCCGCGTCTTCCTATTACAAGTGGTCCACGAGCTGTTGGAAGCTTGCAAAATAGTACATCGAACCACCACAGCTTACCATCCTCAAACCAATGGCCTCACAGAAAGGTTTAACCGAACTCTTGGTGAAATGCTCACCATGTACGATTGTTCTGACGTGTCTAATTGGGATCAGGTGCTTCCGTACGTCACCTATGCCTATAACACAGCGTCTCAGGCAACTACTGGAGTTTCCCCATTCTTTCTCCTCTATGTTCGTGAGCCTTCCTGTCTACTGGGCACCATACTTCCTTACCACCCCGACAGTTCAGAGTACACTTCTATTTCTGCTGTGGCCCTTAACGGCTGAGCAGTGCCGTAAGCTGGCTCGTTCATTCACGTCGGACATTCAATATCTTCGCCGACATGAGAGCGATCATGGCAAACCCGCTGCTGACTTTCCTATCAACACCCTCGTTTGGCTCTGTGTTCCGGCTGATTCCAAATTCTCTGCAAAGTATAATGGCCCTTATCGTGTATTAGAGCGTACATCACCAGCTAACTACGTCGTGGAGCCGGCAATGCCTTCTTCAAACCACCGTCGCCGCGGCCGAGAAGTTGTTCACGTCAGTCGACTTAAGACATATTACGATCCCTTTGTCATACCCTCGCCTTACGTCGCCAGGATGGCTCCCTCTTTCCGCCGGGGATTTTGTACGGAAGAAGATGATACAGCGCCGACACTAACGACGATGAAGACGCCGATCAGCTGGCGCGTGCACTGAGAGCTCGGACTGTCTTGTTCGAACGAGATTGTGCTTCGCTTTAGGATCGTCTTGTCTCACCGGTCGCCGTCTCCAGTCCTTCGAATAACCCCCAATAAACCCCTCTTCAATATATATATACATTTGGCATTCCCTGACGGAGGCCGGGCCCCGGCCGAAACGTCGGAAATAAACCGTTGTTTTCGTTTGTGCGCCCCTACCTCATCTTCTATATATATATATATATATATATATATATATATATATATATATATATATATATATATATATATATATATATATATATATATATATATACAAGTGAAAAATTGCTTCAACTTGCTTCCAAGTTTATTTGGAGTCGACGTTTCGGCAGGAGCCCTGCCTTTCTCAAGACTGAGGGTACATGATTCTTGTTCATCTTCTTATAGCATTGGCAAGAGGTGATACAAACACAATATGGGCACAGACAGGTGAACCAGCTGGACACGCACAACACACACAGGTGCGGAGAGCAGGCTAGGCCCAAAAGGTCATCCACCCAAGTCACCGGCCGCCGGGAGTCATCTGTATGCAATACACAATACAGGCAGCCGCGGAAACACCATGAAAAAAAAAAAAAACAGGTGGGGGAACCTGTTTGCTGCAGATGGTGAGAAAATTATTTTTCTTGTTCTCACTAAAAGATGGGAGCGCCAAGCGTGATGAAAAAAAAAGGCACCACAACCAGGTGGACATTGCTGGTTAGAAGAACCTGACAGCGGCGAGTAAAGTTCGAGCAACTCGCGACGAGAGATGAACCTCAAAGAAAGAAAAGAAGAAAAAAATATATGTGGGACAGTATAATGGTGAAATACTTTGAGGTTTTCGCTAAAAGATGTGAGCGCCAAGCATGAAGAAGGTTTTTACGAGAAGTGGGATGTGGCGCTTCTCTTAAAAACCTTCCTCATGCTTGGCGCTCACATCTTTTAGCGAAAACCTCAAAGTATTTCGCCATTTTACTGTCCAACATATTTTTTTCTTTTTTTCTTTCTTTGAGGTTCATCTCTCGTCGCGAGTTGCTCGAACTTTAATCGCCGCTGTCAGGTTTTTCCAACCAGCAATGTCCATCTGGTAGTGGTGCCTTTTTTTTTTTTTTTCATCGCGCTTGGCGCTCCCAACTTTTAGTGAGAACAAGAAAAATAATTTTCTCACCATCTGCAGCAAACACGTTCCCCCGCCTATTTTTTTTTTTCAAGGTGTTTCCGCGGCTGCCTGTATTGTGTATTGTATACAGGTGACTCCCGGCGGCCGGTGACTTGGGTGGATGGCCCGTGAGGCCTAGCCTGCTCTCCGCACCTGTGTGTGTATGTGTGTGTTGTGCGTGTCCAGCTGGTTCATCTGTATGCGCCCATATTCTGTTTGTTTCACCTCTTGCCAACGCTATAAGAAGACGGACAAGAATCATGTACCCTCATTCTTGAGAAAGGCAGGGCTCCTGCCGAAACGTCGACACCAAATAAACTTGGAAACAGTATGAAGCAATTTTTCACTTGTAGGTAAGCTCTTGCAAACAAGTACGTCTATATTTATATTTATATATATATATATATATATATATATATATATATATATATATATATATATATATATATATATATATATATATATATATATATATATATGTGAAGGAAAGAAGCCAACAGTCGGCGAGGCCAAGGAAAGCGTTGGGGATGTTACTTTATGTTTTTTTTTAATATATATATATATGACAATCAACGAGCACACACAGGTGCCTCGTCAATCACAAATGGTCTCCCCCCCCCCTCCCCCTCCGTCGCACTCCGTTAAACCCACCGTTAAGAGCTAGTTAACCGTTTGGCCAAAGCGGACTACCCCCCTGAAATGGTGACTGCGGTGGTTGAAGTATTGATAAGGGAATTTAATCTCGCCCTACGTGGGGCAATCCCTTATATCCACCGCCTTTCCCACCGCCTCAAAAAAGTGGCACAGAAGGGTGGGCTGGGGCACAGTTCACGGCTCCTAATGAGCTGGTCCGGCTATGTTCCTCTGTCACAGAGACGCAGAAACCATGCTGCCGCAAAAAGCAGTTCAGTTCAGTCGTTCAGTCGTGTCCGACTCTTCGTGACCCTATTGACCATGTCACGCCACGCTTTCCGGTCTCTCACTATCTTCCTAACATCACATAATTTCATCTGCAGTGCCTCGAGGATGCCCTCTAACCATCGCGTTCGCTGCCTACCCCTTCTCCGGCGACCCTCAACCTTTCCCAACATCAAATCTTTCTCCAGCGACTCCTCTCTTCTCATCAGATGACCAAAGTAGCTGAGCTTTAACTTTAGAATTTGACCCTCCAATGAGCAGTCAGGGTTTATGGTCGACAATATTGACTGATTTGATCTTCTGGCAGTCCAAGGAACTCTCAAGAGTCTTCGCCAGCACCACAATTCAAACGCGTCAATTCTTCGGCGGTCAGCCTTTTTCACAGTCCAACTCTCGCATCCATACATCACAACTGGAAAGACCATAGCACGAGTTATACGGATCTTGGTTGGCTGACTAATGTCTCTGCTCTTTACTAGGCGGTCAAGGCTAACCATTGCTCTTGTGACTGGCCATAGGGTTTTCTTGGCAGAAAATACTGGTGTGGGTTGCCATTACCTTCTCCAGTGAATCACATTTTGTCAGAACTCTCTGCCGTGACCTGTCTATCTTGGGTGGCCCTACACAGCAGAGCTCACGACTTCATCGAGTTTCGCAAGCCCCTCCGCCACGACAAGGCAGTAATCCATGAAGGGGGCCGCAAAAAGCACCACACTAAATTTGCGACATGTAGAACGGGAGTCGAGTACTCAATCCCGCTTGCCTGTGGCAAAGTATATATTGGCCATATTGGAAGTTGTGTGAATGACTGCATAAGAGAGCACCATAGGGGTGCTCAATCACTGGCTGAAGGGTCGGAATGAGTTGAGCATTGCAGAAGTTGCAAAGATTGTTTTCCAGTATGTGATGCTACTTCCGTGATGTACGTGGGGGCCTAGAAAAAAGAAAGGGAAATTATTGAAGCCCATCGAATGTTAGCACCCCTTCCTTTGCGTTGGTAGAAAAGAAATGAGTCATCTTCGTAATCTCATGCCACAAAGGACACACCACGGCCACTGTGGTTTGTCGTGGTGCCAACTAGTGAAGGAGAAATACAGGCGCGCGTTCCGCCTTAAGTCAGAAAGTCATATAGGGACGTCGCCAGAGCTATTGAATAGATTGTTCCGTAAACACTGCCACATATGCCAAGAAGAAAAAAAATGGGGTCTGATAGGCACCAAAGATTTCTTACATGCAATCAAAGGCCACCATGTCCAGGACCTGGTACGTCTTGGACGACCTGGTTCAGTCTGCCCCTGTACAATGATTCTCGTCGAAGGTTGCGTGAGCGCGTAGGTTACGCAGCGTTAGCTACTGTCTCCCTGAGCAGATTTAGGAGTGGGTTCTTCGGAGAGAAGTTCCTGTTGCGCCTTTTTTATTCGCAATCTTGGATGCGCTTTGATTTGGCAGCAGTGCGCATATGTTGATATTCAACTGACCTTCCTGCTTATTTGCAAGCAAGAAATTCTGGCATTCATGGAGACTGAAATGCGCAAGATCAACTGTTCATCGCCGGAAGCCAGCAGGTGGATCATATCTGATAAGCGCCTTGATGGTTCACGGACTTTTCGAAGCTCTGCGTCTGCACCGACTGTTGGCCCGCCACCTGCATCAAGTTAAATAACCGGAGCATAACGAACAAGGCTCCATTCAGCAGCATTGGGCACATTTTTACAGTCAACTAACCATGCACTTTTGCAGGTAAGCAGAAACATTCTTTGCGCTCTTTCTGAGGATGGTTTTGTAGTTCTCGCACTGCTGCCGAATGGTTAATTGTCTACTGGGGACTTAGTTTTTTTTTTGTATGCTAGTTTGAAGCCTGGTGGGGAAAATGACTGATCGCAGCATGCGAAGCGCTAAGGCAAAAGAGGACGATAATAAAGAAACTGGTGAAGAAAGCAACTTGAACACTGAACTTGATAATTTCCGAAAAGCTGGCTCAATATAAATCATTTCGGGCTAGCATTAAGTTCTGTACCGACGGCTGGGGCGAAATAAATATAACGAACTCAGAAGTGAAAAAGCTACTAAAAGAAATTAAAACCATGAAAGAAAGTATCGAAGCACACAAAGGGAAAGACCAAAAGCTAAGTCTGCGCGTAGACCAGCTTGAACAGTATTCCCGATGTACCCATGTACAACTCAAACGAAACAAACCTTATTGTTCGTTTTAGCCGTCGCGAGAAAAACAGAGTACTGACAAAGGCAAAAAAAAAAAAATGCGGGTTACAACTTCTACGTTCGGATGTGAAACACCCAAGGCAATTTCATAAATGAGCATTTCACCTGTCACAACGAGCAGCTGCTTGGTGCCACAATCAAAAAGAAAAAACAGATTGGATTGAAATATGCGTGATGCAAAGATGGATTTTCGCCCGCAAAGAAGATAGCTCGACAGTGCTTCATATTGCCTTTCTTAGTGACCTAGACAGCATGACGAGCTGCACTGGAACATCGTAGTCATATATTCAGCCTGGAAATTACGGAACTCAGGGAAGTTAGCTTTCATGCCAGTGATGATTGATGCCTTCAAAGCCTGGAACGTAAAGGCACAGTGTCTTTCTCGCGCTTAAATTCCCGTCCGCTGGAAAACACTCATGATGATCGATTTTCCGTTGATTTGCTAGGTAACAGTTGGATGCGCGAATATGGTATCTCAAATCTGGCACACTGATGCTTTCTGCCCCTTTGATCACCCAGATTAAAAAGTTTTGCTCTTTGTCATCCATAAAATGAGATGATGCTCTCCTCATCCTTTTAAAACATTGTTTAGCGTCCATGTGAATGAAGACTTTTATACGTCTAATGATAACTATGAGATATTGCTGATTCGAGATGTCTGTAGACATTTTTACCCTGGTTTATCGCAAACCGCTCGCAAACATCACCTCATTTCTTACATTTCTTGAGCAGCTTTTGAACTTTGTATCAACAAGCAAATATTCCCTATTTCTAGCTGGGGGTGTCAATATTGACCTGATTGCTTCCTTATCCTGTCAACTGGTCTGCTTTCAATTTTCCATGCATATGGCTTTGTAAACCTCATAAAATAGCCTACACTAGCCTACACGTACCACATCATCTTCAAAAGCATTAATTGATACCTTTGTGAATTGTGTCAATACATCTGCAATTTCTGGCACCACTGTATGTAATATTAGTGATTACATGCCTATTTTTGCATTTATTTAACACAAAATAGCAGCAAAGATAGGAAGCTCACCAACCAGGCCTCTCCAGAATACCCATAATGCTTCTTTAAACAGTTTCAGTGCGGAGATTCAAGCAGAAAACTGAGATCTGGTGCTTGAAAAAAACTGATGCTTATTCCATGTATGAAGCTTTCTTGTTAGAACTTGCAGTGCTAAGCAAAAAGCATTTTCTGTATACGTTGGGCACGAGTAACAAAAATTCACGGAAGCAATAGATTACAAGCTACCTTCTAGTTCAAAATAAATTTAAAAATAGGTTTTACTGGAAGTTCGTAAAATCAAGGAGCGTGTCTGAATTTAAAGCGTTTCAATCATTCAGGAAACGTCTAAATGATGAGGTCAGGAATGCTAAACACCAGTACCTATGATGCAGTTTAATGACTCAATTCAAAAGACTGATTTGTTTTGGAAATGTTTAAACAGTCTTCTGTGAAGACAAAAAGCAAACAGTACTCACGAGCTTGAATGTGGGTGGCACCGTTAAGGCTTAAAAGGAGCTTTCTGATATGTTTAGTGACCATTTTATTAGTATCGGTACTTCTAACAGTCTACCATCAATGCTTTCTGCCCAACTTCCTAGCCCAAGCACAGTTAGTAATAGTATGGTACTTTAACCCACAACTGATAGCGAGATCATTGTGGCATTGGGTAGAATTAAAAACTCTAAATAACAAGATTCAAATCACATGTAAATTATCACACTTAAATATGTCCTAGATTTGACTACCCCTATCCTAAAGAACATATACAACTTTGCTTTAGAGCTTTCCAAAGAACATCCAGATTGCAAACGTGTTGGCATTGTACAACGGAGGTGGTAAAAATGGCATAAATAGCTTTCGTGTCATCTCCGTACTACCTACATTTTACAAGGGTTTAGAAAAAATAATGCACATGCGTCTATACAATTCCCTACATACATTCTTCTCATCTCGTCGCATTAATATGGTTTCTTGAAAGGCAAATCCACGAAATTAGCACTCTTTGCACAAAATGAACTCATCCTTGATACTTTTTAACATAAGGAACTTATACTAGTTCTATACCTTGATTACAGAAAATCACTTCTATGACTTTGTTCATCATGAAACGTTACTGTCTAAGCTAGAGCATTACGGAGTACGAGGGAGCGCAAATCTCCTTTCATCATACTTTCATCACACATTTGATTACATGGGCCATAATAAGCATAATTCAATGATGAGAAAAGTTAATTCGGCATACCGCAAGGACGTACTCTCGGACCTTTGTTATTTGTTCTTTTTATTAAAGGCAACTTTTTTCTCATTAAAACAATTTCATGAATTGGGTCTGAAGACGATACTCAATGTTTTCCCGGGGCAGCCTGCGCGGCAAATCACGCTTTGTTATTAGTTAGAAACTGTTCTCGAAGAAATTATCTTCACTTGAATGCTAAAACAACTTAAGCCATTCTTTTTCGTACCAGGAACACATCATTAAGAAAATACACTCGGTGTCGCATTCTTAGAAACGCTTTCGTGGGAGAAGCATGTGGAGGAATTATTCCTCTAAGCAAGCTGTGATTAGTAGTGGGATGACCATGTCTCCTTTCCAAAGCCTTTCATTGTAAAAATTTTCTCACTTTTCTTAAGTAGATCTATGGTTGCTGTGCAGCCACTACAGATATATATAACATACAGCTTGTACACTCCCTGATTTTGCAATGCCTGCAAGACCGCCGAGGTTTCTACTGAGTCAATTCCTTTTTCTTAATCACTAAATGCTATGTATAAGGGCTGGTTATATTCCGATGGGATGTCATAGGGCTTAGTGAGGTTAGGAGGCCGAATGAGGCATACACTGTACTGAAGGATGGGCATGTACTGTGTTATCGAGGTTTACCAGAGAGGCGACAACTAGGAGTAGGTTTCCTTGTCAATAAGTATATAGCGGGTAATATAGATGAATTCTATAGTATTAATGAGAGGGTTGCTGGCATCGTAATTAGGCTTAATAAGCGGTATAAACTGAAGGGTGTACAGGCCTATGCACCTACATGTAGTTATGATGACCAGGCAGTTGAAAGCTTCTATGAAGATGTAGAATCGGCAATGCGAAAAGTAAAGACGCAGTATACTGTAGTAATGGGCGACTTCAATGCCAAGGATGGGAAAAAACAGGCAGGAGACAAGGCAGTAGGTGACTATGGCATTGGTTCTAGGAATAGCAGGAGGGAGTTACTAGTTGAGTTTGCAGAGCGCAATAACTTGCGAATCATAAATACCTTCTTCAGCAAACGGAAGAACCGGAAAAGGACATGGAAAAGTCCTAACGGAGAGACTAAAAATGAAATCGACTTCATAATGTGTTCAACCCCCGCCATTGTGCAGGATGTAGAGGTAATCGGGAAAGTTCGATGCAGTGACCACAGGATGGTGAGGTCCCGAATTAGCCTAAATCTGAAGAAGGAACGCAACAGATTAGTAAGAAAGAAACCCATCAACGAATTAGCGGTGAGAGGGAGGGCAGAAGAGTTCAGGATCTCGCTACAGAATAGGTATTCAGCTCTAACTGAGGATGGCGACATTACCCTAGAGGCAAGGAACAATAATTTCAGAGATATCATTACTGAGTGCGCGGTAGACGTAGGTGGTAGGATAGTTAGGGAGGATACCGGTAAGCTGTCTAAGGAGACGAAATATTTTATTAAGAAACGCCAGAGTATGAAAGCTTCCAATCCAACAGACCAGATCGAATTGTCCGAGATATCAAAGCTAATCAATAAGGGCAAGGTGGCCGATTTTAGGAAGTATAGCATGGAGAAAATTGAGCATGCTGTAAAGAACGGGGGAAGCCTTAAAGCGGTAAAGAAGAAATTGGGCATAGGTAAAAACCAGATGTATGCGATAAGGGACAAGGCGGGCAACGACATCACGAATATGGACAAGATAGTCAAAGTAGCCGAGGAGTTCTATACAGATCTCTACAGTAGCCGAAGTAGTCAGGACCGTAATGAGATTGGCGGTAGGGAAAAACAGTCAGACGTTCCACCAGTGACGAAGGACGAGGTCAGGAAAGCACTACAAACTATGAAAAGGGGGAAATCAGCTGGAGAGGATCAGATAACTACAGATTTGCTGAAGGACGGGGGGGATATCGTGCTAGAAAAACTGGCCACCCTGTATACGCAGTGCCTGGTGTCATCGACGGTACCGGAACCATGGAAGAATGCAAACATTATCCTCATTCACAAGAAAGGGGACTCTAAGGACCTTAAAAATTACAGACCAATCAGCTTACTGTCTGTTACGTATAAGGTATTTACTAAGCTAATCGCTAATAGAATCAGGACAACCTTAGACTGCAATCAAGCAAAGGATCAAGCAAGGTTTCGGAAACGGTACTCTACTATCGATCATATCCGTACTATCAATCAGGTGATAGAAAAATGCTCGGAATATAACCAGCCCTTATACATAGCAATCATTGATTGCGAAAAAGCATTTGACTCAGTTGAAACCTCGGCGGTGATGCAGGCATTGCGAAATCAGGGGGTAGACGAGCCGTACGTGAAAGTGCTGGAAGACATATATAGTGGCTGCACAGCAACCATAGTTCTGCATAAAGAAAGTAACAAAATTCCCATAAAGAAAGGTGTTAGGCAAGGAGACACAATCTCCCCAGTACTATTCACAGCTTGTTTAGAGGAAGTATTCAGAGACTTGGAATGGGAGCAGTTAGGGATAAGGGTAGCTGGAGAATACCTCAGTAATCTGCGATTTGCTGATGACATTGCCTTGCTAAGCAACTCGGGGGATGAACTGCAAATAATGATTGATGACCTAGACAGAAAAAGTAGAAAGGTTGGCTTGAAAATCAATATGCAGAAGACTAAGGTAATGTTCAACAGCCTCGGGAAGGAACAGCAGTTTATATTAGGTAGCGAAGTACTGGAAGTAGTAGGCGAATATTTCTACTTAGGACAGGTAGTAACCGCAGATCCGGACCATGAAAAGGAAATAACAAGAAGAATAAGATTGGGATGGAGCGCATTTGGCAAGCACTCGCAGATTATGACTAGCAGCTTACCGGTATCGCTCAAGAGGAAAGTATACAACAGTTGCGTCTTGCCTGTACTCACCTATGTGGCTGAAACGTGTAGGCTAACCAAGAGAGTTTTACTTAAGTTGAGGACAACCCAGAGGGCTATGGAACGAAAAATGGTAGGGGTAACATTAAGAGATAGAAAGCGTGCAGAGTGGGTCAGAGAAATAACTCAAGTTACCGACATTCTAGTGGAAATTAAGAAGAAGAAATGGACATGGGCAGGACATGTAGTGCGAAGAGAGGATAACCGATGGTCGCTGAGGGTAACAAACTGGATTCCAAGGGAAGGAAAGCGTAGCAGGGGGCGGCAGAAAGTTAGGTGGGCGAATGAGATTAAGAAGTTCGCAGGGGTCGAGTGGATGCAGCTAGCACAGAACCGGGTTAAGTGGAGAAATATGGGAGAGTCCTTCGCCCTGCAGTGGGTACAATCAGGCTGATGATGATGATGATGATATTCCGATCATTTTTATATCAGCTGGTTGATTAAATGAATATGATCGATAGTGGAATACCCTTTCCGAAAACATGTTTGATCTTTTGCTTGTTTCCAGTCTATGATTGTCCTGTTTCAGTTTGCGATTACTTTAGTAAACACCTTATACGTAAGTGACTGTAAGCTCATTGGTCGGTAGTTTTTCAAGTCATTAGCTCCCTCTTTCTTATGAATGAAAATAATATAAGAAATGTAAGCGCGATACTCTAATTCAATTATTTAATATGATTACATTTCATGCTTTCTAATCTTGTGGAGCACGAAATACGTACACAGGTTAAATACTTTAAAAGACTCCAGACACTCATTTTTAGTTTGTTTTTTCTGCATTAATGATGTGTAAGACATTTGTGTTCGTGAATTGCCTCAGGATATTCGCCTATGGCCGCTAAGTAATTTACATTCGAATTCCTTTTCTAACCAGTTTCGGTTTCAACAGTCGAGCGATGGCTTTGACGTCAACGTCGAGCCTAGGTTAAGTGATGGATGAGTATTATAGCGATATAATCGTTCCTGTATTGTTTTAATTCCCCAGGAACACTAACGGCAGCCTTCGTCAAAGACAAAAGGTGAACAATGAGAAATTATATCGCTGTTTATTCATGCCGCGCTTGACTTAGACTTGATTGTGACGTCACTGCTATCTCTCACACTGCTGAAACCGAAACAGAAACCGGTGAGAAAATAAAATTCAGTTACAAATTACACAGCGGTCGCAAGCAAAATCCGCGTGGAGATACATATACAGGAATGTCTTACGCATCATTAACAACAAAAAAAGATGTCAACAAAATTTGATGTAAATAGTCCTTTAAAGCTTCGCAGAGGATTTTTGTCATTGACACTGTCTAGGAGCAGAAGCTAGTGAAATTGTTAAGAAAATGAACGAATGTGTTTTCGAGCGTCAGAGCCCCAAATATCTCTGCGTTATAAATAGTATGAAGTATATTGTCTCCGGTGTTCGACTCCAGTTGGCTTCTAATTTTAATCTCCCATAAAAGTAACGTTTGGGAAGGATTCTTTTGTTAGAATTTGCTTTCACGTTCACAGTATAAAGGCGATGAAATCAAGTTATTCGGATGCGCAGCTGAATATATGTTAGCATGACCTATGTCTTTTTTTTTTTCCTCTTTACTTATATCCTGTCTGGCTATAAATATTCTTCCAGAAAACGCAAACGCACCGCTGAGATTCAGCACCGGCCCACTTGAGAGCGCACTAAAGCAGCACTATGCTGAAGATATTCGTTTTTCTGTTCGCCATGGCCATAGGTGAGAATTTCTTAAGACAAATTTTGTTTTCCGTGAATTTTAGAGCATTACGTTTAAAGTTGTTCTTGTTCGGAAAAAGCCAGTTCAAGTCTAATAGTCATAGTGGAATTATAAATACTCTTTGTACAATTTACCAGTGTTAGCAGTTCATACGTCCGTTTTATTCTGCTCTCCCGCATACTCCCCGTTAGAGCACTTTAATCATTACATGGTGCAAGATAATTTCTGCCCAAGTATTAAACAGCAACCATAAAGGCACTAATGTTGTTCGCTGTTAAAACTAACTGATTTAAAATTTACATAATCAATGCGTACGAAGTAATACATGCAATGACCGATTATTACCTTGAGAGCTACTACCATCGGCTGCATCATGTATTGCTACAGTGTCCGGTTTTTCCTCAGAATGACTAAGTAATATCGTACGGCATGATATATGTGGTTCAGCGTCCTCGAGAGACGTCGACTAAGAGGCATGGTGTGGTGGAGGAATCTGGTTATATAAATCGCATCCTGTTCTTCATCCTGCTCTAAATTCCAAAATAGACGGCCGTCATGCGTTTAAACCACATCAAAACAAGGCTGCCAAAGCTGGTACTGAGCCCTCGTCCTGAAGATCGGCTGTTTAGTGATGTAGCCGCTAAGCCAGCGCGGCTTTACTAAGGGGGTAGATAAATGTTTGTTGGATGGCTGCTTTTGCTACCGAGGGATTATTCCATAAGTTCTGCAAGAAATTAGTGTGACGAAACCCGTTAACAAATGACGAAACCCCTTAACAAAGTAACAACGCCACGCCACAGCCCCAATCGCATCATACACCCAAGCTTTGACCGCACTTCCGAGGCTATCGTGCAATGCGAGAACGCGCTCAAACGCCTTTAAAGTTGCTATTAGGCCATTAAATAGTCACATTAATGGGTTTAAATTTTCGTTCTTTAGAATTTGCTCTTTGAGGAAATAATTCGTGCATCTGATTTTCCATCTGCCGTTCCATTCTTTACATAATTTGTAAGCGATATACTTCAGATGTACTGTTCAAAGCATGTTTAACATATTTTTACGGTATTTTATACTTTGTACAAAATTTGTTCTCATCTCATATAATTAGGATAGGATTGCATTGTTGTTGTTGTTGTTGGTTGGTTCACAGGAAGGGAAAGGCGCAGTATCTGTCACACTTGCTCTGTGGACACCTGAACCGCGCCGTAAGGGAAGGGAGGAAGGTGGGAGTGAAAGTGGAAAGAGAGAAAGGGGAGCCGTAGTGGAGGGCTACGGAGTAATTTCGACCACCTGGGGATCTTTAACGTGCGCTGACATCACACAGCACACGGATGCCACTTCGTTTCGCCTCCATCGAAACGCAGCCGCCGCGGTCGGGTTCGAACCCGGGAACTCCGGAACAGTAGTCGGGCGTCTTACCACTGCACCACCCCGACGAGGCTGCATTGTTTTACTGGTTTAATTTTCTGCCACCGTATGACTCTTTCTTTATGGCTTTTGTAAGTTAATAACGTCCATATGATACTGCCGAAATATATAAAAATAAATGGTCGCCTGGTTACTCCTTACTTTGACTAAGGCTCGACCTTTTCGGCCATTAACGAACTATTCGCCGGCAACGTGCTGTATCGACAAAGGCTCCAATGGTGTGTTCCAGCATTGCTATTCGTTTCTAAACGTTACCAGCAGCTATTGCCAGGATTAAAGCGTAGATTGGCTTTCACGTCGTTTTCTATACCAAAGCGTAACATGCGTGTGACCTCGGGCGTGCTTACTCGCACAACGCCACGCCATAGAAGCGGCGGTTACTGCTGGCTTTTCAAACGCCATGTAAACAGCACGTGCTGACTCGCCGAGAAAAAGGGAACAAAAAAACCGAAAGTGCAGACCTGAAGAGCGCGCCTTAAAGGATCGACGGGCTTCTTACGTTCATACGCTATGCCTTCTCTTGGTACCGTCTAAGCATTAGAAAATAGCGTCAATGGCTCCGCGAGATTTCACAAGCCATTTGGTGCACAAGTTTCTGGGGCCTGGCAGTTTCAGGCAGATGTACTGGGATATTAGAATGCAGAGAACTCATTGCAATTTGTTTCATCGACAAACGTCCTCCTGTTGTGTTCCTCATATGTAATGCGTGCTGCAGACTAACGTGGGAACCAAAATGAATGAAGTGATTTGAGATACTGAGCGATTTCCTTGACGCTGCAAGTGCGAGTTGTCTTCGGTATGCAATTCTATATGCCTGTTTTTATTTCTTTGCTGCCTGTATATATTTCATATATTGTATCATATATATTTTGGATCCATTGTTAATAAAATCAGCGCGAACAGGAAGACACAGGATAACAATGGATGTTTAGCAACTCGCCCAACAAAGTATTTTGATATGTTTTGGAGCGGAGTTGTAGCTTATAAAAGGTCTTTCCTTGATGAGAACTCCTCGTTGTCTGAATCGATAAGTTCTGCCTAGAATAAATATGCAATTTACAGGAAACGATATCATCTCATATAAACTTATCAAGTCGGCTTTCTGCCCAATGTTAGCAGAAATGTTAGCCGTTACTTTGTATAATCTCAAGCATTCACAGCATTAAAACGCAGCGCTTCCTTTTGTCATTTACTGAATAGTTCATAGATGATTTCTGGCCACTGCACGAGAAAACTTAGGGGCGATTACGTGAAAAAGCATTAGTCAAATTTATTCGTGCCGATGCAGTTGTGCGAGGTGGCACTGATGACGACGGCTACGACACCTATAGTGATGAAGAAGGAACTACCGCTACGCCGAGCGAAACCGCAAGACCGCGGCTCCCACAAGCCAGGGCAGAGAATCTCAACGACCCAGACCTCATGGAAAGGAAAATTGGTGCGGATGAGCATTCATATGTAGTAATCTTGATGAGTCGTTCTATTGCCGTTTACTTTTGAGTTACATTGGTGGCCATTTCAACCAGATATTTTAATACATTGCATATACGGTTTTTACTAACCTTTCTTTGTCGCGAAGAAAGCGTTATGTGGCTTTTAGCGAATGCAAAATGTTACATTAATTAGAGATGGCATAAATGCACAGATGTCTATATAAGCATATTTCTTTGCATCAGACAATCTCTAGGCACACCGTCAGAGTCGCCGAAAAGCAAAAGAAAAAATGACTAAAAAAAATAAAACCTTTCTATTCACATAAAAAGAAATGCGCTCTCAGCCACAGGTTTTTGGGAGTTATAAAGTGGTGTTCATGGTAAAGCACATAGTATAAAATGTCATTTGGCTTGTTATGTTTGACCAGTTCAACTTAGGAATTCAAAATGACATTTAGGAATTGACTATGATTTCATATTATACTGTAGCGCACATAGTGATTTTAAAATGATGTCGAACTGCAGCATTTAAAAAGGAATTGAGATGCAACAAGATTAGCGACTTCACAGTTCATCAAAGTTAATCTTACTCTATCTGTACGGTGGCATATGTTGACGTTCGGTACCATCACTGGTGCCCGAATGAAACTCTTCAGAAAAGACCCCCCATTTCGAAATATTCTTCCTTTACGTGTCCAAAAAAGAACGCATTCGTTGTACGTGGCGTAGCACGATCAGGAACAGTGGCATGCAGTACATATTGTGATCAATATGATTGAAAAATATGATTCATAATATGAGACGCACAGCCAATAGGTGCCCTTTCCACTGAAAGTCCTTCACGATTGCAGAGCATTCACGCGAAGCCATGCCTACTGCCACATGCGCCGTATTTTTATCCCAAGGAATTAAGAAATACGCTCTTTAATAAAATATTGCAATTAGACAACTTTGGTAGTTCTAAATAAAGAGCAGCGCTAAAATGCTTCAGTTCGGAATGAAAGGAACCGCAGACCTCAGAATACGACGGCAGAGACGACAGGTACGGCCGCCTTCTTCGTGCGCTACCCTTACAAAAATGCATGTTGGGTGTCTATAGAAATTCGGATCAGATGTGTCAACATGCGCTGTTGAAACTCTATCGATAATCATCGATATTTTTGAAGGTGCCGTGTTGACCCCATGTTCAGCTCTTTTGGAATAGTGGCCCATGTGTTTCTTAAGAGCGCTTTTCGAATTCGCACCACTGAAATTCTGTTGATTTTAGGCTCAAATGCTACACAAACTCTGCAAGTGACGCTTTTTGATTTTCTGCTACGTTTCCACTCCTGAACAACAGAAAATAGTGCACGACCATCTGTTTGCAAGGAGCAGACACGAGGTGACTTTCATTAATGCAAAAGTAGTACAGTACATCTCCTAGCTGTGATAAGTCACCACATTCTATGTTCTGCCCGACCAATCAACAATCCTGTCTGATCAGTGCTGGTTAATGATAAGCATAGTGAGGCTTAAAAGAACAAAACAGATCTTGATCTTTCAAGCCCCATTATACTTACTCACTCATTAACCTACACTAAACTGACTAAATTGTTGATTGGTCGAGCAGAACATAGAACGTGTTGACTGACCGCAGCAAAGATATGTGCTGTGCTACTTTTGCATTAATGTAAACCACCTCGTGCCTGCTCCTGGCTAACCGTTGATCACGCAGCATTTTCTGTTAATCCGCAGCGGAAAGGGAACACAGAATAAAAAATTCGCGTTAATGAGAAAGAAAAAAATATGCATCTTTGGTGAACCCATAACATGAGCTGGGTTGTTTATGTGCTTTATTTCAATTCATGTGCAAGGTATGACGCCAGGCTGTTCTTTGCGTAAAACGCTGATACGTCCCGGAACTCCTCGCATGTGATGCTGAAATAAACAATATAAATCATAATTAAGTTGCGGTATATACTAACCTAAAAATCTAGCAAAGGCATTTGTGCGCTGCTCCACGTCATAGCTCAAGAAATTTATCGTCTAAAATGAGTTGTCACTGTCTTTATAAGGCGCCTGCTCTCTACGAATAGTTTTTCTTTTTCGTCATAAAAGTAAAAAGGTATAAATGTAAATATACAGCAGTTTCTCCAAACTAATAGCAATAGATTTGTTTCCTTTTCACCTATGGCGCCTAGTCTGTATAAGGAATACTTGGGAATTTCTCGTCAGCAACCGATGCCATGGACTTTCATTATTAAAATAAGATACAGTTGTAGGTTTACACTCTGTTACTTGACTCATTGGAAGAAGTTTTAATCTGACACGATTTTTTTTACAGGGCACGCTTAAGAAAAGCTGCATCTAAAAGGAGTGTCTCCAGTGTCACGGCAGCCACTTAATCACCATGTTCTGGTTTCAATAAACATTTCGTTCTGAAGTGTATGCAGTACTTTTCTGTGCGTGCTCGTAGCGCAATTTGCCATCTGCGCTTTAAATTTAGCTGACGAAAAAATGTTGCAGGCTCTTCAACTTTCTCTCCAGCCTTACGTAAAACCATATGAACGGAGGAAACAGCCACTGGCGCAGATACTTTCACATTCACTTGCACAATAATGATGTCATTCATTTGGTTCCTACCTTCGATATTGGTTGTTTTCCTCCTACTTCTAAATGAAATATTTTCTTGATTACACAATTATGTCACAGTGATTAACAGGATACATTATCTCTTGTGCTTTTCTCGACGTAAGTGGTTGTCGGCTCTCTTCGTATGTATTTCATAACAAGCCCGCAAATCCTCAATATTTGTTGGCTGCTGATGTAGTGCCTTATGTCTAGGTAATTTACGAACCGTCAAATTATCTGATATACATTACTAAAAACTCTAATTTTAAGGAAGCACGTACGATGACAACGATCCGCATACTCAGAATACTCAGAACCGAGCGCAGATAGCCGTTTTTGTTCACGAATTATGAAGAGCCCAGGTATAATGTGAGCTCTTCCAAACATTCCTGCTTTTCTCAGCTCATTTTACGGCTCTAGAGCGAAAACTCTATGTATGTTCTGGGAAATGTTCGAAATGCTTCAAGTATTTGGTGAGCCCTGATTCTATTTTTATTTGTGTGACGTATCCGGTAGCCACTATATCTTAGGCTTCTAATTCGGTTACCGCTTGGATTCGCCAAATTCCGTTTACTTTGAATAGTTATTTTCGGTAAACATGGCATTTTACAACAGCTAATGCAATTAGGGGTGAAGCGTCCTGTAAAAGAAATGTATATTTAGAGCTTCGACGCATATTAGGGAATCCGCGCTAGTGTGCAGACAATGAAACATTCTTGTCGCGGTTCGTGGCTGCCAACGCGCCGCTTATTAACACATACGACGAGGCGCAACCGCAAAGTATCACCAGTCCAATCCCAGTAACTACGAAACAATTAGGCGCACGGCTAAGCTTTGCCTTGTACACAGACGCTTCCACGTGTGCACTTATTGCTTCATTTCTATAATCTTCGTAACTCGGCAGCCCACCGTCTCTTCAACAGTATACCTGCCTCTTACCAAGTGTTCCTTTCTGCCTTCTCGTCATCCGTATTACGATTTCTCCCTGGTCGGCGCACACCACAATCACGAGACTATATCATACCCCCAAGTGAAGTCCCCACACGCATCATGTACCATGTAAGAAGGCGGTTACGCCCTAGAACCTGCCGCAGGTTTTATGACACGGATTGAAAATAAGTGATACACTCATTTGAGATTATACCACATTGGTTTCAATTATCTTTAACTAATCACTACCCAGTAATAAATCACTGAATCAATCACACAACACCCCCCCCCCTCCCAAATCTATTCACCAAAGCTGTACACATACAGGGATATACATTCCACATAAGACATCGATTATTTCTCCGCACGCTTTTTGACTTCTTTTTGTGGAGGCGGCATCTGTGTTTGCAGTGATGTATTAGGTATTCAGCTCTGGTGGCCGTCTTATATCTGCGCCGGAGGCACCAAGATATTTGCACCGATGCTTATTCACTGGAACTCAAAAGCTCGCTCTCACACTGCCATACGGCGATGTTTTTTCTGTGCAGTGAGCTTAGTACATTTCATGTAAAATGCCTAAGAATCACCAGAACTACAATCAACCCTCCCTTGGTGCGGCGCTTGACTACTGAACTTGGTGGTCTCGGATCGAACTTTGTCACGACCGCCGAGTTTCGATATAGCCGAAATGCATCAAGCCCGCGTACAGTGCGCGAACAGTGATAGTAGTGAACCCTTCACTTGTGCGTCCGCATATATAGTGGCGCTGTAGACGCTCAAGCTTACAAACACAAATTTCACCCGATGTACGTATTTGTAGTTCTAGCGCCTGCATCCTAATGTGGCGCTATATGTTTTGATCTCAAGTATGTTCTAGTTCTCAGCAGTTCAATTTAAAAAAAAAGGAGTCGGAATTCGGGAATCATAACAATTTGACTTCTTTCTGCCACTTTATGACTCTTATTAGCATAAAAGGAGTCATACAAGGAATCAATGGCTGCAACACCCTTCGCTGAGGAACTTTGACTACCCTTGTGTCCTGATCGTAGTCACGGCGAAAGACGGCATGGAGGACTTGATAGAGCAGCTAAAACATATCCGGCAAGCATTCTTTCGAAGGCGGTTATAAAAAGTCCAAACAAATGCTGACTTCGAATGAGTCACACTACTAACAAAACGTATTTATCTGATTCTTAGTCTCACTTTTCCTATAAAAATGCACTTTTCGAAATTTCATTACCCCTGGTACGATTCAATACAAACCAAAATCACGAAATAGCGACCGCTCATTAGATGTGGCGCGCGTTTAAATCAATTAACGAACTAAACCCTGTACGTTCCCGCATCTCCGTTTTGTAGCCTTAGCAGCATGAACGAAAGTTTTAAGTAACTAGAAGCGAAGGCGAAAATGAACGCAAAAGTATCGTAATCACCTATTTTCCACTTCTTCGCACTATCAAAGCGAATGTTTGTATTCTGTATAATGTCCTGCGCGTTATTACAAAAACAGAAAAGAACAAAAGTGTGATTACTACTAATTCAACGTGTGCTTATAACGCACAGAACATAGGCTTTTTTGCATTTCGACTTTACTGAATATATGGCCGCTGCGGCCGTGGACGAACCCGCGGCCTTAGAATCAGTAGCCGAATGCCAAACCCAGCGTGCGAATTGCACACTAAGAAGAATGTAGTTTGTTTAAAAATCCCTTTCTGCATGCGTTGCAGCCGCATGCACTTAGGTGTTCTTTAACGGCATAAAATGTATTGATACGCACTTCATGAACTATGCTTTATCCTTTCATACCTAGATATTTAAGGTGGCTTCTATTCGTTTTTTGTTGCATACAATTACTCATTCAGAGTCCACTTAAACTACCAGAGATGGTGTCGTGCTAGATATGAAGCAGCACAAGCAGCGTAAAAAGCTGCACCATAAATAAGGAAGCATCATAGAGGAAACTTTTTAAACAAGCTATCAAGAATAAAAATCGAGCATTTTAACTTTTGTATCAGTGAATGCAAATAAAAAAACAAACTTGCCATAAGAGCTCAAAGAATACTCTTAAAGCAAAGCATTTTCAGAAGGCTTAACCTTTCTACGAAGCCACTCCAAAAAGGAAAAAGGCAGCCCAAGCCTTCCCACACACACGCACAGACGAAGCCGACTGGCCCGCGAGGACGAAGGGGGGGGGGGGAGGGGGGGATGTATTAGCGCGCTCTCAGGTAGTGTACGCAAAATGTATTAAAAATACGAGCACGGTACCATCCCTCGTGGTGGTCAAGAAACAGCTGAGGGGGATGAAGCATGCGGGAGCTCCTATTTTGCATGATGCTCCTGAGCTGAAGAGTATCCACGTACGGGGAGTTACAGGAGGATGAACTGCGTTGCAAACTGCCCTTTCCGTCTCGCGAAAAGCTTGGAAGAGTTTTGTCGGCACAGTGTTACGTTACTCGTTGGAATATCTCGGCAGAGGTATCTCGGCCCGCTGTCTCTCGCACTGGAGCCGTCGTTGCCGTCGTCTACGCACTGCGACCAATGGTCTCGGCCTAATCGGCTCTCTTTCGTTCCGCGGTGATTTTAGCTAATCACTTTAATAATTATTTAATGATTGATTGATAAACTTTATTCGGGAAAATGGGAGGTTAGAGATAGCTGGTTAGAAAGAGTTTCTTGAAGGCTGCGTTTCCTAAAAAAAACGTTCCCTGCGCGTTACTAGATGTTATTTTGTCTCGCCGGACGTTTCTGAAGCATATTCTTGTCGCTTTCAACCAAAAACTGTCAAGCAGAAGGTGGTCGAAAATTTAATTTAACTTTTTATTTATTATATCTTGAAGTTGACTGTTTCATGCGACGAATTGTGTTTTGGAATTGCACTTGACATTCATGAGTGGAAATGATGAATGTATTGGTTTTCTACAAACAAAATTGCAATTTTGTCGTCCCTGCCCCTTCTTGACGCCCGTCCCTTTGCCGTGTTGGCTCGTTGCATTCAGATATTAGGAATTATTTACTTTGTCATGAAAGTCTTCAGTTCCGAGCATAGCAATAGGTAACGCGTTTTAGCTATCAAACAGTTGTTACGCCTTACCGAAAGAAAATTGGGAATTACACCATCTATTTGTTACCTTATGCCTTTGATGCATTTGCGCGTGAAAGTGAATAACAGTTGTATTTTGTCTCCGGAATTCATGAGAAAATTTCGAACGTCGAAGCATGCAGCCTATTGTTCTCGCCACAACTTTTCCTATTTGAGTGTGCTTCCAGTATCTTTTTCTTCAGTTTTTGTTTTCTCATTTTATTATTTTGTTATGAATGCATGCTGCTTGGAATGGAAGGCAAATGTTTCTTTCTGAGCCTAGAAACTTCATGCTGAGCACGGAAATGTAATTATTGTGTGTGGTAGTTTTGTTTTATAATTTTTTCGTGAAGGCATGTTTAAACAAAAGCACTTTATAAGGGGCTTCTAAGGTTACTTACTTTGTTTCTGATATGGTTTGTTTAATATTTTACAGCCCAGCAGTATCCACGGCAGCCATCGTCACTGCGGTTAGGTTGCACTGATAATAATAATAATAATAGTTGGTTCACTACAAAAGAAAAGCGCCGTATCTGTAACACTTGTTCTGTGGACACATGACTCGTGCCATAAAACAAGGGAGGAAGGTGAGATTGAATGCGGAAAGAGAGAAAAGGGTGTCTTAGTGGAGGGCTCCGGAGTAATTTCCACTACCTGGTGATCATTAAAGTGCATAGGCATCGCACAGCATACGGACGCCACTTAGTTTCGCCTCCGCCGAAACGAATTGGCGTCTATGTGCTGTGCGATGTCATTGCACGTTAAAGATCTCCAGGTGGTCAAAGGCTTCAACAAAGTTCGTAATGACACAGACTAAACTGCCGCCACGGGTATGGTGTTTCAGGAGGTGGTGGTGTCAGGAGGCGCTGACAGAGGTGTCGGTATAACTTTTCACGTGGGCTCGTCCTTTAGTAATTTTTTTAGTTTTGTGGCCGTAGGACACCACATTACTTCGTACCTTTGTTTCGCTTCGGAGGAACCGCTTGTGTCAACACAAAAATACTTTCTCACACAACTCATTTAAGCGCGCAGTGCATCATGCAGGTTTGTGCTCGTCACCACCAAGAATTAAACAAGGCCGGTGCATAATAATCTTTCCCAGCAGCGAAAGTAACGGCTGGGGATGGGCGGTAAAGGTGACCAATGGAATGGGCCTGTACGGGTATGACTAAAGCTGGGAGGGGAGACCACGTGACTATATATTCAGACCTACGCTTGCAGCTTCATTTACTGGCCCTTTATCAACTATCCGCAGTTGCGTCCTTGGCTGCCGAGGTGCGGGGTTATTGTCTATCTCGACGTTGACAGTCTGCGCCGCGGCTTCGCCCCGGCGTTTCGTGGTTCGCCACAACAGGGAAAAGCACCATTCTCTTTGTGCGGCCAAACTTAAGTTGGCCTCCATATTCACACGGCCTCATATGTTCTTTAAGAAACTTGGACGCTTAGTCTCTTTTTCTTTGAAAACTTTAAAGTGACTGCATATTATATAGAGCGGCAGGCATTTTGTTCTGTAACAAGTACCGAGCACGTTTTCTGCTTTCGCCACCTGTGATTTGCGCGCTTGTTTTCGCGCAAGGATGCACCCCAATAAGGAATTCATTTCAGAAAAAAATTTATATGATTACTTGATGACGAAAATCCAGTCATCGCTGCCGGATTGGAAAGAACTCTATGGCAGTTAATAGGCTTGGGCTACTTTGTTCGACGTTTGAAATAAATGTTCGTGTTCTTTGTTTTCCAGAAGGAAGAACTTCAGGCAACCCCAGTTTTTTATTTTTTTTGCTGAAGAACAGATATGAATTCTCTATCAAGTCTGGGAATATAGTAGTTTCTTATATTAGACTACAACCAAAAGAAAGCGGCCTCGCCCTTAATTTGCTGCCATTTCACTGGGGTATCCTCGATATACGGTACTATTTGCACCATAAAGTGCTACCCCACTGCAATGCCTTGCCACTAATATGAGCTCTTGTCGTCCTTCAAGGCTACTAAAAATACCTTTTATTCCACAAGATATAGAATTATTGATCGCTTATATGATGCACGCAGAAGTTCTCAGATATTGTACATATACCTGCCGGGAGCTTTTAGCAGAGTAATGCTATCATCTGATCTAATATGACGAAACTGTTCGCAATTTATTTCAACAAAGGTTAAAATCTGATTCATAAATACCACTTAGGTAGACATTATAACAAAGAAAGCTTTTGGTATAATATTAGAGTTAGCATTGTAAAGCTACTTACGTTTCCCATGAATGCGACTTCAGGGCTGATGAGGGTAGACAGAGGGGAAGGTGGTTACGCAGTACGAAGGGGAGCAAATTAAGCATTGAGGGGTAGCCCTGGCTCTCAAGCTAAGGCAACGTTTCGACAAAGGGAGTTGCCTTCATGTGGGAATTGGTAGTTTGCGAACTAAAGTCCCCCTTAACCCTTATTTGTACCTCTGTCATTCAGTGAATATACCCAGGTAGCACAGAATGTGGGGCCCCAGTAGGTCCGATGTAGGCAAGTAGGGCTGGGGCAACCATCATAAAACCTGCATCGGTCCCCGATGGGGCAAAAGTGGGCAAGCGCCATTTGGGCTTGCCCCTGCTCCTCCCGCATGGGTCCCATAGCGGCGTTTCTTGGGCTAATGCAGAGCACATTCCTGCATCCAGACCACAAGGGTCCCTTGCCGGATATTTGAGGGCAATCCAACCTAAATATGGGCTTTTTATGGGAAAGCCCTTATAGATCCGAAATGAGGCCGCCCCCATTAAATCATTGTGGGACCAACATCGGCCGTAGAGGGGCAAGAAAACGGACATACCCACATGCTGCCCCAATGGGTCCCATGTAGGTTACTTGAGGGCAGGTAAAATATGAATAAGGGCTCAATTTGGGCAAGCCCTCGTGAAGCCCAGATGAGGCAGCCTTAGCTAAACCGCTGTAGGTCCCACATAGGCTGTAATAGGGCTGGAAGGTGGGCGTGCCCGCATGGTACCAAAATCGGTCCTTTGTGGGGACTTTGAAGGCCCGTGCAACAGCAGGTGGGCTCTAGGTTCAAAAACAACGTCCAGCCCAATTGGCGCTGCCCACATAAAACTGCTTTATATCCAACATGTGCCGTAATGGGCTGGAAGGCGGGAGGACCCGCATGATACCTAAATTGGTCCCTTGTGGGGAATTTGAAGGCACGTCCAACAGCAAGTGGGCTTTAGGTTCAAAACCAACATCCAGCCCAATTGGGGCTGCCCACACAAAACCGCTGTAGGTCCCACATCGGCCGTAATTGGGCTAGAATGCGTGCGTGCAATTGCGTAATAATTGTTTCCAACATTTATTTGCATTAGATGTTGCCCTAAATTACTATTATAGATGATTTGTATAACAGTTGTTGCCATGTTTAGTCAATAAGAAATTTACACGGCTTTAATTCTCGCGCTCATGCAAATTGCGCTACAAATACTAAAGCAAACTGATTGCTATCTGTTGCCTCTTATGTGGTTGCTTTGGACAACCTGAAAATCCCAGCACAATATTACTGTTCAGAACACACATCTCGATAGCCTGAACAAGATGTACATGAAGTCATTTCGGCTAGAAGAATGTTATGAATTATTGTAAAATTTATATTGTGGCTGTTTAGAAAGTGCAGACATGTATAAAACAATTACTTAATTATGTGCATAATTATTGATTGGGAAAACTTGGACTAGGGCTTTCCATTAACTTCCTGCGTCGGACCCCTATGATAATAATGTGGGCAAGCCCAAGTGCGGCTACCGCTATAGAACCCGCATTGGTCCTATGTTATTATCTGAGGGGCTAACTGAAATAAAAAAAATGTTCCTCCAAAGCGGCTGCCCAAATCGGTCCAAAGTAGGACCATCGCGGGGAGTGGGCGGGATGTGCTTTTTTAACAATGCCAGAAAAATGTGGGCAGCCCCGCAAGGGCTGCCTGCATCGGCCCCTAGTGGGGCCTATTGGGGCTTTGTCGACAGCCCCCTTCGGGCCTACGTCGGCCCCTCTTGCAGCACCCACATTGAGCCCACCGAGGCTGTCCTGCATTGTATACATCGGGCCCACCGGGGCCCACCCTTCATAGCCCACTTTGTGCTACCTGGGTAGTTACATAAGATCACTGTCGTTCTGTGTGGTTTTATATGAAACTTCTAAGCTTTGTGAAAGTCACTGCACTTGCGGCGAACAGTTATTTTTACCTCGACTCGTCCTGTACTCGAGAATCTTAGATCGCAAAGCAGTCTACATACACGTGTTCAAAGCAGAGAGGTAGTTTGGGCATGGTGATCTTCCCTTACCTGTAGCCCTTTCATAAATATGTTTAGGTGACCCAAAAGTTAATTTATTGAATCTTTTTTTTTTTGCAATGAAAGCTACACTGCTCTAGTTTTTCAAGCCATTGGCGTGGCACCGTGGCACCATGTGCTGTTCCCAGCAACTGTCACGTGGTATAGATGGGGAGCTTGGCTAGGAGTTGGAGGAGAAAAGAAGAAGAATAAGGAGAAGAATAAGAGGAGAAAGAAGAAGGAAAAAAAGAAAAAGAAGTAAAATAATAAGTAAAAGTAGAAGAAGAAAAACAAGACGGAGAAAAAGAGGAGAAGGAAGAAGAAAAAGAAAAAGAAGCAGACAGATAACTCAGTAGTTGGTACAGGCGAACGATAACAACGTCTTGCAAGGACAGAAGGATCGCTCGAGCGTTGTGACGGCGGCACATGAAATCCAGGTGTCCGAAGAGAAAAAATTCGCTGCAACACTCACAGCTTTGGCTCTTTCACAGGCTCAAGCCATGCTTAAACCTCCACAAAAAGTTTTATTTTTAGCATAAAACTATACAGCGAAAATGATCATGATGTTAATCATCACGCCGTTAGCAATGTTTTATGTTTTCTCTACAAAATCACATCTGCGCGACAAAAATAAAGATCTATGTCATATCAATCTCTGCGTATGATCCCTACCTATAATATAAGTTCCAGTAGCACCATACTAAATGCGAATTACATTGACCTTACAGCCACTGGACACATAAACATGTCTGCCTTGTCTTAGAAAATGGCATTTTTGCGAAATCTTATAACTAAATTGTTGAGTTAAACTTTCTGAAGCTTTCCTGAGCTTTACTTTTGTGAAAGTTACCACTCCTGCAAGTTAGTCGGCTTCTTGGACATGTGCCATTTGCGTCCCAATTTTTGACAAGTTCGGAGTGCATGAGCTGTCGAAGGAAGCCTTTTTTTAATTAATTTTTACGCTCTGGTGGACGATGACAGAAAGGTCAAAGCTTAACATTTCCAGTGGTGTTTGCTTTTTTTGTTTCACTTTATTGACGTTTATGACACGTAGCTTTAGGACCTATAAATAAACTTGGGTTTATCCAATTTCACCGGGAACGTTTTATTCCGCCACCCATCGGAGTAAATATAAATCGCCAGGATGCTCAAGATCGTTGCTTTCCTCTTAGTCTTGACCATCGGTATGAAATTTTAGCAGTTTTTGTCGCGGATGTTTTAAGCGTTTTCCTTGCATGCTTCTTCGTTTTATTAGAATCTTGGCGTACAGCAAGGCACCTAAGCAAATGCGAATGTCCTAACAGTTCTTAGAAATGGATTTTTACTAGCTTAGAAATGTATTCCTTGCAATCATACCTACACATTCGCCACAATATATGTAACAGTTTTATGGTCAGGAATACCTTCCAACGAGTTCAGGAATACGAGGATGTTAGGGCAAAGTCTTCCTCGCTACTTATGATTTCACATTGTTAGCACTTTGCTCTTTATTAAAACTAAATTAATTTTATGATAGTTCAAATATTTACTTCCCCCATCTAAATATTTTCTAACATAACGATAGCAGTCATACCCGTTTAGGCTCATCTCTGGCAAGGTCTTCAAAGAGCCGATTTTCTTGCCCTCCGCTTATGTTAATTTTGACCGCATTTTTCACGCTTGAAATAAAATATTTATTATTATATAAATATTTCATTTGAAGCGTGAAAAATGCTGTCAGAACGTTTTGGTATATATTATTATACCAAAACAGATATACTATTTTAAGTGCACTCCTCAAAGAAAAGCATTCGAATTATATGTTGCTGTAGGTTTTGACTCCATATTCTTGAGACTGTAACACCAGTGAAGATTTTGTGATCGCAGAAAATGAATATAAAAATGGTAAAATTGTTCTCCGAATTGCTGCGTACAGATTGTTTTAAATGAAAACCTTTACGAGCAGCCCCTCCTTTTTCGCTTTTCTTTCTTGAATGGGGAAGCGGATTGACATGTTAGCTTCTTAAGCACTCTCACTTTGTACATAATATGTTTCGTGTATTTATTTTATTAGCCTGTGTCACTCATGCTACGAGGGCTACTGCAGCGGAGGGCTACGGGTGATTTAGAACACGTAGTATATTTTACCTTGCACTGCCTTCGCACGGTACAACGCCTTTTCGCGTTTTTCCTGCATCGAAACGCGGCTGCCTCAGTCGGGATAGAAGTCTGGCCTGCTGCTTCAGCAGTCGAGTGCCCTACCCACTGGGCCAGTGCATTCCATCGCCCTCTAAACATCTAAAATACTTTTCTAAGGACACATAGTCCATTTATGGACGCGATATCAATGAAACATCATAACAGAAAAAAAAAAACAAAATTATGAAAATAAATGTTTCTAATATTCGTTGATTGTTTTCCATGCATCCTCGTAGTTGGCACCATCACTGATTACTTTAGTGGCCGAGCGGTGTAAAATGAGCCTCAATCGGCACCTGCGCTTCTTTGTGTGTAGATGTGCTTACGAACCTCCACGTATCGGATATAAATCGAGCCATATGCAAGGCCGGGTTTATGTACCTCGCATAAGATATCCCAAAAATGTGTAAGCGAATATCGAAATCTGTCGCTGAACGAAGATTGAGTGGCTGTACAGTCTCAGCACGTGCTCTGAGTACAGCGACCGAGGTGGGAAAGATGACCTAGTCTTCCTGGGACCATTCACCAGCTACTCCACTTGCTACATGGCAAATTAAGTTATTGAATGTGTCCTTATTTAACGGCATACTGTGTTCAACAGACACATTTTCTGCTATTCATTCATCTGTCTTTCAATCCATTATCCATCCATCCATTCTTCCATCCATAGCACCCGACAAATATCCTTTTTTCTCTTCTAATATTTTTCCTCTCATCCGCCCATGTCCATCTCAAATGACAATGCAGCACAAAGTGGAATATGAAGTGGGGCACTGGTGCGTCCGATTTGGGCAGTGCAAGCCAGCCTCGGCTGGCACGATGCGGGTGGTGCAATGGGGCAGACGTGGGCTTGAAGTGGGCTGTCGCCAAACGCCCCAATGAGCCCCACTTGATACCAATGCAGGCTCTTCCACTCCTCCGGCATTGCCATATCTGTATGTCGCGCCAACTCCCCCTGATGATCTTTCTTAAGGCAGATTCGAGCAGCCGCACGTGATGAATATTTATTTTTGATGTCGATCAGCCCCTCAGATAAAGACTAGGACCGATGCGGTTTATATAGTGGCAACCCAAACTTGGACTAGCCCACACCATAGGGGTACAATGCAGATAATTTTTGGGCCTACTTAGAGTAAATGTCTCCACTGAATGTGTACAGGCATTATTGAAAAATTATTTTCTACATGTCTGCCCTTTCTAAACAGCTACGATATCAAATTTCAGAGTAATTCCACTAAATGAATCTAGCGTAAATGATTTCAGGTTCCACCTTGCTCATACGGCGAAATTGTGTATTCTGGACGGTCCGGGGAGACCACTTAGGCAGCACTTAGCAATGTGTATATTCCAGTCTCAGCGCAATTTATGTAAGCATGAGAACCAAAGCTATGAAATTTTTCCTAACCGACTAAAGATGCTAACAATTGTTATACAAACTTTCTACAATAGTAACTTAGGCCAACGTCTAATACAAATCAAGGATGCAAACAATGCATGCACAGTACCATGCTGAGCATCCGGCTGTTATCAGCGCCGCTACAGCCAATGAGGACCCACAGCAGCACTTATTTGGCAGCCCCACTTGGCCTATAGCGCTATTTATCGCGTCAAGAGCCCATATTTAGGGTGTTTCAGATATAATTAGTAAAACATATTTTGCGCGAAATATATTTTAGAACCATGCACCACCAACAAACCAAGGCCCCCAGAGTGTATTACGTGGATGCCGTTCGAAGCAGTATGAACATGGCTGCCACAAAAGACTGCACAAGAAATGTGCTAGCCAGTACTTCTCCTAAAGCGACAAGTTAAGCATATTTTCTATTTCAAACTTTTGAGCAAATACTTACCCTCAGAGAGCAAAAAGGTACCACCTATAAGGCCATGTAGTATTATCCAAATTCACAACGAAATGTCTGTCAGGTATAAGAGGTGTACTTTGCTGATTTATTGCACCTCCCACAAAAAAGTGTGGTGGTTAAATTACCTAGCGCTCCTCATTCGATTGTCGAGCGTTGGCTCAAATTATGGGAGAGTGGGAGTGATGAGATCAAGTACCGTGTTTACATCGAGCTGGAACCACAGGCGGTTGCAGATTTTGCTTACGTATCCAAACGGATTGTTTGTAAAGCAGTGATGGAAGCGGGAGGTGGCGGTCTTGCATACAGCGAGACTGCCAGCTTTCACTGCTGAAATGAAATCCGGGTACTCTTATTTATTTTATTTTCGACACTTATCTCATTCCGCGTTTCTCCCCTCAGCTGTGTTTCGTACACAGAGTAGCATGTCAGCGAATCCTAAACGCCGGCTAAATTCTCGCGCTCTCTCTCTTTCTCTCTCTCTCTACAGAGCGGAAGTTCAGTTAATCAAGGTCAGACGCGGTTTTCTGTTTCTGCAGTTAAACCACTCTATTGTTCTCCTCGAACATCAGGGAAACGCAGCGGAAGCAGTAGTCCCAGCGCGCGGCTCTTGCATGGCTATCTTCGAAACATAAGGACTCCAAGCCGGATCTAGGCGACAAGAATTTGTAGAGGGAATTTCGAAAGAGGAGGCCCCATGAGTTGAGCCACGTAGTTAGCGGCGGCGAGGTAGGAAAAATATAGTGAGGGGGCTTGAAGACTGTATATCATTGTATCAATAGGCCTCGCTGCAAATAAAGTTTGGCAGGAGTGTGAAGGAGCAGCAGCACATGTGTGAAGCAAAAGACGAAGTGAAGCTGAAGAAGGAAAAGTGAGCGATGCTGGGTCCTGGCGCAGCACCTCAAGTCAAATCCCTGCATCAATTACCTTCACGAATGGTAGAATAAAGTAAATGCTCTAAAATACAGTTATAATGTATACCAAAGTATACCACACAGGGAGCACCATACAGGCGACCAAAGCGCATGTCGTAAGCGCGTGACATTACCATAAGCTGACGTCCTCCGTGACCAAACGTAATGTGACACCGACGCTGAACAGAACGCTACAGTCAAGGAGGGCCAAGATACATCGCTTCTTGAGATGAGCTCTTAAGCGCAGTTTCATATCGCGCCAGCCGCTTCCAATGAGACACAAGTGCAAGAACGATGCGAGAGGACTTCGCACTGGCCACACGGAGTACAGAAAGTTATGAATTAAAAACCCGTAAGAAGAGCGGGATATCTCCCTACCAGACTGAAGATGACCAAGAGTTAACGGACCCCAAGAACAACACCCCATAACAGGCGCATTTTGAGAAACGCATTTTTGCTTTATGCACCCTTTTTCAGACCTCTAGACACTAGCGATAAGAAACGGATTGGCTTAACTCCCCATAAGAGCACTTATACGGCAACAATACACCCCAAGGAGCGGTTATACTGCAAACACTCGTGAAAAGCGGATTTATTGCGTCCGCCTTTAGCACTTTACCTTAGAAACATTACCTTATGAGCAGCATTTGCTTAACACAGAAGGTGCACCACAAGGTGCGGGCATTTAAGACATGGGTAACTGTTCCGAGCTATATTGGTCGCTGCGACGAATGCTAGATAAAGGCCACAGAACTGCAATTAGTTTTATCATTAATTAAATACGTTGAATAACGTTTTTAATTTTCATTTAGGAGGGATGTTGCACTTGCATAATTAAAGGTCGTCCTCCAAGTAGTATAGCTGTCAAAACTAATTTTGTTCCAAAATTGTTAGCTTGTGTTACAAGGCCCACAGATCTCAACCTGATAGGCAGTTTCATAACACTGCGACATAGAGAACTCCGTGCTGGAATTTCGTCACTTTGCTGGCATGCCCATGGAGCTATACGAGCCCAGGCGTCACCACCGAGATTCTAACAAGGCCTTTGCATCACCTTCTCTGCCATCAGCGAACGTCACGACAAGCGGATGAGCGATAAGGTGTCAGCCACTGAATCTGCGCGTACAGGCTTGGGTAAAGGGGCGAGATGACATCATGTGACTAGACTCAGATTCGCGCTCGTACCTTCATTTGCTGGTACTTTATCGCCATCCGCCTGTCGTGACGTAGGCTGCTGGGGTGCGCACGCCTTGCCAAGGTCTCGGTGGTGTCGGCCCAGGGCGGTTAGTCGTCAATTTCGTTTCGTCCGCGATCTCTATGGTAGCCGTCGCGTCGGCACAAAATGCGCGCAACCACTGCGCTTGCAGTCCGGCCTCGAAGCGCGAATTGGCGGAGTGATCTATAACGGAAGCGCCAATGGGACTACAATATTGTGTGAAGCTGCGTATCTGGTTGAAAGGTCAGTGCCTTGTAATGCCTGCGGCAATGTTTTGCACAAAATTTTTTATAAGGGTACACTAGTGGACGAGCTCTAATTCTGCAATTACAACATACCCCTTACAATGCAATGGCGCATTTAGTTAATTAGCGAACTATCCTACTATCTCCTAACTAGACTCCGCCGTAGCCCCTACATTACACCGAGGGTTAAAAGTGGTCTAAAGTAAGTTACCTTTTTTTGAAGCGTGGACCTTCTAAAAAGACTTAGTATTTTAGTTTTACAGCATGACAACAGCCCAATCTGACGTTAAAGAATCCCTTTATATTAGCGTGCATTTCTTCATGTATTTATTTTAAGTGTGTGACTTAGTAATTCCGGTCATTGCATTCGAAAGGCTAATTTCTGCATCACGATAAGCTGGAGACATGTTTTTCAGATAAGGATGAAGGCAAAACTAATCGCACAAAAAAGAGAGAGGGGGATTAGTTAAAGCGCTGCCGTGAATGCTATACCAGACGTTGTTTTCCTCTACTCAGTCATCGGCTCTTGTGAATAGCGGCTTCTACATTAACAAAGATAAAGGTAAGCGGCCAATGTATATAAAAAAGGAGTATTACTTTCATAAGCACACTGAATGTCCACTTCCGACAACGAGGCCTTGAATATTTTAGCGCAAGTGATGATCTGAAATGAAGTATTTTTTTCTCTAATTACTTGCTGGTGAACTTAATTACGACGAAAGCTACGACAACTATGATCCTAATGAAAGCAACAAATATCAAGATGGTCAGGAGCAACCTAAGGCTTATCCACGACTCCATAATCAAGGGAATGGAAACAATGATTTTGAGAAAATACCCATGAAACCCAAAGAGATACGAAATAAGTTAAAAAGTACAATTTACAAGTAATATTTAGGCTAAATTCTAACTCGCGCCCTCGGTGCGACGCACATGAGGGATTATAGTTAGTTGTTAACCAAAATATCACTGCCATCGAACATGTCGGCTTCTGAACTTTAATTTCAGTCTTAATCGTCAAACAGTACACATTTTAATGAAATTTCCCTAGATTCAAACTTTCCATAGCAAGGTTTGCTTTGTGAGCATTCATTTTGGTATTAGTGTGCGTTCAGTGAAATACCTCAATCCTCTTTGAAAGCAGCAGTTAATTCCACTTGATTTGCGATGTTTTGATTCTGGAAGAAACGAAAACAAACTGATCACTGAAATTTGAAAACGGAAAAGCGCTAAAATATATGAATAGCAGAGACAGTGTAAAAATTTTTCGTTTGGTAAGTAATGAATGCCGAATTGGCCTACTGTCGTATGGTACAGGACGCTTCAAAAGGCAACGACGGAAAAATAATTGGCAGTAAGTTAATAAGTGCTATACTTTGAATGTTTATGCCGTGGAAGTTTCGTATAAAACAAGTTACCTCCATGCTACTGAGCTCCTGAAATCTCGGCATACATCCGTTAACAACTGCATTTATTACTGAGTTCGCACATGAACTTGATGTTTTAAAATCTTCACAAGCATATGATTGTGCTGTTAGTATGTATTAATATCTGTGATTGATGGAAGAAGCTCAGTATGTGTTTCGCATAAAACTATTCTATTTATTAAGGTAAACGCAGTGCAAACGAAAATGACGAAATTTAAAAGGACGACACATAGAGAGAGAACAAAAACAGATAAAAGATTATGAATAATCTATCATATATTGCTACTTTAATATAGGTTGGCGTGTTAGAAAGCCATGGTTTTCAGAGTTTTACAGCTAGCAACAAACACTAAAACATGTTTATTTACACAAATGGGTCCGTTTTTCATTTAACGAGTTGAAACAAGGACAAAATATTCGCAATCAGCTCAAAATCGGTCACCTTGCCTGAAAGAACTTGGTAGAGGTTGCAAAAAAAGTAATACACCACAAGTTCATACCGCAATCCAAATTTATCTTTATAACCATAGTTTATAACCTTAGCTGTTGCTCTATTAGTAACGCAATGCGCGAGATGCAATGGTCCACGTTTTGCAGGAGCAATATACCTACTTACATTTATAACCTTTACTTTCCGTAACCTTTACAAAGCTTTACATTCCCGCAATATTTTATAGTGGAAAATATTATCTGCCAGACATGCGACATATTTTCTCTCACTGTTTTTCGGTCGCAAGGATTTTTTGAAGTAATATATTTTGGAATGCGTTAGTTGACATACTCAACGATGCAGCCAACTTGCCAAAAACGTTCTTTCATGATAATGAGAGAGAGCACGGCAATTTGAAAACGAGTCAGCTATGCATTCACACAAGCTGATTACAGGAAAAACTGATAAATGAAAAGTTTTTTAGCTGACCGCAGCAGGCTTTTGTGCACAGCAGAAAAATATGACGAAGTATTATATTTACTGGAAATTGTTAAAACCGAATATAAAATATCATTTGTAGCTGATTTTCACTAGACTTGTGGTGCTAGTAACATGCTACACCAAAATTAGGTTAAAATAGATATATTTTCGTAAATATACTCTAATTTTATATAAAATGAAGTGGACTGGTTTCACTGGGTGCGTGTTTTTCTCCACAGGCAGTGAATAGCCCATCGACTCTGCAGAAACAAAGGCCTCTAATTGCGTCGTAGGCACCATATCAGAACGCTGTGAACTGAATAAACTTTTTCTCCTCATGTATATCGAATAGTGTTAATTCAATGTCCATCTTTATGGATATTATAGAAAACTATTTGTAACCATACTCCTCTTTAAATCTGCCATAAATAATGAGACGAGCGCAACCTCTAGTTAAGCAAGGTTAAGCATTACATGCCCTGGTTTCTGTGCCCAACCTTTACCTCACTAAGCCCGGTTTTCCTTGGCTGTGCGGAGCGAGTGCTGGATTCGAGCGTAACTGCCACGGAAATCACATTGAAGTTAAAGGGAAATCTAACTTACGGGGAAGTACGCAAGATACCTTCATTGCTAGAAAAGCCTTCCTGCTGCGCTGTGACAAACCAGGGCGCAGTGTCAATGCGGTCATCTCTTGCCTGCCCAGGCAACATACAGAGTGCCCGGGATGGCGTCATATGCGTCCCCAATGGAGACACTCTGCTCCACCACCGACAATGCAAGTTCCGCGGGCCTCTAAGTCAGCCTGCTTCATCTAAAGATGAATACAACACCGCAAGATGTGATGGACAGAGCTTCTTCACCCACGCTGCCTCATAAGCAAATCTCCCTTCAGCTGCAATGAAGGAAGAAAATCTCTGTAACAGATCAAAAGCGCCCAAAATCTTAAGCTTTTACCATATTTCCAAAAACATATAAATAAGACGTTTCTAGTTCACTGGGACTGTCTTGGACTTTTAAACAACTGCACCAATATAAGACATACTCTAAATGCATTCTCCCCTTTACCACTGTGTTGCTATCCAAATAACCTAGCGCGAATAAAACATTAAAACGTGCAAGCTGTTTCGCAGCGAGCAAAACAACTAAGACAGGCTGTCTGGAGGTGCTGCTATTTGGGTCTAAGGCGGTTTCTGAACTCGAAAAATTTATCTTAAAACCTCATACGAAGCAGTTGCGGTCACCGTGCTCCTATTTTAAAACAATAATAATATGTTCCATTTACATTGAATCTCGCCTCTGTGAAACACAACAATTTAGAAATACTTTTAATAAAACGGCGAATGTTATACCTTTTAGTTGGGGACTTGGATGCTCCCTCCTCTTTTTGGGGAAGCGAGCAAACGTACGTCACAGGCCGCATTTTAGAACGTTTTATTCTGGGCAAAAATATCAGCCTACTCAATACAGGAAACACACGTATTGGTCTCCAACCACTGTAAACATAAGCTGCCTAGATTTGTCTTTTTGTTCATCAAGTATTATTGCCCTATTTTAAACTGGATGTTCTTGAAAACCCCAATGGGAGCTATCATCTTCCTGTCATCATACGTCTACCATCATGACCATTAATCGATTTAATAAAACCACGGTGGCATTGAAAGTTGGATTTGGCCGACTGGCTGCTGTTATACGAAGAGGTTGCCGTAGAATAAATCTATTTTGACAATTTTGATGTGAACGTATAAAATAAAGTATTCACAGCATGCAACATTGCCGCTGCTCACTTAGACATTACTCGGACTTCGGGAGTGGTACGTCAGAATCGTAAAGCTTTGTACACCCAAGTATGTAGAGAAGCAACAAGAATTAAAATAAAACATGGAAAATAGTAAGGCGCTACCCAATACAAGAAAACCTTATCAATTCAGGGAAGCGAAAGATAAACCGCTGTTTATTCGTTTATTTACCACATGGCTGAAAAAATATTATAGCTGTTAAGTGCGCGTTTGAAGCGCCCTAATCGCGGGCAGGAGAAACGAACGGCTGGAAAGACTGCGACTTGTGTGTATGTGTATTCGTTTACGTTTCTGTGTATGTGCATGCGGGCAAACGGAGCGGCCCTGGCTGACGCCTTTCTTTGAACTGTCCGAACTTGGGAGGAAGTCTACGGGCTGGCGTCGCACGGATGGCCAGCGATGTCGACCGTAGAAAGGCGCCACTCCCGAGAGTACACCCGATCATTCCTCAACCACCCCAGTCGTGCCAGCGAGTGATTTTCTGGGAATTCGACGGGAGCTTGTGGCTAGCTGCTACTACGATGACGCCGGAAAGACGGCGGAATAGGAGAAACCGAATAGGAAGAGAGAAGCTCCGAGAAGTCCGAGCGACGCGGGAAAAGGAGAGACTGGTTTCGGGTGCTGTGTCGAGAGGCCGCATCCTGCCAGAGAAGAAGTTGTGCTAAAATGTGTATATAGCTGTAAATAAATTCTGTATTGTGCAATTGGTAACAGTGGTCCAGGCTAAGCCGGAGATGAACGAAATTTGAAATGAAAAAAAAAAAAGAACCTCCTATTTAACTACAGCCGAACTATGTGCCTTCCACCAATAGCTCGGTTACATGCAAAAAACTTGGTGGTGGCTTAGCTTGGTTAAGCCTGGATATCAGAAGTGAAAAGGTTCGGCGATACCATGGCTTAGCTTGTGGTTCATTGGCGTAGTTGGCCCCCTACACACACTTTCAAATGAATTTTCTGGGAAGCGAGGCTGAAACTCACGAGTAGCCTAGCCAAGCTCACTCACCCGAATGTCAAGGTCCCCTTTTCGTAAACGGTTAACCTCATCCCCACATCTAGTGTTCTTTTCAGCCGTAAAACGCGCCTGTCTTGCTGCTTCACTCATACGTCTCTTTTCCAACCGCTCGGCGCGATAGTATTCACTTTTCTCGGCCCGCCGCCTCTTCTTGTCTTCATTCCGCCGTGCAGCAGTGGCTTCGGCCTGAGCAGCAGCACCCAGCGCCATGCCTCCTGTCATTCTTCTTTTTCCCGGCATACGGTGTCACGGTGCCATGCCGACGGCTTGAAAACCTAACGCAGTGCATCATTCTTCTTCTTCTCCTGTGAATTTACGTGGTTTACGCATGCGCATATGTGGCTTTTTCTAACGACGGTGCACACGCGAGACTCGGAGTTGACTAGCCTACTGAAGCTTTTCGCTTCAAAACATGTGGGAAAAATTTCATAAACTTGATGAAAAATACTCTACCTTTACAATTCCAGTTTTTACTACAGCTGGCACACAAACAAGTATAGAGCAACAAGCAGACATATTATGTGATCTTTGTGCCGCAGTTTCAAGTTCTAAACCTTATACACATTCTTAAAGTACAAACCAAAGCCTAAAAAACAAGACCTTCCAAAGCGTAAATAAACGTTTTAGTGCTTTAATTACACTGCGCAAAATAATAAGGTGCTGTTAGTTGGCAAACACATTCCACTAGGGCCCGATGATGTTCACAACGAAATGTTAGCTAATTATCAGAAACGTCAGTAGAACCATTTTCTAATTTCTTGAGTAAAATCTGGATATCTGATGGAATTGCTGAGACCTGGAAGAAAGACATTAGGGTGCCCCTTTTGATATCTGGTAAGTCGCCAAACTCCACAGGCCGTTTTAGAGAAAACGCCAGGACGAGCTGTCCTGCGAAGTCGTTTGAAAGCATTGTGAATGTAAGATTTATGTTTATAGAATCCCGAAAACTGCTTGACATTCACGAATGCTGTTTCAAGAAAACATGCTTTACGACTGATCACCTTGTTCGTCTTAGTTCAAGTAGCATTTGTACGTCTGCAACAGAGCCTTGCCCTCTTTTTTGACCTCGCAAAAGCCTATCATACTACGTGGAGGTTCGGGAATTTGCGTCATTTAGGAGAGCTTTGCTTTTGTTGCAGAATGCTTAAATATCTCGGGCATTTGTCTGGCCGGTCATTTCAAGTACGTCTTGGCTCCACTCTTTCAGAAAACTTCACACAAGAAAATGGTGTGCCTCAGGGGTGTATATTGTAACGGGTATTGCGCCAAATGTCCAGGCAACACCCTGAGCCTAGAAGACAGCCGAAGTCCGAGAGCGGTCCGAGCAGCGGTGTGAGCGCGGTTCCAGGCAACCAACTTCGTCGTCTACGCCAACCAGCAACCACTTCATCGTTTACGTCAACTAGCCACTGATTGTCTCCGCTTCGTCGTCGACTATAGTTTGGATCACTGGCCCCCTCCTCTGTAGCATCGACTCGATGCGACGCCGTGCTACTAGGAATAAGTTAGCGAAAGGGTGCACAAAAGTGTCACAATGACCCAGCGGCGTTGTTCAGTCATGCACGATCATGATAGGGCTTCAGCCGCACCACGTGCACCACTTCAGGACGCTGTGGCATTCGGGATGGAGCTGAAGCTACGGGAACAACGGCGTAGGTGACGTCACTGATACGGCGAACAATCTCGCAAGGGCCGCAGTATCGGCGTAGTAACGTTTCAGATAGCCCACGATGATGTACAGGTGTCCACACCCAGACGAAGTCGCCCGGCTCGTAAGTGACGATTCTTCGCCTGAGGTTATACCGAGCAGCGTCTTTCGCCTGTTGTCGGTGGATTCTGAGGCGTGCTAGTTGCCGCGCTTCCTCAGCACGCTGAACAAAGATGTCGGCGTCAAGTTCGGCGTCAGAGGCGCAAGAAGGACCAACTGGCATCATGGCATTCAACGGCGTGCTCACTTGGCGACCGAAGACAAGTTTGAACGGGGTCAGTCGCGTCGTCTTTTGAGTGGCGGTATTGTACGCGAAAGTTATATAGGGCAACTCACATTCCAGGTGCGATGTTCTGCGTCCACATACATAGAAATCATGTCGGTGAGGGTGCGATTGAGGCGCTCCACCAGCCCGTTGGTCTGAGGGTGATACGCCGTCGCCCGTCGATGACTAGTGGGAGTCAGAGTCATGACCAACCGGATTTGGCGAGCCGTAAAAGCTATTCCACGGATAGTGATTACCACGGTGGAGGCGCCATGACGTAGGACAATGTTATGAACGAAAAATTGAGCAACTTCGGCTGCTGTACCTTTAACAAGGGAAGCGGTCTCTGCGTCCGTGTTAGGTAGTTTGTCGCGACAACTACCCAACGGTTGCCAGACGAGGACTTCGGAAAAGGACCGAGAAGATCCATGCCCACTCGATGGAAAGGGGTCTTCGGCGGAGCAATAGGCTGAAGAAATCTAGCGGGTTTCAATGGCGGAGACTTCCGACGTTGGCAGTAACGACATGAGCCCGCACCGATGGGAGTAACCTGGGCCAATAATACTTTTGACGAATTCGTGCAAGTGTACGGCTCACCCCCAGTTGGCCGGCGGTGGGTTCATCATGACAGGCACTCAATATATTTCGGCGCAACTCGGAGGGCACAACAAGGAGAAACGTCTCTTCACTGTTAGCAAAATTTCGCTTGTAGAGCACTTTACCACGCAGAGTGAACGCTTGAAGCCCACGTTGAAAAACACAGGAGATACGGGCGTCGACGCCCTGCAGATAGTCGACGAGTGTCGCTAACTCTGGGTCCATTCTCTGCAGCTGCGCCATTTGTGTTGTACTAATAGCCCCCAGAAAGGTAAAATCATTGGCCGTTTCTTCTGGACATATGGCGATGGGCGAGCGCGACAGACAGTCAGCATCCTGATGCTTCCGTCCTGATTTGTATACGAGTGTCACGTCATACTCCTGTAATCTAAGGCACCATCTAGCCAATCGTGCTGAGGGGTCTCTGAGGCTCGCGAGCCAGCATAATGAATGGTGGTCGCTTATAACACGGAAAGGTCGGCCGTAGAGGTATGGTCGGAACTTGGTGAGGGCCCATATTACCGCCAGACATTCTTTCTCAGTTGTTGAATATTTGGTTTTGGAGCGGGTAAGTGTTCGGCTCGTGTAAGCGATGACCCGTTCTGCACCGTCTTTCCACTGAATTAGTACTGCACCAACCCCAACGTTGCTGGCATCAGTGTGAACGTCAGTTGCGGCGTTTTCGTCAAAATGGCCTAGTATCGGAAGATTCTGTAGGCGGCTGCGAAGCTCAAGGAAAGCGGCCTCTTGTTCACTTCCCCACAGGAACGGCGTGTCATCTCGAGTCAGTGTGGTTAGCGGTTCTGCGATGTGCGAAAAGTCTCGTACAAAGCGTCTGTAATAGGAGCACAAACCTAAGAACCATCGAACAGCTTTCTTGTCAGTAGGGTGTGGAAAACCGGAAACAGCAGCTGTCTTTTCAGGGTCCGGGCGAACACCTTTTGCGCTGACCACGTGACCATGGAAGCGAAGTTCCTCAAAGCCGAAGTGACATTTCTCCGGTTTGATTGTCAGGTTGGCGTCTCGGAGAGCCTTTAACACAAGGCGTAACCTTTCTAGGTGTTGGTCGAAGGTGGTAGAAAATATGACGACATCGTCCAGGTAATCCAAACACGACTGCCACTTCAAACCGTACAGAACGGTGTCCATCATGCGTTGGAACGTCGCCGGTGCCGAACATAAGCCGAACGATAGCACCTTAAACTCATACAAGCTATCGGGTGTCACGAAAGCCGTGTTCTCCCGGTTTCTCTCATCCACTTCTATTTGTCAGTACCCACTTTTTAGGTCTAGCGACGAGAAGTATTGGGCATCTCGCCGTCGATCGAGTGCGTCGTCTATGCGGGGAAGTGGGTGACCGTCCTTTTTAGTGATGAGATTAAGTTTTCTATTCTCGACACAGAACCGCAGAGTGTTGTCCTTTTTTCTGACGAGAACAACCGGCGATGCCTACGGGCTTGTAGACGGCTGAATGACATCGTCGGAAAGCATTTCGGTCACCTGTTTCTGAATCGCTGCTCGTTTTGTTGGAGAAACGCGGTATAGGCGTTGACATACGGGGCACGTGGTCTCGTCTGTTATTATACGGTGCTTGGCGACCGGAGTTCCGCCCACTTTGGAAGACATTGCGAAGCAGTCTGCAGAATCTGCCAAGACAGCCGAAAGCAAATCCTTCTGAGCCGGCGATAACTCGATGTTTATTTCGACAGGTGGCAGAACGTGACGAGGTCCAGTGTCGTCTTAAAGCGCTTCTTCCACGGTGCACAAATGTGGACAACCCGCGACGTCTTGGAGGAAGGAGATCACCGTGCCTTTGACGAGATGCTGAAATTCGTTCGAAAAGTTGGTGAGCAGAACAGTAGTGCAGCCATCCCGTAGGTGGACGAGACCTCGGGCCACAATGAGACCCCTCTCAAGCAGCAGCGGGATATGACCCTCTGCCATGCCCTCAAAGTCATGAATTAGGTCATTCTGCACGCGCATTACGACACTGCACCATGGTGGCACCGTGACATTATTCTCCACAATACGCAGAGCATGGCTACAGGGATCGCGGTTGTCGAATCGTGACACTGCCCGTTTAGTCGAGAATGTGACTCGTGCCTCGTGTAGGCCGATCACATCACCGTTTGCCTGCAGAAAGTCGAGCCCCAAAATCAAATCTCTCGAACATTCGCGCAAGACAACGAATTCCCCGACGTAGACGAAACCGCGGATGCCAATTCGGGCTGTGCACCTTCCAGCCGGGATAATGAGGCGACCTCCAGCCGTGCGAATGCTAGGGCCCAACCATGGCATCACAACTTTGCTCAATTCCTGGGCGAGGGCGTGGCTCATCACTGAATAGTCTGCACCGGTGTCAAGTAAAGCGATCGTGTCAGTTCCGTCAAGTGTCACGCACAAATCAGAAGTAGCGCGTCGGATGCTGTCGCTACCCTGCCCCTGTAAGGAAACAGCGTATCGGTGTATCAGCGGCGGAGGATCTTCAATTTTTCCGACTGCAGCAGCCTTACCTCCGGGGACCACTGGAATTAGTTTTCCCGGTGTGGACTGCGAGAACGCCGCTAAGTATTGCTGGCGTATCTGCGAGGACTTGGGGAACTGTACCGCAGCGGAGATGACGATCTTGAATCATAGCGCCTGTAACTCCCAGGCCTCTGACGGGCCGACAGATGAGCTTCAATTTCGAGCGGACATTCGCCGTTCCGTTGACAGGGTGCATCGGTGTCGTGTTGTCCGGCGCACGACAGCGGGAATAGATCACTCAGCTCATTCCACACGAGACTTTATTCAAGCGTGCAGCAGTTTATATACAAATCTTGGCGCCATCTGTTGATGGTTATTGACGACACTTATTAACTAAGGGCACCTAGTGTTGCCCATGAACACTACATCTATTCCTCCCTAAAAAGAAACAGATATATGTACCAGTGCCTGGTGTCATCGACGGTACCGGAAGCATGGAAGAATGCAAACATTATCCTCATTCACAAGAAAGGGGACTCTAAGGACCTTAAAAATTACAGACCAATCAGCTTACTGTCTGTTACGTATAAGGTATTTACTAAGGTAATCGCTAATAGAATCAGGACAACCTTAGACTGCAATCAAGCAAAGGATCAAGCAGGGTTTCGGAAACGGTACTCTACTATCGATCATATCCATACCGTCAATCAGGTGATAGAAAAATGCTAGGAATATAACCAGCCCTTATACATAGCATTCATTGATTACGAAAAAGCATTTGACTCAGTTGAAACCTCGGCGGTGATGCAGGCATTGCGAAATCAGGGGGTAGACGAGCCGTACGTGAAAGTGCTGGAAGATATATATAGTGGCTGCACAGCAACCATAGTTCTACATAAAGAAAGCAACAAAATTCCCATAAAGAAAGGTGTTAGGCAAGGAGACACAATCTCCCCAGTACTATTCACAGCTTGTTTAGAGGAAGTATTCAGAGACTTGGAATGGGAGCAGTTAGGGATAAGGGTAGATGGAGAATACCACAGTAATCTGCGATTTGCTGATGACATTGCCTTGCTAAGCAACTCGGGAGATGAACTGCAAATAATGATTGATGACCTAGACAGGAAAAGTAGAAAGGTAGGCTTGAAAATCAATATGCAGAAGACTAAGGTAATGTTCAACAGCCTCGGGAAGGAACAGGAGTTTACATTAGGTAGCGAAATACTGGAAGTAGTAGGCGAATATATCTACTTAGGACAGGTAGTAACCGCAGATCCGGATCATGAAAAGGAAATAACAAGAAGAATAAGATTGAGATGGAGCGCATTTGGCAAGCACTCGCAGATTATGACTAGCAGCTTACCGGTATCGCTCAAGAGGAAAGTATACAACAGTTGCATCTTGCCTGTACTCACCTATGGGGCTGAAACGTGGAGGCTAACCAAGAGAGTTCTACTTAAGTTGAGGACAACCCAGAGGGCTATGGAACGAAAAATGGTAGGGGTAACATTAAGAGATAGAAAGCGTGCAGAGTGGGTCAGAAAAATAACTCAAGTTAACGACATTCTAGTGGAAATTAAGAAGAAGAAATGGACATGGGCAGGACATGTAGTGCGAAGAGAGGATAACCGATGGTCGCTGAGGGTAACAAACTGGATTCCAAGGGAAGGAGAGCGTAGCAGGGGGCGGCAGAAAGTTAGGTGGGCGGATGAGATTAAGAAGTTCGCAGGGGTCAAGTGGATGCAGCTAGCACAGAACCGGGTTAAGTGGAGAAATATGGGAGAGGCCTTCGCCCTGCAGTGGGTATAATCAGGCTGATGATGATGATGATGATGATGATGATGATGATGATGATATGTACCAGTATAAAGGAGGTGCCAAGCATGTACAGATATGTACAAGCAGTAAATATCACTGCACATATTCTTGAAATCTTGCGGGTGGCCTCCGATTTCTTGAAGACCGACGGAGTGTTGGTAGCTCGGCATCAGGTTTATTACAAGCACTGTCACTACCAGCACTATCGCCACTCTCACCATCAGCACCAGCACTATCACCACCATCACCATCACCATCACTTGAAGCATGTCGCGTGTGTTGTGAACTCAGTTGTAGTTGACCTGGTGATATTGACTGACATGGCTCAAACGGCAGTGATGTTTCGACATATGTCTGTGCAGTTCGGGCACTGTGGGCCTCATCTAGCACCGCATGCTGTGGCGATGGCTCCATTGTTACTGCGGTCAACTGCGAGGCGTTCCAGGTGTGCCCATCCTCCAGGACGAAGGACCAACGTCCTATTCGCTTGAGGATTTTCATCGGTGGTTCAAAACTTGGAGATCCTTTCGGGCCGGGGACCGGTTTCTTAACTCTCACATACTTTCCGACTTGGAACTTTGGTACTCGGGCCCCTCTTCGTCGGTCAGCATACACCTTATTTTTGCGCTGGTACTCCTTTACCCTCTTCCGAAGCGAGCCCATTTCCTGAGCGGGGTCTGCGAAGAAAGTCGGAGTGGGATGTCCAATCACGTCCAAGGATGTCCTCATGTGCCGGCTATGCAGAAGCGCAGCAGGAGAGACTCCAGTGGCACTATGAGGGGTGGCTCTATAGATGCCCAAGTACTGTGTGACAGTTGTTTTTACTGGTTGTTGTTCCAATATGGCAACCTTGACATATGATTTGAGCACACGGTTAAACCTTTCCACCTTGCCATTTGCTTGCGGGTGATACACAGCAGAAAATATGTGCTTGATTCCTCTGTCTTGAAGAAATGACTCAAATTCTCGGGATGTAAACTGTGGTCCATGATCTGAGACCAACTCATCAGGGTATCCTTTCCGGGCAAATATCGATAGGAGAAAATCCATTACTGTACGGGAGGTCACATCCCTGCAGAAAGCAACTTCTGCCCATTTAGAAAAGTAATAAACTAAATATATTACAAATCGACAGTCTGCTGATGCACGCTCAAATGGGCCAACAATGTCAATTGCTATCTTGCTCCATGGTCTGTCTGGAAGGGGCACTGGTGGCAGTGGAGCAGAATACGTTTTGACACTTTTGTCTGCGGCTTGGCAGATCATGCAGCTGCGGATAGCAGTCTCAACCTCTTTGTCTAGGCCTGGCCACCAGTACTTCTCCCGAAGACGTTGTTTTGTCTTCACTATTCCCGGGTGCGATTCATGGGCCAGCTGAACAAGCGTAGCCCTGAGCTTCGCTGAAACTACAATGCGTTCCGAGCGCATGAGGAGGCCGTCGGCGATGGAGAGTTCCTCACGAACCTCATAGTAAGGAGACAACTGTGTTGTCAACCTTTTCTTGGGTGGCCATGATGTCTGGACAAAATGAGCAACTTCTTGTAGCTCGCAATCCTCGGTTGTAGCAAGTTGAAGGTCATTTTTGTGAATCAAGGATGTTACGAGAGACACGATTTCCTCTTCAATTTGAACGCCATTTTCTGTGTCTGCAACCGGTAACCGGGACAAGGCATCCGCTATCATGTTGTGTTGCCCACGTCTGTACTGAACAGTGAAGTTGTAACGTAGCAAACGAGTGGTCCACCTTGTGATGCGAAGTGGTCGCTGTCCTGTGCTTTGTGTCGAAAGCAAAGACACTAGTGCTTGATGATCCGTTACTAAAGTGAATGGTCGTCCCCACAGATAAATACGCCATTTCTCACACGCCCACAGGCAGGCCAAGGTCTCCCGCTCTCCTGCCGAGTACTTTCGCTCTGTCTCTTTGAGCGTTCGGGATGCGAAAGCAACAGTCCGAACATGTGGGCCGTCAGCTTGCTGCAGTACTGCCCCCAAGCCACACGCAGACGCATCTGTAGCCACAATAACTGGGAGCGTCGGGTAGAACATTCGCAGAACTTTGTGTGAAGCAAGAAGCTTCTTTATTTTCTTAAAACGTTTTTCGGCAGCATCATCCCATTCAAAACGAACGTTCTTGCGAAGTAGCCTACGCATAGGTTCTACCTCTTCTGCCAGGTGAGGGATAAACTTGGCATAGTACTCTATCAGACCCAAGAACGAACACAGCATGCCTGCATCTGTGGGGGTGGCAGCGTAGACGACTGCGTCTACTTTATCTTGTAGGGGTGTTATTCCCTCCGCACTGATTCGATGCCCAAGGAACGGTAGCTCAGATGCATTAAAGGTGCACTTTTCATTAAGTTTCATTCCAGCTTCGGATATACGCTGGAGAACTTGCTCCAGGTTCCTCAAGTGTTCTGCCTCAGTTCTGCCAAAAACGATGATATAGTCTAGATAGCAGAGGACATCCTTGCAGGACCGTCGTCATAAGTTTCTGAAACGCAGCTGGAACCGATGCTAGTCCGAAGCACACCCTTTTAAAACGAAAAAGGCCATCGTGCGTTATAAATGCAGTGAGGTCTCTGCTGTTCGGGTGAAGTAAGACTTGATGATAGGCAGAGGCCAAATCGAGCTCGAGAAGTAGCGTGCTCCATTCAGCGAGTGCCATAGCTCTTCCGTATGAGGCAGCGGAAAGCTGTCGACAACAATAGCTTTGTTTGTCTCCCTCAAGTCAACGCAACGGCGGATGCTGCCGTCTTTCTTGCGGGCTACAACGATATGAGAGATCCACTCAGAGGCATTAACCCTTTCGATGACATCGTCAGAAAGAAGGCGCTCAAGCTTGTCGCTAACAGGTTTGCGCGGAGAAAGTGGCAAACGTCTGAGCTTCTGCACAACTGGAGGGACAGAAGACTTCATTCTGACTTCGTGTTGAACGCCCTTGGCCAGTCCAAGGCCTGGTGAGAACAAATGATAAAACTTTGACCATAACAGAGCTGGCATGCCGAATTTTGGAGGGCCTGCCATCTCATTGCTGATAGGTTCTAAACCTTCTTCGGCAGCCATGTGCAGGCAACGTAGCTGCGTTCCCAGAATACAAAGTCCTAAAGCTTGCACAGCGTCCAGACCAAGAAGGGAAGTCCTCCCGGGTGTGACATGAATTGTTATCCCAGCTGTTCTATTTTTGAAAGACACGCTAGCCCTAAACTGGCCCAGTACAGGAATCGTCCTGCGTTGGAAGTCCAGCAACGTAAGTTTTGAGCTAGTCAAGGGTATTTTGTCTTCGAACATGCTTTGAAATTCTTCCTCTCCCATAATTGACCCAGCTGATCCAGTGTCGACCAAAAAATTCACAGCGCGCGGTTGCGAACTGGAAGTGATTGGCGCGACTGTCACGTCAATATAAACACCAATGTTCTTGTTTCCGTGAACAGTGAGAATGCTTACGAGTCCTGGTGCATCTTATTCAGGTACCACTTCGCGGACCTGAGCTGGGCGTCGTCCTTGTGCGCTGCGGGGATTATGGCAGACTTGCATGAAGTGGCCACGGCGGCCACATGCGAAGCAGGTTTTACCGCGAGCGGGACAAACTGACGGATCGCAACCAGTAGTACCGCAATTACCGCATTTCTTCAGGCTTCCGCTAAACGTAACAATGGCGGCGTCCGTGTCTGAAGTATGCTGGTCAGAAGAACGAACGCGTGATAAACTGGGCCTGTTCTGGTTACCGGAGCGTCCGTCGTTATTGCTGAAACGCCGGTTATCTTGCGCGTTCCATCCGACTGCGTTATGCCGGCGTGGCTGCTGCTGTACGATGCGTTGAACGGGGTTAGCGAAAGCTTCAGACTCGAGTCACGAAATAGCGCAATTTCAACGGCACGGTCGAAAGCGAGCGCGTCGCCTTCTAAGAGCAGGCGTTCTCTTAACTGTGGAGATGCGACTCCAGTAATGAACTGCTCGCACATGTTTTCGTTGGCTTGATTTCCGAAATTGCAAGACGCTGCCAGTTCTCGAAGTGCGAGTACAAAGTCGGATATGGACTCACCGTGTAACTGACGGCGTTCGCGGAATTGGTGGCGTTCTAGTCGAACGTTGTGCGTCTGGGCGAAATGTCGTGCCAGAGTGTCGCGGGCCACGTCGTATTCGTCCGAGAGACGCGTCGCTACGGCGTCTTCGGCAGTTGCAGTTCTTCCGGAGGTCACTTGCTTGGACTGCGGCAAATGGGGCGTCACTGGCGGTGGAAGCGCATCGAAAATGCGTTGTCCTTCTGGTCCCAAGCAGTGCAGCAACAGGGCTCGACGGCGGGTTGCAGGCAGCTCGGCAGCTTCGGACGCGAGAAGAAAATTTTCGAATAGGCGTATCCAGCGGTGCCATTGTATGGCAGGAGTGCCCGGGGTGGCGAGAAAAGGCGGCGGCGGCGAAAGCGCGGCTGAAGCCATTTGCGTGGTATCTAATTACCTCGTCACCAGGTTGTCGTGTTGGCCGGCGCACGACTGCGGGAATAGATCACTCAGCTCATGCCACACGCGACTTTATTCAAGCGTGCAGCAGTTTATATACAAATCTTAGCGCCATCGGTTGATGGTTATTGACGACACTTAATAACTAAGGGCACCTAGTGTTGCCCATGAACACTGCAATCGGGTCCGAAGCCGCGGGCATCCACGGTAAAGGTGACCGGCCTCCCCTGAGTGGTAGCAGATTGGTCTGCGGTCCCACGTACGCCACACGTCCGACTTGCGAGGGCCTGAAACAGGCACCACAGCTTGAGCCGATGCGTCATACGGACTGATGTGGCTAACCACCGGTGTCGGGTCAATAGGACCGCAGGCAGCTTCTTGACGTGCAACGAACGCGTACGTTCGTTTGTCGCCGACCCATGGAGGCATGGTAGCGACATGATTGTAGGCAGCTTCCTGACGAACAACGTATGTGTGCGTGGGCATTTCATCGACGCGCTGCAGTACGTTGGTGACCGGGAATTCATGAGCAGCCTGGCGTACTTCGTCTCTGACGACTTCGGTCAGTGATGTCACTTGCGCATTCTGAGGCAGACGGAAACGCTGGAGTTTCTCTTGAACAGCCGACCGAATGAGGTCACGTAAGGCGTCCGCACCGCCTCCATGGCACGACGAAAAAACATCTGGGTCCAGGCTGCTGACATCTCGGTTGTACTGCCGGGCCCGTTGTTGCAGCGTTGTTTCCATGGTCGTTGCCTCCGCGAGAAATTCAGCAACGGTACGCGGTAGACTGCGAACGAGGCCCGCAAACAGCTCCTGCTTAACTCCACGCATGAGGTGACGAAGCTTCTTCTCTTTCATATTGGGGTCTGCGCGCTGGAAAAGACGGCTCATGTCTTCAAAGTACATGCGCACACTTTCATTTGGCCGCTGGTTTCTGGAGTGAAGTGCATCTTCAGCTTTCTCGCGGCGGTCGACGTTGGGGAAGGTGGTCAGAAGTTTTCGGCAAAATGCTTGCCAGGTGGTAAGGGCGCCCTGTGGTTTTCGAACCACGTACGTGCAGACTCTTCTAGGGCGAAGTAAACATTATTGAGCTTTCGCTCGTCATTCCAGCCGTTGTACCGAGCCACTCGCTCTAACGTCGCCAGCCAGTGATCAGCGTCTTCGAAGACGTCGCCGTGAAAAGATGGTGGTGTTCGCGACGGGTGGCAAAGGATCTCCGCTGAGAGCCTGGGATCAGTGGCCATGTCGAGGTGGCTCGAGAGTTGCGGCTGCGTGATCCTCGTAGGGGTGGAAAGGGGCCCAACCTCAGGCGACTGTCAGCGGAGGCGGCGGCTGAGTCGCTGGTGGACCGGAGTCAGATCCGTCGTGAAGCGTGTAAACGTGGGAAAGCGAACCCAGCACCTCCACCAGACTGTAACGGCTATTTCGCCAAACGTCCAGGCAACGTCCTGAGCCTAGAAGACTGCCGAAGTCCGAGGGCGGTCCGAGCAGCGGTCTGAGCGCGGTTCCAGGCAACCAACGTCGTCGTCTACGCCAACCAGCAACCACTTCATCGTCTACGTCAACTAGCCACGGATTGTCTCCGCTTCGTCGTCGACTATAGTTTGTATCAATATACATATTGTTACGGACGACATCAAGGAAGAAGAAGCGGGCAGTGGGAGGGATTTTTTAGGTCTACCGCTCACAAACAGCGCGTATTTGCATGCCTCCAGCTCCAGCCTAATCAAATTCCTCTACTGGGGGCAAAGAACACCGCCATAAATTATGTACAGATGCAGCCGACTGGATATGTGACCACAGTTACCGTGTTTGCGGATTCCCTTCTGGCGAAAGTAATCTCGGGGATACGTTCAGCCACCCATGCCGCTGCGTAGACAAACGTGGGGGCCATTCTAGGCTGGTAATAACTAGCGCCCGTAACAGCAATTAGCTAGGTGTCTTTTAACAATATAACCAAGTGTTGTGGAGACTCGGGATTATTCATATCTTCTCCCCTGAATCGAGAAAGAGCGCCCGAGGAGCAACTGAAGCATCACTTTCATAATACAGTGCGTAAGAACTGGTATGACTCTCTTGCTCTCCTACTCCGAGCCCCTATCACCTTCGATATAGCGGCTGCAAAGCCACTATAGCGTTTAACTGCCATGTTGTTGTTTGACTAGAGGCGTTCACCAGCAACGTAAGGGCTGGGGGGGGGGGGTGACGTTGTGCAGGAGACAAGTCGGAAGACAGCCTCCCACTGAGGGGGAGGGTCCTGTACCCTTACATGAGGTAGTGTAGCTGTATTTGTTCTTGATCTTGCTCGTATCGCTATTGGAGCCCTGGGCCCAATCCACAGTGTAGTGACCCCCTATCATACCATGTTAGTATTGGAAAATTGACTTGCAGGGCCGGCCACTCAAAACTTCTGCCCTTTTTTCTTTGTTAATTAAATGATTGAAGGAAGTGTAGTCAAGTTCATTCTGAGCTTATATTCCATGCTTAGCCCTGTAACACAGTTAGGCTATGACGAGTTAGGTGCTTAGGCCGTAACCGGTTAGGTTGGTGAGCAAAGTGGCGTAATGCATTTTTTTAAATTCATTTTTGTTGCTTGCACTTTTACTCTGAATATATATTATGCCGTAAATATATGCTCTATTGCGATCATCTTCAAGCATGCCTCCTGGTCTTCTTCCATGGCGAACTACACGGCTGGAACGTATTCTGGTGTTTGATGCAGATGACGTCTTTGACACTGAATGGCATTATGCTCCTTGCTGAAAGCGAGGACAGGAACACTATGTTTTTGACATCGCTGTTCAAAGTTTAGGACACTGAAGACTGTCATGAAGAAGACTAGCGTAATATTTCTTGTTTTGTAACTAAAAATAATTCATGCATTGTGTCCGAGAACGCGTTTTTATGGGAAAACAACACAGTCCCTGCTCACTGCAAGCTGATCGTAGTAATGATGTATATGTAGCGGGAGAAGACTGCTTTAAAAATAAAGATTCAAAGGTAATATTCATGTGTCAACTCCGAGTGACAGCATAAAGTAGAAAGTGTGGCTTCAATGAGTGTGGAAGCACTATGTACCACCCAAGGGATATGCTGATTACTTCTCTGTGTGCTGTAAGTAGTTTTGCCTTTCATGTAAGCTGTACTGTAGAGCGATTATTATAGCTTACATATATTTTTTCAGATGGCGGCTGCAGCTATGTTCTTTCATTGTCCAATACCCATTTATAATTTCGCAAACTGAACAACGCCACACAGGCTACTGTTGCCTTCTTGGCTTCTAAAGGTGTAAACCGAAAAAGTGAAACAGGTGTAGGAAGCTGTATTGTTCAAGAGAATTATGTTAGCCGCAGGCACGTAATCGTTTGCAGTATGTCGCTAACATTCCAACATTTATATTCCAAAATGATACAATAGTGCTTTGTTACAGAACCATTCAAGTTTACTGAAACGAGTTCAAGACACCTTTCTGAGTTAACTTGTTGCCCAGACTATCTCCTTAAACGCATTTGATGATGCAGAATGCATTAGGAGGCACTATATCAAGCTGTCACAGCTGGGATGCACAGTATGTGCAGCTGGGTGCAAATATTGAAAAGGATTTCGTGCAAAGAGATGAAGAAAGAAGACATCAGGTGCAGGAGACACACGCCAAAAAGTGCTTGCTTATGGCAGATGATGTGCCCTTTAACCTTGTATTTAGCAATGTAAAAATATGGCATTATAAAAGTGATAAATAGTATTTCTGGTTATTTACTATTAAAAAAACAAAACGAGGGGTAAAGGGAAGCATCAGTACACACGCAAACTTTTCAACAAGAGGACTTGTTTTCGTCCCATGTGAAGACATGCGCTCTTGTTGAAAATATTTCCTTGTGAACTAAGACGCATGCTCAACCCTCGTTGGTTTGCTTTTCGACTGTATCTATCTTCCCCTCGTTCTACCCCGGTTAAGTAGTTAGTGCTTATGCACGCTAGCAATGCTCTCGAGCACTGGATATTCTGAAAAACATTAATTAAAGTGTGGAATTAAAACCTTTGCCGTGCAGAACGCCTCACAATTATTGGTGTGTAATGAATCAAGAAAACCTGATGCATGCGTTGGCTTTCTCGTACAGCTGAGGGGCCTCGTGCTATCAAGCATCACTTGATAGGTGTTTGAAGGGTCGCAGGCTTTAAGCAACCACAAATGATTTCTTGCAATGAATTTGCAGGTGTCCAAGAAAGCACAGACTACTAATTTCCGAAGTATATGCAAGAAAACGGTGGTGCGTGCATATATTTGTGGAATTATTCATTTCTTTTACTTTTACAGGTATCGTTTTCTTACTATGCAATGCTTGAATCACACATCACATGTATGATTATCCTAGAACTGAACTTAATTGGGGCAACAGAAATGAAAGGCACATGAAGGACATCAAAACTTGAATTTATAAGTTGCGTTATGAACACTCGCATAGATAAGCTGTTAATTTCAATATCTTTTAGTTAATTGAACTACTCCCTATTTGTTTGATTAACTTTGTCACTAAGCTAATTCTAAATCTGACGTGTGTATGTATATGAATAACTACTTTCACTGCTGCTTTCGTATTTGGCGATATGTGTTACGCATGCCAGCATTCATTAAATGAGCGCCCTGCAAGCGAGCTTTTTCACCGGAGAAGTTGAGTTTATATAAGAATATATTTTAAAAAGTTGCGGGTCGGTCACTTCACTGCGCTGATCGTCACAGACCTGTCGCTGACAAAACTAGATTCGGGGTGGTATTGAAGTGTCATAAGCGGCAATGCGGAAAGTGAACGACTGCATAGGCGAGCGATCACGCAACAGGTCCGATTCTCGTATTGTGCCCGGTCTAAAATTGAGCGCAGTGTCTCTGCAGTGGCCTGCAGATCTCAAGGCGTAATGCGAGAAGAATTCAGCCGATGTCGTAGACTGTTTTCTTACATGCATTTGTTGGAGGTCTTAGCACAAAGCGTTAGAATGCGCTATGAAGAAGCTGTCACAGCTGGGAGTTGTTTATGCGTGTGCCGATCGACTTTGCACGCCACGCGAAAAGCTGTGTACTACGTATTGTTGTTTACACGTACTTATCCCAAGGTGTTCAGTTCCAGGAAAAAAAATGACAAAACAAAAGTTGGCGAGACTATATAATAATTGTCCACGTCACTTTCATCCCCTTCCGCGGTCATTGGAAATTCATAGATTCTCTGATGCCGATCGCTAGAGGACGAAGTAAATACATGAACCGATATGACATTGTGCTGACACGTGCTATGGAACGCTGCAGAATCGGTTTCTTTTCTTTTTTCCTTTTTATGCTGTGCTACCGGGTTTCCATAGCGCGAGCAAGGGCCGTTCACTATTTGGACTTCTTTAGCTGGTTGCATGGTTTGTTGGAATTTCTAATAATGTACTTATGGACAGGCACAATAGTATTTCCAAGACAAGATTGAAAATGTGATGCTTTCAAGTGGCTGCGCAGGCGTCTGAGCTCCCGGAAACATTTTTAATGAAATTGAGAATCACATCGACCGCTGTACGCGTCTGTGCTGACCCTCTCCCCCCTGTATTAAAACGTTGTTGTGGCTAGCTGCGCTTTTAACCAAAGGCATGCACACTGCTACAAATATTAGACCTGAAGTGATTCTCATGTATGTAATGTAATATTTGGCTAGAGGCGCAGCTAGCCACAGCAACGTTTTAATATAGGGTGGAAAGGGTCAGCATAGACGCGTACAGCGGCCGTTGTGAGCCGAAAAGAAAATCATTTGCATGCAGCCGGGGTTCTCTCGCTCTCTGTTTCTCTCCTGTCCCCTATTTAGCTTTCAGGTTGCCTAGGTATTTGCCTGTTTCCTCGGAAGACAACACTTATCCAGGGGATCCGGGGGTGAAAGCAGAATGAAGGGATACATTGTTCTCGATGTGCTTAGTCGGAGAACCAGGTGCCAATAAATCGAAGAGGAAAGAAAAATGGCTGAGCGCTGGGCGGGTAGGGAAGGTTTTTCTAAAACCATTAGCTTGTGGCTCTTGCTGCGCTGCCCCCTTACTCGTTAGCATCAGTGCTGGTTGAAGACGCTACAAGCTCCAAGACAGCCGCTTATGCATTTCTTTAATTTCTTCCATCGATGACTTTATTTTACAATGTGCTATGAATAATTCCGTTCTCTTATTGCTGTACATGTCAGTAACCTGTTTGTAATAGCTGAACATTTGTTAATAGCAGAGCTGTGGCATGTGACCGGTGTGTGGAAGAAAACAACGGCGGCAACCCATAGCCGCTCTCGAACTCATCAACAACGCTATACAGAGGCCTTCAGTCAGCAAGTGAACGCCGCCACCTAAGGCTGTGAGTATATGTTCTTGCAGTATGCCTTCACTCCATACGAATACTGCATAAATAACAGATAACCTGTCTTAGTATCCTTTAGCGGACGGTAGAAATAACTACCGCGAAGGGTGACATGCAAGGAAGGCTAATTTTCATCAGCTTTGCCCGTAAGCGAGTGCATGGACTTCCTTGCTGGCTGTGATGTGGACAACTGTAACTGCACCGAAAATTAAGCAGCCGTGCATAACAGTTGTGTGTGCCACCGATTCTCGACCGAATGTCCTAGCTGAGTCATTCGCGAAAACAGTCTTGAGCGCGTGGCGCACTTCAATCAATTAGGAACAAGATACTACGCGCCCGGATTTGTAAGTTGTGTGCATTGTCATGTACATGACAATGCACACAATGCAATGCACACATATTATCATGTACATGGCAATATGTACATGACAGGTTGCATTCATAAATATTTCGCATGCTTGATCCGTTTTTCTGTTTTGTTAAGCGTGCATACACAGCTATCGTTTTCTTATAATGGTTGTTTTCAAAACTGCCCATGTTTTATGTGCAAATAGATTTTTACAGTCCGGTAGACATTGTGTGTGTTATACTGCTTGAGCGCAAGTGAGCCCCATTTTAAATTTCTTTAGCTGACCGCTTTGGTTGGATTATTCTGCATCAATAACACGCATTATATAAGTCAGAGATTATTATTTAATACAAAGCACGATCATAAATTGACGCGTATTGCATCTCTTGAGCATCAAATCATATCAGCAGCTGTCTGAACATCGGGTTGCACACACCACTTGCCGAAGATTATTCCAGCCAAGAAATGTGTTAGAAACAATTAATACATAAATATATTTATGCGGCATTGATAAGTCCTAATATTTTGTGTTGTCTTGCCTCTCGGATATATAATGCTACATAATGATATAGTTACGTGCTGACAAACAACAGAAGATCGGCACCACTGCTGATCTTCTTCGCAAAACTTCCCGAGGCCACCAGGCGATCATCCCGATCGCTTTGTTGAAGGTGGTGGTGCCGTGAGGGTGAGGATGTTGAAGAAAATATACAAGAGAATGACTCGCTTGCTACTACGATGACAATGACCACAATGATTCTTGGGGGATCCACCTCCCCTGGACCTCTTCAACTATCCGCCACCAATGCCCATGGGACCGATGGCTCGGGGTCGCGTCGGGCGACTTGGCAGGGGTTGCGTGTACATGTCCTTCGGTTCCTTCGGGTCTTTACTCTAGTCTCGGCTCTGATTGGTTCGTCTGTGTAACTTGTCTTCAGGTCCGGGCGGGGCGGCTTCAGTTGCGCCTTGTGGGGTCTGGGCAAGAAGGGCTGGGGAGAAGCTGGCCGGTGATATACCCGGGCTCTCGGCCAATATTCCCGGAGTACGAGTGCCGTCAACGCTCCATGGTGAGGGTAGTGATGACGTACCGCGTTCTTGTAACCAAAATTTTAAGTGGCGATAAACAAGAAGAGGGCACAGCATGGCGATAGGGTGAAAGATGATTTAATAGCTGGCCTAGCACGCGGGCCACTTGCACCACTTCGCGACAATTTTCTTAAGCACAGCAAGAAATAAACAATACAGAATAACAGGTGTTGAATAACAGAAGGATATAATAATATATAATATAGATAATTATGCATGCAATACAGAAAACTGAGACGGGTACAAGGTTTACAAATATATTTCCATTTTACATTTTACATTTGCATTTTAGAACTATATGTAAATAATTTGTTTTATTATTACACGTACAATGATTTATATACCGTGTAATAATTAAGACTGCCGATTTTTTTCACTTGTGTTAAGCCTTCCACACTACACATCCCCAATTTTTTAGTACATCACTGAAAAATATAGTTTTCGACAACAAACCATCAAAGCCCGTTTCTCTAGTCTTTTAATCTTGTCTGTGAGAATTCGGTGAACAGGCCTTGTGGCACACGAACATGTTCCATCACTGTAATTACATTATCGAAATAATGAGTTTCATTCTGTACCTGGGAGAGCACTTTTGAAATTATTTCAAAATGAAATTGTCGAGAATCTGGCAGAGTCTTATCAGTGTAGGCCTTGCAACCTACGATGGTGGAGATACGGCACCAAGATAGTTTACCTTATGATATTTTCAATCATATCATGATTTGGCAGGTATGATTCAAATTATCCTTTATATTTTGTTTTCAAAAAAAACGCGCAGGGTGACAGTTCAATATATTTAATATATGCGCCACCTCAACCACTAAACAGTAGCTTTGTCTAGGCAAGTCTGTAATGCATTGAAATCATGAAGACACAGGATCAGGGCATAAAAGAAGCAATAATCGACATACCTCAGGTAGAAAATACGTTGGTTAATATGAGGAAGAACAATGGTCCAAAACGTCGACAAGAAAAGAAAATGTACCATTTACGACCATCAATAGCTGCCAAGTGCCTAAATAAAATTATAGTGAACCAAATAAGTAGCGTTGAAAACAAACGCATGATAGTTTTTGCAGAACTTGGTGTAGCACAACTTCAAAGGCCTTTTTAAAATCTGTAAAACGGCGTCTATTCGAAACCAGTTTTCATACCGGATTGAATAAACTCGGTTCCGTTTATTCGGCCTTCACCAATAACTATGGTGTCAAATGCACTGTCCCAATTTTCAGCCTTCTAGATCTGTACGGCCCCAGGCACCAAAGAATTCAAAGAACTTGTCCTTGTAACACATAGCGCCTCATCGTCTTCATGGACGTTACACTAGTATGCAGAAATCCCTACCATTAGGAACTACTGTACTGCACCTATATGCAGAGTGCATCATGAGGAAGGCCGGTCTGGACGAGTCTTCAGCTGGAGTGAAGATTGCTGGAAAACGTATCAACAACCTTAGATATGCGGATGATACCACTTTAATGGCAGAAAGTGAAGTGGAACTCAAGAGACTTCTGATGCGCGTACAAGAAGAGAGTGAGAAGTTTGGGCTTAAACTGAACATTAAAAAGACGAAGATCATGGCGTCTTGCCCTATCAAGTCCTGGAGCATCAATGGACAAGAAGTGGAAGCTGTGACAGATTTTCTGTTCTTGGGCGCCAAGATTACCTCGGAAGGAGACTGCAGCCATGAAATTAGGAGACGCCTGCTTCTGGGAAAGAGAGCAATGGTTAGCCTTGACCGCCTAGTAAAGAGCAGAGACATTAGTCTGCCAACCAAGATCCGTATAACCCGTGCTATCGTCTTTCCAGTTGTGATGTATGGATGCGAGAGTTGGACTGTGAAAAAGGCTGACCGCCGAAGAATTGACGCGTTTGAATTGTGGTGCTGGCGAAGACTCTTAAGAGTTCCTTGGACTGCCAGAAGATCAAATCAGTCGATATTGTCGACCATAAACCCTGACTGCTCATTGGAGGGTCAAATTCTAAAGTTAAAGCTCAGCTACTTTGGTCATCTGATGAGAAGAGAGGAGTCGCTGGAGAAAGATTTGATGTTGGGAAAGGTTGAGGGTCGCCGGAGAAGGGGTAGGCAGCGAACGCGATGGTTAGATGGCATTCTCGAGGCATTGCAGATGAAGCTATGTGATGTTAAGAAGATAGTGAGAGACCGGAAAGCGTGGCGTGACATGGTCCATAGGGTCACGAAGAGTCGGACACGACTGAACGCCTGAACTGAACTGAACTGAACTGTACTATCATAATTCGTAAAATAATATGCTATGCTTTTGGTCTAATACAGCTTTCACGCAGTAAAAAAGATCAAATCGAAAATTCGTACAGAGTAACTAAAATCAGAGGTCTTCGCGAGCATACTAGGCAAATTCATTGCAATATTATTTGAAGAACACGTCTAACAAAATATACGCGGCAATATATTATTTATTCAAAATGAGACATAACCATGGGTGTTAGCTACAAGTCTGGTGTTCAAATGCCATTGCTTAATACGACTTTAGTACCGAACCTGCCAGCTTACTGCAAACTATTTGCTAGAGCCCTACAACTTCCAATGAAGACATTCACAAAGGCCCAGTATCTCAGAAATTTTCCAGTGCGAGGCGGCATGCTCTTTACTCTTCTTAGATAATATAATTTATGAGGACAAATGTTATGTTGATGCGCATAATGATGCGAACGTAATCAAGTAAAGAATGTTCCCAATTAGTTTGAAAATGCGTAGCTCAGGCAATACAAGTTTAATATGAAGTGGTGATTCTTTGGATTGCGAATTACTCCAACATTTAAAAAAGTATGTGTTCCGCATTTTTTTTTCATCTTTTCCGCATATTTCTATATTCAGCCTGAGTCCCTTCGGAATGTTAAGTTCCATAAACTAAACTATCTTTCCACATTTAGGAAGTATATGCGCAGCGTAAATATCCAACGAGGCAAATCATTAAATACGCATTCGCCTCAACATTTCGATTTACCACTGGTTTCTACCTAGAGCAATATTAAGTTTTTTTGGCAATTCTGAATGAAGCTTATGACGGCCGTTCAATTTCTGGAGCTATGTCTCATGAGGTTTAAAATACCCACGATGCATTTGTTATCCCGTACAAAATTATTAACTTGAATCGCATGAAAATTTTGATCCACTTTAACATGGTGATCATTTGGGCGAGACGTTGCTAATCTAACATATTGAACCAGCGAAAGAAATTGAAACACAAGAATTGGACGGGACCCTTATACTTCTTTTCTTGTGCTTCTGTGTTTTTCGTTGGTTCAAAGGTTTTGATCCACCTTTTGTTTATACATACTTCTAGCTGATGCTGTGGTCAGAGCATTAGGTCTTATTAATTATATTTGCGGTTTCACATTAGTTTCTCCGTTACTCTCATATTAAAGGCAGTGACAAAGTCAGGGATGAGAAAGAGAGAAGAGAAAGAAGGTCTCTCTTTTGCACTCTCCGCGAATACCAATGCGCCAAATCTCCATCCAGTTTCTCCACGTGCTAAGGTGCCAGAGGTCATTCTAGGTTTCGGAAGACTTCATCTTCATAAAAGACAATGTTCACGCTGCCATTCACATTCATACAGCGTAAAATATGCGTAAATATATTTAGCTAAGCATGGCAAGAGGCGGCACAACGAAGGTAAAAGAAGAAAAGGACTGTTAGACTACTGCTAAACAGTATTTCTGCATGTATTTCGGTGTTTGTCTAGTCTAGAAGCCTCCTGATTATTTTTATTGGTTGATTAAAATAACGCCAAACACCCAGTATATGTATATCCCCGCATGCATCATTAATATGTCATCGAAAACTTCGCAGTCAATAATCCTGATCGTGAGCACGGGGCAGAGCGAACAGTTCTGTTTCATTTGTTCGTCTCTTTTTCCGCATAGTCTTCGGTTCGGGAGCCGCGATGTGGAATTAAATAATAACGACAATAAAATATGATTTTAAAGGTTATGAAAAATCTATTTCCCTTTTCTGCTCGTTTCAGGGTGCGTAACGCATTTTTTATTACTAGATAGTTGGAATTGCGTCGTCTTGTTTTCTTTGTACATGCCACTCAGGCAAAGCACACAATTCTTTGTTATTTCAGCAGATGTCTCAAGTATTACTCATATATTATGACTCCACTTCATGTTTAACATCCTTTATCGTTTAAAACTACAGCGTTTAAGGATTTTTTGATCAATTTCTTAAATTTCGCCCACACGTATAGCGAGGAGGCAGACTTTGTAGGGCAAAAGTCATCAATTTACCTTGAAACGTCAGCGCATTGAACATGTTTTTGTGGCGCTCATGTAACAATGTAGTTGAGAACAACTTTCAAAACAAGAACTGCCTCTCATTTCAAATTTATCAAAATATCATGCTCAAAGAAAATATTTATCTCACTTTGAGCACTCAGATGCCTAACAAAAGTTCATATAGCCATTGAATAGCACATGTACGTGTTTATGCGTATGTTCTTCCTGTAAACTGTGTGCTGTATCTATATGGTGATCGCCTATAAATACCCTTTCAAAACACTTGAGTGCTGTAGAAGAGTTCAACTCCAGCACGCTCCATCCCAAATAAAGAAGCGGCATTATGCTGAAGATATTCGTTTTCCTGTTTATCCTCGCCATAGGTAAGGTTTTCATGAGACTTAGCTTCTGTTTTCAGTGAAGAGACCTAATATTGTTGTTTTTTTAAGACGAGATAAATCTAACATAATATTTCTCAAAGAAATGAGAATGTAAAGGTTGTGCCCTTTATGCGTTTAGCCCTTCTATTTCGATTTGGCTTTACACACGCATTCTACCCTAGTGCTCACTGCAACCTTTCACAATGCCGGATGGTTTCAGAATAATGACAGAGCCGGAAATATTAAAAATAATATGCTCTTCGCATATTACCAGCCGGAAATACCTAATTTTTTCGAGGGAAAAACTACAACAAATACAAAAACTTAAGCTTGTGTTTCTGCTTGAGATATGTTCGCACTTATTCGATCGTACTATTTATGAATGCATCATCCTCGTATCCTTGTCGCAATAAATTAACTTGGTAGTTACGACAATAACTAGTTTCTAGGCCTTAAAGGACACAGGCTATGAAACTTTCGTGATGAGAGCATGACATACATTAGCTCTTGTGATGCAATTTAATAGGGTTATCTTGTTTTCTACTAACTTATTCCATTGTGAATGTCGTATCTCTCTCATGTTGCAGAGTAATAACTTCAAACTACCCTTGTAGGGAATGCACATTATTTTAAATTGTCGGTGCTGTGCTGGTGCAGAATACGCATCGGCTTAGCAAGTCTATTATTCCCGACGTGACCCCGAAACCCAGCAAAACTTTCTCTAGTGTCCCCGTGTCGTGGTTTTGGTACGTTGTGTATGATGTCTCCGATAAATGATGTAATTGCATTTATAAGGCAAACGGAGCAAGCACGCTGCCCATATCCGCCCCTTCTCCCACTCTCTGTTGCCAGTTTTGGTATGAAGGACAACCCTACCCAAGGGCTAGGTCTGATGAAGGACCGGGTCGCTAAAAGCGATAAGCATGCCCGATTCGCGGCCCACGAGAGGCACGACGCAGGAGTCGGGATGAAAGCACGATTATTTAATTAGAAGGGAAAATTGACACTCAAAGAGCTAATCGAAAACAATTAAAAACAGAGCAGGTGGCATTGAATAAACGTAAGAAACTTTAGTATTCATACACAGTATCTATTATTGCAGATGAAAGGACATGCAAATATAATACAGTAGAATATCAATTGAAAGAACTTCATAAAAGCGAATTAATAAGTTGTAGAAAATTTCTTAAAATACCCCATCGAGGCACTATAGGGCGTTATGCAAACGGCCTTCATTTCAACGAAATTCGGTTATTGCTCATTTTCGTTCTACGAACATTTTTCGCGGCATCATCATGTGTCTCCCAGGTCATGCTGAGCGCTTCACCAAGGACAACCCGCACTTTTTGTTGCCTGTTTTTACGTTGAGAATCACGCTTCGTTTCCATGTGACGAAGTGACCGTCATTTAGCTTTAAACCAAATTTTCTAGCTAAATAAGCTCGTAGACAGTAGAATCTATAGCTGGCTTTGCATTCTCAATTGACTCCAATGACTTAGACACAGCTACAGCCAGGCCTACTAGGCCTTTTAGCTCCAAGAGAGGCGTACGTATCTATCCTTGGTAACTATGATTTGACGAAACAATTATCTGTGCTTGGAGCAACTGAAGGCCTTTGCTGCTCAGCATACCCTTATGCCGGACAAGGTGCACGAGAGCTTGAACACAGTGACTGATTTCGAGACAACTACAGTCCAGGGGTTTAATGTGCTGCAAACGGTTACTGCATTCCCTCTTGGAAATGGGCACCTGAAAATCAAATAGGTTGAGATGTGATTTCAATACCCGATGCTTCTTGTAGGTACTGAAAACAAGGTTGCACTCACTTATTAATACTCAGCGACCGTTCACTGTAAGAGACGTTTTCCTAAGGTACCTTGAAGTTTGTTCAATTGACGTTTTCTTGTATAAAGCAACTTTTAGGACTAGAATTGAGGAAACAGTTAGCAAGAATGGAGAGTGGCGAGTGCTTAGCTATTCGGGGTGGTAGAGTGCGATCCAAGGTGGGTGTCCGGCTGTGATTGTCGGCACGTCTGAGTGATTCCTCGCTTAGCCGGACACCATCTGGCTGACACAGCATAAAACACAGGCGATTTCCGAGCATACTTCCGGAATTGAAGGATTAAAAGCACACAGCGGCATTTTTGAAAAATTAAAATTTCTGCACAAATCTACACTTTCTCATTCTTTGAACTCGAATATTAGATTCAGTTCAGTAGCATAAATCACAAAAAGTCCTTTTTAGCAGAAACGCAGCCAGAGCCACGGGGCCGTCCCGGCGCCGTCTGCGATTGACCAAGAAGTCGCGTGACGATATTTTGAGGACAGGGGAGACTGCCATTGTGGGGCACCTTCGTTGCACTGCTACCTGACCATAGTTCTGCTCGGCATTGTGAAAGTGATCATTTCATGCTATTTCCACTCGAGTGACCACCTTGAGTTACTGCTATGTAACCGTACCTTATGCACCCAAAATGACACGTCATCTTCATTGTGGCCAGTGGAGGTTAGCTGTTAGTGTGTACGGGTTCGCATGAAAGCTTGCGGTGGTACAGAGTAAGGCGTTTTACCGAGCCTTGCATTTCACTTTGAACCGAAATTACATGGCTTTCAGCGAAATTTTGGCGCGCATATTCTTGAGAGGGGAAGGGCAGCGAACAATGCATAGGGCGACTATCACCATTTTAGTACTTCTGCCCCGCCCAAAAGATTATTGTTTTGAAAAAAAAGTGTCCAAGCTGTGTTGTACCAAATTCCACGCACTGAGTGCCTGATGTCGTACTTTGTGTAAACGAAACTTTTTTTGGAAAAGATGAAGCAGTGAGACAATGACGTTGTGCTGGAGAACCTATCCATAGTGCTTCTTGTGTCCTGGCGTAATAAGCAGACCAGGATACATTTCCCTCTTCGTACGCCCATGGTACAGGCTGAGTGAATCGATGACTAACGTATGTTAAATGCCAAACTGTAATTCCCCTGAACTCACACCGGTGTCAGAAAGCCATATTTTGAAATGTGTTTTTTTAGAGAGCCCCGTTGGTTTCTTATCACACTTATTATCGGTCCCCAAACAAAACAGAACTAGGTTAAATGTTTTCTTGGGAACCAGGTAACATTTATTAATGACGAGGCAGCAACGAGTGCAAAACCACGAGATCACATCTAAACAATTTCGACTGCTTGATTGGATGCATGGAACCATATCTCTCTTAGTGCGCTAGACATGGATGCTCCAATATTTTTATAAGCGGGGCATACCAGGCACGTGTCGTGCGGCGAAAGAACACAAAGCATTCGTAACCTGCTACACACACTGGGCTGTTGTGAATCAGCTGCTTGTTTGCAAAGGGCCATCAGTGCGTGCGACTGATGAGTTGTGCAATGTTTAGCGCAAAAACACGAGCGAGTTTGCTTGCGCATGAAAACGAGCCAAGCACGCACAACCATGTGCCAGTGCTGTCTGCGCCTCCGATCGCAAGATTGCACTCCATGAAGTGATCACAGCACTCACCTAACGCAATGGTTCATATTCAAATCAGACAAGAGCTGTGAGAACGTCATAAAATTACAATGAAAAGTACATGCACTTACGTCCGCTCTTCCTTCTTCTAGCAAACGCGACTTTTTTCGATATTGGCTGAGTTGAATATTTTCTGCAAGAAAATCGAACTATTCGCGGCATGGTACAGCCATGCCTTTTCGACAAAGCCCTCTAGAAATTACATTAGGAACCAACTGCACGTCGTCGCCGTCACAAAAATGCTTCGAGCTGAGGGCGTTTACTCTGATCGATTTGAATTTATCTCTCTTCTCAGAAACGTCTGTTTGGGCTGGCATTTTTTGGCGTTACGAGAAATAATGGAAGGCAATGTCGTTGTGGCCACAGATGCTCGTGCATTCGAAAGAGTGGAGAACAGCGCACAAGATGGTTGTACACAAAGCTCACTAGACGATGAACAGCGCACACCGAAAGCTCTCTCGGGTGGCTCTGAATGCCATTGGTTGCTCGGCACACGTGGCATCGGACGGCATGAGCGAAGTTTCTCTCTCCGCTTTCCTCCTCTACTGCGGTCACGCGGGCCGCGGGAGATTTGAATGCCTTGTTTTCAGTCTGCGATAGGGTCGGTGTTATTGCTTATTCAAAACCAAACTGCTCAGATGTGATAAAAAAGATTACATAGTATACCAAAATAAATTAATAGCACATTCAAAAACCGCCTCTTTGTCCCTTCAAGGAAAGAGTTCAAAAGACTGGAGAGTAGTGAGTGCTCAGCTGTTCGTTGCTGTAGGGTCCGAATAAAGTGCTCGTTGGGCTGTCAATGAAGGCTAGCCTGAGTGATTCCTCGGTAGAGCGGACACCTTTCAACGTACAGATACTTCTCACAAATGCTGCGCTGCTTAGTTGTACACGGACAAAGGAACTGGACAAACGCTGAGGTTACGCGCAACACCTCTGTTGCGCTTAACCTCAGCGTTTGTCCAGTTCTTTTGTCCGTGTACAACTAAGCAGCGCAGCATTTGTGAGAAGATTTTCCAACTAGCCCAATCTCAAGCCCTTCTGTACAGATGCTCCCCGGCTGACACACTGCACGCAGATGCGGTTAGGGAGCATGACAACGCCATTTCCAAATTCTACATCCCGACGGTCAACAACTCCGACGATTTGCACAGCACGCCCGTAGCCTCCGCTTCCGCCGTCGCCATCTCCAGAGAGCTCGGAGCTCCGGACGGACGAATTAGCAGCTCCAGTGAAATGTAAATTTATCTCTCCCCATGCCACCGGCTGGCCTAGCAGGCGCTCGAGTTTCAGGAACCACCACCTTCTCGCAGTCAGGAACCAGATAGCGGGGGATGGAAATAGTACTTTAGAGATTGCGTCCATGGCGATGGGGTCAATAACCGTTTATCACCGTCGCAATGGCCGCGACTTCTGTTTCAGTCTGCTATAATTGGCTTCGCGATATAGAAATTACTTGTCGCCGCCTATCCGCATTATGTTTCCCGTATCTTAGTCACTTGTAGAAAACTGCAATTCCAAAATATTTAATTTTGCCATGTCTATGCAGCCATCGGGGCTGATACTGAACATTCTGAAAAGGCCAATGAAGGTGATCACAGCGAGGATAGCGACAGCAGCAGCAGCAGCAGCGAAGAGGAATATGAAGAAGAAGAAGAAGAAGAGGAAGAAGAAACAGAAGTACACCACCAACAACAACAACAACAGCAAGTCCAAGAGCGAATGCTAAAGAGTGAGGAAAGTGGAGAAAGATTTAATTCCATACCCAAGCTTGTGGAACGCCAACATGCCATTGGTGAGAAATCCTATGCCACTCTACAATCCTCTCAGTACTGCAGTTGTTTTCGTGAGCAGCAGAAGTCATTTGAACAATTTTAGCGGCTGTAAACCAGATCTTGGATATAATTGATTTAGAATCGCTATGCACAAAACGTGTCGACATTGAGTGATTGAATGCAACAACTAATATCAGAGCCTCGTTCTGTTTAGCATCCAGTTTTTCGTTGTGACCGCAAATACGGGAACAATCAGACAAACGCTTGCGTGCAAAAACATACATATGACGGCGAGTGCAGAAGCTGGCAACCAGAGCTCCCCATTTCAGACAAAAATTTGTTGAGAATCGGGCCTTTCGTGACATTGAAAATCATCGCCCCAAGTCCACGCAAGTACAGTATTGGTCAAAAGTCCTTAAGCCAAAGTATTTTTCTCTCAGGCGCAAAGTCGAGCCGTTACGACTTCATTAAAAGCCAAAGGGCATTTAACATGCTAGAAAATGATTTCTTAGTGAACAAGAAACTGTTTTAGCATATCACGGACATTTAGTCTTTAATGGCGCCATAAGAGCTGCATTTTGTAACTGAGAGAATTCTTTGACTGCAGGGCTTTTGACCAAGGCTGTACAACTGCAAAGCATGTTTAAGCACGATTTGCATTATTGTTGAGCGGCCTTTCACATAACTTCATAGCGTATGACTGTATGGTGTAAAGTACGATATTTGTGAGATATAGAGGCACAAATTAAGGAATTAGTGATTAAGTAAGTAGCAAATTTCATTTGCGCGGTTGACTATATGCAAGCGATGACGCGTATGGGAGCCAATAACGCTGTGAGTGTAATATCCTTAACTGTAGAGCACTACTGTACCCCGCATGCTTTTTTGCACAAAAGTTGTGCATGAATTGTGACTTACCACTTTGTTTTTGCTGTTTGGGTGAGCGCGCAAATCTCGACTGTCTATGTGTACTTAAAAACTGCGCGACCTACTTTTGGCGGTGATCAACCTAAATTAAGAGGGTAAGTATATTTTGAGAATAGATCAAGCACGTTTTAAACTTTGTTCAGCTTAAATTTTGAATTTCAATTTCTAAGTTAGCCACTCAATTTTGAGGTTAGGTCAAGCCAATCAGCCAAACTATCTGCTATTTTGAATGGACATTGAGAGGGCAATGTGACATGGTGAGTTGGATCTATTTCGCATGGGTAAAAACTCAAGACCCCTGTGTGATGCAGTGCACAGTGCGAGGTAATGGCACCTAAAGACACATTATGATCGTTTGCGGCAGTAGCTACGAGATTCCGTGCTCGGTTCCTACGGGAAATACGATGTTTCAGATGCAATATGCTCCGAAAGTTTCTGTTTCGTTTGACTCTTGCTGTGCTGTTGCTACACCAGGGTGTACTAAGTCGCGGCAGAATTAGGCTGCACAGGCAATTCAGGTTTGAAGCTTTGGTTTCAAGTAGTATCTTCTCACTACAAAAGGCTTATTCACGGCATTGACCTGGAACAGAAGTCGCATTGGACGGAACGGATAAGCATTGCTTGGCGCTACTTTATACTTCTTGGTCACAGCTGCAGCCTTTTTCGCTGCCTTTTAAATATCCACTCACACTTTTCTGGAAGTTATCGTGCTCTTCCGCGTGAAACCGTGCAAATACAGTGAGCCTAGCACCAGGTTGCAACTTGCACGCGAACTTAAATTAAAAAGTATTTTATTTAAAGCCTCTCCTGATGGCACTTAATGAAATACTTGGTAAAATAAGACATCTGATGTCAGCCAGATGAGCAATATTTGCAATTAATTCAAAGTATTTAGCGTTTAAAAGTATTGTCACGACTCAAGCCACAAGGAGCCGTGAAAGTACACGGTACCGTAAAAGTAAGACCCGGGAGTCAGATTTGCTTCTAGCTCCGATGACAGTGTCCAGTACCAGCGCGCCTCTCGAGCCAACAACCGCTTCGTCGTCGTCGGCACCAAGTACGGCGGCCGCGCGACGCTAGACACGTGGCATTATCCCCCCTCCCCCCCCCCCCCCCCCCCGCGAAAGGGAAACATCGTCCCGATGTCAAGGTGAGAAGAGAAAAAAAAATTAGGGGTGAGGTGAACTGCACATTAGGTCAAGGTCTAACTTGTAGCGTCAAGGTTACTAAACGCGACGTTGACACAGCGCTCAGTCACGTGAAAAGTACGGCTTTAAGCGCACCACGTGCACAATTTCAGGTCGCTCACGTCGAACACTGACGGTCACACTTTCATCTGGAACAAATTCGTAGTTAACACTGTTTAAGCGATGCAGGACTTTATAGGGTCCGAAATACCGGTGTAGCAGTTTTTCACACAAGCCTTTGTGGCACACGGGGGTCCACAACCACACTTAGTCCCTTGGTTGAAGTGGACTTCCCTGTACCGAGGGTTATAGTATCGAGCGTCGGTGGCATGCTGCTCCTTGATGTGCAAGCGGGCCAGCTGGCGGGCTTGCTCGGCCTGTTCCGCGAAATGGGTGGCATCGGGTTCGACCGCTTAATCCCCGCACAGGAGCATCGCATCCAACATCGTGCGAGCCTCCCTGCCATATACGAGACGGAATGGTGTGAACTGCTTGGTTTCCTGCAGCGTCGTATTGTAGGCGAAAATGACATACGGCAGGATCTCGTCCCACATTTTATGTTCAACGTCAACGTACACTGAAATCATATCCGCCAACGTTTTGTTGAGTCGTTCCGTTAGGCCATTTGTTTGTGGGTGATAGGCTGTTGTCGTGCGATGATCGGTATGGCTGAGAATTAAGGTGTCCTGCAGAAGCCGAGATGTAAATGCCTTGCCTCGGTCAGTAATAATGGTCGACGGCGCACCGTGTCTAAACACAATTTCATTCATAGAGAAGTGAGGAACTTCCCCTGTAGTACCTCGGGCAAGGGCCTTTGTTTCAGCCTAGCGTGTCAGGTAGTCTGTGGCGACTACGATCCACTTATTTCCGTTTGATGATAAATGAAATGGGCCTAAAGGATCCATGCCCACTTGCTGTAAGGGCGTGAGGGGTGGCTCGATAGATTTGCAACATGCCGGATGGCTTGAGCGCGGGTTTGTTTCGCCGCTGGTATTGTCGACAGGTCTGGGCGTAACGTACGTTTCACGCTCGGAGTAAGATGTGGCCAGCAATAGTTCTGCCCGACTATGTTTAGGGTGCGTGTAAAGCCAAGGTGACCGGAAGTTGGTTCGTCGTGGCAGGCTAGGAGGATTTCGTGCCTTAGATCAGCCGGTATGACTCGCAAGTATGTTTTTGCACTCGATGTAGAATTCTTATAAAGCATCCCGTTTCGGAGGCAGAACGATCACAGCCCCCGAGCAAGGTATCGGGGTGCCCACCTTGTAGGGTGCCCACCTTTAAGATGGTCGATAAACAGTCGCAGCTCGCTGTCGGCACGCTGTCTGGAAACGAGGTCGGACGTACGGACTGCTCCAAGGAAGCTAACGTCGTCGGTTGCATCTGACGGAGGAGGGTCTACGGGAGCGCGGGATAGGCTATCAGCATCGGTGTGCTTTCGGCCGGCCTTATAAATGACGTCGAAATCGAACTCCTGCAAGTGCAATGCCTAACGTGTTAAGCGGCCGCAAGGGTCCTTTAAGTTTTTCAGCCAACACAACGAGTGATGGTCTGTGATCACTTGAAACGGTCGGCCATAAAGGTACGCGCGGAACTTGGCCGCGGCCCATACTACCACCAAACATTCTTTTTCCGTGGTAGAATAGTTGAGCTCGGCACGTGAAAGTGCACGGCTGGCGTAGGCAATTACTTTGTCGACCCCGTCTTAGTACTGAACTAGAACGGCACCAAGGCCGGCGTTGCTCGCATCCGTGTGTAGCTCCGTGTCGGCGTCGTCTTCGAAATGTGCTAGGATCGGGGGTGACTAGAGCCGGCGTCGTAAGTCGTCAAAAGCCATCTGCTGCTCGGCGCCCCAGCAAAACGATGCGTCATCTCAAATCAATAGTGTCAGAGGACAGGTCATCTGTGCAAAGTTTTTAATGAAGCGACGATAATAGGAGCACAGCCCTAAAAACCGCCGGACTGCTTTTTTGTTGGTGGGAATGGGAAAGACAGCAACGGCAGCAAGTTTCTCGGGGTCAGCTCGGATGCCATCAGCACTGACGATGTGCCCAAGAAACTTCAATTCGGTGAACCCGAAGTGAAACTTTTGAGGCTTCAGAGAAAGGTTGACAGACCGAACAGCCTCGAGAACAGTTCTCAGGCGGCGTATGTGCTCTGTGAACAACGGCGAAAAGATTATCACGTTGTCGAGATAAACAAGGCATGTCTGCCACTTCAGACCTGTGAGCACAGTGACCATCATCCCGAATGGGAGGACGCGGAATTCATAGAGCCCATCTTGTGTCACGAAGGCAGTTTTTTCACGTTTTCTCTCGTCAACTTCGATTTCCCAATAACCACTCCTGAGGTCATTCGAGGAGAAGTACTTGGCACGGCGAAATCGGTCAAGAGAGTCGTCGATCCGCGGCAGCGGATAGACATCCTTCCTTGTCATACTGTTAAGCTTCCGGTAGTCAACGCAGAAACGCAGTGTTTCGTCTTTCTTTTTGACGAGGACGACCGGGGACGACCATGGGCTGCCTGACGGTTGACTGAAGTCATCGGCAAGCATCTCTGACTTGCTGTTGGATAGCTTCTCTTTCCCGAGGAGACACACGATAGGGCTGTTAATAGATAGGCCGATTGCCTTCATGCGTGATTATCCGGTGTTTAATGACCGACGTTTGCTGTCTATAGACGAAGACGTGAAGCACGCACGAAACTCTAGCAATAGATGCTGGAGTTGCCTCTTTTCAGCAGAGAAAAGACTAGAATTGATGTCGACAGTGTGTACGGCATCATCCGGTTCGGTGCTAGGCATAGCTTCATCGGAAGCAAAACATTCGGCGACTAAGATCTTGCAGTTGGTCAACATAAACGATCGAAGTTCCATGGAACAGATGTCAATGTTCATTGGAGAAATTAGTGACGAGCACCTCCGTCTCTCTGCCACGAAAGAAACAAAGACCTCTTGCCAAAGAAACTCCCCACGGCGAGTGATAGCGAGACATTAGGCTCAGCAACCCGGAGGCCGTGATGTGGCTCGTCGCATGTAACTCTGGCAAGGATGCTGGCGCGTGGTGGCACTGTGAGGCTGTCATCGCGATTCGCAGAGTGGAATGAGACCCACAGTACTCATGCGTTTTGATGGCTAGTTTAGAGGAAAACGCGCACCAAGCGATTCGGAAGATCTATAGTGGCACAGTGCTCATGAAGGAAGTCGATGCCAAGAATAACATCGCGAGAACATTCGCGTAGAACAAGAAACGTTGCGACAAATGTGTAGCCTCGCACCGTAACGTGGGCCGTACACATACCCAGTGGTGCAACCACATGTCCACCTGCAGTACGTATGTCTGGTCCGTTCCATGGCTTCATCACTTTTCTCAGCGTCCTTGTAAGCCGCCCGCTAAGGACAGAATATTCGGCTCCCGTATCGACTAAAGCACTGACCTCCTGCGTGTCGACGATAACAGGAATGTTCAGAGAGACCCGGCCCCGACCAGGGCCTGTCGACGTCGGTTCGTAGTGAAGCGAGCGGTGCGGCGGCGGAAGCTGGGCGGCAGTTGGGAGGTCGGCATCGGGGCGGTTCAGTGTTGACGGCGGGTTGGAGTGAAATGAGCGGTGCGTCGGCGGAAACTGGGCGGCAGTTGTGTGGTCTGCGTCAGGGTGATAATTGGTCGGCGATGCGAGCGACATCGGGGTGATCTGGTCGGTCGGGCGAAAACTGGATGGGAACTCGGTGGTTGACGTCGGGGCGAATCGAGCGGTGCGGTGGTGGAAGCTTTGCGGTGAATCGGTGTGCGGCGGCCTCACCCCCAAAGGTCGCCGGAGCTAGTTTTCCCGACGAGGGCTCGAGGAATCACGGTGTCCAGCGGTATAACGTGGCCCAGAGGGCGAAGAGCGGCGTGGCGAAAGCTATCGCGACTCACGACGAGGAGAATGTGGTGGACTACGCTGGCGGGTGACGTATTCGGCGATGTTCTGAGGCCGTTGACCAGGCCGTGGACGAGGGCTGTCGGGAGCAAATACTTCAGGCCCATCTGGCGATAAGGGCACTGCCGGTAGAGTGACCAGTCTCGCCACAATGGTAGTATAGAGGGCGGTTATCTGGAGCGCACCAGACATCAGTCTATCGGGGCGCCAGGCGCCGATCTGCTCAAAGGGGCAGCGGTTCCGCAGCGTGTACAGCGACCTCGGGTGGAATGTAAGGTGGAAGAGTAGGAAGCAGAGCTGGGCGGCGTGTGACATCAGCATAAGTCATCGGCTGGGTGAGGCCCGGGTGCGGCGGTTGAACGACTGCACTTATCGGGGGTGTAATTGCGTGCCGTGAAGTTGCTGTAGCTCCTCGCGAACTACGGTGCGAATGAGGTTGCGAAGGGAGCTCATGTCGGCCCCGGGATTCTAGCCGGTGCGATGAGTCGGCGGTGGTGCGGAGAGGGAATTCAGCGGCCGAGCATACTGACTGAATCGCTGCTGTAGCAGTTCCTCCATGATCACGGCTTCAGCCAGAAATGTCGCGAGGGTGGTTGGCGGGTTCCACACGAGGCCGGCAAAACGCTGATCTCTGACGCCGTGCATCAAGTGCCGCACCTTCTTCTCTTCAATCATGGACGGGTCGGCGCGATGGCAAAGGCGCATGACGTCTTCAACGTACATTGCGACCCCTTCGTTCGGACGCTGAACACGAGAGGTCAGGGCACGCTCCGCGTTCTCCCGGCGGTCGCTGTTGACGTACGTACCGAGGAGCTGGCTTTGGAAGGCCGGCCACGTAGAGAATGTGACCTCGCGGTTCTCGAACCACGTGCCAGCAGCGTCTTCAAGGCTCAAGTAGAGGTTTCGCATTTTTGCAGCGTCGTCTCAGCCATAAATGTCGCGACCCTTTCGTAGCGAGCTAGCCAGTCCTCGGCGTCTTTGAACTGCTCACCGAGAAATGGCTTAGGGGTACGTGGGGTCTGAAGGATGAGACAGGACGAAATGGTGGAAGTTACAGTCGTGGTACAGGCGGCCGGTGTCGTTGCCATAGCTAGGGTGGGATCTAGGGGCTCTTCGTCAAGAAAGGTCTCGGGGGCAAGCCTCGGAGCTGCCCGCTTGTATGATGAACTGTAGTGGTCATGAGAGGCGGCCACGTCGGGCCGTCCGCAGGAGAAGGGATCTTCAATTGCACCTCCACCAGTGTCACGACTCAGGCCGCAGGGAGCCGTGAAGGTATACGGTACCGTGAAGGTAAGACCCGGTAGTCAGGTTTGCTTCTAGCTCTGATGACAGTGTCCAGCACCAGCGCGCCTCTCGAGCCAACAACCGCTTCGTCGTCGTCGGCACCAAGCACGGCGGCCGCGCGGGGCAATGCACGTGGTTAATAATCTCCGCGCATTTAAACATTAGTCTCTTCTGCAGATTCACTACTTATTGCAGCTACTTCACATTAGTCACCTCACATGACCTCATTTGGAGAAAGTGCACTAAGGGAAGAAGAGAGTTGGCTAAGATCCAAACCAAGAAGCTCCCATTCAGATGTATCCCTCCGGGCGATGATGTCAACAACCTCGGACGACTCAACCATTTTGAAATGACGGCGTCGAACGCCGTAAAACATTGCAGCTAACAGAACGCCAAAGCTTCGTTTCGAAGCGAAAGCGTCACTACACCATGTAAAACCAAAGTCGCCGTGCGGAGCCGGAGCCGCTACTGCGCATGAGCAGTAGCTACAGATACTACTCGGCGACTTATAAGTAGAGGATGAGAAGCGTTCTTTCTTCAGATTAACGATAGATAAAAAAGCGGAAAGTCCCCTCGATACTACGACCGACACAACGGCGACTACGGCAGGCCCCATCGCGGATCCCAGATTTAAGGCGTTTTGTAAGACGAGTCGACAAGACGCAGATAATCCTGGATCTCGGGAAATCACTGTATACCTATTAGCTAACTGGGTGGCGAACAGAAGATAAACCAGTTGCAAATATAAAGAGCTTTACTACGTGTTACCGTGTGGACAAGCTTTCACGACATGCTATAGGCTTATCCATAGCTAAACCAGAGCAATTTTTCCACTCTTGTCACGGTCATCCAAAATCACTGCACTGGTACAAAGTGTCACACTCGTCTACAGCACAGCACCCAAATTGATGGGGCGCGCTGCAAACACACAAAATGTGACACCAAGATTTTCGCGACCCGTCCCTGCAAGGCTCCGATTCAGTCATTCTTCCCGAGCGTGTCACGTTACCAATGGCTTGATCTGCGGCCACAGGAGCAAGCCATTTTTCTTCCTCATCATCGGGCCTCGATGTATGATCGCTTCGTAGACAAAATTTCTTACGTGCTCAACGAGCCTACACTCTCTAGGAAGTCTCAGGTTCCTGTCTTGGCATCCCCTTTCGGCTCGAGCTGTACACAGAGCCCGCCAAGAGAGATTTTGATTTGTAATCACGAGACCATTTGAATAGCAATTATAGAGGTTCCGAAGGACAACGACTGCTACTTTGCAACTGCTCACCGACACCCTATTTCTCGGTTGCAGAGGTGAATGATTTCGGTTTGTATGATGGTGTTTGAATTTCGTCTTTTTTAGGAAAAACTTGCTCGCGAGCCCTTTTGGAGCGGAAGTTCTACTATCCTATATTTCGCCAAGATGAGCGTGTGTGACAATTTGATCACCAGATTTAGGAGCGCCGGATGTGTTTGCGTCGTACCTCATAACGCGCCACAGCTGCTACAGCTGTGCCGCGCGTCGAACCCTAGCTTGTGACGAACCACGTGACTCGTCGAGCTTTAAAGGGGCGATGACAGCTAAAATTTGAGGATAAACTGAATATCCATTTACCTCCACGCAGGTGAAATTACAATTCCTCGAAATTTCAGATCATTCGGGTAGTCGATATTTTTAAAACGATTTTATGTTCTTTACATAGCAGCTTGGTGGCCTGGCCACCATTAGTCGCTGATGTCACAACGGCCTATCATCCCCATGTCGTCTGCTATTCGCTGTGTTGGCTACGCTCTTGCATGCATGCCCTTGACTGTGATCGCTGATCTTTATTCTTTAGGGAAAAATTTGGTTTCCATATTCATTTTGTTTTCAGAAGCCTTCAGTATAATACCCGACCATAGTGATCTCTAGAAAACTGGACTTGTTTTCGGCTTCTGTGTAGAGATTGTCGAGGAGGCTGAAATTAGTGGAATCATAGTGCATTATTTAAGCACACAAACACAAGCATAATATTTGTATGCTATGAGGGTCAACTTCTTTTTGCAACAAGGTCACCCGCGTATAAAAAGCAACACGTCCAAAGTTTCCTTCCGACGTGTGTGCTGCAAAATGGGAAGGGACTGACGTTGATTTGCTGCTTGCTGAGCTACCCCGGCCTTCGCTCTATAGGACCAAAAACTAAAAGCAAACCCGAAACCAGTACACGTTGAAGCGAGAGAGCACGTTGCGACATTAGAAGAGCAAAAAAAAAAAAATTCTCAACGCATCGTTCCTTTTTGAGAAGCTGTTATATGCGCATGTTATCAACCTTAATTATTTTCGAATGGTAAAGGCTGTTTTTAAGCCTATGTTCAGTCTCGTCACGACCAGTGTACGAATGTATGCATCGCCACCGCCGCTTCAGTCACATCATTGCAAATCCAAAGGCGACTGGAATGCACTTCACTCCCAGCTGCCGCCATCTTCGGCTCGCCTCCCTTGAAGCCATGAGCGCGCGCGACTACGATTGACTCCCGCCCTAACGTTGCGTTTTTCTGGTGCTTGTCCAGCAAATTATTCGTTAGTGTATTAACGTAAGCGTGCACCATTTAGTATTTTATGTGCGAGCACTAAACTCTCGCAGGAATGTACCGATTCACGGATTGCGACTGCAGCCCAGCATGTTTGTTTACTTAGCTTTTTTAAATACTGATGTACGCTGCTCGTCCGCATGGCATAAAAGGGAAGCTGAGCTAGTACCACCAAAAATTGGCTGTGGCTTAGGTCTGCTATGCCTGGATATACGTAGCATAAACTTACGTTTATTCTTGGTGCTGAGTTCACAGTTTCACGGCGTTTAAACGTGTGTTAAGTAAACCGATGAGTCTTGGAATCACTTTCTTCATCCTCCTCGTCGTCTTCCTCACTTTTCTCCGGCAAATGTTGCTGTTGTTTACGGCGGCCAGCGCATGTCGTTGAACTTCCTGGCGACGTCTTTTCGCTGCGTGGTTTTCTAGTTCTGGGAAGATTCAGTCTTCCGGGCCTCTCTCGCGGCCGCTCTTGGAAAGCGTCTTGTAGAAAAGCGCCCCTTGTCAAAAACAACCAGCATTTCATTGAACGCAGTAATGTTCCCCGGTGTTCTATAATTCGTGTACAGAAAGGAAAAGGCGCAGTATCTGTCACTCGCGGAATCTCGCTCTTATTTTCACTGTATACAAGGGGAATTATGAAGAGCGTTTCACAATGCGGGGCGTGGCGCAGTGGTAAAGCAGTGGGCTGGGGATCAAGGGGGTGGATGGGGGAAGGGGGTAGGGGGTGGGGGAAGGGCCATGATAACAAAGCGATAGCATTGCATGGCGCACTAAATTTGTTTAGCTTTTTTAAGATTAGAAAATGCTGTGCGTTTGAAGTGTCACCGCTGCTTCACTGAGTAGTACTTCATTGCTCGTGTCTCTTTTTTCTCCGCAGGAAGATCTTAAGAAAGAGGCATGACTGAAAGCAGAGCTGCTGATATCATCGGAGTTGTTTTAGAGCTATAATGGCTTAAATAAATATTTTTTATCTTCAAGTGCATGGGCGTTTCCTACTTTTTTTTTGTAGTGCATACCAGTGTTTTTCTGCTAGTTAATGATAAAAACTTCTGGACGGTTCTATATTTATTATACGTGCTCGGTATGTTTCATGTTTCGATCACGTACTATTATTTAGTAAAAGGACGTGTTCGGTTTGGGCTATTTTTTATATCTAAAAAATTGTAGCCATAACAAGAACAAGGCCAGAACAGGTGCATACGACACATGCGCTAAATATAAACATTATATTGCAATGAATCATCGCATCGAAGGTATAGTAGCTGCGCAAGCGATAGTGTTTTGGGAAGAATATGCAATTAAATTCGCTATCACATAAACTGCGCGAGTAAAAATCAGCAAAATATGCGCCAAGGAGCCAAAGGAGGGAAAAAAGGCAACATAAAACCAACCAATGAGGAGTCTCTGCTACACGCCCAGTATTTAAATGTGCCTAAAGATACCCGAGGTTTAACCCTGTTATAACTGGTTAGGAAAAAAAAAAAACAAAACATTTTGCTTCGTTTTGCTTTGGGTATGCTTAGGTATGGACACGGAAAGACATTTGGCTTAGCTGCCAATAAATTGTCGAGACCATGAAGTTGAGAGCGCCATCAAGTTCAAGAAGGAAGACGTGATGCTGCATCTGCCGTCAAAGGTCAATGTCAAGAGTCAAGTAGAGGTACACCGTAGCTAATACACTGGTTTAGCTATATATCCCCTCTGGGACCTCTGGCTCGTTAAACGTCAAGCGGACTTCCATGTTGACATTGGCTGATACAGTGCGCAGTGATGCTTTGGCTTCAAAACATTAAAGCACTATCAAGCGACACAGATAAAATGAATTTAGGAAGCAAGGTAAAATCTACATACAGTAAAAAGACTAACATCACATCAGAGAACTCGCTGGACGGTTACGCTCGAAGTGAAGAAGTCAGCGCATAAACGGACGAGGGACACATTTCACGCGTTGACCAGACCTTATTTGTACTCGCTACGGTCATTCATTTGTTTTTCTTGCGCTAAGTTCGCATCATGCAGCATCTACCACCTCGGCAGCATGGTTACCTAAACGATTATGTTCCGCGTATAAGTTGACGCACAGGCAATGCTTTCAGTTTCTATACATAATTATAATTGTTTTATAAGTTACGCATCGCATCGCTTTCATACAGGATCATGCATTATGACAAGTACTAACGACCCTTCATTCATTTTTTCTTTTTCCGTTGTACTCTACTTGTGTTGCTAAAGAAAAACACTTTCGTGACGTATACGTTCGACGCCTACTTGCATGCAGAGGCCCGCTGTTCGAACGATAAAGGTAGCGAAATTACATTAGTGAATTATCACTACTTGCCTTCCCCCACCCTCCCCAAATTTATTACCTTCTAATAATAAGGTGTATTTGTAATCCCTAGCAGAGTTCTTGTGGCTATGACGTCATATGATCCTAAAGGGGAATTTTCGCAACTCTCAGCGTGATACTAGGCTACGACGACGGCTTCTCGGAACAGAAAACCGAATACGTTATTGCGTGAAACCGGAATGTTCAACGCTCCTATGCTAAAATAAATATGTGTTGCAAGAAATAAAGAATTAGAGTAAAGAATATCATTTAAATTATAAAGCATGCTAATAACAAAACTTCTAAGACCTATAGAAAAACATGTCAAAGACTAAAAACAAATTCGAAAAAGAATCTGCAGATCTCTGTTATAAATATGCACACGCTGCCCAAGTTCTCCAGCTCTAGTGCCTGAACTGTTGTGGATTTTAGTTTCCCAAGTTTGACCAAATATTGGGCCCCAGTAAGTCCCAAATAGGCACGTCTTCATAATACAAACCTCGATCCCCTATGGGGGAACAAGCCTACAAGCCTCATTTAGGCTTGCTTCTATTCCTGCTACATTCGTTCCATGTCCACGTTGTTCGGGCTAGCCCACAGCACTATCATGCAATATAAATCAAAACGGTCACCTTCCGGATATTTGAAGGCAGATCCTACCTAAATGTTAGCTTTATGTGAGAAAGCCCTCATAGAACGGAAATGGGGCCACCTGCTTTAAATCGCTGTGGAGCATACTTTGGTCGTAGTGGGACAAAAACATTAGTCGTACCCGAATGCTTCCCCACTTGGTCTCTTCTACGTTACTGCTAGTGGAACATCAATGAGAGGTCCATCTCTGCAAGCCCTTGTGAAGCACAAATCGGGCCGTTTTAGCTAGACCGTTTTAGTTTTCCTACATCGGCCATAATTAGAGACTGGACTTTAGGCAAGTGGCTATTTTTTTCGGCGCACAGCAGGTGCACCATTTTTACATATGAGCACGAATTCGGTGTTAATAATATATTTATTACTAATTATATAGTGCTTACAGATACCTACTTTGAAGGTTAGTGCCTATAATCGCCTATTTCCGACGTTCGTGTCTAAATACCTCTATTTTTCTAAATTATACATGAAACAGCATGCTAACTACGTGAGCGAAAAGTGTCAAAACAACTGTTTTCTTATTTCTAACATTATATCGTTACAGCATGTAGAATTTCACAGGTAATGTGCTAATGGATTGGAATACGCTGCATTTCGGAAATTACTTTAATTCAGATACACTTTCGTCCGACCAATTCACAGTTTGGTTCTAGAAATAGTTAACAAGGAACGGTAGCAAAAACAAGCTCGAACAAGCATAATGCGATGATCAACGATGCGATGATGCATTGAAGTCTGCAACCAATAACATTCATCCATACTTTGAGTCAGCCGCAGGGACTTCACGAGGCTTGTGGTGGTCGTATCTTAAACGATGTTTCAGTACTTTTCTGTCAGGTTGAGGTGCTCACACAGCCGATGCCTTAGACAGTGGGTCTGTGAATCTCTTTGAATCCACTTTTATGGAAGACTTAGTATGTTTAGAACGAAGGCAGCACAGCATGTGAACGCTGCGATGACCCCCCCTCCCTTCCTATGTTCGCAAGTGGAATGGAGGTCGATGTGTCCCCATAGCAGTCTAGCTGCCAAAATGAGATTCGCAAGAAAACTCGAGTTTCTCCTGTAGCCAAGGAGCAATTCAAGTGGAGGGTTATTTCTAAAGGAAAAAAACATGCCTCGAGGGCCGCTTGGAGTAAACGTTTCGTTCAAGGCGTGTTTGTGAATATAGCTGTTTACCTGGTCCCATGTCCTGTTTCCTCTGTCGCGGGTGCAATGGGTTTGCTCAAGAAAGGGGAAGTCATAAATCTTAACCAAGCCATGGATCAGGACAGAGTGTTGAGTCGAGGCACATTTTAATGATTGTGAAGTCGTAAAAGTTTGCTTCAGTGATGCATTCATAGATCGTCAGCGCTGTCCTTGTTTTGCAATCGCCTAACGGTAGGCACAAATTTCTTTCAAATTCTAAGTGCTTGAGCGCATTCTGACTTCAAATAAAACAATCGTATTATATTTTTAATATTGAGATATAGCTAATCACTGAAATAATGGCAGCTAGTGCTAAAGGAGTCCTTCAAAGCACTTTTGTGCATAGCGGCACATCTAGAGCATAAAACTGACCGTATGCGAAACATTGACAAGTGTTTCATGGCCGGAGAAAAATTGACGGCTCTGATAAGCTGTGGATCCCGTAGTGCACCTGCATCCGTTAAATTTCACTAATTTATATTATTACCCTCATGAAAATTAATGTGTTTAAAGGTAACAGTTAAGGTTGGAGATTAACCATCAATATTCTAAGTCGCATTCAAACTTGGATAGACTTGTTCCACTTCTATATGAAATTTTCAATCACCATTGAAGAACTCTATTATCTCACTACAAGCTCTTGTACCACCACTGTTGCAATCGATAATGAACGGTTAGGCTGAAGTAATACTTGTGCACTTTTGAAAATGTGGTGTCAGTTATTTCCATATGAGTAAAAATGATGGTTTCCTTTCTGCATTGTTCTGTGTTCAGTTCGTTTTATTTTTCTTCATATGATTGTATATTTAGAATTGCATACTCTTTCAGGTTTTATTTTATTCTATATCTCATTTGCGCTGAGCCATATTCAAGAGTGAACATGTCTACTTCTCAAAGGCCATTTAAATCTCCAGATTTGCACTTATCTGTTGACTCGCTTTTTTGTAGTTTCCCATAAAGCAGAGCTCAAAATTCGATGGGTGACAGGGTACAATTCGAAGGCCCTTCACGTATCTGTTCGACTGAGGTATAATACTTTGCGGTGGACTGAAGCTGAGCAGCCCTATGCTATATCAGTTTCTCACATTTTTGTAGTTCAGAATTGAAAGGTTTTAAATTGTTATCAAATAATAGTAGAGCACCTACTTGCCCCTTTCTCGAAACATTTTGAAAAGATATGAACGGAAGTTCTGGATTTTGGCGTATAGTCCAGCCATTCCTGCATTTTACAGACGTCGCACAGTGAAAAACCTGTGCCCAAACCCGAACCCACCAAGCCAAGAGAGGCTACAGAAAAAAACCTGTATCCAAGCCCCAATCTGAGAGACCAACAGCAGCTGAAGTTTGTGACCACCTTGTATCACTCATGCTGAGACAGGACATGAATACAGCCAATTCAGGGGACCACATAATGTCTTTTGCAAGCATGCATACTTTAAATTTGAGGCATATCCCATAAAGAGCATCATTTCAGTAACACATTTTGTCAACACTGCAGCAGACACTAATTGAGGCCTTGCACAAGGCCAAAAACTAGAAAATTAGTATTGTGTGCAAACAAGCATAGGCAGTAATGTAGGAGCCTTGCAACTATGCAAAGTATCGCCATAGCATGATAGCATTCCCATGTCAAGGCGTCACGCCTTGACATGGGAATGCCAACAGATAAGACTGCGGCTTTGTACCTTCCGAGTGCACCCATTCCTTGCACTATACGAGTGGGCACATCCATGCATTCTGCATGACGATAACTACGCACAAATTTGGCGCAGTCGCAGTACGCGGGCGCGTAAGTCCAAGCTGTGTGTGGGTGCCTGTATTGCGTAAGTCCATATAGTGCGTAATTTCACACAGTGCGTAAATCCACGCGCTGTTCGTATCAATAACCACGCACAGATTTTGCGTACTGAGTCATGGAGAATATGCTCAATAGGGTCCGCTTTCTAATATATACTGCTGTTTATATGTTTATTGATACACTGAAGTTACAAAACGTTAGAGGAGTCAGGTAAACACAGATATTCCTAAGCATAAACGGCACAGAATAACATGTGTTTTTCATAATAGAAGATTGAAGTAATGTGTAATCAAGATAACTGTGTACGGCATGCGGCAGAATGAGAAGGCTACAAAATACACAATTTGTTTTCATTATATACTTAATTTACATCTCCTAAATAGAATTATGTGTAGATAATTGGTGTTATTAGTAGCCGGTAAAAGCTACTCATGATAAATGTTTGATATATTTATTGCCATTTGCCACTTCAAGTAGCAATCCGCCGCTTTGTCTAGAAACGTCGGTAATGCCTTCAAATCACCAGAGTACATGACAGGGGCCTAAAAAGCGCATTCATCAGCATAACTCAGCTAAAATATTTATTAATATGAGCAACAACATGCTCCAAACTGTGAACAGGTGAAGAAAATCCACCATTTACGACCATCTATAGCTGATATGTGCGTAAATAGTATTTTAGCCAACCGAATAGGTAGCTTTGCCCAACGGTGAAAGCGCCATTTTCTTTTACATGGCAGCAATCGACCGTGGAGCGGGCCGCCGCAAATAGTGCCAAAGCGATTGTTTACTGTGAAGTCGTGGGCTCTAACAGCCACATGCAGACTAAAGCGCAAACTATGAAGTCCGGACTATTCGACTGCGGGTTTTTCAAAATGCCAAAAGCACGCTTCCACGGATGCGATAATACCCATTAGCGATCGAAACCTAACACACCTAACACACCTATGACCTATCACACACCTATGACCTAACCTAACCTATGACCTAACACACAGAAAACGTGATAGGTACAAACTTATAGTGGTAGAAATCTAGAGGCCAACATCCAGTTATGACGACCAGAGAGGGGAAAGCTTAAGGAAGTGTACTGTCGGCAAGAGAGTCTTAGAACTCCAATATTACTTACTGATAGGTCAAATCAGTGCCCCAGCAGGGAAAGTGACAGACCAGGCAGTGTTTTAGCATGTCATGTAATTTACAGTAAAAACGGAGTCTTTCAAACGAGGACTTCTGAAAACGGACAAACTTACAGGTCATGACCACAAAAAGAGAAGAATAAAAGTGGTTATAAGAGCGTCTGAGAGACACCACTCAAAATGTTAAGGACAGAAACAAAACACAAATCTAAAAAAAAAACATTTTTGCTTTTTTTTGCTAAAAAGGATTTAATACGTTGTTAATTTCCTAAGATAGCTTGAAGTATTTATGTCTGCATGCTTTAATCTTGGGGTTGTGGTTTGCTTTGAAACCCAATCCAACTTTCCTCGGCGAAGGAATAGGCCATGATGTCCAACACTTCTTTTTATTGTTAATTTCTTGAGATGATTTGAAGTGTTCATGTCTGTATACTTTTATCTAGGGATTATGGTTTGCTTTGAAACCCAATCCAACTTGCCTCGAAGAAGGAGTAAGCAATGATGCCCATTACTTCTTTTTAGTCTATTTTGGGTCTAACATTGCAATGCTCACACCCTATAAAGGACGTCGCTGTAGAGGACACCGAACACTTTCGATTACATCGGGTTCTTTAACATGCATTATGATCCAACACTATACTTGCGCGTGCGCATTTCACATTCACCGAAATATGACTGCCACAGCCAAGATCTAATTGGGATATATGGGCTCACTAGTCGAGAGTGCTTTATAGATTGTTGCAGGGAAGCCTATACCATAATCTTGCGCGCGATATATTTGCACTGCTATCAAGCAAAGTTAAGGAGACTGTGCTCATTCTTATCAAGAGTACCTGCACAGAGCAAACAGAGGAGGGCACTTATTGTGCATAAGACGTGATTCGCCTGGAATACTGCTTATAGCTCGAATAAACGTTTGAAGCATTTTTTGCGTGCGAAGCGACCGGTGTAGAGCTAGAAGTATGCGAATACTGTGGATTTCCTAGTGCAACTCATTTGACAAGTTATAGGTTGTATAAATGATGTCTTTGTGACATCAGCGAAATTCACGCAAATAAACAAAAGCTAGGCATTATGACTACCCTCTGTGTACAGTGTAATAATGCTCAGCATCAGCATCAGCGCAGTCACCGATTCAAACAAAACATTTAGTGCATTGTAGAGATGATGAAAACACTTATTAACTCTAAAATCAAAAGGCCTGCTTCGATTTCAGATCGCGTCACCCCAGAGCTACAAAGTCAAAATGACACTGCAGGAGCTAAAGCTTCCCGATACAATTCTGAGGAAAGCTTTCCTCGGAGCGAAGTACACACGTGCGGAGCACTCCGCAGAGATCTTGAAACATGCTTTTTTTCTGACACTTCAGACAGGAAGGCGGAGTATCTTCGTGGAGGGGCCTTCATGAATTGGTCATGACTATGTTAAAACCATTATTCTCCTGGGAAGTAAAAGTAAAAACAAATAGGAATTGTAACAATTTTGTGTATGCTGCTGGCAAGATGCGGTTTTACCTAAAGATTCGGAAGAGATCAGGCAGTGAAGTAGTCAAGTACAACAACGAAAACATACATTCTGACCTTGGTACCGTTGCAAGTAAATTGGACATATCACATACATTGTGTAAGCGGGCCACATACTAAGCTTGCTAATGATTAAAGATCTGACAATGCTACTCATTATTGATGCTGGTGCTTTTAGTGGATATGTCTACGCTTTTTACTACATGTTTCTTTTCTTCCAACATATTTCTAAACCTAGATGGAAAGTGCATTTTCGAGCCATTAAGAACATCCCCAAATTTTGCTTTCACGGGAAAAGTAAAAATGAAGTAATATTCAATATGCGTTTTAACCCTCTCGTTGGGAAAACATTTAGGGTCCTTGGAATTCTGCGATGCTCTTGTAGTCTAAAGTTTTGAATTAACCTGGCCTTTGTTTGGGAAAGGAAACATTTGTAAGGCAGAAGCTTGTCAAAGGGTTTGCAGTAATAAAAGCTAATGAAACTATAGATCCCGCTTAATTACAGTTATACAATTTTATTGAAGAGGGTGACTTACGTGTTGAACAAATAAACAGTAAATGCCCCGTTCTCAAAACGGAGCGAGTAATTAGAGTCAGCTGTAAGGCTATGGGGTAAATAAATAGAATATCGTAAGAGCCGTCTGGAAGTGAAAGACGGAAGTAGAGATGTCAAAGCACGTTAGCGAGGGACAGAGTATAGTCCAACGCTAAGCATCGTAACAATGCTGAATACTGATATGTTTATAGATGTGATGAAGGGCTGGAAATTCATGCCTCCAGAAAGTATTTCGGCAACTAAAGTAAGCGCTTCTGCCTCACGTTTTGTGAAAACGCTATAGATGGTATCTTGTCGGAAATAAAAAAAGGCAAAGCGGCTTCTTTGAGGGAGCAACAATATCTGAATGTGTTTGCATGGCCGCTGCTTCATGAAACGTTTTTGAAGGAGAATAAATCCGACAGCAACGTGGAGCCCAGCTGGACGCAAAGAAGCATAAAAACACCTCAGCTCCGCTAGGAATGCTCAAGCTAATTAGCTCTCAGGAAATAGCCATTATCGCTCTAGAATGGGCGGTTGTCGCCGTGGAGACAGGGCCCATTCATATGTCTTTTTAGACAAACATTTCACAACATATACGTAAAATAAGTATTGTATATGCATCCTTTTCAGCTTAGGATACACAAAGACAGCACGAAGGAGTAAGCGATTATGCCTAAAGATTAAAAGATTTCAATGGTTATCTTGTTTTCCGACTGGTAGCATTGTAGACAGCGTACCCAAAGTGGTTTTGACGGGGTTGAATTCCGTGATTTGATCGTGCGTTTGAGAATGGGTTTGTTTGTAAACCAAACAAATGCAGCGAAATTTGAAAAACAAAACAGTTCCCAGTGGCAGGATGCAAACAAAGAAAAATGGCGGCGGTTTATTTTTGATTGAACCAACCATATCACAATAGCTGTATGCACGCGGCAACGCCAGATAAAGTTGTGTGTTCTGCTACACGGTAATACTTGGCAAAACTTTAATTGAAAGACATGTCACTAACTACTGTTACCAGCGCAAGAAGCCATTATTCTTCCAGTTAATTATCAATTCGAGACGTAACATCAGTAGTCATGTGGCATCACGTCGCGTCTGGCAGAGCGCCCTCGCAATGTAACTCATTCTTCCCACACTCTCCCTTTTTTGTACCTTTATTTTTGACCTTTAACATGACTGTGTTGTAGGACATACGGTGATCTGGGAAACACTCAAAACATACGGCGAAACTCGGCTTTACCTAGCTTAGTGAAGCTATCGCTTGAAAGCAATATCAGTGATTGTGGTAATATAAGGCGATTAATTTTTCGTTGCAACAAACTCTAATGCATCGATGTCCACTTTTTCTTACTTGATGACAAGAAAAACACTCAGAAACAAATGGGTTCATGATGCTATGGCAGACATTCTATTTACCATTCTTGTAAATTCCATGATTTCATTCTTTCCGAAACAGGTGCCACTCTTATAGCCATTAAGCAAGTATACTGAACAATTTATTTGTCCTTAAAAATTTCCAGCGCAGATTTCATATTGTAAGCGTTACTTTTTGCAGGGAGTGTCCAAGGAAAACTGAGAGCTGACAGCAAGCCCTCTGAATTCGTCAATAATACTTCTTCGGGCTATTATTTCAATAAAGGGTTGATTCTTACTGTCTCCATTTTCTTCATTTTTTTTTATTTGCCGATACCGCACGAAACTTTCAGCAGCTTTCTATTGCATCAGGCGCTTTCTACTCAGAGCGCCGAGAAGCATTTTAGAACAGCTCAGTAGGACTGCGTGAAATGCACCGTGCGTGCGGAAGTTAACTGTACAGCTCGCAACGATAAAGGGGACATTGTTCCACGCGGCTAAGAAGTAGTTTAGATGGTTCGGTTTATAGGTTTAGCGTTTCAAAGCCACTGAGGTTATGAGAGACGCCACAGTGGATTCTGCGTTGAAATTTTCTTGTGCGCTTGCCCAAAATATAAGACCTAAAATAAAAGTCTGCGTCATCATATACAATGCCCATGATGGATCATCAAGAGGACATGAAGCTTAAAAACATTGCTATATTCTAAGTGAATGAAGACAGCACGACTGACACCGCTGAATTTGCTGTTGCTTATAATGTTCTGGTTCTAAGATAGTTTACGCCTTCGAGTGCGTATGTGTATATATATATATATATATATATATATATATATATATATATATATATATATATATATATATTATAAATTGTGAGCGCAGTGCGCGCACTTTCACCTCTTTCATCTGTATAGATCCATCATCACCATCGCTGTGCCAGCTGGTTCTAAAAAAGAACAAACGTTCGTGCAAGTGCTGCCTTAATAGTGGTGGAGGTGCGCTTTAGACCCACCTACCGTTCTCCCTGGAGCTCCGTTCAGGCCTTCGCTTGCGTCAATGGCCCTGTGCTATGGATGAGGGCAACGGTGCTCGCTCACCCCCTGCGTCTCCTGCTCCTACTGTGGCTGCCCCTGCCTGGACAGTCACCAGCCGTCAGCGCGATCCCCAGATATCTTTGCCGGCCTTCGCGGTGAAGATGCTGACGACTGGCTCGTCAACTAGAACAGGGTCAGTACTTTTAACCGCTGGGATGACGCTCACAAACTGCTCAACGGTGTCTTTTACTTGGCCGACGTCGCCAAAACCTGGTTTCTAAATCGTGAGGATGACATCGCTGACTGGCATACATTCACAGACCAGCTAAAGAAACTTTTCGGCACTCCGGCTGGTCGCTCAGAGAAGGCAAAGAAAAAACTCTAAGCTCGTCTCCAGCAGCCCGGCGAGTCTTATACGTCGTATATCGAGGATGTTCTGGCCCTTTGTTGCCGTGTCAACGCTGCTATGCCTGAACCTGAGCGTGTTCGCCACTTAATCAAGGGCATCACCATTGCTGCTTTCAATGTCTTCTTGATTCAAAATCCGTCGTCCGTGTCTGACATCACATCTATATGTCACCGCCTGCACCAGCTACAGTTGTGCCGCCTCGTGCAAGACCCTAGTCATGGCGGCTCCCTCATCGATGGAAATATGCGGTCCCTAATACGCACCATGATCCGAGAGGAGCTCTACGGCTTCACCAACCCCTCTGCTGTATCTCCAACTCTTCCGCCAGTAACCATGAATTTGCACAGCATCAAATATGAACTGACGAATCTCAACTGCACTGTGGCACCTTCTCCACCTCCTATTGCCTTCCAACTTCCCTCGCCACCCCCCCTCGTCTCCCAACCACCCTTGCCAACCTATGCAGAGAAAACTTCGCGCCAACCCGCCCCGCCTTCCCCGACTTGTTCGGCACCCTTGTGAGGTCATGTCGCTGCCATGGCACCATATCCTACAGTGCACCGTCCTGTTCCAGCTTGGCGCCCCTCCCGCCCTGTGTTCTGCTATTGTGGGACACGTGGCCACATTACCCGTGTCTGTCGCCGCCGCCAGCAAGACGAGCAACGGGGCTATGCTCCCTTTGAACCTGGCTGCTTGCGCCAGCCTAATGACTCTACACTGCCCTACACAGACTTTTACAAGCGTTCTTCCACCCAGGATCCCACCAATGTTTCACGGCCCTCGCGTCCTTCCCGACGCCGATCTCCTTCGTCTTTTCGACGCACGTCACCGCTTCGTCCTGCCTCGTAACCCTTCGAACCTAGTACGCAAAACTAACCGCAGCAGGTATTGGAGGGAAAGCTGGTTCGAGTTCGAAATCGACAATTCGTCCTGGGCGACCATCAATAAGTTAGTAGTGATTGTTGAAGGATTGTGTGTTGAGGCCCTCATCGACACCGGCGCCGCTTCTTCCGTCATGCATTTTCATTTCATTTCATTTTTATTTCCTTAAAGACCCCTTTTGAGGGGCATTACATAAGGGGTGGATACAAATTTTGGATGAGATGGTACAAAGTCATGACCTATGATGATAAATAGCTGTAGGCTTTTTGTGCGAAGATTATTGGACAGGTTGTTGTTGCAATCTCTTCGAGAAGGCCATTCCAGTCCGCAGCGGCGCGTGAAAAAAATGAGTTTGCGAAGGTGACGATTCGCGCACGTGGACGGCTGATCATGAGATGGTGGAGAGGGCGGTGAGATATGCGTGCTGGTGGGACCATATAGGGTGCAGTTTGTAGATGGCTGTAAAAAAACTTGTGAAACAGTGAAAGACTGGCTATGCGGCGGCGTATCTCGAGTGGCTGTAAACCTGAAAGGGATTTCAGATATGATACACTGGTGCTGTAATGGTATGACGAATGAATAAATCTGGCGGCGCGATTCTGCAAAAGTTCTAGTGCATTGGTGAGGTAAGCTTGATGTGGGTGCTGTCGTGACGCTGGGGCTAAGTCGACCCGGCCTTCACTTGGTAGCGTGCAGAGACTCCAGGTTCATGAAGGATTGAATCTTCGAAGTAGGTAAAATATTTACAAGCAGGTTTAATGGCACTTTGAGAAAACTTATTTACATGATTATTTACACGAAAAAGAAGGGTACATCAGCAAAATGGCAAGCGTTAAGAGTTCATAGCGAGAAGCGACTGGATGAGCCGTTTACCCAGGGCTCAGAGCGACATTTCGTGCTCTGCAACGTCCTTAAAACCCCCTATGTCCTGCCCCTCTCTGAAGATGCTGACCAACCAAATCCAGGGCACGCCCCTCAGATATCGGCATCCAATCGAACACATCACTGCACTGATGGTCTGAAGCACTGACTGGCCCGGCATTGTTTCGTTGGGCCTGGTCACTTGTTGGCGGGAAAAGCTTGGGAACGGCGAGGAGGTACATTTCTATTCTTCAGCCAAGAATCGATAGGCTGGTTCCGGCAAGTGGATTTCCTTCTCAGAAACCCAAGTGCACGTGCGCGCCGCTTACTGCTCCCAGCATTGTCCCTTTCCGGCAATTGCAAATCTTTCCTGCATTCCCGGGAAATCCTCTAATGGCCGTAATCACCTTGCTCCTTTCTTGTCCTGTACGTCAGCGGACGTGTCACTCTGTCGCCTCCTTTGGACAATAGGCATTCCTTACTTGAGCATAGCGCTTCTAGACGGGAAGGGTGAACAATTGAACGAAAGCACTTCCGGCTATTTCCCGCAGGGGGACATTTCTTAGTATTTTTCTAGACGTTCCCTTGACAGGGCCAATTTGGCATTTGCAGGGTCTCAACAAAGCAAAACAGGCTTACAAAAAAGGATTCATGGAATCAGGCTCACTTAGCGCCATTGTACCAACAGCACATATCCACAGCACTTATCCATGCCCACAGGCGAACAATAGAGCGCGCAAGTGCGGATGATGCACGGTCATAACAGCCTCCTCCCCCGCCAGAAGAGTCACGGAGGGCAGCAGTCGCAGCTGCTGCATGAAGAGACGACTTAATGGCATGCACATGAATGCTTGAAGCTCGATGCTGCTTGTCGCGTTGTCTTGATTGTTGTAGGCCAAATTGCTTGAGCTGTCTGAAACTCAACCACATGTCCAAGCAAGCACTCGGCTCTCGTCTGAAGAGACCAGGTTAAAAGAAAACTGCCATCGTTGTTCGAGAAAAGCCCACACTCAAGACGTTCAGGACCCACGTATGCTTGGAAAACCAAACGTGCTGCTTTACATAGTCACACATGTACCAGCGCACGAAAAAAAAAAAAAGAACCTGATTATCAATTTGGATACATGGTGAGGAACACCTCGGACCGCTTAGAAACTGCGGCTAAGCGCGTCCGCATTCCCATTTAATTTCCCCTTTTTGTATCTTATTTCAAAATTGTACTGCTGTAAAATCAAGCTCCACCTAAGAAGGCGACTGTTCTTCGATGTCGCAGTTTGCAGCCAAGCCAAGGGACAATGGTCCGTCTCTACGGTGAATTTGGCCCCTCCAAGATAGCACTGCAATTTTTGAATGGCCCATACAATGCAAGCTCACTCTTTCTCTGACGCGCAATAAGCCCTCTCTCTAGAACTCAGTTTTCTGCTCAGGTAGAGCACGGGGTGCTCATTACCGTCGTCATCTCTCTGGCAGAGAACAGCACCTAGCCCTCGATCACTTGCATCACACTGGAACGTGAATTCTCGGTCATAGTCTGGAGCTCGCAATATCGGACGGCTAATCAGCACAGCCTTCAGGTTTACGAAGGAGGCTTCCTTTTGTTCGTCCCAGACTACATTTGTCGGTTCTGTCTTGCGGAGAGCGTCGGTCAGGGGGCTGGCCAAAGCTGAATAGTTAGGGATGTAGTGATTGTAGTATCCCGTCAGCCCCAGGAATGCCCGAATTTCCGTCTTCGTGCTCGGCCGCGGATAGTCTGCTACCGCAAAAATCTTAATCTCACTGGGTTTCCTGAAACCTTGACCTACATTGTGACCCAAGTAGTCCACGGTCGCCCTTGCCAGGCAACATTTCTCGGCCTTTACGGTTAGTCCAGCTTGACGCAAAAGGCTCAGTACAGCTCTTAGATGTACCATATGGTCCGCCCATGAGTCGGAAAAAACCGCAACGTCATCTAAATAAGGCACCGCGAATGTTTCACACCCCTTTAAAACCCTATACATGAGTCGGGAAAAACAAAATGAAGCATTTTTGAGCCCGAAACTCATCATTGTTGGCTGGTAGCTGCCCGTCGGAGTGACGAAAGCCGCGTATCTGCTGGCGCGTTCAGTGAGCGGTACTTGCCAGTATCCTCGAGTAAGGTCCAGCGTAGTCACATATGCCGCTCTACTGACCTGTTCTACTCTCTCCTCAATATTCGGAATAGGATACACTTGATCCCTGGTGAGAGAATTTAGCTTTCGGTAGTCTATCACAGGCCTAGGGTCTTTACCTGGAGCTTCTACTAAGATCATAGGCGAAGCATAATCGCTTTCCGAGGGTTTTATTACTCCCAATTCCAGCATGCGATTTACTTCCCTATCCAGAATTTCTCTTTCCCTTGGAGAGAATCGGTAGCACCTTGATCGCACTGGCACGTCTGAAGTCCGCTCAATATCGTGCTCAGTCAAATCAGTCCTGCCTGGCCTGTCCACGAAGCAGGCCTCAAACTCTGTTATTATCTCGCCCAGATCGGACAGCTGGGATTTCTTTAGTTCTCCTCTCTGCTCCGTCTTTTTGAGAAGCTCCTGAGCGTTGCTTCCTTTTTCGCTGAGGCAAATCAAGTTGTCCCCCATCTCCTCGGGAAAGTTTAACGTTAGATTTACCACGGCTTGCTCCATAGCTAAGTCCTCTCGGGTTCCACTTAAAAGTCTCGTGATATTACTAGACACTGGCGGCAAGAGGTTACTCTCAAGAACGTCCTCTTTCCGCGTCTCATCAAGCTCACTTTCAAGTTGACTTATCTGAGATGCCTCGCTCTCAAAGTTTTCTGACCCGCTATCTTCCGCATCGACCACTGTTTTAGCTGCCGTTTCCTCCGCGGTGGATTTTTCTGGAATGAGCAGTGTAGCTAGTTCTCGCGCCTTTGAACGTGTTAAGGCTTGCACATTCTGTCTCCGAAAAGGATGCCCCTCTTTCGCAGTAGCATGTCCGATTTGTTGGAAAACAAATACGGATAGCACTTAGGAAGCTTTCCTGAAACGGCAGCCTCGGTTGTTAACTCGCCCAAAGGGCCCTCGATGACTACGTTCGCGATTGGCAAGCGCACACTCTGTTCCTCCACTACCTGGCGGATCCATGCACACTGTCCTGTATAGTCGGAAGGCGACACATACGCCGGATGGACAACATCCATCGTTGCGGCCGAATCGCGCAGTACCTTGCAAGGCTTCCCGTTGACTACTAGGTCATGCAGGTAGGGTTCCAAAAGCTGCATATTTTCATCGCAGTCACTGACATACGAGAAAGCAATCTTTTCTTTCCGGCAGTTGACGGCAATGTGACCCTGCTCATTACACCTAAAGCATGTGAGCGGCTTCCTAGCCTCAAGCTTATTCTTTGTGTTCTGCGCGTTGGTCACTTCCCCACTTTTCTCACTGCCGTCCTTTCTAGTGAGTTTGCCTGAAGAAACCTTCCTTTCTTCGCTTCCAACTCTAACAAAGTGCCTTTCCTGACGGTTATTCCCACTCAGTTTGGGATTGCGGGGCCTATCCACTGCTGGGTTGCTGAATTGTCGGCGCGAAGCGTACTCCTCAATGAGTTCGGCAGCTTCAGTTGCCGACTTAATGTCGCCTCGGTCCTGTAACCAATTTCTTTCATTTTCTGGGAGGCAGTTATAAAACTGCTCCAAAAGAATTCGCTCGACTACAGCGTCCCTATCACTGTAGGAATCAGTGCTCTTTAGCCACTCGCCCAAATTGACTCTTAAATTGTACAGGAATTCAGGGTAACTCTCGTCCCTGGACTTAGTAGCGTTCCGAAAACGTTGTCTGAACGCCTCGGCGCTAAGCCTATACTTTCTCAGAAGGCAAGCTTTGACCTTCTCGTAGTTGTCCGCGTCCTCCTTGCTTAGCCGCGCGACAACCTCCGCTGCCTCGCAGGGCAGAACCGTCAATAATCTCTGAGACCAAGTGTCTCGCTGGAAGGACAGTTTTTCGCAGGTTCGCTCAAAGTTAGCCAGATACAGACCGATATCCCCTGATATCACATATGGCTGCATGTACTTTGACATCTTGAAATCTGCCTCCTTGTTGAGAAGAGGTACCGCTAGCTGGGGACAATTGCCCGACCTCTTGCTCAACTCTAGTTCTAATTTCCGGAGCTCAATTTCTAGCTCTAGCCTTTTTGCTTCTCTTTCAATTTCAATTTCACGCTCACGCCTCTTTTCCTCTTTTTCCCGCTCTTTCTGCTGTCTGAGCTGTTCCTTTTTTTGACCGATGAGGTTCCATGCTTCACTGAGCTCCTCATCATCGGTTCCCAGATCAGTGATTGCCTTTATAATCAAGGGTTTTCGTGCTAAACCACTTGTATCAATTCCCAATTCCTCACACAATTCCAACAGTTCCGGTTTCTGCAGCTTTTGTAGGTCCATGATCGCTCCGAGTGTCGGCTACTTCCAAAACAACTGTGCAAACTACCAAACCTATAGGCGTTTCAACACTCTTTACCAGTTCTAAAATCTAACCCAGTTCTAGAACCTGGTCCACATCAGAAGAAAAGCCAAGCACTCACCCACACATGCGATCGATGTTCCGAGCTGCCCTCTTGTTGGCCGATTGTTGCTCCTGCTTGTTGCTTGAGATGCCACGTCCGATCACCAGATGTTGTAGCTTGCAGATTCTGATCCACCTCCAATCACCAGATGTTGTAGCTTGTAGATTCAGATCCCAACGCTGGTCACCAGTTGTCGTGACGCTGGGGCTAAGTCGACCCGGCCTTCACTTGGTAGCGTGCAGAGACTCCGGGTTCATGAAGGATTGAATCTTCGAAGTAGGTAAAATATTTACAAGCAGGTTTAATGGCACTTTGAGAAAACTTATTTACATGATTATTTACACGAAAAAGAAGGGTACATCAGCAAAATGGCAAGCGTTAAGAGTTCATAGCAAGAAGCGACTGGATGAGCCGTTTACCCAGGGCTCAGAGCGACATTTCGTGCTCTGCAACGTCCTTAAAACCCCCTATGTCCTGCCCCTCTCTGAAGATGCTGACCAACCAAATCCAGGGCACGCCCCTCATATATCGGCATCCAATCGAACACATCACTGCACTGATGGTCTGAAGCACTGACTGGCCCGGCATTGTTTCGTTGGGCCTGGTCACTTGTTGGCGGGAAAAGCTTGGGAACGGCGAGGAGGTACATTTCTATTCTTCAGCCAAGAATCGATAGGCTGGTTCCGGCAAGTGGATTTCCTTCTCAGAAAGCCAAGTGCACGTGCGCGCCGCTTACTGCTCCCAGCATTGTCCCTTTCCGGCAATTGCAAATCTTTCCTGCATTCCCGGGAAATCCTCTAATGGCCGTAATCACCTTGCTCCTTTCTTGTCCTGTACGTCAGCGGACGTGTCACTCTGTCGCCTCCTTTGGACAATAGGCATTCCTTACTTGACCATAGCGCTTCTCGACGGGAAGGGTGAACAATTGAACGAAAGCTCTTCCGGCTATTTCCCGCAGGGGGACATTTCTTAGTATTTTTCTAGACGTTCCCTTGACAGGGCCAATTTGGCATTTGCAGGGTCTCAACAAAGCAAAACAGGCTTACAAAAAAGGATTCATGGAATCAGGCTCACTTAGCGCCATTGTACCAACAGCACATATCCACAGCACTTATCCATGCCCACAGGCGAACAATAGAGCGCGCAAGTGCGGATGATGAACGGTCATAACAGTGTCAAATGGGTGATGCATACTCTAGCTTTGATTTCACAAGTGATTCGTGAGCTAGTAACTTGACGTGCACGGGAGCATCGCGAAGATGACGTCTTAGAAAACCAAGGGATTTGCTAGCTGAAGAAATGATGTTAGTTATATGAGTTTTCCAGGACAAATCAGCGCACAGAGTTACGCCTAAATATTTGTATGGTAGCACTGGTAGCACGGGAACGGAGGCAGTTTGGTAAAGGGATATGAGTGGGTTGCGGCGGCGATGAAAAGACAGTACACTGCATTAGTGAGGGTTTAGTTCCATTTGCCAAATTTCACACCACTCCTGAATCTTGTTAAGGTCGTTTTGGAGGTATAATTGATCAGAGGTGTTATTAACTGTTTGATAAAGAACACAATCATCAGCAAACATGCGGATTTTACAGGACACTTGAAAGGGTAAATCATTTATGTATATTAAAAACAGAAGGGGACCTAGTACGGAACCTTGAGGGACGCCAGATGTTACAAGAAGGGAGCTTGAATTATATTCATTTACGAAGAAGGATTGAGTGCGGTTAGTTAGAAATTCGGTAATCTATACAACCACATTTGGATCGAGGTTAATGTGATATAACTTGTGTAACAGGCGTTTGTGAGGAACTTTATCGAAAGCTTTTTTAAAATCAAGAAAGATAGCGTCAGTTTGTAGGTTAAGATCTAGGTTGGCATGCAGGTCATGTATAAAAGCGCTAGTTGAGTATCACAAGAACCCGTGCTGCGCAGAATGAAAAGAATTGTTTGAATCCAGGAAGGTAATGATATGGGAGAATATGACGTGTTCCATGATCTTACAAGGCACACTTGTTAAAGAAATGGGCCGATAATTTAATGGAGAATTGGTGTTACCGGATTTGAAGACTGGAATGACCTTCCCAACTTTCCAGTCAAGTGGAAGTTGGCCTGTAGCAAGTGATTGATGGAATAGCAAGCATAAATATGCGGCACTGATGGGTTTAGTACTCTTAAGGAATTTAGCGTTGATATTATCAAAGCCGGCTGAGGATGAAAGTTTCATTTTATCAATCAGCGATAGAATTCCAGAGGTGTTAAATTCAACAGGTGACATAATATTATCAAAAAAGTTGTCTAGTACAGGAAATGGCACATCAGATTAGTTAGTGAACACTGATTGAAATGCAATATTAAACATGTGAGCACAATCTGCATGACTAAGCACTTCTCCCGCTTCATTTGTGATAGTAACATCGTTTTTGTGTTTACGGTTGATGATGTTCCAGAATTTTCGAGGATTGGTATTAGGTATTTTGGGCAAGTCCTTATTAAAAAAAGAATGTTTAGCCTTCCGAGTGGTTGACTTATATGCCTTTTCGGCAGCGTAGTATTTATCCCAGGCTTTTTGCTTAGTTTGTGCTTTGGCGGCGCGAAAAAGACGTTTCTTTCGATTTTCCAAACGTTTTATTGTTTTAGTGAACCATGGTTTCTGCGAATTCTCTCGAAAGGTGAACTTAGAAATAAACTGATTAGTTAGTTCAGTAATTTTATTCTTAAACATTGTCCAGTTTTCTTCAATAGACCGCCTATGAAAATTAGTTTGGAAAGGTGGAAAGAAAGCGTCCATTTCACGATTAATCTCTGCATAGTTGCCCTTGTCGTACAAACGGATGGACTTTTTTTTTAAGCTTTGGGTTCGAAGCGAAGTTAGGGCTATATCGGCATGAAGTACTTCGTGATCACTTATTCCGGGAAGGATAGTAACTGATTTAACACTTTCGGGATGGCTGACAAGTAACAGGTCTAAGATGTTTGCGCTCGGTTGTGTTATTCTGGTTGGGGTCGAAATAGCCTGTGTAAGGCCAAAGTTCAGACAGACTTCTATGAAATTATTTGCTTCCAATGTGCCTGATGCTGTAACAGTGTTAGTAGTCCAGTCAATGTCCGGAAAATTAAAATCGCCAAAGGGAAGTATATGTGACTTTCTATATTTAGCAGTGAGTTCACACAGCAAGTTATTAAGCTTCTCAGAGAAGTTCGGGTTGTTGTGCGGGGGCCTGTAACAAACACCAAGAAGAACCGACTGAGGAGCACAACGGCAGAAAAGCCACATTATTTCAAGATCAGTATGAACGGAAATTATTGAAAATGGTAAATAATCAAGAAAGGCAATGAGCACTCCCCCGCCACGGGACCCTTGACGGTCTTTACGAAGAAGCCTAAAGTTCGATAAGTCTGACAGAACCTCAGTGTCGTTAATTTCGCTAGTTAGCCATGTTTCGGATAAAACGAGGATGTTGCTATTGGATGAGTGAACAAGACTGGAGATTTCTTCGCGCTTGGAAATAAAACTGCGGATGTTAGTGGAAAGTATTGAAAAACAAAGAGTAGGTTGAGGTGTACGTCCAGGCGCGGGCCTGGAGTGATGTTGTGGGATGCCATTTCTAGGCAGCTGCTATATGATTTCTCTAACAGTGTCCGAAGATTCGTCATAAACGTACCGTGTGCGGCCGATAAGCAAGGTTTTATAACTCAGCTTATAAGCGGTAGATTTGCTTTTTGCAAATGCGATAAGTTGCTTCCGTGCCTTCCTAACCGCATGCGAGAAATCTTCACCGGCGCTGTATTCAGTATCTTTGAATTTTTTTCCTTTGGACAGGATGTCCAGCTTCGTTTTGTGGGAGAAGAATTTTACAATTATCGGTCTGGTTTTTCCAGGTGCGTGACGTCCGAGACAATGCGCGCGCTCAATATTTATGGGATCGACCGTTATACCTAAAACTTCGGAACAAAGGCGGGTTACAGCTTCTTCAGACTGTGTGTAAGTTTCACTAGGGTCATTGTCAGGGATTCCATAAAACAGTACATTGTTCCGACGTGACCTGTTTTCAGCGTCGTCAACACGAGCTTCAAGGTTTTTTATATGAGCCGACATCAGCGCTGTCGCTGTCTCCATCGAGTCCAGTCGCGACCGCATTTCAGTGATTAGTTGGTTTTGCGATTCAAGGATAACCATGCGTGTAGTTAAGTCTGCTATTGCAGCGTCAGTAGCCGTAAGTTGTTTTTTCATGTCTTGGATCTCAGATAGAAGTGTAGATTGCCCGGTAGATAGTTTCTTTAGCTCAGCAAGCACGGCATCAGGTTCAGGTCCCGGGTTAGTTTCGATATCCCCGGCCAAAAGCAACAAGGATCGTACAACCAGAACACATTCTACACCAATACAAATACAGCTCTGTGGGCTCGGTAGCTGTAGCAAAAAATAATTGCTAGTTTTCTTTACGTATAGGTTGTAGGAATTACCAACCTGCATGACGAAGACGAACGGGTTAGACTGTGCGGTTGCACAGCCACCGGTTCTAACGCCATACATCGGTCCGCCACTTCGTGGAGCTAATGGAACTTTTATTAAACCCACCGGCCAATGCACAGCACGTGTCCTCATCGATAACCAGCGGCATCATATTGAATTTATTGTGCTCCTCACCTGCGCTCATCTCATGATCTTGGAGTGGGATTTCTTATCTTTGGCGTCCACCCTCATCTCTTGCCGTGAGCGCCTTATTCATCTTGCGAGCCCCGATATATAACCGACTGCTGATTGTTCACCACCACACGTGTTCGCAGCAGTTGATTTCGTTTTTCCCCCAGGACGCCAGCAGTTGATCATAGTGGCATTGGACTACCCTCTCGATGGCGAGGCCTTCGTCATGCCCGCTCATCGGTGGACCTCCGACGGCCTAGCTCTTGCCTCGTGCCTCACCTCCTGCACCCGTGGTTGCGGGGTGGTTGCGGCCCTCAATACAACTCTCCAGCCGTTCTTACTGCCCAGAGGAGCCACAGTTGAGTTTATTTGTGACTGCGATCCCGTTCCCCTCAACACACTTTCCAGTACACCACCGCCTGCTGCCACGCCTCCATTTCCGACATCCTCTGCGCTCGCAGCCGCCATCAGCCCTGACCTTACATCCGAGCCGTCCACAGCTCTACTAGACGTCCTCTTGCGGGACTGAGAATCTCGATATTTAATGTATGTGCCTCAGCATTACAGAAGACCTCCGTCACCTCTCATCACATAGAGACGGGCGGTGTCTCGTTTGGGCAGCAGAACGCAGTCATTGAGGAGCAAGTTGCTGACATGCTTGCTCGAAATGTCATCCGGCCATCCACGAGCTCTTGGTCTTCACCTGTGGTTCTCGTTCGAAAAAAAGATGACTCAGTCCGCTTCTGCGTGGATTACCGGGCACTTAACAAGATCACGCGCAAGGACGGTTACCCTTTGTCTCGTATTGATGGCGCATTAGACCTCTTCCAAGGCGCTGAGTAATTCTCCAGTCTCGACCTTCGCTCGGGATACTGGCAAATTCCTATGCAAGATGCAGACAAGGACAAGACTGCCTTTTTTAACCCAACGGTCTCTACGAATTTAACGTGATGCCTTTCGGACTCTGCAATGCGCCGGCCACCTTTGAGTGCATGATCGATATTGTGCTTCGCGGCATGAAATGGAAAACATGTCTATGTTATCTAGACGACATCATTGTCTTCTCGTCGAAGTTCGCTCAGCACTTACAGCGTCTCACTAAATTCCTCACGTCCCTTGCCCAGGCGGGGCTTCAGCTGAATACCAAGAAATGCCATTTTGCCAGTAAGACCATCAAAGTACTCGGCCATGTTGTCGGTAAGGCAGGAATCCAGCCAGATCCCGAAAAAATTGCGGCTGTCGTTAATGTTCCTCGGGCGCAACGTCAGAAAGATCTTCGCAGCTCCCTTGGTTTAGCTTCCTACTTCCACCGTTTTATTCGGAAATTTGCAATTGCGGCCCTGTTACAGAAGCTCGTGTCTTCCCAAGTGTTTTACACCTGGTCCACTGAATGTGAAGACGCCTTCAAAGCTCTCAAGCAGGCACTCACTTCCACTCCTGTGCTTCGCCATATTGACGCAGACGCGCCCACCATACTTCACACAGACGCCAGTGGCCACGGTATTGGCGCGGTTCTCTTGCAATGCAACGCAGTGTCTGAAGAACAAGTCGTCGCATACGCCAGTACTACGCTTACTGCAGCTGAGCGTAACTATACTACTATCGAGCAAGAGTGCCTCGCCGTCGTTTGGTCGATTAAAAAATTCGACCTTATTTGTATGGCCGCCACTTCACCATTGTCACTGACCATCACGCACTCTGTTGGCTGTCATCATCGCTGAAGAACTTATCGGGTCGACTGGGTCGCTGGGTACTACGTCTTCAAGAGTACACCTTTACCATCACCTATAAATATGGGCGAAAACATCTTGACGCTGACGCCCTCTCTCGCTGCCCATTGATTCCTATTGACGCGGCCCCACCTACGGCCTCCTCTTCCTCCTGCCATCTGCTGGCCACCTTCTGCTGGCCACCTGAATGTTGCACCCATCGCTATTGCTCCACTTGAGATCAATGCTGATTTCTCGTCCCTGCAGCTGACTGACCCTTACTGCCACACAATCATCGCTCGCCTCCGTGGAGAATCAGTTGTCCCAAACAGTCGCTTGCGCCGTCAGCTTCGTCGGATCCGTTTGCGCCATGGAACACTTTACCGCGACGTTTATCACCCTACGGGTCAACGCTGGGTACCCGTTGCACCTCGCTCTCTTCGTTTTAAAATTATGGGGGCTTACCACGATGACCCCGCTGCTGGACATTTAGGCCACTTTAAAAGTTACAACCGTATCAAGAGCCGCTACTTCTGGCCTTGGCTTTCTGCCAGTGTCGCCAAATACATTTCCTCATGTCCGTCTTGCCAGCATCGCAAGCGTTCAACATCCCCTCCTGCTGGCCTACTGCAACCTCTAGCTTCCCATCTGTGCCTTTTGACACGGTCGCCATTGACTTGTTTGGTCCTCTCCCTTTGACGTCAGACAGCAACCGGTTTGTTGTCACTGCCATCGACCATCTAACGTGTTAGGCTGAAACCACCCCTCTTCGCTCCGGTGCCGCCTCTGAAGTCGCCGATTTTTTCCTGCGTGCGATAGTTTTGCTCCCCATATTCTCATTAGCGACCGTGGAAAGACATTTCTTTCTCAAGACCTTGAGGAAGTACTGCGCGCCGCCTACACCGTCCATAAGACTTCTAGCTACCACCCTCAGACCAATGGACTAATCGAGCGGTTTCATCGCACTTTGTCCGACACGATATTCATGTATATTGCTCCTGACCACCGGAACTGGGACAACGTTTTACCTTTCGTCACCTACGCCTACAATTCTGCTGTTCAGCGAACTACTGGTTATAGCCCTTTCTTTTTAGTAAATGGCCGTCAACCATCGACAGTATTCGACACTACTTTCTTCTCTGCTCCCTCCTCTACGTCTGAATCTCTGGGTGAAGAGTTTGCCCCTCGTATGGCCCAGTGTCACCAACTTGCCCGTTTGAGCACTGAAGATGCCCAACAAGAACGCATTGCTCTGTATGAACAACGTCATCGAACTCCCTCCTTTTACCCCGGTGATGAAGTTCTCCTGTGGACACCAGTCCGCAATTCCTGGCCTGTGTGAAAAGTTCCTCTATCGTTACATTGGCCTTTTTACAGTACTCCAACAAACGTCTCCGGTGAACTATCGCGTTATTCCCTCGCACACCGTCGCAGATCGACGTCGTCGCTCCGAAGAGATCGTCCACGTCTCGCGCATGACGACTTATTCCCGTCGTCGCTCATCCCTGTAATCAGCGACCAGGGTGGTCGCTCTCTTGTCGGGGGGCTTTGTGTGAGCGCAGTGCGTGAACTTTCGCCTCTTTCATCTGTATAGATCCATCATCATCATCATCATCGCTGACTGCTGCTCGGAGCGTCGCGCGCTGTGTGCCAGCTGGGTCTAAACAAGAGCAGACGTTCATGCAAGTGCTACCTTACAAGTGCTGCCCTATATATATATATATATATATATATATATATATATAGTATAAGTAAATAGAGGTACTTGGTTGCTAGAGGTTACATACAAGTGAAAAACTGCTTTGTAGTCGACGTTTCGGCAGGAGCCCTCCTGGCGAAACGTGGACTACAAATAAACTTGGAAACAGTATGAAGCAGTTTTTCACTTGTATATGTATATATATATATATATATATATATATATATATATATATATATATATGGTTTGGTTTGGTTTGGTTTTGGGGTTTAACGTCCCAAAAGGACTCAGGCTATCAGAGCCGCCGTAGTGGTGGACTCCGGAAATTTCGACCACCTGGGGTTCTTTAACGTACACCGACATCGCACAGCAAATGGGCGCCTAGATATATATATATATATATATATATATATATATATATATATATATATATATATATATATATATATATATATATATATATATATATATATAAATATATTATAAAGTAGACTGGCACACACTTAGAAACATAACAAGGTTTTACTGACGTTTCGACTGGGGACCAGTCTTCATCAGAGTGGCATTTTACAGATCAGGATCAGATTTTATAGGGTTTTGAGGGAGGCAGGTACAGTGCGCCTGAGTTAGACACCAAAGAAAAAATAAAAAATAACAGTTATATAAAGATAAACAAAAAAAGAGACAAATGATTAAAAAAAGCTCATGGCAGCTACAGTGCACCTGAGTTAAATACAGACAAAATAATCAAACAAGCACATGGCACTTGAAGACTCACGGTTCGGAAAGATGTTCAGTTGTCCCAGTAGCCCGTACACGTGGGCATCAGATAGGATTCCTGAATGCATATGTATATACACACACACACACACACACACACACACACACACACACACACACACACACACACACACACACACACACACACACACACACACACACACACACACACACACACACACAGACAGTCAAGCATGAGTCAGGCAGACACCAAGACTATGACTGGAAGCCTGCCGATCACCCTTTCTCCACGAACGTGCGCTGCGCACAATAGCCGCGCCTCAAGCAGGAGTCACTGTTCACAAATATGTTTAGTGGTCACAGTAAGCTATTCATATACACGGTGGCACAATAAAAGAACCCGTAAGGCACACAAACACAGAGATTATCCAGCCAAGCATGAGTTCCACAAGGGTCCAATATTTTTGGCAAAAGATGAAGAGCCAAAAAAAGCAATATGGTCAGGTCTGCGCAATGTTGCCACTGAAACTATTTTTATATATTATCCAGGTTCTGTTCTTTATTGCTGGAAAACGTTGAAGCTCTAGATTTATCTCTTCTTTCTCCATAATATTTTGAAATCGGCCAAAATTCAAGAAAAGTAAAAGATGTACAACTATTGTTTGGATTGAAGAAGCTACCGCAACCTTTATATTTATCAAAATGTCTGGCAGCAATGCCAAGTACTTTATAAATATCAGTCACTAAAACGTATTGCATTATGTAACCTTAAATATATATATATATATAATAGAAACATGCGTTTTTAGTCTATAGCTTTGCTTATGGCTTAATTTAGTATTCAAAACTTTGGATTTAGTGGTAGCTGCATTTAGTTAAACCCTATTTTATGTAATATACAAAGCCCTCTCGGTGCTTATCTCTTTTTCTACTTTTTGGCAATGGTTGCAGATAGCTTAAACTGATATAAATTCGTTATTTCTGGGAATTGCTTGGCAGAATGGCAGTTTGGGATGAACGTTTCTTCATCCTGAATTCTTTTTTATTGCCAGGTGCATGGGTACTAAATCGCGTTGTTAACTAATTACAAAATTTCATTTCTCCTTTATTACAAAAAGAGATGGCATGTTTTTGAAAATAATGTTTTTAATGGGCACTTAATACATTCATAAGCAAAAAGCGTTGTAGCATGAATAATTTGGTGGAGTTTTTTTTTTTTAATTTCTTCACAGCACTTTGACGAATGAGCAATCTAGCCCATAGAAAACGCAAACCAGGAAAGAGCGAACCCGCCGGGCACGTAAACCGCATATTACGCTTCAAAGGTTAGGTGGACGGCGGGTTCGATGAGCGTTGCCTCGCCTTTCTTCTGGGCTAGGTAGCTCTGTCGAGAAGAATACTCGTCATGTTGGCTCATTCTTGCGGCGGAAATAAACAATTCAACCAAAACTATTATGTTTCAAAGCGCTTTGCTTATGATTGTACTTATGTGCCCCTTAGCAATATTGTTAAAAATGTAGCAACATTAACATGTGTAATACCCCGCCGGGGTGGCGCAGTGGTTACGGCGCTCGACTACTGTTCCCAAGGACGCGGGATCGAATCCCGGCCTCGGCGCCCGCTTTTCGATGGAGGCGAAAAGCAAGACGCCCGTGTGCTGTGCGATGTCAGTGCACGTTAAAGAACCCCAGGTGGTCAAAATTTCCGTAGTCCTCCACTACGGCGTCTCTCATAGCCTGAGTTGCTTTGGGACGTTAAACCCCACGAACCACCACCACCATCAACTTGTGTAATAAAGGAGAAATAAAATAATATTAATAATTGGATTGAATACCACTCCACCTGCTAATAAAAAATGCCGGTTAAATAAAAAGCTGAGCTTTCACTTGTGTTCTCCCATGAAACTGCAATAAATAGTGACTCTTTTCTATTTTAACCTATCAATAACCCTACAAAACCATTAAACGACTTAGAAGCATTGAGGAGGCTTTTGATATTCAACAAGAAAATATTGTTACAGACCAGATGGATGATGGAGATTAGGAACTCGGTCTAGGAGGACGAAGAGGAAGGGGGTAAGGAGTTAAGGTACCGCTTAGCTCGTATGCGCCGTTCTTCGTTCTCAGTAACGTTGCGTTAAGTGGTAACGTATGTCGTGTGCACTTCTTGACGAGGGAGACAATATATAACTAAATTCCGCAAATACTAAATCGAAGTTCTGACGCCTACTCGATAAGGGAAGCAAAATAAGAATGCATGAACAAAACTTTATTTTGCATGATGCAATACGTTTTACTGAGTGCTATTTGACAAGTGCTTACGTCTTTCCAGAGCTTTCGATAAAAATCAAAGTTGCGATTGCTTTTTTTTTACTTCTAATCAAATTAGTTCATTCTTTAATAATTTAGAAATTGGCCCATTTCAAAACAATGTGGAGCAAGAAAGGGCTAAGCTTGAGATTTCTAATGTTTTACGAATAAAGAATAGGCCTTCGATAATACGGAGAAAAAGGTTCCGTGGTCCAATCCTTTGGAGTCGTGCCCGAATTTAGGGATGAGTATTGATAATTATCAGGAAAAGCGCTCCGTTTTATAGTTATTTTTATAATTTAAACAATATAACAAAACACTTTTATTCCGTATATTTCTGAGGTACTAAAGATTCTTGACAGCGTTCTTGGGAAAAACGAAGATATCGTTTTTTGTTTTTTTTTTTAAATTGGAAGAAAAGTTCGCCTTTTCTTGCTGTCTTGGAACTTTGGGCATTTTTCAGGCTTGGGGAGAGTGCACCTAGTGATCTAGACTTCCAAATCTTGCCTGAGATTAATACCTTAACCTCCTTAACGACGAGAAAAAGGTTCGGTGCGAAGACGTTGACGCATAAAGCCAGTATGCGAAATTAAAAATGGATTTTTGTGGAGAGCGTTGCTCCGGAAACAAGTTTTGCATTTTTTTCTAAATTAGCTAAAATAATAATAATAATATTATTGTTTCACAGGAAGGAAAAGGCGCAGTATCTGTCACACTTGCTTTGTGGATACCTGAAACGCGCCTAAGGGAAGGGAGGAAGGTGGGAGTGAAAGTGGACAAAGAGAAAGGAGACAAAAATGTTTTAATAGTTCTTAAAAATGTAAAATTTGCGTAGACTAGTGAGTCAAAATAATAGATGACAAAGTTTTACGCCACAAGAAGCTGGTCTGGAAACTTGCAACTTTTTGAAATGGCAAAAAAAGCATTTTTCACATCTAGTGATGCATGGGTTTTTCTTCAAGAAAACTATGCCGGATCTTGTAAAACTAAGGATCATTACATCGTACCGAAACATTTGCGCACAACATAAAAAATTTCCTTTGAAACAAAAAATGATTGCGGCAGCTCTGCTAGCCTTCATCTCTGAACACAATCCAATACATGAGCGATTTTGTTGACATTTTTTGTGCCTCGCTTGGCCTAAGCACCACTGACGTCAAGCCATTGTTCATTCGTTCAAACCAAAAGAGCAGGCAAAAGAATATCACCTGCAAATTCAGTAGCTGCCACTGGTGAATTTTATGATGTTTTTGCATTTACGCATCTTCAAAGAATTGTTATTGAGGACGAAACGGAAATCTAAATGTAGTCTCTCCTTTCAGCGACTCATTAGCTCTGATGGAGCGGCTGCATTTTAGTGGACGCGAAAAGAAAAGGGCGGCCATCTACAATGTAGCCACATTGTTAGCCTGAGACGCCTTGAGGATGCTGAGCCCTAGCTATATGCGATGTCTACATGATAAGCTCTTATCTTCAGCTGTAACAGTATGTGCCTCGGATTTAATAATAATTACATTTGATATCTTTGTTGCCGCCTCCATATCGCTGAGCCGTTTACATATTCTAGTGTGCATGATGCTGCGGCTTTAGTTTCTTACAGAAGATAACAGTTCGAAATGATTTGTGCATTAAAGTTCTTTTGGGCGAAGATTTGCTATCATCGGGTCATGCACGTGCTAGTAATATTGATGCATGAAATATCACATCCACGTTTGCTCGGTTCCCAGGAAATGCACAGGCTGTGGAAGTGTGTTGATATGCATCATATGGCTTCTTTTATTTTATTTTGCAGCTACTCTCACGGTACTAATTACGCCTGAACTAAGACTCGGAATGGCCTGAAATCGACTGCTACAAGTGTTACAAGCATATTGTAATCTTCGTCTCCTGTTATGAGAGTCCGAATAAATAATTGGACATAACATTACTGGAAGCGCGAGTCTCACATCAGTGCATATATTTCCTATACCTATTCCTAATTCATCAAGATGGTGAAAATGGTACATTTTGCACTGGTCTGATGAAACGTAGGTAGGGCCCGTTCTACGTGACGTAGCCACATATCTATTGGATTTCTCACGTGGGTTTACTATACATGATTGATTTTGAAAAGTAATTTGCATTTGTGTAATGATATCGTTAGAATCTGCGGTATGAGTGTGTGATATGAATCATTTCTCACGCAGATTTGATATCACATTGATGATATAGTTCATGCAGGTTTTTCACGCGCTTGTCTTCTCTCATGCAGTAGGTGATATAATATGGTGCAGTAACCTCATACAAACAAGATTTGTGCGAATTTATACAAATATTATACAAATATTATACAAAGGCATACATAAACAGTATAAAGTTTATAGGGTAGGTCGTGTACCTACCGTACTCATTAAGGAAAGAAGCCAACAGTCGGCGAGGCCAAAGAAAGCGTTGGGGATGTACTTTATGTCTTTTTTTAATGTTTACTTGGATAATCACAGAAATTAGTAATGTAATCTTGTTTAGGGGAAAGATAATTAAACACAAAGTAGAAGAAAAAACAATGTGTTGATGGTGGGAACCGAACCCACGACCTCCGAATACCGCGTCCGGTGCTCTTCCAACTGAGCTACATCGGCCGCTGTCCCCCCTGCTACTTGCTTGGGTATCTATGTTGTCTGTATACGAACCTTGAGAGTGTTCACCAGTGCCACCCTCAAACATAGCGGCAGACGTAGAACGTCCTTTGTTACTGCCAGCGTCACGTAGAACGTGACGCTGGAGCACAATCAAGATGGAAGCAGCTGTGTAAATGAAAATGCTCCTCGCGAGGAAACATTTTTTAAAATCAGACCTGTGTGCCTCATAATCATCTGCTGATGTGCCAACAAAAGCGCGCCATATACGTGTCGCAACACTGATATAGTCTCCTGTGGGTTTGATACTGATCTTAAAAAGAAAAATGTTTTTCGTTTAAGGCGCTGTATTTTAATAACATACAGCGCAAAAACTGCATGTGATGCATCCTTATACAGCTGAGATTGCTTATCAACTTTGCGTGAACTCTATTATTACATAAGCTATTGCTTGTCCTGATAAAGTACAATTTCTTTTCATTTTTTCGCATATGCCAATAAGGGATAAGTATTGCAGTGTGAGTTACTTGAAACCTGTGTATAAGCGCTCATCCAGAGCAATGAACGTTATACCTTTATATAGAGTCAATATGTTACAGTTTTGGGTGGTTAAAGCTGCACAACGTGACTTTGAGCAATAATTATACGTATACAAGTAATTTCTTTTCTCTGTGGCACACTGCACTAAAACACATTTCTCATCCAGCCTGTGCTCCTGGTGTGATACTCTTGGTATTGGTGACAGGCTCAAACCAGAGTTCCAAGAGAAATAGGCAGTCACCAAGCAAACATCTGCTTCTGGTTTGAAATCGCAGTGATCATAGACACCTCCAGTCTTGCCTTTCATAGTGTGGATTTTTCTTGACGTAGCGGTTGTTGCCAAGAGTAGAATGCTTGTGAGACGCTAAAACACTTCAGGAAGGTTTCATAACTTTTTTCCAATAATCAGTTTCATTTGTAATTGCCGCGCCTGACGAAATAATACATAAACAATCCGCGCAAGGTTCCCGCATCTTTCTCTTTTCCCCAGTTTCATACGCCGCAGTAGATCAGAACGGAGGAGCTGCAACAGTCGACCCTATAAAACGACAAATTGAAACTACGCACCAATACCCGTAAAAAACGCAATGCCGGCACAGTCACATATTAGGAACTGGCATTCCTATAACAGTCAACATCCATGTAGATTAGGCCCTCCAACCCTGCAGAAAAGCTCTGATTCCACTCTAAACAGCTAGTCACTAAAAGGGACTTGGTCACTACAGTGATGCTGATCCCGCTGTCCGTCAGAAGCTCGCCGATCAGTACTTCATTCTGCAACGTGGCGATCCAGAGCGGTTGTGTACAAAACCGAGTCACTTGCTGCAGTCACGAGATGGCATTTAAGTAATGTACTTATACTCATAAGCTAACCGACACCCTGCACCAACCACAGAAATCTGACCTATCTGGTCCCACTGAGAATCTGAAGCAACAAACAACGGCAGTGTCACACACAGGTGATTGCACCCGTTCATCACAGAATCTGCAAACAGACGCTGTCCTGCCGAAGAGTGCGTAGCGGCTGTTGCGGTCGAAAGCACAGAATTTCTCCTGAATGAAACAACAGCGCGATACCCGTATCGTTGCATCGCACGCGCTTTCACGACATTCAACCACAACGATATCATATTTCACATGTGTACTTTGCACATTACTGTGGCCTAACCGAACGTATTGACTTTGCTGGCCTGCCATCACCGCGCTTTGGGCCGTTCTTGAGGAATCTACCTGTAGGGTGCAACCACGAGAGGCGCTTCACTCTACCGGCTGCAAAAATAATGCCTGCATCCAGATTTCTTCCGGCGCATGGCGGCAGTGGCAGCGCGTGAACGCATCACCAATTTTACTGTTACGTTTTCGCAGGTTGTTGACTTTCTTAAAGGCTACTCGTAGCTATGTAAGCAATTGCTGCCTCTGCTGCCAAATCGTAACTTGTGTGGAATTGTTCGCTTTCGCTCATCCTTGCGATATTGCGTTTGACAATGTCGATTAGCGGCATTTGCCTTGCCTGTAACGATGCTGTTAATGCCCAGTATTGTTTCGTGTCATGTGTAGAATGTGCCCCTTCCTACCATTTTGGAAACTGCGCCAGTCTCACAGATAATCAGTATAAACGTCGGAGCGTATCATCAAAGCAAAAGTGGACATGTCCCAGTGGTGAAACAACTACGCAGAAGGGCGAAAATTAGGGTGATAAAGTCACTCAGGAGGAGATATTTAAATTGCGTCCGCTTCTTGTGAGTATGAATGAAGAGCTTGATGGGTGGATGCCTAGTAAGCAGACGAATTGAAGCACACAAAGTAGTATTCAGCTTATGTCTTACAAGTACGATGAACTGCTGAAGCGCCTTGCTGTACAAAAAAAAAAACAAGACAAAAGAGACGAGGCAAGGGTACAGGAGCTCTAGTAAAGAGGCCAGAGTGGGGAAACAGACTGAAAAGCTGGCTGCTGAAGGGAATGATCTTGAGTGTACAAACCGTAGGTTAAATATCGATTTTCATAGTATTCAGGTTACTCCGAGAGAAGATTACTCCCGAAAGTGAACTCAATATCAAATTTTTTGGAAGTTCCAGGGCTGAACAAATATGATGTTGACGCTGTACACCGCCTACCGACCAAAGCTGGCAAGATACCAGACATAATATTATGCTATTCCAGGCAAGCTGTCAAGGACAAATTGTTGACAAATAAGATGAAGCTCAGAGCCATTGAAAGCTAAGCATGAAGTGACCGGGTATTCTTTTTTCTTTCTGTACGCACGCTTGCCATTAACCTACCTGGACGCAATTCTTCCATTCTCCGCTCACGATGGCCAATCCCTGTATGAAGATCTCTGTCTTGTAGAAGAGGCACGCCGTTTTGCTTGTTTGCGAACAATCCCCCCCAAAGATCGCACATTGGTTCGGTATGATGAAGCTCATGCTGCAGTCACTTGCAAATCCAGAGATTTGTTTGGCTTTGGAGGCCATTGCGACGCCGTGGATTGTACCAAATGTTCTTGTGGCAATACGCCACACCCTTCGTGGTTCTAAGTCGAATGAGTGAAGTAACCTATGTTATCGCTAAAGTAACTTCGACAACTCGCTGCTCGCGGAAAACTCAGTTGGCTCATATGGCACAAATCAAACGCTGCTATTCCAAATCTTGACTCGCTAGAGGACGAGCTCCATGTTCCCCGTTAAGTATTGTTACGCGAATCAAGCTGCGCTGCGTGGCTGACTATAATTAGTGTAACAATATATATACGTGTAATGGTGTGTGTGTTTTTGTGTGCGTGTGTGCGTGTCTAATATTCCTCTAGATAGCATTTTGCTTCGACTAATGAGGTAATTAGCAAAAACGTTTTATGCTGGTGGATGTCACACAACCGAGCACAAGACTGTGTAACCGAGGAAGGAAGAGAATGACAAACTCAGCGCTCTGTTCGGTCTTCTCTTCGTTCTTCAGTTCTTTGTCCGTATTCCGTAGCGGTGAAAACTATGAAATTAAATCCAGAATACCAACTATACCACTAGCTAACTGTACTGATGTCAGAAAAGTTGAACGATCATCCTCATTTATTCTTCCAACACTTTCGAATGCTGTGCCATCCTTAGTCAGCTCAAGAGATAGAGAAAAAATGTCTTTATTTTTCTCGAGAACATAACACATTAAGTAATTACCCACTAGGAGGCCCCGTAATGAGAGGCTGAATATCGACTTCTCATACATAAACAACATAAAAGAGCTCATAAAAAAATGTACTACGGACGCAACACTAACACCAAAATACAACTACATTGAGAGAATTAAGTCCCCAAGTTTATACACAAATGTCTCAAACATGACAAAAATGCCGCTATAGCAAGCTAAAGCTCATATAAAAATAAATTAGAGCACAAAATATAGAAGGCAAAATTATTTGGAAGGCAAAATCTGTCATTTTATTGTAGTTACTGTAGTTACTGTGCAGCTTTAAGGCACGTGATAGTGTATTTCAACATGAAAACGATGTTAAGTGAACCTATTGTTTTCCGTAAATAGCATTTAATATAGGTTAAATTAATTTACGGTTTAAGCAGTCTTGTTCTCCTTCTACTGACAGAGTATTTATTAGAAATAAGAGCTAAGAAAATTAAAATGTTTATAAATTTGAACAGAAAACCTCCGGATTTATTACAACTTATGTAACTGTAAAATGTTGATTACAATGCAATAAGCTGTGCGTTGTCTGCACTAGTCCTCAAATTCCTAATCGCTCGTTCTGTAGGTATGTAACGAGGAGGAGTAAGTTCGGTAAGTGCTGCCCCATTAGAGTTTGCGACAGTATATATGGAAATGAATGAATGCACGATAAAATCACATAAGAGCAGAATTTATACGTATATTGCCACGAAACGTTTTAGAGGCATCGTCTTCGAATGGCTCCTAGCAGAGTTCCTTGGGTGACTGTGCATCTTATTTTCCAGTTTTTCTCCTTAAACTTTTATTATATATCCTCCGACGTGGTGGGGGCGGTGTTGATGGGATGAATTTCTCAACGCAAACCGTATCCGTGTCTGCAAGGAAAAGAATACACTACAGTGTATGTGGTGCATTTGATCAGTCTGCATGGCGATGCTGATATGTCAACACAAACCGGAAAATGGCCCTAAATCGCGAGTTCGCCGCTTACTGGAGTGGCAAATTCATAGAATATCAATTTTTCCGCTCCTACCTGGGATGACATATTTTTCTCGCCTTCTATTTAAATCATGATAACTGGCACATACATATATTAAGGACTTTTCGGCGTCAGTTTAGACTCAGTTTAGTGTCTTTAATATTAATTGAAACGTAGGAAATGTGAAGAAAACTTTCAAGAGTTTTCCTCAAATTTTACTGGAGAGATAAAATTTTATGGGGTAGATTCAGAGCAGCACAATCTGCGATCCGTCACCGTCAACCGCAACCGATACCGGGTTCTTCCAGTGCGTACCGCAGATTGGTCCCGACGCGGCAGATCTCTATGCATATTCCTAGCATGTGGCGCCATCTAGAGCCATCAAGATGACTTAGACATGCTCATTGGAATGCTCGGTGCCGGATAGCGCTATGATAAAAACTCCCTATTATTGTATTGCGGTATTTGCGCAGTGTCATATCTAGCAGGAGAACTATCTAACTGAATGAAAGCTCATCACTGTTTGTGCAAGGCAAGATAAAAAAAAAAATAGCCTTTCCGATGGCAGAATGCGCGCCATAAGTAATATATTTTAACTTCATTTACCAGATTATAGCACTGTTAAAATACTTACCCCCATCAAGAAACCTTTTGTGAATATAATGAGAAAAATAGCATATTTGATAGGAAGAAGGAAGGAACAAAAAATTTATAAAGAGAAAATATTTAGGCGCCAGAAGAAATCCGCGTATTTCACATGCAAATGTCTTCAAATGAAGACGCCACAGCCAGAACAAGCCATCTTCTGAAACGATGGCTGCGTCCACGAAAGCTCGCCCTCACTTGTTATTTGTATTGGGTTCAGATTTAAAATTAGAAACGAGTAGAATGATATAAGACGAACAAGATGACATTTGCCGCCACTCGTGTGATATTCACAGGGTTTTTAATTATTTCTTATTTATTTTCTATAATTCCATTGTGTAAACGTACCATGTGCACAGTACTGAAATTTTTAAAATTGACGAATTTGCAGACCTGACTTTCACAACATATAATTTATGCGTGCATTGCGTAGTTTTAGAGCGTGTAACGTCGTAGACCAAGCGACCCCGCATGAAGTGCTTGGATGACAATCTTGCTACGTCATCAGAGGAAGGAGTAATATAATCATTGTTAGTACCTAAACAGCTAGTTTCTACTTCTCCCTCCCTCAGGAATGCTCTGGTTAAATCTTGTTGCGGTGGGTCTGCTTTCTGGTGGACTTTTGTAGTGCGATGTACTCCATGCAAAATTTCCTTAATAGATACGAAATCTTCTACGAACTGCAATAACCGATTTCAGTTCCTCCTAATTCGGCGTTTATGGTGCTTTATAGCTCGGATCATTTATTATTTGCCTGCTATGTACGTGGCAGGCGATACGCGTTTTTTTTTTCTAAAAGAACATTCAGAATTGACAGGACTTAAAGTTGAGGAGCTTACTAATCACTTTATTCCGACTTGAACCATATCATATAACCCGTATGCGCCATTGTATAACTCGCACATAAGACGACTTTCAAACAGAAAAAAAAAGGCCTTTAGCGTATGGCTAAATCGTCTCATAACCAGACCCGCTGGGAATTGTATCGTAAAGCAAACGATGAATATATTTCCGCTGTAAAGAGAGCTCAAAATATTTTGCTGCGAACACACTACTTACTACATTACTGCAGAATCCCCCCCCAAAACTGGAATATTATTAACCCCGAAGAAACTGCGCGTATTACATTAACATACTTAGATGTAGAACCAGTACCTGATAATAAATGCGCGAGTGCTCTAAATGGTGTGTTTTCAAATTGATTTTCAACTTCTTCCGTCGTTGAGGTTGCTATCTTTCGCGGTTACAAATATTTGCCAATGTATCTCGTGGTGGTCCACTCTGACGGTGTTGCTAAAATTATTGACAATCTTAAAGTATTTTCAGCGGCCGGCATCGATAACATTAATGCAAAGTTTTTGTAATGCACCAAAATGTATTCATCAAATATTTTAGTTATAATGTTCCAGCAGTCATTGGAAAGTTGCGAATTACTGTCAGACTTGAAGATAGGGAAGGTGTTCCCAGTGCACAAATCTGGTTCCAAGCATTCTCCTCATAACTATAGGCCTATATCGACCACCAGTGTACCTAGTAAAATATTAGAACACATCCTCTTCTCTCAAATTATCACATTTCTAGAATCTAACTCACTTTTTTCCCAGGTTCAAAAAGGCTTTCGCAAGACATACTCATGCGAAACGCAGCTTCATTCGTTCACCCACAAGTTACATGTCATCCTCGACCACCGCTCCATTGCTGATTGTATATTTTTAGATTTTGCTAAAGCATTTCATAAAGTACGTCACCATCTACTACTCCTAAAATTACACATCATAGGACTCTATACTAATGTTCCAAAATGGCTCGAGTGCTTTCTAACCTCTCGCCAACAGTTCGCCTCCACAAACGATGTTAACTCTCTCCTGCATCCAGTTATCTCCGGTGTTCCTCATGGTACTGTACTTGGGCCTCTACTTTTCCTAATCTATATTAATGACCTGCCCAACTGTGCTTCCTCCTCCATCCAACTATTTGCTGATGATTGCGTTCCTTTCCGCAAAAGAACATCTGATCTTGACACACGCGCTTTACAGACCGACATCGACAGTATTAACCTGTGGTGCAGTAAACGGCATATGACATTAAACGGAAAAAAATGTAAATTCAGGCGCGTGTCCCGTTCACCCACTAACATATCTTCTTACCATCTGAGCGGTAACCAGTTAGAACCTGTCCTTTCATAAAAGTACCTCGACATTCACATCACTTCCACCCTTTCTTGCCAAAAGCACATAGCGTACATCGTCAACAAAGCTAATCGCATGCTCACGTATCTCAAGCGTAACTTCCATTCAGCCTCTACTAACACGAAGCTAGTGCTTTACAGAACCCAAAATCGGTCGCAAGTAGAATATGCATCGGCTATATGAGACCCAGGCATTGAAGTTCTTAGAAATCAGATAGAATCAATTCAGAACAAATCAGCACGTTTCATTTTATCGAACGTTCATCGCACCACCAGCGTGACCGCCATGAAATCAAATCTAGGTTTACAACTTCTAGCAACGTACCGCAGACTTGAGCGACTGTACCTCTTTACCAAAATATTTTATCACGAAATACTACATGATGAATTGCTCGTACCACCCACATACATATCTTCACTCCGTGATCATGCACACAAAGTCGGCCTAATTTCATGTAACACCAAAATATTTTCTGACTCATTTATACCTCGTACATCTGCGCACTGGAACCATCCCCCTTCGTCAGTGGCAACAATTGAACGGTTACCATTGTTCCAGTCGTCAGTGTCCAATGTTGCGCAATGATGCTTAGTACAAAAGTGCTTTATGTATACTCTGTAATGTGCTGAGGTTTTTGGAGTAGTTATGATAATGATCTGCTTATATGTTTGTTTGTTTTTCACAATATTTCATTACATGCTGTGCGTTTTATATGTCCCAAATGTGATTGTTGTAATCCCCACTCCCCTCTGTAATGTTTTACCCTGAGGGTGCCAATAAAATAAAAATAAAACATGTAACAATAGCTCAAGATAAATAAACAGACGTACATAAGCCAGTATCAAACACCAAGTCAGCAAGCTGCTGTACTTTGTTGTAGATTTTAGTTTGAATGGACTATATGCAAGGGTAATGGTGGCAGAGTAGCTTCTTGAATGGACTATATGCAGGGGTAATGGTGGCAGAAAAGCGTCTACTAACATACTTTACAAACGAAAACCATATCAGCTACGCGTTTCGTTAAGAAACATTGTCATTAAACGTTCCACATGGCAGTATTTGGCACAAAATTTTTAGAGAAGCATTTTTAATCTTCTAAGACAGTTTAACCTTTTCTGAATTTGGTTTCCAGCTGCGTAAATGGGTTTATCGCCCAAGAAAATCTCGGCGCGTGCACGCCGCTAAACATAGACGGGGAAAATTGATTAAATTTACTCTGAAATGACAGTCTGATGGAGTCAGACTTCAAAATAGTACAAAGGATATCGATGAGGAGGCGTGTATGAATGCAAGGGGTGCTTCTATTTAGTTTCTGAGAGTTATTTTCAGATACAAAGCATTGAGGATGGTCACAATACTGGCGACCAGCCATACTTTCAAATCTTCGAGTGCTGTGTATGTTCGGAACTCACCCTAAGAGTCAGATTTTTTTTAAAATCAACATCATCATCAGCCTGACTATACCCACAGCAGGGCGAAGGCCTCTCCCATATTTCTCCACTTAAACCGGTTCTGTGCTAGCTGCATCCACTTGAACCCTGCCAGCTTTTAGCCTCATCCGCCCAGCTAACTTTCTGCCGCCCCCTGCTACGCTTTCCTTCCCTTGGAATCCAGTTTGTTACCCTAAGCGACCATCGGTTATCCTCTCTTCGCACTACATGTCTTGCCCATGCCCACTTCGTCTTCTTAATTTCCACTAGAATGTCAGTAACTTGAGTTATTTCTCTGACCCACTCTGCACGCTTCCTATCTCCTAATGTTACCCCTACCATTTTTCTTTCCATAGCCCTCTGAGTTGTCCTCAACTGAAGTAGAACTCTCTCGGTTAGCCTCCACGTTTCAGCCCCATGGCTGAGTACAGGTAAGATGCAATTTATTTATTTATTCAAATACCTCACGGGCTCCGATTGGAGTATTATGTGAGGGGGGGGGGGGGGTTACATAACATGGGGTGCGAAACAGAAGCATGTAGGGCACTGTTGTATACTTTCCTCTTGAGCGATACCGGTAAACTGCTAGTTATAATCTGTGAGTGCTTGCCAAATGCGCTCCATCCCAAACTTATTCTTCGTGTCATTTCCTTTTCATGGTCTGGATCTGCGGTTACTACCTGTCCTAAGTAGACACATTCGCCTACTACTTCCAGTACTTCGCTACCTAATGTAAACTGCTGTTCCTTACCGAGGCTGTTGAACATTACCTTAGTCTTCTGCATATTGATTTTCAAACCTACCTTTCTACTTTTCCTGTCTAGGTCATCAATCATTATTTGTAGTTCATCCCCCGAGTTGCTTAGCAAGGCAATGTCATCAGCAAATCGCAGATTACTGAAGTATTCTCCATCTACCCTTATCCCTAACTGCTCCCATTCCAAAATAATCGACAGCATATGCGTGATTCTCTTTTTCCTGGATGTTTTCGCGGTCTTCAAGATGTTATCCTTCAATAACTTTCTCAGGGTTTCTCCTGCTAAAAATCGACAGCAGAAAGAGCGGTATGTGGGTTTCAGAATTAATGCCTTACTTACTGCCGCATCGATTTGTACACTCGCTGCAGGTGGAGAAGCTGTCACCAACCCAACATTGACCGTCTTCCAGGCGCCTGCAGTGATTGTTTGCTTTATCGTAGTACCAAAAGAGCGGTCCAGGTGTGCACGTGGTTCTTGACTCGCCATAACATTCTCTTGCGACAAAAGCTGTAGCAAAAAAAAAAAAATAAATGACAGTGGTTCACCAGTAACTGCTCTTCTCTACAGTCATTAAACTCAAGAAGGCGCAATAGCGGCCGATATGGTTAAAAAGTTCGAAAAAAATATTTAGTTGAACAACACATCTAACGTCCTTACCTGCACCCATCTAATATGTATTAGGTCGGCCTTATCTGCTTTGACAGTGGCCTACCCTGGTGAAAACTCTCGTATCGCACCAAACCGATTTTAACCGGTCCTGTATTATCCCGTATATAATTCGTTCTCGGTGTGACCAGCCCCATATGAAGCTTGAACAAGTTTATACCATAGAGAAAGAGATTGGTAAAGAGCGGTCACTCGGCGAAAACTGGCTCCAGGAAATGACGCGCAAATTTTTGCGCTGCCGCCGATTGATGGATGGCGGCACCAACATGCGCATGCGCGGACGCGCGCGCGACGGCACTCGCTGCAGCGGTAGCCCGCCGGAGCACTAGCAGACGACAAGAAGTTGTCGAAGGGAGTGGTTGGTGGTTGTGTGCTCGTGCCTCGCCGCGCTTGTGCGGCCCAGACCTCTCGTGGGCCGCTGCGCGGAACGACAGCGGTTGGAAACGACGGCAAGGTGAGCAACGTTTTTTGCTTAACTGCGCTGTATTTCAAGCAGTTTACGCTGACCATGCCAGCCGGTGCCATTAAGTTTCGCAGCTCGTGAACAGGCGCGCCGGCTGTTCAGGCGCAGTTCGTTACGTCGTAATTCTAGCGGTTCCCAGCCACGGCGAGGTGTAATATGTTGTGTTCCCGGGAAGCAGCTTCATTTCTAACAGTTTAGTTCGTCACGCTTGACAAAGTGGCATGTGAAGGCACCAAGGCACGCCGTTGCGCCAAAATGGCGTGTTCGCCGGCCGGTGCGGCCATGCTGACGCAGTTCGCTGAACGGCTAGTTTTGCTATGTGTCGCGTTTAGCAGAGCAACGGTAAAGTGAGAAACCTTTCATTCTTGACTTTCTTGTCAAACTACGCAGTATTTCAGGCAGTTAAGCTCAGTACGGCGGTCTGCGCTTCACAAAGTCGCACGTGAAGGGCAGCCAACAGGCATGACAAGGCGCTCGCCAATATGGCTCGCCGGCCGCGATGACGTGACATGGCGTGAGGTTTTGCGTGGTGTCGCGTTTAACAGGGCAACCGCAAGGTGAAAAATGTTTCATTCTTGTAAAACTGTGAGGCATTTCGGGCAGTTTAGCTCAGCGCGGTGGTCTGCGCTTCACAAAGTCGTGTATGAAAGGCAAGCCAACATGGCGTGCTCGCCGGCCGCGGTGAGGCCAGGCCACGGTTTTGCGAACGGTTAGTTTTGCGTGGTGTCGCGTTACATTTAACGGGACAACGTTAAAGTAAAAAAATGTTTTATTATGCGGCAAGCTTCATTGCTTAAGCTGTTCAGTGCTCTTGAGGAATATTGTTAGTTTAGTGGCTGTTATTTCACGCTCTGTAGAAATGCATTTTCAGATAGGTTCGGTTAGCCTGCATTATCTTACCTCTACGTTGCAAGAGTAGCTTTTGTGTCGATTTTACGAATGACAGCTTTTCTGTTCTGAACCATAACTGCTGCTCACCAAGTTTTCAGTACCCACCCACATGCACAGATGTGTGCGCGGTGCAGTGACCTTACAGTTCATTGCAACCTTCTGCGTCATGTTCATTCCTTTTCCAACAGCACTGCATGGACCCACGGGACTGCAGCCGAAGCACGGCAGATGCGACGAGTGAATTGTGTGGCCTTCCCTCAAGCGTCAGTACTCCTCTCTGCCCTGGACATACAAGTTACCCTTGCTAAGGTAGCCGCGACTGGGACTGTGTAGTTTATGTATAATGCCTGTTTTGTTACATATCATTTGCAATAATTCGGAAATCAGTTATGCTATTTTTTGTCTCTACCTAAGAGCTGTTTCTCACCTTGTGTATTTTTATTTTTCTGTATTGCGCAAATCGCCTAATGTGTGTCAAGTATTGTCAATTCATCCGTCTATATCTGTTGCATCTCTTGTGTTTTATATGCAGCAAAATATTTCACGAAGCACTTGAAGTCTTTTCTGCAATACTGTTTTGCAAAGGCTGTGGCGCAGCTGCGTTGATTGCCAGTTTAGAGAACTGGGAATCTATTTTTCCCTTTATGCATGCTGATAATAGAAACACTAGCAGACCATTTAAAACCAAAATAATGCGCCAAAGGGCAGGGAAGGGCGCAGCGCATGGCTAGCATTCAAATCGCGCGCCTTTCATCAAGACCGGAAATAGTTGCCGCCGGCCGCTTGGTACACTACAGTCAAATGGGCCCTATGGGAGTGTCCGCTCTTTACCAATCTCTTTCTCTATGTTTATACCGGACAGGCCATTTCCTGTCTGAATTTCAATCCGAACAGATCGGTGGATATTGTGCGCATGCCTTAAGCTTCGCATTTAAGTGTGTAAGGCGACTGCTGCAACGCCTGCCGTCAGCGCCTCCCCTTTCAATTTACTACCTCGTAAAACCACTTTCATAGCCACAAAATTACTACTATCGTACTCTTCGCCTTTATTTCATCACATGTTAACTAAAACGTACACACCATATAGTCGCATGCTACAACCGTGGCCGCCGCGAACGAGTCCGGCGGTGCGCCGTTGCGCCGGTCGTCCCATTTAGCACGCGGCCAAGCTGATAAGTGTCATTTTGCTAACTCCGTAGCACGCTCCGAGTTGGCGACCTTAGCCCAATGTTCCAGCGGCACTCGCGTGGCCGGCACAGCCTGCATTTTCTGTCGTGTCGCCTGCTTTGTTGGCACGTTTTCACACAGTTGGGTAGTAAAAACGCAGTCAATTTCTTTGGACTGCTTCCCCAAGCTAAAAAGGCGTTGAGGACCGTTGTCAAAGACATAGGATTGCTTTTGTTGGAAGCTAACTGTGGCTTTTACCGCGAACCATTTCGTCTAGGGTACATGCTGTCGGGCCGATTTTTTTTTTTTTTTTTGCTGTAACAAAACTGGCTATGCTGTATGAGAGCACTTAGTTATACTATTTTGTGCATCTCAAGCGTTTTTTAAAGCACGGGGCAGCTACTTATATAGCGAAGCTCGTACATATAATTACGATATATAAAGCGCTCGTGCATTCTTTATAGGCCAATATGCTAGTCACAAGTTCTGGCCTGTGCTTTCGTGGTTGAAGCGAGAATACTGACCTGGCGTTTGTGTGACTAAGTTGTACGTGTTGCCGGTAAGTGCCATTGTTTCCGCGTAGCTAATGTGATTTTGCTATTACATTATTTGCGATGTGACGAAACCTGCATCGGGTTTGTGTCATATACTTCAAACGGCAAGCCTATCTCGTTCTTTTTTTTTTCCGATAAATGTTTCGCTGTGTCCCTTTCTGCCTCTCGAATAGAAAAATGTAACTTGGAATAAGTTTCCATGAATTTCCTTCAAATTATGAGCGTCGTCAAGCATGGCTAAAGGCCATATCAAGAAAAAATTTTGTGCCTAATGAGGAGTCTGCTAGCAGTGTCTACTGCAGTCTTCACTTTTTAGATTTGGATTATAATATGGCGTCTACAGAGGTGCGCCGCCTGAAACGGGATGCTATTTTAAGCAACACGCAGACGCAACAACCACAAAAAGACATAATTTAGGGCGATTCTTGTAAAATCCCGCGCCAAACTAAGATACTGAATCCATATTTTCAAGCGGCCGTGATGAAGCTGCAGATTCAGCCTGTTATCGCGAAGAAAGTACAAGCCATTCATAAGCTTCTGCCTGCTCATTAACACTATAGGGGATGAGGATAGCCCTATTCATACATTCTTGGAAGGAGATGAAATAAGTACGGAAGGTGCAGGATATGAGAAGAAGCAGCTTAGCTATTGCGCACCGCAGACTGCCCATACCTTTTTTCATACAAGCAGCCGGATGCAGGGAGTATAATCCGAATGGGAGTGCAATTGTTCAGGAAGACAGATGCTATCAGGCGTCTGCTGGGAGAGAACAGTCGCCTAAAAAAAGAAGCTCAGAGGTCTAAAAAACCACGCTCTCCCCTCGAGGCTGAGAAAATGACTAAACAAGGTCGGCCAGCCCAGTTCTGCTTAGAGGACTGCAAAGCGAAATAGATCGCCAGTACGTCAAGGCAACGGACTGTGTGGTCTCCAGACGTTTTACGGGAATGTGTAGTTTAGTACTACTTATCCCCCAAGACATACCGTAACATACGTATCAAAGGCCTGTTGACGCTATCAGAAAACACGCTATTTCTCTATGTTGGCATTTCCAATATTGAAAGCGAGATCACGCCAATGATGAAGAAACGCCGAAACCAAGAATTTTGGCAGCTAAAAGAGCAAGCGGGGCTTTCCTCACCTATTTTAGATGTGAATGAAATGGTTATAAGCTCCAAATATACCAATGATCGTAAAATGAACTGCTTTCTGGTCAGCAACTGTAAGAGAAGACGCCTGGACAGTATAAAATGTGAACAAAACTGTTCTTGCCAACAAGGTGCTGTTTTTCGTTACAACAGGCCTGTCCACGTCATAAAAACTTTCTTTGGCTTTTTCTTCAGTAACGATTAAGTGGCAAGCTTCTGTATCAGCGCGCAAAAAATGTTATAGGTGAAGTTGAAAACTGTGGCCTCTATGTCATGCGGATCAAAAAGTAAAGAAAATGCGAAAAACTGATGCCAAAGATTCTGACTCCAGTTCTTTATACATAAAGTCTCATATATCCTCAATTTTGTTTTCGGTCTTCGGTGCATTTAACCCACTTTTTGCTTCTTGCAGACATGAAAATGACTCAAATTCCCTACAGTTTCTTCCATATATAACGTCAAAGAAAATGCGTATGAATTGCAAGCTGTAGTGCAAAGCCCTGTGCGTCGTTGTTGGGACAGTGCACTGATAGGCATTCGAAAGCTGCAAAAAATATTTATAACCAGCATTTGAGTACAAATCATATATATACTATTTCTAAGCGGAAAAACTGACAAAGCTTCTTGATCGTAATGTGTAAAGAGTAATTTAAGCTTCTAAACTAATTTGTACAATAACTGTACAAGGAAAACAGACCAATCTGCTCAATTAAAAAGATTTGGTTTGGTTTGGTTTGTGGGGTTTAACGTCCCAAAGCAACTCAGGCTATGAGAGACGCCGTAGTGGAGGACTCCGGAAATTTCGACCACCTGGGGTTCTTTAACGTGCGCTGACATCGCACAGCACACGGACGCCTTGCTTTTCGCCTCCATCGAAAAGCTGCCGCCGAGGCCGGGATTCGATCCCGCGTCCTTGGGAACAGTAGTCGAGCGTCGTAACCACTGCGCCACCCCGACGGGGTCAATTAAAAAGAGTTGGTGTTTTTAAAACATGCACGACTGCCCTTGTTGCAAAATGAAAGCTTTCATGGCTACCTACCTCACCACTGTCGTAATCCGTCTTCATAATTTAAGAATCAGTCGCCGAATTGTACCTTTCTGTTGTTCGCTGGCGCTTCTGTACGGTAATATTGTAGTGCGAGTTTAACACAGGAAATGATAGCAGCGTTTTCGTCATCTGCGCCTGTCCGCCTAAGCGAAAGCAAGCCATGTGTTCCACGCGCCGCGGTGCGGCGAAAGGAGCAGTGAGACCGCTTTCTCCGATTAAGCTCTCTCCATGCAAATTGGATGGCCGGAGAACCGCCGCGCTGCATCACGGAGGCCATGGCTACAACAATATGCTAAAGAGCACTTATGATATTTATAAAGCCTCGTGGGGCCTAACATTACGTACCTGAACCGCAATCGGAGGGCTGCAGTTGAATTCTCATGGCACATTCCAATCTGGAAATCGCCGAGTTGCCAGTTGGACACTCGTTTCGATCTATACTACCGCCACGAATGCAATACAAGTGGCCTGCTAATCCCGACATGCCAGAAGCATATGGTTGTGAGTTCTCAGTCATTGTGTCGAGCGTGCCACCGTCGTTGCACCCATCCTCCAATCCTCCTTCTCCGCTTACCACCATACATGTCCACCTCATTTTCCACCGCTTCCCTCCAGACTCTCCAGGTGCCAGAGCAGTAACTTTTGCAATGTCTGCTGTCGGGTATACACCCGGTTCCCCTTACCCCGCCTTAAGCGCCACCTTTAAGTGTAGGACGCGACAGCTTAAAGGTGGCCCTGAAGATCCCAACGTTCATATGGACCGGGCTGTGCGAGCCGGCTGTGTTCAGGATGACCATAACAGGCTGCGGGACGTCAAACTCAATCCTGTGCCTGGATTTGCCAGCTTAGTAGGGTGGTCTCTGGGCCAGCCTATAGCTGCTCACCGTTTACGCCGACGCGACAGAAACTCCGGTCAAGCCAGAAACCGACGCCTAAAATTGGGCTCAATAATGTTGGCATGGGCAGGCCCCCTAGTTCCAAACTCAGCACCAGCTGCAATTTCCCTCGCATAACAAACAAGCAACACATCATTTCAAAGAAAATGAAGGGAATTGCAGCGTTTTCACGCGACCCTCTACTTTATCGTATCGGGCGGTGCTCGTATCGGTGAGATTACAAAAGCTGCTGGTCGAAGAAGTGTTGTTCGGCGGCAAACATTTTGCACTCTTAAAAAATGGGAGTCGGACGTCGGGAATTACAGCAATTTAACTCCTTTATGCCACTTTGTCACTCTTATTAAAAGGAGTCATACAAGGAATCAGTGGCTGCAACTCCGTTCGCTGCAGTACTCCAACCCCCCATGTGACCCGTACGCTGTCACGGTCAAAGACGGCACAAAGGACTTGATACGATCGCTAAAACATAATTGGCAAGCAAAGCCTTTCGAAGGCGTTTATAAAAACTCAAAGGAAAAAACACACTTCATATGTGTCATATTTCTAACAAAACAACGTATTTAACTGATTCTTATAGGCTCACGTTTTCCTTGAAAATTCACTCATCCAACTTTCATTACGCCTGTTACGGTTTATTACAAAACTAAAATAACGTAATAACGGCCGCTCGTTAATATTGGGCTGCCTTTAAATCAGGTAATAATGCTAATCACTGTGCGTTCCCGCATATCCGTTGTTGTAGGATTAGCAGCATGAACGAAGGTTTTAAGTAATTGCAACCGAAGCAAAAATTGCACGCAAGAAAAGTAGAGTAATCAATTATTTTCTTCTTTCTCGCGTGATCCACGTGAATGGTGGTATTCTGATATTGCTTCGCGAATAATTACAAAAAAAAAGAAAAGAACAAAAACGTGATGATTGCTAATGCAACGTGCACTAATAATGCACAGCACATGGGCATTTTGCATTTAGACTTGCTGATTATATGGCCGCTGCGGCCGTGGTCGAACCCGGGGTCTTGAAATCAGTAGCAAAATGCCGAATCCAGCGTGTGAGGTGCAGACTAGAAAAAATGTAGTGCGTTTAAAACTTATTTTAGTGATGCATGTTCATTTGGTAAATGGTGAGCACATGTGCGAGGCACTTACTGCCATGAGCATGATTAACAATAGCGTTCAAAATATGCTCTGCGGAAAAATGAAAAAAAAATGTAATCTGCTGCTGTGATTTACGCACAGAAAGATAACTGCTTATGCATGAGCGGGACTTCATATTGAGGCGTGGTCTAGGCAACTACGACATTCCGCAAGCCCTGAGCCCGTAACACAGCTGCTGTTAGATAATTTTGGTTTCGCTGATTCTGAATATTACAGTCCCCCTCCCTGACTACAACGCTCCTTATAATTGTGGTGGAGTCGTGCCTAACTGAAACACGCCAATTGAGCAGTGTGGCCATGAGTGTTCCTTGTGCATAATTTTGAGCGTTATACCTGCGCAGCGCGTAATTAATTCAAGTAGGTACGACTTGAGCGTACGTTGTTCTGTAACTTTTAAAAGTTATTATACAAAAATGTATGTTGCCACATTGGCTCACAGTCAAAAACCACCAAATATATCTGCGAACAAGGAATTTTCTGTAGTTTGTTTGAGTGGGTGGGATTTGTGTAACGAATGTAACGCTGAATGTTCAGAAAAATGTTTGCTTCACATTAGTACGTAACTTCAGAGAAAAGGCGGGCCTTTCCCCCTGGTAGTGCTTCATGCACTGGTATCATTGCTTCTGTTGGCATGCTTGAGCACAGTCACAAGTGAATTGTGATTTAAGTTTGGGGGACCGGTAGAAAATCGGATTTGGTTGCTTGGACTGTTTTTGATGCTTCCAGTTAATGAAATGATCCTGTTTTGCTGGCATGTTTCAGGTCTGTAAACTGGGTGTTGTAAGTGCTGCCGCAAGTAATGCATTAGACCAGACAACTCTACAGAAAATTTGCTTCAATACGCATTGCCACAAACAACTTTACATATGGCTGTAAAGTGAGGTGCAAAGGAATGGTGGCATGCCTCAAGCTCAGAAGCTCCTTGCCTGGTTCGTCTTCGATGACATGACATCGCAACTCAAGTAGTGAGTCTGCGCTGTCCTGGTGATATATTAAACTTCAAGGCAATCTCAGAAATCCCAGGTTGCCTGTTAGCTTTTGGTGTTCCTTGTAAGTGCTGTACCTTATTTTGCTGTCATGTTTCACATATTTGAGGTCTATGAACGGTGGTCTAATGTGCTGTCTCAGGCAAAGAATTAGACAAGAATGTACATGAAATTAGGTTGCCTTCATGCTGCCACAAATATAGTTACACATGGCTGAGAAACATGACAGTTGCCTGGCTTTTCTTTGACGTGACATTACATCTCAAGTAAGTAGTGAATCTATACTCACCTCAATATATATTTAGCATCTCTCGAGCTACCCCCCCCCCCTCTCTTTTCAAACGAGATAGTTGGTTCAGAAGAATCGACTGTTGGCCTAGTTGGTTCATGAGAAGAGTAGATACGTTGCACAAAATGGACAAAACAAAGAAACATATAGAGAAGCGCCTTGGCCATGTGTTTCTGTGTTTCGTCCTGTACATTTTGCGCCATGTTGGGAGATAGTTGGGTATCATTTCATTTCAAGTTCATTTCCTCCACTTCAAGTACATTAGCTGAAATTGGCTTTTGGACAGAAACAAATGGGAATGAATTGCTTGAACCTGACAATTGTGCAGTGTTTTGCTACACACAAATTGTTAGTATATCCTGTGATAAAATTCAAATGACTACTGAGCACTTCATTTTTAAGATTTTACAGACTTTCGTCATTGAATCAAATGTCAGAATCAGAGTCATTATTTAGACGAACACAAATTAATCAGAGATTAAAAATAAAACCATTGCGAATTCCAAACATTGCAGCAAGCAGGGCGGATTAATGAAAGCAAAGTCCAGGCCTTATGCATGCAGTTGTAAGCATATTGAATATTACCCATGTCACATACACCATACAACTGTCCTAAATTCAACCACCACTTATGTCATATGTGGTGTTATATGTTTTTACATTAGTGATTTATATTTTAGCGATACGTAAGATACAACGTCTACACTGTTGCCAACAAATGTTTAATTTTACTGTAAGATGTTTTGCATCCAAAATGGGAGAGCGCTAGTGTGTTGGTATTTGGGCATGCTTCCTGGTATTTCTCCGTAAGAAACAGGATTAGAAATTTTAGAAAGAAAGCCCCCTGCTATACAGGAATAGATGCACAAAAGGAAAAGGCTAAATAGGGAGGCTGATATTAGACAGCGTGAAAACTCGGTATACCGAGGCGTAATCTTAACGTGCAAAACGTTTCGGTGATTCAACAGCTTCTTTCACTTCAATACTCGATAACTAAAAGTTCGTGTCTGATTTTCAACCTGCTTTTTTAGATAACGTGTTCAGTGCATCTCACTTGTCCCATGAAGCATCGGCTACCACGCACAGACTCGCATCCTGCAGCTCTTGTTGCATTATTGAAGACTATTCCCAGGTACATGAAAATATTTTGATTTGTATACAACTGAAGTAGTGGCCTGAATATGCAGATTTTCATTCAAGTACTGCTTATTTGTTATGCATTTCTAACACTGGAGAGAACATAAAACGTATATAATATGTTGTGCCATTATGTCTTTGTTTTCAGGCGGAGGTTGCAAGCACATTTGAAATGGTTCCCATTTTTTACTAACATTCTGAACTTCGCAAAAATGAACTCAAGAAAGCAGCCCTTCGTATAGAATTAATTAAGGACCATAGAGATAAAAACTAGAACACCATGGACAGGAGAGCACCAGCAAACAAAAAGCCGTCAAAACTGAGAAAGTTTTGAATGATTTTTCTGAACTGTATCCCACTTCGAATGTTTGCAAAGAGATGAGCCTTCAAAGCTCTATAAATTTTCTGTTCAAGGAAAATAAACAGTATGCTGCTTGATTATTTTTATACTTTAGAGCTCATGTTGTGTTATTCAGTTTAAGTAGCCGTAGTAATCTACTGTGCACTGCCAATAATGTTTAAAAATTCAGCAAACATGTGGACTGCTGCTTCCTCGTGCTTTTTATATTTGTATTGGTTGCACCTTGGAGATATATTCAATTGTAACACTGTTTGACAAAGTTGTCATCTTTTGAGAACCCAGTCTTTGCAGAAGAATGCGTATGCTCATGTTGCGTGACAGAGACACTCATGCCACTCTGATAAAGCCCAAAAAGAGGGCCCAGTGTGAGTGGACAGTATGACCATTCCTTCGATGGACGTCCTAGAGGATTAGCAGGGCGCCCTAAATAGGAATCACCTCAAATTATTGTGGAAGTCGTCCGGCGCACAACAAAGGCTTATGACTGACAAATGAGAGTCATTTCGCTATAACAATGGGCGTCCTGCTGAACCCGTGAAAAGTTGCCAACTGACCACCCTGAAGGAGGCAACGCGACCATATTCTAAACGGCCAATGTGATTCACAGGGGAGAGACTTTCTGATCTACAAAGGAAGTCAAGTTGAGCTCCAGAAGGGTTGCTATCTTGCCAACCTGAAGGAGGCAATGCGGCAATTTTCTGCGTAGTCGCATTGACGCTCTTCCTGCCAGTGGATGGTCGTTATGGCTTTTGCTCGAAGGGAGTCACTGAATACACATTGAAAGAAGTCGCATATGTGGCAAATATTTACCTCCCCAAATGGCGCTCCCTGGTATCCTTTTTTTTTCTTAAAGTGTGGTTTTGTGGAGAGCACAAATGTCATAGCTCTGTAACAAGCGATATATGACCGCTTACTTTGGGCGTCGTAAGTTTGGTGTGGTCTGCGGTGATAATTTCGAGGTATGCGTAAATACGGCGCTTATGAGATGTGCATGAGTATAATATATGCCCCACAGTCTGTATTGAACACCTAACCGTGCCCGAGACAACGTGTTTCTGTTTGCAGGCGATCGCCTCAGTTCGTTTTTTCCGGGGATAGCCAAATGACTTTGTACTGAAAATTTTCGTTGGCACGAGGGGAAGTGGCAGGTGTACAACGCTGGACTCCGCTGTGATGTGGATAAACATTCGATGTGTGAAGGTTCTAGGTTCCCCTTAATCTGTTACAATTCTGACCGAGATTTTAGTATTTTGCCGGCTGTTCCCCCGTCCAATATTTCCCCGAGATACATGCACACAGACATACACAGGGAGAATATTACAAGCTTCACGATGCACTTTTAGAATACGATCAAGAACTCATTATAATCTAGAAATAGATTGCACCCTAAAAAGCACTAAACAAATTTGAACTAATACAAAATGCAAAAACGAGGGGAAACATTTTAAATTGTTTTGTTACGTTTGCACATTTGCTTACAGAAATGAAGCTTATTTGCATGAATTCTCCTCATGAGCACAATACCATTGCCCTAATGTCAAGTATTCTCGAAGTCAGTGGAGGGGTTGATACGGTAACATCAAAGGAAAATGGTAGCCGCCTTTTGGAGTACCATCTAAGAATTCGAAATTTGAGCCATATACAAAAGTGTCTTTGCTCATCTGATAAGTTTTTCCATCTCTTGCTTTCTCGTAACATCACCTTCACTTTGCAACAGGATCCTTTGATATAATTTTGAAGCTCTCCTCCTTTTATTCCCAGCGATTAGCAGGATGTTACTTTCTAATATTGTTTCGAACAATCCCTCCCACCATAAATACTAAGCTGACAATGCAGTGAATGATTAATGAAGTAACAACAACCGCCTCACGCCGTTTCTTTCGAAGAAAACTATTGGCTTTAATATATCTGTGCAGTTCGGTGAAGGCCTGTGGGAGGCCTTAAAATTACAAGAAACGTTTTTCAATACTTTCTTTTGTGACTTCAGGGCAACTCTTCTGCAGGGTGCGGTAGCGTGCACATAATTAAACCAGGAAGCCTCTGCCGAAGGCGCTAGGTGCACAATGTGGTTGGCAATATGAAGCATGCAGTCCTTCATCGCAGAAAAGCCTAGTTGTTCACAATAGACAACTTTGAGCCTAGTGGAAGTTCAGTAGTTTCAAAAATAAATCCTATGATGAGGTTGGCCGAACGCGATGGCTAGAGCACTGGACTCTCCATCAAGACTATCGTTCTGTGCACTGATACATCGAACTCATAAATCACTCGTGTTATTCACTCCTGCCTGCAAAGCGAGGTATTTTATTTAAGACATAAAATATATGAACAGTTAAGAGTCTTGTAGCGCTTCTTACGTTGTCTGCCGGGTGAAGAGCCAACACCTTCACTCTGTGATCCCTTTATGTCTTCATTGTGCGGGTTGCAAAAAACCCATGCATCTGCAACAAAATTGATGTATGTCGAAAAAACGTTACCGTCTGTTTCTTTTTGTAATAACAGGAAAAAGAAGATTTACTAATAAAGGCACAGGGTTGAAGAACACATCGATTATCATCTGCTTACGGCCGAAAGAGAAAGATGACTGACTGAAGGAAAATATTTTGCACTGCAATTTGCGCCACAGATTCTGGAGATGAATAACAGACACAGTCGTTGTCGTGTCTCCTCAAATACATTTGGCAGGACCCGCTGATCTTGGCAGGAATGCGACAGCGAACCGCCAGCATTCCGTTCCGCAGCCACGAAAATCTATCTGAGCGTACCTCAGAGGCGTGCTGAAGCTGTCTTCTTCTGCGGCTGTACCAGGATGGCATACTACAGGGCTTTGAAGCATTGAAGCCATGAGCGAAGGAAAATGGCGAGAAGCGGATACTACTGGTGCGAATCATACGCGGTGAGGACCGCAACGGTCGGGAGGGGATGCAGAGGTGCAGTTGGCGATGACGTTTTAGTCAAGGTGGGCAGGTTTAGGATGGTCAACATTTATCATGACCTGCCGGCTGTTAGTGCACAGTAAAAAGTGCTTAGAAGCACGCCGGAGCACCTAAACGGACCATCGTATGGTGGCCGTAAGGGTGGGCATATGGCGTCATGGCGAAGAAAGATGTGAGTGCACCGCTTAAGGGCGAGGGGACGTTGATAAGAAATGGCTACTGGCACTGATGTGTTGGAACGGCAGAGTTCATAGCACTACGTAGACGGTAGACGTAACCTGTGATGTCAGCAGGCGTGGGTTTCGAGGGCTCGAAATCCTCTCGAGGGACACGGAGCGTATTGCCAAACGTTACCTCTGCTGCAGTGGTAGAAGAGGCACTGCAGACTGCGGTGCGGATATGAAGCAGGACGAAGAGTAAGAGCTCAATTCATAATGAAAGGAAAGCGGACGCGTGAAACTTTAAACTGCCATTGCAAGATGCCTACGGCGTGCGCGAGAATTGTAGCGGCGGTGGTACCAGAAAAAAGTCCTGGAGGGCCGAGAACGTTTTCGAGAAGTAGGGTTTGTTACGGCGGGGTGCAGACGAGGAACGCGGCCGGCGAGTGCGCAGGGCTGCAACCTCAGCTGTAAGCCGCGCTACCTGCCGGGTTAGCTCCTTATTAGCATTGGTGAGGCAGGTATAGCAATCGTCAGCTGGTGCGCTAGGTAACAGAGGGGCAAGAGGGCGATGAATTGTTTCCATGGAAGGAAAACCAACGTCCATGATTTTATACTCAAGCGTAGTCAGGGGTTACAGTGTGAGACGAAGACACGCTCAAGAATTGTGCACCTGCATTGGCAGGCGCTGCAGGAAGAGTTCCCACAGGAGTGCGCTGCCGTGTGAAGTGGCAAAGTCTCCAGCCAGGGCGGGGATGCGACACCACAGCACGGTAGGCTTGCGATCTCCGAGCTCTTTTCAGCTAAGGAGCTGCTGAAGACGAAGCGGCTTTAGCTCAAGAGTTCGCTGAATGAGCGTCGCCCGAAAATGATTAACACAAACAACGCAAACTATTTAAAGGTGCTGTTGGCCAGAGGCCTTCGACGGTGAATCTTGTGGAGGATGCAATGACGACCCGGAGACACATTCATTAACACAAACAGTGGGCGAAGTTAATCCCCATCCAAAAGGCAAGTGTAATGGAAGTATTCAGCGAGTCAAGATAGAGCACCTTCGTGTTTAGATGGGCAAGTGCATTTCCCTTTCTCTCTAGCCCCGCAGCCACTGACAAAGAAACCGTATCTTGGGTTTGCAGCAGCGAGCACTAGCGAGCAGACATGAATTCCGAAGCGCCGGCCAACTTCCAGAGCCCCCCATGCCATGCACACGTTCTGAGGAGAACCATCAACGCCAAAGGAGGCGAAGGGGAGGGAAAAAAGGCAAAAGGCGAAGCCCGCGGGAAGAGCCACCCGGACCGAGAACTCACAAAGCCCTACTCTCCATCACAAAGATTAGACGGAGGGCGACTGCACCTGTTACGCGCAGTCTGGCGAGGGAGAGAACAGGTTCGACGGGGTCAGCATGTAAAACCACAAAGAACAAATTGCGCCTCGCGAAGTAAAGGATAGAAATCTACAGGGAAAAGGGTCGACCGGGAAGTGATTGTGAAGATGGCTTTTGAGTGATTAATCACTCAGTGGCAAAACTTCGTGCGCAGAGTGCGCCCCCCCCCCCCTCTTGTTCCGAGCTGTGAACGCGCTGGCTAAACATATCGAGTACGTGGGTCGCGAGCTCATATACTTACTTTACTATTGTTATTACTATGCTCTAACCTGCCTTTTTGCCCTACCACTGCTCTCTATTATTTCCTATTATTATTCACTCCATGTTTCATTCATTCCGCCAGCAGCGGATCCCACGCTTTCGGACAATTATTTTCCTTCCTGCTTTTTTTATTTTAATTTATGTAACCTCTTGCTTCTACTACTTTGCAATAAACTCAATTACTTATTTTACCAAAGCCACTCTAGACACTGTTAAATGTGCAGCAGTGTGCTATGGCCGCTTGGTTCATGGTGGAATAAAATGACTACTCAGAGAAAACTGATCCAAAACACTTAAATAAGTAATAATGCACTCAGATGAGGGCTTTTTTGTTAAACTAGGATGTCACACATCCAACTAACACTCACCGTCAATCCGTTCAATTTCGGACAGATACAAGAAACCATAGATTTCTTTTTTTTTTGATGCAAGATATCTGGCAGGTCGGCAGAATCTTATTACTATGTTGCCCGTCCACGCGTCACTAATCTACATCCTAATAGGGTGGCGCGCTATACGAAATATTGATTCCAAATGTATTACAGCTGCTTGCAAGAAACTACCAAAACGAACAAAAAGTACAACTATTACAGCAATTAAATGCTCCTGATGCATTTATTCAATAATTACCACGTTTACTAACCAGAACATAGTACTGATGCAAAAGCCTGTGCCAGTGCCAATCGAAAACGCCCGTAAGAACACAATTATTTAGGCAGAACCCAAATATTTACCACATCATCATCGGCAAGGAAAGACGAAATACCTCGTCAAAGAACGCAGGATTATGCTTTGGTACATGGCGGGATATATGGATTTTTATCGCGAGCACGGGGTGATTCCCACTGCCATTCTCGTGACTTATAGGTGTGTCCATGAATGGCTGCAATAAAACACCTTGTGCAATTTGGGCAAAATAGAGCGCTAACTGCAGACGCTTTCAACCCACTGTGTGTTGATATGTATTACATGAGCAGCACGATGTTGCTAAGTCAATTCATACATTCGTGATAAGCAATAAAGATTCATATGGACCACTGGGCGCGTCAGCTTGCAGCCCATTTTATATTTCATGAAATCCGGGGAAATATGCTTGTATATGCAAAAATTGTCATTCCAAGCGCACTAACCCACACTACGCAAAAACAGACCTTAATTCTAGCACGTTTTTTAAACATCATTCATTAGATATCGCAGTAACGACGACTGATGCGCTGTGCTCGGGAACCCAAATGTCCATATATCAAATTGGCATTTGAATACTAGTTGCTAAGCAAATGTGTCGAAGGCAAAAGCGAAACTCGGCTTTTGACCCCATGCTATCAATGCGTTAAAATACAATTCGACACAGATGTGTTTTTCCATAAAATTCATTATATGTCTCCTAGCACGCTCGCAATAAAATATAGAAATACAAATCAGTGATTTCATTTATATGAATAACCTCTTGCTGCTACTACTTTCCAGCGAAAATCGCTGAGATAGCCATCTTTGTCAGAACAGCTCCTAGCATTCGGGTTATATATATATATATATATATATATATATATATATATATATATATATATATATATATATATATATATATATACCGCCGTGTGCGGTGGCCTGCGAGTCATGGCGAAATAATAAGGTTATCAGAGATCACAATATCTTAAAAATAACTAAAATGCTTTTTTATTAGTAAATTCATTGAATTGCTTCTAGTACACCTGCATAATATATACAAATATTGATCCCTCTTCTGATTGACTAATAAAACTTAAATAATATTTCTAAATAAAATATAGGGAGGCCTCTGCGTGGCACAAACAATATCGGGATCGAGAAACAACGTGGCCAATTGTCGGCGGTTTTTTAGAACGGCTTGGCAGATATTGAAATAGAAAAGAAAAATTGGGCCAGTATAGATATTTTTTTAAACAGAATGGCCCATAAGGGAGTACACAGTACAAAATGGTCCGATGTAGCCAACTCTTGAGGTGGCATGTCCAATACTGGGTGAACAGAACGAAATGGGCCCAATGTAGCCAGTTTTAAAGACGGTTGTGCCAATATCAGGAAAGCATGAGGTAAACCAATCCAATATCGCCATCATTTCAGAACGGTAGTACCAACATAGAGGGGAACATGTGAAACTTGAACCGTCTTTTAATGTGTTGTGAACTGGCTTAACCGATGTTGGGAATACAGGGGCAAAGTTGGGCTTCGGCAGGTTCATACTTTTCAATACGTTATCAATATTGGACCACTGCCTTGTGCTGCCTGGGTCCGCAGCTACGAAAACCAATCTCTGCGTGCTTCGGATGCGTGTTGAGGCTGTCGTCTTGTTCTGCGGCGGCACTGGAGATGGCATGCTACGACGTAAATAAACCTACTCTAGGAATGCATGCGAGATAAAGTCCTGATCACATACACACGCAAATAACAGCACAAACAACGCTGCCCTGAAATAAAACAAAACATTTGACTCTCTTTTGCTGCTTGTAAGCACACAAGACGGCAGCCGTCACGCAGCTTGTATGGCAAAATTCCTGATCTGTTGGTATCTCCGTACAGGTATTTGCACTTATTTCTTTCACTGTCCAGTTGTTCATCGGTTTGCATGTGAAGCAGGACTGCTAAGCAACAAGGACGCTATAGAAATGGCACAGACATACTTGAAAAATGTATCCACGTAATGAGCAAACCAGAGGCATTAAAAGGATCTCAAAGCAGGAAAAATGCAACAACTGCCAGCGTTACCATGCAGCGTTCATGAGAATACAAGGAAGGAAGACTGCTAACTGATGCTCCAACGCAGCACTAGGCAAAACGGTTTCATGGAAAAAGACACCCAGCGAGTTAAGTATAATGAAAAACGATTTTAAGCAGTTTATTTTCGGTCATCTAGAAGAATATTGCTTATTTACAGAAGACAAATTCCAAGGGTACGCTTAAGTATGCTTACGTGCAGTTAAGCGAATGCATTTCTCTGACTGCTGACGATTAATTTGCTGCATCTTAGTTCTTTGTGCCTTTGTCGTTTCTGACACATTTTTCTATTATAACCAAAATCGGATGACTGTCATACTCGCGCCTAAATTTTGTACGGTTGATGTTCTCCTAAATGTTAGATGACGACCAGCCAGTTCTCAAACAAATGCCCTCGCAATCTCATTTTCCCGCTGATTTCAACTATCTCGCACTCATGGACCCGTTCCTTTCTCAATGAGGAGAACGTCGTCAGTGTAGCTTAGTTGGCGCTTATAGCTTGTGGAGGTCCAAGGGTCATGCGCTTCCAATTCCTATGCTTCATGGAATGTTCTACGTTCGAGGAAACCCCGCAAGGCAAGCCGGAAAGCAAGAGGCAAGGAAAGAGCGAAGCCGGAAATTGTTTCCTTTGTTCCCCCAAAGGGTTACAACAATACATAAAACTCTCCGCCCGCCCGCTTTGATGGTGCTTTGCGTTTTGAAATAATGTCACCAAATATGTAATAATCAGAGAGTGAAGCAGGAGAATTTATTAAAACCAGGAAAACATGTAAACTGCCTTGATATTGGCGCAAACACTTGTTGCTCAACAATCAGGTCTCCACATTTTGTTGTGAACAGGAAAATCGCAATCTGTTTCGGAATGTTTATGAATTTTCTTCAGGCATTTCCTTCCTTCCAACTAAGGGAGGTCCATTTCTACATGTTCGTTAGGTGTAGATGCCACAAGATAGAACAAAGTTACATTTGTTTCACAACCAACTATTCAGTGGGACGTAATTCGAAGGTACCCAATAGCATGATTGGTCATGGGTACAAGCAAGTCAGGACAGAAAGCTAGGCTAGTTAGGATCGACAAGACAATAACAAAACGAAGAATAGAGATAAGCGAGGTAGTACTTCTGTGGTTCGTAATCAAAACCCTATTTTCTACTTATCATACATCGTAGTGCCAAATGATCAATGAAAGCTCTTTCAAATTCTGCCTACAGTCAGTGTAACATGACCTCTCATACACTGTTTGTAGTGGGCCGCTATACACTACAGTTTAAGTAATGAAAGAACACAATGTGGCATTTTTCACGCGCACTTATAAACACGTTTTTGCATTAACTTGGTACAATAAAATGTTAAAAGAGGAAAGGCGTGTTATGCATAAAAAGAAAAAGACTTACGTCTCCTGAACGCCACAATTACAGCTCCCATAAGGAAAGTTGAAGTACTCAGCTTCATATCGCTGTGTACCTTTTACCGAGAAAAACGAAGCTGGGGATTTGAATGCAACAGCGCTTTTTAGCACTCTCTCAGCCTGTACTAATGTTCAGATCCCTGCTTTTATTGCAGATTTATTCGCGTCTTCACGCTGGGTGTGTGACTTAACAGCAATATACTAAGAAAAGAGAACTAACCAATGTAGTTTGTCTGGATTTTCGCATCGCGACATTTTTTTGCGGAATGCAAATTTGACTTTTTCTTGAAATCTATATGTAGTTTGCGCCATACGGCATGTCGTTCTGTAACAAAGGCAAAAGCGTTTCTGGCATAATTTACTTCACACAGTTCGTGCAACTCTATTACATGCAAATAGATATGTTATGCACTTTCAAATTCAAGAATATATGAAATCTGCCCTTTGCAGCTTCTCCTGGAGCAGAAAGGAATTCATGGAAGTGATATACTTTTAGGCCGCCGGCGAAGTTGCTGTGTATTTTATATTCGCTTCAATTTCGTTTGGTTGCTTTGTCGCGCACAATCGTCCGGTATATCCAAATATCTGGCAATGACTGGCTCGCTCTAGGCGCTTCTCGTTTTAAAAGAATTAGTCACAACCTGAACCTCAGTCATACCAGAAAAAGAAGAAACATATTTGTACATTTATATTATTATTCAACAGAAAATGTTCCGCGATTCATCAACCAATTGCCCACAAGCTTAAGATTTATTTCTTGTCTTCAAAAGCCTCCTGCTTGAGGCCTTATCACTGTCAGTATAGCGCATGCAACGCTATTTTGGTCATTGCTTTTTCATTGTTGGTGTCACAAAACGTGGGTTTATCACATTTTTGTAGCACAAGATTTGCCAAGGTAAGTCTGGAATGTTTGCCGAGAAGTAGTGCAGTTTCCATAATATGCCAGACTTTTCCGCGATATTGTATCTGGTTTATTGATATGTTTCCGCTCAGACTTTAAATTGAGCGCTTCCGAACATTACGAGCATTCGCTTATCGACGAGCGCCGAGAACGCTTGATGCTATTGCTGCCACCGATTCGCATAGTTCTTTTGCGGGCGCACGTCAGCTCCACATCGCGTTCATTTGAACACAACTCTAGTCTCATTTGCCGCCTTCGGCATTGTCATGACCATGTGTAATTATGATACAAAGCTTATTGGTTCGCATGCGATAATGCCTCGAGGTTACGCCCTAAAATGATTTACCTTCATATTGATATACGTCGATAGCACCTCAATAATTTCGATAACCGCAGGGAATGTTCTATGCTTTTCGAATGCGACAAGATGTGACCATGAACTGTAAATGTATTCTGTTGTCTTCTCACGTGAAGAAAAATTTCGATTATGTCACTGAGGCCTAGGAGTGCGGTGCCTGAGTCGAGATAAAGGATGCTGTGGGGCTCGAAAGCCCTTTCCGAAGACCTCTGGCGCTGCATAGTTGTACACAAACACGGGAGGTGATCAACTCAGCACGTGTAAACACGTGTTGAACTGATCAATGTAACCGATAAATGTAACACGTGTAAACACGTGTTACATTATCGGGGTCAACGTCTTATCGACATCACTTGATCATCAATATCAGCTGAATCTTGAGCAACCTTTGCGGGCTGATGTGTTCGAAACTGATTGTGCCCCGGAGGGCGCAACGGGATTAGCGGAACTTCTTCAAAGCTCACCTCCTGAGGAAGCTGGGCGCCAGTCCGGGGGTCTGCTCGCACCCATTTTTACCGGTAAACAAACACAACAAACACAAACAAGTAGCTCTGTCATCCTTTTATCTTAATGTATTTGCCCGAGATTACGTCAGCGAACCCACCGGCCTATCAAAAGTTCGGCCATCTCTCCAAGCACACGAAAGAGAAAGGGAGTAATCAGAATGAGGAATATTTTATGAGTGAAGAAGGAATTATTGAAATGGCAAACTAGGTTTTAAGAGTTTTCGGAATGAAGAATTGAACCGTTTTAAGCCCCCAACATATTATATTGTATGAGAGAAACATATGGCAGAGCGAATCTGTACATCGGGTACATGCTTTAACACCCACCTTTCGGCCCACAATTATGCTGGGGAAAGAAAAACAATCTATTTCATTGAAAGATACAACTTCAAATGTCGGATATTCGTGCAGTGTGCGGTAGCCGGAGCGAGCGGACTCAAGTAACGCACACGCGCCTACGGCAGCGCAGGGTCGAGCAATTTCTATAGTGTCTGAGCATGTAGATTCGAAAGAGAGCAAAATGTTGTTGATCATGATAGGGCAGGCCGTAGAGAAAACGAAACTGAATCAATGACGGGATACAACAGTGGGTGCATCATCATGAAACACAAGCTTAATTTTCTGAAAAAAAAACCTTTAAATATCGCAAGCATGCCTGCCCATATCTGAGTGGGAGTCAATATTGAGATAAGGAATCCGCAATGACGCTATCTCGAGCATTCCGTCGTGATATTAAATGTACGTGAAATAGATTTATTGCGCAAGGGGTATTTCAAGAGGCCTAACGGTTCACCATTCTCCACGTTGTCGATCTGCATAGCTGAGGAAAAGAAACTTGTGGAGAAGAGGTGATTCAAGCTCAGGAATTTAACGTGGAAAGCGATATTGTACTAAAGCTTGTAGCTAATGCCGCAGCCGAACACTGAGCATGTTTAGTGCTACTCTCACACGCTGTGCATTGGACGCAAAACTGTTCATGAACTTCTATTCTTACACAATAAATTCAAAATTATAGTTAACGCATTGCCTTATTAATTTAGCGAGCGTTTGAGGTGAGAGACGCCTTAAGTAATCGACTCGGCCGACCCGAAAAATTTGATAATTTGCATGCGATAATGTGTCAAGGTGACATCTAAAAATTGTTAACCCTCAATGTACGCTGATAATACCGCCAATAACTTCCATAACCATGTGGAAGTTTCTATGCTTTGCGCAATTCAAACTTTGAGTTCAGCAACGTTCAAAACCAACTTGCCCTTATCAACATTTTCCAGTGTTAAGTTGCAGAATCCTTAAATTTAAAAAGACACTCGAGCCATGGGCGCTCTCTAAGGATCCTGCCTGGCTTGCCGGAGTCAAAGTGTCTTTCAGTTTTTTTTTTTCAACCACGATTTATTTCAGAAATGGCTAAATGTTCTATATGGCGACGGGAGTACTGGCGAAGCGGCCTATGTCCATAAGAAAGACTAGCCTGAATGGTCAAAAAGCTTACACTGGTTTTTTGGGTGTAAGCAGAAAATATCAGCAAAGAATTCAAGTCGTTCAAAGAGGCACCTGTCCATCTTTATCAAAATATTGCAGCTGCATGCTAAAATCTCACAATGTGTCAAGCGCCTGCTTTGCTAGAATAAACTTAATCTTGGCTTCGAGGCGCAATAGGGAAGTATGAAAATTATGAATATCTGGCAACTCGCGTGGCGAGCGCTAGGAGCATAGCAAAAGCAAGCGGTCCCCAATGCCCCAACCGCCAGACATCCCACTACAACCGCCACTTCCCCCATAAGCTCCCACCTGTGTTCATGTGACAGCCACCCTTCGTGATACTAGTGAGTATGGCCTTGGGTGCCTAACAAGCAATGCTAATAATAAACCAGAAAAGGAGTCAGTGTTTCAACGCGCCAAGATAAAATACCGCGCGGAGGGAAGAGGCAGTTGGACGGGTGAGTACACCAGCTGTGTATCCCGACAGCGCGCTCAACGTTACCCCGTAGATAGAGCTGGGGGGAAACGTGAACGTACATCGCATGCAGAGGCAGAGAATAGTGGCACGGCTCCTTTCACTGGCAGGCAACCATGGAGAAAGCACTTGTCTGCCCATTCTCGTCCTTTCTGTTCGTGTCCCTGTACTTACACGGCGGCGAATGCCGCTTTCCATCGTGCTTGTACAGGCCTCAGACTTTCTTTCCGTTACTTTATGAAACCGTGCTCCTGTTATGCTTTCTCACCGCTGTTTGGATCGGGCTCCGGCAGCAGCCGATGACTGCGCCAAGCGGGTACCGTAGACCTACTGACGCCCCTTTTCAAGCCTCATTTTTGATCCGCGTGGAATCGGCGTATTGAGGACTAGCCTCGGTGTCGGTCATGTCTGGGCACGTGGGCCAGACTCTATGGCTCCTCAACGACCGCCGGCATCTTTGAGGCGCGCCATCCTCTGCCTCCTGCTGCCCTGATGAGGACCAACGCAGCTCGCTATTGGTCCTCATGGCCCGCTGCCAACTACTATGTCCGTATTGGACAGTTCAAATGGCAACGGCGTTTCTGGCGCATGGTGGTCGAGAGAGACCGTCGTGAGCGTCCACTGTGTGTTGTGCTCCCCGGCCGGAGGGGACGTGGCGGCTTCTTCCTGGCCGCCGCTGTGCGAAGACCGTCGCGGTAGCCAGTAGCTTTCAGCCCCCCAGCCGATTTTATTCTACTCTCTACTATGCCTGTAAATGTATAAAGTCATTTTTGTTCACGTAATGTAGCGGACTCAGACCCTTGGTACACGCATTGAAATCGTGGCTGCGATGTTCTCCATCCGATTTAGTCGCACGCCGTCTCTGCAGAAGATGGTCTAAGCGGTTCCGGCTCCTGGAATCTAGCATTTGTGGCAGTAGTGAGATGGGCCGGGCGACATCGTCTACATGCGTGGGTGCGCGCTTTATCTCTTCTAACTAATCCGCCAGGCTTTAAATGCTTTTCAATAGTTTAAAATAATTGGAATCTGGGTCTCTAGAACAGTAACATTTTGCACAGATTCATTAGTGAGTGGGAAAGGCATCTTGAGGACAGCCATGTGAACCTAAGGAAGAGAGTCAAGGAGTTTCGAAGAGATAGCTATGGAAACGGTTTAAAAATAAGGAAACAAGAAATTATCACAGCAATCCAGAATAACGATTTGTTGAAAGGGGAACGCAAGGTTGCGTACATATTAAAAATAACCTAATTGAATGGCTTAAAAAGGCAATGAAAAGGTAGGCGAGTACATTGGTCTAGAGCAGTTTTTTCTCAGCATCCCAACGGCAGTAGAACTGTGGGTGCTGAATAAGGAAAAGCTACAGTTTGTCAAGCGAGTGTCTCAACTGGCAGAGGCGTTTACGACGCCAAGAAAGATGCTGGGGGAAAAAGGACAGTCAGAAAAAGGGAGTATCAACCCAAAGAATTTTTCTTAAAAGGGCCGTCATCAAATGCAAACACGGAGCGAGGGGTTACTCAAAAACACGCTCCTAGAAAACATCTCAGAGAGAAAGAGTAGGCGGAAAGGGAAAGAATATTCCTTTGATTTATTTCCTTTAAGGGAAGCATTATATGACGCGTGTGTGTTACTGGTATTCGCATGCCTGATATTCAGTAAGGAGCGAAGCTAATGTGGTAGACACAAAAAATACATACTAAAGGAAATAAAAAACTTATCGGCAATTACAATAGTCGGTAAACCTATATTTGAGTAAAGCTCTCCCGGTAGTTTAATTTTGCAATGTGGCGAGGCAAGAAACTTGAAAAATATGTTTCATCATTCATGCAAATTTACTTCAGACAATTTTTTCCCTATAGCGATTCTTCAATCTTCTCCACTTCTTTACTGTTATAAGGGAGACGCTTTCATGACACTTTCCTGCGTTGGGGCCATGTTCCCACGCTCTCTCGCCAAGCGGCGTGTAGGCGATGTGGCCGCATTAGTCTCCTGCTTTAAAATATTTCACCACGGATATTTTGAGCATTTGCTACGCTCCGTCTTTCAGTAGTATATGCGGGAGCGTCAGTGGCGGCTATCAGCTGTTTTCTTTCCGCGTTACTCTCCAGTTTGAGTATTTTTCTAGTCGCTAAATCACTAGTCGTATAAATTATGCCCCTGTTACACTTCAAGTAATCAGAAACATACATACTCGCAGTCCTATTCTGCCACATTATGTGAAAGACGCCCGACATAATTATAAAGCCCCGCTTAACAAAGTTGTTCGGACGTCCCTGAATAACATAAAAGTTGCATGTCTGATTCTGAATTCAATGAACCCTAGTCCGTTTCGAATATGAGCTTCCCACCTGACAGCTGCCGGATTTTTGTTGAGTAGCCAATGATATGAAGTTCATTTCGATAAGTTCATTAGCTTTATAAGCCACAAATTGTAACAAAATTAGCTTTCTCTCAAAGCTATTTCCAGTGGGAGTTCACCCGAAGGTGCTCACTACCACGTTTGGTCATGCAGCGAAGCGAGTCAGGAACATCAGTGGTTCGCTTTCAGAACCCTCCTGCCTGCGCTTGAGACACCGTGGTGCCAAAAAATATTGAAATAACTGTAAAATGCCGCATATACTCATTATGACATGACATGCATACATCGCTTGTAGTCGGCTGCTATGGCATTTTAACACGCGGTTAAAATACGTTTTTGCTTTACCAGGCATGCACGAAAATTGTTACAAAGAAAAACGGTGGTAAGGCTTAAAAGAAGACCTACGTCTACTACTCATCGGAATTGCGGCTGCCACAAGCAAAGTTAGGGTACTGATCGTCATTTCGCTTTCTCTCCCCTCTGCAGAAACAAAACTGTGCTTGCACTTAGAATCGCAACAGTACTTCTTCGCCCTTTCTCTGCTTTCACAAATGTTGAAATTTCTCCTTTTATTGCAAATTTTGTTTTGTATTCAGTGCTGTCTGCTAACAACAAAAAACACTAACACAAAAATATCCACAAACCACTGTAATTTAAGGCTGCATTTTGGCATCAAGACATTTTTTCGCTAGAATACAAAATATATCTTATTTTGAAGTCGATATAATAGTTTACGCCATAAGGCACGTAGTGCTGTAGTAAAAGCGAACGATGTTTCTAACATGGCTTGCTGAAAACCCAATTTGTGCTGTTACATGCAAATAAATATGCTATAGATTTTCAAAAGTTCAAAAATATGTAATAGCTGCTATATGTGCTGCTTTCAACTGAGCAGAAAGAAATTCGTGGAACTGTAATATTTTTAACGTGACTCCAAAACTTCTGTGCCTTTTATATTGGCTTCAATTCGTTTCATTGTTTTCTCGCATACCAGCGTGCATTATTGTCGAGCTTTCCTGACCATGACTAGCGCCCACTAGGTGCTTCATAATTTAAAGAAATCAGTCGTAACCTGACCCTCAGTCACACTTGATAATGGCGAAAATTATTTATGCATTTTTATTATTATTCAACAGACATTGTTTGGCCATTCTGCCTATCATATGATACAGACCTCGATAATTCGCATCCGATAATATGTGGCGCTGATATTCCAAAATTTTAGCAACCTTCACTACGATGTATATTGATAGCACCTCAACAATTCCGATAAGCATGGGGAACATTACATTTTTTTCGAGTGGGTCAAGTTGTGCTCATGACCAGGAAATGCATTCAGTTGTATATCTGGAGACTAAGCGACAATTTCAACTGTGTCACTGAGGCCTAGGCCTAGTATTTAAAACTGTCAGTGGGCTCACCCAGTCGAAAAGAAAACTACAGAACTGTGTCCAAAATACGACAAAATATCCTGTAGTTCTCTCGTAACCATCAGATGTTTGCGTAGTTCTGTAGCTTTTCTGTAGTATATTTCTATTGTCTGTTCCGTAGCACTTTTCTGTTGTAAGTACAGAAATTTCTGATGTTCCTACAGGATATTCTGTTGTTACAACAGTTTTCCCGTCAAAAACCGCACAGAAATTCTGTCGTAACATCATAAAATTTTCTGTTGTTTTTTTCCGACTGGGCAGGAGCCCTCTCACCATCTTATCTGAATATACCCAACAGAGTTGGCAGTTCATTGCACTTCATGCGGTCTCATTAGGTAGCACAACCCGACGACCTATCAATGTCCGGCCATCTCTCCAAGTACACGAAAAACAGGGGAGGAAGCAGGATGAAGGAATATTTTGTTAATGAAGCAGCAGTTCTTAAACTTGTTAACTATTCTTTTAATATATCGCACTGGCATTAAAGAATAATCACTTTAACCAACTAACGTATACCATAACTTATCAGAACAAGATATCGCCGATGTGTACATCTTAGACACATTTCGCATCCACATTTTAGTAATCACGTATAGTAGAAGAAAAAGAGGACCTGCTTCATTGAAACGATAAAGTGCAACCCCGTCCCCATGTGAAGCAATGACTAAATTAGAAATTAGGGTGCATAAGGAACAGCAGTTGTTGAAAAAATAGTCTATTCTAACTAAACGTCGGTGCTTTTGTGGCTGCATCCTGCGAGGGAAGTTCTAGAAAATATGTCAGTTTCTTTCTTAAAATGTTGCTGAGAGACGAAAACAAAATAGTTTTGAAATGCAAAAACTACAAAATAAAGTATATATCAAGAGCAAACGATACTGTGAGAATAAATTAAGCGCCAGAAGCGCATTATGCCACGGCCACGAACGAAATGTTTAGTATGGAAGAAAACAATTAAGTGTACATTTTGAAAGGTTGTGCTACGATTTACGCATTTGTGCACAGCATCACATTATTTTATTGTGCTTAGAGGTGATATACTGCGTGGAACATAAGGTAATGTGTAGGCTGGAGGGGAGACCTTAGCTGTGCTCTATATTTGGGCAATGTAACGCTACACTAGTAGGTTAGGCTACGCAGGCGAGAAATGACGGGGAGTGATTGTAAACGAAATGAGGGCTCTAGTTCTGGCAGGTAGTAGTTGGAGGTTATATGGCCGGACACTAAGGCCTGTGGGTTTTGTGACCTATTAGAACACGTGACATTCCTTGAGATGCGAAATCAGAAAGATACAATAGGTAGGACTGTGAGATGGTATTAGAACCAAACGGGCAGCCTTCTATCCCCAGTCAGAAAATAAGCACCTAGACAATGCAAGCATGTTCGGAGGTCTGCGCAAGTAGTTGATTCACGCCTCCGTGGCGGCTCTTTCATGTATTGTCTGAATGTATTGTTGTTTGATCGGACGTTTCCTACAGCGCCAGACTACGTGGAGTTCAAAATGACGGAAAAACATATTTGGGAGATAGTATCTCTGTTCCAACTATGTATCAGAACGAAAATGAAATAATGGGAAGGGTGCGTTAGCGTCAGCTTTACAACTTCAAACATCGGATGTTTTTGAGGTGGACGGAGGCGGACGGCAAGACGAATTAACGAACACGCACTGCGAACAGCTCTGGGTAATCGAATTCCAACAGTGAATGTGAATGTGTAGATTTGAGAGAACACCACAAAATGCTGACTGTGATAGTGCAGTCCGTAGAGAACATGGTATTGAAACATTGGCGGGATACAACCGTGAGTAAGTATATAACTATGAAGCGCAATTTGTATTGTGTGAAACCTCAATAAAATATCCTAACATATCCTATGCCTGCATACCCATATATCAACGGGAGTCAATGATAATTGATAAGGAGACCACAATGACGCTTCCTCGCACCTTCCGTCGAGAGAGCACAAGTGGGCGTGAAAGAGCTTCATTTCGAAAGCAATATTTCACGTTGTCTAACCGGTTCACCGTACCCTACGTCGTCGATCGCACGAGCTGCGGAAGAGAAACCTTCGGGGCAGAGCTGATTCGAACGCAAGAATATACGCGGGACGCGATCGCGTACGAAAGTTGGTAGTTATCGCCGCAGCCGAACACTTGGAGAGTTTAGTGCTACTTTCGGACGCTGTGAATTGGACGTCAAAGTGTTCATCAACTTCTATCCATGCACAATGAACTAAAACGCATAGTTATCGCATTTCCTTTTTGATATTAGAGACGCTAAGAGATAAATTAAACGTTTATGTTCACCTACGGTAAACCTCAACTTTCCCTCACCCCTCGTTTCCAGAATTAGGTTGTGAAATCTGTAATTGAGGAAAAAAACTCGAAACTTGGGCGCTTTCTAATGATACTACGTAGGTCGTCGGAGTCAGTATCAAATTTTTTTCTTCCATCCGGGATGTATTACAGCAATGGCTATATTATCTGAATCGCGGGGCGAGTATTTCGAAGCAGCCTTTATCCATTACAAAAACTAACCTCTAAGGTCTAACGGCTTACTTCAGTTTTTGGGGTTTAAGCATTAAATATCTATGAAGAACTCATATCGCTTGAAGTGGCGCCTGTTCGTCATTAGGAGAGGTTTAGCGACGATCTCAGATGCAGATGTAGGCCATCATCTCACACTACGTCACTACCCACTTAGCCAGGTCAAATTTAATTTTGGCTTCCAGGATAAATGGAGCAGTTTAATGAATATTAGTTTCTGGACAGTCGCGTGGTTAGGGCGCGTGGTTAAGGCAATGAGTCAGCACCACCGTAAGTGCCAGACATCCCTCTCGAATTCTCACTTCACCTAAACGCTCCCACTGGTGCTCAGCTCGCAATCACCCTTCAGAACTGTAGTGGATGTGGCCTTGGTCGCCTAACAAATGACCTCCAAAAACTAATGATAGTTTGTAATAATTATATCATATTTTGCCCTAATTATACGGCTGGAAAAAGCTAACGATAGCCTGATATATAAACGTGCGAAACAAATTCCCCATTGTAGATGAGAGGGGGCCTATGTATATAATTGTATACTGCTGCTTGCAACCGCGCATTCCTCAGCATGGTTTTATTATGCACCTCTAAAATATAATTCATCACTTAAACATACGAATGCCTCACTTTCCAGCCTAGCGACATTTCACAGCATTGTGTTGATGGCCCTGCTTTCTAGAGAACGGGTCCGAAAGCCAAGGACTAACCTGAGGAGTGACAAATCCAGTCTGTTTAAAAGGCATCGGTTTATTTCGGATCAGCAAAAGTCTATTTGGAAAGCCGTACTTCGAACGACACTGTGAAGCAAAGCATGAGGTCGAGGCTCGCTACAGCGCAATTGTAAGATAAAAAGCCACAGATAAAATGTCACCGCGTGCATGTTCTTCCTTACGGCACACGCACCCATAAAGCTTGCACATCTGTCTTTTTTCGACTAGGCAATTCCGAAAACCTCCTTTCGTGGATATAGCCTCAACATATTTGCGTTACTCAGGGCATCAAGAAGCTCGAGATGGGAATCGCACCTGCAGTGCTCTGAGTATATATGAGTGCTTTCTAAGCCATTTGGCCGTACAGAGGGACACCGTCAGGAAGCGAGAACAGTTCGCTTTTTCAGTCTTCTACATCACTGCTGCTAAGGAAGGGCAGGACACGATCGAATGGTTGTCCATACTGGAAGGTGGACTTAGAGGAACTTTTCATCGGTGCACGCGCCTGCACTAAGACGAATAGAAAAGAGCGCGCTTGTGATAAGCCGGTGAGGGCGTCAGCTTCCGGCTCCTTTAAAAAAGATATTCCAAATCTGCGATGGTTCTGCTTGCAAACGGGCAAATAAAACATCTCGCTGCTAACCTGGCAAACAAGAAGACGCTAGGTACAGTAAACTGCTCGATCCATTGCATGCCCGGGAAAGCTATTTGTCTACTAGGTCGGCTGACAGGGTCGGCATCAGCACTGCGAAATGCCCGTAATATTTTGGCTTTCATATGGCTGTTCATCGATTCTTATGGATCCACGAGTACAACCAAATGACTCCCTCTTCGGATTGTCTTCTCGCAGACGCAGTATAGTACCCATGATACAACAAGGGACCACCATGCTTGCAACAGAAAAAAACACTGCATATGTTTAACATGGCTAAATATTGGATTGCTTGCAAAAGTACAGGGTTTTTGCAGTATATCTTGGTGGAAGGCAGATAATAATTACGTATGTAGTGTCTTCTCACCATCACCTGCTAGAATGCGCTGGTAAGGAAGACAATAATCTATGTTCCCTAAGTTGACAACAGTGCAATAGATATGAAGCCTTGCTTAAACCACACCTACGAAAGTGTCTACGTGGCCTAATGGTAGTGTGTCTAGCCCTGGATTCAAGTATCCTGGAACGCTGGATTTGATCTCACTCTCCAATCTTAATCGCGAAGCTCGATCAGGCAGCGCCAGCCAGGTTGGCAAAGCAGGGTGTGGTAATGCGGTTAGACCTTATGATGTAGCCTATATTTTAAATAGAACTCACAAGATCGTCATAACGACGCAAAGCAAGATTTAACAGAAGAAAAAACAGGATTACATTTGACTGTATCTTGAAGCAAATAATTTGAAAGCGGTTGCCTCTATGCAAACTTAGAGTTGTTTCATATTAGTTTTCTAAGCTGGTTTGCTCTTCAACTAGCGGTCCTCCCCAATCTGCGTTTCCAGGTGTGCGGCGGCGCTGCCGCTGGACACGAGCTGCACATTGTGGACAAGCACAACATCCCTCCTCCGATAAAGATAACTTCCGATAAAGATAACCACTTGTCGCGGACGGTTTCCCCGAAACGAGCTCAGGGGACGGGTACGGAGACTGCTCGTGTATCTGTTTCGTGCGTTCGCGGTACGGCTGACCTTGTGGCCTCGTGCAAAGGCAGGAATGTGGCAACGCAAAGGGGTCGAGCCAATCGGTGCCTCGAGGAAGACGAAGAGCGAGACGAATGCGCACCCCTGCTGTTCCCGCGGCCACCTTGGGTGGCGGCATCATAGCAGGCCGCGGTCCACGCCTCTGTGTGGTGGCGAATCTCCAGAAATGTCGAGCATCTTCCTGGAATTGAGGGGGGCTTGAAGAGTGGAAGCAAAGGACATGAACAAGAACAAGGAGGACCCGGAGAAGATGGAAGAGGAAGACAAGCGAATGGGAGAAAACAAGCAGCCAGGGCGAGGTGCAACTAGGTTGCCGATCAGAGAGGCCGCACACTGAAGACGTTGAACCTTAAACTTGTAGATAGCGTAAATAAATGTGTTTACTAGAAGTTACCGGAAGCTTTCTGGTGGAATCGAAAGGTGAAGGAGAGAGAGGAAAAGAACCTTTTTTAACTCGGCACATCGTGTGGTTTTGTGGAAGTTACCCCCCTCTGGTCTTTGTTCTTATTCAACATACCTTCCACTGCACATCGTGAATTTCTTCTTTCTCCCTCCGAACCAACTATATTTTCAGCATAGTTGCTATCGCAACCATCACCTAGATATGCATTTCTATTTCCTCCAAATATCCGCCTCCTTATTGTGTAACCATCTACTGATTGCTGGCTTCTCCACTATCGTTATGCCTTCCTTCGTACATGATAGGCTGGATCCAAGGGTTTTTTTTTTACTTTAAGGAGCCTGCTGCAGCACGTTCCTTCACTGCCGTATACCTTCATTCGTCCAGGATTACCACCCTCCGCTTATGCATTCCTCATCCTACTTTCATATGAAAAACCATCCTCACTTAAGCCGACTACTGCCACTACTACGCAGAGGCGAAATCCAAAGACGAGCACTTAAATGCTGTCCCTGCGATGCAAAAAAAAAAATCAAAATGCCTAAATTTTTAGGAGAAAGGTTTCAAGTCAAGTTACGGCATGAAGAGCAATACATTTTCATCCTAGTAATTCACGCTCACAACGTCCCGAACTAAAACATTATTAGGCTATTACAAATGTTTCTGCCAAAGAGACATGGTCATGAATTGAATGGTGGACGAGTGGCGTCCTGCCACTAGACCACGCGACATGGATGAATATGAGCACCCTATTAGCTTGCTTCGCTTTGAGATGGGAAAGTGAGATCAGCATGCAGCCTTCCAGGATTCTTCGATGCCGAGAAAAGGCCTACGTAGGCACGTTTGTATGGCTTGGTTAAAGGAAGTGGTGATGTCTTTCGGAAGGCCTTTTACTTAATGTGGCATTTCATTATAGTTCTATGATATTGAGAAAGCTTGAGGTAATGAAGGAATAAATTAAAGGATTAGTGTCTAAGCAAGTAGAAAGATGGGTGCAAGACAACTGAGGTTGGTAAAGAAGTGCAGGCAAAAAACATCCAGCGAATGCGGTGAGATAACTCTTAAAGGACACTTCCTTTTTTGTGTTTATCCATGGGCGTTTTTGCTCATGTGGAGCCATTTTTTGTAACCTTGTCTATGGAGCTACCTCAATGTCATTCTTTTGTCTTCATAAAAAGGCATCAATATCAGTATCAGAAATGATAAGGATTAATTACTACAAATGCACACAATCAAGATCATACACCCCTTACAGTAATATGTTACTGAGGTCAGAAAATCAGACCATATGAAGTACCTGACACAGAAAACAATTTCGATGAAGGTACCGACGCCGACTCAGGAGAATGTTCATTCACACTGGCTACCGTAAAGACACGAATGTATATTTTTAGGATTGCTTATATATAGTACACATCTCAGATGACGAGTGGCGTAATAATTCTTGGAATTCGTAGAGATGATATAAAGTGTGCATATTTTACCATTATTTTGTTTTTCAAAATTTCCGTTTTCCACTGCGCCTGGTGGACAAAGCTGTCTGAAGCGGATGTGGAAACTGGACGCAGCGCAACATACCTATGATAAAGTACAATGACATCACAAAGATTGCGGACGCTTCTATAGCGGATGTGCAAGGTCTCCCTGAGGGGAGTAACCTTAGTGGGGACGTGCTATGAAGTTAGCCCTCATCGAATATAGCTGATGGTATTGCATTTTTCAGCCCATCCGTGAAATATAATAAAGCCTGTGTGCTGGGTTCTTTTGTCTGTACTAAAATTCGTTACAGATAAATCAACTGTTTCTTAATAATACGCTGGATCACAAGGAAGGCCGCCTTCATGAAAGCTGCCGGATTTGGTGTTGGAGACTTGGTGAAAGTGTATACCACTTTGATGCCCGCAATTCTTGTTATCTTGAAACTCCCAATTGCCAGAATCGCACTCTTATTTCTTCGATCACAAAACCCAACAAAGTGTGTAATGAGGTGACAGTGTGCCTGAAGCTCTGTGTTTCGAATGTCGGCATGTTTTCGTCATTCTGCTGGGTAAGGCGAAAAATATAAGCAAACGTTTTTTCCTGAATCGCAAGGTCTTTTTTTCTTTTACAAATCTACATTAACGTGCTGCCTTTGCAACCGCATTCTCATCGGTTCGCACCCTGTACGCAAAAAAAAAAAAAAAGATTTACTTTGTTTTCTTTTGTATTTGTATCTTTGTTTCCCAAAATGACGTTGGCCTCTCCAAGGCATAGTTCTGGACAACTCTCACAAGTATGCCAAGTAATTGGTGGCAGTAACGGTGGTTTCTCTCACTTCAATAAAAAGTATCGTATCGTTTACAGAACAGTGCACATCAAGTGATCAAATAACCGCTTACAGCTTTGAGTGTTTACCGCTACACAGGAATATTCGCGACGACGTTTTGTCACTCTAGAAACATCAACCAGCAGCATATTTTATTTATTTATTTAGTAATACTGCGAAGTCTTTTGACTACAGGCAGGGGTGAGCAAGGATACAATTAAAAAAAAAATGAACAACACATTGCACGAGCTTCATGTAAGGGCGAGCAGGTGATGCATAAAAGAAACAAATGTTTCACATGCGAGAGGCTCTCAAGTTATCAATAAATATTTCTACATTCGGGCTGTTCACTGCACAAATCGGCAGATCATTTTGTTTTGCCAAAAAAAAAAATGAATGTTTAACTGTATTGGAGTATGCAATTTGTCTAGCTTTTTTACATGAATAAAACACGCGTACTTGCGCGCGAAACAGGACTAATATAGTCATAGGAGTTATATTTAATCAGATTGCTGTATATTAGGTACAAAAAGTTCAACCTTCAGAGCGCATAGCCTGAAGAATTTGTAAACCGACGGAGTTGATCATTTCTGCAACACTATCTGTGCGCTTGAATCTGTTACAGTTGAAGCGGGCTGCGATCCTTCGCACTCTTTCTCAATTAGAAATATTCTTGGCTGTGTAAGGGTCCCACAGACAACATGCATGTTCGAGACGAGGACGCAACAAACCCGTGTACGCTGCCATTTTCACTTTTTCTGGGGCCTTTGACAGTTTAGGCTTCAAATAGCAGAAGATCATCAGAGCTTTCCCACAAACAACATCTATGTGGGCGTTCCAACTTAGGTTATTGCTTATCTGAACGCCAATGTATTTGACAGACGCGGATGCTGAAAGCTTTACGCCAGCTATAAAATATGGATATGTCAGGGCAGTTTTCTTTTTACAAATTGTGAAAACCAAACATTTATTAATGTTAAGAAACATGCCCCATTTGGTGCACCAATTAGAGATCTTCTGCAGATTACTGTTAAGCTTAGTTTGGTATAGCATTTTTACAAGATTAAAACGCGTGCTTGCCCATGAAACAGGAGTAATATAATCATAGGAGATAATTTTAATTGGATTTTTGTATATTAGGTACAGCAATTGCTTCAGTGCGCATTGCCTGAAGGGATTCTAAAACTGCATGTGAGGCAACAAAGACTGCCGGTGGCATCGTAGCCGAGGGAAATAAAACGCTGACGAAAATACGAATTCTTGAGCATCTGTACACCAATATTGCACACTACCGCCAAAAACGGAATTGTGGAAGAGAGCAAATAAAACGCCTAGCGTCCAGACGGTACACATTAACTGTCGGGGACAAAAGTCTGTGGACCACGCAAACCTCAAAAGAAGCGCATAAGTTTCATATCAGCTATATATATATATATATATATATATATATATATATATATATATATATATATATAAAGGGGAAATGAGGGTGCTCGTAATAATACATGAAGAAAAGAAGCCAACAGTCGGCGAGGCAAAGGAAAGCATTGGGGATTGTACCTTGTCTTTTTTTATAATTTTTACTTGATAATCACATAAATTAGTAATGTAACGTGTTTATGGCAAAGATGAATAAACACAAAGTAGAAGAAAAAACAACGTGCCGATGGTGGGAACCGAACCCACGACCTCCGAATATCGCGTCCGGTGCTCTTCCAGGGTGGCGCTGGTGAACACTAACACTCTCAAGGTTCGTATACAGACAACATTAATACCCAAGAAAGTAGAAGGAGGGTCAGCGACTGATGTAGCTCAGTGGGAAGAGCGCCGGACGCGATATTCGGAGGTCGTGGGTTCGGTTCCCACCATCGGCACGTTGTTTTTCCTTCCACTTTGTGTTTATTTATCTTTCCCCTAAACACGTTACATTACTAATTTATGTGATTATCAAGTAAAAATAAAAAAAAAAAGACAAAGTACAATCCCCAATGCTTTCCATGGCTTCGCCGACTGTTGGCTTCTTTCCTTCATATATATATATATATATATATATATATATATATATATATATATATATATATATATATATATATATATATATAATTCGTTTACGTCGTACTTCTAGTCCAAAATCACCAGACGTGCGGCCCACAGACTTTATCCCCGATAGTACAAGTGTGTTCGATAAAAGGACGACAACGCCTCTAAAGAGGCCGTCCACCGCTAAGGCGTTGAAAAGATAGGGATTTAGTTGTGGATTCGTGTTAGACAATAAGAGGCTCAAGTACTGATATAAAAGACCACCCTATTTTTCTTGTTTTCATCAATTTTGCCGCACATGTATTGTGGGGGAGGAGCATCATTATATTTTTAATTTATTCGTACCTTAGACTACTCCACCTTCAAGTGCTTCGCTGAAGAAACAAAATAATTTACTCTGCTGATAGTGCTGTGTAGAATTACAGAACATTCAAACGCAACTGATAGCAAATACAAGAGACCTCCCATTGAAGTTCCGAACCATGTCATACTGCGTCCCAGCTTGCGGCCCGATGAAGTGACATCCCCACCTCTTAATTGAATTATCATAGTACATAAAGGTACATAAGAAAACACATAGTTCTAATCAAGCATGTTATCATATTTATTTTCTAAAGTATAACAAATATTATATAGGTTTTTATATATCTGTTGAAAACCAGTGTACGTAACGACACCTTCTTTGCCGTCCGAGTGCACAAGGTTCATTCGGCATGTGGAGAAATATATTATGGTCAAACGGGCAGGTGCTTAAATTTCAGATGGAACGAGCACCAAGATCCCCTTGCTGAGAAAAAGCCCTTTCTTCTAGCCTCGTGCAGCACTGCAGTGAATGTAAAGATCTTGGAGATGACCCTTGCCTGCCTGCCTTGCATAACAAGACGATCCATTGCTACAGCAACAACCAAATAAGCAGGGCAATTTTTGAAGCCTAATGCATTGCTAAGAACCCGGACACGTGTGTGACGAAACCGTCCGTTGCTTTGCAGGGAAATGAGATAGACTTCATTGATAAGTGCTATTCGTTTTAGAGTAATCCATAATGCTTGGGGTTTTAGTTTCCAACTTATACATTTCCAGCGTATATAGTTTACAACGTATATAGCTCCTGTGTTTCCGAATAAACTTTTAGTTGTTAGACAGCGCCCGTAGCGTCTTCTCTTTCCTCGGTCCTTTGTCTCGTTCGCACTAATCCGGAATATAGGATGATGTTTCATTTTAAATTGAAATACAATTTGTCGACTTTTTATTTTTTTTATTCTTGCACAATTGAATCATCCTAGAGAACAAATAAGTAACTTAGACCTACAATTTTTGCCTGACCTCTAGAACATCAATGCAAAACAGTTAGTAAAATATTCAGCGGAAATACAGTAGCGCATATCATCCCAGACTGTAGGGCTAAAAATCGAATGTGCCACAGGTTTTTGCTAGACAATACATGCAATTATTTCTTAACTGCCTCAAGAAAGCGTGTTTAAGCCGTCACAAGAGCTGTGGTTGTATACATTAGAAGAGAAAATACTGATGTATGAGAGCACTTCTGTGTGAATGCAGTAGGGCTCCAAACATGAAACATTACGTAATGGGAAAACAACGTCTACCACCTCTCGTAATATACAAGTATACGAAACATGCAGATATCATGATATCATTCAAAACTACGGCCTTTGTTCGACCAATTTAATCCTTATACATAAAACTATCAGTGAAAAGGAAACAAATAGGGCTTCGATTACCCTCGTAATGGGAACACTCTTATGTAAGCTGCATAATGCCCTGAGCAGTTATGTATTATTTCTGTTTGAGTTATATTGAAACTCTAGAAATATGTCTGCTCATAAGCCTATTTACTTCAAATATCGCGTTTAGTGCCTAAGCACGGACTTCACCGGACGGTCCGTACAGGAATCAGATCGATTATATTATTTGCCGACAGAGATGGAGAAGCGCTATACAAGCAGTAAAAGCAAGGCCTGGGGCTGATTGTGGCACCGATCATCAGCTTCTTGTTGCCAAGATTAAGCTTCGATTGAGGAAAACGCAGAAAACTAGAAGGCCTTTCAGGTATAATCTGGATCAAGTTCCATTAGAATATGCTGTGGAAGTGAGGAATCGCTTTCAAGAATTAGCTCTAGAAGACAAAGAGCCCGAAGAGATGTGGACTGATGTTCGTGATATAATACAAGAAGTTGCTACTAAGGTGGTTGAAAAGCAAAAGAAATCCAAGAAAGCAAACTGGTTATCTGAAGAGGTTTTGCAAATAGCTGAGGAAAGGAGGATGGCAAAAGTTATCGGGGAAAGAGAAAGACACAAGGTTCTCAATGCGGATTTTCAGAAAAAGCAAGGAGAGATAAGAATGCCTTCCTGAACATACAGTGCCAAGCAGTTGAGGACAACAGCCAATTAAGGAACACAAGAGCTCTATATAAGACAATCAAAGATATCAAAGGAAGCTTCTGTGCTAAGATGGGCGTGATAAAGGACAAACGAGGCAAGGACCTCACTGAAGCCGCAGAGATAAAGAAGAGGTGGCAGGAATACACAGAAGAACTGTACAAGAAGGACCCGAATGTGCAAACCTAACATAAGACGGTTGTGATCACTGATCTCGAGCCGGGCATCCTGAAGAGTGAAGTTGAATGGGCCTTAGCCAGCCTTGCTAAGAACAAAGCTAGCGGAATTGATAGCATTCCAGCTGAGTTGCTTCAAAACCTCAACCATGACGCTGTTAACATTCTGCATACATTATGTCAGAAGATTTGGACAACCCTGCAGTGGCCACAGGATTGGAGGAGGACAGTTTACATCCCCATTCCAAAGAAAGTCAGTGCCAAAGATTGTTCCAACTACTGCACGATCGCGCTTATTTCGCATGCTAGCAAGGTGATGTTGAAAATCCTCCAAGGTAGGCTGCAGCAGTATGTGGATCGGGAGCTTCCGGACGCGCAAGCTGGGTTTCGCAAGAGCAGAGGAACTAGACATCAAGTTGCCAACCTTCGCTGGATCATGGAAAAAGCAAGAGAGTTCCAGAAACCCATCTACTTCTGCTTTATTGATTATGCGAAAGCTTTTGACTGCGTAGATCACAGCGAGATTGTGGCAAGCTCTCCAAGAGATGGGAGTTCCAATTCACCTCATCTGTCTCCTCAGGAACCTGTATGAAGGGAAGGCGGCCACCGTCAGAACTGGGCATGGTCTTACTGATTGGTTTCCGATTGAGAAAGGAGTGAGGCAAGGCTGCATACTGTCGCTCTGCCTATTTAACCTATATGCAGAGTGCATCATGAGGAAGGCCGGTCTGGACGAGTCTTCAGCTGGAGTGAAGACTGCTGGAAAACGTATCAACAACCTTAGATATGCGGATGATACCACTTTAATGGCAGAAAGTGAAGCGGAACTCAAGAGACTTCTGATGCGCGTACAAGAAGAGAGTGAGAAGTTTGGGCTTAAACTGAACATTAAAGAGACAAACATCATGGCGTCTTGCCCTATCAAGTACTGGAGCATCAAGGGACAAGAAGTGGAAGCTGTGACAGATTTTCTCTTCTTGGGCTCCAAGATTACCTCGGAAGGAGACTGCAGCCATGAAATTAGGAGACGCCTGCTTCTGGGAAAGAGAGCAATGGTTAGCCTTGACCGCCTAGTAAAGAGCAGAGACATTAGTCTGCCAACCAAGATCCGTCTAACTCATGCTATGGTCTTTCCAGTTGTGATGTATGGATGCGAGAGTTGGACTGTGAAAAAGGCTGACCGCCGAAGAATTGACGCGTTTGAATTGTGGTGCTGGCGAAGACTGTTGAGAGTTCCTTGGACTGCCAGAAGATCAAATCAGTCAATATTGTCGACCATAAACCCTGACTGCTCATTGGAGGGTCAAATTCTAAAGCTAAAGCTCAGCTACTTTGGTCATCTGATGAGAAGAGAGGAGTCGCTGGAGAAAGATTTGATGTTGGGAAAGGTTGAGGGTCGCCGGAGAAGGGGTAGGCAGCGAACGCAATGGTTAGATGGCATCCTCGAGGCCCTGCAGATGAAGTTATGTGATGTTAGGAAGATAGTGAGAGACCGGAAAGCGTGGCGTGACATGGTCAATAGGGTCACGAAGAGTCGGACACGACTGAACGACTGAACTGACGATCTTAGTGTTTTTATCTGCTCAGGTATTCTATGACACTGAGTTTTCTACTTTAGTGGCAACTTGCTGAAGAAATGGTTCCATGTCGAGACCGAAATCAGTTAGCCTAAATAAAGCATATTGCGTTTTCTTTTCTAAAACATCACCCTTCCTGTTCCTACATATATTAGAAAAAATACCTCAACCCAAAGGCTTGTGTCATAACTTCGGTGTAGTGTTAGGTGTAGGCATCGGGAAAGGTATTTTATTCAAACAATGACTCTCTGTCCTGAAGCCTAAAACAGCCACCCGTAGGTGTGTTGCTAAAAGCACCCAAAATACGCAACGCAGGAAAAAAGCGGAATACAGAGGCGCGACTAATAGCAACAAATTAAAGAAAATAGGCGAAAGAACACTCGTAGAAACGTTGCGCGCGCACATGACCCAAAGCACTAAAAGCCCGTAAAACAAGCCGCACTCAGCGTTGTTCTTTTACATAACCCCAAGTAGCAAATTCCTTACCGTAAAGACTAAAGTACAGCTTAGCCACACACGTCGACTTCAGTTCAGTTCAGTCGCTCAGTCGTGTCCTACTCTTCGTGGCCCTATAGACCATGTCACGCCACGCTTTCCGCTCTCTCACTATCTTCCTAACATCACATAACTTCATCTGCAGTGCCTCAAGGATGCCATCTAAACATCGCGTTCGCTGCCTACCCCTTCTCCGGCTACCCTCAACCTTTCCCAACATCAAATCTTTCTCCAGCGACTCCTCTCTTCTCATCAGATGACGAAAGTAGCTGAGCTTTAACTTTAGAATTTGACCTTCCAATCAGCAGTCAGGGTTTATGGTCGACAATATCGACTGATTTGATCTTCTGGCAGTCCAAGGAACTCTCAAGAGTCTTCCCCAGCACCACAATTCAAACGCGTCAATTCTTCGGCGGTCAGCCTTTTTCACAGTCAAACTCTCGCATCCATAAATCACAACTGGAAAGACCATAGCACGAGTTATACGGATCTTGGTTGGCAGACTAATGTCTCTGCTCTTTACTAGGCGGTCAAGGCTAACCATTGCTCTCTTTCCCAGAAGCAGGCGTCTCCTAATTTCATGGCTGCAGTCTCCTTCCGAGGTAATCTTGGAGCCCAGGAAGAGAAAATCTGTCACAGCTTCCACTTCTTGTCCATTGATGCTCCAGGGCTTGATAGGGCAAGACGCCATGATCTTTGTCTCTTTAATGTTCAGTTTAAGCCCAAACTTCTCACTCTCTTCTTGTAGGCGCATCAGAGGTCTCTTGAGTTCCACTTCACTTTCTGCCTATAAAGTGGTATCATCCGCATATTTAAGGTTGGTGATACGTTTTCCAGCAATCTTCACGCCAGCTGAAGACTCGTCCAGACCGGCCTTCCTCATGATGCACTTTGCATATAGGTTAAATTGGCAGGGCGACAGTATGCAGCCTTGCCTCACTCCTTTCTCAATCGGAAACCAATCAGTAAGACTATGCCCAGTTCTGACTGTGGCCTCTTGCCTTTCATACAGGTTCCTGAGGAAACAGATGAGGGGAATTGGAACTCCCATCTCTTGGAGAGCTTGCCACAATCTGCTGTGATCTACGCAGTCAAACGCTTTCGCATAATCAATAAAGCAGAAGTAGATGGGTTTCTGGAACCCTCTCGCTTTTTCCATGATCCAGCGAAGGTTGGCAATTTGGTCTCTAGTTCCTCTACCCTTGCGAAACCCAGCTTGCACGTCCGGAAGCTCCCGATCCATATGCTGCTGCAGCCTTCCCTGGAGGATTTTCAACATCACCTTGCTAGCATGCGAAATAAGCGTGATCGTGCGGTAGTTGGAACAATCTTTGGCACTGCCTTTCTTTGGAATGGGGATGTAAACTGACCTCCTCCAATCCGGTGGCCACTGCAGGGTTGTCCAAATCTTCTGACATAATGTATGCAGAATGTTAACAGCATCATGGTTGAGGTTTTGAAGCAACTCAGCTGGAATGCCATCAATTCCGCTAGCTTTGTTCTTAGCAAGGCTGGCTAAGGCCCATTCAACTTCACTCTTCAGGATGCCCGGCTCGAGATCAGTAATCACAACCGTCTTATGTTGGGTTTGCACATTTGGGTCCTTCTTGTACAGTTCTTCTGTGTATTCCTGCCACCTCTTCTTTATCTCTGAGGCTTCAGTGAGGGCCTTGCCTTGTTTGTCCTTTATCACACCCAGCTTAGCACAGAAGCTTCCTTTGATATCTTGATTGTCTTATACAGATCTCTTGTGTTCCTTAATTGGCTGTTGTCCTCAACTGCTTGGCACTGTATGTTCAGGAAGGCATTCTTATCTCTCCTTGCTATTTTCTGAAAATCCGCATTGAGAACCTTGTATCTTTTTCTTTACCCATAACTTTTGCCATTCTCCTTTCCTCAGCTATTTCCAAAGCCTCTTCAGATAACCAGTTTGCTTTCTGCATTTCTTTTGCTTTGGAACTGCCTTAGTAGCAACTTGTATTATATCACGCACATCAGTCCACATCTCTTCGGGCTCTCGGTATTCTACATCTAATTCTTGAAATCGATTCCTCACTTCCACAGCATATTCTAATGGAATTTGATCCATATCATACCTGAAAGGCCTTATAGTTTTGTGCGTTTTCCTCAATCGAAGCTTAATTTTGGCAACAAGAAGCTGATGATCGGTGCCACAATCGGCCCCAGGCCTTGTTTTTACTGCTTGTGTAGCGCTTCACCATCTCTGCCGGCAAAGAATATAATCGATCTGATTCCTGTACAGACCGTGAAGTCCATGTGTACAGGCGCCTCTTGTGCTGTTGAAAATGAGTATTCGCTATGGTCAGGTTGTTTTCTTCCCAAAACTCTACTAGCCTCTGCCCAGCTTCATTTGGCTCGCCAAGACCGAACTCTCCTATAATTCCGGATATTTCTTCACTCCCGACCTTAGCATTCCAGTCTCCTATGAGAAAAACGACGTGTGATGATGGGGTGTGGTCTAAAAGGCATTGTAGGTCCGCATAAAATCTCTCAACGTCAGCTTCTTCAGCAGTAGTGGTCGGTGCATAGACTTGGATAACTGTTATGTTGAAAGGGTTACCTTGGATTCGAAGTGAAACCATTCGGTCGTTTTTGGGGTTGTACCCTAGCACTGATTTGCCCATTCTTCTGTGGACTAGCCTTCGCGATATAGCACTCTGTAACTGCTTACGACAGATTTGTTTCGTCCCTTGTATACATTATTGCGTGCTACATAAATCAGGCGTGCAAACTGAGGGGTCATCCTCCGATTACCAAACTTATTACCAGTCGGATTCTCATTCCAATAGGAGCAACGATATCGGCACAAACTGTCTGACACTACTGGCTTGTTACCCAAGTTCTAGAGTCAGATAATGTACGCCAGAACCCCCCAAACAATGGCTGGTGTTATCAGTGACCTTTGCCAACACACGCCCATAGATGAGTCACTTATCAACTGTTCCACTGCGCCTTTATAGAGACATGTACACGGCCGCGCAGCTCGGCACCAGACGGAGCACCTCTACAACGGCACCACGGGGGTTTTGCGAGAAGTTTCTCAAGATGGCCACTAAGACCTCTATTGTGGTGTTACTACTTTGCGGAATGGTTTTGGCCTCATCTGGACAAGGTCAGTATGTTCAATGCAAAAAAATGTTGCCAGGAACAATGCAATATTTATTTCGGCAGGCAACAAAAAACTCGGGTTTATTTAAGGCGACATTGGTAATGAACTCGTTTTATAGAAACGCCAGCATCGGTGTCTTGAGCGAGACACAACGAGCATGACACTGTAAGGGGGGGAGGGTAGTTCGAATGTGGCATAAGCTTACACTGACTGATCGTCGACTTGTCCGATGTCATGTGACTACATGACATGACCAATAATGCAAGTGCTGCAAACAGGCCGAACGTGCTTGAAAAATGAATAGGACTGGACATGTTGGTTAGACATTTTAAATCAAAGCGCACAGCGCAGGAGCAAAATAAGACGAGCTGCCCTTAGACTATGCACCCAAGCTTGCACAGCTTAGTTTTCACCGCGGTTTATATTTATGACGTTGTTATTTCATAAAAACCGACAGTTTGCGACAGCGTGTATCGAATACATGGCAAATAATAAAAACAAAATGCATAATAAATGCGTACGAAGTGAACGAACGCAAACGAGTATCTCAAAGGGAAACCTGCAAAAGAGAGCCATTAACTCTTTCATTTCTTACACATAAGGGCGGATATCCAGTCCTCCCACATTTTGTGTTTGCAGAGCTTTCAACATATGTTGACACTTTATGTATTTATTTATTAAAGCCTCAACGGCCCCCCACGTGGGACATTACATGAGCGTTAAATTAAATTACAGAATCCTAAAGCATTAACAATATGCATTAGATACATCAAGAAAAACTAGCCTGTCTATCTACCTTTCTGTCTTTCTTTCTAGCACCGTCGGTTCGCTCCTGCCTGCAAATCATAGGCTTCCAAAGAACGTCAAAGGGGGCTGTAAGCTTAGACTGTGAAAGGAATTTTAAATTCTCTTCTTTGCTCTTGAGAGTACGTGCGTGCTACTATATCTGCACAATTTCATCTAGTTCGAACCGGTTAGGCGCCTTCCTCCAATGTCTTCACTGTTGTTTTCTACATAGACTCCGTTTTTCATATTCTCGCAATACTCAGTTATTGTCGCAAGGGGAGTATTTAGCCTGTAATAATAACACGCTCAAAAACAACGCCCCAATGAAACAAAATTTATGCGTTTCATCTCAACTGTCCCTTAATTGCTGACACGTAAAAAATTAGGTCCTTTTTAAGAGCGAGATCTGCAGAGCCTGATAAGAATAATTTAATCTGGGGAGACCTGAACGGCAAAAGACGACAAAATGATGGGCACGGGGAACAGAGGTCCAGTAAATGATGGTGATATGTTGTTTTATTGGCATCAATGTTCGGAATGATACGAGAAAGGAATGATGCCATTGTGGAAGGTTCTGATAATTTCTCCCACCCACCATCGATTCTATATGAAAAATAGAGTTGCGCCATAGATATTATAACTTCCTCCTTATCACTGTCACGGCAGCTGGCGTCGAGCCGAACTGTCGGGGTTATCTGTCAAGCCGCCTGGACACTCACATATGCAGCTGATGCAAACGTGTAAATAAAACCGTATCGTCGGTGATTTTGTTACTATAATAACAAAAGATATAGGAAACGTTTTGAAACTGAATTTTTTTTTTAATCCAATTATCTTTCAGAAGGCCACCCGAATCTCTGGAAGCTGGCAGTCTGTCTGCATATTTATGAGTAACATATGAGAATACACTTTCTTAAAGCATGTTCTGAATATCTAGTCCTGAGAGCAGATATGGATATATATGAAGAATATATATGTAGAAAACAGTTTTTTAAAGCATATTCTAGCCCTGACAGCAGATATAAAATCGATGCCAATTTTAATTCCTACTTTGACTGGAGGTAGTGCCCCGTGTTAAAGCCGCTTAGTTGTGAAAGGACTAATTAATGATGTAAGGTAAAGTACAATTGCATGCTACCTTTGAAATACATCAATTTTTTTTAGGCGATAGCCTTTGTGTATAGAATTTCTCTGCCTTCATATTGTATTGTTGTGACCTGTGCAGCGCGTTGTTGCGCTGACGGATTCAGGAACGTTTAGTAGAACGTTTGCTTGCATTATAAATAATCGCAATTTTAACTCCAATTTTGTTTAATCAGTCAGTGCTTGTAAATCAATTTTGCAATTTTCCACTTTATTAGATTTTCGGTTTAAGCTAAACCTAATCACAGACAAATGTCATTCTATTGGCTGGCGGGTGTATGCTGACTATTTGTAAAGATGAACTGCGACCAGCTTGGTTATTTCTAAGAAGTCATAGCATCACGTACGCCGGCCTTCGTACGCTTACAGTTTTGGGGTTTTCCATTCCATGAGTTTGTTACCCTTTACCTGTAGGCTAAAGTCAAGCTTTACGCTCTTCTTCCTATCATTATTTTAATAATCTGATACAGCGAGCGTTTGCAGCCTTATTGTTTGATTTTGTTAAAGGTTCCGAATTCTACCGCTTCGCTTAAGCTTCAACAACGACCGCATGTACAGAGTGGTTTATATTAAAGCTGGAATCCCCACCATTGCATAATTGTTGTTATTTTTGTCTGAAGCGCGCAAATGGGCACTCTTTGGTTTTCTTCGCTATAAAATTCCTGGAAGTAATTTTGCACCCCCCTCCTCTCCATTGATATAGGACCATAATGTACAATTATCACACAAAATCAAATTCAGCCCCGAAGATACTTATTCCGAACGACGTCCAAAATAGCATTTCTTCTGCGTTACCCAGATAATATCGTTCTCATTAAGACAACAATGCTCACCTTATTTAATTCTTTTGTTTTAGGCTGACCGCCGTTAATTGAATTGAGTAAATCAGAAAGATTTTCTAGAGCACTATGCATGTAGCGCTGATATACACGCTATTGTACTATCTGCATTACGCGCTACGCAGACCTGTATAGAAACGTATAGAAGTCATACGAGCAATTTGCAGAAAGCGGTAAACACCGTGCAAACAACCGCACGTAGGCACTCGTTTTTATTCTCAAGGTTGTAGCACCGTAGATTTTTAAACGACTAATATTACTGCTGATCAGTGAGATTGTGGTGCGTAATACTGCTGCTCCTTCATAATACTGCAACTTGCTGCAGTAAAAATCTCACAAATTGTTCTTGGCTTAGTCCTGAATACTGCCATAGTGGCAAAGCTTCCCACAATCACATAGTGCTGTAACACGAGTTGTGCACAACCTTGCAATGTACCACATTACGTTGGAGAACATAATATCAATATCTCCAAAATGGTGTTCTAATTGAAAGCCATAAGTTCGTATAACGGTGCAGCAGACAGCTGAGGCGACGTAATATTTCCTTCACATTGCGCATTATGTAATAATCTGATCTATGTTTTCCAGATCTCGATCACTGCACGCCCGAAGAAGTGGATCAATGCTACGATCAATACAGTGAAATACTAAGGATTACGAATTTTCTTTCGAATCTCGAATATAAATTTACTGAGCAAACAAATAAGCAGGCTTGCAGGTAAGGACGTGTTACAAGCGAGCATTTACACACAAAATGTATGTTATGGATGAGCTTGGAGGAAGACTAAATTTAGTAGTCGAGCCGCAGATACAGTTATATATATATATATATATATATATATATATATATATATATATATATATATATATATATATATATATATATGCGTGTGTGTGTGTGTGTGTGTGTGTGTGTGTGTGTGTGTGTGTGTGTGTGTGTGTGTGTGTGTGTGTGCGTGCGTGTGTGCGTGCGTGCGTGTGTGTGTGTGTGTGTGTGTGTGCGTGCGTGCGTGCGTGCGTGCGTGCGTGTGTGTGTGTGTGTGTGTGTGTGTGTGTGTGTGTGTGTGTGTGTGTGTGTGTGTGTGTGTGTGTGTGTGTGTGTGTGTGTGTGTGTGTGTGTGTGTGTGTGTGTGTGTGTGTGTGTGTGTGTGTGTGTGTGTGTGTGTGTGTGTGTGTGTGTGTGTGTGTGTACCCAGAAGGAGATCGGAAATGAACGTTGGTGTCTGTCCAAGGGATTTCAATGCTACCATAGCATATTGACTTTTTTTGACCGCAATTACAGACATACTGCGGGAAGAAGCAGAGCACGGGCGTTAAATCTGTAAACAAGAATTTAAAAAAAAGCAGCAAAAAAGTCATTACTGGGAAAACAACGAAATATTGCAGATAGAAAAGTAACATATTACTCAGACAAACGTTTGTTTTAAAAGCACTGTCGCTACCATGTTGATATTTCGTGCACAGTGCACGCACAAAAATGCCATTGACTTCGTTACAATGCCAATAATAATTTACCCACTTATTTTGTTCTGTTTTCACTGTTCAGGAAATCTTCGACCGGCACATGACATGTTTGGTCACGATACCTCAATATGACGCTTGCCTCAGCATCACTAGGAAGCTATCTTCTACATTATATCAGAAGATCTAAACATTTAAACAATGGTTCTTCACTGTCTTCTAGTGGTCTTTCAGAGACTTATTGAGGGTTCTCTCAGAATAAGTGGTGTAGTTTTTGCCACATCAAAACGACAAGACTGGCCAGTTGTTCTGATGCAAATGAACGCATTCCTTAAACGAATTTATTCAGTTGCCTGTAGTGTCGTCCGTGTTGTTTTCATGCTTTTTACATTTCTGCTCGCTAAGCGTCAAGGCCGAGCCCCAAAAAGCGTGAAATTCTCTTTCCAAAGTCTGAAGGCTCTTTCTACTTTTTTCTCAGCAACATGAAAGCAAAAACTCGTTGCCACATGGACCTCGCCAGTTGTCCCGCTGACATTAGGACAAGCTTTCGGCACCAAGAAAAAGGGTACGAAGCAGTGCGGAACATCGTATGCGAGGGGACTTCATTGGAAGGTAAGAGCACGGACAATGATAACGTGGCTCAGGTTATCGATAATACGTGGTTTAATTGCCTTAAACAACATTGCTGAAAAGACTTTTCAGTTTCGCGATATCGTGGCTTGACGAGGAGACAAAGGACCTCAGCGGCTGTGAGGGCCATTCCAGTCCGACTGAATGCAAGAAATAGTGCTAATAAAATAAACAAATTATCGGCGACGCACAACTGTCACAGACGGTTGAATCTGTCACTCCTGCATTGAGACGCGCAAGCCTAGCAATGGAAAAAAAATTTCCGGCGAGCACCTTCTTGTTCGAAATTCTTGTGAAATAAGCCGTATGCTTGTTACACCATGTGCACTATTGCTCGTTTTTTGCTGTATAAACATTCTAGCTATAGGCCATGGTCTGAAACATGGAAGACATTTTCTCTGCCGCGTTTGAGACACACTCTTGAAAACTTCGCAAAATTTAGGCTTAGCAGAAATTCATTGTAGGTCTCTGAGTGTAACCTAATTTCGCGCCAAACACAAATTTACTATTCAGAAAATTCCACTCAAACATGTGACATTTTTTTCTGTCCTTTAATAAAATCTGCATATGCAAAAATGGCCTCAATTCGGTTTGCAGTGAAAAAGTCTCAGGCATAGCACCTTGTTTGGCCGCGGTAAAATATCCTCGTCCCGGCGAGATCAGCACATCAGTGGTTCAGAGTTTGTTTGCTAATCCATCATTCTGCCCGCAGATTACAGAGCAGCATACGGATGCTCAAAGTCCCAGGAATTCTTTCATTGCGTGATACAACGCCAAGCACCAGTGCGTCGAGAGCTGCGGCACCCCCTTTTGCACCCTTTCTGCGAGTAAGTTTTACGTCGATGTTATACCAAACATTCGATGTTCATTTCATTTAAACAAAACAAACAAACGAGAAGTTTTGTTAAAATATCAAAGAAAATCTGAACAGAGATGTACTAAAATTTTATTGTTTCGAAAAATTTGACAATTTCGAGTTATATCGGTGCAGTGTTGACGTGTTTGTGCGGCAGCGAAGGGCGTATTTATTCTTTTCGAGTTTGAACGTATTTCTACGCTGCTCTGTTTAAACCTCGTGATGCTTTTATGAAGTTGTAATGGGCGGTGAAGGAATATTCGATCGAAATAACGGTGGGTGAAGTATCTAAGCAGCCCGGGAGAGCATCTATAGTGGTTCATGAGCCTCCTGCTCTAAGCTTCTCGCTTCGCCCAGGCGTTAGGCTTCAGGCGGTCGGTTTGTCTACCGACTGTTGGAGCGTCCTTCGCGCCCCGCCGTGGTAGTGCAGTGGTTAAGATGCCAGACTACTGAGCCGGATTACCGGGGTTCGATCCCGACAGCCGGTGGCTGCATTTGGATGGAGGCGAAACGGAGAGGCGTTCGTGTCTTGTGTGATGTTAGCGCGCATTAAAGATCCCCAAGTGGTCGAAATTCTTCCGTAGCACTCCACTGTGACTCCTCGTTCTATTTTCCCACGTTTCCTTCCACATTGCTCCCTTCCCTTATGGCGCGGGTCATGTGTCCATAGAGTGTGACAAATACGGCGGCTTTCCTTTCCTGTGAACATATTATTATTATTATTATTATTATTATTATTATTATTATTATTATTATTATTATTATTATTATTATTATTATTATTATTATTATTATTATTATTATTATTATTATTATATTGCCATCCGGTAAACAATAAAATGTAAAAAGACGCACAGTTACGGACAAGCTGGCAGGTATTGGTATACATCCCCCGTGAAGGCTTCAAAAGTGGGGCAGTATAGGATTGGTGTATGAAGAAAAATATGCTTTCTTTCACTATGGATAGCATGTACGAATTCGTATTAAAGAATATTTAGAGAACGCTTTCGCTGATCCCTACAAAGAGATGGGGTGCTGGCCAGCAACATTCGTTATCTTTTTTGCGTATGGTCGTGACTAGGTAGCAGTGTAATCTTCAATGGATGGCCAGGTACGAAATGGCTGTACCGGCGCTCCAAGAATTTTCGAGCATGCACAGGAATGCGCCTGCTGCCAGGGAACATGGTGCTCAATTTTTAAGTGACAGAGGGCCTTCACGTGTCGGTGTCGCTGACAACTTGATGGACATTTCGATTACGCACGAGCTCGACATTGAAATTGCCTAACACATGAAAACAACAGCAAGGTAACAAAGTGAATAATGTACAAAAAGACCATCACGAAATTCTGTTCGGTCATTCTTGCCCAAAGGTTGCTTGTTTCTTTAAAGAGTGACGTAATTACATAATTGGGCTCACGAAAATGCCCAATTTGGAAACATCTTGCGTGATAAATGCATTAAGGCCAAATAAAATGCATAATCTTTGTTTGTAGGATCATGTTATTTTTTTGTTTTTAGGAAGATTTTACGCACGTGAGCGAAACATATATTTTCTTCTGCCGGCGTTATGTTTTTATTTTTGTCTTTTAAGCATCACACTGTTCCGCATTCTTGAAGATAACCGCGGAACCGTTCGCATCGTTTCAGTACATACGAAACAGAACTCGACTGCTACGAGCCAACCTTCAACTCGTCGTGCCAGTTACCCCTTGAACGTGCCAAGACTGCTTTCATCAGGGCCTATGAAGCAATGGCACTTCTCAGAGGTTGCAAAGAGTCACCTGAGGAGCCAGCCTCGGCCGCAACGTTTGTGCGGCCGCAGGTGGCATTGGAAGCTCTTTCCTTCGTTGTGCTGCAGCGTTTGCTAGATTTATTAAAATGATTTTGCTGTCGGCTCGCATCGCAGTGTTTTTACCTCTCACAGCAGTCTATCCTGAATAAGGATTATTGAAATATACACGCATGGTCCTCACATTAAGTTGCGGCGTTTTTTCCCTATTCTCTATAGGAGATAATTATTTTCCTTATTTAATAAATGAAATAACTGTGAATATTTTTTTTTAACTTATAAACTTGCCCTTAATGTTAACCCCCGAAACGTCGCATGAAAGTTCTGTTATTCTGGAAAGCTAGTCTGCATGAAAACTAAAAATGTAAATAAAGTTAAATCCAACTTCCTTCAGTTCCACAATGTTTGCGTTGACGGCAACTAGCCCGAGACTTTCATGACGTCAAGAAGGGAAAACAGAGGTCCACATTATGCAAACAGTGCGACATAATAGGACGCTGGCAATTGAAGGTTCGAGCTGCTGATTGCCCAACGGTTGCCATCTACTTTGCTAAATGTGCAATAAATGTGTAGTTTTACGCAGCTGTGAAAAAAAATAGCAGGTATTATCGTGGCTAAACAGATCGCAAAAAAGCACGGGCTTTTGTCTTCTTACTTGTGGTAAATCAGTCTTGCTTCTGCTTCTTCTTGCATATACGTTCTTGATAACATCTTTGTGTGAATATGAGCCTGGTGTGTTGCTGAATGAGCGGTGCATGTGGCGTCATCCTGGAGCCGCCGCTTCAAATGGTAGAGGTTTAACACCATAGGTTTAACCTTTCCTAAACTTGGTTAGAGCGAGTGAAAATACCCATCACGTGAGAAAAATGTTGTTTCTACATTTAACAAACATATTCTATATTTGTATACTAAACATTGCCTGTGAAGATCTGACATCAAAAAAAGATAATTTCAGGGCTGTCTGGGAAGTGCCGCCTCTACGAGATTCCTAAAGGAATGCAACATTGCTTCATAATTTATAAAGAGGCATTTTGTTTGGGCATGTCTTGCAACGAACCTTTACAAAAAACGAATTCTCTTGACTTCCTATTATTTTGGCTACTTGAACGGAATGCACTGCTTTGGTACACATCCTGATATAGATTTTCTCTAACTTAATACATAGTTTAAGAAAAATGACGTTGATCTATCGGCATTCTAAATAAGATGTAGCGACAAAGTTTCACTTCTGCCAATTTTCTGTTCAACTGAGGGAACTGTGTTGAAAAAGTGACTTTGATCCACGGGGCACTTGCACTACCTTATTTGCTGTCTAGTGCTGTTTTACTACGTTTTCTGAAAGTGTATTTCGCTGTGTGTTCTAGAAGATTTGCAAATAATTCATGAAAACATGTAATTTCATAAGCGCAATAAATATCTAAAAAATTTGTTGTGTCTGGGTTGTTGACACACTCGGCTACTAAACCCAAGTACGTGGGTTTAAACCCGACTGATTGCAATCCATTCCAATGTATATTATTTTAGTGTGCAATCTCTGTAAAAGTTTACGGTTGCCTTTGGTCCTTCGTAGGCTCCGTCTTTCTCTCTCTCTCTCTCTCTCTGTTCACTGGAGAACTGGATAAAGGACCAGTCTGCCTGACTGGGACGTTGGAGCCGCTATTCCAGAATTAGTTTGAATTACCCACATGAGGCCACGTGGTTGTTACTTTACGAAACAGCCTAGCCAATCAGAACGACATTAGAACGGTCGGAAGAATTCTTGCTGACTTGAGTATTTGGGCACTTAAAAAGCCTCTAATACAAACTGCCGATCTACGCTGAACGCATCTTCCTCGATCTATTATTTGGTGTCGGAGTCATGCTTAAATTTCCAGCGATTGCTTGAGAATATCGCACAGCTTGTGAGGGACATAACAGAGTGCTGGCCAGCCTAACCGGCTGATAATAAAAAGAATAAGTTGCCGCAGCTTAGTTTATTTCAGGCGGATTCTCTAGCCCGCCAGCCACATCCTGTTCTTCTGGAAGTACATGTGTCGGCACGGGTTAGCCATACAACCGCTTTCAACCTTAGAGGTTGAAAGCGGCTGTATAGCTACCCCCTGCGGAGGACAAGCGAAACCTATAACTATAACATCGTCACCCTTTATTCACACCCTAACTTTCCTTTAACATCCTCTTCCCTCTTTCCCCAGTCTGTAGTACCAGACCATGGGTCTCTTTACCACAGGCCAACCTCTCCCATTTTGTTCTCATTAAATTACTCTCTCTCTCTCTCACTCTCAAACTTTGAGGAAAAATACAAGCACATGCCCGCACATGCGGAAATAGCAGCCAACTGTGTTTATTGAGCATATGCTTTTGCTGCCAATTGCAAGGCGGTGAACTACAAACATCTGCCTTGCCGATTCTCCCAGGCTTTCGGCGGCAGCGCGGCCCAAAGCGCTGGCGGGCATGTGCTTGTATTTTTCCTCAAAGTTTGAGAGTGAGATAGAGAGAGAGTAATTTAATGAGAACAAAATGGGAGAGGTCGGCCTGTGGTAAAGAGACCCATGGTCTGGTACTACAGACTGGGGAAAGAGAGAAGAGGATGTTAAAGGAAAGTTAGGGTGTGAATAAAGGGTGACGATGTTATAGTTATAGGTTTCGCTTGTCCTCCGCAGGGGGTAGCTATACAGCCGCTTTCAACCTCTAAGGTTGAAAGCGGTTGTATGGCTAACCCGTGCCGACTTCCTGCGTCAATTGCTTGCTCTTCAACACCTCGTGGTCTTCTCGCACTATTCATAGCTTCATAGGGAGAGTCACATGAATATTTAGGTTAAAGACAGCGTTTACTTCCTTACTGCATGCTGTCATTGTTTTTACTGGTGGTCATTTAAAACAGAAAGCACGTGTAAGGACCGGTATGCCTCTGACCGAACTGACGACCTTTTCGATTTAGAGGGTCTGCAGTTGAAACCGACCATGAGGTCATGTGAGCTAGCATCGTACTGCTCGTCGCAGTGTCCAATAAAGCTTGAAAAATGCAGTTCTTTCCAGGCTTTGCCGGCTCTTGTAACATTATACAATAAATGACTACAGCACTCAAGTGTGCTTATCGTGGTGCCGCTTAGTTGCAATTAAGGTAACCGCAGCTCACGTAGAGCGCTTCCTGAAGTGGTATCTGATGCTTGGTGTGGGCTTGTCAAGAGATACGAGGTCGGAACCAGAAGGACTCATCAGGTTCCTTTACATAAATCTAAATAAGACTGTGAAATGTTGTAAAACATGCGGCATAAAGACTTTCTATTGTTCGCTAGCACTCATTATAAGTAAAGTACGGCACTATTTGAAGAGTTCCGCTGCCTTCTTTCCGTATCCGCACATGGTATTTTGGGTTCTGACTTATTCCTTCTCCCGGTAGTCATCATCCATTTTGTATCCACTCGTATCCGCTTTAGATTTCATCGGCCCGCCTTGAAACGGCGCCTGAATCGCCTCGTCACAGCGTACTGGAGGGCTCGAAGAGAGTTTGTATAATCACGCTGTAAAGCGGTTCCTCAACCTTTAACAGCCTAAACAAGTTATGTTACTTGCAGAAACAGACATGAGAATACGAAGTGGTAGCGTTGCTTTTAAAACCATAACGCGGAAGGCTATGTGAGTATGAAGAGCTGTGGGAGTAGGGGAAGTTGGCACTACTTAATCTAGACTAGAGAAAACATCACAGAGGAGCTTCAGTGTGACCGAGGGCGAGTGCATATAGGATAAATACATGCACCTGCTTCGCCAGTGGATCAACAAGGCACGTTACTGCGGAAAAAGAAAGAATGAAAAGGGTAAGAAATATCATTATATTGTCACATTAGGCGGTGCAACGCATAAGGAAAGAAGAACGCATACGCATAAGGAAAGAAGAAGAAGACTCTCGTGAGTTTTTGGAGAGAAGACGACGTTCAACAGCGTCGGCTGGTGCCTACAGAGAACGTCCGTTGGAAAGCCTTGTCTTCGGTGTCCGCCCTCTGCTACAAGCTGAACTACCCCGTAACACCTTGGTGGAGGTACTTTCGATTCCCCTTGACACAGCTCCTCGTACTTTCACGCCAGAAACCTGGATTTGCGCAGTGGACGTCATCTCCCTGAGCTCACCCCACCGACTACCGCAGTAAGCATGGCATCCCAGGACGCATCACCCGCTACGGAAACTCCAGCTGCCCCCATGGTTTTAACCAAAATCCGTCATCCGCCTATCTTTAACGGCGAAGACAACAAGGACGTTGAAGATTGGCTCGACGAATATAAAAGGTGCAGCAAGAATAACCGCTGGGATGCTAGCATAATGCTGGCAAACATCATCTTCTATCTGGCGGGAACGGCGAAGACCTGGTTTACCAATCACGAACAGGAGATGCCTACGTGGGACATCTGCAAACAAAAACTGCAGGACTTATTCGGCAAACCAATTGGGCGAGCTCTGGCAGCCAAAAAAGACCTGGCTACTCGGGCTCAGTCGTCAACCGAGTCATACCTGGCCTACATACAGGATGTTCTCGCATTGTGTTGAAAGGTGAATACCTCCATGACCGAAGATGATAAAGTGGGCCATATACTTAAGGGTATCGCCGATGACGCATTCAATATACTTCTCTACAAAGACTGCTCTACGGTAGACTCAGTCCTGCAAGTCTGTCGCCGTTTCTAACAGGCGAAGCAGCGCCGCATCGTCCATCGGTTTCAGCGCCTTCCCAACACGGCGACTACATCCTCATGTGACGACTTGCCCACGTTACAGCAGCCTTCAAGTCAGAATAACCTTACTACCATCGTCCGCAGAGAAATCGAGGCCTTGACTCCTGTTACACATACATCACCTCCTGCACAGGCAACAATAGCTATGATACAGGCTGTTGTCCGCCAAGAATTCGCTAATGTGGGCCTCGTTTCAAATCCTGCCCCACCACCCCCTGCACCACTGCCAATCCCAGTGGTTGCTGCTGCTGCCACAACCCCGCCCTACACACCGCGCTACCCTACCCGCAATCCTGCGGAGTGGCGCACATCTGACGATAGGCTTATTTGCTTCGTCTGCTGTCGAGCTGGCCATACATCCCGCTATTGCCGCAGCCGTCCGGCTCCCCCCTCTCAACTCTATTACAGCCCTGCCCGCCATAACTATTATGCACCACGACCCGTTTCTGTCACCCCAGCACATCTTCGTACTGAGAACACAGAGCAAGACCGTCGTCCTAGCCGTTCTCCATCGCCTCAAGCCCACCATTCCCGATCACCTACTCCTCGCCGCAGCTTGTCCCCAACGTACCAAGGCACCTACTCGGGAAACTAGGCAACGCAGCGCCCGGACGTGACGCTGCGTTACCAACCCGGACAGCCAACTGTGTTTCGACCATCGCACCACGCCGCAACCTGATCAATGTCCTCGTAGATCGAGCCCCGTGCCCGCTCGCATTGACACTGGAGCTCATATTTCAGTTCTTAGTTCGTCGTTCCGCCAGCGCCTCAAAAAAGTTCTTACGCCCGCTAACACCTCTACAGTTCGCGTTGCTGATGGAAAAACTGCTGCCATCATCGGAATGTGCACTGCACGCGTTAGCATCGCCGGCCACCATGTCCCTGTGCTCTTCGCCGTCCTTAATACTTGTCCTCAAGACGTGATTTTAGGCCTAGACTTTTTAACAGCCCATTCCGCTCTCATTGACTGTTCCGCCGGACTTCTGCGCCTAGCCCTGCCCTATTGTGTTCACGACCCCAGTGCTGACCAATCCCAGCCTCGCCTCCGCTCCAGTACATTTACTCGCCTACCTCCCGAGGCAGCAGTATACGTGCCCATGTCACCTTTTCCCTCCCTTCCTTACGGCGACTACGTTGTCAACCCCATCACCGACGTCACTCTAGAGCGCAACATCGTCCTACCTCATAACATTGTACACGTCGAGAATAACCTCACCTACATTCCCGTACTCAACTTCAGCATGTCTTCACAAGTTCTCCCGGAGGGCATTTTTCTTGCCGAGCTGTCGCCTTTGTCCAACTTTACCATTTCTGCAGTGCTGTCCGACCGTCACGCCGACGTAACTGCACAACCTGTCCCATCACATAGTCCGGAGGACCGCATCTCAGCCATGGTTGCCTCTGACCTGCGTCCCGAATATGCTAGCGCCCTTGCCGGCCTTTTGCGGTCATTCAGCGACATTTTTGATTTCGGTCACGGATCCCTGGGCCAAACGTCCGTCGTCACACATCGTATTGATACTGGAGATGCCCGACCTATTCATCGACGGCCTTACAGAGTTGCTCTTTCCGAACGCAGGATCATTCAGGACGAAGTAGAGAAAATGTTGGCGAGCAACATTATTGAGCCGTCGAGCAGCCCCTGGGCGTCTCCGGTAGTACTCGTCAAAAAGAAAGACAACAGCTGGAGGTTTTGCGTTCATTATCGACACCTAAACAAGATAACAAAGAAAGACGTGTACCCTCTTCCAAGGATCGATGACGCTCTCGACTGCCTGCATGGTGCTAACTACTTCTCCTCCATCGATCTCCGTTCTGGATATTGGCAGATCTCTGTTGACGAAAGAGATCGTGAAAAGACGGCTTTTGTCACCCCGGATGGCCTCTACCAATTCAAGGTGATGCCTTTCGGCTTATGTAATGCCCCTGCGACATTCGAGCGTATGATGGACTCTCTATTACGCGGGCTCAAATGGACCAAATGTCTGTGCTACCTCGATGACGTCATCGTATTTTCATCAACCTTTGAAGGCCACCTCCATCGTGTTTCGGCTATTCTTGGCGTCTTCCGACGAGCTGGCCTTCTATTGAACTCCAAGAAGTGTACCTTTGGTCGCCGGGAACTCAAGGTCCTAGGGCATTTAGTCAACACCCATGGCATCCAGCCGGATCCCGACAAAATTCGCGCTGTAAGGGATTTCCCTAAACCGAAATCTAGCAGCGACGTGCGTAGCTTCCTCGGTCTTTGCTCATATTTCCGGCGATTTGTACCAAACTTCGCAGAAATAGCCCGTCCGCTCACGCAGCTTCTGAAAAAAGAGGTCTCCTTTACCTGGGGCCACGAACAATCGGCCGCCTTCGTCGCTCTTATTGCCCACCTCACCGGTCCGCCAGTGTTGGCTCACTTCCATCCGTCAGCGCCCACAGAAGTGCGCACCGACGCAAGTGGTCATGGAATTGGTGCCGTTCTCGCACAACGTCAGCTCGGGTTACCCCGCGTCATCGCCTATGCCAGCCGACTCCTCTCTGCGGCCGAACAAAATTATTCCATCAGTAAACGTGAGTGCTTAGCCCTAGTTTGGGCCATTACAAAGCTCCACCCTTACTTGTATGGGCGGCCATTCACAGTAGTCACTGACCACCACGCACTGTGTTGGCTTTTTACAATCAAAGACCCTACTGGCCGCCTTGGACGTTGGGCCTTGCGCCTTCAGGAGTACAATTTTTCAGTAGTTGATAAGTCTGGCCAGTTGCATCGAGACGCCGATTGCCTGTCCCGTCATCCAGTCGACCCGCCAAGCCAACCTGAATGTGACAATGACGCTTGCGTGCTCTCTATTTCTGATTTCTCCAACATTCGCCATGAGCAACGCCAGGACCCTCAGCTTCGCGAAATTATAAATCGCCTCAGCGCCGATCGCGATGACCCTTCTCTTCGTTTGTTTGTGCTCCACGACGGCACCTTATACCGGCACAATATGCGACCTGATGGCCCCGGCCTTCTACTAGTAGTCCCTCAGCACCTACGCTCAGCCGTCCTTCAACAGCTTCACGACGTTCCTACAGCGGGTCATTTAGGCCTCTCTCGCACACACGACAGTGTGCGTCGTCGGTTCTTTTGGCCAGGCCTATATCGCGCAGTCCGCCGTTACGTAGCTGCTTGTGACCGATGTCAACGCTGGAAAAAGCCATCACTTTTACCAGCTGGACTTCTGCAGCCAATCGACATCCCCATAGACCCATTTTCTCGAGTGGGTCTGGATCTTCTAGGGCCTTTTCCACTGTCCGCATTGGGGAACAAATGGATTGCGGTGGCCACTGATTACACAACACGCTACGCGGTCACACGAGCAATACCAACCAGTTGTGCAACTGATGTCGCTGCTTTCCTCCTCAACGACGTTATACTCGTCCATGGAGCTCCCCGTCAACTGCTCACCGACCGTGGCCGTTGCTTTCTGGCTCGTATAGTCGACGAGATCCTACGGCTGTGCAACGTTCGTCATTCTTTCACGACCGCCTACCATCCACAGACGAACGGGCTTACCGAACGCCTTAACCGGACACTGACTGACATGTTGTCTATGTACGTTTCTGATGACCACCGCGACTGGGACATAACGCTGCCATTTGTGACATTCGCTTACAATTCGTCGCGTCACGACACTACCTGCTACTCCCCCTTCTATCTTTTATACGGCCGTGAACCTCTGCTTCCTTTTGACAGCCTTCTCCCGTCTGTCACCACTGCCAGCTCATATGCTCGTGACGCCATAGCCCGAGCTGATGCTGCCCGCGTTGTTGCTCGCAACCGACTCGCAGCCTCTCAGCACTCCCAGAAACGTCGCTATGATTCCTGTCATCGCAACACCGAGTATTCTTGCGGCTCTCTCGTGCTGCTCTGGACTCCAGCTCGCCGCGCTGGCCTCTCGGAAAAACTTTTGCCCCGTTATACAGGACCCTACCGTATTTTACGACAAGTGACACCAGTGACATACGAAATTGCGCCCTTGCATCCCGTACGCCATGCCTCTACACCACGCACCGAGACGGTCCATGTTGCACGCCTAAAACCGTACTACATGAACCCTGGTTTGGACGCTAGTACGCACCGGGACGGTGCTTTTCAGCCGCCGGGGTAGTGTCACATTAGGCGGTGCAACGCATAAGGAAAGAAGAACGCATGCGCATAAGGAAAGAAGAAGAAGACTCTCGTGAGTTTTTGGAGAGAAGACGACGTTCAACAGCGTCGGCTGGTGCCTACAGAGAACGTCCGTTGGAAAGCCTTGTCTTCGGTGTCCGCCCTCTGCTACAAGCTGAACTACCCCGTAACAATATCATTTACTGTGCCCAAGGACGTGGGATCGAATCCCGGCCTCAGCGGCCACTTTTAAATGGAGGCGAAAAGCAAGGCGCCCGTGTGCTGTGCGATGTCAGTGCACGTTAAGGAACCCCAGGTGGTCGAAATTTCCGCAGTCCTCCACTACGGCGTCTCTCATAGCCTGAGTCGCTTTGGGACGTTAAACCCCACAAGCCAAACCAAACCAATCTCCTTGACGAATGACAATGAGACCAGCGTAAAGCTGGAAAATATTGCTGGGAAATGATAAGGCAAAACATAACTGCGTACCAAATGTTTTGCAAATTTCTTACTTATAATTTATGAATAAAAAAGGGCAAACTTATGGCATGCTACCATCATGCACCAACGCATATAAAATTGCAGACGCAGAGTAATATTATCTCACTACCTTTAGCATTCATTTTCCTGTATTCTTATATATGTGCTGTGCGACAAATCTTCCTAAATGCACAGTATTGAAATAAATTTTATTTGCAACACGAGCCGCTATTGTCTAGGGTATACGAAATTCCCGGCAAATTTCCCCTCTCAGAGTAAATAGTAGTGGTGGTAAGAACAACAAAGCAAATGTACCGTCGTTCGAGTGTACGATCTTATAACCTGGCATATGTGCAGCTGAGGTTACCTAATAAAAAAAAATAACTTGGTGTAAGGGGTGGTTCCATTTTCATGTGGCATTATAAACACGATTAAAGTTTTGAAGTGTCAGTGAGCAGTTATAGCGTGGTGAATAAAGTGAGGCGGCGCCAAACAGACATAGCCGCAGTGAAGCTTGTGGCGGCTTGGCTATATACTGAACCATAGCAGTCGTGAAAAACTGTAATCCGCAGGCGCTTTCCTGTGGAACTGCAGTTTATTATGGCAGACAACAGAATAACAGCAGAATTTTCACTTGCTCTAATTCGTCGTTGGGCTAGCGGTGTGGAATTGTGTTTAGAGGAAGTTGGAGCGACTGGTAGAGTCGGTAACTCTGAAACAACAAACTATCATTTCTTTTTTGTTTTTGTTTTTGCAGCGCGTAGCAGAACAAGGACTACGCACAGAAAAACAAGCTGGAAACACAAGCGCTGAACTATAACTTTATTTGATAATCAATCTACCACATCATATATAGGCGCAGAAAAAACGCCCGCGAAGGAAACAAAAATCTAAACATGTGGAGAAAAAAGCTTGCGTACGCTATGCAATGCGTCGAGGGAGCAATCCACAGTAAGTTTATTTATCTACAAATTGAGAAGCCTAATCCACGATTAACAGGAAAAGAAACATGTATTAGATGTAACAGGAAGTAAGTCCTGATAATTATAGCCAGTGGCAAATACTGAGTAAAAGAGTAAAAAATATTTTCAGCTCTTAAAGAGCTTCATTGGCTAAAAAGTGGTAACGCAGAAAACGTATTTTATATTACCTTTTTAAAATCGCGAGTGAATACATGAGACGACCAAAAATGAGCCGCACATAAGGAATGGAGAGTGATGCGAATGTTCAAGCAAAATCGGGAGCCAATCATTAACAAGGCAGAACAAAAATAAAGGCGAGAATTGATTACCTATTGCGGCTGACATGGGCATGTAGACTAAAATAATGGTAAAAAACGGGATTAAAGAGATCTGAATATGAAAGGTTAGAATCTAAAAGAGCGAAACAACCAGTCAGAAATAAATTGAAAAATGAAATATAAATATGTAAGATTGATGACATTTAAAGAGTGAAAATGAAGTCACAGATAACATAAGAAAAAAAAAAACAGACATGAATGCGATTTCTTTGCTAGAAAGGAAAACAGGCGGTGCTGATAAATTCGTCCTTGTGCTTCCCGATCAAGGCGCCTTACACTATTTCGCGTGTACACTTGTTATGGCGTCTGTTTAGAATGGTCTGTTCCTGTCAACCTTTGACAAATCATCCAATGCTTCTGAATTCAAGATATATAACCTTGACAAGTTTTCTCGAGCAATAGAAGAACGAAAAAAAAACAGTTTCTATATGTTTTGTCAGGTAAAACACACAAGATATGATGTTTTCTGTGCGTATTTCTTTCCGAAAAGATGACCTGGCAAAAATATGCCGCAAAATATTCGCCGGGCAAGCTCAACCTGCTTCCTATTAACAACCTTTTCAGGTGTAAAAGCAGAGGAAGTAGTCAGGACCTTGAGCGATGATAGAAGCAGGACATTTAGCGGATTCTCCATGGACGTGAAAGGTTTATTCTATTCAATACCGCAAGATGATCTCCTCAGATGCGTGCGGGATTCTATAGGCAACCACGGCGCCATAGCTTTTCAGAACGAGTGTGGCATCACTGTTGATTTTTTTTTTTTTTTTTTTTGGGGGGGGGGGGGGGGGAGGGGGCATTGCTGTCAGTTAACATCAGATCAAACTTGGCAGAGTATAATGGGTCTCGTCTATTCAAACGCAGGGGATCTGCATAGGGTCACAAATTTCCCCCCGTCCTCAGTGGCTTTTAGCTCGCTATGCATGAGAGAGCTCTTAAGGAGCGCTTTGATCATTCACGCATTCTAAAAATCTTCCGGCTCCTGAATGAATATTTAGTGCTCTTAGATCGCAATAATAAGGCCATATAGCGTAAAGTCCTCAAGTTCTAACAGTATTTACGACGACACTGGCACACCTAGAACTTACTCACGACGTGCCAGACAATGATTCCATAAGCGTTCTCGAGCTGCGACTTTTTCACACCTAATCATGTATACGGGGCATCCGAGCCAGTGAGCAAGGAACGCATTTTAGCATATGGTTCTGCTAGTTCAAAGTTAATAAAAAGTAATATTGTACAACCTGGTTTGAGTAATGCCTTGACGATGTCATGTGAGCGCGAACTTCAGGATATATCTTTTCAGGTCAAGTGTGCACGCTGACGCAGTCGGGATACCCGCAGGAACTTCTTTCTTCTGTGCTGCCAAAATGTTGCAAATTTACAAAGGGACGACAGGCTCTTCAGCTAAGTCCAACAGCAAAATAAATTAGCAATTATTTCTTTATGCACAACATTTTCTGTAACCTAAAGAAGATTGCCCATAAGGCCGGGGTTCGCCTGGTCTTTTCGGCCCCGCACCGCCTATCTAGACTGTATCACATAGTAAACATTATGGCAAAAATAAACACTATCTATACAACGTGCCACAAAATCCAGCCGTAGCATTCGCAGAACATGCATGCTCTATTCCCCTATCTTGTGGTAAGACATATTTCGGCCAAACTGGGCGATGTGTCAATAAACCATTAAAATGATTATTGAAGCACATCAACGCTTTTTTCCAGTTCTTCGTTCGGAAACGTACAAGTGGATTGCCACACATGCAACAACCATGAAAAATATTCCCTTTTCTTTAAACAGACAACCATTCTAACAAGATACTATAATATGCTTACACGCGAAATACTGGATCCGCCTTGATCGCGAAGACAAGGATGAATGCAGCAGCACAGCCCGTGTTTCTTTCGAGAAATGTTGCATCCATCTCCGGTTCTGCCTGATTTAATTTTTGACTTTATTGGCACTCTGTATGCCATCAATGTTTATTTTAAATTTAAATTTTTATTTTTCAATTTATTTTGCCTGGTTTTTTCGCTCTTTTAGTTCCACATTCAGACCTGATTATTCCCGTTTTTTATCATCCTACTTTTTTTTTACTTCCCCAAGTCAGCCGCATTATTACATTCATTCTTGGTTTTTATTTTGACGTGTTGATGGTTGGCTTTGATTTCGGTGGAACTTTTTGATCGCTCTCCATTCCGACATGTGACGCTCATTTTTTGATCATCTTATGTATTGACCTGAGGTATTAAAAAGGTGTTACAAAAAATGATTTTTGAGCTTCCACCTTTTTACAAAAACCCACAGAAGCTCATTAAGAACAGAAAATGTTGTTAATTCTTTCACGCGCACTTTGCTACTGGCTATTATTATTAGGACTTATGTCATGTTGCTTTCATCTCATGTTGCTTTTTCTGTTAATCGTGGGTCAGGCTTAACAATTTATCGATATATAAGTTTATTGTGGTTTGTTCCACTCGACGTCTTGCTTTTGTATGCACCAGCATTTTTCACCACGTGTTTAGACTTTCGGTCCCCTTGTGGCATTTTTTCTGCGGGTTTATAGGATGTGGTTGGATGATCACCGAAATAGCGTTGCACTTTAGCACTTGTGTGTCCTACTTGGTCCTCCCTGATTTGTCCTCCTCTGGCTAGCAGTTCCAAAAACGATGAAAACCAACCAACCCGACAAGCTATCCTCTTCAACGAACAAACGCGCAGAAACGGTGACGGCACAGGAATCAAAGGCCATCTCCCTCCTCCCTTCTCTGCTTAATCTCAGGGACGCCGTTACAGAAAGTTGTCCAGGAGTATAGCTTACTCAAAACGTAATTCCCCCAATATAATGTTTGCAGCATAATGCACACCTACCGCTCGGCGCAAGTCAAATCAGTTTCTCGTCTACCTGACGAAAGTGCGTTATAATGTAATCAAATAAACAGTTTCTACCGATGTGTCTGAAATATTTATTATAACCTTCTATGCTGCATGCTGGAGAGGTGTGCTGCCGACCAGCTTTTACCCTAGTTGTTGTCAGTGAACGTACAGAGCGCGACAAGCACGGAGAAAGAGTGATGAAATTGTTCTAAGATTCTTATCAATATAGAGGCAACCTGCAATGAAGTTTCCTGTGTCGATCGCCGCGCCGTAGCACATATCCTAGTGAGAAGAGCAAATACTTCTCAGGCGGCGTTTTAGGCAGTTTTTATGCGACCTGCATGAGCTTAAATGGGGTCATATCGCACGCTCTGTCGAAGCTTTGTGTGGCGTGTGTCAGATAACTGGGCTACATCCAGAGCGCCTGGGATAGGTCGTTATCTGTCACACGCATATCTATAATGCTTCTGAACCGGCTCGGTCGTTTATCGCGAACCAAGCGGCTAACTGCAGCATTTTTGAGTCACGCTGTGGGACAATTGCAGCGCTACCTATGCAGTGCAGGTTACCTATAAGCGCAAGCGGTGCGATCGTCGTCTTGACCGACAATACAACGGGCTAGCACCGCTTATTGTTATCATATCATCGCAACTTGCCTGCTATCTCTGCACACAACGCCAGGAAGTTGTCTGCCACACCTCTTCAGCCGAGACAAATGTGTCTTTTTCTCCATTTATTATCTGTTTGCCCAAGATAGAAGGCAACCAAAGCACACGCGGTACATTATTGAGCCAACCTTTTGCATCCTTTCAAATACCACTGTTCTACTACCTCAGGTAAAAGTGTTTGGTTAATATATGGGGTTTAACGTCCCAAAGCAATTCAGGTTATCAGAGACACCGTAGTGGAGGACTTCGAAAATTTTGACCACCAGGAGTTCTTTAACGTGCACTGGCAACGCACTGCACACGGGCGACTTGCTTTTCGCCGCCATAGAAAAGCAGCCGCCGCGGCCGGAATTCGATCCAGCATTCTTGAAGGTCGAGCGTCGTAAACTCTTCACCACTACGGCACGTCTGTAGAGCTGTATGGCTTCTTTTTACTATTTCCATAAACTCTGGACGTAATAATGTCTCCTTCCCCCATGCAATGATATTTTATTATTTGTTCTGGAAACATGCAATGCCTATCGACGACTTCCTGTATAATTGAAATAAAGCTTCCTCACTAAACTATACTCTCGCCGCACTGATGCTAAGTAATGGTTTAGCATTCGGTCATCAGAATTAATTACAATCTTTAGAGTGGTTTGTGTGAGGCTTTCACAAAATCACCTCCCTACATTTGTCATTGGTGACGCCAGACAAAAGGAACTCTTACATTTTTCGCTTCACAGTACTGAAATTCATAATCGATGAAAGAAGGACCATGAGCAGTTGCAGGTCAGAGACGAAACCTTTGGAGGAAGGGGCGTGTTCCACAGCCCAGCATCCATCATCGCTGTAATTCATGGGTTTATTGATAGCGCCTTTAACTTAAAACCAGGAGCCTTTCTCTTCGTGCTAGATGATTACGCTGCAGTTTAAGGCATGGTATGCATTGTTGTCTTGGATAAGAATTTCAAGGTTATTGATTAATAATGCTTTTTGGAGGGGTGTCAAGACTAAAAATGATAAATATGTTACGTGCATAATGTTTCGTTATTTAAGCTTATTGGTGTCCGTTAGCACTGCGTATCCTTAACTGGCGAGCAGACTAGCCATGTTGCGACAATAGCTTTAACGCGTGTAAGGATTATGCATGGGCTACATTTGTGTCTCAAAGGCGACCTGGCGCCAGTCATGCGTAAAGATGAGAGCTCCCGAGTTCAACTACAAACTCCAAATGATGTGGTAGCTGGAGATTAGGTTACCCATTCAAGATGAGGCAAATGTTAGAGGATGTTTCTCTCCTGTCGCGAAGTTCTGGTGCGGATAAGCAACGTGAATTGAACTCGCTTCGGACAGCTTGGTAGAGTGGTTTATCGAAGCCAGCGGCTGATTTATTGCCCTTGGAATTCCCGCCTGGGCGGCGGCTGTGTGAACCTTGAACCACACGCGAGCGTCCCGTGAGGGCGATGTAAACTCACAACCCCCACCTGTAGCGTGCCTCTGAAAAGTCGGCACCGCGGTGGCTGATGCCGTGCCGTTCGTCCGTGTTTACGTTGTTTTGGATGTGGTGTTTTCGTTTGGAATGGGCCTAGTGCGCAGCGAATACAGCGTCCATGTTTAGGTGAGAGAGAGAATGCGATCACGGGATACTGAGCAACAGCGCGCGGTGCGTCGACAACAAGAGCGGGCGCGTGAAGAAATGCGCGTAGCAGTGAGCGGTTTGTCAGCACGGAGAATGGACGCTTTAAAATTGTGAGCGAAGAGCGTGTGCGAAACGAAGAGGTGTATTTATAATCGAGTGGTTAAGTTTTAGTATAGCCATTGTTCTTTTTCGTGTTTTATTTGTGTGTCCTGTCCTTTCTTTCACATCTCTTTGTTTTCGTTCTGTAGGTGGTGTCCAAGTTTTGGCGGACATTGCATCACGGCCAGGCTTCATCACGTGAATTTTGACTTCCGGGTCGTTTTCGTGGTTTGGTTTCTGCTGGCATTGCATGCAGGCGGGCGGATGTGACCTTTATTCTCTTGATATTTGCTCCCAATTTGCTGCTAATACGGTGTTGTGCTCTACTTCCAACTATGGCAACTCAAATAGAACGCGATACAAGATGTTTTGAGCACCGTCGAATTGTCAATGGCGAAAACATTCGCTGGCGAAAACAGTCGAAGGGATGACGACAGATTGCGCTTCGTATAAACATTTCGAAACCACGGAGGGCTGTGGGCTGTTAACGCGACAGCGGTATAGTATTCGGCGTTGCAGTTCTGGACTAAAACCCTCGTGCATGACTTCGTCATGCGTCCCATGGCCATGAACTGAATGATCAAACAGTGGTGTCACGCCACTAAACCACGAGACATGGGTGAATTTGCAAGCTGTGCTAACTCTGGCTTCGCTTCGAGATGGGAAAGTGAGACCAGAATCCAGCCTTAAAGAATTCTTCGATACTGAGACAGATGCTACGCAGGCACGTTCGTACAGTTAAAATAAAGCAAGAGGTTATATCTGCGGAGTGTTCTATTACGCAGTCTGCCATCTTAATAGCTTAAGTGATAATACATGAAGTAATGGAGGCATAAATGAAGAAACTAGTGGCAATGCTATTTTTGATCTTATCCGTTAAAGAAATTAAGGCTAACTCAGTTGAAAAAGCAGACCTGAAGCGGAACTGATTAGAAGATACGATGTAAAATTGTGTAAGGTAATTTGCCAGACGGATGACCAACAGCTTTTCAATTACTTTGCTAAAACAGGAAAGAATAGCGATGGGGCGATAGTTGTTAGGCGCCTATCACCTTTTCTGAAGACGGGGATTAGTTTGGCTTTTTTTAGCGCGCTAGGGAAGATACCTGTCTTGAAGATTAAGTTGACGATGTAAGTAAACATAGCGCAAATCAGAGAAGATATTAACTTGATATAACAAGAATGGAAGGGTTCAAGGCCTGGGCTTGCATCTTTATGATTCATAATGACGGTGCGCACCTAATCAGAAGAAAGTGGGAAAAAAAAAAAAGCTATGAGGTAGACGGGGGTGCAAGTGAATGGGGTGAGTAACGTGAGGCTAATCGATGACAAATGAATCAATGAAAGCATTCGAAAATGTCACGAGTATCACGACAAATATGCGTGTCTGTTTGAACTTCTTTTATTGAAGCCGTAGTAGGAGTTCTATTTAAGAATAAATTGATCACTTTCCATTGTTTTTTTTTAGAATCACTGCCAGCTTGGTTTATATTTCAGATTCATAATGTTTTTCTTGGCAGTTTTGAGCAGCCTGCCGAGTACACTGCTCGAAGTTTTATATCGTGTCCGTAAATTCATATTAAACGGCTGCTTCTTAGTCTTTTTATACAGGTTATCCTTTTTTCGCAGACATTTCAAGAGACTGCCAGTTCACCATGGGTTGTAAGGTTTGTAATACCTTTTTCTGCAATATGTCACTGTTGTAGATCATGTATCAAGAACTTTACCAAGTGTATCAATGAATGCTTCATAGGCAGTTTCGGGGTCTTCTATTAAAGTAATTGGTAGCCAATCTGTGTTAGTAATTGTTTCATGAAATAGTGAGGAATTCAAGCGTTTCTTAGTAACCTGCAGGTGACCATCAACGGGGATCGATGTTATTCGCACAAAAATAGGGTGGTGATCAGTTATTTCAACTTCGACTACACCAGCAGCGGGGGAAGTAATTAAGGTAGACAGCACATGATCAATAAGTCAACTGTTTCTGTTATTAGGGCGTCTTGTAGGTACGTTTAAAAGGTATTCGAAGCCATGACCATCAATGCAGTTATTGTATTCATGATATGACGCGTTGAAGCATCTATAAGATTTATGTTAAGGTCACCCATGATAATGACATTTTTTTTTGCTTCATAAATATCTTATTTAAAATTTCTTCGAATTCCACGCAAAATTCAGTAACGGACGATGAAGGAGATCAATATAAGCAACCGATAAAAATGTTTCTTTATTATCTTGTGACACAAACGACTTATCAAGCTCAATTCATACAGACTCACAATTAGACGTGTTGATTTACAAGTCCTAGCGTCTGAGATAATGGAACTTAGATGATATGAAAGTAGCAGCGCCACCATGGATACTATTCCCTCGATGACAGTATTCGGCTGAGTAAGACGGAAAAGAATGTAAGTTTTGGTCGCTAGAGCTTAGCCATGTTTCACTGATACAGATAATCGAAAAATTGGGATGAATCGACTATAGGGAACTCGCAATGTCATCGGAATGTTTGCGAAGGCTATACGCAATAAATCGCATCTACGCGCGATTCATAACAACACATTGAGCCATGAAAAATAAGACGTTTGCTGGCAATTATTATAGTTGTTAACATAAAATTAGAGGTATTCTAGCTCTCCAGTTTTTTACCTTAAAAACGTAGTTGGAGAAGAAACATTAGAGATACCGGTCAGGTATCTCAAAAGTTCAGGTTTAAAGTTTCTCAAACTGCAAGCTGAGCCTGGACATAAAGGAGGCCCTAAAGGAGACGCTTTCATCACACCTGCGGCTGTGCCGCCGTGTTGCGACGACTTACCGTCCAGAAGCTTGTAGGCGATATAGGCGTGTTACTGTCCTGCTTCAACACATTTCGCCGTGATTATTGTGCCTATTCCTTAAGCTCTAACTTTATGGAAATGAGGCGAGCGCGTTAGTGGCCGCCCCTGTGGTTTTCTTTCCGAGTTACGATCGATTTAAGCATTCTGCTAGTCGCTAAATCACTACTCTCATAATTTATGCCCTTGTAACACTTCACGTTATCTTAAACATACATACCACGCAGTCGTAAATTGCAACATGATGTGGAAGATCACCCGCAGAATTATAGCGCCCGTATTTACAAAGCCGCCCAGTGTTCCTGCACGATCGACAGGTTGCATGTCTGACTCTGCATCTAAAGGACCGGGCTAAAGTATGGGCACCTAAAGGATTTCCACCTGACAGCTGCGAATTTTCTGTTGCAGACATGGGTACAACCATCGCCATGCCTGCAATCCTTAGGGCCTGTGAACTCCCACTTGCAAGAATCGCTCTCGTGATTCTTCGATCAACACATCCACGAAGGTATGTAGTGAGAGGACACTCTGCCTGAAACTTTGCATTCGGAATTTCATAATTTTTCTTCCATCTGCTGTGTAAGAACAATATCAAGCGTCTTCTTCTAAATGTTCAACGTAATTTTCTTCGCGGTAACTTAAGCCTAACCTGGCACTTTTGCAACCACTTTCTCATAGGTTCGTAGCCTGTAAACGAAAAGAAAAGGTTTTTGTTTAGTTTTTTAGTCTTTGAATCTTTTTCCCCGAAAAATGCAGCCTTGGCGCATGTTGTTGGCATATCCAAGGCACAGTTCAGGACAACTTTCCCAGGTATGCCAGCTAAATTGTGTAAATAACGGTGCTCTCGCTAACTTCATTAAGAAATATCTATTCCTGAGGTGTGTACAGTATATACAGTACAGGGCATCTGACGAAATCACATAATCGCTTACAGCTTCAAGTGTTTACAGCTATGCAGAAGTGCTCGCGACGGCGCTCGTTTGCTCTAGAAACAGTAATCAGCATTGCATGTTTCCGAAAACCTGGATGTAAGGCCACCATGACTGCCACCGGATTCGAAGTAGAGTGAAAAAAAAAACTCTGAAGAGAATACGCATTTTCGACATTCGTGTAGACCGAGACTGCGCACTTCCGTGAAAAGAAAGTACTATTTAGAATAGCAAATAAAACGCCTGGAGTCCAAATGGTCGACATTTACAGGTAAGTTCGATAAAGTGAAGGCAACGCGCCTCCAACGGGGCGCCTATCGCTTACTGGGAAGTTGAAAAGATTGCGATTTAGTTGCGGACCCCTGCTTTAAAATACGTGGTTCAAATACCGACGTCAAGGGACATCTTTTTTTTTTTTTTTTTTTTTGATAGATGTTGCCTCATGTGCATTGCGGAGAATCAGCATTATTATATTCTTAATTTCGTTGCGCCTTAGACTCCTCCACAATCAAGTGTCTTCATCAAGAACGAAAATAGTTTACCGTGCTCAAAGTCCTGTTTTGAACCACCGAACCTCCAAGCTCAAAAGCGAGCCCTCCTCTCGAAGTTCTGAGGAATGCCGAACTGCATCCAAAGTGCCGGCCCCATCTCTTATTTTGGAATATGGTCGTACCTAAATGAACATTAGAAAACACTGCAGCCTCAACATGTCGTTGACAATTTTCTAAAGATCAACTAATGATTGCACCTAACCATGATGCTGTGCAGAAACCAAAGTTAAATCCTCATTTGTCGTTTCAAAGATAATCACCAGAAATGACGAATTTAATCTCTTTTCAGCTATCATCAACTCCACCAATAAGCATAAAAGCAAAGCTTTCTAAGAGTTTTAGGGTTCAGAATATTGTACGACATAAAATAAGATTTCATTAAGTTGATAATGAATCGCATTTAGGCTATTGTATTAAATAAAATCATAACATTAATTTTGCATTAATTTTGATTATAATTTTGATCCCTTTTCGGTTGCTCATATACTTGAAATATTGAAAATGTTCAGGAAGATTTTCATTAAAATCAAAGGTGGTGTTTTGTTTTTCTGAATTGAAATAAAATGTTCAACATTATTTCTTTTAACTTTTTGCATATCTTGAAGTGTCGTAGAGAACAACTTAGTGACATAGACCAAAACGTTTGCCTGTCCTACAAAATTTAGGTGGAAAACGCCAAGCTTGATTCAGCTGAAATACAATTGTGCATATCATCCGGGAAAGTAGAGATAAAAATTAAATGTGCGCAGGTTTCTGCTTGAGCAATATCTGCAATTTTTCCTAACCACCTGCATCAAAAGCATTTTTTAAGCATTCATAAGGGCACAGGTTGCATATATAAAATGAGAAAATATTGGTATATGAGAGAACTCCAACACTTCCAACTTTACGTAATAGGGAAATAAAGTTTTTCATATATTATAATATGTAATTTCCATACAAACCCTGTGCATACCATGCAAAACTAAGGCTTATTCTTTTTTATCCAGCATATTTTATCATTATACAGAAAACTGCTATTGACAACGATAAAGAAAGGTTGTAGGACTTCGATTACCTTCATTTTGCGAACACGCGAGTAATGCTACATAATGCATTAGACAGCTATGTATACCGTCTCTTTAAGATACATTTTCTCTACAAACAAGTCTGCGCACAAGCCTTTGTACTTTTTCTATAGCATTGGGTGACTTAAGAGGGTCTTAGTACTTTTGTCTGCGTAAGTGCTTTACAACATTGAACTTCCTTCGTTAGTGGTAACCTGCTCAATGACTGCATGTGGAAACCAAAATAACTTAGCTGCAATAAAGAACATTGCATTGTCTTTTCCTAAACATTTACGTTCATGTTCCTTCATATCGTAAAGGAATGTCACAGCCTAAGGCATGCGTTTATTTATAGTATCAGGCGTGCACCTCGTGCAATGTTTTGCTCTGAAACAATGACTCTATGTCCGGCAGCACAAAACAGCTACCCGTCCGTTTAAACTTAACACAACCATAAATATGCAATAGAAGAGAAAAGCAGAAGCCACAGCATTGACTAAGAACATAAATTTTGAACAAAACAGCAGAAAAAATACTCGCAAGAACGTTGGGCACGCAAATAGCCCAATGCATTTTTTACCGCTGTTTCTTCTGTAAGGCCTGCTCTTTTTTTTTTTTTTGCTTTTGCAAGGGTTTTGTAAGCATACCGATAAAATAAATAAATAAACCAGTGCGAAGCAGGCAACTGTGCAGGCAGGCAGGCGTGCAACTGAGGGGTCGTCCTCCGATTAGCAAATTCATTATCGGTCGGCTTCTCAATCCAATAGGAGCACTGATATGGTGCAAACTATCCGACGGGACCCCACTGGCTAATGACCCAGGTCTAGAGTGAGAGAATGCATGGCAGAACACCTCTAACAATGGCTGGTTTTATCAATGCCCTTAACCAGCACTTGCCCATATATATGCGTCCCTTATGAAGGATTCCACAAGCGCCTATAAAACTCATGTACAAGCTCTCAGCGCGGCACCAGTCCGAGCACCTCTACAAGTCAACCGGGCTAGTTGAGCGATAATTTCTTTGAGAAAATGGCCGCAAAGATCTCTGTTGTGGTGCTACTGGTTTGCGGAATGGTATTCGCTTCGTATGGACACCGTAAGTACTTTTTATGTAACGACAATGTCTCCAGGAAGAACGCAACATTTCTATCCACAGGCAACAAAGCCCTAAGCTTTTTCCTTAACGCGATATTGTTACAGGCTTCGTTTTAAACAAAATCTGTCGTTGGCGTCGTAAGCGAAAAACCACGAGCACGGTACTGGCGGGGGTAGTTAGAAGGTGATAAACTTACACTGACTGGTCGTCGGCTTGTCCGATGTCATGAGACCACACGGCACGGCCGAGTTTGCAAGCGCTGCAAACTGGGAACTCGTTGGGCGTGTTCCGAATCCTGCCATCCCGAAGCATTGAAGTAAAATCAGACGTGCTGCCCTAGAAAACGCATCCACGTTCGCACAGCTTGAATTTAAAGGGGATTCATACTATGGTCTTTAATATAATGTGGCAGTTTACGCATGTTTGCCGTCGATTACTTGTCGGAAAATAGAAACAAAATTTGTATTAAGCGAGTACCGTAGTTAATGGACGCGCAACGAAGGTCCGCAAGGGGAGCCCGCAAAAGGAAGCCACTAACTGCATTACTTTGTACCCTTGAGGGCGGAAATTCAGTGTCCTCCTAGATGGTTAGTTTCCCGAGCATTAAACATTGATGAATAATTTTTAGGCGTGAACAACATGCATTAGATATTGCAAGAAAAACTAGCCTGTCTTTCTACCTTAGCAACGTAGGTTAGGTTCTGCCTGGAAATCATAGTCTTATAAAGAACGTCAAGGACGGCTGTAAGCTTAAGAAAGTAGTTCTGAATTATATTTTTCTTTCCTTGACAGTACGTAGGTGCTGTTATGTCTTAAACTTCCGGCTTGTTCGTATGGATAGGCGCCTTCCTTTTATGACTTATTAAACAAATGTTTCTTCGTTGTTACCAGCTCTTAAGGAAAGGAAGGCGCATTTTGCTTTTCTTCTACGCAATTTTTTTTTCTTTTTTTTTTCAATGATGCCACATCACAGTTCCGATTGTGATGCAGACCGGAATAAAAAAGGTGCCTTCAAAATGCAGCCCACTTCCCTAAATAGTGCGTAAGTCAACATCAATGTATTATATGCGAAATGGTTTAATAGAATCTGCTCTTGATTTTCATCCTTTGTCATCATGCGCATTCTCAAGTAGTGACTTAATAAACAACCCTCTCATCACTAAACTGAGACTGAAGCAGTCGTCCAAAATTAGCGAAGAAAAAAGTAGTTCTCAATTATATTTTTCTTTCCTTGACAGTACGTAGGTGCTGTTATGTCTTAAACTTCCGGCTTGTTCGTATGGATAGGCGCCTTCCTTTTATGTCTTCAATGGCGCTTTTCATAAGAAATCCTTCATTCTTTTGTTCTCACAATACTTAGTTATTCTCACACCGGGAACATTTAACCCGGTTATACTGACACGCTCAAACACAACGCCGCAATGAGATAAGTGTTCCCTTATTTGCCAAACGTAAACAAATCTAGACCTGATCTAATCTATTTCTTCTTGGGTGCCTGCATGGCAAAAGGACGAAAAAGAGGGGATGCCCGGGAACAAAGGTTCAGACAGTAAATAGTGGTGATATGTCACTTTATCGAGATCAATGCTCAGAGTGATTTGGTAAGAAAGGCATTTTGAAGGCGCTGATAATTTCTCCCGCCAACCTTTCATTAATTGCGCAAAGTGACCTTACACCATAGATATTATAACCTCCATCATATCGCTGTCATAATGGCTGACATCGATCCGCTTCGTCGATCGTATCAGTCAGGTCCACTGTCCACTCAGTTACGGAGTTCCTCGGGGAATTTAGCAGCATCCTCGGTGAATTTAGAACTGTCAACAGAAAGTGGGGAAATGATTCGAAATTATTTTTTCCTTACATTTATCTTTCAGCAGGCATCCGGAACCTTTGAAAGGCGGCAGTCTGTCCAGATATTTATTAGTAAAATGTAGAAACCAGTATCTTAAAGCAGGTTCACAATAAGTAGTCCTGAGAGCAGATATGAACTTAATCCCCATTTTTACCCTAGTTTTACAGGAGATGACGCCAGAGAAGAAAACCGCCGAGTTCTTAAAGGAGTACATAATGGTGTAAGATGAAGTAAAATTGAATATTTCCTTTGAATTATATCGATATTTCAGGCTTTTGCGTTTGTATACACATGCCCTGCGCCTTTACGTTGCTTTGTCGTTACCTGTACTGCGCGCTTTTATGCTTACGGATTCAGAAACGTTCAGTACAACCTCTCTTTGCATCATCGGAAATGAAAATTTTTTATTCCAATTTCGTTTAAACCAATAGTTGCCTGCTAATCACGCTTTGCAATTTGCAACATGATTGATTTTCGGTTTAAGCTAAATGCTAGTACTGATGGCTGCATTAAAGACGGGCAAATGTTATTGTATGGGATTGCAGGTGTATAGCGATTATTTCGTAAAAAGCCTTGCAACCAGCTTGGCTCTTTCTAAGAAGTCGTCGGCCTCATGCATGCCCTCGTGGGTATGCGTATTTCGGTTTGTCATTAAATTACACGCGTTTTCTACCATGTACTTGTAGACTTGTAGCAGCGCCCTCTCTGGACGATGAGAGCGGCAGAAAAAGAAGGGACAAGGGCCAGGAGTTCCCCGGGCTCCAGGCTTGGCAACCGGAGACAGAAAAAAAAACAAAAACTTTTGATTCAGTCCTCATTTGACTGATCGGGTGCTGTTTCCTGGAGGTGCTCTAGAGGATACACGGGCTGAAGTCTAGCTTTACGCTCTTCTTACCATTACTATAATCATCAGCGGTATTGAGTGTTTGTAGCGTCTGAGACTTATTGATAGATTTTTTTAAAGCTTCCAATCGCCGGTTTTCAAACTTTCCCTTCTGTGTCAGCAGAGATCGCATGTATGCAGTACGTGGCTTATATTAAGAGTAGCATTCGCACCATGGCATAATTTTTCGGGTTCTTCTCTGAGGCGCGCAAATTGCCGCATTCAAGTTTGCTCCGCTATCAAATGCCAGGAAGTAATTTTGGCCACCCATTTATATAGCACCGTATAATGTGCAGCTTGATCGAATAGCCAAATGAGTATCTGACTTACCTCCTTGAGTATCCATCCTTGAGGTTCTATGAAGACGTGACAATATTCTATATGGCTTACCAAGATACTTTGTTGGGCGAGTTGGTACTTATGCATTATTAATATAAACAGCGCGAACACGAAGACAAGGGACAAGAAACAAGAAAGCCACAGCGCTTGTACTGTGGCTATCTTGTTTCTTGTCCCTTGTCTTCGTTTTCGCGCTGTTTATATTAATAATTCTATATGGCACCCAAAATGGCATTGCTAAGGCAGGGTACCTAGCTGATAACGGCCTCATTAAGACAAAAATGCCTGTCTTATTTCAGTGTTTGGTATTGGGGCTTACCGAAGTGAAAAGAAAGCTTAACAGAGTGAATCGCCCAGATATTCCAGAAGATTATGGCTTTAGCAAGTTATTCAAGCTATTGTAGTCACTGGAGTTGAGGTATTGAAAGTTATTCCGCAAAATACCGTGGAAATACCGACAAGCAGGCATTCGTATTCGCTCTTAAGGTTACAGCTGCGTCAATTTTTGAGCGAATGATATGACTGCCAATCAGTTAAATATTGGTGCTGTAATACTGCTGCTCCTGCATATTACTGTAAATGCCAGCAGGGAAACCTTCACAAATGGATTATGATTTAGCATCGATTACTTCTGTTCTGGCAAACCCTCCCGCATTCAGATAGTGCTGAAACGTGGCACGTTGTAGAGGATCTTGCAATATAGTACCTGTAAAATGCTGGGGACACATAATACCGATATATTAAAAATAGTCTCCTGACCGAAATCCGCAAGTGCGTGTGAGGGCGCAAAAGACTGCGGATGTGACGCAGGAATATTTCCTTCTATTAGCGCATTCAGTAATCATCTGATACCATGTTTTCTAGCTCATGATCACTGCACACCCGGAGAAGTGGATCGATGCTACGAGGCTTACAGTAAAATATTCAAGATTTCAAATTTTCCTTCGAATCCCGATGATGAATTTATTGTGCAAAAAGACAAGCTGGCTTGCAGGTAAGGACGTGTTTTAATAAAGCGCTAACTGAAAAAAATTATGTTATCGAGAGCTTGAAAAAACATGAATTCTTGTAAGCGTGCCGGAAACACTGTTATCTGTATTTACCCAATAAGGAGATTCAAAATGAACGTTGCTATCTATCCAAGGAATTTCATCGCTACTCACCAACAGTACACCTATAACAGATCAACGAACACACTTCACATGCACTTTTTCTGACCGCAAGAACAGGCACTACAACTGTAAACCAAAATCTTGAAAAAAGCAGTCAAAGTCATTGCTGCAAAAAAGAAACGAAATATGGAAGATAGGAATTTAACACACTGCTCAGACAAACGTTTGTTTTTAAAGCATTGTCGCCAGCATATCAAGATTTTCTGGAGTGCACGCACAAAAAGGCCTATCGTCTCAGTTACAATGGCAATAATGATTTACCGACGTATTTTGTTATTTTTTCACTGTTGAAGGAATTTTTACCAGCCTATCATACGCTTTGATCCCGATACCTGAGTATGATGCTTGCTCCAACATGGTCGGTCAGTCATCTTCTATATTGTATCGGCAGATTTAAACGCAGCGTTTTCTTTTCGCCGTCGTCCAGTGGCATTTCAGAGACTTATTTATGATTCAATGAGCGAAGTAGGGTTTGCCACAACAAAAATACCAGATGACTGGCCAATCATTGTCACGCCATGAATATTTACCTAAATAAATCATTTTAGTGTTCAGTAGTAGCGTCTGTGTTGTCTTCAGGGTTTTTACATTTATGCGCGCTAAACTTCAAGGCGCTACAAAAAGCGTGAATTTGTATTTCTCACAAGTCTCAAGGCTCTTTCTACTTTTTCTCTCAGCAACATGAAAGCGAAAATTCGTTGCCACCTGGACCTCGCCAGTTGTCCCGCTGACGTGAGGACAAGCATCAGGCACCAAGAAAAAGGGTACGAAGCATTGCGGGAAATCGTATGCGAGAGGACTGCCTTGGAAGGTAAGAGCATGAAAATTGATATTGAGCACCTGGTTATCGATAATATGAAATTTATTTCCTCAAATACCTTTATGAAACCGCCTATTCAACTTTGCAGTGATTATCGTTGCGGCACAAGAAGGCAAATCACCCTTACAGATCTTAACCGTTGTGACAGCCATTCGGTACCGACTGAATGCTGGGTATGGCGCAAATAAAATACATAAATTATCGGTTGACAATTGAAAGGAAAGTGAGCGGCTCGTTATTAAAGAATTTAAAGGAGCGAAAAGTCTACGAATGCAGTCGAACGTTGGGTTTTTTCTCTTTTTTTTTTATGTTTATACTGTTGGCATTGACAGCAATTAGTCTTGTGGTGATTATCGGGATGAAGAACATGAAATGCAAAGCGGAAGGAAAAGCAATTCGCCGATAGTGGGAGTCGAACCCACGACCTCCGAATGGCGCGTCCAGTGCTCTTCCAACTGTTGTGCTCTTCCAATGTAGCTCAGTTGGAAGAGCACTGGATGCGCCATTCGGAGGTCGTAGGTTCAACTCCCACTATCGGCGCGTTGTTTTTCCTTCCGCTCTGCATTTAATGTTCTTTATCCCGATAATCACCATAAGACTAATTCCTGTCAATGCCAACAGTATAAACATAAAAAAAAAGAGAGGAAGAAACCCAACATTTGCCTTGCACTCGCAGACTGTTCGCTCCTTTAAATAAATGAGCGGTGACACACGACTGCAAAGCCTGTTGAAACCATCTCAAGAAACCTCTTTCTCGAGAGTATTCTGGTTAAATTAATGTTATGCTTGTTCCAGCGTATGTACGTTCGCTTGTCTTCTGCTCGACACAAATACGAGTTATAGGCCATGATCTGAAACGCACGAACCATTTTATCTGCAGCGTTTAAGGGACACTGCAGAATACTTCGCAAAATTGGTCTTAACTAAAATCAACTTTATGTATCAGCGTAAACGTTCTTTGGCGACAAAACACAAATTTAGGTCTGAGAAAATTTGATTATAACGCGTCACATTTTTTCCGGGCCTTGGGTGAAATGGACATATAAAAAAAAAAAAAAGTCAAGTCGCCTTACGATGAAAAAGGTCTAGGTCTAGCACATGGCTCGCCCGTGCTAAAATGTATTCGTTCCGACGAGTTCAGCACATGAGCGTTTCAAATTTTGTTTTCTGATCCATCATTCTGCCCGCAGATTACAGAGTAGCATACGGATGCTCCAAGTCCCCGGACTTCTTTCATTGCGTGATACAACGCCAAACTCCAGTGCGTCAACCAGAACTGCGGTACCCCATGTTGCATCCCTTCTGCGAGTAAGTTTTACACCCACGTTTTAGCCAACATTATATTTTCATTTCATTGCAACAAAACAAAACTAGAGGCTTTCACAAAAACATAAACAAAACAACTGAACACATGTGTATCAAAATTTTGTTATTCGCAAAATGTGATAATTACCAATTATTTCAGCTCAGTGTTGTCGTGTGTCTCCGTCAAAGAAAGACGGATTTATTCTTTGAGATTTCGAACATTTTTCTTCGCTTCACTGTTAAACCCTCGAAATATTTTTATGATAATGTAACTGCCAGTGAAATTATTCTATTATTGTTGAGCGCATATTTTCGGTATCGTTCGTTTTACTAGCCCCACCGTGTTTGTTTTTGCTCGTATAGATTTGTGCCAAATATTTTACAGCCTGCAAGGGTTTACTAGGGATCCTTACGGTGTGGATCATAATTAATGTCCAATGTTTTTAACCGTCTTATGAAGACCATTAATGCAACACCATTAACGACCCCATGAGGCAGAAATTCCGGTTTCGGCTTTGCATTTGTAACGCAAAAATGAAAAGAAAGTGAAGAAAAATAAATGTTTTGCGGAAACCTGCGAAATCTAATGCAGTTCCTTCGCAGAGCTAAGCGAGCACGGAACCAATGCTGCACAGAACCGCATTGCTTCTCTCCGAATAAAGGTTGACCTAATGTATGCATTGTCTTATGACTGCCAGCTAATGTTTAGGTGCGTCAAGAGAAAGAAACGCATTACGGAAGTAACAGTTAAGCAAGCAGAAAAGAACATTTCCTCTATGCCTATCTGAAATGCGACGCTCACTAGAAAATTCATTTGATCGACACGCCGCTGATGCAACAGGCAGCCAAAGCCGCCGTACAATTCACTCCATTATTCATCCATCCGTCATCATCAAAGCATTTGGGTACAAACGATATTGTGTTTAATTTTTTCAAGGTGAACATTAAGCGCCCTCAATGTTTTTCTCTGCCCTCGCCAACGGAAAGGATCTAAATAAATATTATTAACGGAGCGCCAATACACGGCTTAGACGCAGATCTACGATCTCCAAAATTCAGACAAAGTGCCTGGGCACCACATCTTGTCCTAAATACGTCCCGCTATTGTATCCGAACATTCACCGCAAGGCACTTTACCTTGCCAGCCTGCCGCTTTCTCACTAGGAGATGCTGTCTGCATCACTAACAGCAAACATCGTACGAATGTATCCCACACGTGGGGGAATTATATCAGTGCATGATTATCCCTATGCCACCAGAAATGCTACCTTGCTGCGGTGATAAGAACTGTGATTTGGAGCAACCAGGAGGCGCAGTTGATGGCATTAATCCAGGTGACAACCTGAAACTTTGATACCATTAATATAACCGCTTGCATATTAAAGGGGGTTTAACGACGTTATAAATACACAGACTGCGGCTGAGAGGGGCACAACTGGACTACCAATAGCGAGCTGTTCTGAAGCGCAGCCTATACCATGATACCAAACAAAGAAAATGAACCTAATAAATCATGTGTGCCTCACTGAACGTCGTCCGAGGATTCCTGGACAAGCACTCTAACTAATTTCCGTCTGATGTATGATGTTTAATGCCCCAAAGCGACTGCTGAAATGAGCGACACCGATGTGGTTGTCTCGGGAAATGTCAATCACCAGGGGTAATTTTACCTGCACTGATATCGCACGGCACGCGGATGTCTTGCTTTTCACCTTCAGCGAACAGCAAGGCTAGGATTTGATCCCGAGTCCTTGGGTCCAGCTGTGGAGGATCCTAGCACTACGCCCCTGTGGCGGGGGTTCGAACTAGTTCTGATTCGCAGCTGAAGTTTAAACCACTCAAAGAGCATAGCTGATCTTTCACCCATAATTCATAACAGAAGCCCGAAAACTTGCCGCTCGGATTCGGCACAACCGAGAAGAGCGGTGTATTCCACCATTGAAGTTTCTCTTCACTCATATGTGGCACCCTTATGTAACACCCGGAAGAGGGGTCTTTAAGGTAAATAAAGTTTTGTGATGTGATGTAATATTCTTCATGCGAAAAACGTGGTCTGGAATGTCACGAATATATCTCCTTTATGATGACCAATTTTAATAAACGTTTGTCTCCCTCTGATGTAATTGGATGATTGTCTAGTTTTGTTAGCCCTGCACCGAGGAAATGGCAACTAGAAGTTACAGCTGCAATCGAAACATGGATGACTATGAAAAAGCTTTCGTTTTTAATCAGTGCAGTTTATTGAGTTTGGAATTGAAAATAAATTGTTAAAGAACCTTGTATTTCTGCTCTGTTGTAGTGTTTAAGTGTTTCTAGTGTTTAAGTAAGGAAAAAAAGACTTTTCAAGCCTGGCAATCTTAAAATGCTTCCGTAGCATCTAAGCTATAAATGAATTTCAAAGAAAAGGAATTCAGCTCTGTCTCATGGCGCTGCACCCAAAAAACATTGAGTTCGCCGAAACTTGTTCCCTTCTTGTGACTAACAAGGTTATGTGCCGGTAGAAACTCTAATAACAGCAATAGTGTTTATTCTAAAATGTACATGAATACATATATAAAACAGGCCACAGCCTAAAACCTAAGAAAGAAGATGAAAACTGAACGCAAGCAACGACGGCGGATCACACAAGAGCTCGCAACTAAAATTGCGAAACAACCCATGAAAAAAAAAGTAAAAAAAAGTTTGAAAATGCAATAACATTGAACACGACCATCATGAAGTTCTCCTGTGCTTCTTTTTCGCCCAAAGTTTGTTTCTTCATTAAAGAGGGAGGTAGTTACAACATTCGGTTCACAAAAATGAAAAATTTGCAAATATGTTGCCTGAGGAATGCATTAGTGCCAAATAAATAGCAAAATCTTTGTTGGGTTCGATTTTCTGTATAGTCTACACCGAAATGTTCGTTAGGCTCAAGAGCGGAGCCAATTATAAATTTTCGAGGTTTTAGACATTTGTTTCTGCCTTCAAGAATTACAGCTTTTCGCATTCTTGAAGATAACTATGAAACTATTCCCATCTTTCCAGCGACTACGAAAGAGAAATCGTCTGCTACGAGCGAACCTTCAACTCGTCGTGCCGGTTACCCCTAGAACGTGCCAAGGCTGCTTTCATCAGGGCCTATGAGGGAATGGCCCTTCTCAGAGGTTGCAAGGAATCACCTGTGTAGCCAGCTTCGGTCACGGCAGTTGTGCAGCCACCGGTGGAAATGGAAGCTTTTTTCTTGCTCGTGCTGCAGCATTTGATAAGACCATCACAGGCGTCTTGTCCAAGAACCTCGATGGCGTCGGTAGGGATGGGGTCACACCTCTACTAGCTTTCTTTCAACAATTTTGCTGTCTACCCGCATCGCGAAGTCCTTGTCTGTCCACCGTCTATCGATTATAAGGAATAATAAAATAGTCACACAAGGTCCTTGTATTAAGCAGCGGCATGTTCTGCTAATTGTTCTTAGAGGACAATATTTTCGCTCATTTACAAAATGAAACAACTGAACTTGAAAGTCTGTAATTATTTTTAAAGAGAAAGGCTTTAATGGCTCATGGTCGCGGCCATGATCTTGTCCGCCCGTCTATAACGCTTTAGTTTGACGAAGTCGTCAGTTGTGTAGTATATCGCACTTTGAAATAAATGGCGTCATCACTTGTGTAATATGTCCTACTTTGAAATAACTGATGATGTCATCAACGTAGTAGTATGTCGTACCTTGAAATAAAAAGTTGACGTCATAGTGGTGCTCTCTTTCGTACATTGAAAAACATGATGCCGTCATCAGTTGTTTAGTATGTCGTATTTTGGAATAATGATGACGTCATGAGCGGTGTAGTAAGTCATGCCTTGAAATTATTGGTGATGTCATCAGTAGTGTAGTACATCGTACCTAGAAATTAATGATCACATCAGTAGTGTAGTATATTGTGTCTTCAAATGTGCTAAGTCACTACTAGTGATGACGACTCCAGGCGATTTACGCTTATACGAAGCTGACCGCGCCGGGCGTTCGATCCAGGAGTTCGTGCGGCGCCTTAAATTTGGCGCTTCTTAGAACGCCGCACCACACATATCAAAGAGAAGCAGACGCTGTGCAGCATATGGTTGTGGTGAAAACGTTTATTAAAAGAATAGAGTTACATGGAGGTTGCTCTGGGGTCAGGCTTAGTGCCCTTCGCCTCACAAACACTACGTGGAGTCTCTAGTAAGGGACCCCAGTGGCTTCCGCTGCCACCATTGCTCGTTTGACCAACGAATTTTGGACTTCCAGGTCGGAGCAGGCGAGTAGGGTCGCCTGCCAGTCCTTCCGGGTGAGGTTTGGGTTAGGTGTAAGCACAGGGTTCGAGAGGCACGCCCACACCATCTGGAAGAAGTCCGAAGACATTTCCCCATAGTACGGGCACTCTCCGGAGACGGCTGTGTCAAAGTGTTTAAGGTTTACTTAGGGCGGCATTGGTAATGAACTCGTTTTATAGAAACGCCAGCATTGGTGTCTCGATTGAGACACAACGAGCATGGCACTGGAGGAGGGGGGGGGGGGGGTAGTTCGATTGTGACGTAAACTTACACTGACTGATCGTCGACTTGTCCGATGTCATGAGACTGCATGGCATTACCAATAATGCAAGTGCTGCAAACAGGCTGAACTTGCTTGAGAAATGATTAGGACTGGGCGTGTTGGTTAGACATTTTAAATCAAAGCGCATAGCGCAGAAGCAAAATCAGACGAGCTGCCCTTAGACTATGCACCTAAGCTTGGCAGCTTGGTTTTATCAGCGCTTTATATTTATGATGGTGATGATGGCCTTAGCATTTACAGAACATGTATACTCTATTTCCCTATCTTGTGGTAAGATATATATCGGCCAAACTTGCCAATGTATCAAACCATCATTAAAATGATCAATGAAGCACATCAATGCTTTTTTCCGGCTGTTCGTCTGGAAACGTAGAAACGGATTGCCACACATGCGACAACAATAAAAAATGTTCCCATTTCTTTGAACAGACAACCATTCTAAAAAGATACCATAATATGCTAACACGCGAAATACTGCAATCTGCCTTGATCGCGAAGGCAAGGATGAATGCATCAGAACAGCCTGTTTCTCTTTCGAGAAATGTTGCATTCATATCCGGTTTTACTTCATTTTATCTTTGACTTTATTAGCACTCTTTACATGCCGTCAATATTTATATTGAATTAAAATTTTTAATTTTCACTTTATTTCTGCCTGGTTTTTTCGCTCTGCTAGTTCCAACCTTTAACATTCACACCTGGTTATTCCCGTTCTTTATCATTCTTTTTTTTTTACATCCACCAGTTAGCCGCATTATTACATTCATCCTTGGTATTTATTTTGGCGTGTAGATGGTTGGCTTTGGTTTCGCTGGAATTTTTTAATCACTCTCCATTCCTTCATGTGTCGCCAATTTTTTTACCATCTTATGGATTGATCTGAGGTTTTAAAAAGGATGTTACAAAAAGCAATTTTTGCGCTTCCAGCTTTTAAAAAATAAAACGAAGAAGCTCATTAAGAACTGACAACATTGTTGATCCTTTCACGCGCACTTCGCCGATGGTTATTATTATTAGGACTTCCGTCATGTTGCTTTTCCTGTTAAGTGTGGATGAAGCTTAACTATTTAACGATATATATATATATATATATATATATATATATATATATATATATATATATATATATATATATATATATATATATATATATATATTTGTGATTTGGTCCACTCGACGTCTTGCTTTTGTATGCACCAGCATTTTTCGCCACGTGTTTAGACTTTCGGTCCCCTCGAGGCGTTTTTTCTGTGGGTTTATAGGATCTGGTTGGTTGATCCCCGAAATAACGTCGCATTTCAGCGCTTGTGTGTCCTACTTGTTCCTCCTTGATTTGTCCTTCTCTAGCTAGCTGTTCCAAAAACAATGAAAACCAACCAACCCGACATGCTATCCTCTTCAACGAACTAATGCGCAGAATTGATGACGGCACAGAAATCAAAGGCCATGTCCCTCCTCCCTTCCTTGCTTAGTCTCAGTGACGCCGCTACAGAAAGTTGTCCAGAAGTATAGCTTACTGAAAACGTTCCCCCAATATAATTTTTGCAGCATAATGCACAACTACCGCTCGGCGCAAGTCAAATCGATCGCTCGTCTGCCTGATGAGAGTGCGTTATAATGTAATCAAATAAACAGTTTCTACCGATGTGTCTTACGCATTTATTATAAACTTCTATGCTGCATGCTGGAGAGGTGTGCTGCCGGCCAGCTTTTTCCCGAGTTGTCGTAAGAGAACGTACAGAGCGCGACAAGTACGGAGAAAGAGTGATGAAATTGTTCAAAGGTTCTTATCAATATAGGCAACCTATTACGTCACCACAAAGAGCAAATTCCTTACGATGAAAATTGACCTACATCATCTTAGGCACACTCGTGGCTAAGCTCATCATTAACAATATTGTAGGCTGTAATTGTCTAACAACACATTTGTTCTGTCCCTTCCGTACACTACTGATGTGCAACAGATATCAGGCGTGCACCTGAGGGGTCGTCCTCCGATTAGCAAATTCATTATCGGTCGGTTTTCCAATCCAATAGGAGCACTGATACCGGCGCAATCTATCCGACAGGACCCCGCTGGCTTAATGGTCCAAGTCTAGAGTGAGAAAAATAATGGCAAAACACCTCTAACCAATTTTAGGGCCAAGAATTTTGTCTAGGCCGGGCGCTGTTTTTCGTTTCGCATCGTCAATTGCAGCCAGCAGCTCAGACATCGAAAAGGGACTCGCAATTCCATCTGCGTCGGCAGCAGATGGTAGTTTCCATGCGTCTGCAGGGATACCTGCCAAATTAAGATTTGCAGCTGAAGGGGGCAGTATCGTATTTTGGGAAACATTTTCGAGCAGCTTCTTTGGCGAAATCGCTCGGCGACAGATTAGCCGCAAAGCATGCTGTTGCTGCTGCGTCAGTAGAACGACGACCGTGTTCCAGTGCACGAAACGTTCGCCGGAGTGAGGCATTCGATGATTTTATCGGAAAATTGTTCACACCATGCATGTCACTGGCGTCGCGAGAGATCGCGTTGATATCTCCGACCCTTCGCAGTAAGATAATTCAGTCGTGTACGTGCCTGCCCCGAAGTAGGGTCTCGCGTAGCAGCCAGCTCAGCTTGATGGTGGGCTGCCCACAAATTAAGCAGGCCGAGATCTGGTGCCGGTCGACCTACATCAATCCAGGTAGCAGTCGTAGCTCTGTTCAGTGCTCTCTGTATACGGTCAACAAAAAGTGACGGCGAATCTGAAGACATACTGTCGAGACATGAGCGAAAGCTGTCCCAGTTGATCACAGAACATTTGCGGCGTGAAGGGCGGAGACGGGAGGGATGGAGACCGATGATGATAGGGTGGTGATCACTTCCCCAGCAGTCTGGCTCCATGTGCCATGAGGGAGTTCCCGCGCCCGACCACCACGTCAAGTCTGGAGCATAGGCAGCACTACGTATGTGACGCAAAGGCCGTGTTGCTGTCCGAGGGTGATTAAGCAGAACACACAGGGCATCAGAGAAGATGTCCCGCACACGCCTACCACGAGGGCTCGCAGTCGGATACCTCCAATCCGGGTGAGGGGCGTTAAAGTCGCCTCCGACTAAAATTGGACACCCGGGGTATTGCCGACGAACGCTTAATAACCAGCCAAGATTAATACGGGAAGAGGCACCGCCAGCTGGTCGAACGTAATATCAAACAAGAACAACGGTTCCTTTCAGAAATTTCTCAGCAACTGCTACTACCTCTTGGTATGATGTGCACCAGTTTTCGAGAGAAAGGCGCACAGGATGAATACGCGTTTCAAAATATACCGTCGCCTTTCCCGGGGGAGAAGCAGTCTGCACGCGACGGTCGGTCATTGAAGGAGACACGTAGCCGCTGAAGCCCGGAATAGATGGCAAGGCGTTCGTTTCCTGAAGTAACATAGCCCACACCCGAAGCTTGTTAAATCGCAGTTGCGTCTTGAGCTCGGCCACCTTCGTGGAAATGTCTCTACAGCTCCACTGTGGTACACCAGGACGACCGGATTTCGCCATTTTCGCGTGCTAGTCCAAGCGCTGCAGTATCAGATGTCACGTTGGACAACTGATTGACCATATAGCGGAGCAGCGATGTTGCAGAGTTATCATTGGGCGTTGTGGTACACTCGGAAGAGGCAGCAAATGGCCCTGTTGCGCGGGATGAAGGCGGCGGTGTTGGGCAATTACTAGATTTGGCGGTTACTTCTGCAGCTCGCCGACGTGAGCAAGCATTTCGCGGTGTAGTCGGAGCTTAGAAACCTCTGCTAAGAGACGATTGATTTGCTCATCCACTACAGCCATATCGTCGTCTGGTAGATCAGTACGCTGCTGTATTGGCTGTTGTCGACGGCGTTTCTTCAGCACCGTATCGTTAGACTTTGTCTTAGCTGGAGGTGCATTCGAAGCGGGCTCAGCAAGCTCTGGCTACTCGTCATCATCCCACTGGAAAGCTGCAAAGCGATTGGATGTCTGCACTGGTGTCATGTCTTCTATTGGCCAAGACTTAGCGTTCCAAAGACGAGCCTTCTGCGTTGCCTTTGCTTTGTCGGACAACTTGGAGATGTTATCTCGTGGTCGTCTGATTTGCAGAGGCCGCATCGGTACGTAACTTTTCCTTCAGACGCACTTTCATCAGAAGTAGCAAAAAGGGCAAGATTTGCGCATGTGCCCTGCCCGGAAACAGTTGTAACAGTAAACCACACTCGGTTTATACGGCCGCGGCCTTAATATGCAGCCGTAGTAGTACAGACATGCTGGGAGTGTCGGAGGGCTTTGCAAAGTGATCATGCAGGAACGCCCCTTTCCTATGTGTCGGGCCTGTATGACTCGGTGCGTTGGGCAGTACAGCTCACGTTGAAGGGTGGTTTGATCTTGGTTTCTAGCGAATCCAATAAGTTGGTTTCGAAAGGAAAGACGGGCTTTTGCACCTTTTAAGATCAGGTCTGAAGCATTCACTCTGCGATTTGTAAGAAAGTTATTTTAAAAACTTCGCGATACAATTTTTGGAAGAGTGGCGTCCAAGACGGTGAGCATGCTTCATTTCATTTATGACAGTTGTTAAGCCATGGTAGACACAAGTATGCGAGGGCTACACAGTATAAAGTAGCATTGAATAATGACTCGCAAGTCGAGTCAACGTTTAGACAATTGGAATTGTCTTCGTCTGGCTCAGATGAAGACAATTCTATTTGTCGAAACGTTGGCTCGACTTGCGAATTGAGGCTTCCCCTATACCATTCTTCAGTGTTCTTTCATATTGTCAAATCATTGCCACTCATAGGACGTTTCGTTTAATAATGTTCTGTCATGTCTTAAGGACAGTTCTCAGTGCATATTACAGGCCAGTAAAGATGGTGGTCTGTCTTATGAGTCGTGAAGGCTTATGAGTCGTGAAGATGTGAAGCAGTAGCTTCGGATTATCACAGGCGTGATATGGTTTCGCTGCCACAAGTAGAAGAACAAGACCTAAGGGTCTGTGAAGATTCGTCCCGGACTAGCTTGCTCAGACGACTAACGCACCATCAATGCATTACTAACGGTGGCAGGTAATTTTGTATCTGAGAAACAGGTACAGCGACTGCTTTTCAGATATCTCAATTGATGGGGAAAACCTATAGTACTCCATCCTCCATGGCGACCTGTTTAATGCTGTGAAAAACTGTATAGGGGCACATGAGGCGGTTCGCTTCCACAGTGCGTCAGGTGTATCTGTGAGCAGTTTTTGGTGTTGCTTTCTACATATTTCAATACCAGCTTTGTGCATTTCGAATATCACATTGTCTCGCAGTGAATATAATCTGTATTGGTTCATATAATAAGCAATATTCGACCATTGGGTCACACGTTGTGGCCATCTTGAATGATATATATCTTGCTCTTTGAGACCAGAAGTTACTGGATCGGAGCGCTGAGCTCGGTGACACGGTGTAACTCTGAACGACATGATAGGGTGTTTTGAGACACGAGTATTCAAAGTTGTAAAAATGTTCATTGATTGCCTCCAGCCGTTAAATGTAACCATTGATTGGCGGGTCGATAGTCACTTCAGGTGTCTTGATTTGTGCTTGCATCATTTCTCTGAAGGTGTGTCTCGGACCTGCGCGCCAAGGGGCAACACGCCTGTTCTACTGCATGGATGGGAGCATATAAAAATAATAAAGAGCGCTATAGAAAATGTTCTTTCATAAACTCTATTTGAAAATCATGCACACGTCGACAGGAAGATGCTTTTAGGAGGCGACTACATTGTCTTCAAGAAACTGGGTACGAAACACTTAATTTTATTGCTGTCTGTAGCATAGTGCATGCTTAAATATCAAGGAAGCGATCAAAAGCTAACGACTGGTAAATGAAGGTGTACATCATAGATACCCTCTGCTCTTTACAACACAACATGAAGATCAGACGAATAAGTATTGACGTTTTCTTATCTGCGCCGAATAAATTCCATCAGTTTGAAAAAACTGACTTCTGAGAGTATTAAAGAGCCAAAACGCGCGGTCAAACAATACCCGCGCCTGGTAAAAGGCGAAAAAAAAAACTTTGTCTAGTCCATTCCTCTCTCGTGAGTAAATATACATATCGGCCGAATAGGAAAGCGTCTAAACACAAGTCTGTACGAGCTAAACAAACACTTCAGCAAGTGTATGAACTGCACATCTAACTTTTAAAGGACAGCTGTTCGGCGTGAGTGCCGCGACAGCGCCATAAGAGAGATAGCAGAAGCTCAGGCCACTTAAAATTTATTGAAACGTGTGTCAGGACGGCGTCCGTGCACCTGTGCAAAAAGAGTTATTTTTGAGCACGCAAGAACATGTTAAAGTCAAGAATGTAGCGCAAAAATAAATACAATGAACACATAAAACGATTGACAAGCGCTGCAGGTCGAGCGATAAAATTCTTGACCTGATGTACAACCAACTAGCCCGCAACATGCTCTCCTCAACATGGTAAAGATTGGCGGGAAGGGGCTAGAGCAACGCGATTTTTGTGCCACGGTTGCTTCAGTTGTTTAGTTGCATATCTTTCTTTGTCTTGGGTCTTATGGCTATATAAGCCAGTTGAAGGTAATAAACAGTGTTGTTCGCCTGTGTTTTCGTTCGTCTTTCTTGTCCCTGTCACTACTGTGCGGTATTCTTTTAATTTGAACGTTCTGCAGGAATGCAGGAAACCTATTTCTTCGTACTGGGCATGTGTCGTATTATTGATAGCATCCTTATTGTTCTACTAAGCATGTTTCTTTCGTCGTGAGCGATTCCAGGCGTCGTCAAAGCAAGCTTTCGTTAAAGAGATTGTTGTGTCTGTAGGTAGAGTCGTAGCGCCACAAGTACTTGACCGGTAGGTTTTATGATCGAACATTTTCAACTAAGATCGGTAATGTCTCTTACGGTGCTTGCTATGGGGTTGAAAATTCATTTTTGCAGCTAACAGCAAACTGTTCCTGAAAATATTCAACAATGGGGACCTTGAATATGACAGAAAGCCATATCGCGACCAAACGAAAAAAAAATATAAATAGCAGCACTGTCAACGCAAATGAAAAGCCATCTTTAAGGTTAATCAAGTGCTTAGGCAAAACATTTCCAGTTATTTAGACAACTATAATAAATTAAAGCATGCAGATGCTCCGATTGATAGTTTTTCTTGGTTGTTTATTATCGAGAGACTCTCACAAATTCTGTAAGCTATTTATCATCCTTAGCTGCTTCTGTTTGTGGAGAAAGGAGGGTGTGATGAAAAAGTGGGCGAAAACGAAACGTAGACACAGAAAAAATGTAAAAGCAGAATGAACAGCTTTAAACCAGCCCAACGTTCCATTCTGCTGAAAGGAAGGCGCATTATATCTTCCAATTCTCGGTACACACCCAGGCAAGCAATAGTGTGTTCCGCTCTGAGTGCGGTATGAGTGCGTTTGCAAGTGTACTTAAACGATGATTGAATATAACGGCGGGCTGTTGACTGATTTCATATAAAGGCGTGCTGTTGGCTGAACTTAATGGCGAAAAACATCTGGTTAGAATAGCACAGCGGTTGCACAAACACCATCCCAAGGCGCGCCATTTGCTGCTAACACAACCTGTAGTTGCCGCATGAATTGCCTCCGATCCCAGTGGCGCCAATGTGGATTGGCGTTGGGCAGATTCAGTTACAGCGCTGGCAGAAACTTCGAAGCAGCAGACGTTTGGCAAGAGCGGCCATCGTAAAACTCCTACCGAAATCGATTGCTTTAAGCCTTTGCTTCTTAAGAGGCAGGCAGCACGGCCCGAAACATATCGGTGACAACGGGAGCAAATGCCAAATCAAAGATCAATGCGTAAAGTTACCGCATCGTGGCGCAGCCATTGAGCCCTATAAACATTCACATAAAGATCTAAAGCTGTTCTAACTTGCTCATAACACTCACTTATGAGTACATCAAGCACAAATTCCATCCCATTAAAGCCGCCTTCAGCTCGAGATCAAATTGAAATGCGTCAGTTGTGCTGTGGCTTTTTATGGTGAATCTTTATTACCAGAGGATGCAGGGGAGCAACTATAAGAGCCGCCCCAGCTTAAACGATGACCTCTATCCTCAAGACACATTCTGCGTTTTCAGCCAGCTGATGGAGCTTGATCTGTGTTTCCAGGTCAGGACTGAGCGATAAGCCTGTGACCAGAGTCGCGTATGAAGTAACTCGCATGTAGCGAGTGTGGGAAGTTCTAGATTATATTATTTAGATCGGCTTTGAAAATTTTTGCATGTGTCTGATTACAGTCCTCCCGAGTAGAAGCTAGATAAGGGGGATTTGGGTAGGTGTTAGGTTTAGATCTCAATAGGTGGAGTAAACTTTGCTCAGGGTTTGGTCTGGCGTTTGGAGAGCATTCTGTATGCAGGGAGAGCCTGAGTCTGGCAAGCCTATAGTACTGCAGGATTTCTCTGCTAGAAGGCAACCTTTCCTTGTCGAAATATTCGCCGGTTGGGCGACATATGACCCAGATCAGTGGTACAGTTCTCAAGCTAGGTCTATGTTACGAGCCGCTTCATTAGCAACAAGGGTGGCGTGAACAGGCGCCAAGATTAGGCCAACTCGCCGTAGTAGATTAAAATTTTGCAAGATATGTGCTGCTTGAGGCAATATTCTTCCAGACATATAGTTACGTATCGCCAGATTTCAGTCGCTGACTATGGTTCCTGCCGATGATGCTGCAATTGTTAGAGCAATGGCTGTTTCTTCTCCGTTCTGCGTGTGCTTATTATAGTGCTCCAAGTTACGAGTGTATCGTTATCTGTGTTGACCACAACTGCAATCTTGTCAGCTCAGGAAACCTCCTGCATCAACATATACAACAGAGATACCATTAATAAAACGTTTTCCTAATGCTTTGGCTCCGTCTGCACGACGTTCAGTGTGGAAATAATGGGTGCATGTTCCCAGGTATCGGTAAGATGACCAAAATCGTTCGTATCTGCGTGGTAAGGTGAGCTGTTTTTCTGCTTTCGTTAGTAATTTATACCTAATGTGGATACGATGTGTCTGCCAGTTGGCGTGGCGGATAGCTGTTTGTTTTGCGAGGTCGTGACCGTTTCAATCATCTCTGTTACAGTTTGTCATGAAGACCGAGGCCTAACATGTTCTAAGTCGCTATATGGCTGTGTAGCCCAACTGTTTGTTTAAAGTCAGTGCAAAAAATTCTTAAGGTGCCTAAGTGTCCGGTGAGTACGGCAAGGATCATTTACGTTTGTAAAACGGCGAGTTGAGGGAATTGGTACATGATTAAGCTAAAATCTTCAGCTGTTAGTAAGCGCTGGTCCCGTCTTCTTTCTACTCTCTTGTCTCCGTTGTTGCGCTGCTTTTTTCCTAATCGCTTACTCTTAATAGGCAGTGGCTAAAAGCTTATGGTCTTCAATATTTGTTTATGCATACAAAAGGCGCATATCACAGTTACGCTAAGCACCTTTTGGTCGAATACATTAAGAGAATTTGGCTTCGTGCATATCGTTTTATCGACAAATTATTTATTTGAATAAAAAAAGGTAAACCCATGAGCTCCCCATTTAACAGTATGACGCGACAGCATTTTGGCTCCATTAGTCTGAATCTCTAGCAACCTTTCATTTGCGTATACATAACATCTCACCTACAAGCACGGCTCCAATAACGGAAAAATGATCTATATATTGGCGCGCTGCTTGAATAGATGCCAATTCAGCGGTTTCATTGGGAGGTATTGTCATCCGCTTTATGGAGGGATCAAGTTACGACAAGCATTTATGCGTTAATCTACACATCGGTTCGTATGCTAGCGGCCCTATAGTTAGTGCAAAAGCTTTTGGAGTAACAATCTTTATCTTGAAACCACCTCAATACTGCACCTACTTCCTATATATGGGCTTCTCTTATTCAGTAGCCATTCATCAACGTACATGCATACCTATAATGTTGTATGAAGACCGAAAGACATAGCTATGAAATACTCATTTAATCAAAGCATAGGAACATCCCCACGTCACCAGAGATGCTTATTGGACCCGCAACAATTTTCTCGGGTTGGACTGCAATGTTAAGCCTCGCTAAATTAATTTCCTTCCTATAATTGTACATTCTCATTTTGTGTCCTGTATTTGAGATTTTATACGAAATTCATTCCGCAGACTACTGGCACCGGAGTCGCCGGTTTCTGCGTCCAGTAGAGTCCTTAGTATCCTAACTATCATAATAGGAGTATTGTGCGATATGTCGTAACTCTAGACCGATAAAGGGAAACCTAACTCCAGATGCTTTGCGGCAATCGCTGTCAAGGTGGATGCTAACCATGTCATTTCCGACATCACAATGGAGTCTGAACCAAGAGTAGGCGTCATTTAGTAAATAAATGGACAATCTTTGCACTTCAATGTATTAGTGGTTCAATCAATCAAGGAATCAGTTTGTTAATAAATCAATCCAAAATTAAATTAATCCTTTGCTTGTATATAGAATCAGAGGCAAGTTACAATGTTGAAAAGCTCACATTGATAGTCTGCATGTGACAATACAAAATATTTTACTCTCACCAGCAAAGTATATAATGCGATGTATTCGAACTAATCTTAAATTGGGAAACAAAAATTAAAGCAATAAAAAGTGCCTCGCTTTAGAAAAAATGGCAGATGTTTTTGAGAGGGGAATATATCAAATTCGCTCTGAAATTCTTACTTCTCATGTTTTTCTATGGCGCACAAAAGTGTCGTAAAGAAAATTGGCTGTTTTTGAACATTTATGTGGAGTACAATGATGAGTTGAATATAAAAAAAAAACCTTCAGTTAAAGGATTGAATTAAGATGACGGGTGCGATTGCCATGATCATAACGAGAAATTTATTAATCAATAATGTAGACTGCAGGGGTTAGAGTTGAAACCTAAGCTAATTAGATATTGTTTGAGATGATAAGCACTTTTCGTCAGGAATATAGGTAATCAAAGCTACTGTGTTTGATGCGAGAGCTTGTACTTCTTACTTAACGGACAGACGACTTTAACATAATCTGCCTCAACAATGTGTGCTCTGACACATCACGATGTCAGCTAAGTCCAATACAGATCTCATGTTAGGCACTAAGAAAATCTTAACGTGCAGTGCATAGCCAACTGAAGATGTAGCTTTTTTCTTAATGGGAAAGATATGAAGAACCAAATACTATTGCTCTGTCGATTGAAGCAAGTTAACTGAGGGGAAAATTAAAAAGCAGGCATTATTTGCGGGAGTCGGGTGCTCCGAAACAATTGACTTCATCCTCATTTTTAGTATTATCATTTTTAGAACTTTCCATGCGGTCATGTACAGGTGCAAGTCGAATGTGTTTCGTTGAGATGTTAAGAAATGACGGTGGGCCGGCAGCGAAGGGTCGAAGCCGGGAAAGATTTCGTTCGGGCAATATGAGATTACGAATACCACTGATGGCAGAGTACATCTCGTCATAAGGATGAAAACGGCGCATGCTTCACTGGGCGCCAGAATGGAGCACAGACAGCGCGGCTTTGATAGTTTCTAGGCACTTTGAGGCAGTGTTCCGAAATATCTTAAAGAACGCTTTGAGAAATTGATGAAATAGATCCTGCGAGCAAGGATACTGGCGGATTGCACGTTGGGCACGTTTGTGGACGAGCGTTCCTGTAAAACAGTGTTGCTGCAGAGATAGGAGTGGAAATTGGACGCGCACCGAAGACATTGCCTGAGCATCTGCCCCGCATTGATCTATTGTCTGGGGATGCTATTGTCCTTTGAGTGGCATGAAGCGTTCGCCAATTGAGTTAGGGAGTGTGCGAGAATGGACGCTAGTGTGCCTAGGTACTGAAGCTCCCCATATTGTGCTCGTACTAAAAAGCTGATTGTACAGAGATGTACTGCTCAGGCCTTTTCATGTTTTACGGTTTTTATAGTACAAAGCGCCGCATTTAAAATCTCTTGGTATATTTTGAGCATCCAAACCTCATTACAAATGCTCCCATGCATAATGTGTTTGATATGTATGCATTGTCATTGCTCGCTGCATTCTAAGCAGCTTTTTTATCAGCTGCGTAAAAATGGCAGGTCGAAGCACGCAATAAATTATTACTCCACGGAAATTAGCTAAATATTTATTCAATCTATAGGAAAGATGGAATGCTCTCCACTAAGAAAGAAAAGAATTGTTGCACCTACGGCTGAGTACAGATCGTTGTTTTCTTATTTTCTCTTTAATTTATATAAATTAGGAAGAGCAGCGGTTCCAATATAAATCCCTGTGGAACGTTCTGAATTAGTTGTGCTTGTAACGAACTCGAGCCACATATGGGTACGACTTGACAGCAATCATAAAGATAAGAAAGGTTGCAGTGCAATGCTGCGTACAGCATACATAGATAATTTCTTTATTAAGATGTTGTAGTGAATAGAATGGAATATCTTTTTGATATCTAAAAAATGCCCTACAGTGTGTTTTGTATCCTCTGTTAGAAACAATTTTATCCTTAAGGCATAGCAGAGCTTGCTCTGCAGGTTTTACGTTTCTAAAACCATATTGTCTTTCTGTAATAATGTTGTGCTTATCAAAAAATGATGTTAGCAGGGTATGAACGACACCTTCAAAGATCTTTGATAGCGTTGACATCACGAATTCAGGGCAATGATTTGCCAGGTTGTCAGTTCTCCTTATTTTATATACCGGTGTGACTCTGGCGCTGGAAGATGAGCCCCCCAGGTTGGAAGGCGTCCCACATGTTACTGGGGATGAACAAAGGGCAATTCCTATTAGCTCCAGGACGAATGAAGCGGCTTGGCTAAAGCCAAAAGGACGCTCAGTTGTGGATGTGTCGGGAAGCGACCGGAAAGTCCGATGTTGCAAGGAGATATATCACATTGCAACATGGAATGTAAGATCTATGACGCAAGGTAAACTGGATATCGTCAAGCGAGAAATGGACAGATTGAACATTGATATCTTGGGTATCAGCGAGCTCAAGTGCACCGGAATGGGAGAATTTAACTCCGGTGACCATTATGTCTTTTATTGTGGGCACGAATCCAAGAGAAGGAATGGGGTCGCTCTCATAGTAAACAGAAGAATGAGCAAAGCAGTGCTAGGGTACAACCCCAAAAACGACCGAATGGTTTCACTTCGGATCCAAAGTCAGCCTTTCAACATAACAGTTATCCAAGTCTATGCACCAACCACTACTGCTGAAAAAGCTGATGTTGAGAGATTTTATGCTGACCTGCAATGCCTTTTAGACCGCACTCCCTCATCAGACGTCCTTTTTCTCATTGGAGACTGGAATGCTAAGGTCGGGAGTGAAGAAATATCCGGAATTATAGGCAAGTTCGGTCTTGGCGAGCCAAATGAAGCTGGCCAGAGGGTAGCAGAGTTTTGTCAAGAAAACAACCTGACCATAGCGAATACTCATTTTCAACAGCAAAAGAGGCGCCTGTACACACGGACTTCACCGGACGGTCTGTACAGGAATCAGATCGATTATATTCTTTGCCGGCAGAGATGGAGAAGCGCTATACAAGCAGTAAAAACAAGGCCTGGGGCCGATTGTGGCATCGGTCATCAGCTTCTTGTTGCCAAAATTAAACTTCGATTGAGGAAGACGCAGAAAACTAGAAGGCCTTTCAGGTATGATCTGAATCAAATTCCATTAGAATATGCTGTGGAAGTGAGGAATCGATTTCAAGAATTAGATCTAGAAGACAGAGAGCCCGAAGAGATGTGGACTGATGTTCGTGATATAATACAAGAAGTTGTTACTAAGGTAGTTCCAAAGCAAAAGAAATGCAAGAAAGCAAACTGGTTATCTGAAGAGGCTTTGCAAATAGCTGAGGAAAAGAGGATGGCAAAAGTTTTTGGGGAAAGAGTAAGATACAAGGTTCTCAATGCGGATTTTCAGAAAATAGGAAGGAGAGATAAGAATGCCTTCCTGAACATACAGTTCAGGATAACAAATTGCAGTTTCTTGATTTAAATATGAAAATTTGTAATGGGAAAGTGTGTTGGAAATATTTTCCCAGGGCTATAAAAGAGCTACTTCCATATGGATCAGCCCATTCAAAGACTATAAAAAGAGGGATAGCTTACCTTTGTTTGGAGTCGGCCTTGTTAAAATCATGTGTACATATGGCAGAGGAAAGCTTCAATAATCAATTACAAAGGCTTCAGGTGGCTGGTTTCCCGGTTATGATTATACATGGGGTGGCAGAGTCTTTGCTTCAGAAAATGAAAGGGAAAAGAAGATCGCCAGATAAGTTGAGAAATAAACGACCACAAGTGATTCCCTATATACATAGAGTTGCACACTGCCTGAAAAAGGTGGCTGGTAGGTTTGAGGTGCCAGTTGTGTTTTCTGCCCCAAAAAAACTGGGTGGGTTATGTGCATTAATAGGGAGGAAAAAGAAAGGCCAATGCGATAAGAAGCATGTTAAGAGTTATATTGGATGTCGGGTGGGAGTGATTTATGAGGTTCCTCTGACGTGCGGTAAAGTATATATTGGGCAAACAGGAAGATGTGTTAATGATAGTATGAGGGAACACGAGAAGTCCATAGAAAATGGCAAAGGGTCAAATTTATTAGCCTTGCACTGCCAAAAGTGCAAGTGTGAGCCGTTCTTTAGCAAGCTAAACATTTTAGGCAAGAGTGGGATAAGATGGCACGCGAAATTTTAGAGGCGTATTGGATACAGAAGAAAGAGAGATGCATTAGTGAAGCTTCGTTGAGTTTACGTAGAAAAGAATTTAATTTTATTGAGCAAACCTCCTGAGTAATACAAAGAACGAGATTATTATCGGGCCTTAAGCTGTTATTCTTGGCCTTAAGTTGTTATTCTTGGACACAAGCTATGTGGTGTGGATGGACATGTCCTACTGGATATGTGTGGCGGTGATGTTTAGTGTATGAATATGTGACTATGGGGTGATATTTGCTTGTTCAGCGTGGTATGAGTTACTGGCCGAGACAGAGGTGTGGGGTAATAAGACAGTGAGAATTTGTGACTGTCATGTTTGGAAGAGGTATTTGGTCTGCGAGGAAGTGCCACTATCCCCCTAATAAAGAAGAGGAAGAAGAGAAGAAGAGGAAGATGAGATTGGTCAATACCATGTTTGGATGATGTTAAAGTCTGTGAGGAAGAGAATGCCATTATCCCCTTGGCAAAGAAGAGGAAGATGAGGAGAAGAGGAAGATGAAATGTGCCTGAGTGTAGAAGAGGAGGCGTGGTTAAGAGGAAGTGTTTTCAAATTCTAATTACAGTTGGTAGTGTGCGCGAGTGTTGTGTATCTTCTCTTGTGTTCGTGTTTTTTGCGCCACATATCTGAATACAGTGCCAAGCAGTTGAGGACAACAGCCAATTAAGGAACACAAGAGCTCTGTATAAGACAATCAAAGATATCAAAGGAAGCTTCTGTGCTAAGCTGGGCGTGATAAAGGGCAAACAAGGCAAGGACCTCACTGAAGCCTTAGAGATAAAGAAGAGGTGGCAGGAATACACAGAAGAACTGTACAAGAAGGACCCGAATGTGCAAACCCAACATAAGACGGTTGTGATTACTGATCTCGAGCTGGGCATCCTGCAGAGTGAAGTTGAATGGGCTTTAGCCAGCCTTGCTAAGAACAAAGCTAGCGGAATTGATGGCATTCCAGCTGAGTTGCTTCAAAACCTCAACCATGACGCTGTTAACATTCTGCATACATTATGTCAGAAGATTTGGACAACCTTGCAGTGGCCACAGGATTGGAGGAGGTCAGTTTACATCCCCATTCCAAAGAAAGGCAGTGTCAAAGATTGTTCCAACTACCGCATGATCGCGCTTATTTCGCATGCTAGCAAGGTGATGTTGAAAAACCTCCAAGGTAGGCTGCAGCAGTATGTGGATCGGGAGCTTCCGGACGTGCAAGCTGGGTTTCGCAAGGGCAAAGGAACTAGAGACTAAATTGCTAACCTTCGCTGGATCATGGAAAAAGCAAGAAAGTTCCAGAAACCCATCTAGTTCTGCTTTATTGATTATGCGAAAGCGTTTGACAGCGTAGATTACAGCATATTGTGGCAAGCTCTCCAAGACATGGGAGTTCCAATTCACCTCATCTGTCTCCTCAGGAACCTGTATGAAGGGCAAGAGGCCACAGTCAGAACTGGGCATGGTCTTACTGATTGGTTTCCGATCGAGAAAGGAGTGAGGCAAGCCTGCACACTGTCGCCCTGCCTATTTAACCTATATGCAGAGTGCGTCATGAGGAAGGCCGGTCTGGACGAGTCTTCAGCTGGAGTGAAGATTGCTGGAAAACGTATCAACAACCTTAGATATGCGGATAATAACACTTTAATGGCAGAAAGTGAAGTGGAACTCAAGAGACTTCTGATGCGCGTACAAGAAGAGAGTGAGAAGTTTGGGCTTAAACTAAACATTAAAACGACAAAGACCATGGCGTCTTGCCCTATTAAGTCCTGGAGCATCAATGGACAAGAAGTGGAAGCTGTGACAGATTTTCTGTTCTTGGGCAACAAGATTACCTCGGAAGGAGACTGCAGCCATGAAGTTAGGAGACGCCTGCTTCTGGGAAAGAGAGCAATGGTTAGCCTTGACCGCCTAGTAAAGAGCAGAGACATTAGTCTGCCAACCAAGATCTGTATAACTCGTGCTATGGTCTTTCCAGTTGTGATGTATGGATGCGAAAGTTGGACTGTGAAAAATGCTGACCGCCGAAGAATTGACGCGTTTGAATTGTGGTGCTGGCGAAGACTCTTGAGAGTTCCTTGGACTGCCAGAAGATCGAATCAGTCGATATTGTCGACCATAAACCCTGACTGCTCATTAGAGGGTCAAATTCTAAAGTTATAGCTCAGCTACTTTGGTCATCTGATGAGAAGAGAGGAGTCGCTGGAGAAAGGTTTGATGTTGGCAAAGGTTGAGGGTCGCCGGAGAAGGGGTAGGCAGCGAGCGCGATGGCTAGATGGCATCCTTGGGGCACTGCAGATGAAATTGTGTGATGTTAGGAAGATAGTGAGACCGGAAAGCGTGGCGTGACATGGTCCATAGGGTCACGAAGAGTCGGACACGACTGAACGACTGAACTGAACTGAACTGTGACTCTTGCTATGTTCAATTTTTGTAGAAAAGCTTTTTTGGATAGCATAACATTTGTAATATAGACCAAACAATCAGATGCCTCAATTCCAGGGGCAGCATTATTTTTAGATTGTTTTTTAGGAGCTCTATTTTATGGGACTTGTTGGATGCATATAGACTCACGCAACGGTTTTCCGTCTAATATGACCAATCTGCAATGTTCAGTGCTGTACAAGTATTCGAGCAAATGTTTATAAAATGCATGTTCATAGAATTGGCAAGAGCGCTGCTACGCACAGCATTGCCATCGAACGTAAGTTCTGTAATGTTTGGACTATTACATTTCTTCCAGTCAGCGCATTTTTTGCATCCCACACTTTCGAGGCTCCTCCCATATGCTTTCGAATTTACTGTGGAAATATTCTTCTCTAGCTCTCTTCAGATCGGATGTCAGTGTGCTCCGGTATCTTTTAAATTTCAGCATTAAAGCTGGGTCTCTTTTCTTTAAAAACACTTGATGCATTTTATATTTCATTTTTATGTGACTGTAAAGAAGTGAAGACATATGTGGTTTCCGGAATTTTTAGACATTTTTGTTTGTAGATTTCGATTAAGCGTACAGAGTACTGGAGTGTTGCATCAGTGATTTTTCGATGCAGGTGAAGACGCGCACCCGGATATTTTTTACTTGTCTTTTGGGACACTGCTATAAAGAATAATGATCAGTGATCGCTAAAGTCTCATAAGAGCACGTCAGAATAAAATTCATCACGCTCTAGATTTGTCAAGCATATATCTAGCAATATGGCACTGTATGTCGTAATTCTTGTTGATAATTCAGAATGGTATAGAAAAAATGTTTTTAGCTCATTTGCGCATAAATTATTAATGGATACCTCAGTGTTTATATTTCCCAGAATAGCCCATGAATGCTGCTTTAGACCAACAGAGCTAAAAAACTTGTTAGCAAATCAGAAAAAAAAAATTTTGTGTCCCAGTGGTGGCCGGTAAACGACTAAAATGAGACATTTTCCAACTCGTGCTTCCAGACATGTGATATCTGGTGATACGAATGAGAACTCTTGTAATACTTTACAAGTGAGTGTTTCCTTAAACTACACTGAAACGCCTCCACCTCTATTGTGTTCGCGGTACACATTCCGAGGGAAGTAACTGAGGAAACGTGATCTATCACCGGGAGCAGTATTCCATGTCTCGGAAAATGCCAAGATATCGTAACTGATTTTTCAGGGTTCGAGAAATGTGTTTATATCACCCTTGTTTTTAATACTTCTAATGTTCAGATGAATTGCGGAATGTGCACGATCCTTATCGCTGCATTGGTTATTGAATTATTGGGATCAGTAATAACAAGACATGCTTTGAATTGACGAGTGCCGGTGGGTCTACTGGTTTTTCTCTTGCCACTATTACGCAGCGATCAGGGCCAAGTCAGCATGGCAAGTGATTAGAATAGCCATTGAGCGTTCTTCTTTGCGGGCAAGTACTTTTCCGCCGGAAACCCAGACAAACTTCCAATTATGTTCTTTCTTTTTCTTGATTGCAGCAGAAAGCAATACCTTGTTATCCTGTGTCAGGGGCTCATTCACAAAACGTGGCTCTCCTGTTTCATCGGCCAGCAAAGTGCAATCAACGCTCTTTTCTCAACATTTGTTAGGAACGTCATTCCGCTTGCTCCTGCGCACAAACCACACGATTATGTTTTGCACATTAGCCTTCTGCGTGCATACCCAGTGAAATGCATCGATGTCATCAGTGTCAACCGTTTCGTAAACAATCTCATCAATCTTTTGAACTCAGTGAGAGGATCAATCCCAGGGCTGACACCTTTACCTCGCGGTTATTTAACCGATGATACTGCTCAAGGTCTCCACATTTTCAAGCTAGGCGCTCGTTGTCTGCTTACAATCCCTGGTTCTGTCTTAACATTTCTTCTCTCAGCTGCTTTATATCATCGGCTGTGTTTTTCACATCCGTACAAACATCGGTGCAGAAAGAAACGCTGTCTTTTAGTTCACAACATTCTGCCCTGAAGTCATGTTTAAAATTCTAAAAGGCCGTCACCAACTCTTGCAGATCTTTCATTCATGCTTGTTTTTCAGACTTTTTCTCAGTATTTTTCACGTTCTCTTTTCCGATATGAACACATCAAGTAACTCAAGCAATTTTTGACAGCAGTGCTCAATGTGAAAAAAATATATGCGCTAACAAGGAACTGTGGCACACAATAATTCCCACCAGCAAAAGCAAACAATGTTCCATAGACCGCTGTGCTTGGTGCACTGCCATCTAACTGTGTGGTGAACTCGTTGAAGATGCCCTTTTATGCCTTGGATGGCTCCAGTAGCGCTGATAACCTCACCCCGTGTAGATTTTTGTGACGTAGGCACTGCGTCGCTGGCAATGATCTTGCTTCCAAAATGCTGGCTGCTCGGGAACCCGGCGGGTTTGTTACAAGGTAGAAATACGACTTGCAAAAGATCTCCAAAAGCAGAAAACGCTCCTTAGACCAGTGTACTTGGTGCCCTGTCGTCGCACTGTCGTGAATAGCAACTAATCTCTGTAGAGAAACATATATGGAAGGTTTTTAATATAAGTTCCAAAATTTAAGGCAAAGAAAATGGCTTTAGATTTTATTTAACCGGGCAACATTGGAGTGCATGGCGAAACATCAAATAACGGGCTTCAGATGCTAACTGCTTCTGTTAGGTGGATATATTTTGGAGGCTATGTTGTGTATCCATAACTTTATTTCGTCCTCCAAATTCTATATAACCGAAAAAACAATTCTTTTTTAACTAGCGAATGTTACACAGCCCGATAATCTCACCCTGAAGGCTGTTGCATACAGTAGCCCTGCGCATGTGACGTCAGTCGCTCCATCGAGAGATTTCGTCCCTCTATTGACATCAGCTGAGAGCCAGACGAGGCTTGGCGGTTCGCTGTCAATTTCGCCTCGGCTGCGATTTAGTCAACTGGTACTACTATTTTCAGGGATTCCTAGTACTTATGGCACAAAGTCATCTCATTTTGGAATGCGGAGTATGTTTAATACGAAATCGCTCCTGATGATTGACATCTGACGAGGTAGACGAAAGAACAAGTGGCGTCCGTGTGCTGTGCGATGTCAGCGCACGTTAAAGATCCCTGGGTGGTCGAAATTACTCCGTAGCCCTCCACTACGGCTCCCCTTTCTCTCCTTCCACCTTCACTCCCACCTTCCTCCCTTCCCTTACGGCGCGGTTCAGGTGTTCACAGAGCAAGTGTGACAGATACTGCGCCTTTCCCTTCCCGTGAACCAACCAACCAACCAACCAACTTATAGTTCCATCAGGTGTGGCGTCAGTGTGATGTGGGTAGGTGGCGCAAGACGTCGCTCACAAACGTTTGTGCACTTGAGTGAGCAGTCTCAATCAATTATGTAGGATATTATGAATTTCAAAGGCACGAAAGTTTTTCATGTGCCAGTTTTTACCTATGCCACTAGTTTGCTCATCTGTATGAGTTAGAACCATGAAGTTTATTATTTATTACTATTGCTGCCTAATTAACTGAGCAGCTGTGTGGGCTGCCGGTTCCATCAAGCTGAGGAGCGGTGCAGCGCTCGCCAATGGTAGCCTCTGTCCTCCATGTGGCCAAAGTAGGTCTACCGCCTTGCCCCAGTGACGAATGCGGAAAATTACACGCTGCACTTGGCACCACATTCTTTACTATGTATAAAAGGGGAGCAATACAGGGGCTTAGTCAACCACGCTTTCTCGCGTAGCCAGGGAGCAAGCGCCAACGCAGAAGAGCATTATGCCGTCGCCGATTTTGACTTCGCTGCGAACGCCGACAAGGCTGTTCCGTTAAGTAGAGCAAAAACCGCTCACCAAAGATATGCAACTGCAACAAAGAGAGCTTTTACTCGCGTAAAGTATTTCAACCTTTTAGGTCATCAATAAGAGAAACATGAGAGGGAGAGATGTGATTGTGTTTTAAATACAGATGGCATGTATGAGGCTTATATTATCCCCTCAGGGTACAACCAGGTGAGCGGCTTAGCTGGACTGGGAGATTGTTAATCAGTGAACATACAGCAAACGAACCCGACTTCTCCGAATTATGACGAAAACATGGAAAGATGTAAAATTGGTCTTTATCAGAAGATATCACAACCTAAACCTCTTCACCAATAAATAACTGAAGAGAATAATTTCTAAGGCTCAACACCAAACGTAAAATCTACTATTCCTTTTTGTTCTTTGTTCTTTTCTGACGATGAAGGATGCGGCACGGAGAATAAAAACATCTGTTTAAGCAATGTACGTCACTTCTTCCTTCAAGTTTTTGCATTAAAAAACCTTCCGCCCATAAATCATGTGTGCTTGGCGGGCGTGATTACCGGTTCGAAATTGCACTATATAAGAGTGATCTCACTGTAGATAAGGAAAAGCCATGCTCAAGATATTCGTGTTCATGCTGGCGCTGCTTGCAGGTAAATGTTCCTTGACAGCTTTCTTCTGACGAATTGGTGATTTATGCAGTTCAGGTTCCTATCGTTTATTGCGAGGAGAGGCTCACTAAATTTCTGAAACTTTAGGAGACTGTGTAGTTGCAGAAAACATATTAGCTACGTGGTAAAATAAAAAGTTGCTTTTTAACTTCTTAAGATGAGCATTGTGCTATCTAAAATTACCTGTCCAATTTTTAACAGTGTGGAATAGCTGTAGCTTCGATGCTGAAAGTTAGCAGCAACAAACGCCTGCGCTATTTTCTAACAGAAGCTGTGCGACTATCAAGAAACGAGGAGCGCAGTGGTGTAATGAAATAGGCTTGTTCGTCTGGGGAATGGGCTGGAAATACATGTTCGGTTTGTTCGGTTTGTGTGGTTTAGCGTCTAAAAGTCGCTCAGGCTACGAGAGACGCCGTAGTAGAGGGCTCTAGAAATTTCCTCCAACATGGGGTTTCTAACTGTACTAATTTCGCACAATAAAGAAACAGCCGCCGCGGCCGGGACCCGATCCCACATCCTTGGGCACAGCAGTCGAGCGTCTTATCCACTGCACCAACACAGCGGGGCGGGGCTGTAATACAATACAGAAACTTAGACTAAACATCCCCCTCCCTAAAGCTTCATATGCGTAACGTGAAGTATTAAGCATTTACGTATCTACAAAGCTGTAGAGTTGCCCATGTTTTCTCAACTTGGTGCCTAAATTAATTAAAACATCGTTATTTCTTGCCTGTTTGTTGCTTGGTCCCAAGAAATGTGAGTTCAATAAGTGCAGCCAATTGTAAATGAGTTTCCGTTAGAGCTTAAGAAATAATGCATACTAAACATGAAAAGAAATATTATAGCGTAGCTTTACACGTCCGTTTAAGGAGTCAGGCATGCTGTGCGCGGTAATTTCAGGTCCAAGTAGTTTCGCATTTTGAGTAAAACAATTAAAAGCCAATTTCGGTAGACGCAGCTGTATATTACCCTTGCAAGGCTTCCATGTAGCTTACCAACTTTCACTTCAAGGCTTGTGTGCATCTGGTATTTTAAGCTTCTAGACAACGCCCAGAATATATCATAAGGCGTCATACTCATACTCTAAGTGTACATAGAAGACTATAATTTTTTTCGGCGATGGTTATCTGAATCGCAACGAACAGTACCTATTTCCGTATACTTATTAAAGCAGTGATCAATCTAGTGACGTTAGCCTTTACTTTTCGTATTTCAAATAGGTCAGAGTAGAAATCGTGGCGAAATAATAAATATCCGTTTAAGAGCTTTCAACCAATGTGCGTTATTAGGAACAAAAACACTCTTTTATTGTAGAATGCAGCACAATATTCATGAAGGTTCATCAGGAACATATCCAAAGAGTTTTCCTTTGTTCGAGCGCCTGCATTCGTGCGGGAAAACAAGCACCGCCACTAAAGCTTGTGCCTAACCGAAATAGGTGTGGTAGCGCCACTGTTCCAGTCGTGCACGAATAAGTTTTTTTTTTTTTTAATTTAAGATATGGGAATAAAAATCTCCGCCTCTGCTTAACAGGGCAGACAACACAGCTAATTCCATTCAGGAAATGCGGTTTGATGTTTCAAGGATACGGAACGACTAGAGGCATTACGGTGCAACATTAGTTCATTTTTTACTCAAAGTGGATACGAATGCTGTTTCGAAATATGCTCCCTCTTCTAACTTAATTGACCTGTCAATAGCGGCTGGAAGGCTCAAAGCGGGCGTCCGCTGAGAATGTAGTGGTTGTTAAAATTATTTCGGGCGATTTATAATAACTTGCGCAGCTGTGTTTTTTAAGTACGGCGTGATTCTTGTGAACATGCGTTTGACTTTCGGAACTGTTTAAGAACAGCCCTGATTTTCCGCATTACACTTCTTATAATTGCTTGTGCATAATGCATTTCGTTGAACCGAATAGACTTTCTTTTTACAAGTGTCCATAATGATTTAGTGATTATGGTTCGAACACTGTGTGTGAGCAGTCAATAGCTCAGACACTTTAGTTTCGAAAGTCAGACCATTATTTTTATGAAGCCCGCGTGAAAATACATCTGACCGTTCAGTTAGTTTTGATAACTTTGTGTATATCTCTGCCGTTCAAGCAGGTCGGTTTGTGATACGCTTGGAACGATTGAGGGAAATTTTCAGGCGATTGTCGCAGGCCGACCTCCGTAGCGGGAAATTTTAGCGGAGATAAGTAAAGGTCGACAGACTACTGTGTGGCTAGTGAATATCACGTCACGAATGTCAAAGGTATCGCGTTCAGTGCATGGTCGATATTATAGTAACTTTGGTGCAGGTTCATATCAGACTCACATTATAAAGTACTGTGTGTTTCATTCCCTCTAGGTTTAGAGCTGCACCTGTTGATTGTGAACAAATTAGGTTAACAAACTGAACGATAAGCTTGTATTCATTTGGACAGTTGCTGATGTTACGTGAAAATTTGGTTTGTTGAGTGGACGACAGCAGGCACGTAGTATCAATAATTGAGGTGAAAAACGGCAGATTAAGTAGACTACTTCAAGCTCACACTTCATGTTATTGATAGAACATATTACCTTTTGAACAATTCGATTACGAATCCCTAAGCTTAGGGAGTCCTTAAGATCTTTCCGAAATGTGTAAAAACTAATTACACGGCTGAAACTTCAGATTCAGTCACATCATCTATCGACATGGGCGCTTCAGGCAAAAGCGGCGTATGTATGAAAAATAGAACAAATGATAAGTTTACGCCGAGAAACCCGGCAAACGCGTTTCGATAGAAGTAATATGCAATTTCCTGTGCAGTGCGCCAGGATTCATTGAATTCCAAAGCTTGGGTTGGATAATAAATATGTTTCTAAAGCCAATACAATTCTGTTTGTTGGGTTCTAGCGAATACAGACAGCTGTTTCCGAAATCACTGACTGGCCGCAAAGCGCGCTTCTAATCATTTGCGTTGCACCTCTTAAGGTCAGCCATTAAGAATATACTGTGCGAGTTTTAAGAAAGGAGATTGAAAAGCTGTTGAATAAAAATGACCAGAGGAGGTATTGCCCTAGAAAGTGAGCAATTTGTTTCTTCCATGTCGGTTGTTGAGCACTGCGTCAAGGGACGTTTCCTTTAATAAGATTATTACATGCCTCAGGGACAGATATCTGAAAGCACGGTCAGGTTGTTGTAATGTCCCGGGAAGCTTATGAGTCGTGAACAACTGAGGCAGCAGCTTCAGGTTATGACAGGCGTGATGTGGTTTCGCAGCTCGAAGTAGAAGAAAGCCTAAGTGTATGTGAATGTTCGTACTTGGACTCGCTTGTTCGGACCACTAAAGGTGACAGCTAATTTTACATCTGAAATACAGGCAAAGCAACTGTTTGCTACCAGCCTATATTGCCGCCAAAGACTTCTACTACTCAGTTTCACATGGCGATCAGTTGAACACTGTAAGAGACTATAAGAGGCACATGTGGTGGCGGTTGTTCGCTTCCAGAGTGTGTCAGGTGTCGCTGTCAGCAGTTTATTGGAGTTGCTTTCAACGTGCTTGAACTACACCTGTGCGCAGTTAGAAGACCATTTCGCTTCGAAACGAAATAAATTTTTACTGCTTCGTGTAATGAGGGAGTAATTACCCATTGACATCCGCCCAAGTGCTGTACGTTAATACAAATTGTATTACCTTGGGCGATTCTGCTGAATATTCGGCCATTGGCTCTCGTGAAGTGCCAATCATGAGTGATATATATCTTGCTCTTTGAGACCACAAGGTATGAAATCGATGCTCTCATCTTAGAGTACATAAGATATTAGGTCTATATATGACATCCTTGTAATTCTGAACGACATCAAAAGGTGTTTTCAGACGTGAGCGTCCCAAGTTGGAAACAAGTTCACTGAGTGCCTTCAGTCGTTAAAGGTAACCGTCAAGTGCCCGGTCTATGGTCACATTAGGTGTCTATCATACAGACATCTACAGGAAGGCGCATTTTAGAGGAGACTACATCTTCAAGAAACCGGGTATGCAGCACATCTTTTAATAGCTATTGCAGAATGCATGCATGCTCAATGATCAAGAAAGCAACCCAAAGAAAACGACCGGTAAAGGAAGTTATCTTTCATATCTGACCTTCATATTGTATCACACAACTATAATGAGACTGCAAAAATCAGTTATTGATTTTCTCTTATCGCCACCAAAGAAAATTTACCATATGAAAAACTAAACATTAATTCTGATAGCATTAGTGAGCATAACAGCGTGGCAAAACTTGGCCAGCGCATTGTAAACGAACTCCGAAAAAAAAAAAAAACGTTGGCTATTCCACTCCTCAGTCATGTGTAATTATCTATATCGGCCAAACAGGAAGGTGCCTAAACAATATGCTGCAGAAGCACAGCCTAATCAGAAATATGTCAACTCGGACGAGCTAAGCAAACCCTCCGGATAATGTAAGAACTGCACATCGCCCTTTGAAAGAACAGATGATCGGCGCAAGTGCCCTGACATCAACACAAGAGTGACACCAAAAGATCAGGCGATTTCAAAATTCTTTGATAAAGAGCACAGTAGTTTTTTAAGCACCCATGAATATGTTAAAGATTGGTGGCAAGTACCTAGAGCAAAGAGATAATTGTGTCATGGTTGCGTCAGTTGTTTCTAGTGGCATTTCTTTGCATCGGCTTGCAACTGGTGGCGATATGAGACAGTAGAAGTCAATATACAGTGCCTTTACCGCCTGTGCTTGCGTCCGTCTTTCTTGTCCCTGTCAATACTGCGCGGTGTTCTTCTTTTAGTCTAAACGTTTCGTAGCAATGTCGGAAACTTATTTCTTCGTAGTGGGCGTCTGTTCGATTATTGATAGCGTCCTTATTGTTCTACTAAATTAGCTTCTTTCGTAGTGAACGATTCCCGGCATCACAAAGCAACCTTTACTTTAAGGGATATGAGTAATTATTCGAGTCGTGTAAGCGATCGTTGTGCCCACAGCTCGAGTCGTAGGGCTACAAGTATTTGACGCCGGGTTTCAGATCGAACACTGTCAACTAAGGTCGGCAATAGTTTTTTCAGGGCTTCCTGTGACACTGAACATCATTTTTAGCAGCTGACAGAAGAATCTTCCTTTAGTTCAACAATGAAGGCATTGGATATGACTGAAAGTCACTCCCCAATAAAAATAATAATAGCGCTGTTAACGCAAATAAAAGAGATCTTAAAGGCTAGATAAGTGCTAAAGGCAAAAATGTTACGAGGATTTAACCAAGTTATAATCAATTAAAACACGCAGATGCCCCGCAAAAAACAAAAGTCCTTGAGAGACTGCTACAAACTTTGGCAACTCGTTATTGTCCTTGGTTGGGCAACGCGTATCGTTAGTTGTTTAGAGAAAGGAATGTGCATTACCTCATTTCTCGGTACGCATCTACACAATTCTTTGCGCTCCGCTCTTAATGTTTTATGAGTGCTTTCTCACTTATATTTACTCGAGGGTTTGGTAAAAAGGCGTACAGTTGGCTGACCTCATTGGGCAAAAACAGTGGGTTAGAAGAACACGTCCGTTGCAGACATCCGTGCCAAGGGGCATCATTTGCTGCTCACACAACGTTATAGTTGCCGTATGAATTGCTGTCGATCCCAGTGGCACTAAAGTGGATTGCTGATGGGCAGATTAAGTTATGAAGCAGGCGGAAATTCAAAGCAGCAACTTTGGCAGCTGCCATCGTAACGCTCCCACCGATGCAGATTGCTTTGATCCTTTGCTTCGTAAGAGGCAGGCAGCACGCCGCAAAGTATATCAGTAACTACGGCAACAAATGCAAACGGAAACATCAGTAAGTGAGGTTGCCGCATCGTGCCACAGCCGGCGAGCCGTATGCATACACTGGGAGAGCTCATTCTAACATCACATACATACAACACCTACTCATGATTTGAGGAAACACAAACCTCCCACCCAAACCGCCTTCACTTTGCATAAGCTCAAGTTCAAATTTGTCAATTGCTTCGTGTGCATTTGTGGTGAAACTATTACTACGTGGATAGAGAGGAGCGAGAAGAGGAGGGCCGCCCAGGCTTAAACAACGGCCGCTAACGCTTGAGCAGCGCCCGCGTTTTAAGCCAGCTGAAGGAGCTTGATCTGTGTCCCCAGGTTAGGGTTTATCAGATTCACGTATGGTCAGAGTCAAGTGCATGATCAGTGTCACGTATGAAGTGACTCACCGGTAGGGAGTGTGAGAAGTTCCAGATCCTGTGAAATAGATCGTCTTTGCTGTCACAAATTTTCATTTGTTTGACTAGAGTGTTCAAATAGAAGCTGCATATTAGAAGATTTAATAGTTGTTACGTTTGCGTTTGGTTAGGTGGCATAAAATTTTGCTCAGATTTATACCTTGCGGTAAGAGAGCGTTTTGTCTCGTGGAGACCTCTGAGTCGGGCAAGCTAGCAGTGCTTCAGGATTTCTCTTCTCTGTGATAAATCTAATTGCCCCTGCCAGAATATTGGGAGAGGCGTGTGTATGGGGGGTGTGTGGGTAGCGAGGAAGAAATGAGCAGGCGTCCACATTTGGTCAATGCGCCGTTGGAGCTGAGAATTTTGCCGAATACCTGCTGCTTATGGAGAGATTATTCTCAACGCGTAGTTACGCATCGCCAGTTTTGAGTAGCTGGCTATGGTTTCTGCCAAGGGTCCCGCAAAGGTGGTCTTCTGAACCATGCGTGTGCTAAGCAAGTATAGTACTCCAAGTTATGAGTGTTCCATGTTCTGTGTTCTCTACATATACAGGGAAATATCATTAAGAAAATGTTTGCTCAAAGATTTGGTTCGCTATGGAGGATGTTTACCTTGGAAATTGTGTGTGCATGTTCCAAGGTGTCGGTGGGATGAGCAAACGATTTCGTATATGTTTGGTAAGGGCAATTGTTGGTCCACAGTTTTTGTAATGTATACCTAATGTTGACAAAATATGTCTGCCAGCTGGTCCGGCGGATAAGCGTTCGTATTTGTCAGATGGTGACCTATTCAATAATCTAACTTTAGGTGTTATGAAGACCGAGGTCTAACACTCTCTCGATAAATGCGTGGACGGGTAGCCCAACTACTTGTCTGAAGGGAACTGAAAAAATTTTCGTGAGGTACCTAAGTTTCTTGCGAGTACGACGAGGATCGTTTACCTTTTGAAGGAAGTAGAAAAACTAGAGAAATCTATGGGGCTGAAACGTAGAGGCTAACCAAGAAAGTTCTACTTAAGTTGAGGACAACCAGAGGGCTATGGAACGAAAAATGGTAGGGGTAACATTAAGAGATAGGAAGCGTGCAGAGTGGGTCAGAGAAATAACTCAAGTTACCGACATTCTAGTGGAAATTAAGAAAAATAATTTAGCATGGGCAGGACATGTAGTGCGAAGAGAGGATAACCGATGGTCGCTTAGGGTAACAAACTGGATTCCAAGGGAAGGAAAGCGTAGCAGGGGGCGGCAGAAAGTTAGTTGGGCGGATGAGATTAAGAAGTTCGCAGGGGTCAAGTGGATGCAGCTAGCACAGAACCGGGTTAAGTGGAGAAATATGGGAGAGCCTTCGCCCTGCAGTGGGTATAATCAGGCTGATGATGATGATGCTGATGAAAACTAGAGATGGGTCACTCCAGAGCAAGCCGGGTCTGCGGAGCCGCTCCTTTCAAAGTGCGGGTGAGACATCTGGCTCCGCAATGTCGAAGACGGATCCGCCGGAGCCGTCGGATTGGGAGCGGTCGGAGCCGGAGCGGCCGGAGCCGCCGGAGTGGTCGGAGCCATCGGAGCGGTTAAAGCCATCGGATCTTTCGGAGAGCTGGTGGCTGGCTCTCTCGTTTAGTGAAGACCTTTTCGTCACAGGAGGGTGCGACTTCAGCGCCATCTATTAGCGATGCGAGCAAGCAACCTCCTGCCCTTTCTCGCAAGATTCGCAATAATGTCCTCGCCCTCGACTGTCTTTTGAACAGAGTGCGCCGTTCTATTCGAGAGCGAGTGAGGTGATTCTTTTACATCTTTTCTATGGATGGAAGTTTGCTAAATGGCTTGAACGGCGGTTCTTTTGAAAAGCCGGTTCTCTCTCGTTTAGTGAGCCTTTTCTGTCGGAGCCAGGTAAGATTTCTTAAAAAGCAAAGCGAAAAAAGCAACTCTACCGCCCTTCCTTGCCAGTGTCACGGCCAACCCATTGCCATTGGATCTTCTCGCGGGTACCGCGGGGGCGTTTCGTTCCGACAAATGGGGACCGGTGCTCGTACTCGTCCGCTTAGTAAAGTGGTTCGCGGCAATCCCTTTGGCTCTGTATGCGTAATATAGCGTGACACCCGATGCCCCTGAAGAGGGGAGTAAAGAAGCCCTAATTGGCAAATAATGGCGCCGTTCATTGCCATGCTGCTGTTCGAACGATGTCTCACGACACTCATCGGCCGTGCATTGTTCACTGGTGCAGCAACACCATTCGTGTCTCAAAAGACAGTCGACCGTGCAGATTACTCTTTTGGTGAAATAGCGCTTAGGATGAGGGCGAACATAGAAGGGGACACAGAGAGCACTGACTACAACTATTATACATCTGAACGGAAGAGAAGTGAAAGAAGTCAGGGGGAGGTAAAAAGAGGGAAATAATGACCATATCCCCGCCGCGCTCGGCGCACAACTGCCGTTCGCGCCAAACACAAAAGGAGCATCACACCGGCAGAAACGCGACAGTTTGCCGTTTTGCCATCCAATGCCACCTTACTGACGGCGCGCGAACAAGGCGAGGCGCCGAAAATCCAGCGTGCCGAAGAACAGTGAAAAAAAAAGAAAGAGAAAATGCAAGCCCGCATTTGTCCTCTAGGGAGTCTTGTCGGAACGAAAGTAACAGACTGTTATTCCTCATTTCTGGAGAAATATTAATAATATAAAAACGCGTAAAAAGGGAATGGGGCCCTCTGTCCCTCACGGCATTAAAGGCGAAAGGTACAACTAGATTGTTGTTATCACCTTTTTATCTATCATTCAGGCACCGTCCTTTTTATCCCATTCACACTTTTTCCCACAAGAAAAGAATCTCATTGACTAGTCCCTCAGTGCATTCAACAAATCGGTTTTTTTGCGTCGTGTTTCATCCATGAGTTGGCTCCGTCACGGGGTTAGTGGCAGGGCTAAATATTGGCAGTGTGGAAAAAGTGGAGAAAGATACTCGCATCTCAAAACATTGCGCTATCTTTTTTATGCTATGTGACAACGTCTGTATGTAGGGCCCTCACGCCCGCGAGGCAGGGCGTCAGGCTATCGAAGCCAACGCTGTAGTACTCCAAGCGCGCTTGGTACGCAGTGTTTTTTAGTATTCGGAGCGGAGCTAGGCTCCGGAGAGGAGAAAAGCAGAGCGAAGAGACCCGAATGTTCCGCGTTCTTTCGTAGCACCTTCAACTGCAGGCAGAAACTGATGCTAAATGCCACCGCTTGCTGTGTCATGTGAGGGCCAAAATTGATTTTACGTTTTATTACACTAATATATATATGAAGGAAAGAAGCCAACTGTCGGCGAGGTCAAGGAAAGCGTTGGGGATGGTACTTTATGTATTTTTTTTCATTTACTTGGATAATCACAGAAATTAGTAATGTAATCTGTTTAGCGGAAAGATAATTAAACACAAAGTTGAAGAAAAAACAACGTGCCAATGGTGGGAACCGCACCCACGACCTCCGAATATCGCGTTCGGTGCTCTTCCAACTGAGCTACATCGGCCGCTGTCCACCCTGCTACTTGCTTTGGTATTTATGTTGTCTGTATACGAACCTTGAGAGTGTTCACCAGCGCCACCCTCAGCCATAGCGGCGGACGTAGAACGTCCTTTGTTACCGCCAGCGTCACGTAGAACGTGATCAAGAGCGAGGGCGAAAGCTGTGCTAGAGCCCTCTTACGCTACCTATGGCCTCAAGACTATGGTTGAGGGTGGCAGTGGTGAACACTCTCAAGGTTCGTATACAGACAACATAAATACCCAAGCAAGTAGCAGGGGGGACAGCGGCCAATGTAGCTCAGTTGGAAGATCACCGGACGCGATATTCGGAGGTCGTGGGTTCGGTTCCCACCATCGGCACGTTGTTTTTTCTTCTACTTTGCGTTTAATTATCTTTCCCCTAAACAGATTCGTTACTAATTTCTGTGATTATCTAAGCAAACATTAAAAAAAAAGACGTAAGAGGACCATCCCCAACGCTTTCCTTGGCCTCGCCGACTGTTGGCTTCTTTCCTTCATGTATTATAACGAGCACCCTCATTTCCCCTTAATTGATCTGTATATATATATATATATATATATATATATATATATATATATATATATATATATATATATATATATATATATATATATATATATATATATATTTATACCGATCCGGCCCCTCCTGAGCGACCCGCTCACCTCTACAGATGTAAGTGAGCCAGTGAGCCGTCGTTTTTTGTCTTCCATATTTTTCGGTATGCTAAAGGCGCATATCTTAGTCAGGCTTTGCAGCTTTAGCGGACACGATTGACAGCATTCGGCTTCGTTCGTTCCGTTTTCAAGACAAATTATTTGTCTGAATATAAATGTGAAAACATGAGCTCCACAATCACGAGTAATATGCGACAGCATTTTGGCTGTCTTCAGCTGGATCTTTAGCAAACTCCTTTCGTATAATCCCTCTTCACCTGCAGTCGCTTCTCCTGTACCATGAAAACGATCTACACATTAGCACACCGAGTCAATAAAGGCCAACGAAGTTGTTTTGTAGGAAGTTTTGAATGCTCTTGATGGCTGGATGAAGTAGCGACTAGCATTGGTGCGTTACACTACACGTCGATTCGTGAGCTACCGACCCCGAGTTTGCACTGCAAATCTTGGGGCCGCAGTCATCAATACACAGTAATAACTATAACGTTCTGTGAAAACCATAGAGTTCCTTACACTAACTAGAGGGAAAGCTGAGGGCGCTGCACTTCAGCCACCATGGGCGCGCTAAGATCGTGGGCCGGTGTGCTACTTGTTGCGGGACAGTCGGTTTTTCTCGAGTACGTGGAGTGGCGTTACTGCGGTGTTTTTTTTTCGTTATCATCATCATCTGAAGGTGCGTACATAGACCGCGAAAGCCATAGTAGTGAAGGCGCAAAAGCAGGCGTCGCCAATAAATGGTTTCTGTTTCCCGAAATGCCACTAAAAACTTCCTTAAGTGATGGCACAACGACAAATATTTTCATAACATTTTTTTATTTCAAAGTTTGTCTATTAAGTGCGAAATATTGGTATTTGTGCTGCTCAAAACTAAGCCAATAGGAGAAAGGGCCATCGCTCATATTGGATAAATCTCACACTGGCATTCTGTTTCTCTCTCTTTTTGTAATTTATAGTCACAATATTCAATCTTAGGACATTATTTAAGGGTAGAACAACGTTTATCTTTGCATTAGTTTTGGCCAAAAGTTGTTCTGCACTCGATAGCTCACCGGCCCATGATGCTTTGAGCGCCCATGGTGGCTGAACTGGCCGTCTGGAAACTCCATGTAAACGCCCATAGACGGCAGCACAGCTTTCCCTCTAGGTAAGAGTAAGAAACTCTATGGTGAAAACCACGAGAAGTGAATATGTAGTGCAGCTTTATTCAAGCCGTGCAAACATCCCCATGTTGCTGAAGAGATACTTGTTAGAATCGCAACCATTTTGCCGTGTACGACCCTTTTTATAATTGCACATCCGTGTTATGTTAATTATATATTGTGACATGTGTATGACATTTTGTACGGGACTCTCTCTGCACGCTAGCGGCACTGAAACCTCCGGTGTCTGCGCCGAACGGAACCCCTAGTGCCGTAGCTGTCCGAATCAGTGTACTATACGATATTCCTTAATCATGAAAAGAAACTAAAGTGAAACGCAACTGTTGATGCTTTCCAGCAATCGCTTTCAGATTAGGTGCTAGCTATGCCTTTTCCCAAATCAAAATGGAGCCAGAACCTAGCGTAAGCATTGCTTGGTCATTAAACAAACAGTCTCCAAGCTTTGATACATTATTGGATCAATCAATCAAGCATTATATTCGTTAATAAATCAACACAGCAATCAAAATTTTTTATTTGACTTATATACAATCAGAAACAGGTTGTAAGGTTGAAAGCTCACAGTGAAAAACTGCACGAGACTTTCTGAACAGCTGAATACAAAATTGTTTGATATTGAAAAGCAGACATTTTCTTGAGATGTATTCGAATCGATAATAAATTGGTAAAAACCAATAGAACAATAAAAATTGCCTCAATTTTGAAAAAATGAAAATGATTTTGATAGGTGAAACATACACAATTCTTTTTGAAATTCAAAGTTATCATGTTAATTTTTGCCGAATACGAGCGATGTAAAGACACTTGCCTGTTTTTGAATTTAGTGCGGAGTACAATGATGAGTTCATCCAATCGAAACCTATAATTAAAACGATTGAAATAAAATGACTGGCGCAATTGTAACTATCTAAACGAATAATTTATGAAGCATTAACGTAGACTAAATGGTTTAGAATTGAAACCCTCAGCTTATTAGATATATGTTGTTGAGATGACAGCTTATTTCGTTAGAATTTTATGAACTGGAGGCAATAGTTAGGGTGCTACAGTTCGTGCTTCTGACTGAAAAGAAAGACGACTGCTAGCTCAATAATATGTGCTGTGACTCATTAGAATGTCGACTCAGGTCCAGTATAGGGATATCAATGGGCATGGATAAAACCGTAATGTGCTCTGAGCAGCCGGCTTAAGATGTATCTTGATGGGAACGATATGAAAACCGAAGCACTGTGGGTCTCTCGATTGAGGAACGAGAACTGATGGGAAAGTTAAGAAGCCGGGATTCTTTGTGGGAAGCCAATACCCAGAAGCAATTACTTCATCCTAAATTTTAGAATTTTTGTAGCTTTTCAAGTGGGCACGTTCAGGTGCCAGTCGGATGTGTTTCGTTGAAAACAATTTAGGGAATGACAGGGGGCCGGCAGCGAAGAGTCAAAGCCGGACGAGGTTGCGTTTGGGCCGTAGGAGCCTGCGAAGGCAACTAATGTAGGAGTGCAGCTCATCGTAATAAAAAAAAAATCAACTGTACGTGCCGCACTGGGCGCCAGAATGGGGCACAGACAACGTGGGGCTGATAACTTGAAGGTACTGTGTAGACATTGCTCTGAAATATCTTCAACTAGGGCTACTGATGGAACGCACTCTGAGTGCATTTGCGAACGGGCGTTCCCGTAAAGAATGGCATAGCGGCCCAGAGAGGTGCGGCAATGGGACGCGTAACGAAGACGTTGCGTAGAAATCGCGCGCCCCATTGCTCCATTAATAGGGCATTTCACTTCCCATATAATTGCCATCAAACATTTACCATGAGAGGTTGTTGGAGTGCGAGAATGGATGCTAGCGTGTCGAGGTAATGTCGGCCGACATTTACCGCTCAGGATTTTTTCTGCACTATGGTTTATACTACGAGTAGAAGCCGGCAATCCCTGAGCGGATCAGCCTCGCACACTTAGTTTCGTCCTCTTTTTTTCTCGGTTCGGAGAGGCACGCAGCGTTGCTTTGTCCTAGGTTCCGAGAGGCACGCGGCATTACCCCCCCCTCTTCGAAAGCGGCAACTCGACGCTGGGAGCATCCTCAAACAAGATGCACACAGGAGAAGCAGGGAACACAAAGCTGCACATGCGCAAAAGATCCCTCTCTCTCATAATACAGTTTCATCCGCACAACGTGAACAGTTTCAGCATTTGAGTGCCGCCATATTGAGGGTCGTTGACCCCGAGGAACAACTTTGTATGTAATTTTACAAAGACGCCGAATGACCTCTTATAGCCCCAAGTAAAGGAGAGGTAGCTTCTCGGAGAGTCCTCGACGGCGCACTGGTGTCCACATACATAGAAGATCGCCAGGTTGGTAGTGAACGTCTCGGTGTGGGAGGTTGTACCGATTGGCATCGCGGTGTTGTTGACGCTGAATACGGCACTGTGCGAGCTGGTGCGCTTCTTCGGCCCGCTGCAGAAATATGTCGACATCCGCATAAGCGTTGGTGGCATCGTCGTCGTCACTTATGGGTAGCATAGCATCCAATATTGTGGTCACTGGACGACCGTAGACTAGATGGATTGGCGCAAGACGAGTCATCTCCTGTTCAGCCGTATTGTATGCAAAAGTTTAATACAGAAGAACTTCTACCCACGTGCGATGTTCAATGTCGACGTACATGGAAATCATGACTGCAAGTGTTCTATTGAGGCGTTCAGTCAGTCCGTTTGTTTGCGGATGGTAAGCAGTAGTCCTACGATGACTTGCGCTGGTAAGACTGAAGGGAGCCTGCATTCGTTCGGCCGTAAAGGCTGTACCGCGGTCAGTAATAACTGATGGGGCACCGTGGCAAAGTACGATGGTCTTGAAAAAAAACTGGGCTACTTCAGCAGCTGTTGCACGGGAAAGTGGCTGTGTCTCGGCATATTGCATTAAGTAGTCCGTTACCACTACTATCTATCTGTTTCCTGATGCGGACGTTGGGAAAATGGCCAGGCGATCTATGTCCGCTTACTGGAAAGGGGCTGTTGGCGGAGGTATCGGCTGAAGAAGCCCTGCAGGTTTCAAAGGAGGTGTCTTTCGCCGCTGGCAATCTCGGCATGTTCTCACGTAGTGCTGGACTGACGGCAGCAACTTAGGCCAATAGTACTTTTGTCGAATGCGCGATAGAGTTTGCGTGACGCCTAAATGACCGGCCGAAGACTCATCATGGCATGCGTGCAAGATTTCTGGCCGGAGTTCGGACGGCACAACGACAAGAAAGGTTTCCTTGTTGTGGTGAAAGGTTCTCTTATATAAGACGCAATTGCGAATGCTGCAGGAGGATAAACCCCGTGCGAAATCACGTGGGACAGCTACATTAAGGCCTTAGAGATGCTCAATAAGCGGGCGTAAACCGGGGTCAGCCCGTTGACGCTGGGCCATGTCGGTGGTCGTGACTACAGCAAGAGAGGGGAAGTCGTCGTCGTCGCTTTCGGGAGGGGCAGCATCAACTGGTAGACGCGACAAGCAATCGGCATCGTTATGCTTACGGCCGCATTTGTATACAACCATAATGTCGTGTCTTGGTGACGGAGGCTCCACCTTGCAAGCCGTCCAGAGGAGTCTTTGAGGTTGGCTAGCGAGCATAACGAATGATGGTCGCTCAAAGCCCTAAAAGGGCGTCCATAAAGATAGGGTCGCGACTTAGTTATCGCCCAAACTACTGCGATACATTCCTTTTCCGTGGTTGAGTAGTTTGCCTCAGCTTTTGAAAGAGAGCGACTCGCGTAAGCGGTAACTTTATCAGTGCTATTTTGGCACTGAATCAGGAAGACACCGAGTTCAAAATTACTGGCATCGGTATTAATATCCGTAGCACCGTTTTCATCAAAATGGACAAGTATCGGAGCGGCCTGCAGTCACCGGCGTAAATGGTTGAAGGCATTCTCTTGATCTTCTTGCCGCGCAAAAGGAACATTGTCTCGGGTAAGAAGCGTAAGAGGCTCGGCAATCACTGAACAATTCTCGACAAAACGCCTTTAATAGGCACAAAGCCCCAAAAACCTTATAGCTGACTTTTTGTCTTTTTGGCGCGGGAAGTTTTCCACAACAGCAGCCTTGTCGGGATCTCGTTTCACGCCCTCAGCACTAATAACATGACCAAGAAACCGGAGCTCCTGGAATCTGAAATGGCATTTCTGCGCTTTTGTCGTCAGTTGGGCTGAACGCGGCACCTGTAGTACCATTTGCAGCCGGTCGAGGTGCTTCTCAAAACTAGACGCAAAAATGACATCGTCTAGATACACTAGGCACGCTTGCCACTTCAGACCAGAGAGAACGGTGTCCATCATTTGTTGGAAAGTTGCTGGCGCAGAACAGAGACCGAAAGGAAGCACTTTAAATTCACAAAGGCCGTCGGGGGTGACGAACGCTGTTTTCTCTCCGTCCCTTTTGTCCACTTCTATCTGCTAGTAGCCATTCTTAAGGTCAAGCGACCAGAAATATTTGGCATTGCGTAACCGATCCAATGCGTCGTCGATACGCGGGAGCGGGTATACGTCCCGTTTTGTTACCTGATTTAACTTACAATAATCGACGCAGAAACGCAAGGTATGGTCTTTTTTCTTCACCAACACTACAGGCGAAGCCCAAAGGCTGGTTGACAACTGCACCACATCGTCGGTAAGCGTTTCTTGCACCTGGCTTCGAATAGCATCACGTTGCGCTGACGACACACGGTATAGTTGTTGAGAAATCGGCTGGGTCTCCGCGTCAACCATAATGCGGTGTTTGGCTACTGGGGTGCGCCCAGCTTTCGAAGACGTTGCAAAGCATCCAGCAAAATCCCGAAAAGCTCTAGGTGTCACCACCGCTCAACCAGCGACAGATGGAGATTGATGTCCACAGTTTAGTTGATAGGATGTAGGGTGCATCGCATCCGGCTGGCGACGGCGGCGCCAGAGTACAGACATTCGCTGGCTCAATAAACTCGGCAACATACGGGATTGCCGTTCCTTTAGCAATGTGCTGAAACTCGGTCCCGAAATTCGTAATCCAGAGCTTCGCACAATCATCCCGCAAGCGAACAAGACGTGTTGCAGCGCAGACCCCTTTCTCAAGAAGCAGGCCCACGTTCCTCTGCCAGTACGTCGCGGTCGCATGGTGAGTCGCTTTCTACCATGACCATAATGCTGCACCTTGGCGGGACCGTAGCTGCAGCAGCTGCGATACGTAAGGCGATCGATGAACTGTCGACGCTAGACCTCGCAATTGCTTGGCTCGGGGAAAACGTCACACGTGATTCTTGAAAATAATTGTCGCACCGATACCCTATAAGAAGTTCAAGCCGAATATGACGTCTCGCGAACAGTCGCTAAGAACGACGAAGTCGCCAACATAAACAAATCCATAAATTGCAACTCTCGCAACGCATCTTCCAGCCGGGGTGATAAGGTGTGCCCCTGCCGTGCGAATCTGAGGCCCAGTCCACCCGGTTAAAACTTTTTTCAATTTCTTGGCTAACCCACTCCTCGTAAATGAATAGTCCGCCCAAGTATCAACTAACGCGGTAATGACAAAATCGTCGATAGAAACCGGTATGTCCAACGCTGCGCACTCAGGTTCCTCGTTGCATGACTCCGCGGGTATCCTGGAATAAACGTGATGGAGGATATTCAGCAGTTCGCTCGTCAGCGGCCTCACCTCCGCAGGTCGCTGTTCCTAGTTTTCCCGATGGCTCGGGGAGCGGGGGCTCGGCGAGCGGCCAGTGCGGTATGTAGAGGGACGTGGACATGGGGAACGATAACGGGAAGAGGTAATGACGCGGGACCCGTAATGTAGGACGTCTGCGGGATCCATATGCGCCGACAGGTACTCCTCGATTTCGGGTGGTCGTTCACCACACCGAGGACATCGTGCACGTGGCTGAAAGCCACGAAGTCCAGCGGGGCGGTACGGACAGAACCTCAACATGTGACCGGCCTCGCCACAGTGGTAACAAAGGGGCCGCTGGTCAGGGGCACGTCAGACGTCAGTCTTTCGAAACCATGCCTCGGTTAGATGAGGAGGACGACGCGGGCTTGATTCATGTGTAGGGGAGTCTACTCTGGCTCTAGGAGAGTCGTGACCACTATGGTGCTGGTTTGAATGAGGCACAGTGGTGCTCACTCTTGCAGAATCGCACAGGGTATTCTGCTGAAGTACGGATGCGTACATAGGCACACTCGGTGGCGGTTGCTGCACAGCAGGCACAGGCGGCTCCGGGACGACTTGCCTAACTTCCTCACGAACGACATCCGCGAGTGACGGAAGCCTCGATGACGACGTTAGATCCTGTAGCTGAATTCGTCTCAGATATTCTCTGACCACGGATCGAACAAGCTCCCTTAAGGCGTAACCAGAATCGTTGAAGCCGGAAGCATCGACGGCCGGTGACATGGCAGACGCGTCACGTGTACAGTACTGTACCCTGTGTTGAAGTGTTTGTTCCATCGTGGTGGCCTCCGCTACAAAATCTGATGTCGTACCAGGTGGATTGCGCACGAGCCCAGCAAATAGTTCTTGTTTCACCCAGCGCATTAGGTGGCGCACTTTCTTCTCCTCAGACATATTTGATCAGCACGCCTAACAAGGTGGATCATGTCCTCGTAGTACATTCCAACTCTTTCTTTCGGGGCTTCGCAGCGAGATCACAGTGCCGACTCCGCATGCTCCCTTCGGTCGTTGGCGGCGTAGGTCGCCAACAGCTGGCGAAAAAAGAGGTCCCATGATGGTAGCGTCATTTCGTGATTGACGAACCGTGTCCGCACCGAACCTTCGAGAGCAAAGTACACATTGTGCAGCTTTCTTTGCTCATCCCAGCCGTCATAGTTGGCGACCCGTTTGAATTGGGCCAGCCAGTCCTCGGCGTCCTCATAAAGCTCGCCATAGAAGGACGGTGGCGTTCGAGACTGGAGGACGACGAACTGGGGTGTACTCTCTCCGTTAGCCACAATATTCGTGTTCGATCTATGCATGGTGGTCACAGACGTCCAGGACAATGACCCGAACTCTGGCGACTGACTTCGGAGGCGGCGGCTGGTACTTCGGTGGACCGGTGTCAAATCCGTGGTGACTCTCGGTTGCCTTGAGTGGTGGAACTAAGCAAAATGGGAATCTTACCCGGCTCCTCCACCAGAAAATGTAACGAGTAGAAGGCGGCAACGCCTGAACGGATCCCTCTCACACATTCAGCTTCGTCCTCTTTTTTTCTCGGTTCCGAGAGGCACGCAGCGTTGCTTCGTCCTCTTTTTCCTCGGTTCCGCGAGGCACGCGGCAATATAATACACATGCACAATTCAGTCCGATGGTTTAATTGTAACAGTAAAATTCCAATATGAATGTAGCCATGCATAAAGAGTCTGATATGCATGCAATATATTTGCCAGCAGCATTCTGAGCAGTACTTATCCGCGATGTAAAATGGATGTTGAATACGTGCAAGAAATCATTACTCCAGCGCAAATTTCCTACATCTTTAACTATTTTATAGGATTGGTGGAATGCTCGCCTCCAAGAAAGAAAAAAATTGTTGCACCTACTGGTGAGTACAGATAAGTTTTCCTGTCCGCTTAGTGTTCTTGTCGGCATCGTGAAGACAACAGCGCTTGATCATGAAACGAAGAACGTAGTAACTACCGAAATGAAAAAAAGAACATGCAGATGGACAATAGCCGGCACCTGCTAAGTACCTTTGACGATCAGGTGATGTTTAACAAACGCTGGCAGTGTAGGGTACACGCGAAGCTTCTCTACTCTGCTTTTGGTGATCTTTGGCAGCCGTGGAGCCTACTTCTTCACGAATGGGTAGAATCGCATGATACCTTGCTGTAGGAGTTGGTGATGCACGTGGTAATTTGGCGGGTACTGTCAAACGACAGACCCCGAAAGCAGTAGCTCCTGGTGTACATAGTAAAAAGACGCCTGTCGGCTCTGAGGTATTCGCGCGGTGCAAGATAGAAGGCCACGACGAAAGCCGCTGAAGTGACATTCGTAACGAGGTCTACCTAGAGGGGAGTTGAGGTTGGAATGATGAGGCTTGTGTATGACAAGATAGATTCACCCGCTTGGAAGGGGTCCATTCGTGTCGTTTCAGCAAAATAAAGCACTCTCAGAGACAAAGGTCACAGACGGAAAAAAGCTTGGAAGAACCGTAGGGCCACTTATCACAGTGCACGGTGCCGAGAATTGCAGGATTGGTAGGTTAAACCACCGCCACCAAATTGGCATTCACAACCCTGACGTTGAAGTGACTAGGTTCGATGTCGACTCGTAGGCGACAAGGGGCAAAAAAAAAAGGTTAATCGCGATCTCGTATTCGTTTTCCCTCTTTCTGTAAGAGAAGGGCCTGCGTAAAGGAAACGTGAAGAAGGACCAGAGATTTGGCAGGCTATTTGCCCTATGTCGGTTTTACTGCTTTTCATGTTCTTTTTCCTTGCACATACGTAAAGGTATAAACTGAAAAGAGGTGTGGTAGGCTGCAAGTAACCACTCATGCTCATGGTTGCTGCAATTGGTTGGATTCGAGTGTCAGCAGGAATCGAGGCATTAAATCTGAGCCTGAGAGTCTAGCCAAGTGTTCTGAGCTATGACTTAGCGGGACATCTTCGGCTAGGACCAGGTAATAAGATCTATGTTTTGACCAGCATTGCTGCATGTACTGTATATATTGTTAAGTTTTTTACAGAAACGTCAGTTAATCTCTTTGCTATCTCCGAATGTCGTTATCCACGTCAATCATTGTCTCTCGTCCTCACCATCCCGGAAATTCAAGACCCACTTGATATTAGCGAGAAGTGAACAGCAATATTGCAAGAAAGAAAATTTAAGTACGCTACCGCAGATGCAAGTTATTCTGGTTAGAATCGTAGCACCACTATTGGCCCGTCACCTGCACCTGCAAGATATGCACGCACCATATACGCCCGCAGTCAGAGCAAATTACTGCTTTGAAATCATTCACATCTAGCGCGGAAGTGGCCCAGCCTACACAAATGACCAAGGGCAGAACGCTGCGCGTGAAGCGCCTTCACTGCCACAAAATATCCATGGATCAAGTCGAGAAAATGTCATGACGCGGAATTAACTGCCCCGCCTTTAAGTAGTATTGTTTCCTGTGCCACACGTTCATAATTCAACAGCCTATATCTAGTATTTACCATGTCATTGCACGACTATTTCTAGAAATTTCATATAGGGCTAGAAGGCACGCTGTCAGCAATGTATAGTGACTGGGAAGGTCATTGTTTTTATATTGCGCATTTATTTTTTAGGACGGGTCTTTTACGCGTAAGCTTTCTCTGCGCATGGAGCATGAATAAAACATGGGAAATTTTGGATCTTATTGAAGTCGAAACTATTCACGCTTCCGAAACCACGCAGCAGAGAATGTAGAATGTTGTGAATATTACGAAGTTCGTTTGCAGGATAGCAAATGTGTCATTTAGCCTATGTTTCCTTGGCACACTTTATTGTTTCTTGCGCAAGCCTAACCTCCTCAATAATTTGATACAAAGTTTAACTAATGCAGCTCAGTAGTTTTCATAATTTGTCTAATAAAGAGAAATAGGGTGTGTATGATAATTTAAATCATTCTGTCTAAAGGAAGATCCTCAAAATATTAAATGTAGAATTGCATATAAATTGTTCCCAAAAAGCCTTAAACAATATATGTCTTCTGCAGAAGAGATGCCTGAACTAACAGTATGCTCGGGAACGACCAAAATAAAGAAATGCAAAAACCAAACATCAAATTGGTACCTTTCAAAGTACTTCGGCAATTTATGCTTGAAAAACGAAGATCGAATATGTCTACATGAAAAAAATAATTTCAAGTCTTGCGACGAATGTATGGAAAGATGCAACAGTAAGTACTAAAACCGCATTTTACTTTTATTGGAGCAGCCTAAGTTAGGGAACTAAGTGAAGTTGAGTTTTTTTTTCTTTCTTTGCATCAAGTAAGCAAACCAGCGCCGCTCAGGCAAAGCTTTTAATTACAATTATATAGGCCCATTTTACTAGATCACTCAAATACCGCTGAAACCGTGACGCGCACCAATATGCCCAAGGTAGATCCAGCACCGAAATGTATATTTTTCCTAAGAACCTGAAAAGTAGCACCCAGCACAATTAAGAAATGAATTTGTAAACATTGCAGTCAGCTCATCCAATTGAAACATTAGCCCCTTTTAAAAATTATCTGCGCAAAATTGCTCTTAATGTTCACGCAGAAAAAGGGCGAGCTGTTCCACAAGAAGTAAAAGAAGGGAATATACCGCAGGAACATGACAATGTTATTATGCCACCCAGGAGTGAGATATTTTAAAGAATTTGAGAGTTCTCAAAATAACGGCCTGAAGGGCTAGTTGGTGCCGTATAATCTCTTCGCTTGTGCTTGTGTTTGTTGCGCCACATTCCTGGGTACTTTGAGAGTTGCCATCTTTGTTCATGCAAGCAAATGGCGAGAAATATTTCATGGTCATTTCTGAAATATTTGCTTTCAGAAATATTTCAAAGACGACCAGGGAGATTCCGCTATATCCGCTCTACGCGAGAAGCCAAGCGCTCGATGACGCTCACGAAGCGCTCTCTACAAGAGCCCCCGAAGACCGCTGGCATTTTAACTGTCCACTCTGGAGGCAGGCGGTTGCGGTGGCACAAAAGGATCCAATAGGGAGCACGTTGGTTTCCCGCCGTGGTTTGAGGGGGAGGAGGGCCCGGTCTAGGCGCCGGATTGTTCGGTTCTTGTTGGGACATGCCAGCCGGCCAGGATTCTCCTCAAAGCGGCCCAACACCTTGGTTTGTAAAGGGGCATCCCTTGCGCGCTGGCACCCGCACAGCTCCAGTCGTCAACCACTGCAGGAGCCACGAGAACCTAGGACAGAAGCACGATCATAACACCACCAACGACTAGGGTAACGAGGGGCTGTTACTAAATTACGGGGCGATCATCAAACATTATCGATCAGCTCGTAGGCTGCTACCCTCAACAGACCCAAAATTTTATAACAAAAGTTACTGTATAGAGACGCTTGCTAACTAATATCTATATCAATCCAGTCTTAGCGTACGATATGTACCCCGAGAAGCGACAGCATGATCGGTTTAGTCATTAGGGGGGGAGGGGGCGAGAGGGACACTCGATCACATAACATAGGAATATACACACCCTTCCAGTGTGGGACAAAATATAACCAGCATAGCTAACCGCAGATTTTTCTAGGAAGCCCGGACCCCTCGCTCCAGTGGAACGTCGTCCGCCTCGCTGAAGCACCTGCTTTAGGCCAAGAAGGCCTGCCAGCCAGCCTTAAACGCATAAGCCCCAGTCTCTAAGGCTTGCGTGCCGGTGGCATTCGCTGTTCGGTCCTTTCCTTTTGATGGATAACTCATTCGCCATGCCTTTTGTCGGGGCGGGGGAACGCCTGGAGAACAGCCGAGAAATATGAACTAGGAACCATCTGCCGACGACAGAATCCGACGCAGAGTACCGAAGCTCCATGGCCAGGATGATTACGAAAGAACGTACCCAGTAGGCTACAACGAATCAATAAGGGGCGAAAGCTAGTAAGGACAGTACATGACCGATGGCAATCAGATAAATTTACGGCATTGCTTTAATTCTTCCATGCGCAGTCACGAAGATCATATGGCTGGCCGCATTCACCTCAAGAATGGAGGAGCGCGCGTGTTGTATACGTGACGTGCCACGCGCCACCTACTCCCCTTACCACAGAAGAAGAGGAATGAGACCAGTGCGTACGCTTTGCTCGCAGCTTCAAGCAGAACGTCGGTGAACTATGTAATATGTGACGATGCTTGGCGCCGAATCATCCGATAATGTCGTTTGGTGTGAATATAAGGCGTGCACTGTCAAGCTTCTGCGGGAAGCCATGGAGGTAGAGCTGGGCGCCGGCCGGCATCCGTCGACGGTGTATAGAAGACGCTTCGCTACTTTGAGGCATTTTCACGAGAGAGTCACCCAGGTTAGCTCTCGAGGAAGAGAGCAAGACAGTGGGCTCGGTTGCCTACTGAAAACAATGTTTTTCATGCGTTACTGGGTAATCAAAGTCTGATCAGGTTGAGGCAAGTCAAAGCTCGTCTAACCGCGTCATCAAGCCAGAAAAGAGAGAGAGTAAATTAATGAGAAGCAAGGTGGAGAGGTCGGCTAGCGGTTAAGAGATGCTGGCCTGCTACTACACACTGGGGAAGGGGGAAGTTCGCCTTAAAAGCTGTAGAGGTTAAACGATCCTTTAACCAAATTTCATGAGTGTAAGCCATCGGCGGCGGTCGCATTGCTGCTACTGCGTTCGACCCTTCCTTGCTTCGCACCTCAAGGCATGGCGCAGATGAACCTTCATGAAGACGACCACCTTTGCTGCACAGCGCGCGAGTGTGCTGCAGTTGAAACTTGATGAAGACTACGATCTTTGCTCCATAGCTTGTATCTTATAGATGATGCTTCCGAGCCTGGACCATGAAAGCGGACCTGTTAATTTTGGCGCGGAGTCGGAACCTAGTCATGGCAGTGTCCTTTTTTCTTGCGGCACACCTGTGGCAAAGGGCAGACAATACAGCTACATGTGCAGTACCTAGTTTGCGCAGGTGAATAATAAGACCCTCGCCGACCTCCGACGGAGCAGGACGTGTTTTTCGTGCTCCCTCGACTTCGAACTGTCCTGGCCGCACGTTCGGCACCTCGTGTTGGGCTCGCACCTCCTGTTCAAACGGCTTGCACGCCCCTGGCCCGGACCTGGGATAATTACCTCCCGAGGGCCCCGGCCATGGAGCCCTCCCAAGAAACCCGCCGCCGCGGGCTGCGAAAGCAGGCGAAAATCAGCCAAGGTGGATTTCGCTCGTAAAGCGCACGCCGCTTTTGATTCTCCACCGCTTTTAGGAAGACGGATCGAGTGCGTGCAGCGTGCAGCACAGCGTGCTGCCCTAACTCCGGAGATGGTGAAGGAGACGCTGTACACCATGGCCCTTCCACCACTTGTTGCGGAGATTGCGGCGCAAGCGGGGCAGTACGAGGAAGCCGAAATTGCCAGCTCGACGCAGCGCCTGCAGCCACCAGCCAGCGGGGACCACATTCCTGCAGCAGGCGCAGCTATTTTTGAGGAGGACCTCAACAATGAGCACAATGCCATGGACGAAACCACCCATCGCAAGAGGCGTCGAGAAAGGGGATGACAATGGCAGCATTGGGGAGGAATCTGCTGCTAAGCGCGAAGCGCTATGTGTCACCTCTCCTGCCTCCCCTCCCCTACCTGCCTGCCGGCTTCCCCCCGCCCTCGACGGAAGAGGAACTATCACTCCGGAAGATCAGCTGATGGCGACAACACTGGCTGAGGGGGGAACAGCAGGCGTCAACGGGCACCGCTTGTGACTCTGACCGTGCTGCAGCCAGCCTGAGCCATGCGCAGGGCCATCCGTTCTTTCACCCGCTTGGCAGCAAGGAAGGCCACACTCCCTTAACGTCCCCGTGATCAGTGGAGGCCTCCACCTTGATTCCCTGGAGCCAAATCACAACCCGAGCCCAACGGAGACGCAGGGCTGCCCTCCAGAAAGCTGCTATTTCTGTGCCATCTCACGAGGGCTTCACTGGACAGTGCTGTTCCGGCCGGCGGACCGCGGCGCTACCATCACAAAGGAGCCGGGATGGGAAATTGCAGAGGAGCGGAGCCCGCGCACGGGTGTGCTGGCGGTTCGCGTTAACACGCGCTGGAACATGGTAGCCGTGGACGTCGAGTGTGAGATCACCTTTTGATCGCTGCTCGCCACAACTGTGATCCGTGGCTCGGCAGTGCGCACCAAGGAGCCAGCCCCTCGCAACCAGTCCACCGGGCTTGTTTTCGGCGTTGACGCGCGCCGCTCGGCAGATCAGCTGCTTGCCGCAATGGAGTCGATGGTGGCAGCGACGTCGGAAGCACGCTGCTTTTCCGGTTTGCGGCACCGACGCCGCCGTCACATGTATCGATATACAGGCGGCATCTCCCCGTCCGGCCCTGCCGCCCGTGGCCACTACAGTGTTCCCGCTGCTCCAGCCTGGGACATGCCACCGAGGCCTGCAGAGCTGCTGCGCGCTGTACCCGCTGCAGTGCACCACACGACACCGGCTCGTGCACTAGTGGGAAACCGCGCTGTTCAAACTGCGGTGGTCGGCATGCGGCGATGGACCCGACATGCCCTCACTGCCAGCGAGAGAGGCATTTCAAGCATTTTCACGCTACGTAACACAGCAAGCGTAGCTACGCTATGTTACGAGCCTCAGCAAACAGCCGCAGCTGCGACAAATCAAGCAGCAGTCCCAGCGGCGACAGTCCCGGCAGCCGCAGCAATGGTAGGGCCAACAGCAGCAGCCCCTTAGTCACTCAAGGCCCGCTTCCAATATCTTCGGTGGCAGCCCTCCAGACTCGCGTGATGCTCTAATGGCGCGCCTACAGGCCGCACTGCACGCATTAAGCATGCTGCTACCAGAGGGTTCTGAGGGTCGCCGCATCTGCGAGGAAGCGGCAAGCCCTCCTACACTAAACAGCCAATGCCATGGCTAGTCGCCGGGCAGCCCCTCGAATTCCCTCAGTCCTGCAATGGAACGTGCGTTCTCTGGCGGCGCGATACTCCGATGTCCATTCGCGCATAGCATCGGAGCAACCAGCAGTAATCGTGCTGCAGGAGACGTACTTCCGGCTCAGGGAAGGGGAGCCCCAAATGCTGCTGCACGGCTACGTTGGCTACCAGTCACCAAGTAATTGCGAGGGGTGTCATGTACAGCAATCCCTTGCAGCGACCCGAACCACTGACCTGGGAAATCACGGGCCTCTATGTATGTGCGGCGTGACGTTCAGGGGCGACGAGCAACACCCAGGAGTGCGTGGCAGTGACAGTGCGTGTCGGAAGTGTTGATACATCAGTGGCAAGCGTTTATGTTTATCCAGCTGTGGTGTGGGACGTGTTGCGTTTCCCTGCAGTGTCATCGTGTTGTGCCCCACGCCAGCTCATCGTTGGTGACTTCAATGCTCACCACTGTGCGTGGGGAAGTGCGCGCAACGATCGGCGTGGCGACGACTTGCACAGCACGGCAACACAGCTGAGACTCGCCGCCCTCAACACTGGCCAGCTCACCTTCCGACGACGCGGTTCTCCCGGCTCCTGCATCAAAGTCTCGACCTGGTGTCGTGGACCATCTCTGTGGGGCTTGGACCACTTCTCCATAACCATAGAGCCCACTGCTAAAGAAGCGCGCCCCATGCGTACCTACTCAATAGTATATTGGGGCCGCTTTCGCCGCGAGGTAGACGCCGCCGCCGCATCCGGCGCCGATTACTTCACCAGTCTCGTCCGGAGAGCTCTCGCAGCCACGCGTCACGCAGAGGTGCCAGCTGATCAGCCAATACCCGACAAGAAGTTACGCAATCTGCGTGACAAGAAAGACATGGCAGAACGCAAGGCGTGACAGACGGACAGACCGGAAGACTGGACTGTTTACAATCGGGTGGACGTGGCAGCAAGGCGGCACGCTAACAAGCTCTACTGCCGGCAATAAGCTTCTCTGTGCGACACGATGGAGAAGGATCGCAGCTCGCGGCGGCTCTTCACCCCCCTGCGGTGCATCACTACACTTCATGCAAACTCTAAGCCCCTCGCCGCACTCGCCATCTCAAGCGCGGCCCAACAAACCAACAGCTGAGATGAATGGTTCGCTGACCGGTTTGCGCCGCAACGCCCCGAGAACACCGCTGCAACCGAAGCGACTACACCGAGCCCGAGTCCTGATTCCAGTGTTTTTCATCTGGCCCGGATGCCGGCCTGTGCAACGCGCTCTTCACAGCGGTGGAACTGAGTGATGGCCTCCGCCGCTGCACCCGCCGCTCATCGCCCGGGGCCGACGGAGTGACTTATCAGATGCTGCGCAACCTGGGCGCGGAGCAACGTCTGGTCCTTCTGCGCAACTCAACCTGGTGTGGGAACGCGGGGAGCTACTGTAGGAGTGGCGCACAGCGGTCATCTGCCCGCTACCAAAACGAAGTCGCTCACCCACGGAGCTCAGCGGATATCGCCCTGTGGCGCTGCCGTCGGCGGCATGTAAGGTAATGGAGCATATGCGCTTCACCGCTTGCATACGCGGGCCGCGAAGGCGGACTTGTTCGATGAGCGTCAGACAGACGTTCGCAGGATGCGCTGCACGGCAGGCTGAATCGCGGACGTTGTTTCGGCGCTCGAGCACGCCGTAGCGGCGCGGCAGGTCTCACTCTTGTTGCTGCTCGACGTCTCGAGGGAATTCGACAACCTCCACCATGCGGTGAGCCTTGCGAGGCTGGAAGAGGCAGGCGTGAACGGGCGCTTATTGCGCAATGGGCACGGCTTCCTCAATGCGCGCACTATTCGCGTGGGCGTTGGAGAGGCTCTCTCGCAGCCCCGTCCGGTCGCTCTAGGCGTTCCGCAAGGGTCGGTGTTGTCCCCGTTCCTATTCAATGTGGCAATGTCGGCGGTGCCAAGCTGTCTGCCCACAGTCAACCAGCATGGTGTGTACATCTCTATGTACACGGACGATATCGCACTGTGGTGCTTGGGGCCGCCGGGCGAGGCTTCCTTTGGCAGAGAGTGCATTCAAGGAACCCTTAGCACGATAAACGCCCGGTTGCAGGGTCTCGGCCTATCGCTCTGCTCGGGCAAGTCCGCGGCCATGGCCTGTGGCTCTCGCAGGGGCGCCCGCCTTTCGCCGCTAACGCTGGCTGGGATGCCGCTACCGTGAAAAAGCTCCATGCGGTACTTAGAACTAGACATCGACCAGCGCCTCTCCTTCCGTCCCGCGGCGGCCAAGGCATGCCAGCTGATGAATAGTACCACCACCGCCGTGCATAAGCTCACTGCCCGGGGCCCGGGGAGTTTCCAGAAGACTGCGCTGCGCCTGTACAATGCAGCAGCCGTGGGGGCAATTTTCTACGCACTGGCACTCGTGACGGTGAGCAAACCATTGTGTAGGGTACTGGAGATGCAGCATCGCAAAGCGCTGCGAACCTGCCTTGGCCTGCCTGGAAACTGGCAATGCGAAGCAACACTCGTCGAGGCAGGCGCGTGGTCATGCAGCTACAGGCCACACAGCGAGCGCTGCACCACATCGACCGCTTTCACCGTGTACCATACGGCGGCGAACTCCTGCAGCTCCTTCGAAATTTCCCACGTTCAATAATGGGTGCGGCGCTGCAGGAGTATGACGAGTTGACGCGTACCACGCCCCCCTACAGCCTCTGCTCCCCCTGGCCCCTCCCGACGGAGGTACAGCGATAGATCGTCGGCATCCACGGGAAAACGCAGCACACCATTCTGTGCGTTGCAAAAGCTAGCCAGAACCGTCATACACAAGCAACTGATCGATATCGATGACCTGCTTTTTTTCACTGACGGCTCCGTGACGAGCGAAAGTCACTCGCTCGCCGCAAGGGCACCATACCTGCCCTGCAGTTGCACCGCCAGGAAAGAGTGACACACCAGGGCTCATCGACCACAGCTGAATTACTGGGCCTTCGCCTGGGCCTAGACCTGTCTTACAATTGCTCTGCCACTACCCAGGTATGCACTGTTTCTGTGTAACTCCCGTGCCACCCTCAGCCACCCTCAGCCAACTGCAGACTCCCGGCCGTGGGACACCGCTGCTGTGCGCAAAACGCGAGCGCCTGGAGCGCCTCGCAGAGCGCAGGTGCAGCATTCGCAAGCAGTGGGTGCCCGCCCAATGCGGCATACAAGGCAATGAGGAAGCCGACGAACTCGCCATCGCCGCACATCAGCTTCCTCCTAGCGACGAACCCCTCGCTTTGGAGGACATGCGTGCGGTGATCTATGACCACCTCCGCCAGCAACACCCGGACCCACGCATTGCGCGAGAAGAGCGCATCCATGTTGTCGGCGCGCTCTCATTGCCGCGCCTACAGCGTGCGTTGATCATACGAGTGCGCGTCGGCTGCGTGTGGCCCGGGGTAAGACGGGTGCGCCACGTACTTTCGTCGAGCGACGTGTGTGGTGATTGTGGTACAGTGGAGACATTATTGCACATGCTGTTTCGCTGTACCGCATCCGCAGAGCAACGCCGCGAGATGCTCGCGGCTTATAGGGCGCTCGGAATTATCCCGGACAGCATCGAGACGCTCCTATGGCCGCGAGGCAGTGCACGCACCCGTAACAGGACAATCGGGAGCCTCTGTGCGTTCATCGAGCAGGCGGGGTTGAAACCTCGCTTGCTCTTCGCCACGTAGTGCGTGCGTGCGTGACCCGAATACTCCGTGTGTGCTACCTTTGGCGTATGCTGCCGGGCGCCCCACCCCGGCAGCTTGTGCATTGTGTCGCGCGCGCGATGCGTCTGCGATAGGACGCTACGTGCGCGCGGCTATATATATATATATATATATATATATATATATATATATATATATATATATATATATATATATATATATATATATATATATATATATATATATATATATATATATATATATATGTTTATATATATATATATATATATATATATATATATATATATATATATTGTAACGTAACGTTACAGAGAAGGCTCTCTGGCACTCTGGCACCGAAGAACACCAACAGCCAGTCAAGGCAGCACAAAAGCGCAGCACCGTATTGCTGCGTCGTCTTTTCCGAATCGCCCGTTCCAATCTTCGTCGTCTATGAATGGCATGTGTCATTGCCCCCCTTCTTGGCAGCATCGCCTCGATGCTGCAAATGCTGCTTGATGCGATGAGCTGACATAGTATGCTAGTTTGGTATGGGATACCACAGCACAAAACGGGGCGCCATCAGTCTGAAGATTAGTCAGCGGGGCGATCGTGGTAGGGTTTCATCCGGACGACGTGCACATCAGTGAACTGGCGTCGTCTGCGGCTTGAGGGATCTTGGGCCGCGGATTCAACTTCATAAGTAACGTTGCTGAGGCGGCGAAGGACACGGTATGGGCCGAAGTACCGACGCAGCAATTTTTCAGAGAGTCCACGATGACGAACGGGCGTCCAAATCCAGACATAGTCTCCAGGCTCGTAGGCAGCGAAGCGCCGTCCCTTGTTGTAACGGTCAGCGTCTAGTTGCTGTTGTAGGTATATGCGCTGTCTTGCCAGCTGCCGCGCTTCTTCCGCACGCTGAGTAAAACTAGCAATGTCCAGGTCAAGCTCATGTTCGTCGTCGGTGTATACGGGCAGCATTGTATCCAGTGGAGTGGTCACTCGACGGCCGAAGACAAGCTCGAAGGGTGTGAGCCGCGTCGTCTCCTGAAGTGCCGTATTATATGCGAACGTGGCATATGAGAGGATTTGATCCCAGGTCTTATGCTCTATATCCACGTACATAGACAGCATGTCGGCCAGAGTTCTGTTTAGCCGTTCCACCAAGCCATTAGTTTGCGGGTGGTATGCCGTGGCCCGTCTATGGCTAGTATGTGTAAGGTTCAACACAGCCTTAGTCAGGCGGGCCGTAAAAGCTGCCCCGCGGTCGGTAATGATAACAGCCGGAGCGCCATGACGCAACACGATGTCGTGGACAAAAAACTCGGCTACTTCGGTGGCAGTTCCATTTGTGAGCGACGCGGTTTCAGCATATCGGGTCAAGTAGTCTGTCGCGACAACAATCCAACGCTTTCCATTAGTTGACTTCGGGAAAGGACCAAGAAGATCCATTCCCACTTGTTGGAATGGAGTTTGCGGTGGAGCGATCGGCTGAAGAAATCCAGCTGGTTTCACGGGTGGAGTCTTTCGGCGTTGACAGTCACGGCAGGTTTTAACGTAGGATCGTACTGAAGGTAATAATTTCGGCCAATAGTATTTATCCCGAATTCTTGCAAGCGTACGACTAACTCCCAAGTGGCCGGCGGACGGTTCGTCGTGACAAGCGCTCAAGATGTCAGGCCGTAGGTGCGTAGGTACTACGAGTAGAAATGTCTCTCTTGATCTTTCAAAATTGCGCTTGTAGAGAACTCCACTTCGTAAAGCGTATGACTGCAAGCCACGACGAAAAACAAGCGGTACTCTACCACCGCGTCCTTCCAGATAATCGATGAGCGGCGCCAGCTCCGGGTCCTTGCGTTGAAGGTCAGCCATATGGGATTGAGTAATGGCCCCAATAAAGAGAAACTCGTCGGCGTTTTCTACTGCGGTGGAGTCCAATGGCGCGCGTGACAAGCAATCCGCATCTTGGTGTTTATGTCCCGACTTATAGACAACAGTAACGTCATACTCTTGAAGACGGAGGCTCCAACGAGCTAAGCGTCCAGACGGGTCTTTAAGGCTTGCCAGCCAGCACAAGGAATGATGGTCGCTGACAACACGGAAGGGTCGTCCGTACAAATATGGTCGAAACTTGCTGATGGCCCAGATTACCGCAAGGCACTCCTTCTCCGTTGTCGAATAGTTCGCCTCTGACCGTGAGAGTGTTCGGCTCGCGTAGGTGATAACCCGTTCTACTCCGCCTTGCCACTGAATGAGTACCGCGCCGAGGCCAACGTTGCTGGCATCAGTATGTACGTCTGTGGCGGCGTCTTCATCGAAATGGGCGAGTATTGGGGGTTTGTGTAGGCGGCTTCTAAGCTCCTGGAAGGCTTGCTCTTGATCGTCTCCCCACAGGAAGGGTATGTCATCTCTGGTTAGTGCTGTCAGTGGTTCAGCTATCTTAGAAAAATCTTGGACGAAGCGTCGATAGTACGAACAAAGACCTAGAAATCGTCGAAGTGCCTTTTTGTCGGTAGGGCGTGGAAAATTTGACACTGCGGTAGTCTTCTCGGGATCAGGGAGAACGCCCTGTGCACTGACAACATGGCCGAGGAAGCGTAGTTCTTTGAAAGCAAAGTGGCATTTCTCAGGCTTGATCGTTAGTTGCGCGCCTTTGAGTGCTTGAAGCACGATGCGCAACCTGTCCAAGTGTTGCTCGAAAGTAGGCGAGAAAATAACAACATCATCTAAGTACACCAAGCACGACTGCCACTTGAGACCTGATAAAACCGTGTCCATCATACGTTGGAACGTGGCCGGTGCAGAGCAAAGACCGAACGGAAGCACCTTAAACTCGTATAGGCCGTCGGGCGTCACAAATGCAGTCTTCTGTCTGTCTCTCTGATCCACTTCAATTTGCCAGTATCCGCTTTTGAGGTCTAATGAGGAGAAGTACCTGGCATCGCGTAGTCGGTCGAGGGCATCATCAATCCTGGGCAGCGGATAGACGTCCTTTTTGGTCACGTTATTTAACTTTCGGTAATCGACACAGAATCTCAAGGTGCCATCTTTCTTTTTGACAAGGACCACTGGCGACGCCCATGGGCTCGTCGAAGGCTGGATCACGTCGTCCGCAAGCATTTCATCCACTTGCGTTTTAATGGCGTCACGTTCCTTAGGAGAAACCCGGTACGGGCGCTGGCATACCGGTAACGTGGTCTCATCGGTGATGATGCGGTGCTTGGCGACAGGAGTACGACCGACCTTCGAGCCTGTGGCGAAGCAGTCTGCGAAATCGCTCAGAAGAGCCGAGAGAAGATTCCTTTGATCGGGCCTCAAGTCGGGGCTAATTTTAACGGTTTGCAGAGCATGACAAGGTGCGGCCTCTTCTTTAGGGTTCGTTCCGGCGGTGCATAAATGAGGTAAGGCAGTAACATCGTGAAGGACGGCAACAGCCGTGTCCTTGGCGAGATGCCGCATCTCCTTAGCAAAATTTGTCAGGAGGACAGTAGCACAACTGTTCTGGAGTTGTACGAGTCCTCGAGCAACGGCTAATTCCTTCTCGAGTAGTAGCGGAAGGTGCCCATCCGCGATGCCCTGATAATCGTGGAACAAATTATGCTTTACAAGAACCAGCACACTAGAACGTGCCGGAACCCTCACGTCATCGTCAACTATACGCAAAACGTTCAGACCCGGATCTTCGTTTGCAATGCGCGCCACGGCTCGTTTCGTCGAAAAGGAAACACGCGCTTCTTTCAGGTCAATGACAGCGCCGTTGGTCTGCAGGAAGTCTAGACCAAGGATCAAGTCTTTCGAACACTCAGGAAGCACGATAAATTCTCCGACATATACAAAACCACGGATGCCGACCCGCGCTGTGCACTTGCCTGCAGGTTCAATCAAATGACTTCCCGCCGTACGAATTTTCGGGCCGGACCAATTTGTCAAAACTTTCTTCAATTCTCGGGCGAGACCACGGCTCATTACAGAGTAATCGGCACCAGTGTCGAGTAACGCGGTGACATCCACTCCATCAATCGTTACACACAAATCGGAGGTAGTATGCCGGATGCTGTCGCTACCTGACACAAGTGACATCTCGTCGGGTCGGCCTGACGATGACGGAGGATCTTCACATTTCCCGACATCAGCGACCCTGCCTCCGAAGGCCGCTGGTATTAGTTTTCCCGACCAGGGCTGGGAGAGCGGCGTCGGGAAGAGTGGGGACTTGTCGAACGGTTGCTCGTCGGGGACGTAGACCGCCGCTCTTGGTAACCGGATGTGACGGGGTACTGTCGCGCTGCAAGGTCGCTTGCAATCTCAGTAGGCCGTTCTGCATTCCGAGGGTAGGGGCCCTCCGAGGCGAAACCCCGCATGTTGACGCGGCGGTACGGGCACGCCCGGTAAAGGTGACCGGCTTCACCGCAATGATAGCACAGGGGCCGACGATCCCGGGGCTGCCATACTTGACTTTTACGGGGTGGCTGGTAGATTGGCGGAGGGGAGTAGCGAGGCTGCATGCGGCTCCATGCGAGGTGCTCCATGCGGGGACCCTGCGGCTCCATTGCTGGAGCTGCAGCGTTGATACTATGGTCTGGCGGGGGAGCCTTACTCAGGACGGACGCGTAGGTGGGCCTCGCGTCAAACGTCTGGTGAGGAACGCGCTGCTGGGGAACAACGTCAGCAACTTGCTGAGCTGCCATACGCACCTCGTCCCGGACGACTTCAGCCAATGAAGGAAAAGATGCTGTGTTGCAAGGCATCCGCAGCGCTTGCAGTTCCTCCCGCACGACAGAACGGATGAGATTGCGTAGTGAGTCCATGTCACTGCCGACATGTACAGGGGGTGGGTCGGACCTAATGATGTTCACGTCACGGTTGTACTGACGGGCTCGGTGTTGCAGAGTTGTCTCCATGGTCGCTGCCTCGCTGAGAAACTCCGCCACAGTGCGTGGTGGACTGCGCACCAGTCCCGCGAAAAGTTCTTGTTTAACGCCCCGCATCAGGTGACGCAGTTTCTTATCTTCTGGCATTTGTGGGTCTGCACGGTTGAAAAGGCGTGTCATGTCCTCAAAGAACATACGCACGCTCTCGTTCTGGCGCTGAATACGCGAGTGTAGCGCAGTTTCTGCTCGCTCCCGGCGGTCGGCGCTAGGGAACGTGGCTTTGAAATCACGACAGAAGGCTGCCCAGGATGGGAAGGAAGCCTCATGGTTTTCAAACCATGTCCGTGCAGACTCTTCAAGAGCGAAGTACACGTTGTGGAGCTTACGCTCATCAGTCCACCCGTTGTAACGAGCAACTCGCTCGTAGTTCTCAAGCCAGTCCTCGCCGTCCTCGAACACGTCGCCATGAAAAGAGGGGGGTGTTCGCGGCTGATGACACAGAATGTGGGTGGGAAGCCCGCTCTCAGATGTCATTGCAGCAGGTTGTACGGCCGTCTGAGGGTGCGTCGTCCTGGTAGCGGCCGGAAGGGGTCCGAATTCAGGGGGCTCTCCACGTAGGCGGCGGCCGAGGCGTTGATGTACGGGGGTAAGCTCCGTATTGACCGGTTGATTATGCAGGACTGGATCGATACCTGGCTATTCCTCCACCAGATTTGTAACGTAACGTTACAGAGAAGGCTCTCTGGCACTCTGGCACCGAAGAACACCAACAGCCAGTCAAGGCAGCACAAAAGCGCAGCACCGTATTGCTTCGTCGTCTTTTCCGAATCGCCCGTTCCAATCTTCGTCGTCTATGAATGGCATGTGTCAATATCAATGTAACTATATATATATCGTAAACAATTGCAGTGGCCGCTCGCGCGCAGGCATTTTTGGACAATGCTCGGACACTTGCGTGCGGGCTACGCCAACTCGTTGACCATTTTGTATTTGGTAAATAATGTACAAAGCTTCCCCTGTCCTTTCTTCCTATCGCTCCCCTGTATACTTCCTCTCGCTATTCTCTCCCTATCCCCTTTTCGTACCCGCCGCCCGCCGCTCAGGTGCTTCAGATGATTTAGCAGTTGCAGCGGCCGACAACACACTTTTCCTTCTTTTTGTTTATTTAATAAAAATAAACCACTACTACCAGGTGAATAACCTTAGAAAATGAAGACGACAACATTTCTTGTAGATCCAGAGAGTTCATGCTCAAATGTTAGGAAACATATGGCCTTAGCTTTGCATCAATGTAGAGAGGTACGCTCTAAATGTGGTAGAGGTTTAGCGCAGTTTTATTGATGAGGATGTTCAAAAGCTTTTGCGGACAGATGGATGCGATAGAGATCACTGCTATGAATGCACAGCGCGAAACTTGTTGCGTCGTAAAACCGAGGGATGATCAGATACGGTGATAGCGGCCGCTATGTACTTGCATCCTAAGGAAATTACTGGCATCGGTACCGCTCCGCTCCGGCGTCAATTTTTTTCTCCCGTGCTCGGAAGATGCAACTTACATCTTCGGCTAACTTTGATGATATGAAGTAGTGCATTCATCCGGAAATTGACGAATTCAAATATGTATATGCTGCAATATTTTCATTCCTGCGCAGGAACACGTGGATGTGACGTTATGACCTAGTGGACCAGTCAGTAGTCGGGCATTAGCTCTAAGGCCGTTTTTTCATTCTGGCATCGGTATGATTGGTTTAGCATTAAACCACGTCTGGTTGGCGGGATTTGAGCCCACTACATCCATATTTCGACTGCGGTGTTCGAGCATTTGAACTGCGGACCAGGCTAACTAATGAATCTTCATTCTTGGCCATATAATTTGCGGTCTTGCTAAACATTAGGCTGTTCAATATAGTCACCAAATATTGCCTGGCAAGGCAGGTTTGATCACTCCGCACTGCGATAGCAACTGTGAAACGTCACCTGGTGTGACGTCATGACAAACCCCGTGCGCACCGCCATCCGACGATCAAATTATCATACCCAATGTGTTTCACGAAGCAATGGCATGGTCTGGGCTCCGAAATTTATTTTCCCCAATAAAGCTTAATGGTCTCTCCTCTTTCTTTAGATTAGCGCATATAAAGTGCCGAGGCACACCTGAACAAATTGAAGGCATCACCCGTTGAGCGCCGTTGCTTTCGGGCATCTCTCATGTTCCCTACAGTATGTCTAGAAGTATTTTTACTGTGAACTGCGTCCGCCATATGTTAAAGGTGCTCCCCAAATTGTCTTCGAAATTTCTCGCTGTTTCTTATTTATGGAACTCAAGATGGCTTTTTGAAACGCCTGATGCAATCAAACCTATATGCTCAGAAAAACTCTACACAGCGTACCCATAAACTAGGCAGGAACGTTTCAGGTCCCAAAACACCATCCCATCCGAGATCTCCCGGCTGGAATGCTTAATTTAAAAATAACGGAAGGCAATGCTACCTTTTTGACCATCTCTGTTCAAACAGCTTGCAGCAGTAGCACTGCATCGCGAGCGTGGCGCCGGTGTTCTAGCAGAATTAAATGGAAGGACGTAAGCATGTTGGAGTCGCTACGTGATCGTCATCGTCATCAGCCGGACGATATCACTGCAGGCCGACAGCCTCTCTATATACCTCCAATAAGCCCGGTATTATGCTTGCTGCATCTGTAATCGCTGCAAACTACCATAGTTTCTTCAGCATACTTAACTTGCTCGGCCTCCAAAATACGCAATCGTTCTTTGAGTACGTGGCATGGTAGTGTCTCATGAAAATCGTAGGTTAGTGATATATTCATTGTCACCCCAACACTCAATTCACTCAATCCAAGTCTCTGAGTAATTCACGAGGAATGCAAATGTCTCTCTTCCTAACACCGCCCCGCCGCGGTGGCTAAAGGTGGAGTTATACTCCGACGTTTTCGGCGCGCAGGCAAGCGCCGGTCGAAGTCGGATACGTCAAGTCGACGACGCCGCACCAGGCACGAAACCGGCTCCCTACAGTGAAACCGGTTCCACCGCGGAGAGACGCCTGCAGCTGGACAGGCGCATGCGCAGAAGGCGAGAAGCAACGAGGGGATAGGGTGCACGTGCGGCCTTCCACGAGCAACACTCTCTCAATACCCCGGCGCGACCCGCGCGAAATGCATCTGGATGTGTTCGGCGCCGGGCGCCTGGCGCCTTCGGAACACGCCGGAAGCCGCCGAACGCGCCGGGATCGCGCGCCGCCGGAGTGTAGCAGGTCGCGTTTTGGCCGACGTGACGTCGTCGTGCCGCGCGCGCACGCGCGCGCGCGCTACGTCGGAGTGTATTACCGCCTTAATAGTTAGATCGCTCGAGTTCTGACCCCAAAGTCGCATCACTGAATCCGCCTTTTGTGCGAGGATGTGGCGCCATCATGCGGGAGCGGGCGGGAAACACATTGAGCGGCAGTGTAGCAGACGACGCGAAAGCGCACCATACGAAATGGCCACGCCGACGCTGGTAGAAAGCGAAAGCTTCCCCCCTTTTTTTGGCCTCGGAGCGGAAAGTAGTGACAGTGATTGCAGCATATCATGTTCACGCAGTATGGGGGAAGGTAGAGCGTTTTCACAATCCACTCATAACGCACGTACGCATATACTATCTTCGTATTGTAAGGGCGTGTAGCGCGGGCCGTGTTTGACGTGACAGAATGATGACGCTCTCAGCGTGCAGGTTTTCGGCAGACAGGAGATCGTGGGGGCAGAGAGAGAGGGATCTCAAAGGGCAAAGCAGCCAGGGGTTTGTTGATGCTGCAGAGCTAGGTGGAATCGTATCCTGTGACTTTGAGCGGTGCATATGCGCGGGGTGTCTTGAGTTACCGAGCACAATGCGGTCACCGCGGCGCCGGCATGGTGCAATGAGCATCGCCTCCTCCTTGCGTCATCTACAATCATGCAGCTATAGGATTTCATCCACGAAGATCGGCAGAGAGGCACATATACACACCCCGTGAAGAGGGCATTGTCCCGGCCGGAATGCACACCTGCAGGAAACGCGCTGCATTTTTCTGGCCATGGATGATTCAGAGCTGTAGCCGGTTTCTGGCCTCAGGAGTCAGAACGGATGTGGTCGCAGTGGTGAAAAGGTTCTCGGTGCGCAGAGAATGGTCATTCTGTTATGAAAGGATCTCCAACGTTCATTTCTGCCTCCGCCGCGATTTCTGCGGAATCAACAACTTGGTGACACATGTGAATCTCCTACATATCGGATGCGCATCTCGGTCAGGAACCAACCCTGTTCTACGTCTAGAGCGATCCACTCTGCAAGTGAACGAGCATGAACCCTCCAGGAGACTCATTGTGCCGGGTGGTTTCCTTGCCGTTGCAAACGGTTGGACGTAGACGACGATTATCAAGCTCCCTAACGAAGTGCATCTGATTGCTTACACCAAAGGAACAAAGTCCGGATGCTTTGGCATGCACGAAGGCGAGCCTTTAATTTAAAAAAAAAATACTGTGCGTTGTGCAAGAGTGTCAAGTGCGTCATATGCTCCGAGCGGCAAAAACACACATACTACAGGTATGTATTCATCTAAACGAAATATGCATGATGAAAAGTACCTACTGGAGTTTTCACCCAGGCTGTAGCGCACCAGGGATAGCTGCAATGAGGATTTTTTCGGTGCGTGATTGCTTTAGTTGCGCCGGGGCCTGAAGGAGATGTATTTTGTCCTTTCTTTTATTTATGTGCGAAAAGGCTAGGTAACTTAGATATCGCAGGCGGCTCTGTGCGCTAGGCCGTATTATTTAGCATGTTTTATTGTGACTGCCTAACAAGAAAAAAAATACGGCGTTTTAATGCACTGCCGTTCGGGAGCCTCATGACCAGCTCAACCACTCTGCTCGCGAACGGCGGTGCATCACAACAAACGCCTAATTTTTCTTTTCTTTTTAGACAGGCGGCAGTCGCGATAAAACATGCTAAATATTACGGTCTAGCGCACACAGCCACCTGTGATATCTGCGCTATCCGGCCCCTTCGCATATAAAGAAAACAAACTACAAAATACATCGCCATCAGATGCGCCGAACAAATGCTCATTGCGGCTATCACTGGTGGGTTACAGGCTTGGTGCAAACTCCGGTAGATACTTTTCATTATGCACATTTCATTTAGATGCATACATACCTGTAACGAAGTGTTTTTCGCACAGTCGAGAGTACGCAGTGGTAGCTAAGGTCGGCCATTCACATCTTGACGCTTGGTGGCCCTAATTGTAGCTTCACGTCGTTGTTGGCCGCGGCTCGGCGAAAGAAACCTGAAAAACCGCGTCTTGCATCTTGGCGCGCTTAGAGAGTGGCAACCGTACGCGGCAGATGTGGTTGGCATCGCTTTGCCAAGCCTGTGACGGCCACCGTGCCGCCCGGTGCCGCCAGTCCCCGTGCACTGGCGGCGCCGAGAAACGCCGTCGACGCCGCGCAATGTGTTTCCATCGGTCGCCGCTACGACTTCGCGCATGCGCAGAAAACTCGCGCAAAAGGCGGATTCCGGTTGCGGCCAATTGTCGATGGAGGCGAAAAGCAAGGCGCACATTAACGCCCAGGTAGTTGAAATTTCCGGAGCCTTTCTAAGAGCCTGAGTACCTTTGAGACATTAAGCACTATAAACGAGAAAACCAAACCAATCTTTTTCTATTAAGTGGTTTAGGCAATATTATTACCTTACAGAGGCCTGTTGTCGCTGTGCAGCCACTATGCTCACCTCTTCTACTCTGTGCTCATCGGGCAAGAAGTTCTCAAATTTTACTTTGTGACAGACATAACATAATGCCGGCTCTAGAGTTTTAAAACTAGTAGGTCTACCATACTTCGCTTGTACAAAAAGGGGCTAGTGTTTTTTTTTTTTTTCATTCAGCTTTTTACCGACGTAAAAACGTATCTGACGAACTACTCTGCATGTCAATAATCTGCCGACGGTCGCAAACGGCACCTGTCTGTGAATGAAAGGCCAAATTCCAAAGGAAAGAAGGTACAGCTGTAGATAACATTCAGGCAATCCTTACACCTACGTTTGATGTAACCCCAAATATGTCTCACTATACTGCAGCATAATATAGGGGAGCTCACAACATAGAGTCGTAAGTGTGCTTACAAATCTGCGAACTCCCAATTAGTGACGTGTCGACCGCTTCTACTCTTAGTCCGAGGCAGTGCGCATATCCTTCCATATCTTATGCATTTTGGAGAGCTTCCTCTACCATTGCTTCTTTAATGTGAAAAGCGGCGTTTAAGACATAAGGTGGCTGCATAAACTGTCGCAGTTTTCAGATACTTGCTTTCTCTTTTCACAGCCAGTGTCTGCGCAGACAAGATTCCAAAGAAGGAGATCGGTGGCACAGACTCAAGATTTGTCTTCGTACCGACATAATGCAACAAGAAAACTTGATGGTAATAAACAATAATTTTCAAGTTGGTATTACTATTCCACAGAGCAGAATGCAACAGCTTCGTTTAGTTCCACTCCCCAATTAAAATGTGTCTAAAGCATAAATTCCATACAACTACTTTGTTCCCAGTAAACTTAAGGCATAGTTTTTAAGCTCAAAAGTGGCATGGACTCATTTAAAATCACGAACTTCTACAGCGGTACATCAAACGTCGCAATGCTTATACAGAAAGCTGCGGAACCTTTCAAATATTCAAAAAATGAAATCCCATTTGTTGCTGAATTTCTTTCAACTAGATTTATTCTGTGCTAGAAATTTGGACACAGCGAGCGTTTACGGTTTTTTGCAATCCAAAATCCTTCGAAAATTCTGTTGATTACGTTCAGTATTAGGATAAAAAAACGCGTTATTATTCGAGACTTTTGTGGACTATACTATTACGTTTCTTGTAACGAGGATTTGGTTGCTACAATCATGAAGACTTCAAATATCTGGTAGAGTGGATAGCAAGATCTGGTATTTCACCCCTCGCCTGCAAGGCTCACTTGCAGCGCTGTGCTCGCACCACCCGGCACCATTCAAATCGCGACAGTCAAGCTCTTAGTTTGCAACCAATGACTTATTAGCTGCTTAGTTTCCGACTAATGTTATCACTCACTCTCAAACTACAATTCCCCAAGCTCAAGATACTGCTTTCCATGTTTTGGCATTCGCCTAAACTTTAATCGTTGTTCAACCTCAGAGGCTTTGCATCCATTTATATACTTGGCTCCTTGCTTAGTGGATGACCTTGGACGTTAAATAGATACGTGCGTGTTTGGCCTAGAATAATGATTTGGTAGTCGCACTACTTTCGTTCATGAATACTGGGACTGTAGTTGCTTTCAGAACAAGAGGATAAAAATACTCTGAACTAAAGGGCACTTATTTTAAAAGGGCAAAGTATTTGCACTGTTTCTTCGTGGGGTTCTTTTTTCTTTAAGGATGTACGAAGACATTACAACATATATAAGCTCTTCTCTTTCGCCAGTAACTCGTTGCTGGAAACTAACTTCTATGCCAAACATAAAAATGACAATTTTAGGAGTTGTTGAATTTTCTCACGATGCTTTTTCTGTACAAACTCCTAAATATTTGTCGCACTTTCGATTTCTGACAATAGTTTATTTTATAGCCCGCAGTTTTCAAAATATTTTGAAATACTATGCGCACACAAGTGAATTGTCTCGCAATGTTTCTAAGTTGTAGGTTCGGCAATTTATAAAGATGGGAGTTTATCTTCTGAAAGCTAAGCAGGCCTATTCTGTTCAATTTTGCTGCATCTCTACATGTTTTCATATTTGATATATCAATCGCAATCTGCATTTGGTGCAGTTAGCCTGCTTTGTACATCACCTAACCTCAATGTGGTGTCCGCAGCACATTTTGCTGTACGCTACAAAGAAGCCTTTAAACATCTTACAACGCTTGTTTTAGGCCTTCAAATATTTCTTCTCCTTAGACGCCTAATGTCTGAATTCTAAATTCCATACTTTCTTTTTCAGAGGTCTAATATGCAACGCCGGCTTTTAGGGGTTTTCACTATGGATCATCTTCGGCCCTGAGATAGTAAACGAGATTGTAAATGTTTTACTTTTACAAAGAAATTTGTTTTAGTACCTTACATTTGCGAGCAAAAAAAATGTAGTATGTGTCAGCGAAATTGATGGACGAATTTGTGAGGGCATTGTGCGTACCATATTATAGGCATTTTGAAGATCAAAAACGGCTGATTGCGTACTCTTTGTCCGAGTTCTTTTCTTCCCATGCGCTGAATATTGTCATCTCTTCCCTTGGCGTTTTTCGTTTCGTGTGGTGATCTTCACTTTGTGATTGTTTGCAGGATTCTTTTTGCGATATGGTGGTTTTCGTTTTTCGGTGTTCATTTCTCGTTTCTTTCTCAAAATAACGAGTAGCCGAATAATGTTTGATTGTGAGTGAGTAAAGATGGCACTGACATGTTCGGCAAACTTATGCCTGTTGGAATTCAGTCGCTGTCCAAGATGCAAGCAAGACACTCATTCATAGGTGATGGTTGTTTTAACAATATGACACTACAACTTTAATGGTTTTCTTCTGCGGCTGTTATATCGGTTCCTCATCACGTACTAGCATTTCAGTATTGCATTTATCTGTGCCCCTAATATCTCACACTTACTCTTTAGCGTGCAGTCCTAAACTACCAAGTCATGTGAAAGACCATCCGACATAGCTATGAAGTAATGATTAACCAAGACGTACCAATGAGACTACGTTGCCGAGCGGCAGTGTGTGTGACTCTGAATTAAACGCTCCTGGAAGGCCGCGTTCCAACCACGCTTTTTATTTGCAATGAAAAGTCCTATTTCCGACTCAGTCATGTCACTTAGTCGACTGACGTGATATAAATCAGTGGCCTATCATTTAAGCGGTCGTCTGCCGCAGCTATGCGGTTTTTCGGTCACAATGCCGCCGTCGGGTTTTCTGGTGAATGTGGTTTTTAACACTATCGCATTAAAATGCCTCTTCAGTCCCCACGAAACACAAAAGTAGAGCTAATTGTCGTCTAATGAATGTCTAAGCAAAGAAATGAGAACTTCTAAAATAAGTTTCAATGGAAACGTTCTCTACACCCAAACGCGACAAGCCTTCCCGTAGATCTGATATAGCTGTGCTAATGCTACGCTAGTAGAAGTCTTGAAAACTTCTTGCCTAGAAACTTTCCATACCAGTGCTATATATTCCTTCTATCTGTAGTTCTGCAATCGTTGTCTTAATGCTATGCTAGTAGACATCGTTAAGCCCTCTTGCCTAGAACATTCTATTGTTTTAGATGTTGAGTGTAGAGATTTGTAGTTTGTGCTCATTGTCCCCAATCCTGCATGTTAGTCATACAGTCCTCTGGTTTAGGAAATTTTTTTCTAAATTTAATAAAATTATATAGTAAACTGGAGATCGGGTGAATGGTTGAAGGCTTGTATTTTGTACAGCACAATAAGACACAGGTATAATGACACAAAATTAGTGGGGCGATAAAGTGAAATTTAAAATTCTCTATAATTTTTAATTTTAATCCTTTACTGGACACAGCTAGAGATGACACAAAATCAGGGGTGTAATAAAAGAGTAAAATTTAGAACTTCAATAAAATTTCAAATTTTACTCCTTTTTTCTTCACCTCCACTAATGTTGTGACATATTTTTCTGTCTTACTGTGCGGTGCGCAATGCAAGCCTTCAGTAAATTGCACTCCACACCTAATGATATAATTTCATTTATTAAAAAAAATTCTTAATGCATAGCTTTGTCCGACGTCGCATGCATTCTTGAGGACAATGAGCACAATGTACAAATCGCTACACTTGCTTCTCCAGTCGAAATTTTTATTAGGCTCGACCTACAAAAATAAAGCCGATCAGCAGATGAACTGGTTGGCAGTATAGACTAGAGGGGCCTTTTCGAGGGATATCCTGCAAACGTAAATTCTAAAACACCTGCACTTGCAAAGAAAAACAGAGTTATGTTATAGGCATGTGCAAATACACTGGTGTGATCTCACTGGAACCGTCCTTCCTGGAGGTCCTATATGAAAAGGAAATTTTTATCAACTTGCATAGATAAGAAATTCATGATGCACGCTCCATGCATTAACCGACGATCTAAATGCAATGGGTTTTCGTAAACTCCAGGATCTGCTTTTTCCGGGGGTCTTTAAGGCATACAAGATTCCAATAACCTGCAAAGACACTAAATATCTCGCAATAATAAAACCAGCCGAAAGCAATGACAGTCACTCATAGCTTGTACCACGAAAAGAGGTGAAGGCCTCTAAGCTGCGGGCACTGACAGTGAAATTGAAAAACTGACTTTTCTAGTGCGTTTCAAGAGAACGCTTCACTCACCCTGTGCAACACAGAAAATTCAAGTGAGCTGAGGCCACTGATTTGAAAACACTACGGCGCAAAGATGACAGCGCAAGAAGGAGTACGAACACACATGCGCACAACTATCAACTATTAATTTGAATGAAAGGGGCAAATTTACTGTGCATGTGTGAGCGGTTTTAATACTTTTTATACAGTTTTTATATACCTAAATATTGTTATGTGTACAACGATAGAATGGTGCGCACTTTATGTCTGATCAAAACCTAGTCATGAAAATTCATATGCTCCCAATGAAGAGTAGAGTAAAATGCAGCCGGTTCGCCAAAGTTGGAGGGGATAGACAATTTATTTATATAGAGTGAGTCAGGACAAAACCGAAATTAAGATGATCGAAGACTTCCTTAAGGCCACATTTTAAGCCTTCTGAATTCCCCAGCAACCTATGTGTTGAAACTTGGTTGTTTCCTAATTAACCAATCATATTCGTTGACGAAACCCACCCATGACAAGGCGACACCCTCACACTATCGCCAGTCCTCCCACCGCGACGCTCGTCGATTGATGTATACCATCGCACATTGGAATTAAAATCCTTCGGAGCTGACGAAGATTATGTATGCCTGTCCGCTGTCGGCCAGCTAACTGTCTTGTGAGCACTCAAATGTCCAAACTGCAGTGTCTCCGTCGACTGCCGATTTATGCGCCTCCGCGTCGCGGTTCTGTCGCCCCGCGCAGCCACTATTTCTCAGAGAGAGGTCAGCGAACAATGTCTCCTGACCGCTAAGAAGGTGGCGGCGGCTGTTGCTCTACCGCAAAGGCGCGCCGGTGGCTTCCGGACCCCAGAGGGTGTAGAGGCGGAATCAGGACCGCAAAGGAGAGGAAAACAGGCCGCCGCCGGGAACACGTGCGCAAGACAAAAACACTTCCCAGAACGTGACGCCGGCGAGTGAACGCGGGCATCAACGCACAGTCCAGCAGCAAACGGCCGCTATTCCCACAACTCAGTTGATTTGGCGCCAACTGTCCGAGTTTGCGACAAGTCGAGCCCAACATGCATCATACCAGAAAAAAAGGTTGTACGGAAGGATCATAACACTATGTGGATACCTCTCTGCAAAACGTGTTAAGCAAGGTTTAAAAATAGACAGATGCAAAAAAATAACAGCAACGCGAAAGAGGACACACTAACCTATGATTCAGGCTCAAGCGATAAATTGAAGTAGTGTTTGAACAATAAGCAAGAAAGGCACACCTGGAAACTTGTGTTTTTGAGATGAGCTAGGCAGTTTGTCACTTAGGCCTTTATTCCAGTACAATTTTTTTACATGTGGTGCCAATGAAGTGCAGGAAATGTTTTTGAGCATAGTCGTATAATTCCATATTTTCATATCGATTATTAGCAACAAATTAATTCCTCAAATTTATTACTTCAGATCTTGATTTACATGGTCACATAATTCGCACGCATCAGTAAAGTTCACGAGGCCAACAAAATACAGGTAGCAAGACACATTTGCGACTGAGCCTCGCCGTGCTGCTTTCACCATATAAGAGAAATGGAAAGTGACTTACGTTTGACGAAAATAAGCTCCATATTACATCTGAGTAGTGGTTGTTAAATACAGCGCAGTTGCGAAGATCAATGTAAAACGGCCAAGCGCGGGGAACACAGAAAGAACACCAAACGCACGGCGGCGAAGGATAGCACAGCGCTGCCATCATATTTCAACGCTCTTGAGGAGAGAGGAGAGTAAGAGACAACTTTTATGGGTAATGAGTGACTATCCCGCTATTCGTGGGTTAGACCCGGAAAGTGGGAGTGTCGCCTTAGTTTCAGTTTGCTTAGACCCCGGCGGCATCTTTGGTACAAGGTGTCGAACCGGAACCGGAACCGAACAGAAAACTGGAACCCAACCAGAATTTTTGCCCGGAACCGGAACCGAACCAAACCCGATTTTTTTTCTCAGCCATTTTGGAACTGAACCAGAACCGGAACAAATTGAAGGAACCGTTCCGAACCGGTTCGCGGTAAGGTTCCGACCCACTTTTGCTGGCAACACACATTCATTCTTTTTTCATTTACTGCTGCTTGTAAAGCATCCTCTTTGCTTATTTCCAAACCGACAGTGCACACCGCAAACATCCCAACTGTTGAAAAATAGTTCATTTCAGAAACATGACCACAAAAAAGAGAAATAGATTGCCACGTGCATATATCATCAAGTGGCCATCGAACACGCTTGGCCGCTGCACAGCGCCGCTCATGGAGAAATTTGCCGTATTCAAGAGCATTCCTAAGCAGTAAAATAGCAGCGATAGTCCGTAAGCTAAGTTACATACTCAGATGAATAAGTATGCAATCATGTATTAATAAAAAAAAAAGACGAATCTTAAACGATGTCACACAATTTTATTTTCCTATCATTCGAAGACATCGCGAAGAGTCACATGGCGTGCACAGTAACCGCATGCGAGGCGACGCCAGCAAATGCAATTTGGTTGACCGAGACATCAGAATTATAAGCCGACTTTGATGAGGGAATGCCGCTTTATGTAGCACAAACCCGACAGTCCTTGAGTTGTATTTGAAGTAACGTAGCACAAAGATCCATCCATAAGTCGATTTCCCTTTTGTATTTTTTTCCTTTTATCCCTAGCGACGACTGCTTGTTTATTTCCTTAGCATCTAAACTATGCCGGTATTGAAGCTCCGATGTTCATATGTGAAGTCTGCGTGGAGCAAGTAAGTCAGCCCAATTACTGGTAGGGATAATAAATCACAAGCTCTATTTGGTGTACTATCGTTTTGGCCCTACAACCACGATGTCAAAAAAAAAAAAAAAAGAATGCGTTTCATCGCTTTATCCACCATCACTGTAGCGAATACCTGAGAGGTTTTAGAAAGTGGTATTGAAAGCTAGAAGCGCACTATGGAGAGAAAACGTAATTAATGAGTAGCCTGGCGAACGTGTAGCGCTGTGACGAGGGAGGTCTGGACAAGAGTGTGGCTGGAAAAGTTGTCGTGGTACAACTCCCAGGTATCGGCGATCTCCTTTCCCGCTCGAAGAACCCCTTTTCTAAGTCTGTCGAGCCCATCAACCTGGTAGACGGCGTTTTATTGCCTGTCCTTGGGGTAAGAATGAGTTGTCAACTACAACCTTGACGTCAAAAAAGACCATTTGCATTGTTTTAATTTTGACTGGCTCCTCGTTGCCGTCCATGAGGCTCTGAGGTTCGTCATCTGGAACTTTGGCGGTTCGCGATGCTATAAAAATAGGAATTAGGCGCTATTCGAATAGCACAAAGCAGATTTCTCATAGACTTGCTAAATCATTTGACAGGTCTCGGCAAGGCTCCCTCTCACTTTATTACAGAACTTGATTGAGTACCGTTGTCCGCGTGTGGGTATCGTCACGCGTCGTTACAAGTACAATATCAGTAGGCACACGGAAACAGCGATTATGACGCTGCTAGAGCTCAGAGCAGTCTGCTCTAGGCAGTGATGAAACGTTGAACGTCCCTCTCGCCTAGACCAACCAATCCAAGCGCGGTGGTGTCGACTACAGCGCCAGAAAAAAATATTTGCATTACTTTCCGGACACATCTTTTATATATCCTCTCATTTCATCGAACCCGGATGACTACAACAATCCTCGACACTGTCCTCTTGCCTCCATCTATCTATGCTGGCAAATAATAAAATATTTGCGACCAGCCGTGATGTCATGTTATGCTTGTAAATTGTGCGACCTATTGCGTGAGCCACAAAGTGGTTCTAGAAGGAAGTATATAGCACGCCTATACAGGCAACCATGATGCGCAACAAGACGACGGTCGCATCGCGTCGCGGCCACCAGAGTGAGACACTTAATTTTAATCCAGTTCTTTGGTAAGTACGATATTAACTCCAACTCCAATACGTGGGCGGAGGGGACTTTTGTCAGTGCCTTTCAGAGCACAACACACCGGTGCATTTGCGTTTCACCTTCATAGAAATACCAAATGCAAAGGTGTCCGCGTTCTGTGCGGTGTATACCCAAGCAGCATGCCTTCAATGGACTGCCACTGGTCCAATATTGGGATATATTGGTCCCAATAATGGTCAATATTGGCATTTGATAGGGGCGCACAAAGATCCAAGATATGAGCCAATCAATTTGATTGGCTTTTCTCTCAATACCAGTATTGGCACACTACTTTGTTTACTGGCATTCAACGGCACTCAATAGCTACCCAATATCTTCCACCCAAGCTCACTCACTGGCTATTATATCACGACCAATCCGCCAAGCTCACTGGTCATCCAATACCTAGTATCTATGCTTATTCACTGGATATTCACAACTGGCATCCAGCCAGATTTATCGGTTACCCAGTATTTCCGATCCAATCTTGCCCACTGGTTTTACATTATTGGCATCCAGCCAGAGAAATTGGGAATCCGGAACTATATAGTGCTGACTGTTTCAATAATCAGTACCACGGCTAGTTGCTTTTCCGTGCTATGGCTAACAGGCAACTATAGAGCCATCACCTGCCTATGTAGTGCAGATAATTTGCATGCAGCATTTTATTTAAATACAGCATGCTGAGAATATCCATGCACAGAAAATAATACAGCTGAAAGGTTCATTGCATGCTGATTTATTAGGTGCGCATGTGTTATAGAACGTGGAAACATTTAGGCACAACTCTTTTAGACTTCAGTGCTTCTCGTATTGCTCCAGTGCTCCTCTAAGAACAATATTTCCCGCCTTTTGGAGCAGCTGACACAAAAGATGGACAGCTCGTGACACCTGGCGACTAATAAAGTAAACACTAAGCTTTCAAACAGTGTATAGGAGGAGCTTTTGGCGCGGGTTTTTGAATCTGTATAAATCACAATACTTCATGCATACTGGCGTGACCATATGTCCCACTAGTATGCATGCTGGCATGCTAGTCTGTGTAGGAAGAGGAATTTTGGAGGGAAAGATTGAAAAAGAATGGTGAGAAAATTAAAAGAAATGAGGGTGAGATAAAATTCGGCTAAAAATACATTGTAAGGTATATCGTGGAGTAATGCCTGTGGGGAACTTGTTAGGTGAATTTAGTTTGTTAAGGATTCCAATATCTTTCCGGTATTTAAATGCAAATTTCATTGCGAGTCTGCCCTAGGGAAGGCTAATGGACCTAAAACACTGTTCATTGCGGACACTTCATATCACCGAAAGCCATTTGTGTATTAACAGTTCAGGCGAAGTTGGTGGTATAGAGTTTCTAGTTGGCGAAGAAATTTCGGGGGGAGTCTTGATTTTAGATGGGGGTCAATTGAGTGAAGAGATTGGTAGTGAACTGTCTGTAAGTTCTACAGTCGATACTTCGTTTCGGAAGCAAACTTTTTAGCCAGTTGGATGCATCACATTTCCCGAAGAAGGGCCGAATGTATCTTTGATGTAGGTGGCCTTTAGCAGCGGCTTTATTTGATTTTTCATTGGCTTTAATGCCACAGTGAGCTGGTATGCACTGAGATATCATGCAGTGGGCTGCGGCAAAAGGCAAATGATGTAGATACCCGATTTCAAGGGAAACAGACAGATGATTGGTTTTCTTCAGTGTTTACTCAGGATTTGCAGATATGATCTGGAATCTGTGAAGATAACCCATCGGACCGGGGTTTGTCGCAGGATATAGGAAACAGCTTCTTTAATGCCGTGGAGCTCAGCTGTCGTGGATGATGGGTTTTGCTGCAGCCGGTAAGACAGGACATGGTGTGTTGAGGGAACATAAAAGCCACAGGAAGACGTGTCTTGCGCGGTCGAACCGTATGTGAATATATGCGTGTACTACGTACATTCCTTGCTAAGTAGGTGAAAGCGCCTTGCAGAAGCGCTGCCTGTTGCATGCGGCTCTTCGGATCCACGCCAGAGACGGACATATTCACCATTAGATATGACAGTACCCATGGAGGTAAAATGAGTGTTAGAAATTGTCGTGGCTGAATAATAGCAGAGAGGGGCAGAAACTGTACAGCTTGACCAAAGGCATAGCTGCAGTCAGTTAGGTGGACACAGTGCAAAAAGTGCTTCTTCCCTTGAAGGGCATGTCGGAGATGGGTGCGCACCTTTTCTTGGGTGGCAATCACAATTAGCAGGAGACATCCTGCTTCTTCAAGTGTTCCTGATGCAGATGATTCCTTTGGAAGTCCAAGGCAAATTAGCAAGCAGTTGTTCTGCTCTGCTTTAAGAATCTTCTCGCTTGTTTGAGATAAGCTTTCAAGCACTGGTAAATAGAGGCGCAACGCTCCTTCAACAGAGGCCTTTTCAAGCAGAATCATCGACCGGCAGTTGCTGTGCAGTGGGGTTCTCGCCATGAATCTGAAAACCTGCGATGCTGTAGTGATTCTCTCGGGAAGTTTTTAATATAAGGTGTTCAAGAGAGGTTACTGTCAAATATAACACCTAAGAACCTGTGTGATAGTACATACGTCAGTGACCGTCCACCTCGAAGGAGCGGGTATCGAGTCATTTTTTTTTTTTTTGTAAAAAAACATTTTTTTCTGATGAGGGGCCAAGACCCCAGGAAGCTAGGTACATTGATATGTGCAGTAACGCTCTCTGAATTTGTCGCAGCGTAGTACAACGCAAACGTGATGTACTTCAGATGCACATATCATATGTGAAAATTGTTATGCGTACTCCTCGTGGAAGGCTTCTTGTTAGATGTATAGGGGAATATGAACAGAGGAGGGTTCAGCGCACCTCCGTGAGGTATGCCTTTTTCACCGCGTGAGAGATGGACCATGTTGAGTGCTTATCAACATTGGCCTCTCTTGTAAATATTGTCCAACCCAGTTGAAAACCTTTACGCAGAGGCCAAAGCTGGCCAAGGCTGCGATAATTGCATGATGAAACACAGTGTCAAAAGCAGCCTTGATGTCAAGGAGAACAGCTGTCGAGATATACCCAGTGTGAAGGTACACTTCAGGTGGTGAGATAATTAAGGGTAATAACACTATCAGTTGCAGACCTATTCTGGTGAAACCAGTTCATTTCTTGAGGATACTCATTGCGGCTCTCGAGGAATGCGTTTGGAGATCATTCGCACTATAAGCTTACCTATGCAGCTTAGTAGGGCGATGGATCGGAAGAGTGGATAACTTTTTGGCTGTTTACAAGATTTGAAAACGGGCACAATTTTCGCCATTTTTCATTCCGTGGGGTCCTCACCAGACATCCAGGAAGACTTGTAATATACGAATAGTCGAAGACGCGAATTGTAAGGTAGCTTTGCGATTGCATCATAAGTCTCTTCATTATGATGCGGAGACGTCCGTCTTCAAATGTGAAAGGTAGGCCCATCGCTGACACGGCCGCCTGTGGGTTGCATGAGAGACCATCTGTAGAGTGTGCGGAAGGCTCTGCCCCACTCAAAGTAGTCTGCAGTATTCTTCTGAGACTCCTTTAATGGTTTTTCTTTCATGCAGATATTATGCTGTGAAATAGCGAAGCTGTTGGAGGGGCATGCGCATAACGCGAACTATCAGTCAAATATCTTCTCGGCTACAGAAATACCTGTTCGGTATTATCGCCTGTTGGACGAGCGCACCTAGCGAAGCATCACATTATTACGGACGAGAAGGGTCACCCTCTTCAACAGTCCCCCTAACGAGTGTCTCCCGCTGAACGCAACACTAATGGTCGCCAATTCAACGACTTACTCCGCGATGACGTAATACGCTTTTTCCGCAGTCCCGGGCGGCACCAGTCATTCTTGCGAAGGAAAAAATGGAATATTACTGTAATGCGTAGACTACCTTTTACTAAACAAAATCACCGAAAACGATTTCTGTCCTCTTCACCGGATCGATGACGCCCAGGATCGCGTCTGCAGCGCGAAATACGTTTCTTCGATGGACCTAAAGTATTGGTAAATTGAAGGCAATGAGAGGGACCGTGAATAAACAGTCTATTACTCTGGATGGCCTTTATGAATTTACAGCCTTGCATTTCTGACTCTGCTCTGCACTGGTAACTTTCGAACACCTCATGGACACCGTCCTTGCCGATTTAAAATGGCACATGTGTCTGGTCTATCTTGACAACACTGTCGTCTTTCCTCGACTTTACAGGAGCATCTTCACCGCCTTGTATTTGTCCTACAAGGCAAAAGACCTGTCTCACGCTCAGAAATGAGAAATGCCACTTTGCATACACAGAGCTCAAATTCTTAGGACACCTTGTGGATCAAGCCGGAGTTCAGCCTGATCCTGAGAAAAAAAATATGTTTGCCAATTATCAGGCGTAACATTTATTGTGTGCATGCTCTTGTGGTAATGGGGGATATGGATCCATTTTCAGTCCTCCCCTCTTATTTCCTCCGTCTTGTCCAAGTATGCCTTCAGTTGCATACCTATTTCCCTTGAATGGTTCGTCCAGCCCTACTTTATACTAGCCTTTTTTGTTGTGTAGCTAGTGTTGAATCAATGTGTTGTGTATTCCCAGCATCAATACCCTGTCCATGGAGGTACTTTCCGGGAGGTGTAGGGCTCTTTTAATACATTTTCTGATCATTCTTTCGATCATGTATTTTTTTGCCGTCTTAATGTATAAATATGGAGTATGGAAGCTTGTATGAGCCTTCATAGGTTACTTTCCTTAAGGCCTCCTTTTTTATTCAGTATTCTCCTTATAAGGTTTTGCCATTTATATCAACTGTCCTTCCAGTTTCTTTATCGTTTCTCTGTTGGATTGTTTGTTTCTAGCACCTTCTTTGTTCTAGCACCTTTGACCTTCGTGACCATTTGTCCCTCCACTACCGATATTTGCGCCCACTTGTTCTTTTTGCCTTAGGTGTTTCAACAACTCTGATTTCTCCTGAGAACGTTTCATTCCCCTCTCTTTTTTACATGGTGCAGTGTTATTTCCGCCGTTTTCAGTTTCTGCTCGATTTCAGCATCGCTACCTTTTACTGTGCAAATAGTTATTTCATCCGGATATAGGCAGACAGCTTTTCTGGACCTCCACGCATGCTCATGCTATGTTGAAAAGTGCGGATGACAGCCCTCCTCCTTGTGGTGTTTCCATGATCCAAGTTGGAATATCTGAGATTCTATCCCCTGACATCCTATTTTCGCTTTTCTGTCCGTTAGAAAGTTTCTATAAATTCATACATTCTCCCCCAGGTTTATTTCCGTGCTACAATTTAGAATAGCCTCGTGTTTTACACTGTCAAATGCCTTGTTCAGGTCCAATTCTAAGACGAACTTACCATCGTTGGATCTTTTTACTATCTAATGGTATATCCTGAGCATATCTTGCATACTAAGATGATGCCTGAATCCTATGACTTCCCGGGGTCATAGCTCATTCTCCATGATGTATCTGGTCAGTTTTCTCTGAATAACACGTTCAAATAGTTTACACACACATGATTTTAGTTATATTGGTATCAAAATATCGACCGCCGGAGGTTTTTTGGGTTTGGTATTATCACTATCGCAGCAAATTTCCATCGCTCTGGAATTTCCCCTGTTTCCCAGGATCACTGCATGAACTTACACACACTATCGAGTCATTATACAAGTTCCTTAGCCTCTTTTTCGTTATCTCCTCAGGCCCTGGAGGCCGGTTTCGTCTTCAGTATACAGATTTCTGCCACCACTTCAGATACTGTTATGGGAGCATCTAGTCGCTGGTTAGGGTTTCCTTTTGTAGGTTTCTAATATGTCTCTCTTCAGTTCTCCCATATATTTGATTAGGTTCTTTAATGAAGTCCTCATCCCTGTCTCCATGATGATGCCTAGCCTTCTACAGGAGGGAACTCCCGGGGCCCGCTAAAGGTCTCGACAGATCTGAGGAGTGCCACCTTAGACAGCTCCAAACAGGGTGTTTTCTAAATTTCGTCATACTAAAACATGTGGACACGACATTCACGGGTAGGTGCAATCTGCGGACAGTATGCTGACCTATGCCCCAAAGTGTGGGACTGCAACAAAATACAAAAATAAAAGTTATAAAACAGCCAACTAGGAAGGCTGGGAGGTGGTCCAGTCCAGCTCCAACCTGGAGGTCCAGCATGCCCTGGTTCAGAGAGCTCGGTAGAAGTGGCAGCCAATGGCGGCCCGGAATAAAGTCTGCCACTCAGCTCCACAAACATACGCGCCTTCCCTTCCCAAATCATTTAGGTGTAAATAAATGTTTTCTCCTCATCCTCCTCCTCCTCCTCCCGCTAGGAGGAGGAGGAGGATCCACTTAATGGAAGTTTGTGATTTTGTTTTCTCTGGATCTAGGAGGTGTCGAAATATGCTCCATGTTTTTGCCTACCCATTTCGTTTTCCATTTCATTTCATCCGTCGCCCCAGTTTTCCTCGCATATGTTTTAATAGTTGTCTTCTATTTAGTTGTTAAGCTTAGTTATCTTCCTTCTAAGACACCGGCTCATGTTAAGTTTTGTTCAAGGCACTGCTTGGCTTCTACATGTTTAGTAGCTGGCTATGTACGACTTGTGGAGAATTCTCCCCCTGTACAATTTGGTATGCTTTTGGACTTGTCGTTTAAACCAATTACACCACTCGTCGATTTTGTTTATGGGTGCAATTTCCTCGGAGGTTCCGCAGTCTCAAAACTTGTCCCACTCAGGGATTTTATTTTTCTTAATATTTCATGCCTTCGGCCCTACTTCTTTATTAATTACTATAATATAATGGTCGCTGCCTAAGTTTAATTGCAGGTTGTATCGCTCTAAAGCTTCTATGATCTTTGAAAGTGTGCGGTGTGGAGATGTGTCCCTGCTGGCACTATTTCCTATCGTCGTCGAGCTGTCTGGATTGTTAATCAGTGTGAAGCTTGCTAATTAATATCTTCCCCACAGTTGGCTGCCTTTGGGGCATTGTTTGCTGTAACCCCGTGCCTGATGGTGTGCACTAAGTCACCTACTATTAGCAGCTGTTGCCATACGCATATGTTCTTGGAATGTTTGCTTAATACTCGGAATCTGATCTTTTTCTACTTTGGCGGGCTGTAGACGTCGAGCACGAAAATATTCAGCTCTGTGATGCTCCCAGTTAATACCTCTATGGACACGTGTCTATGTCACTAAATCCTGTCTGGTGCTCCTAAGCTGCCCCCATTTTCTTTGACTATCGTTGTCACCCTCGTTTCGTGTCCTTTGTTACTATGGAAAGCTTGGTATTTAACAGGACCCCTTGTTTCTTACAACTATAATGCGAGGGGGTGGTTTTCAAATGGTTTAAGTTGCTTCTGTAGCACTGGCCTATTTATCCTAAACTCTCTGCACGTCCATTGCCAGATTTAATTGTTAATGTTATTCGTTCTGTCTATCTTGAAGCTGATGTATCGCTTCCTATGCTTTTTGCTTGCAACTCCACCTTTACTAGACAAATATTCTGTGCCTAGTTTTGCATCGCTTCTTTAGCTTCTGAATCTGTGGATTTATTTGTGCGTTCAAATATTTTATAAACTTTGTGAAGTTTGTGATCAAACTCTCCAGCTTCGCGAAGCCATTCTCCAATCTTTTGGACCCTAGTTTCCAGGTCTTGCGAAGACCCCGAGTCATTGTTTCTGCATATTGCCATCGGAGGTTTAATAGGTATTATCTCCGCGTTGTTTCCTGCTGCTGTTCCTGCTATGCTGTGGGTTGTTGCGTCTGTGCTAGGGCCTGCGTTGGTTTCTGCTGTTTTTCCAGTCTACGTATGGTTTTGTTTTTCTGTTCTATTATCTTTTTAACTTCCTCGATTTGCAATACAACCTATCTATTTTCTCTTTCTTACCATTCCCCTCAGCTGGTTGCGACCCATCTGCGAAGGTGATGCATTTCTCTACCGGCGTCTTGTCGCTTCCCCCTGGGTAGATTATGTGCTTGAGGTTGGCTCCGGATTCGGTCTTTCCTTTGCTTTGTTGTCGGCAACTGGACCTGCTTGTCCCTCTCGACGGACGCTTGTCTCTTGACTTGCTTCTCCCTCTGGCTTGATTTTTTCCCCTTGCGGTTCCCCTCAAGTTGTGTTCTCCACGTTAGTCCCCGAGTCCTGGGAATCACCTCAGAGTCTGCATTCGAATCTGTTCTTGTCGTCCGCCTCTTGGCTCCATCTTGTTCTTGCCTCCATCAATCTTTCATCTACATGATTTTGTCCCAGCGTCGCTTCTTGTCGATGTAAGGCATATGGCAGATGAATTTGCATTTCCTCTCCTCTAGGATGTGTCCCTTGCGTACATCTGGCACACTCGTTCGCACCTGTGGTCATTCGGTGGGCTTTCCTTCCCTCATGCCCTGCATTTGATGTTCTTCGGATCCGGGTATACGTCCGCTCCGTGTCACATTCTTCCGCAAGCGTAGCATACCTAGTACTACTTGCATTTTGCTTTAACTCCCACGAAAATAATCCACCTCGGAATTTCTTTCGCGGCCAAACATTTCCATCACAACTTTTGATCCTAAACCTAGTCTTCTAACTCCGCACATTTCTGACTGGACCTCTCTGTTCAGTCCTATAAACATATCTTCTTTCGTGTAGAATAGCGGGACGTCGTGTATGACTCCCTTGCCGCATTTCTTCAGTGTTGCCGCCATAATGACCTTAACGAGGCTCCTGCATATCGGATCAAATATGCTGTTCGTAGGCCGTACAGGTACGTTTTTAAGGTCGTTTGCTACTGGGACCTCGATAACGCAATATCTTAAGACTGCTGAGGGATGGTTAATAAGAAACATTTTAAACGTAAGCTAACGACGAGTCACAAGGGGAGCAGCAGAAAGGAGCCATCAATGATATTGCATCATAGTCTTACTGGCATCTTACTCTTACTGTTCCCCACAATTTATTTCATGTGAAAATATAGACCAAAACAGGATTGTCAGTCATGCGGTCCGAAAAATGAACACACCAAATCCTCCTCATAGAGCAACGCCTGTTATATTTCGAACCGACGAGTCATCAAATGGGGGCGCTAAGGTCCTGCGTATTTCAATGCCATTCCAGCCTTTAATATGAAAGGAGCTTCTCATTTCACTGCTCCCTCCAGCTCGACCAAGCCAAATACTTTCGTGACACCCCACAATCCGCCCCACCATCACAAGTGAAGCGGCTGCCACGAGGAAAAGTCAAATGAGCACCGGCCCGATTGCTCCTCTGGCCCGACCATGGCACGTGAAAACTGCTTGTTCCCAAAGGCATGATTGTACAGATTCAAGGCTATGATGTATGAAACATACTGCATGCAATGGTCCTGCTGATCGTTACATGCCAACTACAGCCTGCGAGAGGCATGACTGTGATATTGAAAATATCGAGGAAAACAGTCTAAAACGTAGCTAAATTTGCTAAATAGGTCACATTCGCGAATCTTAAGCCGCTGATACGTTGAAGAGCGGTAAAAAAATCCACGACGCTAATATAGGCTGCTATGGAAAGAACAATCGCAGTGTGTAATTGTTCTGGTGTTCATCAGCGCCCAACTACCACCTGCGAGAGCTTTGCTCTAACTTTTCGTGGCTGAACAGATTGCTAAAGCCAACGCCAATGCTGCCGGATAATTTTCGCCAACGCAGAGAGTAACTGTCCAATGTATATTCTCTGCCAAAGGCATTAGGCAATTTGCCAATGTGAAGTTTACTTGACACCGCCAATGACAAATGAATTGGCAGATATTGTTTCACATAGCGGCAGTTTCGTTGCCAAAACCTGCTAAAAATAACATCTCAAACTTACTCATGAAAACAATCTGCGATCATTAAAAACGCGTATTATCGGCCAGACATAAAATCCCAAGAGGAAAATCCTAAAGAGGAACTTTTGACAAGACAGCAGCAAGAAACACCGCATTAAACGCAATATTTTGGCAATGTTTGATGACGTTTCGACTATTGGCCTTTGTAATTAAATCCAGCATTACCTTCAGCGTCCAGACCCTGCCGACGTACCTAGCAGCTGTCGATTGACCTGAACAGATAGATACCACTATCCGACAAACCATCAAAGTTATACAACGGTTTCCGTCCGTCGCCTCTGCCATTGACATCATGATTATGGTGATCTCTGTCCTTTCTTTTGCTTCTTTAAAGGCATTTATCACTCCTATTGTGAATGATATGTAAGAAAGAAAGCGAGTTGTAAAATATCGTTCGTTTTAAAGGCCTGGGACCAAACGAGCAAGGCCGACCGGGGTGAGATAGCTTGAGACCCGAACACACATGCGGCGATAGCAATGTCGCTGAAGCAATCATTCAAAAAGTCCTTCTTGGTCTTTACAAGAATCTTGTTCTTCGCTAAAACTGCGGTATTGTAGGCGTACGTGACACACGGAATGACGAGATCTCAATTAGAGTGATGGGATATGATGTAGATAGAGAGTGTATCGCAAAAGTTACGGTTGAATCATTTTTCGAGGCCGTTAGTCAGCGGATCATAGCCAGTGCTATTTGACGCATTATGATGCACTGCCTGAGCAGCGCTTTTACAACGTCAGGTAAGAAAACGCGTCCAAGCTCAGGGAGCACTTCAGAATGGGCGCCGTGGCTAACATGAAGTCGTTGCAAAATGAAAGAGGCTAAGTTGGATTCCGAGGAAGGTGCAAGGACGGCTGTTGACATATACCTCTTCAGGTGATCAGTTGTGACGATGGCCCAAACATTATCCGTGGCATTGTACGGAAGCGGTCTGTATAAATCATTGCTAATGCGAACTAAGGGGGTGGTTGGCAAGCTAGCGGCTACAACTCTGCAGTAGAACGACGAGCAGGGGGCTTGTGACGTCGACAGGCGATGGATGAACGGACGTATTTTAGGACGCAGTTGCACCTGCCCCGCCAATAGTAACGCATCCGGATCCAATTGTATGTCTTGAAGAAATGTTCTCGATCGCTTGTTGGTGAGCGTGGAAGTAACCATACTTGGGAGCGTGGATGGCGAAGAATAACTATTTCAAGATGTGTTTTATCTTGCGAGCTTCAGTCATGTCGCTGTTGACGCGTTTGCCTAAGCCAACGTCATCTTTAATGTAGTTAGTTAAGCTTGAGCTGACATACTTGGACCTCTCGCGGGAACGCCGTGCGCGGGAAGTTTCCTGACAGCGGGGCGACCAAAGGCTTCTGCGAGATTCGTATTAAAGGCGGCCCAGGTTCTCATGTCATCATTGTAGTTCTTATATCATATGGGAGCAGTGCTTGTTAGGTAAAGAAAAATGATATTGTTTTGCTTTGTCCCGTGGTTTCATATGTTGTACAGGCTCACCAATTCGTAAGGTGTAAGGCAATCTTCCACGTGATGCTTATTGGTCCCAACGAAGATAGCCGGGCCTCGCTGGAGCAGGGATACGGCATAACTGACAGCTGCACCTAACTGTACAGCTAGGTTTTGAACGTCCTCTGACATCGCTGGTGTCGGAAGCGTGCGATTACAGAGCTCCAGAGTCGAGGTTTGCCCTGTACCTCCACCAAATGTAGAATGGCGCTTTTTTGAAGGTGCAACTACCCGCTAGCTGTAGTAATAGTTGTGCCAATCTATCCACGCCTCACTAGGTTACAACTAACGTTCCATAAGTACAGAGCAAGTTTAACATCTATTCCGTTGCTTCTATTTCAAATACCAAGTTCGTTATCCCTGGATAGAATATTCTTATGCTCACGCCGCCTTCCTTTCTTTGCGTAGATCCCTGTCAAATTATCTTGCGACCCGTTGAAGTTTATTGCCGCCCAGCTCAGTGGTCTACCTTTATCGATGTCTCTCTTCTTTAAGGGAAAGAAGTTCGAACCTATTTTTAAGCGTTCAGTTTTATTATATTCTGAAGAGGAATAGTTATGTAATATAAAAACTTCTGGGGATCAGACAAGAGAACGGTAATTCGGTCGTTTCGCTGAAACTACATAAGAAAAAGGCAGGAGTGTCATTTGCACTCAACTTTTATGTTATGTTTCTACCGATTGCAGTCTGGTTGTCCGTTTCTGCTTATGCTATCACGTAGCTGTGACAGTGCTGAGGACAGCAAACGAAGAGACAGGGTTGCAGTCAAATTAGCTCTTTATTGAGCTGACTTGCGCCCTCAGAATAATTAAGCAACTCGGATGCGGCAATAACGGCAAGCGGTCTCGTCGGTCGTCGAACAAAGAATGGCCGTTCCACTCCTCCGCCATCAATTTCGAGTTGAGAAGAACCATCTAGAAAACACAGCAAAGGAGCCTGAAAAGGTCTCGAACGATGCTGAAACAATTGTGCTTCAACGTGATCGCTCGGAAAAGATCTTGGCGCATCTCGAACAACAACGAAAGAGATAAAGCTTTTTCCGGCGATGAAGAGCGAGAGCAAAACGTATAGTATTGATCCGTGATCATAATCACAGCGATAAGGCCGCATGCTGGAGACTGTTGAAAAAGAGCAAATAAAGATTGAAATGATTCGCGGCATTACCCCTCGTTTAAAATGTTATCGCCTCAATACTTCTCTACATTTTCTCTTGTGTTTCCTCTTCCTCGCTACTTATCAAGTACTCTACCAATGCAATGCTATTAGACCTTAGTTTTCAGCTTGTTCATTTCAAAGCCCCCCGTTCGTCTGTTCTTTTTAGGTCGTTGATCGGACTGTGCAGTCCTTTCTATTGCCGCGAAACCTTCAAAACAGTATTTGTTGTTTTTGGCGGCCGCCGGCATACAGGCTTTTCACTCTGATTCTGGACCGCGTATCGGTTCCGTAATCTTTGTTTGTTAATGCTCGATGTCGCGAGTCACACCTTTATCAGTTTTGTTGTAGCACAAGATGCACCGAGATCTGTCTCGAAGGTTCCGGCCACTCGGGTGTCTTTCCACAATGTTCCAGCCCGTGCTGGTAGCTGTTTGCGACGTTATCTAGATTGTTCTGTGCAGCCTTTAAATTGAGCGTTGCCGAGTGTGACGGGCATTCTTTGTTCGACGATCGACGAGCACGTTTGTTTCTATCGCCGCCGCCGAGTTGCTTAGTTCTTTTGCGGGCGCAAGTCAGCCCAAATAAACGGCTTCTTCAGTGCAATCATCGACTCTTCAATTGTGTCGTCGACCTCGTCACCACTACGTGACATCTGGTGGAGGTGCTGCCTTTGATCCTTCGAGCGAAGACCCAAGCCGTGTTCCTGCCGCCCTGAAAAGCCCGCCTACAGGTCACCGAGCCAGCCGCCGACTTCAAGGCCTACAACCCGAACATGGTCTGCTGCCTGATCCCATTCGCTCTCGGAAGACATCGACGCTGACAATGGCCCAGCCTACAGCACCGGTTGTTTTCGTCCAACCCCGTGAGCCCCCCTGCTTCCATGGACTACCGGATGAAGATGCGGGAGATTGGATGGACCTTTTCGACCGTGTGGCAGATTTCAACGGCTGGAACGACGCCGTGAAACTTAGGCAAGTTTACTTTGTTCTGCAAGGACATGCCCGAGTTTGGTTCGAAAATCATGAAGCAACTATGAATGATTGGGAGACTTTCAAGGAAGCGTTTCTTACTGCCTTTTCAAGCGTCGTCCGAAAGGAAAGAGCCAAGGCCCTCCTTCAGTCAAGACTTCAACTTACTGACGAGCCTCTCCTGGCATACGCTGAGGAGATGAAGCGCCTCTTTCGCCGCGCCGACCCTAACATGACCGAATTAGAGAGGGTCAAATTTTTAATGCGAGGCGTCAAAGAATCGCTTTTTGCAAGCCTTGTCCGAAATCCGCCAAAAACCGTGGCGGAATTTGAAACGGAGGCGTCTACTATCGAGAAGACGTTGGCCACCCGGATGCGCCACTACGAGCGACCGCTTCAGCCGGACTGCTCAAACCACTACCCCAACGCATCCACAAGCGGAGAGAACCTTCGGGACCTCATCCGAGAGATTGTGCGAGAAGAGCTCCGCCGACTGATGCCATCATCGCAACAACCGCAGGTGGCGACGCTCGCGGACGTCATCCGTGAAGAAGTCCAGCAGGCGCTGGGCGTTCCACAAGCGACGGCTGCGACTGTTCCAGCACACGAGGCAACAGCGATGAACTACGCTGGTGCATTACGTCGCCCTCCGCCCCGACGTGATGACTTCCCGAGCCCTCGCCGCAACCGTCCTGTTCCCGAAAGCCGCCCCTTGGCCCCCGCCCGCCAAGCCTACCAACGACCCCCAAGCCCCAGAAAGTGCGACGCCTGGAGGACAGCAAACAACCGACCGCTCTGCTTCCATTGTGGTGAGGCAGGACACATCCTCCGTCACTGCCCGTACAGGCGGATCGGCCTCCGTGGTTTCGCTGTCGACGCCGCACGACCCCGTCCTGGCGAGCGACCACAGGAAATCAACGACTTCCTGCGCAGCGGAGAGCACTCGTCGCCAAGGCGTCTATCACGATCACCATCGCCGTACAATGCCCGATTTGCGTCGCCGGGCCGCAGTTACGTGCAAGGACGGTCTCCTAGCCCCCGTAGGGCAAACTAAAGGCAGCAACCTTTGGAGGTGAGGTTGCTCAACGGCGAAAAGACGAAGATCCTCCGCCGCCGACGACCACTAACGACGACGCAACCATTTCATCGCCGCTCCACACGACGTCATCGATGACATCACGACCATACTGCAAGCAGACAACACCGCCCAGAGCAGTAACTACGGTATGCCCCGGCCACGACCTGAAGAAACGACGGAGCCGAGATCGGACACTAAGGCCCACGTGCAATGCGAGGACGCGAACAAGTGACCTTGAAGTTGATATCGACGGTCGCAGAGTCACTGCCCTAGTAGACACCGGAGCTGACAATTCAGTCATTAGTGGACCGCTAGCCTCTCAGCTCAGAAAAGTTACCACCGCTTGGGATGGCCCGCTGATTCGCACCGCAGGTGGCAATCTGATTACTCCATCGGGACGATGCATTGCAAGAATAACCGTAAATGGGCGTACTTACCCCACCAGCTTTGTGGCCTTGCAGCAGTGCTCCCGCGACGTGATTTTGGGCATGGACTTCCTAAATGAACATAGGGCTATCATCGACTTGCGATCCAAGCTCATCAGGCTCTCTGCAGACAAAGCCATTCCTGCTACGACGACGTTGATGCAACACATCGCTCTAAACATCCTCGATGAAGAATTGACCGTCCCGCCCCGATCAAGCATCGCAGTCTGCGTAAGTAGCGCAAACATCGAAACCGCTGAAGGCATCGTCGAAGGAAATATCCAATTACTCTTAGAACGAGGTGTCGGCATCGCAAGAGGCATCGCGAAATTCCGGAGAGGTCGAGCTCAGGTGCTGGTAACAAACTTCACCGAAGAATACCGGCATCTCAACAAGGGCACGACAATCGCTTTTTTCGACGAATTAGCCGACCTCAAAGATGTATTCGCCCTCCACGACCAAACGCTGGAAGACGCACCGCACCAATTCCGTCAACCCAAATTTGACATCAACCCGGCATTGACCCACAGCAGGAAAGACCAGATTCTCAGTCTTCTTCGAAGCTACGGGGAGTGCTTCTCGTCATCATCGAAGGTACGACAAGCACCACTGGCCAAGCACCACATTAAAACGGACCAACATGCCCGACCTCTGCGCCAAAGCCCTTATCGTGTATCGCCGCGAGAACGCCAGGCCATTCGCGATCAAGTTGAGGAAATGCTGCGTGATGACGTAATCCAGCCCTCGAACAGCCCCTGGGCGGCACCAGTCGTTTTGGTCAAGAAGAAAGACAGCACACTTCGCTTCTGCGTTGATTACCGCCGCTTGAATAGCATAACGAAGAAGGATGTCTACCCGCTTCCCCGCATCGACGACACTCTCGACCGGCTCTGCAATGCAAGGTACTTCTCATCGATGGACCTGAAGAGCGGAGATTGGCAAATTGAGGTCGACGAAAGAGATCGCGAGAAGACCGCATTCATCTAACCGGACGGCCTTTATGAGTTCAAGGTGATGCCATTTGGCCTCTGCTCCGCACCAGCCACGTTTCAACGAGTAATGGACACAGTCTTGGCAGGCTTGAAGTGGCAAATTTGTTTGGTATATTTGGACGACGTCGTTGTTTTCTCGTCAACCTTTGAAGACCACCTCAAACGACTACAGACAGTATTGGAAGCCATCAAGTCATCGGGACTAACAATAAAAGCAGAGAAGTGTCACTTCGCCTACGAAGAACTCCGGTTCCTAGGTCACATAGTTAGCAAGGACGGTATTCGCCCAGACCCGGAGAAAACAGCTGCAATCGCACAATTCCCACCGCCTGCCGACAAGAAAGCTGTGCGCCGATTTCTTGGGCTGTGCGCTTATTATCGACGATTTGTCAGAAACTTTTCGCGGATCGCCGAACCGTTGACGCAGCTTACAAAGGCTGACGTACCTTTTAAATGGGAAGCGCCGCAAGGAGAAGCCTTCGATGAACTCAAGCGCCGCCTGCAATGCCCTCCTGTACTTAGCCACTTTGATGAAAACGCCGAGACCGAAATTCACACCGACGCGAGCAGTGTGGGCCTAGGAGCCGTTCTCGTCCAGAAGAGTGCCGGACAGGAGAAAGTAATCGCCTACGCTAGCAGGTCACTCACAAAAGCCGAAGCCAATTACTCGACGACCGAGAAGGAGTGCCTTGCAATCATCTGGGCCACTTCTAAGTTTCGTCCATACCTATACGGCCGACCATTCAAGGTGGTAAGCGACCATCACGCGCTCTGCTGGCTGGCTAATTTGAAAGATCCCTCTGGCCGCCTTGCCAGATGGAGCCTACGACTTCAAGAATTTGACATGACTGTTGTCTGTAAGTCGGGCCGAAAGCATTCCGACGCAGATTGCTTATCCCGCGCTCCCGTCGATGCTCCCCCGAAGGACGATGACGACGACGCCTTTTTGGGACCGGTAAGCGCCAGCAGTTTCGCAGAACAACAGCGATCAGACCCTGAGCTGAAAGCGCTAGCCGATTACTTGGAAGGAAAGACCGCTTCCCCTCCTGGTGTGTTCAGGCGACATTTATCATCCTTCACGTTAAGCAATGGCCTCCTCGTGAAGAACTTTGCACCCAACAAGACCGCGCAGCTTCTCGTAGTGCCTAAAACCCTTCGGCAAGAAATTCTGCAGGCGTTGCACGACGAGCCCACAGCAGGCCACCTCGGATTTGCGCGCACGTTGCGTCGAATCCAGGAGAATTACTGGCCGCGACTGCCTGCCGAAGTTTCCCACTACGTGAAGACGTGTCGTGAGTGCCAACGACGCAAGACGCCGCCGATCAGACCAGCAGGACTACTAAACCCGATTCCGCCCCCAATCATGCCCTTTCAACAAATTGGGATGGATCTCCTTGGCCCCTTTCCATCTTCGTCTATGGGTAACAAGTGGATCATCGTGGCCACTGACTACCTTACCCGTTACGCCGAAGCAAAAGCACTGCCCAATGGTACCGCGGCAGAAGTCGCCAAATTTTTTTGTCGAACAAATCCTCTTGCGACACGGCGCCCCAGAAGTGCTCATCACGGACCGAGGAACGGCTTTTACGGCAGAGTTGACGCAAGCCATCCTGGAATACAGTCACACAAGCCATCGACGAACAACTACGTACCATCCCCAGACCAATGGCCTTACGGAGCGCCTGAACAAAACGATCGCGGACATGATCGCTATGTACGTCGACGCTGAACACAAGACCTGGGACGCCATCTTGCCGTACGTGATCTTCGCGTATACCACGGCAATCCAGGAGACGACCAGAGCGACCCCGTTCAAGCTTGTGTACGGTAGGGAGCCCACGACGACGCTACGACGCTCGACGCTATGCTACCGCACGTTACCAACGAGGACAACCTCGACGTCGCCGCCTACCTGCAGCGTGCAGAGGAAGCTCGACGACTCGCACGGCTGCGTATTAAATACCAACAGCGCACCGACAGCCGACGATACAACTTACGACGACGTCACGCAGAGCACAATCCAGGGGACCAAGTGTGGGTTTGGACATCAATTCGCCGTCGTGGACTTAGTGAAAAGTTGTTGCGTCGATACTTTGGGCCGTACAAAATCATTCGCCGCGTCGGACCACTGGAAAATGAAGTCATTCCCGACGGAACTTCAGCATCACAACGGCGACGCGCACGCCCAGAAATTGTACATGTTGTACGACTGAAGCCTTATTACGCACGTTAAACAATCTGTGGTGTTTAAACTTCGCAGTGTTTATGTTTAAGTTGCTTTGTTTTGGAACATCGAGGCGATGTTTTTTAAGGGGGGAGTAATGCCGCGAAACCTTCAAAACAGTATTTGTTGTTTTTGGCGGCCGCCGGCATACAGGTTTATCACTCTGATTCTGGACCGCGTATCGGTTCCGTAATCTTTGTTTGTTAATGCTCGATGTCGCGAGTCACACCTTTATCAGTTTTGTTGTAGCACAAGATGCACCGAGATCTGTCTCGAAGGTTCCGGCCACTCGGGTGTCTTTCCACAATGTTCCAGCCCGTGCTGGTAGCTGTTTGCGACGTTATCTAGATTGTTCTGTGCAGCCTTTAAATTGAGCGTTGCCGAGTGTGACGGGCATTCTTTGTTCGACGATCGACGAGCACGTTTGTTTCTATCGCCGCCGCCGTGTTGCTTAGTTCTTTTGCGGGCGCAAGTCAGCCCAAATAAACGGTTTCTTCAGTGCAATCATCGACCCTTCAATTGTGTCGTCGACCTCGTCACCACTACGTGACACTATGAGTAACTTACAAAGCAATCCCCAAAACGAAATTGATGTATGTGAGGTTATTCTTACTAGTGAATAGTTATTGAATACGGCTGCTTTAATGTTTTTTTGCAGCTTATCACAGCTAGTTAACACTAATAAATGTGCTTGACTTAACCGCAGTGGTGAGCACAGAGAGACAGAGAAAGAAGTGAAACACTGAGAGATGCTCTTTAATAAAATTAGCTGGGGATTAGCTTTTGTTAAATCCGGTAGGTTAAGTAAGCAAAGCCGACGTAGCTTCTCTTTCTGTTCTTTCTTCTCCTTCTTCTTCTTCTGCTTCTGCGGCGCGGCGTGGTTACCGACGGGGTTTACCCGATGGCTTGAAGAGGGACCCCATCTGCAGTCGCTGTAGTCAAACTTGGCTACCAGCCGGGTTTACGCGACGGGCTGAAAACTGGCATAGTATTGCTTACGCAATACAAAACCGAAATTTTAGACTGTGTTGATGTTCACTGACATGCTACTCTTCATGGGGTAGGGGGATTAGGGAATCAAAATGACTGTTGTTTACCTGTGGTTAAACCGGGTTGAATTGCATTAGCAATACCTCCATGGCTGCGCTTATGCTTCAACATGTAGTGTACCTCATGTTGTAGCTTGAGATGTTGAAGCGGGGCTTTAAATGTGGGCTGGCAGAAGCTGCCAACTTGAGTCTCTTGTTTCACACGTGACGGTTATGTCAGAATGAGCCTGCCAAGACTCTGGCATTCACGCTACCCCTATAGGCCACTGAGGCATGTTCATACGACTTGTTTAAAGCCGTATTCGGCGCGGCGGCTGCTCAAGATCAAACATGGCCCTTCTCAGGATTACACGACGGGCTAAAACCTGGCGTTCGTTGGCGTACGCTGGACATTACATTCGCGGAGAATATAGAATACAGACTCAATTGAGCCACAATTGTCACAACACGGACTGTCTGCTTGCTTGAGACGCAGGTGCTTTGAGACGGAGATGATGATCATTTGTTTACAGATGATGCCGAAGCCCAAGTGGTAGTCTTAATTTCAGATGTTGGTCTATGGAATGAAGAAAGGGATAATAATGAATTGGCAAGTTCCAAAGTCGGTTCTTCGCATCCTGGGTATATGGCTTGGCGAGTTTAGACGCATCCGATTTTGAGAAGTAGATGCGCTTACAGTTGTGATGTAGTAGACTTTTGCGGGCATCATTGTCTGCTCCCTCGGTCGCCAGGATGCCGCACTGAGCCGGAGCCCACTAAAAATTATAATGTGACATTCAGTAACAGCGAAGTGGGGCAGGTATCCAATGTCATAAGAAATCGGCTGGTGATTTGTTCTCTTCAATAAGTTTGGCATGGTTTGTAGCGCGCCATGCAAATCCGCAAAAAATATCCATCGCCCTGTGTTATGGCGCATAATATAGAACAGAATTTTTTTTTATTCCGTATACTTCTGCTGTGGTGGAGAGTGCACTACGCTGTAGACACCACGACTGCATTTGTCTTAAGGAGGGCACATAAAGACCGCATGAAGAGAAGTCGTGGTTAAGTTGAACTATCAGTGAAGATGTGTGTACTTCCGAATACTGCTCAGCTAAATATGTCAGAGCAGCTTGTAGCAGCGGAGCCTGCGGCATGTCATTCTTCGCAGTAGCACCCGGTAGGAGCTTCTTGATTTTGAGAGGTGAGAATGTACAATAGAAAAGGCTAGAGCCAACAATTTACGAGACTGACTGATGGCAGGTAGGTACCATAGCTGAAAGCCGGAATTGCTTGGGGTATATGGACTCGATGTAGGAAATGTTTTTTTCCTTTAAGTACATGGCGCAGATGGATCAAAATAGCTTCCTGTGCGGTAATGACTTCGAGCGGTAGAAACCCTGCTTCCCTCAACTGTTCCCAACGTGGAGGAGCTATTTGGGATGCCAAGACAGATTTATATATCTATTTATTTATTTATTTAATTACAATACCCTCAGGACCCGTAAAGGCATTGAAGAGGGGAGTGGGTTGACAACAAAACAAAATAGGCATAACCGTATCGTTTACAAGGATATGAATTTCAAAAATATCTAAAATACAACAATAAATACAAAAAAGTATATATGCAATAAAAAGCAGTGCAAAACTCCTGTCAGTATACAATATTAGCTAAAGCAGCACGAAAATTTGAGCTATCATTGATGGAAATAATATCTGCGGGAAGGTGGTTCCATTCAGTCGATGTTCGGGGTATGAATGACTGTAAGAAAGCGTGTGTATTCATCTATCGAGGCCGATTTTATGATGATGGTCAATGCGATGGGATACATAGTGAGGTTGAAAAAAGAATTCGTCACTCAGGCTAGGATGAGGATAGAGCTTGTGGAACAGGACTAAGCGAGATATTTTGTGACGTGATCTTAATGATGGAAGTTGAAGGTCGGACTTCATGGCTGTAATACATTCGATTCGGCTTTAATTGGAATAAATGAAACAGACGGAGTTACTTTAAACAAGTTCTATAGCGGTGATCAGTTTTTCATAACCTGGATCCCATACAGATGATGCATACTCTAGGGCGTATTAGTGTTTTATATAGCAATAACTTTAACGACGATGGAGCTTTGGAAAAGGTACGGCGTAAGTAACCAAGCATGCGGTTAGCGTTGTTAATTACATATTCAATATGGGTTGTCCACGTGAGGTTAATGAAATAATTATGCCCAGATACGAGTTTGCGGATTCCAAAGGAACGTTATTCAAATAGTAAACATGCGGGTCATTAGAAATCCTTGTTACACGTATGCATTTACATTTACTAATATTAAGTTGCATTAACCATTTTTCACACAAGGTAGCAATCGCAGTGAGATCAGTTTGAAGACAGTTAATATCATCTGGGTTTTTAATTTCGCTAAAAATAACGCCATCATCGGCAAAGAGGTGTATGTTAGAAGTTATCTTAGAGGGCAGGTCGTTGATGTAAATTAAAAAAAGTAAAGCTCCCTGTACGGATCCTTGAGGTACACCGGAGTTCACATCAGAAAGCGAAGAGTTATGACCGCTAACTGATACGAATTGTGAGCGGTTAGAAAGAAAGCATTCAATCCATTTTAAAACGTTTGGCTTAACGTTAAAATGACGAAGTGTGTGGAGCAGCAGGTTATGACAAACCTTGTCGAAAGCCTTAGAAAATTGCTGCACCCAGCATCCTATTATTATATGTGTACGTTTTATGCTACATTAGCAAGCATTTTTTGCCAGCCTCCACTCTGCATGTACTCCACCAGTAAGCAATAAAGAGTTGTAATGGTTGGGCAGGTGAAACGGGTAGTTCTGCGGTAGCTTTGCAAGAGCTTTATAGCTAACCTTATCATTTCCCGGAGACATTCTCTTGTTTGACTCAGCGATAGCAGTGTTTAGTTCAGTCATTGTGAACGGTTGGTTCATCCCAGGCACGGCTGCCTGTGGGAGGCTCGATTGGCAATTTATTTTCAGATACGTATACAAAAGGCGCACGCCAAGGCATATTTTTGTCCTCATGTTCAAGGTAAGCCGAAAAAGAAACTGATAAACCTCCACAAGTCCCTCACAATAAGTAGATGTACATATAGATTTTCCAAATGTCCCTATGTCAATATCTGTATTTATCATTAGAGAGCTTGGTGCGCAGTTGACACCAACGCGAAAATGAACTTTCTTGCCCTGTGAACCTTCCACAACCCAAACAGCATGTCTTAAATATTATTGTCTAAGAAATATCATCAGAGAAATGAAAAGGAAGTCGCTATACAATAATAGCGCACCAGTTGAGTACTGTGCAGCAAGTCATTTTAGGATTAATGACGGAATAGCACAAAATCAATGAGCAATATGAAAATATAAATTCAATAAATCCGCTAGAACATAGGGCATAATGAATGGGAAAGTGTATACTCCAACGCTTGCTGATCGCTCTCTTGGTGCAATTGCCCACACGGAAGCTAGATATATACTAACAGACTCAAAAACTGCACTACAAAATTTCGCACGTGGGCGAGTTCATGTTTCTGCTTTTTGCATACTGACCTCGCCCAATGCCAACCCGCCCCGCCACGTGGAGCTTATCTGGGTGCCTGCGCACTCGGGGAACCCTGGCAACGAGGCCGCCAACAGCTTAGCCCGAAGTCTAATACGCCGGGCACAGGTGGTCCCCACGTCGGCGTTCTCCCGGGAGTGAGTGCACACGTTTAAAGACATGACTCAGACCTACCGGGTCGAGAGATAGATCTACCCCCACCTCACTCCTCCCTCACCAATCACCACCAACCACTATGGCGCCGCCTCCAGACGCGAACCCTCCCATCCCCTTACATTAGGTCCCGTCACCACCCCACTATCACCGACCCCTCCTGCACCCTTTGCAACCACCCCACTGCCACCCTCGCCCACATTCTATTCCAATGCCCGGCGGATCCTCTCCCGCGGGGTCTGGAGCACTTCACTACCTGGGAGGAATGGCAGACCCTGCTACGCTCTGAGGACCCGGTCCGGTAAAGACCGCCACAGACCGAGCTGCCGACGTCATGAACTGTAGGAACATGAACGTTTGAGTGTAGTGGGGCCGTGTGGGGGCCCAGGGGCCTACGCGCCCCGAACTCCTCTGTTAGAATAAATGTTTTTACTACTACTACTCTCAGGGATTGCATTCCGGACCCACGTGGCGTGCTTCGTCTTCCACGTGCACATGGGCAGCCACAAACTGGTGCCTTCGTTCCGAAGGACAGGCTGCTGCGAAACAGAGGCTAGCATTTCTTCAAAGGACGCTCTACCTGCTACTCTGGACAAGTTTCAGTTGTTACTATCTCACAAAATGACCGCGTCCCGCAAGCTCATCGAAAGCGATGTCTTCACTGTACCAGACATTCAAGGTGCCGTTTGTCCGTAACATTAGGGTGATGACTTCATCTCCAAAGGAGTCGCTGATTCATTCGCATGCACAAAACTAAATTTTGTTATCACCTTCTGCGTTTACGAACGTTGCTCCTGCTAACTTCTCTGTGTTTAAGCTAGTGCGCAGTAAACAAACAAAAACAATAAAGTTTTGACACTGCGTGATTATGCGAATCTACGTTCGCAGACTTGGTCAGTGTTCTTAACTGAGATGATTGAGTAGTATCAAAGTTTTACACCTCTCACAAACCGAAGGCGTTGTGACATTGTTATGAGCGGAAACAAGTACATTATGGTTACCTTGCATTGGAATATAACCGCGCTGTTAAGCATGGCCTGACTAACATCTGAAGGAATTAAGATTATGGAGGTTTGTTGTTTTCTTGTGGTAACCCTAAATATAATATTGGTCAATGCCCATAACAGAGACCAGAGAAATAACCGCAGCATCACAGAAACGCGTGTAATCGCCTTCTAAAGAACTAGAATAGGCCTATCGATTTCCTACATACCTTAATGCTTCCCTTACTTCAGTGGCGAAATGCTTAAAGTAGAAACATATTATACGGCTCAATGTTCCAGTTCAATGTCCTGTATTGCTATAAGGCCAAATGTGCAGCAAACGCGCCTAAGTGTTGCAATCATCATTACTAACATACGGCTTAAAAAAGCAACTGAAAACATGCGCGAATCCCTGTTATTGTAACTACCCCTCCTCACGTCAGGATCGGATTTGCAGCCTTTCCAGGAATCCCGAGTACCTACCAGCATTCACAACAAATTTTTATGCGTGCTAGTGACGATAACAGAAACCACAAAAGATGGGTTTCTAGAAAAAACGGCTCCAGCTTCGAATTTGCTTTTCATACCTGCCATGCAATCAATGCATTTCAAACCAAACCAGCTGCGCTTTGCAAGATGCCCCGACTGCTCCGCTGGCCGTTCGCGCACAACGGCTGTCAGTGATCGTATATAGTGTTGAAAGCAGCAAAGCAGCAGATGCTGAAATTCTGTAGTGAAGAGAAAAAGCCACAGCAGCGCAACTTAACGTGGCGCTTGCTCGTTTCAAACATACCAGACGGGGCAATACAACGCTCTAGCGCCGCTTATTTGTATAACTTTAACATTGAATGTAAGAATTTCGTGACTTATAAACGATCTGTTTACGCAGTTTCTGTACGCTGATTTTAAAGCCCGTTTCGGGTAGCTCGAGTGCGTGTCAACTTTCTCGGTCAGGATATTTCCGCCACTCTCGAAGGCAACTGTGCACATACAGCGCATTCTCATGCCATCCATTTCAACTCTTTTGAATGTGTAAAAAGATTATGTATAATATCATGAACATTCTATTTGGGAGCACATTGTTTAGGTTGTCAGCACAAGCCAGCTTTGAGAAGAGCCAAGATTCAGAAGAATGCCACAAAACTGGCACCTTGTGCAGTGAGTGGCGCCAGGGAGCAGGAGCTTGCAGGCGGCCAAGTCAAACGTGCCTAGAATACGAGGTATCTTGTGTGGTGTGATGCCACTGGATGTACTGGTATATCATGTATGTTTCCTGCCTTCCATCGAGTGGACTTTGCGCGTCTGTGGTACGTGCTGGCATTGTTCGGTTCATTTTTTGATGCGTTAAACCAACAACGTATCAGAGCACATTTTGCGAGGCAAAGATATATTATACAGAACAACACAAAGTACCAGATGAATTTTTGCGTCGTATAAATTCGATCGAGAAACAAAAAAGCACTTCCTAATTAACCCACGCACTAGCGCTAAAACAAAGCACACAAAAGTACTTTAGTCGCCAGTGTCGTCAATAAATTCCTTCGCATTCCATACATACTTTTTAGATGTGTTAGACTAACCCCAATATCCTCCTCTCCGTGGGGACACCAAACATCAAATTTCATGATAATAAAACTCTAGTGCTTACCGTTGGTGTTTAAGGTGGGAGTCTATAATCATGTGCTGAAGGCAATGTTTCGCCGGACTCAAATGTTTCGCCTTTGATAGGCCGACCATGAAGAAGGACAGCTGTGACATGATTCTCTTGGAGAAGTGCGCATGCTCCTTAGTGTCGTTTCGTCATCGTCGTCCTGTGCGCCTTACGCATTGAAAGCATACGGAGTGAGAAAGCGACTGCTTTTCTCTTGTGTTACACGGCTGCAATGCAGGTTGTAGCACTGTTATGCCATCGCAGTCCAAGACAACAAACGAACTTCTGAGGACACTTTTATGTGTCGTCGATAGCGGTGCTGAGGTTCGTCTGCAATAACGTCAATGAGGTTCATCAGTAATTACAGCACAGCATTACTGAAGCCATCAGGCCCATTGGGCACTGCCTGACCGTAGCACAGTTGTTTTTACTGACGGACGTACTAGAGCGAATCTCACTAATTTTGAAAGTTGCCGAGTTCAACTCAGGACAGTCATAGATAGGGCAGCAGTAGCGTGGACCTTGGCTTCGAGATGTGTCAAACGTTAAGCTGACCGACGTAGATTTCCTGTGTCATTATCGACTGATACAAATGCTTTCATGCTGCTTTTGCGACGAGGTAGGCGACGGCTAATGTCTGCGAAGAATAAGCGGATCACCTCATATTCTGAGAGTCGAAGAGTGCGTCCTTTGATTTCCCGTCTTAAATGCACTATTTTATGGAAGAAAATTACTCTGTAATCACATTTTTTGCACCCGGCCAGTACTGCCAGTCTCGAGTTGCCTGTGTATTCGCACGCCTAATGCACGACAGTGCGGCTTTGCTGGTTAGTATCTTGCGATTAAATAACTTAAATCCCTTCTTTAGCCCAGATCTTCATAGTGACGTCATTCGAACAGCAACACATGATCGCGTACTGCACATATAATTGAAGAAATTGTAAGCTGATTGCCAAAAGCGTATGCGAGAAACACGAAGCTACAGTACGGGGGCGTCTATGATGTGTTTCTGATTCACCGACTTCCAGTAGATCCTGATTTAAATCACCTATGAAGGGTTTGTGAAAACGAAATATTCTCGAATGAGGTATCCATCCACTTCTTCCATCGTCTTAATTGCAGCACGCAGCGTGGGCCGTGGCTCTAGTAAACGCCGCACCAGCCATATGGTGGACCCCTTGCACCGGCATCACAAAAGCCTGCTAAAATGTGTTATTTATCTAAACAGTCAGCCGACTGCAGAAGACAAATCTTCCTCGAGAATCGCTGACTCGTACTGTGCGGCTCTCAGGAGTGATAACTGCAATACAAGCAAGCTTCCGTTCGTAGTCAGCTGCCGCCGGCACGGTGTGGCACATCATCTGCTCCGTTGTAAAGATAAGTGGTCGCTGAAATTAGCCGTATCTTTTATTGCGAAAGCAATACTACTTTCTCTTTCAAGCCTTTGCGGTGCGACGCGGTGCACATGAAATGACCTTTCGCATGACCTCTGTGTGGCGTCACGCCTTAAAGCTAGGCGACCAACTCGCGCCGTCCGTGAGAGACGGCGGTGCACATGAACGGCGGCGTAACTCCCGTTCTTTCCGCCAGGAGCGCCACAGGTGTTATGACGTCACGCCTCAAAGCTGGGCGACCGACTCGCGCCGTCCGTGAGAGACGGCGGTGCGCATGAACGGCGGCCTAACTCCCGCTCTCTCCGCCAGGAGCGCCACAGGTGTTATGACGTCACGCCTCAAAGCTGGGCGACCAACTCGCGCCGTCTGTGAGAGACGGCGGTACGCATGAACGGCGGCATAACTCCTGCTCTCTTCGCCAGAAGCGCCACAGGTGTTGTGACGTTATACAGCTGTGTAAAGCGGCGACCGACGCGCGCCATACGTGAGAGACAACGGTGCGCATGACTACGATGCCGCCTACTGCTTAGGATGCTTTCGCAACCTACCGAGCTTAACCAAGCTAAGCCTCTGCCAACTTTTTTTTATGAGTCAATGAGATTGACAGTAAGGACCATCTATCTATCTACTCTAGCTCTGAGATATTTCCAAATCGTCGTGCGGTGTGTCTTCAACTGGAAGCAATTTAGGGCTAGCGACGAATTGGGAGTAGCGCACGGCGAGATTGCCGTCGTTAGCCAGGGGTGTCACTTTTACAAGCTCGCGTTATCCTCTACTGTATACGTTTTACGAACTTGTGTACTTTCATTGCGCAGCTGAGGCCGCCCGTTTTCCGATGTTCCGATGAACAACACGCCGTCCTAACGACGTTCTCAACGACAGGGCGGAGCTGCGCCGTTTCTGCACCGTCGGACATATTCGCGAAGGCTGCATCAAAACTGCATTGGATGGTACTCCAGACACTGCCTTTTTATGTGCCAATTGTCAAGAGAGATTTAGCGAAAACGTACGTTATTGAAGCATGTCAGCTCGAGCGCATGCTTTCAGCTCGGTTCGGGATAGCAGCAGTAAGTGGCGTATCCGCGAAGAACTCCGCCAGTATATAACCCGCCTCAAATATTTTACTTTTATATGGACGAAGTGCAAATTGGAGTAAAAATAGGCACTTCAGAGAGAAAATACAAGGCATGAAATAGGTGGCGCTAAAGCAGTATGCAATGAATGGAAAACGTCTCTATTAGTAAATCTATATTCCGCATTCTGTAGCTTCCCGTTTAGGGTTCATTCGCTGTGAGCTTGTATCTATTACAATTAAAAATAAAACATTTAACTGAAAACAGAGACATATGCTCATAGTTAACTGTGAAAGTTATAACTAATAAGAGTTCAGCCTACGGAAGATGAGTAAACTCCTTGCAGTCTCACCGGCCCCTACTGCAGCTTCCGACAGCTTCTGCCGTGCAAAGTGGGCGGTATGATTTGCTGGCGCTCTGTAACAAAAAACGAAAATGCGTGACTGTGCCGGACAGCTTCTACGACCACTTCGCACTCACCGTTGTACACTGCCGCTACCTTAACACCAACGGCGCACGCAGCGCCCAAGATGGCGTAGAGCGAAGCCGCGCGGGGAGGACGTTCCCTTTTTGGCTCATATGTGGCATCAGGGGAAGATGGCGTCGACCGAGGATCGAAACTAAATTAGTCTATAGAAAAGGTAGACTGCCGCAAAGCGTTTACACATGGAGGTGCATTGATCCCCACATGTTCGCTTTTATCAGATTGTCTCCGTCTCACTTATTCATGAGGTTGTGCAGAATCTTTATCTCGATCAGTCTCCAGGCTGCCGGCCAAGCATGCTTATATGACTGAACTTTTTTTCTTCCCTGCAGGATCACAAATTTTCTGGGGTGTGTCCACGGTGTAGAAGAAGGAATGGACACGAGCCGCTGATAGCCGTTCTTTACTGCGGTCCCAACATGGCGCACACACTCTGCTCCCCGAGCCCCACGTCCTCGCGCATCCTCTTCCTTTTCGTCCTTCTCAATTATCAGGCTCAAATCTTCAACACACTTCCGGCCCCGAGGTGACAACCGGTAATAGATAGGGATATCAAATAATAATAATAATAATAATAATAATAATAATAATAATAATAATAATAATAATAATAATAATAATAATAATAATAATAATAATAATAATAATAATAATAATACTTTATTCACTTCAATGAAACAATACAGAGTGCGGTCGCACCAAAGCCGCAATAGGGCTGTAGGACGCCGTCCGGCAGCAGCAACAACCTCTGTTACCAGATCATAAAATTATATCTATTTATTTTTGTGGACAAAAACAGCATGAACTAGAGCTGCTCAAGCTCGACAATAGCACCCCGTAACTGCCTGCGAGTGTTCAAGTTGAAAACGTCATCGGGCAGCTCATTGAATATACATGGGATATAATGTGACCTCAAAGACATACCAAAATGAGTTCGCACTGTAGGAACGAAGTATCGAGGAGTTTTCCGTTGTGGAATAGGTTTAACATCAGGCAAACTGAATTCGGAGTTCCAGAAATATCTAAGTACAGCGATTTGTTTGAACACAATGTCAAAGAATGGAAGACCTGAAGAAAGAAATACACTTTGCAGTTTATGCGTTGTTGAATAGATGACACTCTTAGCCATATTCTTGAGAATACGGTTTATCCTATTTTTTCATGTTGCAGAACAGTTAAAGAAACAGCACATGCCATATCTGCGCAAAGAATATCCCAAAGACTGTGCAATTAACGTCTTATGGCAAATTGCAGGTATCTAGGCCCTTAGAGCATACAGCAAGCATGCGACGCTTCTAAGCTTCGTACTGAGGAGCGCCATGTGTGTGTTACAGATACATCGCTGTTCATGTAAATGCTAAGATATTTCATGGACGGAAGAAATGCATTGGGGTAGCAAGAACATGCAGTGCAACTGCAGCTGTGCAAAACAACCACTGCGTTTTTTGGGATTGGTTTGTGTGCATTGCCAAAGCACACTAGTTGAGTTTCTTGGGGGTTTATTTAAATCAAGGTACATTGAAACCAATCATATAGCTTGGCGGCATCGTCTTTTAGTTGTAGGAGTGCGCACGAGAAATCTTCATTACCTGAGATGAGGAGGGTGTCATCTGCATATTGATAAATCTGTGAGAAAGTTATAACACTGGGAAGGTCATTAGCATAGGGATTAAATAAAAGAGGTGATAAGATGGATCCCTGAGGAACACCACTATATAAGTTATTAATACTGCTTCGCACTGGTCCAAGTTCCACCATTTGGGATCGCTGAGACATAAAATGTCTTAGTAAAATTTGAAAAGGACCACGAAACCCATAGCAATACAACTTTTCACAGAGAATGTCGTGGTGTACAGAATTCAACGCCTTCTTAACATCAAGAAAAAGACCAAATGCCACTTAATTTCTATCAAAATTAGAATGAAAGGAATGCGACATCTTTTCTAATAATGTTTGGGTACCAAAACCAGCAACAAATCCGTATTGATGCGTGCTGAGCAAATTATGTCTCAGCAAAAATGCTGACACAGTAGATGAGATATGTTTTTTAAGATTTGTAATATACATGACATGATAGAAATTGGGCGATAGTTTGAAATATCACTCCTTTTGCCCCCCTTGTAAAGTGGAATAATACGTGCTTATTTGAGAGAGTGTGGTAGGCAGCCACTCTCAATCATATTATTTAGCTTACAGAGGAGGACACATTTGATGCTTTGGAAGTTTCTGGAAAGGTCGCTGATAAATATACCATCAATTCCAGCCGATTTTTTACGCTGTAGGCTGGAAATTATACCGAAAAGACCTGTCTTTGTTATGGGAGGAAAAAAATGCCGAGTGAGCCACAGAAGAAGGAAGTAACGGCGGACGTGATATGGCAAAGGTAATGCCCCGTTCCTTAGAAAAAAAGTTAATAAAACAATTTGCCAAAGATGACGTCAAGTGACCAAAACTTTGCTCTATTGGGTCCTTGAAAGGCCTACGCTGACGCCCACGTAGTTCGTTACCAATAGCCCACGCTTTGGCCACGTCATGGTGGCAATTGTGAAACTGGCTAACGTAGTAACGTCTTTTAGCGGACCAAAGAAGAGCGGTTACTTTGTTCCTAGCAGCCCGAAATCCAATTCTTAAGGTTGCATTTTTCAGTGAAGCGCGGCATTTTGACCAAAGCGCTTCTTTGATGGCTGCGAAAATGTCAGGTGTAAGTCAGTAACATTTATTATTTCGTTTCTTGGCAATTATACTTCTTTTGCAGGATTCCTTTACATTTATAAAAACCGAAATGAAGTTATCATACGCGATATCTTTGCTATTTCGTGATAGAAATGAGTTCCAGTCGAAGGATTACACCTTTCTGTCAAACAGTTTTCGGTCTAGGATAGTAATGACGCATTTGCTATCATCGGGTTTCTGTGCAGGATCAACCTTAGCAGCGTGGCATGATGTAAAGTAATCATTCGCTAATTTCTATTGAATGACTGCTGCCATAACGTGAGACAAGTCCGACGCGCGAACATTAACGCGATCCATGCAAGACATACCGTTATTTACGAACTCTTCCCTAGTAGGATCTGAAAGTAGTGCTGCTATACCATGGTCAGCAAAGGCATTTAGGTAGTTTTGCGCAGACGCTCTCTCAGGCTTTATTAGACCTATATTCAAGTCACCCATTATTCATAGGTTACCTTGGCTGAACATTTGTTTACAAACGCCATGCAGTTCTGTGATAAAATTAGGCACGTTTCCAGGCGGCAGGCGGTATATGCTAAAAAGATGACTCGGAATGTTGCAGTGTGAAATTTCAAATCCCATACCTTCTGCAGCGTTGAAAGAGATGCTAATATGGGAAACCGATAATGAATCTTTGCAGAAAACAGCAATTCCTCCACCTTTACCTACTTGGCAGGTAAGGAAATGCTCCGTATAACCTGGAAGCTTGAACTGGCAAGTAGTATGATCAGCAATATTTATCTCTGTGAATGAAAATATATCTACTACTTGGTAAAGGTCTTTTACGACTACCAGAAATTGATTGCAATATTTTCGAATACTTCGAATGTTAATATGAAGAATTGTAAGTGAAATCACTGAGACCGGATGGAACAATTGAAAACACGCGTCAAAGCTTGAAAAATAAGACATAGCAATAACAATCAATCTCCCTACCTCATTTTGTCAGTGTCTGAAAGAGACGCGATATTGATGGCGGAAGCCCCCACTGCTTTCCTGGCAAACATTTTGCCATTCTTGACAAAGAAAAATTTGGAAGATTTTTCCTTTCCTCGGATTTGAGTTTCCCAGAACAGCTCACTGTTCATACGGGTCGAGTTTTTATTGAAGACGACTGAAGAAAGCTTGTCGGAGTTGTTTAGTGTCCCAAGTTTGCTTTTAACCTGCAGCCATTTCTCCCGTTTATTCGGGGACGAAAACCTGACCAATACGACCGAAATCTTCTCTTGACGCGATGGTAGGCGGTGCACGGTGGGTTTCTCAGAAGGGTTGAAGTCACGCACTTCAAGCGTTTCAGCCATCTGTGCAATTTCAGGCCGCAGATCTTCCTGTGACTGAACTGGCAGTCCGCTTATCTCTAGATTTGACAGACGGCTGTACTGTTCACTGTCATTGAGCTCTTACTGAATTCAGTGAATCATCGAAGCTTGTTCGCCAATAGTTATTTCTAGAAATGCTACCTTTTGCTCAAATGTCTTTGTTGCTTGCACGTCATCATTGCATGCCACAAGGAGCGTGTCATATTTGGATGCCAGGAATTCCACTGAAGTTTGAACCTCAGTTACTGTCGTTTGGAGGCCTTCAATTGTTGCGACAAGCTTCTCGAGCTAGGCCGGCAGAGCCAGGATGCTATCTATGCTTATCTTCAGCTCTGAAGCAACCATCACTTTTTCTTTCAAAGCAGCTACCTTTTTAGAAACATCTGATAGGACAAACTACCTCCTATCCTTTCAGTAAACGAATTTGGTACGAGCAGACTATTCCATTTTTACCCATTATACATTTTACGATAACACCAGTCGGCCAAACAGCTTTCGAGCATTGTTCAGAGTGACACACACCTGGCTCATCAGCACTGAGCTAAATGAAGGTGATTGTTCTTAAATTAATAACAGCTTCAATTTCAGGTAGCAGTGTTCCGAGCTGCGGGGTACCCAATTTTCTTTTCCAAACTTTTTCCGAAGGCATATCCTAACGATTCTGATCAATCTTTCCCCTTTCCACGAAGCAGCTCTCTCGGATATAAACTTCTATGTTCTAATATCCCTAGCACAGTAGTCGTTCACATGTTACTGTCATTATACATTTGAAATTTTACTACGTCCCTAGATGGTCTTTTGACTGATCGGAAAAATCAACAGCTCTGATTTCGAAAGGTTGAGCGTTCTGCAGCCTTTTACACAGAAGAGATGCTGTCGCAGCATCAGCTGCTTTCAGCCGAAACGCGCATACACCACATACTTTGCCTGGACACACTGACACACTGACGATCTCGTGTCATCCGGATCCTTCCTCTTATCTCGCACACCGCCGTGGAGAAAATTACGATATGGGTGCAACACCACAAAGCGTGTTGACGGGTCCTCCCCTGGGAGCAACACAGGTGCTACCTCAGTGAATGTGACTGGAGAATTCAGAAGCCGGGTGCTATATAGTTAACGGCCCATATAGTTAACTGTTTCCTTGGAACTGAAAGTTTGACACGGCAGTAGAGTAGCAAGCGTAATAGTGTAAGCTAAGAAAGCAATTGAAAAAGGAGCAAACACATGCGTCGATTTGCTTAGCACTGCTCTGGACGTGTAACAGTAGGAAAGTGTTCACCAATTCTCCACTACCACCTTCACGGTCGGGCAGAACTGTTCACTCACCACTCCGCATAGTTAACTTTCAGAGTCATCGTTCCATTAAAGCAGTCTGCCAGGCCACGCGTGAAAAGATGGTTCAGTTTTCTCCACTATGTTTGCGCGACAAGACAGCCCCCTTGTTGATCACAGGGCCATAGCATTGTTAATATAAACAGCGCGAACACGAAGACAAGGGACAAGAAACAAGAAAGGTACAGTACAAGCGCTGACTCACAACTAAGCCTAAGCCGTTTACTCCAAGGCCCAGAAAAACAAACATGAAGAAAAAGAAACAGTCACGTGAAACAACCCCTGGGTTCACCTGCTGCATAAAAAATTACTTTAAAAAATCACTTAAAAAAGACACCTCTTTGCTTGAAAGAGCAAGAGACGTCTTGCTGACACACTTATTGTCCGTTGAAATAAAATACGATTCCACTATCTCTCTCGTTATCTTCTCTTTGTGGCGATATAAAATCTTAACACTGTCAAACTTAGGAGTGCACTTCTTCTTCTCCTTCTTCATTATTTCACATGACTGGCAATGGGATACCAGAAACGTTTTGTCCTTTCCAATTTCCAAGTTGTTACAGTGTTCCTGTAGTCGCTTATTAATACACCTTCCGGTTTGTCCAATATAATTGGCTCCACAAGAGAGTGGAAGCCTATACACAACACCTGTCTTGCATCTAACATATGGGTTTCTATGTTTCACCCCACATTCTTGCTTCTTCGCTTCTCTTTCCCTTTGAACAGCCGGGCAGATCCTCTTCATCTTGAGCGGGGCGGTCAGTGCGACGTCCACATTATACCTCTTGCCTACATTTTTGAGGCCATGCGAAATCCTGTGCACATATGGTACCACTGCAACCTTCCTCTTTCTCTCACCCATGCTGGGCAAGACCGGTCTTGAGTGACATCTTCTTAATGTACGTGGACAGACACCTGAAGGATAACTTGGAGGGCTTACATTATTCCACCTTCAGGTATGTGGACGACTTTTTAGTATTAACAGACCGTGAAGGACTCAATCAACGAATGAAGGACATTATGGATGTATTTACTGAGTGTGGATCCGGCCTGGAATTTACTGTTGAGAAACCAGTGGACGATCGGTTACAGTATTTAGATATTTTGATTCCATTCGGTGATGATCATGTTTGTTGGGAATACAACCCGAGATCGATGAAGCCGTTGCTAGGCTCCAATTCAGGACATTCCGAACTAGTGAAAAATGGGATGATAAACACATGCTTATTAAATGCTTTGAAGAAATCTTGTTACCACGGCATGGGCAAGAGTTTTGAAAGACAAGTGAAGAGAATTGCAAAGGCCGGTTATCGGGAGTCTGTTATTAATGAGGCCAGTTGCCGGGTACAGAAGAACCTTAAAAGAACGCACAGACTGAAATCCCTGCCCAGCATGGGTGAGAGGAAGAGGAAGGTTACAGTGGTACCATATGTGCACAGGATTTCGCATGGCCTCAAAAATGTAGGCAAGAGGTATAATGTGGACGTCGCACTGACCGCCCCGCTCAAGATGAAGAGGATCTGCCCGGCTGTTCAAAGGGAAAGAAAAGCGAAGAAGAAAGAATGTGGGGTGAAACATAGAAACCCATATGTTAGATGCAAGACAGGTGTTGTGTGTGGGCTTCCACTCTCTTGTGGAGCCAGTTATATAGGACAAACCGGAAGGTGTATTAATAAGCGACTATAGGAACACTGTAACAACTTAGAAATCGGAAAGGACAAAACGTTTCTAGTATCCCATTGCCAGTCATGTGAAATAATGAAGAAGGAGAAGAAGAAGTGCACTCCTAAGTTTGACAGTGTTAAGATTTTATATCGCCACAAAGAGAAGATAACGAGAGAGATAGTGGAATCGTATTTTATTTCAACGGACAATAAGTGTGTCAGCAAGACGTCTCTTGCTCTTTCAAGCAAGGAGGTGTCTTTTTGAAGTGATTTTTTTAAGTAATTTTTTATGCAGCAGGTGAACCCAGGGGTTGTTTCACGTGACTGTTTCTTTTTCTTCATGTTTGTTTTTCTGGGCCTTGGAGTAAACGGCTTAGGCTTAGTTGTGAGTCATCGCATGTACTGTGGCTTTCTTGTTTCTTGTCCCTTGTCTTCGTGTTCGCGCTGTTTATATTAATAATGAATAAGTACCAACTCGCCCAACAAAGTATCTTGGTAAGCCATTGCATTGTCTCACGAAAAAGTAAAAATGTAATATATTACAAGTTGTGTATGCAAAACCTTATTCAGTGAGCATATTTTGGCCTATAAAATGATTAATACCATGAAGGGCGTAATAGAAAACACGGTAGAACTGTTTCTTCAACGATTTTCACGCAAACGTATTGTACTCGGTGGAACGATTAACGAATGGCAGAATTCACCGATTATGTAATTGCGTGAGTCGTACATCGTCAACTGCCGACGAAGCCCATTAAAGGGTGTGCAAGGTCTAAAGCGGCAATGTGTGTCTAGATAAACAAACATAACTGGGAGGAGGTTAGAAAGATGAATTTCATTTCTTGATAACATAACCTGATCATCTGAAAGAATTGCTAGAGTTCAGGAATATCTCGAGTTTAAACGAATTCGGGACATCCGACACGGGCTCTCAGCTTTTACTTCTCTGAGTATAAGCCACTACTATTGCGGATGAATCGTGGTTTTGCGCGAAAAAGACGACTTCATATACGGATTTTATATACGCATTTAAATATTCATTGAAAAGAAAATCTGGTTTAGTTCTTGATGACTTTAAGGAAATATTCCCCTTTTTGTGAGCAGACGTCTATTATTTTACTTCACCCAATTGGCACTAAAGTCTCGACATTTAACTATATAAATAAGATAATAAATACTGCGGGTAAACGCTTTCTCAAAACGTAGCTCTAAGGGAACGCTGACCAGAAGAACGTACGTTTATGGCGCATAATAAAAATTTCACACTTCTAAAGTTGCAAACCACCCAGAAAATCAGCAGGACAAACATAAATGGGCTGTAAACTTTCAATATTCATAAGCTAATGGGGTGGCGTCAAATATTCTGCAGCAGCTCCACAGAAGCAGGCGTAAAACCTCCTGCAATACAGCCCTGCACAGAAAAGCATGAAAGGTACTTTCGATATTGTTCAAAGCAGCCTATAGGGCGCTCAGGAGCGGCATTCATATCTCCGCAGCTTTCAATGTTTTGTTGTTTTCGATTGATAAACGACGTGCACTTTTTCTAGCGTATAGTGCCCTTTAGACTACCATACGTTTCAGAACAAAAAAGCTTACGCTTTTTGCACTACCACCTCACAGCATGACAGAACAGACCATATATAGGAGTTTAACAATGGCATCTGTTATTGACGGTACAACGTGCTGCTATCTTTATGTAAAGAGAAGAATAAAACAGTCCATCATTTTTGAGAATGTCATTCGCTTGTTGGGATGGGTTCTTGGAAATTGTATTTCACGTCTATGACCTACGGCCTAGGTGAAATGTTTTATATTATGCAAAAATGCTTAAGCAAGCATTGCCACCATCCTCCGTTTGAAAGCACTGGGAGAAGCAACTCTGAGACAACGTCATGCGATGGTACCGCTTAAGCTGACTACTGTTTCTACCAGGTTATATGCGTCTCCATTATTTGTCGTACGAAGCTTGTTCTGTGGTAGATGCGACCATTACAACACAAAAGCTCCCCAAAATAATCGCGCACCATACATTATGACGCACTGCGGTACGTTTGAAATCTCCTCAAGCCCACTGAAATACGTTAATGCTAAATCTTTTATCTTTATATCGCATCCAGAAAAAGATCCAGACAGACGCACAAATGTAGACAAAGAGGATTCTGTGAATTCAGTGGAGAACGCAGAGAGCGAGAAGGGCGTGCACCTGGCGCCAGCGGATTGAGTTTCCCGCTTTATATCGAGGCTTGAGGGAGGAAAGCGATTTTTTGAGATTCCTATTGCGCTTTGGTCGTGCAAGCCAGCCGATTAGATATGAGTGGGTAGGAGGTGGGCCGATATGAGACAGACAAATGTGGCCCGATGGGATGTTCCCAGTAGGCAGTCAGTAAAGCTTTCGCATATGCGCTTAACCAGTCAGGTGCTGTCGAAACAATCATGATCGTCAAGAGTGAGGTCATTGCTCACATTATCAAATGCAGCTTTGAGGTGAAAAGATACTGTTATGTGTTATCTCAATTTTACTCTTAGTATGAGGATGTATTCGCAGAGTTGAAGAACGATAGTAAGCGGTTTGTGCAAATGCCGAATCTGGTATTAGGAACAATTTTCGAAATATCTTCACAGGCGATTTAAAAACACGAGACCATAACGTTTTCCTACGTAGTAGGGGAACTACTTTACTAAAGCACGGCGGTCATGCCTTGTGTTATCGAGGTTTACCGGAAACACGAGAACTAGGGGTAGGATTCCTTGTCAATAAGGAAATAGCTGGTAATATTGTTACGGGAATGTACTTGATGTAACAGCACTGCGATGGGCTGAACTCGACGCTGAGACTTCAGTAGCCGTGCAGTGTTCACTCTGTCAGCGTCGTCCTCTTTCTCAACGCTTTTTCGTACCCGTGTTCCTCGGTCGTCGTCTTCGTCAGTGAGCACATCACTTTGGTCCCGCGTTTCCAGGTAACACTACCCCCCTCGGCAAAGGGCAACGTCCCGGTGCGTATTAGGCTTGCGATGTGGAGGGGGAGTAATATGGCTTTAGGCGGGCGACATGTACGATTTCGGAAGTGGGTGTAGCAGTCGGTGAAATTAGGTGGAGTGGTGAAATCTCATAGGTCACGTCGGTCACTGGGCGTAGTACAACCTGTGTAGTGGAGCAGAAGTTTTTGACACAACCCCACACGACGGCACGGAAGCCAGAGCAACACCAGAGATCCGGGAGGATAGTGCACATCGCGGTGGTGAGCGTCGTTGCGGCATTTTTGAGCTTCTTGAGAGATGGTGAGATTGTGACGAGCAATCTGACGAGCAGCGTCGGCTCGGGCGATGGTATCGCGGGCATAGGTTGTGACGGGGCCAGCGGCGGGAAGCAAAGTGTCGAAGGGCAGTAAGGGGTCTCTTCCAAAGAGAAGATAGAATGGAGAGTACCCAGCAGTGTCACGACGCGAAGAGTTATATGCAAAGGTGGCAAATGGCAGACTAATATCCCAGTCCCGATAGAGTAGAAGATTGAAGGCATCGTCGGCTATGCCTTTGAGGATGTGCCCCATCTTATCAGGTTCTAGCATGTCTTTATCAACTTTTCAACATCCCCGTAACAATATAGATAAATTCTATCGCATTAATCAAATGGCAGCAGGCATCGTAATTATGTTTAATAAGGTGTGTAAGCTAAAGGTTGTGAATTCCTACGCACCAACATGTAGTCATGGTGATCAAACAGTCGAGAGCTTCTACGAATATATAGAATTAGCAATGAGGAAAGTAAGGAGGCAATATAATTTACAAATTGGCGCTTCAATGCCATTTTAGGGCAAAAGCAGGCTGGCGACCAGGCAGTGGGTGACTATGGCATTGGTTCTTGGCATACCAGTAGGGAGGTACTAGCTGAGTTTACAAAGTGCCGTTCCTTAAGCATCCCGAATACCTTCATAAGAAAACGGAAGAACTGGAAGTGGACATGAAAAAGGGCTAATGGGGAGACTAAGAATGAAACTGTCGCGTTCGGTCCCTGGCCGGACGCCGAGCGCGGCCGGGCAGCGGGCAGGAAGGAACTGAGACTTGCCCCGATCCCGGCACGATAACAACAACCCTTTATTTCACGCGAACAGCATCTTATATAGCACGCACACATGTGACCAGTGACGTCACGGACAGACAATGTTTCAGACGCGGCACAGGCGCTATCAGCACATCTCCCCTTTTCTCTGAAAAGATACACTGGCATTTGCAACAAACTTAGCACTGCCACCAACAAAGGATGAACACTTTTTAATGGATGCAACCAATGCTCAAAACAAAATAACAGTCAGTCATTGAACCCATATCGGTCTGGCGGTCGGACATGACGGCCAAATCGTGTTCTATATGCAGGAGGGCTAGTTTGTGGCAAGGGGGTATCGGATGGATCGGCAGGTGCCTTCGGTTTAGATGGATTAGTTTCTTGTTCCATTTCTACCCGACTATCATATGCCTGCGGAAACTCATAGCTACCTCCTCCTTCCTCGCAGTCATTCTGCTGGGAAACAAAGCGAACCAGGAATTTTCTGTTTCTTTCTAGAACTACACCCGTAGAAGTTCTAACTACATACGACCTCGGACGTTGTGCAGGACGTAAGACTCGCGCTTTCACTTTGCAGTCTGTCACCCATACTTCCGCTCCTGGTTTGAGGACTGGCAGCGGAAGAGCCCTATGACGACTATTGAAGTACCTACGCTGCCGCTGTCGGATGGTTACATCGCGATCTCTGAACTTTTTCAGGCTCACCTTCTGGGGCAGAAGGCTCTTGGGAGGGACAGGGACTGTTGTGCGTAGCCGCCTGCCCATCAAAAGCTCTGCGGGGCTTTTTCCCAGTGGCCCTGGGGTGTCCCTGTACGCTAGCAGCGAAAGATAGGGGTCCTTAGCTTTTATAATCAGCCGTTTAATTGTTTGGACCATCCTTTCTGCTTCCCCATTTGCCTGAGGGTATCTGGGGCTCGTCGTCACAGTGCGGAAGCCATAGTCGCGAGCAAAACACTGGAATTCCTGAGATACAAATTGTGTTCCATTATCCGAGATGACAACCTCTGGTATGCCATGTCTTGCAAAGAAACTTTTGAGGTGCATAATGACAGTGACACTTTTTGTCGAAGATAGCAAGGCTACCTCTGGGTATCTAGAAAAATAATCTACTACCACTAAATACCATTTTCCCTCAATATGGCAGAGATCAACACCTAGCTTTTGCCAAGGACGCTGTGGAGTGGTTGTCGGAATCATTGGTTCCGACTTTTGTTGCCTGTGTTCCGCGCACACTGGGCAATCAGTTACCAACGCTCTCAGCTGGCAACTCAACCCAGGCCACCATACGGACTCTTTGGCTCGAGCTCTGCATTTCTCGATTCCTTGGTGACTCTCGTGCAAGCGCTTCAAGACCTCTGCGCGTAATTTTTGTGGAATCACCAGCCGCACACCTTTGAGTAGCACGCCTTCAGCGACTGTCAGCGTTGCTCTTTCCTGCCAGTATGGACGCAACACCATCGACAGTGATGAGAACTTGGGCCAGCCTTCCAGGCTGAATTTTGTGAGAGCTTGACAGACTTCATCGGCTGCTTGCTCAGCTTTGACTCGTTCAAAAAGGCTAGACTCGACGGCATTTGTCAAACAGCCCGAAACGAATTTCGCGACTTCGCCAACACTCAGCGCATGAGCATCAATTTGGTTTCCCTGAATCGGGGCTCTAGACAATACATCTGCAGTAACGAGGCTCTTACCCGGGACATGCACAACCGTAAAGCTGAACCGCATAAGTCTCATGCGAAAGCGCTGAATACGAGGAGGCAAAACATCTAAAGGTGATTTTCCCAACAACGTTACAAGTGGTTTGTGGTCGGTTTCAAACACAATTTCAAGACCTTTGATGTACCCTTCGAATCGTTCTGCCGCCCAAGTCATTGCCAACGCTTCCTTCTCAATCTGAGAGTATCTGGTTTCGGCAGGCGTCAGCGAGCGTGACGCAAATGCAACAGGTCTTTTTTCATTGTTTGGTTGAACTTGTATCAATACGGCCCCCAAACCGAATGATGACGCGTCAGCGGAAAGAATCGTAGGGTACTTTACATCATAGTTAGCCATGACGCGCTTCGAAGAGATAACGTCTTTGACGCACGACAGCGCTTGCTCTTGGGCTGGTCCCCACGTCCATTCGGAACCCTTCAAAAGCAAGTGACGTAAAGGCGCCGTTTTCGAAGCCAAATCTGGTATGAATCTTGCCAGATGATTAGCCATACCGAGCAGCCGTCGAACGTCAGCCACGTTAGCTGGCGTCGCCAGTTCTTTGATAGCACGAACTTTTTCAGGATCCGACTTGATGCCATCTTTACTAAGCACACAGCCAAGAAATTTTATCTCAGTTACCCCAAAGGCACACTTTTCTTTGTTTAGCGTAACACCGGCACTGGCGAGACGATCTAAAGTTAGACGCAGGCGTTCGTCATGTTGAGCCTTGTCGTTACCAAAAATGAGCACATCATCCATTAGGTTTATCACGCCTGGGATTCCTTCAAGTATCTGCGACATTTTCCTCTGAAAGATCTCGGGTGCCGACGTTATTCCAAACGGCAGTCTTTGAAAACAGTATCGCCCAACTGGCGTTATGAACGTAGTTAACAACTGGCATTCGGGCGACAACTTAATCTGAAAGAAGCCAGAGTTGGCGTCCAACTTCGAAAACACAGACGCACCACCTAAAAGACCGAAGCTATCATCCACAGTCGGCATGACATAGCGTTCGCGAAGTACACTTTTGTTTAACTGAGTCAAGTCAACGCAAATACGAACCGCTCCAGATGGTTTGAGTACTGGCACAATTCCTGCACACCATTCTGTTGGTTCTTCTACTTTGCGTATCACACCATCTCGCTCCATACGCTCGAGCTCTTGCTTAACTCGGTCCCGCAAGGGTAAGGCTCTGCGACGCGCAACATGAATTGCAAAAGCTGTCGAGTTCGGCTTTAGTCTAATTTTGTATTCTCCTTTTATCGCTCCTAGACCACTGAAAAGCTGCGGGTAGGCAGCTTCGACAGCTGTTGCGCTACTGACCGAGTCCGCAAATTTAATAACTTCCAGAGCCTCAAGCGCTGGGAGACCCAAAAGTACGGAGCGTAATGGTGAGACCACGTACACAATTTGCTGTACAGTGTTTTGTTTCCACTGGATAGTGGCATGAGACTTTCCCAAAACATTCAGTGGCTCATTCGACGGGCCTGTTAGGATTAGGTCGCACTTTTCTAGCCTGGTAGGTAAACCGGGAAACGTCGAGGGCACAACAGAAACGCCGCACAACTTTAGCGAACGCCGGAGTGCCGTTAATGACGACCTGTACATACCGAGAATTAGAGTACTCCCCGTTCACTACGCCAACGAAGAACGCCGCCTTGTCCATATGGAGAGAAGAAAGCTGTACCTTCTTTCCATCACGTGCAGCCTTTTTTCGACATACAGCTGCGAAGTGTCCGGAACAACCGCAGTAGTTGCATTTGGCTGCTTTTGCCGGGCACGAGGCTCTGGGGTGCGTTCCTTGACCGCAGTTGGGGCATGACCCGGGGGTGCCTGGTCGGTAGGACTGGACTCTGGGACGCGGACCTTGTATTCCAGATGAATAGTTCTTTGACGAGCTGTCCGAGTGCTGTCCTGAAGAATACTTTCTGGGCTGCCCTTGGTTGCTGACCGCGTCAAGTTGCCGGTCGCCGTTACCAAGGGTTCGTCGCCGGTTTCTCGCAGTCGCAGCTGCTGTCGTTGGACGGTCTCCTTTAAACGCGCTTTTGCCAAAGCGCTGGTGAGAGTCAAATTCGCATCCATTTGAAGCGACTCAGAGAGCTTAGCGTCCCTGAGGCCGACCACGAACCTGTCGCGAATCATGCGTTCCTTTTCCTGGTAGTCGCACCGGTCCGCCATCGTGTGCAACGCGGTAACGAATTGGTCGACTGACTCTCCAGGTTCTTGAGTGCGACGGTGAAAGCACGCGCTCTCATAAACAAGGTTCCGTGCGGCGACGAAGTGCTCGTCGAACTTCTTTTTGACGACTTCGTATTGCTTCTGTTCTTCTTCAGGTAATGAAAAAGTAGAGAAGATTTCTCTTGCTTGCCTGCCCATCGTATAAAGTAGCGTCCGGACCTGCGCTTCTTCATTCCGCTCATTTAGGCCCGAGGCGAAGCGGTAGTCATCAAAGAGTTGGATCCAAGAAGGCCATTCAGACGTCCGGTCGAAGTCAAACCTTGGCGGAGCTGGAACCGCGAACATTCCGTGAGAGAGCTTGGCTGCGTTGTCCTCTGACATGGCGCCCGTTGACGAAGTTAATGCAACGCCTCTCAAACGCCAGAGGATCCCACTTCTGACACCATGTCGCGTTCGGTCCCTGGCCGGACGCCGAGCGCGGCCGGGCAGCGGGCAGGAAGGAACTGAGACTTGCCCCGATCCCGGCACGATAACAACAACCCTTTATTTCACGCGAACAGCATCTTATATAGCACGCACACATGTGACCAGTGACGTCACGGACAGACAATGTTTCAGACGCGGCACAGGCGCTATCAGCACAGAAACTGACTTCATAGAATGCTCTAATCCCAGAATTATGGAGGATGCACAGGTAATCGTAAAGGTGCGATGCAATGACCACAGGATGGTAAGGTTTCGCATTAGTCTAAATCCGATGATGGAACGTAACAGATCAGTAAGATGTCCATCAAAGAATTAACAGTAAGAGGAGGGCAGAACGATTTGGTATCTTGCTATAGAACTGTTATTGATATTTAATCGATGGTGATAACCTTAGTGTAGAAGCAATGAGTAATAATTTCAAAGTTATCATTACTGAATGCGCGGAAGAAGTAGAAGGCAGGATAATTGGAGAAGATACCGGTAAACACTACAAGGAGACGAAAGCTTTGATTAAGAAACGCTAGTCTGAAAGCTTCCAACAGTTAGACACGGTAGAATTGGGAGAGATATCAAAGCTAATCAATAGGCGTAAGATGGCGGATATAAAGTATATAACATGGCAAACATTACGCATGATCTAAAAAAACAGGCGCAGTTTAAAGCCGTGAAACAAATGGGCTTATGTAAAACTCAGATCTAAGCGCGAAGTGACAAGGCGGACAAAGACGTCACGAACATGGACAGGATAGTCAAAGCAGCCGAGGAATGCTATACTGACCTTTATAGTAGCCGATGTAGTCAGGACAATAACGAGATAGGCATTAGTGCAAACCAGTGAAATGTTCCACCAGTGACGGAGGAGAATTTTGTTCTTTAGAAACTATGAAATGGCAGAATGCAGCTGGGGAGCATCAGGTAACTACAGTTTTGTTGAATAATGGGGAAATCGTGCCAGAATAACAGGCCACCCTGTTTACACAGTGCGTGGTGTGATTGACGGTACTGGAGTCATGAAACACCGCTAACGTAATCTTAATTCATAAGAAAGAAGACCCTAAAGACTTAAAATATTGATACGTGGCAAGGTTAGTCCAGGATGGCACAGCACACAAAACACAGAAACACAGCAGCGCGTCGACCTTATCCTAGCATCAACCGTTGCTACCACTTTGCCTTCTTCTGTGTCACTGTTACTGATCGTTGTCATCTTCAACTTCCAGCGATGCAGGGCATATATGTCACATTACCCCCCTCCCCCCCCCCCCCCCCCCCGCGAAAAGCACAGTCCCGGTGCGCACTAGGACGAACTACTACAGGGGTAGTACGGCTTCATTCGGGCGACGTGAACAATCACGGTGCGTGGCATAGAGAACTGTTGCGGCGGATGTACAGGGGCGATCTCATATGTCACAGGAGTGATTGGCCGTAAAACACGGTATGGTCCTGCGTAGCGTGGCAAGAGCTTCTCACATAGACCTACTTTACGAGCGGGAGTCCAGAGCAAGACGAGAGAGTCCGGAGAGTAGTGGACATCCCGGTCGCGAGAATAATGGCGCCGTTTTTAAAAACTTTGGGAGGAAGCCAGTCGGCGGCGAGCGATAACACGGGCGGAGTGAGCTTGGGAGATGGCGTCACAAACGTAGGAACTGGCGTTTGCGGTGGGAGGAAGTACGCTGTCAAACGGAAGGGGAGGGTCACGGCCGTATAGAAGATAAAAGGGTGAGTAGCCCATTGTGTCATGACGAGAGGAATTGTACACAAACGTTACAAACGGCAAAGTAATATCCCAGTCACGGTGATCATCCGAGACATACATTGACAGCATGTCCGTGAGCGTGCGGTTGAGGCGTTCGGTGAGGCCGTTCGTTTGTGTATGGTAAGCGGTGGTAAAATAGTGCTTAATGGAGCAATACCGAAGAATTTCGTCTATTACTGCAGCAAGAAAGCAACGGCCACGGTCAGTGAGCAGCTGGCGTGGAGCACCATGAAGCAGGATGACGTCGTGGAGAAGAAACGCAGCCATGTCAGTTGCACAGCTGGTGGGTATCACTCGGGTGAAAGCGTAGCGCGTAGTATAATCCGTGGCCACCGCAATCTATTTATTCCCCGACGCAGAAAGTGGGAAAAGCCCGACGAGATCAAGGACAACTCGGGAAAACGGGTCTACTGGGATGTCGATCGGCTGCAGGGATCCAGCAGGCATAACCGAGGGCTTCTTCCGTCGCTGACACCGGTCACAAAAAGCCACGTAACGACGAACACAGCGATAGAGGCCTGGCCAAAAGAAGCGGTGGCGGACGCTGTCGTACGTACGAGATACGCCGAGATGACCCGCTGTAGGTGCGTCGTGCAGCTGTTGAAGAACGGTGGTACGCAGGTGTTCGGGGACTACGAGCACAAGCTCGATGCCATCTGTTCGCATATTCCGTCAATATAAGGTGCCGTTGTGGAGCACAAACAGAGCAAGGGTAGCATCAAAGTCATCACTGCTGAGACGATTCATAATGCTGTAAAGCTTCGGATCTAAGCGCTCCTCATGGCGAATGTTTGAAAGGTCAGAGATGGCCAACACATATGTGTCATCGTCCCACTCGCTAGCAGGCGGCGGATCTACCGGGTTGCGGGACAGGCAATCGGCGTCAGCGTGCAGTCAGCCAGACTTGTGGACGACAAAAAAGTGTATTCCTGAAGACGGAGGGTCCAACGGCCCAGGCGACCAGTAGGGTCCTTCAGCGTAAAACGCCAGCATAAGGCATGGTGGTCTGTGATGGCGGAGAACGGGCGGCCAAACAAGTAAAGGCGAAACTTTGTAATGGCCCACACGAGGACTAAACACTCATGTTCTGTGATCAAGTAATTCCGTTCAGCCGCAGAAAGGAGGCGACTGGCATAAGCAATGACGCGAGTGCGACCCATCTGCTGTTGGGCGAGTATGGCACCAATACCGGTGTCGGTGCGTACCTCCATTGGTGCCGAGGGATTGAAGTGTGCCAAAATAGGCGGGTTGGTGAGGGCTGCAATGAGCGCAGAAAAGGCTTGGGATTGTTCTTGGTCCCAGCAAAATGAAGTGTCGTTCTTCAAAAGATTGGTGAGTGGACGAGCCGTCTCCGCGAAGTTGGGTACAAACCGCCGAAAATAGGAGCAAAGCCCAAGAAAACTACGCACGTTACTGGTGCAACGGGGTGTAGGAAATGCACTTACAGCACGTATTTTGTCTGGATCGAGTTGAACGCCACGGGCGTCAACCCCGTGGGTCACCACCGAGATTCTAACAAGGCCTTTGCATCACCTTCTCTCGCATCAGCGAACGTCACGACAAGCGGATGAGCGATAAGGTGTCAACCACTGAATCTGTGCGTACAGGCTTGGGTAAAGGGGCGAGATGACATCAGGTGACTAGACTCAGATTCGCGCTCGCACCTTCATTTGCTGGTACTTTATCGCCATCCGCCTGTCGTGACGTAGGTTGCTGGGGTGCGCAGGCCTTGTCAAGATCTCGGTGGTGTCGCCACGTGACCGAGCACCTTGAGTTCACGTCGGCCGAAGCTACATTTCTTCGGAGTTCAGCTGAAGGCTAGCTCGTCGGAAGACGCCAAGAATGACATCAAGGCGAAGGAGCTGGCTCTGGAATGTAGAGGAAAATACGACGTCATCCAGATAGCACAAGCACGTCGTCCATTTCAAGCCCCGCAGGAAAGAGTCCATCATGCGCTCGAAGGTTGCGGGCGCATTACACAAGCCGAAAGGCATCACCTTGAATTGATACAGGCCATCGGGAGTGACGAAGGCGGTCTTCTCTCGGTCCCGTTCGTCGACTGCGATCTGCCAATAACCGAAACGAAGACCAAAGGAAGAGAAATAGCTGGCACCGTGCAAGCAGTCGAGGGCATCCTCTATCCTGGGGAGCGGGTAAACGTCCTTCTTTGTAATATTGTTAAGGTGTCGGTAATCAACGCAGAACCTCCAGGTATTGTCCTTTTTAACAAGCACGACAGGCGACGCCCAGGGACTGCTCGAAAGCTCTATAATGTTCTTTGCTAACATCTTGCCCACTTCGTCTTGTGCGACGCGACGTTCAGAAATGGCGACTCGATAAGGTCTTCTGGCGTCACCGGTATCGATGCGATGTGTAACGAGGGACGTTTGTCCTAAAGGGCGGTCACCAAAATCGAAAATATCGCTGTTCGAAGTCAGAAGGCTCGTAAGTGCTGTAGCACGGTCAGGGAGCAAGTTAGGTGCGGCCATTGCTGATATGCGGGCCCCCGGGGGTGAGGACGGTGCAGGTCGTGTCGACACTATAGCAGCAGGGTCAGGTAAAAGAGCGCCACTGTGACGTCAGACAGTGGGGTCAGTTCGGCGAGAGTAATGCCCTCAGAAAGAACGTGCACAAAAAGACCGAAGTTGATAACTGGAATATAAGCGTTGTTATTCTCTACGTGCACGATGTTATGAGGGAGAGCGATTCTACGCTGCAGGGTTACGTCGGTTATGGGGCGAACAACGTAGTCGCCATCAGGAACAAAGGGGAAAGGCCACATGAGCACATACACTGCAGCTTCTGGTGGGAGGCAAGTAAATGTAGAGGAGCGGAGACGCAGCGTTGAAGTGTCAGAGGCATGTTTCTCAAGAGATGAAGCAGTCCAGAAGAACACTCAATGAGCACGGATTGTGCAATTAAAAAGTCGAGTACTAATATAACGTCGTGAGGGCAACTGGTGAGGACTGTAAATACCACAGGGATATGGCTGTCGGCAGTTGTAATTCTCGCAGTACACATACCATACACAGTAGCTGTGTTGGCATCAGCAACACGAACGGTAGATGAGGGAGCGGGTGTGAGGACTTTGTTGAGGCGTTGACGGAGCGAGGAACTGAGGACGGAAATATGGGCGCCAGTGTCCATAAGGGCAGAAACTGAGACTCCGTCCACAAAAATGTCAATGAGATTACGTCTGAGTGATTCACCACATCAAGATAATACGTGGCAAGGTTAGTCCACGAAGGTTAGTCCAGGATGGCACAGCACACAAAACACAGAAACACAGCAGCGTCGACCTTATTCTAGCATAAACCGTTGCTACTACTATGTCTTCTTCGGTATCACTGTTGCTGATCGTTGTCATCTTCAACTTCCAGCGATGCAGGGCATATATGTCACAATATTATAGGCCCATCAGCTTACTATTAGTTACATATAGGGTGTTCACTAAGGTAATCGCTAACCAAATCATGACAATCTTAAACTTCAATCAAGCAAGAAATCAAGCAGGTTTTTGGAAGAAGTATTCTACTATCGATCATATCCATGCCATCAACCAGGTGATAGAAAAATGCTTCTAATATAATTAGCCCTTATACAATGCCTTCATTAATTACGAAAAAGAATTTGACCCAGTAGAAGCCTCGGCAGTGATACAGGCATTGCGAAATCAAGAGTTCAGCTCAGTTCAGTCGTTCAGTCGTGTCCGACTCTTCGTGACCCTATGAACCATGTCACGCCACGCTTTCCGGTCTCTCACTATCTTCCTGAGATCACATACCTTCATCTGCAGTGCCTCGAGGATGCCATCTAACCATCGCGTTCGCTGCCTACCCCTTCTCCGGCGACCCTCAACCTTTCCCAACATCAAATCTTTCTCCAGCGACTCCTCTCTTCTCATCAGATGACCAAAGTAGCTGAGCTTTAACTTTAGAATTTGACCCTCCAATGAGCAATCAGGGTTTATGGTCGACAATATCGACTGATTTGATCTTCTGGCAGTCCAAGGAACTCTTAAGAGTCTTCGCCAGCACCACAATTCAAACGCGTCAATTCTTCGGCGGTCAGCTTTTTTCACAGTCCAACTCTCGCATCCATACATCACAACTGGAAAGACCATAGCACGAGTTTTACGGATCTTGGTTGGCAGACTAATGTCTGCGGTCAAGGCTAATCATTGCTCTCTTTCCCAGAAGCAGGCGTCTGCTAATTTCATGGCTGCAGTCTCCTTCCGAGGTAATCTTCGAGCCCAAGAAGAGAAAATCTGTCACAGCTTCCACTTCTTGCCCTTGGATGCTCCAGGACTTAATAGGGCAAGACGCCATGATCTTTGTCTTTTTAATGTTCAGTTTAAGTCCAAATTTCTCACTCTCTTCTTGTACGCGCATCAGAAGTCTCTTGAGTTCCACTTCACTTTCTGCCATTAAAATGGTATCATCCGCATATCTAAGGTTGTTGATACGTTTTCCAGCAATCGTCACTCCAGCTGAAGACTCGTCAAAGTACAGCAAGAGATCTATAGTAGTTGCACAGCAAATACATTTCTGCATAAACAAATAACAAAATTACCTTAAAAATAGGTTAGGCAAGGAGACACAATCTCCTAACCACCGTTCACACCTTGCTGAGAGGAAGTAGTGAGAGACTTGGAATGGAGCACTTTGGGATAAGAGTATATAGGGAGTACTTCAGTAATTTGCGATTCGCAGATGGCATTGCCTTGCTAAGTAACATAGGGAATGATCTGCAAACAATTCTTTATGACCTATAAAGAAATAGCGGAAAGGTCGGCTTGAAAATCAATGTGCAGAAGACTAAGTAATGTTCAAGGGAAGGAACAGCAGTTCACAATATGCATCGAAGCACAGGATTTTGGATTGGAACACATTTATTGCATCAAAATGCAGATGCATACGGTCCACTCTAGATGGCCTTCAGTCCATGGCTGGCGGCGACCTTAGCGGCCCACTCGGTGGCCAAGGCATGAATGCCCGGGTTCGAGCTGACCAGAACGGCCTCCCATCGCTCAAGTGAAGGAATTTGTACTAGATCCTCCGGTGGAGGTTCTTTTCATTGCCAAATTATGTGATCAAAAGTGGATGTTTCGCCACAGAACCTGCACGCGGGGTTAGCCTTCCGGGTACATTTTTGCTTGTAGATAGTGGTTAAGAAAGGATCTTGTCTGGAGTCTCCTCCAAGCGGTCTCCTGTGCCTTATCCAACGTTTTGTCAGGTGGTGGAAATTTGTACCGTTCCAATCTGTAAGGACATGTGATATCGTGAAAATATACCAGCCCCTCCTTGAAGAAAGCCATGGATACGAACGACCCACCTACTCGGTTGACGAAATCTCAAGACATGTTCTGGACTGCCTCACTTTTCGGATTCCACGAGTAAGCCGGCCCCCACATCACCTCAATTTCTTTCTATGGTTGCCTGATAAGTTTCAGTACCTACAGTGCTGCAGATGAGATTCTGCGCCCCGCAAAGCTACGGATGGCAAATTTAGAATCGGAGAAGATTGTATCCACGTCGGTGATAGCTATGGCGAGTGCCATAGCTGCCTCTTCCGCTGCTACCGAAGATTTTGTCCCTACCAATCCTGATACCCACAGCCGCTTGTGCGCGTCCACCACCGGCAGTGCGAACGCTCTGCTTGGTGTGTATTTTGCAGCGTCAATATAGACAGCTTATTCGCTCATTAGACATAGTAGACATACTCGGGGATCGCTGTTGTTCGGTGTGCAGCCGTCCGTGAATGTGCGCATGGGGTCGGTAATCTTGGACAGTTGGAAAACGGCGGCGGCAGTACCTAGCGATATGCCCCGCAATGCCACACCTGTAGCCCACAGGTTGAGGGTACCAGCGATCAACATAAGAGTCCTCACTAAAAAAGTCGCGACGTTGGTTGTAGCTAGGCTCTCGCTGCTGATGAACCACGTTTTCAAAGTAGGCGGGCCTCCTTTCCATCGGCTGGTGATCATAACGTTGAGTACAGCTGCGCTGATCGTCCATATGCGAAGCGCCGCTAGGTTGAACCCACGGAGTGGACAGGGTGGCAATATTTACCTGCGGTGCACCACTCTGCCGCACGTATTCTTCACCACAGATGGTGTACCTGGATCTTGACAATTCCTCGAGTACAATCTCTCGTACCATATCAGCCATTGTAACTGAAGGACAGGCTTCAACACTAGCTACAAAGGTGACATTGGCCAGTCTTCCGAATTTAGGTGTAATTCATCGCAGCTTGAGAGCCTCAAATGCCTCAAATGTTCTGCGATGCTTTATAACATCAGCGGTGGTGCTCAGGTTCTCTTTGCTAATAATAAAATTATAAACGTCTTCCTCTATTCCTTTTAGGCGGTGGCCCACTTTGTTTACAAGCATAGTGGGGTTGACGAGCTTGCATAGCTTTAGAGGGCTTCGATATAGGCACTACAAGTTTCTCCGGGTACTTGCGCCCGGTGAAGCAAAGTGAAGCGCGCTTCTTCTTTGCAGGTTCATCCCCAAAATTTTTCTTGATCTCGCTTGTAACGATATCCCATGTACTTAATGAATCCTCGTGATCTTATCTGAAGAGACTTTGCAAATAGCTGAGGAAAGGAGGATGGCCAAAAGTTATCGGCGAAAGAGAAAGATACAAGGTTCTCATTGCAGATTTCCAGAAAATAGCAAAGAGAGATAAGGATGCCTTCCTGAACATACAGTGCCAAGCAGTTGAGGACAACAGCCAATTAAGGAACACAAGAGCTCTGTATAAGACAAAGATATCAAAGGAAGCTTCGGTGCTAAGCTGGGTGATAAAGGACAAACAAGGCAAGGACCTCACTGAAGCCTCAGAGATAAAGAAGAGGTGGCAGGAATACACAGAAGAACTGTACAAGAAGGACCCGAATGTGCAAACCCAACATAAGACGGTTGTGATTACTGATCTCGAGCCGGGCATCCTGAAGCGTGAAGTTGAATGGGCCTTAGCCAGCCTTGCTAAGAACAAAGCTAGCGGAATTGATGGCATTCCAGCTGAGTCGCATCAAAACCTCAATCATGACGCTATTAACATTCTGCATACATTATGTCAGGAGACTTGGACAACCCTGCTGTGGCCACAGGATTGGAGGAGCTCAGATTACATCCCCATTCCAAAGAAAGGCAGTGCCAAAGATTGTTCCAACTACCGCACGATCGCGCTTATTTCGCATGCTAGCAAGGTAATGTTGAAAATCCTCCAAGGTAGGCTGCAGCAGTATGTGGATCGGGAGCTTCCGGACGTGCAAGCTGGGTTTCGCAAGGGCAGAGGAACTAGAGACCAAATTGCCAACCTTCGCTGGATCATGGAAAAAAGCAAGAGAGTTCCAGAAACCCATCTACTATTGCTATATTGATTATGCGAAAGCGTTTGACTGCGTAGATCACAGCAGATTGTGGCAAGCTCTCCAAGAAATGGGAGTTCCAATTCACCTCATCTGTCTCCTCAGGAACCTGTATGAAGGGCAAGAGGCCACAATCAGAACTGGACATGGTCTTACTGATTGGTTTCCAATTGAGAAAGGAGTGAGGCAAGGCTGCATACTGTCGCCCTGCCTATTTAACCTATATGCAGAGTGCACCATGAGGAAGACCGGTCTGGACGAGTCTTCAGCTGGAGTAAAGATTGCTGGAAAACGTATCAACAACCTTAGATATTCGGATGATACCACTTTAATGGCAGAAAGTGATGTGGAACTAAAGCGACTTCTGATGCGCGTACAAGAGAGAGTGAGAAGTTTGGGCTTAAACTGAACATTAAAAAGACAAAGATCATGGCGTCTTGCCCTATCAAGTCCCGGAGCATCAAGGGATAAGAAGTGGAAGCGGTGACAGATTTTCTCTTCTTGGGCTCCAAGATTACCTCGGAAGGAGACTGCAGCCATGAAATTATGAGACGCCTGCTTCTGGGAAAGAGAGCAATGGTTAGCCTTGACCGCTTAGTAAAGAGCAGAGACATTAGTCTGCCAATCAAGATCCGTATAGCTCGTGCTATGGTCTTTCCAGCAGTGATGTATGGATGCGAGAGTTTGTCTGTGAAAAAGGCTCACCGCCGAAGAATTGACGCGTTTGAATTGTGGTGCTGGCGAAGACTCTTGAGAGTTCCTTGGACTGCCAGAAGATCAAATCAGTCGATATTGTCGACCATAAACCCTGACTGCTCATTGGAGGGTCAAATTCTAAAGTTAAAGCTCAGCTACTTTGGTCATCTGGTGAGAAGAGAGGAGTCGCTGGAGAAAGATTTGATGTTGGGAAAGGTTGAGGGTCGCCAGAGAAGGGGTAGGCAGCGAACGCGATGGTTAGATTGCATCCTCGAGGCACTGCAGATTAAGGTATGTGATGTTTGGAACATAGTGAGAGACCGGAAAGCGTGGTGTGACATGAGCCATAGGGTCACGAAGAGTCGGACACGACTGAACGACTGAAATGAACTGATTATCGAACCAGTCGAATGCAGTGGCGGCAAGAAGGAACAACACGTTAGCCAGCTTAGTAGCGGCGTTCCAGCGATTGGTTGGTTGGTTGGTTTGTGGGGTTTTACGTCCCAAAGCAACTCAGGCTATGAGAGACGCCGTAGTGAAGGACTCCGGAAATTTCGACCACCTGGGGTTCTTTAACGTGCACTGACATCGCACAGCACACGGGCGCCTTGCTTTTCGCCTCCATCGAAAAGCTGCCGCCGAGGCCGGGATTCGATCCCGCGTCTTTGGGAACAGTAGTCGAGCGCCGTAACCACTGCGCCACCCCGGCGGGGGCCCGGCGATTGTATTTACTCGCTCTTCATTAGTGTTTCATCTACTCATTAACGTCCTCTTCAGGTTTTTCATATAATGTACTCAGCTCTCGATAATGGGGTCAGTTGTTCGCTGTGGATGATCCTGGCTGCTCGGTACTGCCGTCTTCAGTCATGTCTGATGGCATTGGTGGTAAGACAGCAAGTCTGCGGCTTCTTCGGTAGATGAAATGCTCCATGGTCGCAATTCCGCACCTCTCACCAAGATTTTACGTGCTTTGTACGTACGGGGGGTCTACTTACAGGTATCGGTCCAAACAGGACGGCGGCAAAGCGTACAAACGTCCCACTCCCTTGTTCTTCTTTCTTCTTCAGCGATCTACCCGTCGGTTCTTCTTCATCTTCCGTCGACGTTCTGCGAAGGCCTGTGACATTATATATATATATATATATATATATATATATATATATATATATATAGCAGGTAAATGAAGGGGAAATGAGGGTGCTGGTTATAATACATAAAGGAAAGAAGCGAACAGTCGGCGAGGCCAAGGAAAGCATTGCGGATTGTTCTTTGTCCTTTTTTTATATTTACTTCGGTAATCACATAAATTAGTAATGTAATCTGTTTAGAGGAAGGATAAACACAAAGTAGAAGGAACAACAACATGCCGATGGTGGGAACCGAACCCACGACCTCCGAATATCGTGTCCTGAATGTATATACAGATGTATGCGTGTGTTGAGGAAAAATAGGGGGATTCTTTATCTTGGTTGAGAACAAGTTCGAAAAAAAGTTCCGAAAAAGGCTGGTCCCCTGGCCGAGATGTCATATACATTCTTTTTTCCTTCACCACGTGCGACTTTCTTTCCAACATGGAGATCTATATATGGGTGAGGAGGTGGGTTGGTGTGTGGCTGTGAGGCAGTCCGCGCACAATGGCTGCTGCATAGTGAGCTTCAGTGCGCTCGGTAGCTGCGCAGATAGTGGATGCTCGACCCCATCTCAGACGACATATATTTTCCTTCGTACCCGGCTCTGGTCTCCGGCGGCGCTAGCCATCAAGCAACCTTCGAACGATCAGCAATCAGGCGCCTTACATCGACTGCTTTTAAGGCGACAGCTTTCCTTGGCTCATGGGCTCGCAAATGCTCGCAAGAAATGTCCGCAGGAAATGCTCTCACTAACTGACACTAAATTAAAAAAAAAGCCTCGACCTGGAATCGAACCACATCCCCTGTTATCTCCAACCGAGCGTGCAAACAACGGAGGGCAAAAAACTGCACCACGCCGGGCTTGCGAGAAACCGTTCTTAATTCCCTTTGCGAGGACAATAGTGGCAATGACAATGCTGTTAGTTATAATGATGAGAGTAGGGTGATAATTACACTGTAGTTAGTGATGACGATGATGATAATAGCGATGACAATCGCGGTGAATTTAGTTTATAATGATGATAGTAGTGACAGGAATAATGATGATTAAAATAGGGATGACAATGAGGATGCTATTCAGTTAGTCAGGACAGCCCTGTGAAGTGTATTTCGCCATTTCCGGTCATTAGTAGCCTTCGCCGCAGTCCTGTAATATTATGTTTGCACTGATCCGCTCTCGGGGGAGAAGAATGACAGGATGCGTCATTCGCGAGCGCAACAAGTGTTCTGTATATGCAGCATAGTCCGATTAGAGGGTTATCGCGTGGACGTCAACCAAGAACACAAGCAGCGCCTTGGCCCAGAATCCTCGCCCGTGGTAAGTCAGGTGTCAGGACAGCCCCTTTCACTCTAATAGCTGTTTGCCATGTTCACTTCTTTTTTAGCGAGGGTTTTCTTTTGTCGTTCTCTGTCACGCTTCAGCGAACAAGCAGTGATGTTACTATTATATGGGACTGTGTGTTATAAAGCAGCACCAGTGGCGCGTGCAGCGTCTGGGCATGGCGCATGGATCATTTCTTCAATATCCTACACCATTCTCGCTGCCGAAGCGGAGTCAAACACCATCGTTGCCAGATCGTCTTAAGGGCGCATGGCTGTCTCGCTCGCGAAGAACAACTCGCTGCAAGGACACATGATAGCAATTAACGTACGCCTTAAAACCGCGCGAGAGAGAAATGTACGGCGCAACGTTCGTCGCTCTATGATTGTCGTGGCATGAATCAGCCTAAGTTTCTCTACTGTCGTGTACAGAGATCACACAGTGTATACAGACATCTTACATTTCGCCTTCATCAAAATGCGGCTGCCGGCACACAAGTCGCATGTGCTACATCACAGTTCGGCCGAAGCCTTCCCCCACTGCCTTTGCCTCCGGAGGGATACGAAACTACAAGCGAAACTCGGCACCCACTTTCAATATAGAAACTCATTGACGTGCGCTCAACGTCCCACTGTCTCACTAAAATCTTGCCACTCTTCCCCTATTGCTGCGAACCCTTTTCGGAAACATTGTTTTCTTCTATTCGTTTATTTTTTTCTGCTAAGACATTTCCATTGCGTTTCTTCTTCGGTTCCCCGGTGTATTGTTACCTTTCATTTTCCATTTTGTTTTCACTTTTATTTTTCCCGTTGCGTTTAGGAAATCAGCAGAGTCATCCGCTACTTTCCAACTGCACGAATCTCGCAGATTAGGAAAAATGCCCTTGCTGATATACCAGACTGATGGTGATCGTGATCGCGCACGAAGTTGTCAGTGCGCTTTTCTCTCACAGAATGGATTGGATCCGCCGCAAGCTCCATGCACACATTCAGCGTTCACCCAGTGTCTGCTCTGTCATTGATAAGGACAATTTCCGCGTCCTTCATTTCTCAAATGCTCCGTCTGTCATGAAATATTTGAGAAGTTTACTTTGTCTTAGAGCTAACAATTACAAAACACAAAGCAATCAGTTATTCAATCAATACAACACTGTCAAAATCACAGCTTGAGAGGATAATTCAGAATTGAACACTTTACTCTGAAAGTGAGATATACAACATTCCAACTCTTAAGTGCAGTGCTAAGTCAAGCTTCCACGTTGTCGTACTAACTCACAGCCAGGAGCCCATGAAAGGAGACCAGCGTCAAAGTTTGGGAAAACTCCGCCGGGACTGCGATATGTCTTTGACGGAATTGTATTATTCCACCAAACTTGTCCAACCCCACTGCCCACTACGGAGCTCGCGAGCAATTCCTGATGCAAGGCACTGAGACTAGCGAGAGCCGTCACAAAATAAATTCGAGCAAGATTATAAATATCACAAATAGCCGCCAATAGACCATCCACTGTAAACCGGTTGAAAAGCGAGATTTCACTTAAAAAAGAAACACAAATGAAATAATAAAGTACTGGCCTTCACCCCACTCGTCTGAGGACATAGACGCGTGCAACAAACAGATGCACATTCCTGAACGCTACTAAATCCTCGGAGCTTTTCCTTCTCTCTCTTTTTAGCCCTACGTGTCGACGAATGCATCCACGGTCCTCACTAACTTCACTTCTGCCTCTCCCTTTGCTTTCCCGCCTGCCGCATCCCGGAAGCATAAAGGTGAATTGAAACGTTTTCCGCTAAATAAAAATAAGAATTCTATGCGCCATTTTATAGTTTTTTTTGTCAGCAGAACAAGGCTATCATGCTTAAAAATAACAGAAGCCAATGTAAACAGTTTTTAAAAGAAAAAAGCCCCAGCGGGTTCGCACTCCAGTCAAATGCCGCTGTTGTCCATAATTGGCCGGGCCTATCATGACGTCATTCTCGGCATGCCAGGATAGCGCCAGCATGCCTTAAGCGGCTTGAGAAAAGGGGGGTACACAACAGATGGATTGAGCTGGCAGAGGGTGTGAGAATATCCCAATTGGCACTGCTCAGCCAGTCTGAAAGGGCCATGACAATACTGGAATGGGTGAGAATCCGTCCAGAAAGTAGCACGCAACAATGGTAACCTTCCCGCCGTTAATCAGGGCCAATATACGCGTCCCACCTATGCCGCAAAACATGCACCCCGAGTTTAACAAAGAAAGGCGAAAGCATAAGGCTGAGACATACGAGAAGAAGATAGCTTTGAATAAAAGAAGTATATTCATCATCATCATCATCATCAGCCTGATTATACCCACTGCAGGGAGAAGGCCTCTCCCATATTTCTCCACTTAACCCTGTTCTGTGCCAGCTGCATCCACTTGACCCCTGCGAACTTCTTAATCTCATCCGCCCACCTAACTTTCTGCCGCCTCCTGCTACGCTTTCCTTCCCTTGGAATCCAGTTTGTTACCCTCAGCGACCATCGGTTATCCTCTCTTCGCACTACATGTCCTGCCCATGTCCATTTCTTCTTCTTAATTTCCCCTAGAATGTCGTTAACTTGAGTTATTTTTCTGAACCACTCTGCACGCTTTCTATCTCTTAATGTTACCCCTACCATTTTTCGTTCCATAGCCCTCTGGGTTGTCCTCAACTTAAGTAAAACTCTCTTGGTTAGCCTCCACGTTTCAGCCCCATAGGTGAGTACAGGCAAGATGCAACTGTTGTATACTTTCTTCTTGAGCGATACCGGTAAGCTGATAGTCATAATCTGCGAGTGCTTGCCAAATGCGCTCCATCCCAATCTTATTCTTCTTGTTATTTCTTTTTCATGGTCCAGATCTGCGGTTACTACCTGTCCTAAGTAGACATATTCGCCTACTACTTCCAGTATTTCGCTACCTAATGTAAACTGCTGTTCCTTCCCGAGGCTGTTGAACATTACCTTAGTCTTCTGCATATTGATTTTCAAGCCTACCGTTCTACTTTTTCTTCTAGGTGATCAATCATTATTTGCAGTTCATCCCCCGAGTTGTTTAGCAAGGCAATGTCATCAGCAAATCGCAGATTACTGAGGTATTCTCCATCTACCCTTATCCCTAACTGCTCCTGTTCCAAGTCTCTGAATACTTCCTCTAAACAAGCTGTGAATAGTACTGGGGAGATTGTGTCTCCTTGCCTAACACCTTTCTTTATGGGAATTTTGTTGCTTTCTTTATGTAGAACTATGGTTGCTGTGCAGCCACTATATATATATTCCAGCACTTTCACGTACGGCTCGTCTACCCCCTGATTTCGCAATGCCTGCATCACCGCCCTGGTTTCAACTGAGTCAAATGCTTTTTCGTAATCAATGAATGCTATGTATAAGGGCTGGTTATATTCCGAGCATTTTTCGATCACCTGATTGATGGTATGGATATGATCGATAGTAGAGTACCGTTTCCGAAACACTGCTTGATAATTTGCTTGATTGCAGTCTAAGGTTGTCCTGATTCTATTAGCGATTACCTTAGCAAACACCTTATACGTAACAGACAGTAAGCTGATTGGTCTGTAATTTTTAAGCTCCTTAGAGTCCCCTTTCTTGTGAATGAGGATAATGTTTACATTCTTCCATGCTTCCGGTACCGTCGATGACACCAGGCTCTGCATATACAGGGTGGCCAGTTTTTCTAGCACGATATCCCCCCCCCCCCCCCCCCCGTCCTTCAGCAAATCTGTAGTTATCTGATCCTCTCCAGCTGACTTCCCCTTTTTCATAGTTTCTAGTGCTTTCTTGACCTCGTCCTTCGTCACTGGTGGAACGTCTGACTGTTTTTCCCTACCGCCAATCACATTACGGTCCTGACTACTTTGGCTACTGTAGAGATCTGTATAGAACTCCTTGGCTACTTTGACAATCTTGCCGGCCTTGTCCCTTATCGCATACATCTGGTTTTTGCCTATGCCCAATTTCTTCTTTACCGCTTTAAGGCTTCCTCCGTTCTTTACAGCATGCTCAATTTTCTCCATGTTATACTTCCTCATATCGACCACCTTGCGCTTATTGATTAGCTTGGATATCTCGGCCAATTCTATCTGGTCTGTTGGATTGGAAGCTTTCATACGCTGGCGTTTCTTAATCAAATCTTTCGTCTCCTTAGACAGCTTACCGGTATCCTCTCTAACTATCCTACCGCCTACTTCTGCATCACGATACGCAAGGCGCCCCGGTGCGGTGCGATGTCTGTGTATGTAAGAAAACTCAATGTGTTCGTTATTTCCGGAGCGTTATACTACGGCCTTCCTCATATCTTGAGTTGCTTTGGGACATGAAAGCATCAGAACAATACCGACCATTCTTATAAAAAAGCTTTCTGGAAGGAGAGTGTGAACTCCTAACACTTTTATTTTTAGTACAGGCTAAGCATAATGGAGATAAAGCTCTGAAGACAAGGAATAGTTTTCATATCGGAGGAGTCTGACCTAAAGAGCAGCAACCCATTGCTGCCTTACGAATTGCCAGCCCATGTTTCGCAACAACAGATATGCAGGTGCTTATGTGTAGAATCAGCCCACGATAATATTTCTCACCAGGAAACTACCTTCTGTGCTCAGTCACTTTCCAAATATTTACGTTTGAAATGACGTCCCTGCTACATTTTTAGTACAGTTGTACTGTGATTTGAAACTGCAGTACTTCCCCGCTATTCGAAGTTTTTGAAACTTGCATAAATATTTTTTATTATTTCACTACGTACATCATGTGTGCGTTAGTGCTCTCTCAGCCAACCACGGTCAAAGCTTTTCTTTTATAAATTGCAACAAAATGGTGTCTGTTCGTCTAAATAATATTAGAAATTTATCATTACACTGTCTAGCATGCCATCTTCATCTGACTCTTCATTCACTCTGTGATGATGGTGATTGTGGCGAGTGTGCGGGTGGCTCGAAAGGAAGTGAAGTGTGGCCGCGTGCGGGGCGTGCCAGTGCGCGTGAGTTTGTTCCGGCAAGCGAACGGGTCGGACGCTCCTGGGCGTCGCTGGCGGCGGAGTTCATCGTCCTGGGCCTGGCGTTCAAAGCCGGCTCGCCAGCACCTGTCGGGCACCTGGTCCGAGGTCTGGTACTGCCCAGCGCTTCGCCATCCGGCGAACAGCTTGCGGAGACAGCTCAACCGCTCCAGCGTGCCTGGCCGCCGCACTTGTGCTGCCGCACTGGTGCCGCACTTTGCAGTACCCGGGCGTGACGCGGTACCCCGCGGTACACCGCAGTACCCCGGACTGTGACGCAGACGCCGGATACAGACGCCGGAGCGTGGCCTGCCGCGCTACCGAGTCCTCGGGCGACTGGAAGTCCCAAACCAGAAGTAGGACGGTTTTGTGTTGGGACACATCCTATTGGGATAAGCTAGACTGTATGCATGTCTGTGCCAGTTACGTTAATTGGTCAAGAAAAGAAAAGCGTCCGTGTGTCTGTGAACCTGCTCTGCTACCTGCCCAGAGCTCCTGAACGGACCTGGGCCCATATATAACATCACAATTTGGCGAGCCTGCCAGGATCCTAGAAATTAGTAGATTCAAGGAACTAATCATTCAGAGAGAGGGCAGAGAGTCGAGGACGGGTTCACACGCATCGCGACGTTTGAGCAAAGATGGAGCTCGAGGCGTTGGTGCTGATGAGCGAGCAGCTAGGTATGACGCTTAAAAAATTCCTCGGCTGGTACGAAGAACAGCTTAGCATTGACAAAGAGGAATTAGAAGCGGACTGGGCAGAAACGCGAATGGATGGGCGGCTTACGCCTAATGCCGAACCCAAGCATTTGCATGAGGTTACAGAACTCCGTGAAAGAGAACAGTGGTTGAAGGCGACCGAAAAAACACTATTAGAGCTTCGAAAACGCGTGACAGCGGAGGAGAAAAACACCTCGTTTCATGGTGTTGGACGTTACATAGATAGAGCTACTGGGTTGGATCAGAGCAGCCCTGACAAAGTGACCCTACTGTTTAATGAAGCACATGGGGCATTACAGGCCGCAGCACCTGCTAGTAGTGTAAGACCACATCTAGAGCATGAGTACAAAGCTGTGAAAGACCTTACGAAGCCTTCAGCGCTACATGTGCTCTGTTTTGACATAGATACAGTTGGACACCGTCCTAATATGTTCACCTCTGTTCTTAACGAGGTTAAGAGCTCCATAAGGACATATGTCTGCATGGAAAGGTGCCTTACTGACTGTCACAGTAATACTGAAAACGTAAGCACCTTGATAAAGGATCACAGGGAAGGACTATGCATCCATGAGAAGGTTGAGAATAAAGTCGTTGTGAGCAGAAATGTGAGCATGCGTGAAGATGAGAAAATGCATAACGAGAGTTTAAGAGTCAAGACTGTGGCTGGCCTAGGTTATATAAGGCTGCTACGAAATGTTGAGCGTGAGAAGCTCGCAAATGGACTGTTGAGCAGCACTGGAAATTCTCCGGAACGTCGAGATGGCTATCTTACTTTAGATACAGCTGCAGCGACTCACACGCCTGGTGAGGATCGCCGCCGGAAAGGTGGGCGACCGAGGCATACCAAGAAAAGTACATATTCTGATGTTTCTAGACTATCTGGAGAACAGGCGGAGGCGAAAGACTGGCCGCAGATCTTGCATGTTCCCAAAGCCGTAAAATCAGTGATGGTTCATCTCAAGAAGAATGTTGGTGGCCGGAAAGAACACCCCCTACGAGAAGCAAGCTGTGCGAGAAAGTGCAGAAGTGCGCGAAGAACCTCGACGTGCAAAGCTCATTTCCGCAAGCACATTCAGTTTAAGCCAAGGACGGAAATGAAACCACATGCCATAAAACAGTGGCATCGTACTCACTGCCGGAAAAAAGCAGCTTGTGAAATAACGGAGGATGTTGCGTCTTAGAATTATCGAGAAGTCGAAATCTCTCTACCATGCGCCAATTGTGTTTGTTAAGATGTCAGACAACGCATACGATTGTACAGTAACTTCCGGGAGTTCAATAACGTCCTGAAGTCTGACTGTGGGTTCATTCCGCGCATTGATGCCGTCTTCATCCTTGCAGGACAGAAAACGTTTTTCTCCAAGTTCAATTTTACGAAGGGTACGTCATTGGAAGGTCACTATGGTTGCTGGAAGCAGGAAAAAAAAAACGGATTTTTCCAGTATTTCTGGACTGTACCACTTTCGATATATGCCTTTTGGCATCAAAACACCAACACCACCTAGAAAGGGCTCGCACAAAACAAGACATACTACGACCGCAAGAGTCGGCCGGGGAAGCTACAGCCTGGAGAGAAAGTGCTCATCTTCCTGCTGGCCTATTCAAACAAACTATTCATGTAATGGCGAGGTCCATTTGAAGTTGTGGGCGTGAGAAACGAGGTTAACTACCTCACTGACTTGGGAGGTGCAAAGGAACAATTCCACAGCAACATGCTGAAAAAATATGAGAAACTGCGTACCAGTTTCCCCACCGTGGCTGTCGCCGCTGTAGAAGGAAACATGTCAAACACACATCCCATCTGTCGCAAGAAATGTGACTACAGTGACTGTATCCCGCTATTAAGTTTGTGCCACGCAAGGACTACCATTGATGCTTAGGTGTCGCAAACTATGGGAACTTGCTTCCATATGAAGTGCGAAAGAGTATGTCAAAGAAACTGACAATGTGGGCGCTGTCTACGTAAGCCGTGTGTGAACTTGAGCCTGCATTCTGCAGCCTTGTATTTCTTGTGTTAGTGTTTAAGTCCTGTGTCTATGTTACATGAGCAGCGTGTGAAAGGTGTGGGAGTGTGTTTCTGGTGTCCGAACAAAAATTAAAAAAAACGAACTCGTGTGTTGCATTGTGAAGTTTTGTGTGCTTCTGATTTGGGTTTATTATTGTTGTAGTTTGTTCTCTCCCCGCCACGTTTTCCCCCTCCCCGGCGCCAGAACAGTTGCAAGAAACTGTCTTGAAACGGGGGGAGGTTATGATGATGGTGATTGTGGCGAGTGTGCGGGTGGCTCGAAAGGAAGTGAAGTGTGGCCGCGTGCGGGGCGTGCCAGTGCGCGTGAGTTTGTTCCGGCAAGCGAACGGGTCGGACGCTCCTGGGCGTCGCTGGCGGCGGAGTTCATCGTCCTGGGCCTGGCGTTCAAAGCCGGCTCGCCAGCACCTGTCGGGCACCTGGTCCGAGGTCTGGTACTGCCCAGCGCTTCGCCATCCGGCGAACAGCTTGCGGAGACAGCTCAACCGCTCCAGCGTGCCTGGCCGCCGCACTTGTGCTGCCGCACTGGTGCCGCACTTTGCAGTACCCGGGCGTGACGCGGTACCCCGCGGTACACCGCAGTACCCCGGACTGTGAAGCAGACGCCGGATACAGACGCCGGAGCGTGGCCTGCCGCGCTACCGAGTCCTCGGGCGACTGGAAGTCCCAAACCAGAAGTAGGACGGTTTTGTGTTGGGACACATCCTATTGGGATAAGCTAGGCTGTATGCATGTCTGTGCCAGTTACGTTAATTGGTCAAGAAAAGAAAAGCGTCCGTGTGTCTGTGAACCTGCTCTGCTACCTGCCCAGAGCTCCTGAACGGACCTGGGCCCATATATAACATCACACACTCATTATGGAAAACGATCTAATTTATTTCGATCAATGGTGCAGCTTTCAACTCCTTCCTTATAGCAAGTTGAAGTGTTAGTAATCAATGAATTTCTGAACAGCCCTATTTATCTGAAAGTATATATCTGCCACCTTGACGGCGGCCTGAACCCTTGGTTTCCAGCTGCCTCTCCCGCTATTTTGGTTAGCTTCCTCTACTTCACGAGGGTTTAATCCGAGCAGACTCGTCTCTCAGTATATTTTCCACAATTCAGCCTCTCTTATCTATTTAAATAACATTAATAAAACGTGTTAAACAAAACAGAATGGAATACCAGTGATTTGAAAACATATAGCGATTCTAAGTCTGCACTGTCTTGCAGGATATTCACTTTTTGAAAAAGAGTTCGTATTGAGTGAAGAACAGCGCATACTCCTTTTGGATGAAGGTGCTCAAATACCGATAGTCCTTATCAAGCGAGCACATCTAGGTGCAATCTCTTTGCTTATTTGCCCCCTGCTATTCCTAGAACCACTGCCATAGTCACCTACTGCCTTGTCTCCTGCCTGTTTTTTTCCCTACCTTGGCATTGAAGTCGCCCATTAGTACAGTATACTGCGTTTTTACTTTTCGCATTGCCGATTGTACATCTTCATAGAAGCTTTCAACTGCCTGGTCATCATAACTACATGTAGGTGCATAGGCCTGTACAACCTTCAGTTTATACCGCTTATTAAGCCTAATTACGATGCCTGCAACCCTCTCATTAATACTATAGAATTCATCTATATTACCCGCTATATACTTATTGACAAAGAAGCCTACTCCTAGTTGTCGCCTCTCTGGTAAACCTCGATAACACAGTACATGCCCATCCTTCAGTACAGTATATGCCTCATCCGGCCTCCTAACCTCACTAAGCCCTATGACATCCCATTTCATGCCCTCTAGTTCCTCTAACAGCACTGCTAAACTAGCTTCACTAGCTAGGGTTCTAGCATTAAACGTTGCCAGGGTCAGTTTCCAATGGCGGCCTGTCCAGCGGAGCCAGGCTTTCTTAGCACCCCCTGCTGCGTCACAGGTCTGACCGCCGCCGTGGTCAGTTGTTCCGCAGCCGCTGGTGACTGATGGCCGGGGTTTTATGGAGCTGATCATAGGAGGTTGTGACCAATTACTGCACCAGGGTGGCCAACTCCTGTTCTGGTGAGGGAGTGCGTTGCCGGAGGTGTTCACCGGCATCAGGTCGCACCCCAAACCTGTATATGCAATTCCATAGACACGCGGATTTTTTTTTTTTTTTTTTTGTCATCCGGTGGGGAATTGCGCGGCACCGGGATTTGAACCCCGGTTCTCTTGCATGCGTGAGTGAGTGAGTGAGTGAAAAACTTTATTAGGTATATTTAAGGAAGGGGGATGTTTAGGTGGGGTCCCTAGTCCGGGACTCCAGCGGCTGCCGCTGCTACCCGCGCACGTGTCACGAGGGCCCGTTGGGCCTCTAGTCCAGAGCTGGATAGGGCAGCCTCCCACCCCTCAATTGTTGGCACTGCATTCGGATCATCTGGAGGATTGTGTGGGCAGGTCGACACCATGTGGTGCAGACCTGCCTTTTCCCCGCAATATTTGCATTTGGGGTCGCAGAACCCGGGGTGTATTGTGTTTAAACGGGCTGGTGTGTTATATGTACCTGTCTGTAGGCGTCGCCATCTGACTTCCTCCGCTTTGGAGAGCCCCTTGGCTGGGGGTGGATATTTTCTGCGAGAGAGTCTGCAGTGCTGTAACCTCTGCGCGTACGTCGCCAGAGGGCCGGGATAGGGCGGTGTGGAGGATGGAGGGGTCGAGTCCCGGGGGAGGAGAGCTTGGGCGGCGGCATGGGCGCACTCGTTCCCTTCCACGCCTTGATGTCCCGGTGTCCAGACGAGGCATTTGTCTTGTTCGGGGTGTCCATAATTTTTCAATATTCTGGCAGCCTGGCGACATATTCGCCCTTTGATGTAGTTGCGGTAGGCAGCCATAGAGTCTGTTATTATATAGGCGCAGGTGGTATGCGTGGCGGCTAAAGCAATGGCCACCTCCTCCGCCATTTCTATATTGTCATCGCAGATGGTGAGGGCATCAACCAGTTGTTGTTGGTGAATCACAACCGTTACCGTGTACCCCGCTTCTGGCTTTGCTGCGCCTACGTAGTAGAATTCAGTGTCCGTCCCGTACTTTTCCTGGATGTATTTGGCCCACGCCTTTCGGCGCCCTTGGTGGAACAGAGGATGCATATTGCGGGTTAGGGGATTGGCTATGAACGAGTCTGACCACCCGGGCGGTATAGTCTGTTTTTGTACAGGACCTTGCGGGCTAGTCAGGTTAAGGTCCATAAGAACGGTCTGGCCCGTGCGGGTTGCTGCTAGGCGATTTATCTGGGTGGCGCGTTGGGCGGCAAGGAGTTCTTCGGCTGTAGTGTGCACCCCTAATTGCAAAAGACGTTCTGTGGAAGTGCTTTGGGGCAGGCCCAGCGCCTTTGTAACTGCGTTTCGTATAATGAAGTCGATTTGCTTATAGTCTCCCGTTTTGAGGTGCAGATACGGTGTCGAATACACAATTCTATTAATGATGAATGCTTGAACCAGGCGCAGGGTGTCTTGTTCGAGCATACCCCTGTCGTTGGTAGTGACCCTGGCTATCATACGCGCAACCTGCAGACGTGTTTTTGAGCCGAGTGAGGGCGTACACATTTCTGCCCTTGTCGTTGATGTAAAGCCCTAGAACCCTGATGGTGTCCTTCTGTGGTATTGGGTTTCCATTGAGGTTGACTTCAACAGTGGGTCTGCGTTGGCGGGAGCTGTGTAGTACCAGCAACTCCGACTTTTCGGGAGAGCAAGTAAGGCCGCAGTTAGCGGCGTAGGCTTGCACGATGGTTACGGCCTCTTGAAGGCGGTCTTCGATTTCCGCGGTAGAATGGGCAGTGGTCTAGATAGTGATGTCATCCGCTTAGAAGGCGTGCCGTAGATGCGATACCTGATTTAGCTGGGCTGGGAGTTTGATTAAAGCAATATTGAAAAGTAAGGGTGATAGAACAGCTCCCTGTGGCGTGCCGCGTGTGCCTAGCTGTATTTGGCTGGGTTCTGCCAGACCGAGGTCGGCGTAGACGGTACGACCGTGAAGGAAATCTTTAACATATGCATAGGTCCTTGCACCACAATTGATGTGGCTCATATTTTCCAAAATAGAGTGGTGCTTTACTTTATCAAACGCCCCCTTGAGGTCAAGAGCGAGAATTGTCCTGAAGAAAGGCTTGTTAGGGGGGTTTATGACTTCTTCCTTAAGCTGGAGGAGTGTATCTTGGGTGGATAAGCCAGGCCGGAATCCGAACATGGTGTGTGGGTACAAGTCGTTTTCTTCAAGATATCGGGTGAGCCTGATGTGCAACGCCTTCTCCATAACTATCCCTACGCAGGAGGTGAGAGAGATGGGCCGTAGATTGTTAATATTTATGAGTTTGCCCGGTTTGGGGATGAAGTGCACCTCCGCAGTCTTCCACTCGTTTGGCAGGCGGCCCATGCGCCAACATTTGTTAATGTAATTCGCGAGCTGCGTGAGGGCTGCGTCGTGGAGATTGGCGAGGAGTCCCACCGTGATCTTGTCTTTCCCAGGAGCTGTGCCTCTGCGCATGGCTAGGATGGCGGCCTGTATTTCTTTGACTGTGAATTCCGCATCTAGTTTCTCGTTTGGCTGCCCATTATAGGGAGGGAGGGGGTCCGTGTCGACTGTGGTGCAGAAGTACTTTTGTTTGATTGTTTGTACGAGATCTCTATTGGAGCCGCGGTAACCATGTAGAGCCCTAGCAAGGTTCTTGCGTTGGTCGCTTTTGGAGTTGTTGGGGTCAATGAGGCATCTGAGTAAGCTCCAAGTTTGTTTCGAGCTAAGGTTACCACACAGGGAATCACATCTTGTCAGCCAATTTGATTGAGCAAGGTTCCATGCATAGTCCTCTGCAGCTTGCGTTAGGGTTGCGATGCGGCGTTTGAGCGTTCTGTTGTGGCACTGGCGGCGCCAACGTTTCACCAGGCTTCTGCGGGCGTCCCACAGGTGCAGGAGATGGGGGTCAATAGCAGGGCGGTCTAAAGATGTTTTCAGGGCTCGGGTGTACTTAGAGGACAGGTGCCTAAGGTCCGATGCCCAGGAAGCGTAATCAGTGATATCTGGGTGATCAAGGTCAGCTTGCTCTTTTCGAAACATGCGAGGCGGATGTTCTACCGCTACGCCACCGCTGCACCTTTTTCCACCACTGCACCTTTTTAAATAAATAAATGTAAATAAAATTTGGGAGAATATATCCAGACAGAGAGGCGCTAACAAATTTTCCGGCCACAATATTATGTCTATCGAGTGACTCACACACCTGATTTAGGGAATGACCTTTGACGGTTGCACCAAAATAGAGGAAGACAGGAATGGGGGGGGAGGGGGTAAATTGTAGTCCTAAGTCAGCGAGAGAAATTTCTAAATATGTTCTTCTCTGAGGAGCATATCTCTGTCAGGAAAGGATATAATGACCCATGGTTTCCACGTCAATGCCTGACGCACAGAGATTCCATGTCATGAATACAGATGAACATATCTAAGATTGAGGCGAGAACTTCTGCAGTCAAGAGAGCCATGGAGACGCACATTGCCTCTGGATAAAATACCTAAAATTAGAATGAAAATTTAAATACTTACAATTCGCAATCGCTAGGAGTGACTCGAGGCTCGAGGAGTGCAGTATAAAAACACGACGCCACTGGCGATTGTGCTAACAGTCGGCACGAAGGCTCGCCCTTCTGATACAAAGTGAGTAGGCGGGGGTTTAACAAATACTTTGCCGGCGATTGGTTGGTCAGTCTCGCTGTGGCTGAGGTGCGCGCCTGTCGGAGTGTCTCAACAATTCAGCGCAGGCTTGGAGCTCAGTCGAATCGTTCATGCGATATAGCTCACCGAACGCAGAGAGAAGAGAAAGCGTGATCAGCTTGCGGAACAGATTTATTAAGAGGGAGAACCTAGCATAGAGAAGAAACGCAAGTATGACGATGTAGCATTTATTATCAAATCAGCACTATTGTGCAGTAATCACATCATTATCTTATGTTATTTCTCTGTGCTTAAGTAGTTTTTTCTTGTAACGTTTCACACGCCGAGTGAGGACGTTTGCGGGAATATCTAGTGTAAATGTATCTCTATTGTCTAACCGACCAATTGTAACAATAACTTTTTAAGCACATTGTGTTTGGCGCATGAAGGCCTTACTTTCCTATGGGCGAAACAAACTCAACTCAAATTTTAAGCACACGCTTAACTTGACGTAGCTTGCGCTCGATTAGAACATTTTAGCTGTGATACAAATTCTTAACTTTATTCACTTCAGAGCCGCCAAAATAACCGCCTGCAACATATTTTAAAAATTCTTGGAGGTAGTGGTAAAGGGCGTAGTGACGCCATGCTAGTTTGAGGTTTTTCAATCTGCAATTCTGAGACAACCGACTGTTTCTAGCGTTGCGGAATTCATTCTTTTCTCCGTACGTCAATTCTCACATCCTGAACCTCAACTAGAGATTTCGTTTACGCTCTTAAACTCTTCGAATGTGATGCGGTCATGTCCCAGAGTTGTTTCCTCTTTTCAATCTGCTATGGCTCAAATCAGCTGCAATGTGGTGAACAGAGAAGTTATTCCTGCGCTATAAACCATAACCATTGTCAGAGGTAGGGCGTGAGGCTGCGCATTCTTTGGAAAGAAAATAATAGCCACCTGTTAGAAAAACACTAGCTTCCGCTTTTTATCATCTGGCTACTCATCACCAAATTCAGCCGCCCTTTATCAAATTCAGTGGAAAAGGCTGTGAATTCCCAATGAAAATTACTTGGTTATGTGTCAATTTCATCCAACTGATCGACCCCCGCAAACATCCTAATAGCATCCTGCCGCCTAACTACCTGGCGCTTCTACTATACGTGCCTTCACTTAAAATTCAATTTGTTACCCTTAGCAGTCATCAGTTATCTTATATTCGCAATACTGGCTCTGCCCATGCCAAATTATTGATTTCGACTACCATGTCATTAACTTGTCTTTGCTCACTGACCCACACTGCTCACCTCCTGCCTCTTGATGTTATACTTATCATCCACGTAGAATGTGCGCGCCCCTGAAACGCGCCTAAGCAAAACGGGGGAGAAGCAGTCGAAATTGCTTTTCACATACAAATGATTAGCCGTAGGCTCATGTGAGTTACTGGCGTTCCCGGCAGATGTGGCAGCAGGCCGTTAATGGAGCTCGAATTAAGGTTTCCTAAGATCTAAATTAGAATTTCAGTGCCACCACTAGCAAGCGATGTCACATCACCTTTCCAGTAATGATAAAATAATGCACGTCAAAGTTTCTACACCATGAGTAGATAAGTGTGGTCACCTTGTTTTTTTTTATTTTTCAGAATGTTAAAATATATGTCAGAGTACGTAGTAGCATCACATTTAGCGAGTGATTGTCTCTATTCTTTCTTGCAGTTTGCGCATAGAGAGATATCGGCCCTGGTGCACCTCACGATCATTAAGAAACTGCAAACTGGAACTCGTCGCACTGAGGCTGAAGTCCCCGATGATGAATATCCTCATCTTTACGCTGGCACTTCTTGCAGGTAACAGCTTGTTGGCAGATATCCTCCCAATAGAGGCCTGCGCATATCACGCGTTATTTCTGAATGTGTGGGTAGGCGCACTAAATTTCTGACCTTATAAGTGAAGATAGTGCTGCAAGGAGTCGATTTTTCTGCATTGCGAAATTGTTTTGCCAAGCTTTGTTCACTAGCGCAGCAAATGTTCCTCATAAGACAAAGTGCGCACTTTAAATGACGAATACTAAGGGCTGCCACAATGCTGACTAGTAAGCCGTGAAAATAATGTTTTACTGACGTAATCTTTGCCACAAAGAAACGAGCGCAATGAATTAAAGGATTAATATTTAAGTAGTTAAAATGAGGGCGACAGTATTAGTTGGCTTCTGCATTATGAGTACAAATTAGAAAATAGAAGTGTGAACTCAACATTTACAAGTTCAGTTTTGTATGTGCCTTGTCTGAATGTGTTGGACACGTGTGATCAAACACTGCTTTTCATGTGTATATGCGGACATAAATAAATGGAGCACGCTCTTTTCTACAAATTTCAATCACGCCTTGAGTATTATTGATAAGAATACCCTGACTGCCGGTTTGGATCGTAGATGTTGTGAAAGATATAATGATGAAATAGGGTGCTCGTTTACATCCGCCCACACAGCACATATGTAAAATTTTGTTTTCTAGGAAAAGACGAAATGATAGTGCGCTGCTTGAATGTTGCATGCTCGCATAGGAATAGTTTTTTTTTTTTTCAGAATACGCAATCCGCTATGCATTAAGTTTCCTTGAGGATTCATTCAGTGATAGCTCCTCTAATCGTGAGACATGCGATGCAAGAGCACATTTTTAGACAACCCATGTAACAGATCATAAAAGCTGCGTCTAAACATTTTACTTTCAAGTCACACGAAAATATTAAGAGTATTTACTTAGAAGCACTTGCGCAGAGTTTCTTCAAGTCTTTCATATAACTCAACAGCCTCCGTCTCATTGTAATACAATATATATTTCCTCCTGCATATAGAACCTATAGGCACCTGTAGACTAGAAAACATCTACACTATGTTTTTACGCATATATTATTGTTATTGGTGAAGTAAAAGGACAGCATTTTTGTGTGCCGCTTGCCTTAATCGTAAATAATGGCACGTCTTCACATATTCGTCAGGATAAATATTTTAGTGGTCGATCCTGTGACGCTTGTACTTATTTTCCGAATTCAGGCTACGTCTTCGTTAAAGTCGTGTGGAGTCTAGCGAAGGAGGGGGGGAGGGAGGTAATTATCGTTCGCAGCAGCAAAACTTTGTCAAGGAGAGGAGAGAATCAAGTATCCACTCTATTAAGCAGCAGAAGCTTCATGAAAACTTGTCGCAAAGTGTCCTCAGCGATTGGAGAGGTTAGCTTCTACCATAGAAATAAATACCATCACTGCAGCTTCAGGGTAGCAGTGTCAGAATAGGCAACACTATTGTTGTAATTGAGCTAGAATACGCTCACCTTTACAGCCTCAACACGTAAAATAGAGGTGATTCATTTTTGTACTTGTTGAATGCGATAGCGCAATACGTTTGGTAGTTGTATTAATTCCATGGGCAAAAACCTCCTTCTAGCTGTAGCGTTATCAAATAGATAGATTGCGCGGATAGTAGCATCTCAGTTTCAGTACTCAAAATGAATGACATTGTAGCGTTAAATGCACGTCCCAGTCCAATGTCGAAGTCCTGTCCAAGTGCAGTTATGATATGGAAACTGCGAAGCTGTTGAAAGACATAGATAATATCATAATTTTCTCTGGCTTTGCAATCAAATGTCCGGCAAGCAAGTTTCAAGCATATTGTCGTTCCATCAAATAAAGGTTTTGCGTTTGTAAATAGCAATATGCCTCAAATACGTTTCCTGAGCCACATAACCCTTTTTAACGCACACGTGCAGAGCCTGATTTTCGCTTCGTGATTCGGCGATTTGCTTATTAACAATTAAAGCTGACACATCTCCATGCCATGGGTAGAACAAAACGTTTCCCACCACTCCAGATTTTCATTTGGACGCCAAAGTTGTGATGCTGTCAGCTAAGTGCGTTACCTAATGGGGAGATTTAACGGTGTCGCAGCAATAAACGGTACATTGTCCCGTACTTCTCAGCTCATTAATTACTGTTACACTAAGATGCCGATGTAAATATTTAGCTGCACTCTATTAGTAAGGAAGATGCAATATCATTTACACTAATAGTCTGCTCGCTACTTGTCTATAGCCAGGATTGGTAAATGAAAAACCCATTTTCATTACTGGCTATGCTATTCAGTGAATAAACCAATTGATTAATCACTATATCAATAGAATATATATAATTTTATCAATCTCTAAATCGATTAATCGTACAAATATGATATTATTTACAATTTTATCAATTTCTTGGATAGATCAGTTTGATTCAGGATAGAAATGTGGTCGTTCAATATTCATAGAAAGGAGTTCAGTTCAGTTCAGTCGTTCAGTCCTGTCCGACTCTTCGTGACCCTATGGACCATATCGCGCCACGCTTTCCGGTCTCTCACTATCTTCCTGAATTTACATAACTTCTTCTGCAGCGCCTCAAAGATGCCATCTAACCATCGCGGTCGCTGCCTACCCCTTTTCCGGTGACCCTCAACCTTTCCCAACATCAAATCTTTCTCCAGCGACTCGAGTCCTCTCTTCTCATCAGATGACCAAGGTAGCTGAGCTTTAACTTTAGAATTTGACCCTCCAATCAGAAGTCAGGGTTTATGGTCAACAATATCGACTGATTTGATCTTTGGCAGTCCAAGGAACTCTCAAGAGTCTCCGCCAGCACCACAATTCAAACGCGTCAATTCTTCGGCGGTCAGCCTTCTTCACAGTCCAACTCTCGCGTCCATACATCACAACTGGAACAACCATAGCACGAGTTAAACGGATCTTGCCAAGAAAACCCTATGGTCAGTCACAATAGAAAGGAGGCGACTGCCTAAATCAGCCAACCCAAATGAATTGAAAATGCACAGCGGAAAAAGGATATTCGCACTTTTCTCAGACCGGTATGATAACTCAACTAATATAGGTATCGAATTGGAAAAAAGCTCTTTAGTCCCGAACAACATGTTTCTGTGAAGCTCGCATGCTGGTTTCACATATTTAGTTCGTAGAGCATTTTATCTGTGAGTGAAAATGATGTAAACAAGGCGATCTGTTTTTAAATTTGTTTTTGGACTTTACGATATGAAGGTTGTATGGAATGGAAACTAGCATTTTATGTACTGAAAGGAAAGACGGGCGCTTTTGTGACATTCAAGATAGCCTGTTAATCATTCTACAACCTAGAATAAATAGGTTAGTGTTAAGATTTCAAATATTTCTACAATTAAGTTATACCTGACTAACACCTTTCTTCAAGAGCTTTTTTAGAAATGAAGACTCTTTTTTGAATCGCTATATTGTCAATTTTTTTTGTAATCGCGGACGACTGCTACATGTGTAAACTCGGTGAGCTGTTCCGCAAGTGGCACAGCAGTCAATAAAATTGTAACACAGAGTAATGAGGATTGTGAAAAATATAATATGGTTTGTAGGGTTTTTATATATAGCTATGAATAATTTCTATTAAGCCAAATAAAAAATCAAGTTATCATTTCTTTACTGCAGATACTACACACCTAAAATATGTAGATTTCACAGATCAATTTTAGTAGCATTCAAATGAAAAGCGGTAATTAAAGTTAAGTAACGTAGATGTGAGGTGAATTAAGAAACGTTTTGTAGCAATAATTTTGAACTGGTGACTGTGACATGACCGGGCCTGAGAGATATCGCAGTGGAACCGCTCCACTCATTGGGCGCCCAACGCTATGATGGGACGCACATCTGCTGAACAGACTGCGACCCGGTTAGGAACTTGAATAAGACCTCTCAGGCTAGTTTGTTGATCCCAAGGAAGGAAAGCGCAGGACAGACATAGACAGAAGAAACAGAAGATAGGACGTGAAGCGCTCAGTTACAACCGAAAATATATTTTGCAGGCACTTCAGCAAATATACCAGAGCAGCAGTATCACAGGGAGAGTAGCAAGGCTCGATAAACAATCATCTGCACCACAAATCTCACATGATAAACAAGTTCATTCAGCTCTCATAATCCCAGCACACATGATTGCGATTTTATTCAGATTCATGTGTTCTAGGCTTTTCAACCTCGGTCCAACAAACCTTTTCTAGCTCTTGATTTATCGCACTCGAAGCTAGTTAAGTGCAGCATGATCAATTAATACTTTACTAATGCTCTCAAACAATTCTGTAACAAGCTGGAAGAGAGTTTTTTAAATATGACGCGGTGACTAGCACAAGCTGCATACCCGCTCCCTCTGGATGCCTGAAGCGGCCGACACCTTGATGGCAATGAAAAAAAAAACACGTAATAAGGCTAGATAATTGCGGTGATTCCCTATGCACACGGGATTTCGCATAACCTGAGAAAGATAGGAAGACGTGTTGGATTCGACGTTGTTTTTTCAGCTCTGGATCCCTTGTAAGCCTGTACAAGCCTGTTAATGAAATTGGCCGTAGGCACGTCGGATGCACCATAAATCATTATTTGTTTCCTGTGCTGATGCAGTCGTGTATGCGCTCCCGTTGTTCGGCAGTCATGCATACTTAGGCCAAACTGGCAGATTACTTATTATGAGGTTGTTCGAGTACAAATACAACGTGACAAAGCGAATCTCATGTCATTGGGCATTCACTGTCGTGATTTTTAATGCACTCCTCAGTTAAGCAACACTAGCGTGCTGCGCCGGTGCGGCGAAAAACCTACGCGCGAAATCACGGAAGCCGTAAACAACGCAGATCTCAAAGAGCACTGTGTCAGCATCCCTTCCATAGCTCTCATAGACAAAGAATTGCGCTTTTCATCGAGAGCTGGAGAAACTTCTTTATCATGTGCAATTTCTGGTGCAGATGATTGTTTATTATGTATTACTGCTTTCCCTGTGTAATACTTTGCTGCAGTGTATTTAACGTAGTGTCTGGAAAATAAATCTTCAGTAGTGTGATGTGTGCCCGTGAAGCGAAGGCTATAGAGGGAGCTGGTTAGTGGCGTTTTTCCTGATATACGTGGCACCAGCTACAGTCCCGTACATTCCCATCCCCTGCTTTCCCAGCTTTTATCCATCCAGTACTGTTCTCGCCGCAGTGCACCCTCAGTAAGGCATTTAAAGCTGATTTTGAACACATCATGACCAAATGCTCTGTATTCCACCCTCCAGCCACTTAGCAACTCTCCGACCTCGAGCGATGTGAGGCTGCGGTGTTCAGCTCTGACCCGGCCGTTCAAAAGCGGCTTGCGGACTGGGCTTTGGGTGTCGCTGGGAAGCACCAGCTTCCAGCCACAACACGCAGCCAAGAGCCGACCCGTTATTAGGATGTAATCACTAAAGCTCCCAACATTGCATAAAGTTTTTCACCACCACCACCTGGTGTGCTCGATTCCTCACGTGATGAGGAAAGTGAGCTCATGTGTAGACAGGTTTGTGTAAATTTGGTATACGACTCTGTACATCGGTCAATGCTATACTTTGGTCTATAGTTCACTGAATACAAGTTCGCAAAGTGTTCAAGCAAGCGAAATGCACAAGTAGCCAGGGGCGATAAGAACACAAAGACCAACGCATTCGTTGTGCTCTTCTCGTTCATTTCTTTATTTGCGCATTTATATTGCTTAATTATGGGCTACCCACTCACCGAACAAAATGTACTCCTAATTTTAGAAGTGTTTTCTTTCAAGCAAAATCCTGCTGACATCACCTACGCTTTGATGAGATTCGAAAACGTTTGCATCATTTGACTAAGTTACGAACGCTCTTATTTAGCGTCAATGTTAGTATAATATATTCTAGTGTTGATATTAATTGGTTCACAGAAAAAGAAAGGCGCAATACTTTCACAATTGTTTCTGTGGACACCTGAACCACGCGGTGAGGGAAGGGAGGAAGATGGGAGTGAAAGTTGAATAAGAAAGAGGAGCCGCAGTGGACTGTTACGCAGCAATTTCAACCACCTGGGGATCGTTAACGTGCGCTGACATCGCACAGCATGCGGACGCAACTTCGTTTCGCCTCCATCGAAACGCAGCCGTTTTCCATAATTGCTGCCTAACTTAAGTATATAGCAATTTTACGTTACTGAAACGAAACGCAGCCATATGCTCATATATATAAGCAGCAATATATAGCGCCTTAAGTGACACCCCAAAGCACCTGTGCGAAATCTACATAATCTTCTGGTAAACAAAAGAAATACCGATTGATTGATTGATCGATCGATCGATCGATTGATTGATTGATTGATTGATTGATTGATTGATTGATTGATTGATTGATTGATTGATTGATTGATTGATTGATTGATTGATTGATTGATTGATTGATTGATTGAAAACTTTATTGAGTGCATGGGAGTTCTCAGAGTGGTGGGTGGTCCGCCTATTCCGGCAGCCCAGTGGCCTGCGCCACAGCGAACCAGTCCTCGTTTTTGGTCGGGGTCCTCGCTGTGCAGAATGGTCTCCCACTGCTCCAAATTGGGATTAGGAAGTTTATCGATAAAGGGATTTAATTGGCATGCCCACACCATGTGAAAAGCTGTAGCCATTTCTTCACAGTGTGGGCACTCTGGTGTGTAAAGTGAGGGGTACCATTGGTGGAGTTTAAATGGCGTAACGAGAGTGTCTGTTTCTTCTGCCTTGTCTAGAGTTTTGTGAGGTGTGGGGTATGTCTGTATGGCCTGTCTGTAGGGCTGTAGGAGTTCAGCAAAGGTGATTATAGGCTGTGTGATATGCTCTTTTTCCTCATCGGCTAAGGGGGGATCCCGGTGTAAGAGAGCTCGGGCGTGCCGGTGGGCGGCGTCATTCCCTCCTGTGTGTTCCGTGTGTCCCGGAAACCATATGATTGAGGCCCGATTAGGAGGGTGTTTTGCTAATAGTGTCAGACATGATTGATGGATGAGTCCACTGGTAATATTCCTGCACGAATTTTTGGAGTCGGTGAATACAATAGCGTTTGGGTTGGTAGCCAGCGCTAGTGCAATGGCTGCCTCTTCTGCGTGAATGGGGTTGGACTTGCGGACTGATGCGCAGTTGACTAATTTGCCCTCGGGATTCGTTATGGCGATGATCATCCGCCCTTGGAATGGACCGGCTGCATCCACGTAGAGCATGTCCGGGTGGCCATCCCTTTTCTTGCGAAGGCTTTCAGCTCTGGCTTTTCTTCGCTCCGCGTTAAATGTGGGATGCATGTTTTTGGGTATCTGATGGACATAGATTTTCTTGCGGATTGATAGAGGAAGTTCCGTCCTTTGGTCCACTGTGTAGGGTACTTTGAGGTGTATCTTGTTAAGAAGGATTTGGCCTGTTCGAGAGATGGCTAGGCGGTTGAGCTGTGATAGTCGTTGCGCCTCCTAGATTTCTTGGAGTGTGTTGTGGATGCCGAGAGACATGAGGCGCGATGTTGATGTGGTGTTCGGCAGACCCAGTGCCGTTTTATAGGCCGCCCGTATTAGTGACTCTAGCTTTGCGATTTCTTGCGAGGTGAGGTGGAGGTAGGCAGTCCCGTACATTATTCGTGAGACAACAAAAGCTTGTACAAGGCGAATTGCGTCCCTTTTTTTTAAGCCGTGGTGCTTGTTGCAAATGCGGCTGAGCATCCTTGTTATCTGCTAGAATTACCGACGAATAAAACGCATGGTAAGATGTGCTTTACTGAAGCCACTTGTCGCAAGTATGTACAAATTCCTTAGTTTCTATAAAACAGAGGCTGTCTCCAACACCTTTATTTAAAAAAAAAAAAACTGAAACGCCAATACTTCATTATATATTAATAGGCTTTTTGTGAAGACGGAAGGATGTTTAGCATCTTTAGGTACCTACTAGGCGATTTTAAGCAGCTGTTCTATATATTTGCTTAAAATAGCACTTACGCATCTACCTTCAATACATGGGCACTTTGTGGTTTTATGTTCCAGAGCAAAACTTCCACAGCAGAATCACACGTTAGGTATACGTGAAAACTTCACCGAAAATGAGCATGTGCAAGCAATTTTTTTTAGTAGATATAGGTCAAATTAAATGAACATGTACTGCGTGTAAGTACGTTAGCATATGTGTTAACATTAGGCAGCATTTGAGAAAGAACAGGCTCCGAATGGAAAGACAAAATATCTCAGCTAACTCAAGTGGAATTTTTTACCACGGAATGAAAATGACAGTATTGTGAAGACAGCGATTAAAGGTGATCTTTTTGTTGGCAGCTAAAACGTGTGCCCCGCATACGCATTTGATACAGGTATTGTATGCTGCTCGCTAAGCATTCAATTTAGCCCGCCGGGGTGGGGCAGTGGTTAGGGCGCTCGGCTACTGTTTCTAAGGACGCGGGATCAAATTTCGGCCTCAGCGGCAGCTTTTCGGTAGAGGCCGAAGGCCTGGCGCCCATACGCTGAGCAATGTTAGTGCACGTTAAAGAACCCCAGTTGGTCGAAATTTCCGGAGCCCTCCACTACGCCGTCTCTCATAGCCTCAGTCTCTTTGGGATATAAAACTCCTAAAACGAAACCAAACAATTCAATTTAGTCTTACTGGGTTTCCCTTAGATATCACGATTTTGTTTTAGATGACATAGTGTAGAAAGTGCGCCGCGTAGAAAGATGATCGTACTGCATTGTACCGCTCCCGGCTTTTCGTCCTATATCAGATTTATTGCAAACACGCGGCTAATTCTAACCTATCCCGTAAAATATTTGCGCTCAAGTCTTAATCAGCTGCAGCAAATCCATTCATAATAGCATGTGAGTGCCTACTTTGTCGGTGCCTGTTTAGCCGGCACAATGTTTCTTGACTGTTTAAAATGTGCATTTAATTTGAGTTACGAGTTTCGTGCCCTTCGCACATTTGATTTTTTTTTTCCTCGACCTTCAGGGTTGGTGGCGTGTTCACCGCCAGAAAAGAAAATACCCAAGGCGCCTACTGGTGAGTACAGACCACATGAGGAGTACTTTTTCGAAATAAGCCAACTTACCAGGAAAAGTGAATAATGTGAGAGCTTATTATCTTCGGAAATTGATTCGCTATTCAGGCAATATGATACAACTTAAATGTAAGTTAGAGGAACTAAGCTATCATGTACTGGAATATTATGAGAATAACGGGATCCATAAATAGGTATACTTTCTGTGTCGCTTTTTTTAATATGGTCCAGTTAGCCAAATATTTAAGGCGATCCGCCAATGTGGAGTACATATATAATAAGGGAGTAATTACTCAGTGACATCTACCCAAGCGCAGCCATACGGCTACAAATGAGTTGTAGATCAATTCGCTCCCTCCCTATCATCTAATCTGTTAGCCGTTCTGGCTGGCTGGGCTCAGTCGGTAGAGCAACTTCTCCGGAAAGGCGGTGGTGCCGGATTCAATCCCCGGATCAGGACGAATTTTTTTTTTATAACTACGAAGTTTCTGAGAAATCTGTATAGCTTTCTTTTGTAGCCGTATGGCTGCCCTTGGGTGAATGTCACTGAATAATTACTCCCTTATTTTACCCCAGTTACGTTTAAAAGAAATTATTTCAAGATAAAATTTCAAGCTCTATTTTTAGAAATAATGCTTGAGACATAAATTGCGTCAACTAAACAAAAAAGCCAGTACAATACAATATAATACCGCTATAACACGCGCGGAATCACGGGCTATGCGACGCTTCACTCAGGCAGCGTTGACGTTATTGGGTCTCTCAGTGCTGCCATTTATCACTCTTTTCAAGATGTGTGTTTCGTGTAACCATGAAAGGTTATCGGAAGCTGAGCGGACTCTTGCATCTTATTGGCCAGGGCCATTAGTGTGTCCCCTGCGCCTCGCTATAGCTGCACACCGGTTCTGCCGAAGCCGACGGAGACGCCAGTCAAAAACTTTTGATATGTCCCATTATGCTTTAGCATTCAAGGTAAACTATGTAAACAGTTTAATAAAGAGTAAATGTTTAGTAAATAGCATTGAAACTGTATAAATGTAAATAGCGACAAAACGTTAAAGGCCCGCTGTGTACACAGTCTGGCGTTGTCGGCAATCTCCGCCGAAAATCACGGACATGGTACTGGCAGTTGGCAGTTTATATTGCTGGGTAATATATTAACATATATTAATATTAATATATATTGGTAATATATTGGCCAGTCGGTTGTAGCGCTTGTTCACACAATATGTGACATGGCAGGAGCTGCCAACTCGGCTTCTAGCTTAAACGGGAATCAATACACTAGGCCTCTTGGACGATAAGCAAGACATGCTCAGTAAGGTAGTGCAGGCCCATCTTTATACAGCTTTGGATAGCGGGACTTCATAAGTACATATGTTGTGTTGTTTTTGAAATGCTTGAGTGCCTGTACAACTGTATGGTAATGAACTTATGAGAGGTAAAAGAGGCCCAGATTAGGATACTGTAGAACTGGAGAGGTGCAACGTGCATTTACGGCTGCGAGAGTTCGTAAGACTAGCCGCTGACGGTATCTAATATTACTATTTCGTCAAACCCTTGAAGTTTCACCAAGGTATGTTTTATGATTTAATTTTCATTGGAAAGAATATTACACAATAAATATATTTATTCAAGGGCAATATCGATTCACTGCAGCTCATAGCAGGTATATTATTTAGAAAAATAGTAAAAGGGTCTGATGAACCACATAAATTTTCCGCCGTTCCTTTTCACAACCGCAAGTGTATTCCTTAGCTCGGTTCATTTTTCACGCTTTTATATTATTGCGAATGTCTGGCATTTTTTAGGTTGGCCTGAATGAGTAAAGTCTCTCTAGTTCCCGCGTTCGCGTCTAAAGAAAATTATATTTAGAAAAATATTGAAAATATAGATGCCTCAGGCAATTTTGGTGACACAAACATATTCTGAAATAAATGGCACGTACTACATATATGAAATTTTTTTCGAACTTGCATCATCTGCAAATATTTTTTTCTTCTACAGAGGAGAAGTTTGATCAAGCAGTGTGCTCAGGAACCCTTTCGAGTAGAAAATGCCCAGAGCAGAGAGACCTTTGGTACTTATCGCACCACTACTCCGGCTTATGCCTGCTAAACCAAGAAGGAATATGCCTACATGATCAAAACAGGTTCAATTCATGCGACGTGTGTATGGAAACATGCAAGTGTAAGTAAAACCTTCGCTTTGTAATGCTTCTGATAGTCATGTCGCTGAATATGTGCATACGAGTGTCGTTTTGCATATAACACATTCATCCTATTGGGTCCTTCAGATGTTATTAGTGGGTGAAGTGGGCTGGTTTGCACAGATAACAAACTAAGGAACCGGCGTAGGGTATTGAAATGCCGCAAACCACCGGTAAAGTTTCCTGCAGGATTTTCCAGACTATCGACCACCGATTAGACCATTACAAGATATCGACGTGAATGCGAATGGCCCGTTTCAGAGCTGATATATACATTGCACCAATAGATACATGTGGCAACAAATTGCATGCATCGGCAAGAAAAAGACCCCAAAATCCTATTGTCATGGGTTTTTAAACTATATTTCTTCGATCGGATTGTTTTGAGTTTCCACAGCAGAAATTCTGATCACAATGAGGAGAACAACATTTGCGACCCAGCTTACCTAGCCCGCTCGAACTGCACCTATACAACTCACATGCGAAAAACAGCTTTCCACTCGCACACCGTCATGAGGGCATAAATTTTCTAATTATGGCCTTCATTGCATGAGTTGAGACCCCTGTAATAAAGGCTCAAAAATGTATTAAATAAGAGAAACACAAAGTAAAGAGATGCGAACGAGAATTCTATAATCAAGCTACAGCCCCGAGCCATTTAGAAGGCACAGAAATAACAATACACGACAAAGCAGTATGATTCAAAGCCGCGCACAAAAACAGCGCTATGAAAGTGCAGCTCAGGTATAACACAGAGAAAACAAGCTTACGTAAAAACAACATGCATCATAACAGCCTACCATAAAACGTGCGCAGCGATTACACAGCGCACAGGAAAAACAGCACGGCGCCAAACATTACAGGCAAAATAGCAAGATGACCATACAGCGAAGTTCTGTACGATTCACCACTGCGGGAGTGGTGAATAGTCATCGTACTAACACTGGGTGAGTCGGAGGTTATTCAGCAAGTTTTGCGCTTTTTAGCAGCTTAATGAAATTAACAGTGTAACAGGGTCTCTACAGAACAGAGAGCTTGGCGAGATGAAGACTGTCCATCATGAGGTAATGAGTAACAGGCCAGTAATGATGATCTGTTCGCGTCAGCCTTGGCTGAAACCCCCCTCGTGTCCGTAAAGTGTTTATATCAGCTCCTTTTATTTTTTGTCAAAACGCTATTAAGCGCGAAAACATTATGATAGGAAAGGCTTTTCGGCCGAGGGGAAGTCTCAGTTCCAAAACACTAAAAAAACGATGTCTCCGCAACTCGAAGGCGCTAGAGATAGACGCAACCTATAGCATTTGGAATTTTGTTGTTTAATTTACGCTTCTGAGCACCTTGCTGACTTCTACAGCATGCACCTCTGCGTGCTAAAGTATTGTGCTCTATATTCACGTGTTTTGTTTCTGGTCTGAATTATTCAAACCTCGCGAATTTTGAAGCTTGAGGTTATATCCGCGTCAGAGTTGATGTTTCAAAAACTCGTTCGCCAATTAGCGAAGTCTTCCAGTCAGCTTAGATTGAGCGAGTTTCAAGGTCGCAAACGTTCTCGTAGTTAGATTACGGCCACCACAATTTCTGATATAGCCACCAAAGACTCCCTCAGTTGTTTGAGAAAAAACTTTAGCAAAATTTTATTTCAGTGCCGAGAAAATTTGCTTGACGGTTGCCTACAATAATGTCACAGCCACGTGAGAACGCTGAATGACCGATATTTCTTTTTAAATATTGCCAAAGTACAAGTTCAGTGTCATGACAGAGAACCTAATTAAAGTATTTGGGTCATACTTTTCTGCACTGCCGCGAAGACAGTGGTCAAGGACGTAAAACCTGAACTCGAGCTCTTTTTTTTTTTCATGCCAAAATAAATGTTGATTTCTTATTTTGTCCAGACAGCCTGGGTTCATAATACACAATAAGCTGCAAATAATGGAGACACTCGTGCCTTACACGCTGATCCCCTCAATCAAGGCGGAAGGGTTTGCCTGGAAGCAAGTGAAAATATCAAATCGAGCCTAAGTGTAGTCGTTTTTTTTTACATTCTAATCTATTTACCACGCCTATATTTGACGGCAAGACGATTAAATCCAGTAGATGGCTGCGCATGTAGCCTACAAATTAGAAAGCCCTCCTACTCTCGGGCTCGGACTTCAATGGCAACTTACGCGTTCCGACCTGCCACGTTTCCTGGAACACCTGGACAAATACGTTCCCATGTGTTCCTATCAAAACACCATCCTGACCTCCCGGCCTGGTTAAATGACATGGCAGTTGCGAATTAACGCATTGCAGTTGTTATTCTTCAACTTTAGTAGTTGTAGAAACAAATAAATTATGTACTAAACATTACACATGGTTTTGCAAACTTAGTGCTGCTCTCACTGTTAAGACCTAGTGCGCCAGGTGTCGTGTGCGCAGTCTGAGACATGTTTTGAACGCGTATGGTGTAGATGTTTCGGGCTCACAGGAGGTGCCCTCCACTAGCAATGACAAACTGAGTGGAACTGAGCAATATAACATAATATAAAAAGGGGCTAGCCATTTGGTGCCCAGCTTTCGTCGACAGCAAACCAGAGGAAGAGCCCCAGGCGCGAATTAATGGTAAGGAATACGATAAACTTTTGGAGTGAAAAGCCGAGGTAGCATAGTTATGCAGGAATATTCAGACTATCTATACAGAGTAGAGAAAAACAATGCATAGGCATGGAGAACTCTACTCGATTGCTGCAGAGAGGCCTAACCGAAATACACAAAGCTACGGAAGAAGCAAAAACAAACTCAAAGTTGTTCAGCGGGCACTGTGACATTACGCCAACGATGATGCCATCCCGAAGGCATTTGACGCTTCCTTGCCGATTCCCCGCTTGTCTATCAGCGGACTTGTCCCGGGAGTTTGGCGGGCGCACTAGATGAAAGTCAATTACACAACGCGCTGCTTGTAGACACCATGCGACATTTATTCATAAGGTGCGCCTTTCCCGATCGTTACAGCTCGCCCAAAGAGACGCGCACAATCAAGCAGTGTCCACAAGGTTCAAAACGCATGTTCGTCTCTCCTTCCAGCTGATACATGTGTCATTATTGATAAGGCACAAAGGAATTTTTAGAAGTATCCAATAGCTTCCGCAGTACCTCACCGCCACTTCTCAGTTATGTGCAGAGAATTGCTTCGCATATTAGATTAATTTTCTGTAAGGCTACCGTTTGTACTGGTCGCAGGAAGATGTCTTTCGTACCTCGCCGAATTTGTTAATGTACACTGATTTTGTTGCAATTGCTCACGGCCAATATTTTGGCAATAATTTTGGAGGGTTTATTAAGTCCAGAAAATGCTTTGGGTAGTTCATTATAGCCGTCCGGAACGATACCCAATTTGTGGCGGTAAATTTATGCCGTGTGGTATAATTAGAAGGAAACAGCAAAGAAACACAAGACGAGCGCTGCTTTTCCTTCCAATATTTTCCACCAACTCGCCCATTCGGCTATAGGGTATAATTAGGTTTGGTTTGTGGGGTTTAACATCCCAAAGCAACTCAGGCTATGAGAGACGCCGTAGTGGAGAACCCCGGAAATTTTGACCACCTGGGGTTCTTTAACGTGCACTGACATCGCACAGCACACGGGCGCTTTGCTTTCCGCGTCCAGCGAAAAGCGGCCGCTGAGGCCGGGATTCGATCCCGCGTCCTTTGGAACAGTAGTCGAGTGCTGTAACCACTGCGCCACACCGGCGGATTGGGGGTATATTACAAATTTCTTCTTTTAATGTTAGTCCACCTCTTAGAACACGCTTGAAAAGGGCTGAATTAAAATACCAAATGAACTACAATATTTTGTAATCCTTTTTGCGCATCTCACATGACTTCTAATTTTCTTTGGTTCCATAGACAGAACTTAGATATTGTACCTAATGCCAAGAAAAATGACTGGAAGTTGTACACTCTAATAGTGACAACGCACTCCCGAATTCGCTTTCAAGATTCTTGCATAGTTGATTATGTTTATCTCTATTCCTACCTTGGTAACGATTCAAGGAGAGACGGTAGGAACGGTTGTCCTTGATACTGATTTTCTTTAGCACCAAGTGTCAAAATAATGACGACCGACCAAAGGTACTAGACCGACTGAAATATGTTTCAAGGTACATAAATGACTATATGTAAGTATTCGGCCAGTTAAAAACACTTTGGGGTTTAAAGCCCTTCATTTGACTAAGAGAAAGGTCTGCCGAATAACGTGTACTTGCGCCACTTTTGGTCAGCGCTTGAAGACCCTGATGTCTCAGTTTCTGAGAATTGCGATATACTTATTGGACTAAAATGTTGCTCAACAAAAGCGTTCCACATACTGATCACCGGAACATTCACTGACTCTAAAATACATCAGGTAAATATATCCCAGTCGGAAAAAACTACAGAACATTTTCTGATGTTACGACAGAATTTCTGTGCGGTGTTTGACGGGAAACCTGTTGTGACAACAGAACATTCTGTCGTAACATCAGAAAGTTCTCTAGTTACAACAGAAAAGTGCTACAGAACTACAGACAACAGAACTATGCTACAGAAAAAGTACAGAACTACAGAAAAGTACTACAGAACTACAGAAAAATCTGATGGTTACGACAGAACTACAGGATATTTTGTCATTGACACAGATCTGTAGTTTTTTTTTCGACTGGGATGTCACAGTAAAAGGTACACTGCTATTATAGATATCAAAATTCGTATTCTTGAGAATTCAGCCTCCAGGTATACATTGAATAGCTATTGGAACCAAGACGTCTAGACAGAAAAAGCTTCCTTTTTCCGATTCTCATTGCATTCAGTTTTGCAGGAAAGATCAGAAGAAATTATGGTGTAAAATCGGAGGAGTAACAGGAATTTTATTTTGAACTGGCCGAACCTAATATAAGGCGAACTAACTTCAACATACAATACCGAGAAATGAGAAAATAAAGTCGACTTACAATCAGTGCGCGAAAAATAATAGCCTCTAATAATAATAACTACTCTCAACAAGCGTCGGTAGTCAATTACAGCCCACAATCGCTGTAGCCACTATCCAATAAAGCGAATCTAGGAAAGCGACAATGCACAAAGAGAGTCCAGCGAATTGCATAAAGATGGCGTTTGAGCAGAGTGTACCGCAAGTGCAAAGAGCACATTAGATTTAGGCTGCAAAGACTGCATTTAGGGCTGTCAGCTACACCGACGGAAGTGTAGTCGTACGTGAATGCGACGTCATCAATCAAGTGACGCTGCGCAATTATTGCCAACAGTGCTAGGATATGTTGAAAGCAGAGTCAGGGTCTACTGATTCTTTAGGAGACGGGGGCTCAAAAAGTAGTCGGAAACTCACGTGGCAAGCTAACCTCCCACTTTTGGGTCAAAGCCACGTCTACGCTCGTAATAGGGATCGACACACTGTTTACATCGCAGAGCCCAGCTGGCGCCTCTTGACCATCCCGTACATTGTCTAGTACTCCATATTGTCCTGGTAGCAATAGCTACACAGCCTTCTCTACTTTCTCCGTTATATGCTTAATTTGACAACAAGAGATATGTCGATTGTAATTAGGAGCGAAAAATTACTTTCTAAGTTTTGAATTTTTTTCTTCTGCCTAATGGAACGTGGTTAGCATGACCACATTTCAAAACCTCACAGTTATTGGTTTAGCTTGTGTGTGAGCAATTATATATGTGCATTGTGCGTCTGAAGATCAAATCAATCGATATTGTCGACCATAAACCCTGACTGCCCATTGGAAGGTCAAATTCTAAAGTTAAAGCTCAGCTACTCTGGTGATCTGATGAGAAGAGAAGAGTCACTGGAGAAAGATTTGATGTTGGGAAAGGTTGAGGGTCGTCGGAGAAGGGGTAGGTAGCGAACGCGGTGGTTAGATGGCATCCTCGAGGCACTGCAGATGAAGTTATGTGATGTTAGGAAGATAGTGAGAGACCGGAAAGTGTGGCGTGACATGGTCCATAGGGTCGCGAAGAGTCAGACACGACTGAACGACTGAACTGAACTTATTGTGCGTCTGTTCATTGCGGAAATTGCATAATATCACTTCGACAAGATGTTCTTGACAGCTACATGGTTCTTATTTAGGCGAGGAGAGCTTTACGAAGTGTAAATAATTCGTAGCTTTTTACTCCAAGTGATATAAGGGGCTCTTATTTCCCAGTTTACTGTATATATTCATTTGTTCTGACTATACGATGCGAAGCTGTTGGCTATCAATCCTGTAAGTTTGTCATTTATGTCGTTCCTATAGTGCCGGGTTTAAGCAACGTTTGGCTTAAATCGTACCTAGGTTGGCGTTTCATTCAAAAGACCTACAATCTTCCTTTTTTGGCACAGTAGTTCCCGCTACGTATGTTTTTCTTTATTACGCAAGCTTGCCATAAGACATATAAAAATCCATGTTAATTATTTTCCGTAAGGAACCAGAGAAGGCTCTTGTTGCTCTCATTGTTGTCGGTGAGCCATTAGGAGAACGCCTCTTCCCTTGTTGCGGTTAGTCCCACTTCCTGCAGAATCTGTGTCCTTGATGCCCTTGTCCCTGCACAAGTCCACATCAGGTGGCGAACATCCACTTCTGCAGCTGGCGTGGAACACTTCGGGAATGTGGTGGGTCCGACGCCTTCTTCAGATTCCCATCGGCATGTTAGCGACGGGGTGAGGGCCACCCCAGCTCTTATCCTTCTAATGGAAACCTCCTCCAATCTAGTTAACTTATGAGGGAGGGGGAAAGTACACGAGGGAATGAGAGCACGTGTACTTTTCCTTAAGGAGGATGCTAAGATGGGAATAGCGGAACGGGCATCAAAAGGAATTCTGGTGGGGGGGGTGCATAGTGTTTGGAACTTCGTGTGTGAGGTGGTCAACTTTTTTCTGCTCAGCGTTCTGAGCATCATCTTGTGTCCAGTGTATCTGGATTTATTCGCATGAGTACGTGGCCCGGCAATGTCACCTGAAGATCGCAGGTTACTGGTGCTCATCGTCAGCTCTTAACCCTAACTGCACACAATCCAGGTCTCTGTGTAATTCACTAAGAGGGCAGTTGTACCACTTTTCCTAACACCGCACCGCCAAGCTGGCTCTTCTGAACTTCTAACCCAAGAATGCGAAACAAAATTTCCGGCTGCGGCAGTCGCTTTTCAATGGAGGCAAAAAGCAAGGAGTACGTTTGCTGGGAGATTTCAGAACACATTAACAACCAGGTGGTCTAAATTTCCGGAGCCCTCCACTACAGTGTTTTTCATAGCCTGAGTCCTTTCGGGGCTTTAAGCACTACCAAATCAAACCAAAACCGATCTTTTTGTAACGCAATGTTTAAGTAAATTTTATTACCTTTCAGAGGCTTGTTGTTGCTGTACAACCCTATGCTCACCTCAACGCCCTCTATGCTAGCCGAGCGCGATGTTCCACTATATTACTTAGTCACAAGGGAAAGCGTAATCCCGTCTCGAGAGTATTGAAACTTGTATATCTCCCATACTTCGCTGGTGCGAGAAAGGGGAATTGTTTTTTTCTCATTAAGTTTGGTCTCGATGTAAAAGCGTACCTGACTAACGACACTGCCCGCCTGTAATCTGACAGTGGTCGCAATGGGCACCTGCCTGTGAATGAGAGGCCAAATTTCGAAAGGAAGAAGGTACACTTACATGTAACATTCGTGCTATCGTTACACATATAATTCATATAAGCACAAATATGTATCAGTATACTACCGCATAATATTGGAGGTTTCATCCCAGAGAGTCATAATTGCTGTTTCAAGTCTGCCAACTCTTTCAATTACTGGCTTGTTGACAGCTTCTACTCTTAGTCCTAGGCACTGCGCATTTCCTTCCATTCTTTCAATTACTGGCTTGTTGACAGCTTCTACTCTTAGTCCTAGACACTGCGCATTTCCTTCCATGTACTAAGCAGTTGGTCAATATGCCTATAGCACCGCTTCCTAATGTGTAAAGTGGCGTGTACGACATCAGGTGGCTGCATAAAGTGTCGCCATTTTCAAATATCTGCTATTGTCTTTTCACAGCCTCTGTGTGTGCAGAAGAAATTCCAGAGCCCCAGGGTATCGACTCAACACATGTCATCGTGCCGTCATAATGCAGTAAGAATACCTGTGGTAACAAATATTATTATTTTCAATTAGTACTATTCCAAAGGGTTGCTGGGCAAAATGAATTACCTTCTTTTAGTTCCACTGTCGAATTACAATGTCTCTAAAGCATGAAAACAATGTAGATACTTTGTTCACAGTAAAGGTAGTATATAATCCTTAAGCACAAAAGTGACATGGAACCATTTAGAATTACGAACTTCGACAGCGTAAAAGCAAATATCACAATTTTGATACTGAATACGAGCGGAACATTCCAAATAATAAAAAAAAGTCAAGTGCCATTGCTTGGAATTTTATTCAACTAGGCGTATTCTGCGATAGAAATTTGGAGGCAGTGAGCGTTTATGGTTGTCTGCCATGCAAAATCACTCAAAACCCCTCCCGATAACGTTCAGTGATAAGATAAAAAAACGCGTTATTATTCTAGAAGTGTGTGATGAGAGGCTAGTTGGTAATATGCAGGAGACAGGACACAGAAAAGATGCAAACAAGACGAGCGCAGACTAACAACTGATTTATTGAACGAACCAGCCTTTCTTCAAGAGCATAACGCATGCGCAAAGAAACATAGTGCCAAAAACAGAAGCACCCTATCTCATCAACTCAAAAAGTCAAGCTCTTTCTAATACAGGTGAATCGATGCCCAGCTAACACATTTCTCCGCACCATATGTAGCAATTTGCCAGGCTTCAAAAAGCTCGCGTGCCTTGCTGTCGTTGGCGCAGCCTATATTTTCGTTTGCTTGAAAAGCGCCGTACCAAAAACTTTTTTTCTTTTTGTCATTATTCTTGCAAGACTGGCAGTGTCTTAGTAAACACTGCCCATCGTGCCTCCTCAAAGAGTTACTGTGCTCCTGAAGGCATTTATTCATGCGGCGTCCCGTCTGCCCTACATATACGGAACCACAGTTATCTACGAGATCCCATTTAGTTGTGGTTCCGTATATATAGACCGGAAAAATAGAAAGGTAGGCATGAAAATCAATATGCAGAATACTAAGGTAATGTTCAATAGCCTAGGGAAGAAACAGTAGCTTATTTTAGGTAGCGAAACACTGGAAGTAGTAGGCGAATATGTCTACTTAGGACAGGTAGTAACCGCAGATCCGTACCATGAAAGAAAAATAACAAGAAGAATAAGATTGGGATGGAGCGCATTTGGCAAGCACTCCCAGATTACGACTAGCAGCTCTCGGTATTTCTCAAGAGGAAAGTATACAACAGTTCCATCTTACCTGTACTTACCTATGGGGCTGAAACGTGGAGGCTAACAAAGAGGGTTCTACTTCTACTTAAGCTGAGGACTACGCAATTTTCCATTGAAAGAAAAATGTAGGGATACCGTTAAGAGATAACTTGCAGAGTGGGTCAGAGAAATTACTCAAGTCACTGACATTCTGTGAAATCAAGAAGACGAAATGGGCATGGGCAGGACAAGTAGCGCGACGAAAGGGTAACCGATGTTCGCTTAGGGTAACAAACTAGATTCCAAGGGAAGGAAAGCGTAGCAGGGGGCGGAAGAAAGTTATGTGGGCGGATGAGATCAAGAAGTTCGCAGAGGTCAAGTGGATGCCGCTGGCAAAGGACCGGGTTAATTGGAGGAATATGGGAGAGGCCTTCGCCTTGCAGAGGGTATAGTCATGATGATGATGATGATGATGATGATGATGATGATGATGATGATGATGATGATGATGATGGGGTACTTCTATTTTTGGCGTAAAGTTTGTTTGCGTATGCGTCATGCTCTTGAAGGAAGGATGTTTTGTTCAATAAATCAGTTGTTAGTCTACAAACGTCCTGTCTGCATCTTTTCTGTTACCTGTCCCCTGCGTAGTTTTTTGTGTCTTCAGAATACGTTATTATTCGTGGCTTTTGTAAATAAAGGCCATACTAATACACTCCTTGTATCGAGGATTTTTGTCTGCATTCGTGAAGACTTGAAATGTTTGGGAGAGTGAGTAGCAAGAGCTAATAGTTCACCCCTAGCCTGCACGGCTAATTTTAAGCGATGAGTGCTTAGTTTGCAAAAAGAAAAAAACGACTTATGAACTACTTCCTCGCTTACTAATGTTTTCGCTCTTTCTCAAATTACTATTTCCCAAGCTCAAGATACTGTTTCACATGCTTTGGAAATCTCCTAAATTATAAACATGTTCTTCAACCTCGAATGATTCGCATCCTTTTAGATACTTATCTCCTTGCGTACTGGTTGACCTTGGACGCTAAATAGATGCATGCGCGTTTCGTCTAGATTAGGGAGTAGGTAGTAGTACTATTTTCGTCCATGAATATTGAGGCGGTAGTTCCTTCCAGAACAAGAGGATAAAAATACTCAGAAAAATAACTTACTTTTATTTATATTTCACGTAAGGCAATTTGCAATATCGTTAGACCCATTTACCTGACGTATCTATGTAAATATGTTCGCTGTTCGTACATAAAATTGTTTCTCGTTAACAGTTTACGAAGACACTATAACATATGAGGCTTTTCTTTCTCTAGTAACTCATTGCTGGAAGTGTAACTTCTACGCCAAGCAAGGAAATGACAATTATAGGGGCTGTTTAATTTGCTTTCTAAGTTCTCTCTGTCTGAATTCCGAAATAATTGTCACATTTTACACTTAGTAGAATAGAGTATTTTATAACCGGTAGTTTTCAAAATATTTTGAAACATGCGCAAAGGAGAAGTGAATGGTCTAGCAAAGTTGCTCAGTTGTAGGGTCGATAATTTATGAAGCCTATATGACTACAGCCTATATAGCCTGAAAAACATTACAGGCCTATTTTTCTTTTTTTTTTGCCTCTCCACATGTTTCTACATTCGACGTATAAATCACAACCACGTTTTATCACTTAGCCTGTTTTAGTACCTCTCATAATATCAATGTTGTGTCACCAGCACAAGTCAATGCACTTTGAGAGTTAGCCTTTAAACACCCTGCAAAGCTTGTTTTATGCCTTGAAAGATTTCCTGTCGCTAGACGCGTATTGTCTTAATTTCGAATTCCTTACTTTCTTTTTCAGGCTTCTAATATGCTACGCCGGCTTTGAGAGGTTTCCACTACAGGTGGAATTCGGCACGGAGATAGCAAACGAGGTTGTAAATGTTGTTCTTTTACAAAGAAATTTGTTTTAATGCCTTATATTTGTGCGCAAAGAAAGGAGGAGGTTTAGTGCGTTTCACCGAACTGGGTGGACAATTTAGGAGGGCGTCGTGCAGGAAATAATCCCCTTGAAGACCAGAACCATGCATTGTCCATTTTTGGCCCGGGTTCTTTTCTTTCCATGCGCTTATTGTTGTCATCTTCCTCTGTATAGTTTTTCTTTTCATGTGTTCACCTTCGCGTTACGATTGTTTGCAAGATTCTATTTGCGATGTATCCATGTAGTCAAGTTGTGGCAATAATAAACAAATGTTAATTTGTTATTACATCCCATTGTTGCTGCCTGCCTTTCACACCTTTTATATAACGGTTTTCGGCTTTCGGTGTTGGGTTTTTTCTATATAGTGGGTATCCAAATGCTGTTTCACTGTTAGCCAGTAAAGATGGCACTTACATGTTCAGCAAACCTATGCCTGCCAGAAGTCAGTTGGTATCCAGACTGCCAGAAGTCAGTTGGTATCCAAGACGCAAGCAACAAACTCAAAGGTGATTGTTGCCTTAAGGGTATGACACTCTAACTTTAAGTGTTTCCGTCCGCGGCTACTTTATCCTCCCCTCGTCGAGTACTTGGATTTCAGTACTGTATTAATCTCTGCCCCTAATATCTCACACTTGCTCTTTCTCATCCAGTCCTAAGCTAAGAAATTATGTGAAAGACGACACAGCTATAAAGCAATGATTAACCAATCCGTATGAGTGAGACTACGTGGCCGAGTGGCAGCACGTGTGACTCGGAATTAAAGGGTCCTGGAGGGCTACATTTCGATTAGAACTTCTGCCAACACAGTCATGTCATCAAAATGGCCTGTGAAGTAAGCTCTCATCTGCCGGAGCTATGACTGATTTTTCGATCACGACGCCGACACCTTCAATTCTGGGGAACGGGGCCTTTAGCACTATCGCGTTAAAATTCGTCTTCAATCTCCACGAAACGCAAAAAAAGAGGTAATTGACACCTTGTAAATGCCCAAAGAAATGGGCACTTCTAATAGACGTTTCAGTTGAGACGTTGTCTAGGCCCAACAGCTACAAGCCTTCCTGTAGATCTGCTATAGCTGTGCTAACGTTACGCTACTAGAAATCTTGGAAACTTCTTACCTAGAAATTTCTATACCTGTTCTAGACATTGCTTCTAGCTGTAGCTCTGCAATGGCTGTGCTAATGCTATGCTAGCAGACGTCTTCAACCCTCTCCTCTAGATCATTTATATTCTTGTTTTAGATTTTGAGAGCAGCGACTTGTAGTTTGTGCTCATTGTCCTCAATTCTGCATGTGAGGTCACAGATTGCACTGCTTTAAGAACTATTTTTTTTTTCTAAATTTATTGAGATTATGGAGTAAAGTGTAGAGGCGGCGAATTGTTGAAGGTTTTCATTTTGTACAGCGAAATAAGACAAAGATAGAGATGGCACAAAATTCGTGGGGGTGATAAAAACAATGAACGCGCGACTGATTTCATTGACGAGGAGCCCTGATGGGTTTCATGTAGCAGCTGCATCATCTGTTTCTGCGCTTTCCGCCGTATCGCCACTCTGTTGCCCCGTAAATAAGACGGTGAGCCCATTATAGCTCCAGCTTACGATCAAAAAACGGCAACAAGTCTCTCGCCTTTCCTTTAGTCTCTTTAGGCTATCCAAGCAAGATGAAGTGCGTGACAATATCTAACCTCGGGTCTTTGGCCCTCAGCTCTCGCAATTCGTGCGTCGTCACTATACCTTCTTCCAGGGATTCCAATGAAAGGACATACTCTGGCGGTTCACCCTCGGTCCCCGGCTCCGTATTCGGTGCTGGTAGCCTGCTGAGGGCATCTGCTGCCAGCAGCTGTTTCCCTGGCACGTACTGTAACTTGTACTGGTAGCCACCCAATAATAGTGCCCACCGTTGAATTCGCACGGTCCCCATCGGCGGTGTTTGATTGTCAGGACTGAGCAGTCCCGGCGGTGGTTGATGGTCGGTCACCAGGCTAAACTGCCGACATAGAAGATAGTCGCAAAAACGAGAAACGCCAAACATGAGGGCTAGTGCTTCTCGCCTCAGCTTCGAGTAGTTTTGCTCTGCTTTTATTAGTTTTCTGGAACTGAACGCAATTGGCATGGGCTCATTTCCTATCGAATGAAACAGCACTGCGCCCACACCATATGGAGATCTGTCACACTATAGTTTCAGCTCTATGTTAGGTAGGAAAAATGCACGAGGATTTGTGCATTCTTCAGGCTTTGTTTAGCTCGCTCGAACGCCGACTGCTGCGGCTGTAACCACTCCCAGCAGGTTCTTTTTTCCCATGAGTTTATAAAACGGGCTGAGCACAGACGACATATTCGGCAGAAACCGTCCGTACCACGTGTGCATACCATGAAACGAACGCAGCTCGCTCACGTTACTTGGGCGCGGGGCTTGCATAATGGCGTCTACGTTTTTTTCGATAGGGTGTAGGCATTGCCGATCTATACGATGCCCAAGGTAAGTCACTGAAGTCTGCCGGAATTTGCATTTGTCGGCCCTAAGCTTGACACCATGCTCCCGGAATCGTTCCAGCACATTCTTGAGCCGCGTTCGTTGTTCCCTTTGCCTTCTGACACTAACACGTCATCAAGGTAGGCTTGGACGCCGGGTAGCCCGCTGAGTAGAGCATCCATTTTTCTTTGAAATATAGCTGGGGCAGAAGCTATACCAAACGGAAGTTTGTTGTAACGAAAAAGTTCGCGATGCGTGTTAATGACACAAAGTCCGCGTGACGCTTCGTCAAAAGTGCACTTGATTGTACGCGTCCTTCAATTCCAAGGTGCTGAAGTAGTCACCTCTATTCAAGTTCGCGAATATGTCCTCGCCCACTGGACGTGGGTAATGCTCTATATCACAAGCCGAGTTAGGCGTGAATTTAAAATCTCTGCATATTCGTACAGTGCCACCTTTGTTCAGGACAACTACGATGGGCGTAGCCCATTCTGAATGTTGCACGGGTGATAGGACTCCAAGGGACAATAACCGATCAATTTCACGAGAGGCCTAATCACGGAGGCCGTAAAGAAGTGATCTGGTCTTACAGAATTTCGGCGTCGCCGTTTCCTTGAGCTTTAGGCTGGCTGGCGGTTCCTTGATAAGCCCCTGGTTTGTCGAAAAGACATCTTTATACTCAGCGAGCAGTCTGTTCACCATGTGGTCGCTTGGCGCGTCTCTTGTCGAATCCGGCGCAGTGAGTTCTGTCGTCGGAACGCCCGTCTTGCCAAGAGCCGCAATCAGATCGTGGCCGCCCAGGCTCGGTCCTGAAAAGTCAAGCACAATAAGTGGACAGGTTACCGACACATTTTTGCATTGCACCGGAAGCTCGAGTTCGCCAAGCACCGGCAGTTGTCCCGCGTAACATGACAACTTCCCATGTGGCGTTTACAAGCGCGGCCACTGCGTTCGGTGTCGGTCGTAAACGTTCCGTGATATAACGCACACCGGGGATCCTATGTCCACTTCTATTTCCAGATCTATTTCCCCACACCGAAATGTATGGCGAAACGGTGATTCCAACCCGCTTTTCCTTTCAGCAATTAACGTCCAGACGAGTGCCTCATCTGTGCTCATGTGCCTCATTCGTGCACAGGGGCCGGGTAGCACGTGTGCTCCTCTTGTAGTAGTCGGTGATGTCTTTAATTATAGGGCCAGATTGTCTGATTGGGAGTAGGCTTCCAATGACAGGGAGATAGACCGGGGAGAGAGTGCGCGGCCGGTCCGATCGGCCTGTTCGTTTTTCTTGAGTCCCTGGTGAGCGGGTGCCCAAATTAGGTAATGCGGAGGCGGGTCTATGTATCGGCAGCTATAGATTGCAGTATATGCCGGGCAAGCGGGGGAGCCCATCCCCAGCCTATAGTTCCGACAGGCCCCTCGCAAGTCGGTGATGATGTGTTACGACTTGGGAATACTGAGACCCAGAACGATAGCAATCTCCTCCGCGTGAGTTGTGTTGTAGGCTTTGAAAGATAGCCCGTTAACCGTGTTTGCATAGTGTATGACTGCAGCAGTATACCACTCCCGTGGTATGAGCCGGCAACATTCACATAATACAGGTGTTGCTGGTGACCATAGTATCGCGCCAACGCTTCCGCTCGCGCCTGGCGACGACCTTTGTGGTCTTCTCTGGGCATGTTGCGGGGAAGCGGTCGGACCCGGAGGGCACGTTCTCAGAGTTCTGGCACTCTCACCCTTTCCTCAATGTGGTAATCGTGCTTGATGTGTAGTCGGTCCAAGGGGCGGCGACCGGACGTGGTCCGTGTCATCATCATTATCAGCCTGACTTTACCCACTGCAAGGCCAAGGCCTCTCCCATATTTCTCCACTTAACCCGGTTCTGTACTAGCTGCATCCACTTGACCCCTGCGAACTTCTTAACCTCATCCGCCCACCTAACTTTCTGCCGCCCCCTGCTACGCTTTCCTTCCCTTGGAATCCAGTTTGTTACCCTAAGGGACCATCTGTTATCCTCTCTTCGCGCTACATGTCCTGCCCATGTCCATTTCTTCTTAATTTCCACTAGAATGTCGGTAACTTGAGTTATTTCTCTGACCCACTCTGCACGCTTCCTATCTCTTAATGTTACCCCTAATATTTTTCGTTCCGTAGCCCTCTGAGTTGTCCTTAACTTAAGTAGAACTCTTTTGTTTAGCCTCCACGTTTCAGCCTCATAGGTTAGTACAGGTAAGATGCAACTGTTGTGTACTTTCCTCTTCAGCGATGCCGGTAAGCTGCTAGTCATAATCTGCGAGTGCTTGCCAAATGCGCTCCATCGCAATCTTATTTTTCTTGTTATTTCCTTTTCATGGTCCGGATCTGCGGTTACTACCTGTCCTAAGTAGTCATATTCGCCTACTACTTCCATTACTTCGCTACCTATGTTAAACTGCTGTTCCTTCCCGAGGCTGTTGAACATTACCTTAGTCTTCTGCATATTGACTTTCAAGCCTACTTTTCTCCTTTTCCTGTCTAGGTCATCAATCATTATTTGCAGTTCATCCCCCGAGTGGCTTAGCAAGGCAATATCATCAGCAAATCGCAGATTACTGAGGTATTCTTGATTTACCCTTATCCCTAACTGCTCCCATTCCAAGTCTCTGAATACCTCCTCTAAGCAAGCTGTTAATAGTAGTGGGGAGATTGTGCCTCCCTGTCTAACTCCTTTCTTTATGGAAATTTTGTTACTTTCTTTATGCAGACCTATGGTTGCTGTGCAGCCACTATATATATATATATATATATATATCTTCCAGCACTTTCAAGTGCGGCTCGTCTACCCCATGATTTCGCAATGCCTGCATCACAGCCGATGTTTCAAATGAGTCAAATGCTTTTTCTTAATCAATGGATTGTATGTATAAGGGCTGATTATATTCTGAGCATTTTCATATCACCTGGTTGATGGTATGGATATGATCGATAGTAGAGTATCGTTTCCGAAAACATGCTTGATCTTGTGCTTTATTGCAGTCTAAGGCTGTCCTGATTCTATTAGCGATCACCTTGGTAAATACCTTATAAGTAACAGACAGTAAGTTGATTGGTCTAATTTTTAAGCTCCTTAGAGTCCCCTTTCTTATGAATGAGGATAATGTTTGCATTCTTCTATGATTCCGGTTCCATCGATGACACCAGGCACTGCGTATACAGGGTGGCCAGTTTTTCTAGCATGATTTCCCCCCGTACTTCAGCAAATCTGTAGTTATCTAATCTTCTCCAGGAGTGATGTTAAGTTCGTGTTCGGCAGGTAGAGAAGCAGAAGACGATGATCTGATGATTGTCAGGAGGAGATACATATTTACAGAAGCAAAACAGTTTACATTGGCAAACTGTAAGTTACAGTAACAAGAGTCACACAGACAACTGCAACTTAAAATAAAATAGACACTCACACAGAGACGTCACTCTACAAGCTCTTACTTTCCTACCGAGCGTTTCGGTTAAAGCCTAGGGGGTGTAAATACGTGCTAAGCACGGAGCCTCAATCTTCACTGTCGAACATGGTCCGAGGACCGCTTTTTGGTACCAGACATCAACAAAGACCCAAGGGCTGTCACCTTAGGTGATCCGCCCCGAAAACGAAGCAGCCAATCAAATTATTTAAAAACATGTCACAACCCCAGTGGGTTGGGATTAATCTCGGACCCAGGTTCTTAATTACGTCAAATAAAAATACAACATTCAAAGCACACACTCTTTCCACTCGCTGGTCCCCAAACCCTCTCACAAGGCGCCTGTCTTTCCTTCCTCTCCCAGGTGTGTTTGCGATGTGACCTTGCAGCTGCCGCCTTTGTGAAAGAAACGCCGCGGGGCATCTGGAGACTAGGCCATCCCGCCGTCTCGTTCGAGGAAAAGGGGGGGGGGGGGGGGCACTGTCCAAGAGCAGTGTACAGTCGCCGTCGCTCGGACCCAATGTCTCGCGACCCAGCGGGAGGCCGCTGGGCTGATTGCCTACTTGGGAGGGCCGAGGGTCGCGCCTGTTGTCGCCTTCTGCAGGACATTTAGTGAGCGCTTGTGGCAGTGCAAAAGGCTTCATTAACGGCGCCTGCCTGCACCCATGCTTGGCGCCACGGCGGGAGATCGCTGAGATTGCTGGACGAGCTGGCCGTAAAGTGGTTCGCAGAAGCGTGCCACTGTCGTTCCCGGCTGATAATTGGATGCGTGTGTCGCTCGCTTCTTGGCGACGCCTCGGGGCGAAAGGACGAAACAAACCAGGCCTCCCGCGCGCCCCGCGAGCCCGCGCCCAAGAAAAGGGGAGAACAGGAGAAAAAAAACAGCGCTCGCTCCTCGGCCTCGGCGCGTGGGGGGTTCGACCGCCAGCTCGACTCCACGTGCGAGTCGCTTTTCACTGCGGCCTTACACGTCCCTCCTAAGAGGGTAAATGAGCTTGGAATCCGGTCATTTACACAAGTCAAAAACACAGGCCGCAACATTCCCCCTTCAGGCGACCATTTCGCCAGGCTACAGCGCACCTAAATCCGTCCCCACTGAGGGAAACCGTACACTCGAAGTCGGGACATAAAACCAATACAAACAACGGCACTAAAGACACGCAAGTTCTTCATGACAGCCTGCCACATCCTGCATTGCGCACAGCAGTGTGCCCTATATTTGCTATACATGAGGCACATGTAAACACACCCACACACAAAAACAATTGCGCTACAAGAGCGCGTGGAGGCTACACAGAGTTCGCCATAGCCCGAGTGTCAGCACAAAAGCACTCCTCTGTGGCGCAAGTTGTAGCACGTGCGTCACACATCACATAACACGGCGGGTGACGGGAACACTCACGCCACTGCACAGTTCCCGCTCGGTCATGAAACTGTCTTTACACCACTTTCTGGTGCCGCCAAACAGTTCCGTGCACGCCACCCGTTGGGTAAGCAGGAACCCTCACGCCTGGTGAGGCTAGCATGGCTATGCCAAATAACCAGATACAACATTGGACAGTGAGGCTTTCTTCGTCCCTGTACTTTGCGCAAGATTTGTACAGGAGCTCTAATGACGAGGCTGGCCCATGCAGTTTCCTGCGCTGACGAAGTGAGTTGGGCAGGCCACCGACGCTATCATTCGAAGCCGGTACGATCTTGTGCGCGTCTCGGCGCTCGCTTTGTCGTGCATTAGGAGCTTTCAGCGCCTGCGGTGCACCGTTGTCACCTCTCGCGGCCCTAGCGCTTGAGATCCTCTTACTGACCCTCACTGGCAAATTGTTGGTTACAACTGGCACGTCGTCGCACCTTACCGCTGGCGGCCTCCCTCAACTTTCGGAGGCTGCCCATTGCTGTCCTGCCTGCGTGAACTTTGAGATGCCCACCTGCGTACTCCTCGCCACTCCTGTGCTGTAGTTGAGCGCGTTCGCTCTCTTGACCAGAGATATCGAACTGGCCAGAATCCGTTACTGCGCCCTCCGTTTCACGTTGGGCGGGCGCCCTCACCGTAGGCTCAGCCTCAACACCTGTTTCGCGTAGATCCACATAAGGAGCGCACTCCGTTTCCGTCGGCTGATCAGCTCGCACTTCGGAAGTGAAATTTTTTTGCGCGGGGTCCGCGCCGCTACTGTCGGGCTCCGACGGCTGATTGTCGCTATCCCGCCCCGATCGATATGCTAAGCCTTCTTCAGATTGTAACTTCTGCTGGTCCCCGTTCATTTCGATTAGCTCCGTGTCGAGGTCTTTTCGAACGGACTCACCAGACTCAGCCATAGCTGATACTGCCAAGGGGTCGTCAGCTTCTTCGCGAATTCCTATCCGCGCCACGACACTGGTCCTGCAGTTCGTCTCGCCCCCTAACGCAAACTCCTTTAGCTGCGCCTGTGGGGCTGCACTAGCAGTTTCCGCCGCTCCCTGCCCTGAGCTAGCCACGCTTCGCTCGTCCAGGCTATCTGTATTCGTCGAATACCGGGAGGGGCAGCCCTCAACTGCACTAGTGCTTTCTGCAACGGGGCCAAGGTCTAACTGTCGCTGCTCCGTTGCTTCAGACGCAGTTTTAGCCTTTCCGCCGCCGGCATGCTCACGCATCAGCGCTCTCATCAATCTCTCTTCCTCTCTCAGAATATCCTGATTTTTTCGCTCAAAATCCAATTCAAGTTGTCGAATTACCAGACGCTCTTCCTCCGTCAGGGGATATGCGTAAGCCTTGCTTTCAATCATATCTGGCGTCCTCACTGCCTAGTACCTCACTTTCCCTAGCACAAGCCAAGCCAACCTCGACCAGACGCGAGAAATCCCACTCACCCGTCACAGCGTTACTGCGGGTAGTAGCACACAGCCCAGGAGTCACGCCTTGGCTGGTCGTCCTCGGCAGGTAGCTTGCACAGTCGTCCTTTGGCTGCCGCTGCTGCTGCCCGAGGCCTTGTTGCTTGCTTCTTTGTGGTAGGGTGCCGAATCCTGTCGTACTGCGCCAGTAATGAATAGCTGACTTTGGCAGGCAGTGAAGCACTCGGCAGGTTCCGCAAGTTGAGAAAGCAGAAGCCGATGATCCAATGACGTTCAACGAGGATGTATATTTACATGAGAAAAAAAGTTTACATTGGCAAACTGTAAGTTACAGTAACAAGAGTCACACAGACAACTGCAACTTAAAACAAAATAGACTCTCACACAGAGAAGTCACTCTACAAGCCCTTACTTTCCTACCGAGCGTTTCGGTTAAAGCCTAGGGGGTGTAAATACGTGCTAAGCACGGAGCCTCAATCTTGACTGTCGAACATGGTGCGAGGACCGCTTTTTGATACCAGACATCAACAAAGACCCAAGGGCGGTCACCTTAGGTGATCCGCCCCGAAAACGAAGCAGCCAATCAAATTATTTAAAAACATGCCACAACCCCAGTGGGTTGGGAATAATCTCGGACCCCGGTCCTTAATTACTTTAAATAAAAATACAACATTCGAAACACACACTCTTTCCACTCGCTGGTCCCCAAACCCTCTCACAAGGCGCCTGTCTTTCCTTCCTCGCCCCGGTGTGTTTGCGATGTGACCTTGCAGCTACCGCCTTTGTGAAAGAAACGCCGCGGGGCATCTGGAGACAAGGCCATCCCGCCGTCCCGTTCGAGGAAAAGGGGGGGGGGGGGGGGGGGGGGGGTTGGGCACTGTCCCAGAGCAGTGTACAGTCGCCGTCGCTCGGACCCATGTCTCGCGACCCAGCGGGAGGCCGCTGGGCTGATTGCCTACTTGGGAGGGCCGAGGGTCGCACCTGTTGTCGCCTTCGGCAGGACATTTACTGAGCGCTTGTGGCAGTGCAAAAGGCTTCATTAACGGCACCTCCCTGCACCCATGCTTGGCGCCACGGCGGGAGATCGCTGAGATTGCTGGACGAGCTGGCCGTAAAGTGGTTCGCAGAAGCGTGCCACTGTCGTTCCCGGCTGATAATTGGATGCGTCTGTCGTTCGCTTCTTGGCGACGCCTCGGGGCGAAAGGACGACACAAACCAGGCCTCCTGCGCGCCCCGCGAGCCCGCGCCCAAGAAAAGGGGACAAAAGGAGAAAAAAAAAGCAACAGCGCTCGCTCCTTGGCCACGGCGCGTGGGGGGTTCGACCGCCAGCTCGACTCCACGTGCGAGTCGCTTTTCACTGCGGCTTTACACCAGGTGATTTCCCCCTTTTCATAGTTTCTAATGCTTTCTTGACCTGGTGAAACGTCTGACTGTTTTTCCCTACCGCCAATCTCATTACGGTCCTGAATGCTTTGGCTGCTGTAGAGATCTGTATAGAACTCCTCGGCTACTTTGACTATTTTGCCCATATTCGTGATGACGGTGCCTGCCTTGTCCCTTATCGCATACATCTCGTTTTTGCCTATGCCCAATTTCTTCTTTACCGCTTTAAGGCTTCCCCCGTTCTTTACAGCATGGTCACTTTTCTCCATGTTATACTTCCTTATATCGGCCGCCTTGCACTTATTGATTAGCTTTGATATCTCGGTCAATTCGATCTGGTCTTTTGGATTGGAAGCGTTCTAACTCTGGCGTTTTTTAATCCAATCTTTCGTCTCCTTAGACAGCTTACCAGTACCTTCTCTAACTATTCTACTGCCTACTTCTACCGCGCACTCAATAATCATATCTCTGAGATTATTGTTCATTGCTTCTAGGGTAATGTCGCCATCTTCGGTTAGAGCTGAATATCTATTCTGTAGCTAGATCCTGAACTCTTCTGTCCTCCCCCTCACGGCTAGACGTGTTTATTGGCTTAGTAAGTGAGCTTCTCGCTCCCGGAAGGTATTCCCCACGCCCAGAGCCAATGAAATCAGTCGCGCGTTCATTGTTTTGGTGGCCAGGTCTGGACAGGGACATTCAAAACTTGTCGGCGCAGCGCCACAACTGCGCGCAAAACCTGGCAATGCCTACGGCAGCCCCACCAGTGAGTTGGTCGAAGACAGCGGACCGCTGGTCTCGTATTCACATCGATTTCACATCGATAAAGTGAGGCACAAAACTGATTATATAAGCACAGCAATAGAAAACAATATTACAGTTTTAGCTCTATTCTTAGACTTAGCAGAGGCATTTAACAGAGTCGACCATGCTCTGTTGCCAAAGAAGTTAGTGAAACTAGGTTCCAGAGGGGGGGAGGACGCTTTTATAATTTTTTTTTAGAATTACTTTTCTCACCGGCTGCAGTACGTTAAGCTAGAGCACAGCTGCAGTGAACTTCGTTTAATGAAGTATGGTGTGCCGCAAGGAAGCACCCTAGGGCCAATGTTATTTAACATATATGTTTCTGATCTCGGCTTGTTAACCCTGAAATCAATGCTTTTTCAGTACGCAGATGACACAGCAACTGCGCTTTATATTCAGGTTGTTCACACGGGACATGAAAGCTTCCAAGAGCACATATCAGCGATCGTAGAATGGTTCTCACAGAATGCAATTTTCATAAACACCAAAAAAAAACGAAACTAATGTGTTTCAGGAATCCGCATAAGACAATTTTGTTAAATAGGAACATATATTTGCATACCTCTAATTGTAACACATGCTTTTGCCACCTATTACAGTTCGAGCCAGTTGTTAAATATTTAGGAATCCTGTTTGATCAGCATTTTTTCTGGAACAATCATGTCGCGTACGTTTGCGGAAAGCTGAGGGCTGTTGCGGCAATTATGTATTGCCGGTAAGGGAAAAGTCCTGTAAACATTAGAAGAACTGTGTATAAGGCTTTAGCTGAATCAGTAATTGCATACGGTATCACTTTATACGGTACATGTTCTGATTATAATAAACAAGCTATTAACCGCGTGGTTAGAAGAATTGACAACAGCATAACCTATGGAACAGAATTGGAACAAGCATGGACGAAAGAAAAATACCGCATTCTAGAAATACTTCCAGTACACGAGCTATTTAAATATACTGTGCTGACCCGCTATTACTATTCAAACGCATTTAAGATATTAGTAAAAAAAAGATGTATCATTGCGGAAGCCTGAGAGATACATTAAACCGAGGGTATGAACTAACTATGGAAAGAAAGCCAGAAATTGTTATGTACCGGGAACGTTTAATGAACTAAGTGAAACACTGTAGGGAGCAAAGTCACGAACGAAAATGCTGAAAAATGTAAGGTAGTGATGTTTATCTTTGTATTGTGATGTGTGAGTTTCCACATGACTTTTTTGCTTGCCTAGTGAGAAACTTGGTGTTATGATTTTGTTTGTGTGTGCCTGACTTTTTTGTTTGTTTGTTTGTTTCCTCGATGTGCATTGTTTCTGATTTTGTAATGATTTATTTCCTCTAAAACATGCAACACTGGCTGCCTGGTCATCTCACAAGCACTGCGTGCTTACCTTGACCAGCATATTTATGTGTATTTCTGTTTGTAAATAAAGTTGATTGACGTATAAGAATGCGCTATAAGTATTTTTCTAGGATTGTTCCGCAAACGTGTTGCATCCGGTAGAGAAAGCAACAAATGGCAGAATGCACCGATGGTGTGATCACGTGAGTCGTACTTTGTTGACTGCCAACGAAGCCCATGAAAGGGTGCGCAAGTTGAAATAACATCAGTATGACCCTAGACAAACAAACGAAACTGGAAGGCGGTTTGAAAGTCGAATTTCATGGTTTGCGAACATCAGTTGATCACTTGAAAGTGTCGCTGGAGCTCGGGAAAATCCCGAGTTTTGACAAACTCGAATGCCGGATGTCCTCGAGTTTAGACAAACTCGGAACGTCCGGCATGAGGTCTCAGCTCTTACTGAATTTGAGCCACTAATAAATCGTAATCATGTGCAAGAAAGACCATGTCATATACACGGGTAAAGAATGTCATCGTTCTCCCAATTGGCAACATATTGTAGACATTTATCTCAGTAGATGGAGTGGTAGAAACTGCAGTGAAACACTTTCTCAAATTGTTTCTCTAAGGCACACACTAACCAGAAGAACATTTAAAGCACCGAATCAAATGTGTACACTTCTCAAATTGAAAACCGCCCAAAAATGTTGCAAAGCATCCTAAATGGACTGTACTAAACTCTCAATATGCACAAGCTCAAGGAATTGCGTCAAATAGTCTATAAAAGACTCATGAAAGCAAGCGTAAGACCTCCTATAACACAGCCTTAAACAGAAAAACATGAAATAGACTTTCAATGTTGCTCAGACAGCAACCTACAGGGCACACAAGAATGGAATTCATAACTATGGAGATTTCCTGGTCTTGTTATTTTCAATAGAATACCGAAGTGCAGCCGTTCTAGGATATAATGCCCTATGGCATTATATCCTAGACCTTCATATATAATACCCTATGGTTTAACGGAGGTTTAACAATGACATCTGTTCTTGAGAGTACAATGTGTTGCGCTCTGCATGTAAAGAGAAGAGCAAAGCAGTTCATCATTTATGATGATGTCAATCGCTTGTTGGGATGGGTTAGTGAAACTTATGTTTTTCTTATATGCCTTTGAGCTTGACTGAAATTAGTTACATTGTGTAAAATGCTTAAGTCAGCATTGTCACCATCCACTGTGGAATAAACTGGGAGACATAGCCTCATGCGATGGTAGCATTCACGTTGACTACTGTTCCTGCCTTTGAGCAAGGATAAATCCGTCTCCATTATTTCTCGGATGAAGCTAGTTCTGTGGTAGATGCGACCAATAAAACACAGAATCTCCGCGCAGATATCACTCAACATAAATTCTGACGCACTGCGGCATGTTGGGAATCTATTCTAATCCACTGGGTTACGTTAATACTGGATCTTTTTATGTTCCTATCACAACCAAAGTTCCAGACTGACGCACATATCCAAACAAATGTTAATCTGTGAATTTAGAAAAGAACGTCGAGAGTGAGAAGAGTGTGCACCTGGCGCCAGCTTACGGAGATTGTAGTGGCAAATCTGGGTTTTGAGGCAGCAAAGCGACCTTTGAGACTTCTATAGTGCTGTAGGCTCTCTTCAGTTCTACAAGCCAGCATAGTAGGTATAATTGGTTAGGGAGGTGTGCCGATATAAAACACGCTAAAGTGACCCGATGGGATGTTACCAGTGGGAAGTCAGTAAGTATTTTACATACGAGGTGAAGCCGTTAGACGATGTCGAAACAAACAAGGTCATCAAGATTGAAGTCACGGCTCAGATTAACAAATGCACCTTTTTGGTCGAGAAATTCAAATATATGTTCTCTAAGCTCAGCTACTTTGGTCATCTGATGAGAAGAGAGGAGTCGCTGGAGAAAGATTTGATGTTGGGAAAGGTTGAGGGTCGCCGGAGAAGGGGTAGGCAGCGAACGCGATGGTTAGATGGCATTCTCGAGGCATTGCAGATGAAGCTATGTGATGTTAAGAAGATAGTGAGAGACCGGAAAGCGTGGCGTGACATGGTCCATAGGGTCACGAAGAGTCGGACACGACTGAACGCCTGAACTGAAAATTGTACTTTAAGTAAGAGGATGTATTTGCAGAGTTGAAGAACGACATGCTGCGTTAAAAGGCTCGTGCAAAACCTAAAGATGCTACAAGGAAGAAGTCGTAGAAATGCCATAAAAGGCGCATTAAAATGACCAGGTCATAATGTTTTCCTAGGTAGGAGGTAGGAAGTAGGCTTTTTTGTTTGCTTTAGGAATCAAAATTGCATGACTTCGAATCTTAACAGTTGTCGGACAGCCGTGAAAAGGAATGGCTGAACGTACTCGAATGCTTCCAACCTAGCCACGCGAACTGTTCCGAGTTGCTCAACCTCAACCTAAGCCTGAGTGCTGCATTCTGCTACGTGACTGTTGCGCATGAAGCGATGAATGCTGCTATGAGCAGAATGCAGTTACGAGCAGAATACAGCTACGAGTAAAGCGAGCTACAACTTTCACATTCTGCGAGTGCATTTATTCAGTGAATTCTGCCTGGCAGGGGCGAGATCGCGCTCCTTGTATATTCGCAGTTCCACTTTTACTGTGGTGTGGTTGATTTTAACGGGTGCGCGGTAGTAATTATTAATTATTTAATTAAGCACGAAACTGTCAGTAATAAGCAGTAAATAATAATTTAGTAAATTATTAATAATTAGTCATTCATTAATAATTCAATATTTTTTGCAGTACTTAATTTTGTGTACATTTAATAATTTATTACCTAGTTATTATTTACCCATTAGTAAATATTAGCATTCAGTAAATGGTTAATTACTCAGTCATTCATTAGCAATTGATCATTGATTGGCATATGCCCATATAAGGCACGCATTCGCGCGTACTGTGGTGGTGCTCTGTGATTGGTCGATATCTCCATGACGTCATCTCATCCCGACCAATCACAGCCGCCGCAAAAGCCTGACACTTTTGCTGACGACAACGATGAGGCAATAAAGGCTTTCGCCTTAAAAATTTGATTCTCGTCAAGGGTTTTCTTCAGGAGTATGGTGCAGATATATAACTTCGAGACCAGCTCATAGTATCGTTTTAAACCAAGCCAGCCGTTGCTACGAACACGGGCTACCGAAAAACAATGTTGCGCGTCTGTGACGACCACATAACGATCCCTCCGCGCGTGAGCAAGTTCGTCACAGTCGAATGTGATCACAGCACCGGGACGGTGTCATTGGTGAAGCGAGGAGAAGGAGGAGGAAGATGAGGAGGAAAGGCAGGGAGGTTAACCGCCTGTCACTGCTTCTCACTCGACAAGTTTGTGTAGCTCGGGGCCTTGTGAAATTTGTCCATCGGCGAGCCGAAGTGCTAGGGACAAACTTCACGTGTAATCCCGAACAACTGAAAGCGAACACAACGGTCACCTAATTTTTAACTACTTGGAGAGTGTACAGGCCGCTTTATCTAACACGTCAGACCTCGACCATGAAAACATTGCGATTACATACATGTTTGTGCTTTTGTTAGTATTTCACTTGCGATTTATCTATATTGTCACACCGCTGTCCATCTTCTGGCGCCACCAAGTGGCTGAACCATGCATTGACATGTGGCTGAGCGTTGGCCTCTTCTTTCTCGAGTTTTGGTTCATTACAAAGGCCAGCTCGGTACCCATACTGATAGCAGGATAGTATACCCATAATGATAGCAGGCTAACTTGGCTGGCCATTATGACCAGCCAAGCTAAATGTGTAACGCAGGATAAGCAATCGTTATCACTCACTGTTGAGTTTGCCCCATTTACTTGCAGATAATTGGGCTTTAAATGTAGAATTTGTTCCTTTGACAAACGTGTGCGAAAAAAGAGTCTAATTTATTGATAAAGTGGTCTGAAGTGGTTAAAGTACACGGTCTAGTAACGTTTCTGTCTGTCGCGTCCCAAACAACTATCACGGATCAATTGCATATTGCCTCGAAACACGTTTACAGGTGAAGGGGCAAGTCTTTACGTTCTCAATAAGCAGCAATGAGCCATACCAGCAGAAAGTGCACATCTACGAGACCATTTCCGAGATAATTATTGACATGAACGCCACCTAAAATGTCTAGAGAAAATTGTTTGCCACTTATAGAGCCCGAGGATTATAGAAATCTATCCGAAGGTTAAACAGGCAGGTTGAACGAAGCTATATATGTAGGAAGAATTGATTGATGCCTTACACTATATGGAAAGTCGTGAAAAGTGACCCGCATATTAATAAAAGCGCCTACGGTTGAGAGCTTTCAAAAAGCGCTACAGAGATCATGACTTCATCACTGCAGTTTTTGCTTCAGTAACACGCCTACTAGACCAATAACAAAAAAGCAAACACACCAGCCGCCGCAACAGAAGACCCGAGTGACGCACAAAGTAACCAATGGATACAATGCACCGCACGTTTGTGCTGACTGCAATGTCACCAAAACAAACGTCGTGCACGTAGAGGAAACCCAATTTCATCTCAGCAGACAGCGAGCGAGTGCGCATATGTTGATTAACGATTCCGCTCCAAACAGATTAAAATTTAATCGGTATTTTCAGTCCGGGCCGTAATCCAGTGGATTCGACGCCGGAGCCTAAACGTCATTGACATGGACGTTTGCGTTATGAGGTAGAAGGGAAGACTAAAACCCGCATTTATGATCAGCAAACGAAAGGAAATTCGTATGTTGAAGAAATTACTTGGAGGGCGCTTAACCTTCGCGTTAACAATGAAATGCGATATAGCGTTTTCCTTCTTTTCTTAGATTACTTTTACTCATAGACGCGCTGCTACATCAAACATGTCACAACACATTCTATAACTCTCCTCTGACTTGCCTGGAATAAAGATGGAGATTTGCCGCCTTATGTAATATGCTCGTCTGCAAGCAAGGGCATTGTCTGATCCCCAACCTCACTTTATTTTATTTTGGTATGCACCTCATTTAAAAGCAACATATTTCTAATTGTGACTTCATTTCTCTCGTCCGCTGATTTCATGTTAAGAATATGTCCTATTCTGTTCACAATCCTAGTTTCCTTGACGATATCAATTAAAGGAGATGTTTGCTGTGCTCTACGACATAATGCGTCCCTATAGCATCTCTGCTTAGCCGTTCTGGTGAAAAAGTTCGAAGAACAGGGGATCCTGGGGATTTAGCTGATGTTATAGGTGTATTTAGACCTTTAAGTAATCTGAGTGGAGGCAACCTCTCCTTTTGCCTCCGCATAAAAATTGTGGCTGACACAGCCAAGGAAATCAGCAGCCGCCTTTTCCTTTTCTCCTCTTCATACTCGTTTCCTTTTTCTTTTTCAAAAGTTTTTCTGCCTCTTCCTTCGTTCTAAGTGCCTTCCATTTTCCTTATGTCAAAGTTTCATCCTTATTGTTCTAACTTTCCTACCTCCTCCTGTCTTCTTGACACTTTCATTTCTCCTGCCAATGAGGGATTACTATTCGTTGTGTAACTGCTCTTAGTTTGCAAATATTCCGTTATTGTGATGATGTAAATGTGGCGAAGGCAGGATTTAGAAAGTTTGTTCGGCCTAATCGTAGGCCTTCATGGTGGACTACTTTCTCCGTTTTAACCAATCGTGTACTGAAGGGAGAGTGCACCACGAATCACTCAATGTCCTCAACAAAAAACGTCATAACGTTTTATGCTTACACGTGAACCAGAGTGACGACGTTGAATGAACTACGTTGCTGATACTTGCTCACCCTATTCAGAAGATCCTCACAGAAAAAAATCGACCGAGGCTGGATCGAAGCTCGATAAGAAAAAAAAAAACTTGCAAATGGAGACCTCTTTCAAACGTATTTTAAAGGTATGAACGTAAAAACCTGACAGGATCCCAGTCGAAAAAAACTACAGAACTGTTTCAAAAATACGACAAAATATCCTGTAGTTCTGTCGTAACCATCAGATTTTTCTGTAGTTCTGTAGTACTTTTCTGTAATTCTGTAGTTTTTCTGTAGTGTATATCTGTTGTCTGTAGTTCTGTAGCACTTTTGTGTTGTAACTACAGAAATTTCTGATGTTACTACAGAATGTTTTGTTGTCACAACAGGTTTCCCGTCAAAAACCGCACAGAAATTCTGTCGTAACATCAGACAATTTTCTGTAGTTTTTTCCGACTGGGGAATAATAAATGTTGGAGAAATCTCAGTAAGCATTGCCCAAAACTGATGCTTCGGTGATATAGGTGATATACGGGGAGAAAATTCAGACGAGAATCTCAAGTATGTGACAGAAGAACTCCTACATGATTTAATAGAACACAACGTGACAAATCTATCGAAACTGGATGATACAGAAAAGAAATTGCTGTCCAACACACTGTCCTTAACTTCACACCCAGCACTCTGCCTGATGCATTAAAAGCAACGCGAACAAGCATGACACCAAGGTCATGTTTTCCGAATCTAGACCTTTGCTAATAAAGGCCGGTTGAGAAGTGGTTGTTGTTGGAAACGGGAGGAAAGGGAGATTCGGCAAGTTCAACTGCCTCCTCAGGGGCGAGGGATCACCGTCGTTGCGCCGAATCGAGGGAAAGGGATTAAAAGAAGGAAATGAGCAGGTCTAGGGAATCAAAGATGCCACAACCCAATCACGTATGTCTAATCTGATATCGATATTCTACTGAGGATTAACGTATGCTGATGGTAGTTTTCAACAACTTGCAGCTCTTCTGCTCTGTACAAAGAATGTCTGCTCACATATTGCACAACAATGAGAAAAATGATCTCTTTAATATCTCACCCTCGTACTATGGCGCACGCGGAAGACGCAAAGATGCATATATAATGATCGCATATTACCCGGAGTCGAGACCCAAAGCTACATTGGTACAGTCTCCCATCTCTGTGTGTAGCTGACACTAATAGTTTCACAAAAGGGAAACACCACAGGAAGGCCAATTACAAGAGTTACTGGCCGTTGAAAAAATATTAAACACAAAAAGTGCTGTATAAAAACTGGTATAAAACAGGTTCCTATATTGGTAGTGGTACAGTAGAAAAAAAGCGCCAGAAAACAGTTAATTTGACTATGTGCGCTTCATTGTATACTGGCGTATAATATCGTGCATCTTAGGTGTGGAAAAAATAGTAAAACCATGTTGAAAACAGTGTAACTTACATTGCCTACCTCCGTGTGATCGCCGCACTACACTTAGGAATGCACAAGAGCAGTCAGTAGGAAATATAATACATTGTATACAACAGAAGAAATACAGACATAAAATTACATTTTGTTGGACGCCGAGCCATGGGAGAATCAGCGGCATTATGAGAGAGCTGATGTATGTGCTGCATATGCCCTAAATGCTAAAACAAACAATAAACACATATAGCATGACTATATATAAACCTTAGGCAAAGAAAACTAAGATAAAAATGCCAGGCTTTGTGGAACAATGAAACAAACAATACACTGCATTTTGTCACAAGAATCATTGAGGAAATAAAATTAACCATTATCAAAATCTTTTCATTGAAGTAATGTTTTCTCGCCTCCGCATGGAACACACATTTATCAATCGATTTCATACTCAAAAAATAATATCAAGCAATACGTGAAGGGTGCTGGGATGAGCTCACAATAAAACATATTTTATTCTCGTAAAGAAGTTTAAAAGCTGTGGAAAAAATATTCTTTTACACAGTTCTACATCAAATATATATAGTACCATCCCGCATTTCTCCTAGCCGCGAATGCACTTCCCGATATTTCCTGTGTTTCTCGTGCTCCTCAGACTAACTATGATATCTAACTTTTTGTCCCTCTACGAACAAAAAAAAAACACTTCTCGTGCTTGGCGCATGGTAGCCTGTGTCGCGTATGCGTCATGAAACCCAAAACAACACACATCCCTTTATAGTCCTGTGCTTCGAATTTCGTTGGCTGGAGTGCTAGAGAGCTACACATTCTGCTTGAAGGGCATGTAGCTGCGACTGCGACAACATACAAAACGCTACTTTCCAAACGGGTGATAGTTATACTCTTCTTGTAGCAAACGCACAACGTATTCAAAACAGTGATTTGAGTTAATCTCCAATATAATTCGACGAGACTGTGCGAACCGTCCGGCCCTTCACTATGCCCCTATCAGCTCAGTAGATCATGCAATCACGAATAGTTGTTGGCGATAAAGGTTACTAAATGACGCAAACCTATCGCCGGAGTCGCTTGCGATGCTGTCTCTATATATCGTTGCTCGAGTCGGCGACGCGTGATTCTGAGGAAGGAAATTAAGTACTTTCCACTGAAAGGAGCAGCACGAAAGCACCTACGTGCCTAGAAATATGCATCTAAAGAAGTAAAACAGATGTATTTCAATGCAGCAGTTCTTTATTCACAACAAAAGTAGCACAAATTAAGCGCACGCTGTGCTGTCCCGTAACCACACCAGCGGAATCGTGGAAAGCACGGCGCTTAAATTATGTGCTTCCACGATCAGTACAGTCTAGTAGCGGCCATCTCACCGCAGCAGGGGTGCTCCGATGGAGTGTTTCCTTCTGCCTTTTTCTTGAACGCGGCAGTCGACATCTTTTGATCTCGGCATTATCACTGAGCATGGGATATATGGGAAGCTAAGTTTAGGGCCCATTCCATTTTATTAAGTTGTAGCCATGGTTCTGTAACAACCGCATGAGACTTTTCTACCAGCTCACGTCCGACGTGGCCGTTCGTTTTTTTTTTTTTTTCAGCATTTCAAGAACGCCTTTGAAATTTAAACAAATACCACATGACTGCCCCTTGCACTACCGTATTGTAACACTGTTAAATGCGTTTTGAATCACTGAAGCGTGCACTGAAGCGGTCGATACCACCGTCAGCTGCCTTGACAGTGCATAAGCTTATTGCGTCCATACATGGAAAGCGCCAGCCAAGGCCAGTAATAAATTACAAGCAGTCCACCGACAGAGAACATAGCCAGAATTTTGAAACAAGCTGTCACACTAACACAAGAACAATGGACTTAAGAATTACGAAAGTTGCCTAATTCAAGGCAACGTCTGTCTGGTTTATCTGTTCTATCGCGCCAGCAATTCAACCGAGTGGCGGCTGCTCAGATGTGCAAAGATTAGCGCGTTCGTTTCGTACGTGCCCAATGCTGCTGGAAGCCCTGCAGTATAGTATCATATTAATGCAGCCACCAGAAGTTTATTTTTATATATTTCTCGGGCTTTCTTCAGACCCCGGAAAAGAACCCACATCGGAAGTAAATTGGTAGAAAAATTGGGTACGTCGTTTCTAAACCACTGCAAATTAATTAAACGCGCTTGGCCGCCATCTGTATGAATATTCAACATTTGGCGTAATAAATAACTAATTAGCGTGAATTAAAAAAAATGTTCTAAGGAGCACTACATGGCGCCAAACATTATGTTGTTGGTTTCACCAAGCTTTGCGTCAGTTGTTTTTATTCCTTGTTTGAAGTTCCGTGAACACCTTTCACAAGAAATCATTTTCTCCATGCTTCAAAAAATCGTCAATACAGCATTTTTATGTTAATCATTCCTTTTTTAACCTGAGGACGCATCAGTTTTCAGCTGTTTCTGACAACACTATGCAAAATTTATAGGATAAATATAAAACTTTATTCTTTTTTTTATCAACACGACCTACTTGATAAAAAAAAAGGTTATACGAAAGTCGAACGGAATATATTTTTTATTGTACTTTAAGGGTTCAAGGGCATTAGAAATATTACTTTCACAGAAAAAACGTGCCAGAATGGCAGAAATGTGTGTCATGCTTCATATTCAGACGAGTTCATGCCGAGGTGTTTTTCCCGTAGACAGGAATGCGATTGAAGACGTAGAGAAGTGTGCAAATGATTTAAAGTTGCATACTGGGGCGATTCTGTGTAGAGCTTTGAACATTAGTGTGAGTATACTATAGCCGTTGGTCTTCCAGCTCAACCTGCGGTTTTTCACCGGGCCGTCCAGCGCTGCAACAACACCAGCATGAGAACTGCCAATGGATTCTGTGGTTCCAAAAATGCCGCGGCCGAATTTGAATCCTCTGGACCTAAGGGGGAAACCTTGCAACCTCTGAGAACCGCCAGAGTATCGTAGGCCCTGGCAAAAGTAGCGTTGGCTTGTTCGAGTGGTAACTGGCACGAAGATTTGAAGCATGTCTCGTAGCACTTGATTGCTCCTTCGTACTCTCTGAAACGAAGCGAACAGTTCTACAGTTAACTTGTTGCACAGAAAGTGGTTCATTTCAGTCGTGAATTATAGATCAGGATAAGTTCACTGAGCCAAATTATTTTGTTACTACCCTGCCCGAAGTACAAGTATTCATGAACAAACTGAACAACGAAACCAAAACAAAACCGTGTTCCCAACACAATCTTGAAATACTTATGACGTCCCTTTTATTTAACTTTGCCTTTACACTGATGGCTTTGCTGTGTTTTACTACAGAACAACGGCAAAACAGAAGCTGTAGGACGCTTATTATACAGATCTCCTCCTACCTAGGAATGAATATCAGGCTACAATTCCGACGTGTCCACGATTCGTAATAACTACGCGAAAATGAGAAAATTAATAAAAAATGAATTCCTATCGGGCTTGCAGAACTTCTAGAGCTCCCTCTTCCGAATACCAATCATTTCAAATACTAAGGCAGATACACAGGGTACTCGCGAATGTTTCGATTAAATTTTAGGGATGGCTACCATCTCCGCGGTACTTGTGTAAGAACTGTGAATAATATGCATTTGGATGAGCAGGTTGGAATCATTAGAAACGCATAAAACAAACCATGACTGAAGTTTTGTCGATCTACCCCATTTTGCTTAACAAAAATACGCGGCAAGGAATGATTATTCCATCAATGAAAAACTTACTGGCAAAAGGGATGACCTAGAGGGGGCCGCGTCTGTCCAGCCTCAAAGCGGGGTCGGTTTGAGTCCAAACAGGTAACAAGTTTTATGCGGTCAATACACCTTGAGGCAACTGCGAAACCTGTGGGAAAGATGATGGTTTAAAATGAGAAACCAACATCCTTACGCGTCGTTCTGTTTAACGGAATATTTGCGAACCACTGAACGGCATTACATATGTTATTCTATGCTACTTTCCACAATGAGATGAGTTGTGTTTTTATTGAGTCGAAAGCGTTATGCGCCTCATGAGACACCAAACCTGAGGCCGAAAGTAGTGCGCAAAATGCGACCGGTGGAAGTGGTTCTAGTGGCGTGGTAACAAGTATAAAATTTTTGATTTACTCAAACATAATAAAGTACAAAATAAAAATATCTGTAACTAAAGTTAAATAACCGTGAGCAACAAAAATCAGACAAAAGTAAAAGGATAAATGATACATTTGATAAATTTACTAACTATATTGATAAAGACAAAAATCATGATTAAAATAAAATAAAATATAATTGTATGGATCCTAAAAGCTACGAAACGCAGAACGAGCTCATAATGAAAGTAGGCCAGGAGCTACTTATGCTTTCTCGCTTCCGCACGGAAGGAGCTTGAAGTGCACCCATGCAATGTTTTTAGATATGTGATGTTGTAACATGGACCAATAGTTCGCGTTTTTCTCTTCCGCTTGCTAATAGCTAGAGCAATCCTCGGAGAGGTTAGAAAATAAGAACTGCTGCGCGATTGGGACAATACTCACGTGTGTCGGGTGAATTCTGCTTGGAATAAGAATAGGCAAAAGGTTATTATGAAAAAAATACAAGCATACTACCCATTTTGCATCCCAGCAACAAAATAAGCAAGCAGGTTGGATATAAGTTTGCTCGCTTGATTAGGTATTCTATCTTTTCGCACCTTTATCCGGAACGAGCATGTGCTATTATGCAATCTTTTTTTTTTTTTTCAAAAGGTGAATCGTGCACGATACGTACAGACTAAGAATTACTATGTTGCTATAAGGATGGTAGTCTATTTTGTTTTTTTTTTACGCATTTTATTAACATGTACCGAGATAAGAGAGGCTGAAATGGGAAATATATACTGAGAGACGAGTCTGCTCGACCAAAACCTCGTGCACAAAAGGAAGCTAACCAAAATAGCCGGAGAGGTAGCTGGAAATCAAGGGTTCACGCCACCCTCTATGGTGGCCGATTTATGGTCAGAGAGTTAGAAAGAAAGTGGTTCAATAATTCATTGATTCACTAACACTTCAAGTTTTTGAAAGGCAGCCGCTAACGATGAAGTCGTTCAACTTATCGAAATGAACGTAGCATCTTTCTTTAATACTTGCTTTTCGCCATCAAAAAGCGACTGCCGTCCCTTTTTATAACTAATGCACCGGAGTAATGGCAGTGTATATTTGGTAAATTTCAGTGATCATGTCTTTAATGTGGCCTCATAACGAGATCATCGCGGAGCAATTACGCGTACATTACAAAATAAGACGGCAGAATGTCAAAGTGGAGTTTTTTTTTTTTTCGTGGTTAGAACTTACAGGTCAGAAAAGACAATATATTCACTCTAAAAATTAGATGGAATAAAATATTGCCTAACACCGTACGGTCAGTTAACAATATAAACTTGTGCGTGAATATTGCAAATATGCGTTTAGGGAATTCTCGAGCGAGGCAAGCTGCAGAAAAAGAAGGCACTGCCGCTTTCTTTTATTTTGGATCTGCGTTCATTTTGGTGGTACTTCAGCGTCTATTAAAAATGTACTGATCGTGGCAAGCTTAGTGAAATAAACGTCGTATTGTTTAGTTTTCTCCGAGTATATTCACAAAAAATTATAGCTTTGTTGTTTTCGCATTTTGAACAACCTTGTGCAACCATTGATGCAAAAAAAAATCTATTTAGGTCCGACTGTACGAAGAGACATTAAATTCTGACTAATAAGTAAATAGCGCTCAACTTTCTAGGACACTAGAGCAGTCCAGTAGAGAAGGCTGCTACCGATAAATGATAAACTTTGCTCCTTTTTATCAACGACCGAGTTTATACAATTTGGCGGCCTTTTATTTTTATTCAAAAACGTAGTATCATATGGCACAATCCAGCTATATAGCAGCTCACATATATATTGCCGCCAAAGGCCATTCTGAGACCATATCTGGGTAAAAATGGTTATTGCACCCGGATGGCCATGTTTGGCTTAACAGCCATTGACATCACAACAATAATCACGACGTCTTTCCGTGGCAGTGGAGAAGGACAGAGTCATAAGTTTGTCTTATGTGTTTGATGATTGTTTTCTATGTTTAAATAAGAAATGTCAGTCAACTACTTGCGCAATTAAGTTATTTTAAGCAAGATCATTTCCTGATTTATGCCTCTAAGCCAAATGATATTTTTACTTGCTCCCATGGTTTTCTCTTTAAAAATTTATCATGCCCTCTCTTTCAGGACGTGACAGCGTCACACTGTCACTATCCACCGACTACAGGACCTCAACACAGACATGAACATGACGATGAATGCTCGCGACATTTTTTTTTTCGATGACGCATTGCACCTTTTCGGAAACCACTCATTTAAGGGACTGCTAAATTAAAGATGCCTATAACCAGAACAAATTATGGGCGCAAAACACTGTCTTTCCAGGCTAAAAACATGTTCAATAGAAGAGATATCCCCATAAATTACTATCAACCCTTTTCTGCATTCAAGAAAGATTGTAAGAAATTTTTTTTGTGAAGTGATATTGCATACTCTCAGTAATATTAATCCGCCCGCGCATGCTTTAGATGATTTGTTCGTCAATGTTTCTTTGTTTGCTTACCAGTGAGTTATTGTACTTAAATTGTTTGTCCAGTGTAATCTGTAATTGACTGTCTATTTGTTTACTTGTCTTATGGTTTAAATATAAAAAAGGGAAATACTCACCTGTCTGATATAGGGTTTTGTACTGTGTACATTTCTTTAACTTTCATTATTTTTGTATGCCTGTGATACTCATCGTAAAATTGTGCCTATTAGGTGTCTTCATTATATTCATATTGTACCTACATATAATTATTTTGCACACACTGCACACAAATGTCAGTATTGTTTTGTTTCTTTCCTTTTATGTCCTGATCAAGGCTACAGTTGTGTGCCAGCCTGCCGCAATATTGTATTTTCGATGCTTACTGATCATGTAGCAGTGGGCTGAGGCCACGTCAGGCGACCGCGCCTTTAGCCTCAGCCTCCTTTTAGGCAAATGCCTAAGAAACAAATAAAAAAAGAAAGAAAGAAAGAAAGGCGGTTTTCTGGCCAAATGTTACTGGCCTAATGTCACATACCACGAATGAAATGAATATAAACCAAACAAAATTTCTTCAAAACTGCCTTTCCTTTCTTATTGGACACTTGAATGAATAAGCTTTCAGAGTTCACTTGAATTCAGATCGGCCGCACTGGCACCCGGAGTAAAATCTGCGTACTTATGTCAGAAGGGAAAATGTTTGGGCGTGTTGGTTCATCGTCAACAAACCAAAGCGCAAAAAACGACGAAGGACAAGATGAGGACGGGACAAGCGCTACGTAACAGTACATACGTCCACTGACGCAACACAAATGAGGGAAACCGTGGCTCGGACTGCCTCAAACTCGACGAAACGGCAGTCATCAAGTGCGAGACAATGGTCTCATTTCGTTTACGACTGCTGATGACAGCTGGGGAGCATTTCGCTCTGACTGCTGAAAAATTAGATCTCGAGGAGCTGGATTGGGAGAGGTAGCTAGCAAGAGGTTTTAGCTAGGAAGCCTGAAATAGAAGGAGATGTAGCGAACAAAGTAGAAGGAAGGCCATATATAATAGAAAACAGGAGCCAGCAGATGAAATGAAGAGAGACAGAGAGAGTCCAGGTGCTTTTCGCCGGATGGTGCAAAAATATCATGGAGCATGTAATTGGTGATAAGCGATTATCAGTAAAAACGTTTTAGGGAGAAGAGTGAATGCTGCCCTTGTAAAGACAAAGATCAGGATGTCGAAGAGTGCATAAGGGCACAATCTGGTGATGGTAGCAGCGGGACTAAATGATGTGCTCAGGGATGACGCAGCACAAATGGCGGAAAAGTTAGAAGAGGAATTTATGGGGATATATGGACGATAGCACACCAAGTGCAGATCGTGGTGTGTTGTTCCGAAGGTGCTAGGAGAAAACGAAAATTTTGCAAAGGCCGTGGTGCCTGTAAACGGTAGATAAAAAGTTAAGCTTTGAAAGAAGGGTTCGGAATGGCAGACATAAACAGGGAAGTGAGTGGAGCAGGCTCTGGGAAGGGCTATAACTCAGATGATATTCATTTTAACGGAAGAATGGAAGGAGAGATCGGCTGGCGCCTGTCGTGCGGGGCGGTAGCTTATTTTGGGGGGTCAGCGGAGCCTCCGTGCAAAGGCATAGGTGGAAGTAAACCAGAAGGGTAACCTTGGACGCTGAGCCCAACAAAATGCCAAGTGGAGGTGCAGAAAGGTAACTGTAAAAAAGAATTTTAACACTAGGATCAGTCACATAAAAATGAGAGGGGGTGAAAAGAGAGAGAATGGGTAACAATGAAGCAAGATCTAAATAAACAATGAAATAGGTGTGCACACTATATTCCAGTTACATATCAGGTGTCTAGAAGATCCACCTTTCATTGATGGCACATCCGGGAAGGATGAAACAGCACAACAACGAAGTCTTGTTGATCCACCGTGAAAGGAATTAGTAAAGAATTAAATATATCAAAGAACATTGCTTGGTATCAGGAACAATTGCCGGTAAAAGGACATGGATATGAGCAGTTTTTTTTTTTTTGGGACAGAGGCAAATACAGGCAGAAAAACAGGTGCTTCGTTAAATGCCGCAGTGACGATATAAACTAGTTTAGAGAAGATGCCGGTAGTTCCATTGAGGGACATGAACCACCACATTGTTGATGTGAATAGTTACATGCTTTGTAACTGGAAGCTGTTACTAGATTTACGTGAGCAACACAATCAAGTTATTGTAAATAAAGAAACTAATTGTGAGGGAGAAATCGCATGGGAATTCTGGGACCAGCAGACGAGCATTGACTACTGCTTAATGCCGCAAGGAATTTATAACAAGTTCTCAAAGATACGAATGAACGAAGACAGGAGTATAGTCCCGGAAGTGATCATAAATGTACAACTCTGCCGATGGGGGCCCCGAATAAAAGGAAAATTCAGTAAAAAAAAAAGTAAACATAAAGTTAAACGACAAACAAATAGCGATAAATGGGAGCAGATGCTCAGGAAGTAATTGGGAAACACCCTAACGAAAAGTCGGATAATAAACGGCTAAAAATAGTCATAAATTACAAAATTAAGGAAGTACCGGTATCAAAACGCTGTAATGGAAAAAATGCCACGAATCTGATGTATTAAGCAAATTAGGAAAGCCATCGAACAACGACGGGTAGCTTCAAGAGAATTCGCCGAGAGGCAGAGAAGGCAAGGCACTGTTATCTCAGGAGGAAAAAAAAAACAATGATGGGACTCTTGTGGAGGAACTAAACTAGGAATACAGGGCCCCATCCAAAGTAAAGTAAAGCAGTCAGCAGATCAGCGGACGGCTAAAATTCGTGATTCAACTGAAGATAAATCATATAAATATTGGAACTAAATAAGCCGGCCAGGTAAAAAGAATCGAACAAGGAAGAAATGCAAGATACCGAGAGAAGATAATTGGAGGAGGGAGCAGGCACTGTAGACTAATTTGCATCAGGGATAGTTGAGTAAATAAGGAACGGCGATAGGGAAACCCCCTTCATGGATCACTGCCTTGTCGTGGCGGAGGGGCTTGCGAAACTCAATGAAGTCGTGAGCTCTGCTGTGTAGGGCCACCCAAGATAGACAGGTCACGGCAGAGAGTTCTGACAAAATGTGATTCACTGGAGAAGGTAATGGCAACCCACTCCAGCATTTCCTGCCAAGAAAACCCTATGGCCAGTCACAATACCATTAATGATATGGCGCCGGAAGATGAGCCCCCCAGGTTGGAAGGCGTCCCACATGTTACTAGGGATGAACAAAGGGCGATTCCTAGTAGCTCCAGGACGAATGAAGCGGCTGGGCTAAAGCCAAAAGGACGCTCAGTTGTGGATGTGTCGGGAAGCGACCGGAAAGTCCGATGTTGCAAGGAGATATATCACATAGCAACATGGAATGTAAGATCTATGACGCAAGTTAAACTGGATATCGTCAAGCGAGAAATGGACAGATTGAACATTGATATCTTGGGTATCAGCGAGCTCAAGTGGACCGGAATGGGAGAATTTAACTCCGGCGACCATTATGTTTTTTATTGTGGGCATGAATCCAAGAGAAGGAATGGGGTCGCTCTCATAGTAAACAGAAGAATGGGCAAAGCAGTGCTAGGGTACAACCCCAAAAACGACCGAATGATTTCACTTCGGATCCAAGGTCACCCTTTCAACATAACAGTTATCCAAGTCTATGCACCGACCACTACTGCTGAAGAAGCTGACGTTGAGAGATTTTATGCGGACCTACAATGCCTTTTAGACCGCACCCCATCATCAGACGTCGTTTTTCTCATAGGAGACTGGAATGCTAAGGTAGGGAGTGAAGAAATATCCGGAATTACAGGCAAGTTCGGTCTTGGTGAGCCAAATGAAGCTGGGCAGAGGCTAGTAGAGTTTTGTCAAGAAAACAACCTGACCATAGCGAATACTCATTTTCAACAGCACAAGAGGCGCCTGTACACATGGACTTCACCGGACGGTCTGTACAGGAATCAGATCGATTATATTATTTGCCGGCAGAGATGGAGAAGCGCTATACAAGCAGTAAAAACAAGACCTGGGGCCGATTGTGGCACCGATCATCAGCTTCTTGTTGCCAAGATTAAGCTTCGATTGAGGAAAACGCAGAAAACTAGAAGGCCTTTCAGGTATAATCTGGATCAAATTCCGTTAGAATATGCTGTGGAAGTGAGGAATCGATTTCAAGAATTAGATCTAGAAGACAAAGAGCCCGAAGAGATGTGGACTGATGTTCGTGATATAATACAAGAAGTTGCTACTAAGGTAGTTCCAAAGCAAAATAAATGCAAGAAAGCAAACTGGTTATCTGAAGAGGCTTTGCAAAAAGCTGATGAAAGGAGGATGGCAAAAGTTATGGGGGAAAGAGCAAGATACAAGGTTCTCTATGCGGATTTTCAGAAAATAGCAAGGAGAGGTAAGAATGCCTTCCTGAACATACAGTGCCAAGCAGTTGAGGACAACAGCCAATTAAGGAACACAAGAGCTCTGTATAAGACAATCACAGATATCAAAGGAAGCTTCTGTGCTAAGATGGGCGTGATAAAGGACAAACGAGGCAAGGACCTCACTGAAGCCGCAGAGATAAAGAAGAGGTGGCAGGAATACACAGAAGAACTGTACAAGAAGGACCCGAATGTGCAAGCCCAACATAAGACGGTTGTGATCACTGATCTCGAGCCGGGCATCCTGAAGAGTGAAGTTGAATGGGCCTTAGCCAGCCTTGCTAAGAACAAAGCTAGCGGAATTGATAGCATTCCAGCTGAGTTGCTTCAAAAACTCAACCATGACGCTGTTAACATTCTGCATACATTATGTCAGAAGATTTCGACAACCCTGCAGTGGCCACAGGATTGGAGGAGGTCAGTTTACATCCCCATTCCAAAGAAAGGCAGTGCCAAAGATTGTTCCAACTACCGCACGATCGCGCTTATTTCGCATGCTAGCAAGGTGATGTTGAAAATCCTCCAAGGTAGGCTGCAGCAGTATGTGGAGCGGTAGCTTCCGGACGTGCAAGCTGGGTTTCGCAAGGGCAGAGGAACTAGAGACCAAGTTGCCAACCTTCGCTGGATGATGGAAAAAGCAAGAGAGTTCCAGAAACCCATCTACTTCTGCTTTATTGATTATGCGAAAGGGTTTGACTGCGTAGATCACAGCAGATTGTGGCAAGCTCTCCAAGAGATGGGAGTTCCAATTCACCTCATCTGTCTCCTCAGGAAGCTGTATGAAGGGCAAGAGGCCACAGTCAGAACTGGACATGGTCTTTCTGATTGGTTTCCGATTGAGAAAGGAGTGAGGCAAGGCTGCATACTGTCTCCCTGCCTATTTAACCTATATGCAGAGTGCATCATGAGGAAGGCCGGTCTGGACGAGTCTTCAGCTGGAGTGAAGATTGCTGGAAAACGTATCAACAACCTTAGATATGCGGATGATACCACTTTAATGGCAGAAAGTGAAGCGGAACTCAAGAGACTTCTGATGCGCGTACAAGAAGAGAGTGAGAAGTTTGGGCTTAATCTTAACATTAAAAAGACAAAGATCATGGCGTCTTGCCCTATCAAGTCCTGGAGCATCAAGGGACAAGAAGTGGAAGCTGTGACAGATTTTCTCTTCTTGGGCTCCAAGATTACCTCGGAAGGAGACTGCAGCCATGAACTTAGGAGACGCCTGCTTCTGGGAAAGAGAGCAATGGTTAGCCTTGACCGCCTAGTAAAGAGCAGAGACATTAGTCTGGCAACCAAGATCCGTATAACTCGTGCTATGGTGTTTCCAGTTGTGATGTATGGATGCGAGAGTTGGACTGTGAAAAAGGCTGACCGCCGAAGAATTGACGCGTTTGAATTGTGGTGCTGGCGAAGACTCTTCAGAGTTCCTTGGACTGCCAGAAGATCAAATCAGTCAATATTGTCGACCATAAACCCTGACTGCTCATTGGAGGGTCAAATTCTAAAGTTAAAGCTCAGCTACTTTGGTCATCTGATGAGAAGAGAGGAGTCGCTGGAGAAAAATTTGATGTTGGGAAAGGTTGAGGGTCGCCGGAGAAGGGGCAGACAGCGAACGCGATGGTTAGATGGCATCCTCGATGCACTGCAGATGAAGTTATGTGATGTTAGGAAGATAGTGAGAGACCGGAAAGCGTGGCGTGACATGGTCAATAGGGTCACGAAGAGTCGGACACGACTGAACGACTGAACTGAACTGATAGGGAAACCCCTCTAAATGACGGAGCAAGACAGGACAGGACAGTAGAAAGCGGCTTAGAAACAAGCGATGTGAACTAGAAAAAAGGCGGAAAAATATTCCCAATCGCATATCCGCAGGAATAGACAAAATTATGATCAAGGTTATTATTGAACTTGGTGAAAGAAGAGAGGAAAATTGCTGAAGGCTTTAAGAACTGTGAACTAATAGGCAAATTTAGGACGCTCGCGCCATACTGATTTATTAAAGAAAAACAGATAGATTGCAAATAAATCCTTCCGGGCATTAAAACTTAAAATGCAACCTTGGGTCGAAAGCAATAAAAAAGTCGAAGAACTTCAAAATTGGTTCATAAATTGTGGGCACTTAGATGATGAACTGCTCGTGCCTACCCAATGCACGAACAATCGTTGGCTCACAATAGAGGAAAAGAAATAATAAACGAACTTGTAAGTATGCAGCAACCAAGGACGGGTAAATAAAGAGCATTAAACAACTGGTAATAAACAGTAGGTAAAAATTTGAGTAATGGAATGGAAGAAAGCAGTATGTACAACTATACTGAAATCAAATAGGCAGCTTAGGGAGGAATCTTCTTTTTATAACTAAAGGGACAGTTCCGTACATTTTGCCTATTAATAGAGCACGCCGTATAAAAAAGAAAAGTTAACCGAGAAGGTGACGCATGTGCAGTGCGTTGTAAATCTGTAGAAAGAAATTAGAATTTTATGCTTGAATGTGATGCAATCATCTGGATGTCGATAAAGGCGCAGTCACTCTCCTTGGTATTCTATAGTATTTAGAGATATCGGGGATCGGGTGAATAAATATGCGGTGGAGATCAGAAAAATCTATTGGAAGACTGGTGGCTGAAAAGAGAGATGAGATATAAGCTTAGAAATGTAGAAACCAAATTTACAAACTCAAATGCCGAAATAATTGAAAGATTTAGAGTACCATTCAAGTCATAAAAGGAAAACCACCAACTCGTGTGTATAAAGTCTGCTTATGTGCAGAAATGCAATATGAATGCCAGTTCCGTTACGAGTTCAGAGTTCCATTTCCTCAATACCATTGCTTGATTGCCGTTTCTATTGGTCAAATTCGTCGGAAGTAAACATTGAGGGTCACGGGAGCAAATGTTTGGAGGGACCTGCCCAAATTTGACAGTCAAAATTGAGGAGGCCATACTCAAATTAGATTGGACATTGATTTTGGTCAAATTCTGACGAAGTGCAATTTCAGGTGTGGCACTGAAAACCAAGTCGGCCATACTCAAATTAGGTTAGATACCAGTTTTGTCAAATTCTGACATCAAATTTTAGGCATCCCATTCAAATTTGGAGGGCATTCACAGGTTGGCCACACCTAATTACAGTGGATGCCAAAATTTGGTACTATCATGAAAATTGTCCATAGAATATATTACAGAGAATTACTGCGGACACATTCTGATGACAGGCTCTGCAGATTAAAAAATTATTTTTTTTTTTTTTGAGATCTGTGTTGCACTTTTACGTCAAATCATATATGCCGAAACTTCCGCCAGCGGTAAAAATATAATATTTTCGGTAGAACATTTTTATTGCGCTATGTAACTCAGAATCATTTTTATTTAGGGAAATAGTGTGGAGTCTCTTACAGAGCCAGACGCCGCTCAAACAGCTCGGACCTTACCTGTAACCGCGGACAAAAATACACCGAGGAATAGCCCGCAGGCCAACGATTTATCGGGGCTTCCCTATATATGAGCCTTCGTACGGGCGCGCAAGCAGCGCACACCAGACTGCGACACAAGGTCAAATGGGGCTTGCTCCGTCCGGTCCGGACAGTTCCCATGGGTCGTCGACGGGTGCCTCGATGCTTGGCGACAGAGGTGAGCGTGGAGGTGAGCCACGCGCAGGCGTCCGACGGCCAAGACAAGAGAGGGAAATTTCGTGGCGCGTCAGAAGGAGGCACGCTCCACCCCAGCCGCTGCCGTGGCTGGGCACGGAGGTGGCACAAGGTAAAGGAGAGTGATGGCCGAGAGAGAGGACAAGCGAGAAGGTCAGCCGGTTCTGGCGGGTGCGGAGCTGACGCACGCCACAAGAGTTTTATCAACATGTTGTTTTCGAACCTTTCTCTATGAGCGACTCACAACCGTTAGGGATGTACCAGGCGGCATTGTCTCAAACTTATACCCTGAACGCAAGCGTTTCATTTTTGACCACACTCTAGTTCTCTCATTAAAATGTGTGCACCTTGTCTGCTTTTCTTTCAGAATAAAAATCTGCTTCATTGCGCAAAGCTGAACACTGTCTTGACATAAAACTATGAAACAATAGATAGTAAATGTTTTACTGCATAGTTGTTGCTTTTGTGTTTTTTTTTTTTTTCGCAGGTCACGTTTCGGTGCTTTTCGCAGTTTCCAGAACGCCACTGAGTTGAAATAAATTGCATGGAAATGATTTGGTGCTCATAAAATGCAAACCATTTCACCACGCCTGATCAAATATTATTATATATACAGGCGTAGGAACCAGAGATAATTTTATGAAAAAACAAACCGACGCATACTGCCGAAGATAACAGAGAATGGGAAGGACGTGACATAACTTCATATGTCATGGCAAGGGGTATCAAGAGGTGTTCCTGCTCACTCACAGGCCTCCTTATCTATAGCGGAATTCAAAAGTGCAAGTAGTAAAAATGATATCTTGCAATTAAAGCCTGTGTGTTCGACTATGTTGCTAAATCTGATGATTCTCACCTTTCAACGGAGTCCCGTTGCATACAATGTCTCGAATTGCTTCGTAGCCCCATTCTAGGTGTCTGAGGCTAGACCTGACTTCAGCGGAGCAATCAGAGAGTTTCAGGTGACAAGGATCCTTTCTTGTGATGGCTCTACGAAGAACGTCAAAAGTAGCATTGTGGTTTGACACAAATGATCTAGTTTGTTATCTCAGATGTGGCAGTGAAGACAAATTTCTTTGAGTATTTGTTTTCCTTCTTTTGAATAGTTGCCCCATAAATTCAGGCTAATTTGCTTTCTATTCATTTATACACATGGTTACTGTAATATACTGCTATCATAAACATCTCGATGACGAAGCCAGTTTTACCTGCAAGCTTGCTTATAAGCGTCCTCGTCATATTTGTCCTCTTGGTTCGGACGAAGCTGTGGATCCCATAGCACTTCACTGTACCTGTCGTAGCATCGGCCCGCAGCTTGCTGTGAGCACTGATCAAGCCCTAAAAGACAAAAACATAGCAGGTTCTGATTAGTATTTGTTAAAAATGCAGCATTTTACAAGGCGCTTGTGCACTCGAAAAAAAACCTTTGCTGGGCGCTTGCGAGATTTTGAACATTTATTCAATGACGAAGCATTTCTATTCCCGCCAAAATCCGCCTGACGTGGTTGTTATAGTGGTCATTGTTTTCAAAGATTTATGGTAAACTAAAACGTAGCGATGAATGGGATGGCCGGCCTCAAATTAGGATCAAATTCATAAAATAAATTGGTACGCACTACGGTTCGAACCAGGTTTTTCGGCGCGCCAGGCGACTACGCATTGCTTAGGACAGGAAAGGTAGTGACTTTAAACGTGTTAGTGGGTCCCCTAGTGAACACGATGTGGTCCGTACATTAACTGACGCTTGTTTGGAATACGTACTGCTGTTATAATCTTCGAGTGCAACCAGGGAGTACGGTGCTTGAGCCAACGAAGTAAATGATGATGACCGGTCCCTACGCAGTGAAGCATTGCGTTAAACACACACGTAACCTTGAACGCACTTCGACTACGTTTTTCTACAAGGCCGTACATACTCGGCCACTGTCGTCGCTTAGTAGAGCCAAGGCCTGAATATGGCCGATCGGGAGTAGAAGAAACAACCACGCTCAATATAATAAATAAATTTAATGAATTTAGAAAGAATTGCAGTGACATTGCTAGCGCACAATGATAAATGATTTCGCATTCTCACACCAAAGCACTCTTCTATGTTTCTGTCTAATTTTTTTAAGATACCGGACACTCAGTTGACGGATGCGTTTTTTTTCTACACTTTGACACTTTGTAGCATACTTTGCAGGCCGCCTTTGTGATCACCCTAGTCGAAATAAGTTGGACATCGATTGCGGTCCAAATCGGCCGCGGTCAAATGTTGAGTGTGAATGAGCCAAATTTGTTGTGGCCCAGGCTAAATTTGTAGGCCAGTATCATCCTCTCCATAGTGGAATTAGGCTGGACATTGAGTTTGGTAGCCCTCGTCCCACTCTGCATTTTTCTAGCGCTCATCGAATGACATCAGTAAATGGGTGCCTTCAAAACACAAACTTCAATTATTCAGTCTGCGACGCTGCTTATTCAAGCATGGCTCACAAGCTCAGTTCTATGTATTGAAATCGAAGGGTACCTGTCAAAAGCTTCCAATTCTTTTGAAAAGAAGTAGGTAAGCGATCGCCTAGGAACTACACAAATATAACGCACATTGTAAATAATAATCGAATGGACCACTTTGGTATAGTTCTTGTTCGCTCGATTCCCATTTTAATTAGGAAAGCAAAAATACCAGTTGATATAATGACATGATCTAAATAGGGCATCCAGATAGTTTAGGACGGACAAAATAACTGGCTTAGTTCACACTTCAATATCCCAAGCCCTATCCAACTCTTTGTGAACTGCTTTGGAAAATTAAGGAGCTGCTTTGAGATACAATCTAGGCTGGACAAAAAAAAAACGCTTCAGCCTTGATATCATAGGCGACGAGGCACATAAAGGCTGCTCACGCGTAGAAGGATAAATTCCCCGAAGATGATTACAACATTTTTAGAATAACGAACAGATCTTGCAAAAATGCTAAAAATTTCTAAAAAGAAGAAAACGATTGTACGGTTCGATTGTGACTTCGATAATTAAACGAAGTCATAGCGAACAGTTTCGGATAAGCACGCAGATTTCAACTTGAATGTGCTTCTGACCGCAATTCTTGCGCCTATCACAAGATTACGCCAAATTAGTCAATAATCAACTGATCACCCAGTCTCCAAGGAAATACCAAACCCACGAAATGCCCCGCGCATCGGCCCAGTGCTTACTGCACGTGATCCCTGATTAAGAGGCCTCAGTCGTAAACACGCGGGCCATTTTTTAATTGCGCAAAATGCAAAGTAGCCCATATACTGTGTGGCGCCTGTGCACATTATGACCATACGCGTGTGACATCCTTGGAGTCTTTCCCTGCGGTATCCTCAAGGCTGTTGTTCATTTCTGACCGTAAACATTAAACTTTTAAATATTTTTTAAGAGAATGTAACCAAATTGCGAACTTTTTTTATAATACTGTCAGCGAGCATTCCATACGTTTTTATCATTATTAAGTACTCAACGCAAGCGCATGACAGCCTTGAAAACAAGCAGACATTAACGCAACGTAAGATAATAAATAATTGCCATCTCTACGCATTATTGAACAGTCTCCACTAGGCTCGTATTTCAAATGCATGTTCAGTAAAGCTGGACTTGATTGTGTTAGCTACGCCTCTCTTAGCCAAGACTAAGACATGCTCGATAAACGAAGGGATAGCGGTTGGAATAATCATGACCCGCTTCTTAGTGCATTTTCCTCAGGCGACACTAATTTCAAACGTGCCCTCCCGCAGCCAGTCTTAATAGTATCAGCTCATTTAGTGAATGTTAATTTGTGCGCTCTGGCCGGCTAATTTTGATAGGACAGTTACAACTAGTCCTCTAAAACTTCACGCTAGCGAAAAATAAGGTCGCTGGTTGCCTGTTTCTGCCACGAGAAATACTGTCCTCGTTTCGGTAACATTCAAGTTTCCTTCGACGTACTAACCTTGCTCCGATGCAACGAATAGTAGGCCACCGAGTAGTAACGCCATCACGCTGGTTTTCTTAGCCATCCTCAGAAGCAATACGTGCGCTGCCACGAAGAATTCAAGACTGAATGAGCCTGTCCAACGCGATGCTCACGCGTGTGCGTCATTTAGAAAGGCGGTTGACCTCGGGTAAGTGGCGCCACTATAGGCGTTATTGATAGCAGCATGTACTTTCCGGTTGTGGGCTGCTTCCTTTCTGATTTTGAATCCAGGAAATTGCAATCGATGGAGACCTACCAGCACCCCTCAGAAACAGATCTGTGTCCACAGTGAGCTAAGTTGTGATTATTGATGAAAAAAAAATGTTTTTTTTTTTCACACCCCCTCGAAGCGAGTAGGTCCTATTTTACTGTGTAGTTGGGCAGCAAAAAGAGATAGAATTGTATTTATTTCCTCATATTGGTCATGTTTTGGCATGGATCATTCTTATACCCGTCTGAAATATGACATCCATTCTAAATAGACTATGGACAACTCGATGCTGATCTTCAAATTCGAGTGGAGCGCACCCAAAATTTTAGACCTTGTACTCCAAAAGTCGACCTCGACAGAAATGAACACAAATTGATGTCAAACTTGTGGCCAGTTAAGTGGTGTCAGCCAAATTGGGATTGTCTACCCCAAACATTTGACCGCTAGAGCCACAAAATGTGACTTCACCAACATTTGACCAAAGTCGATGCCTAACCTAATTCGAGTATGGCCAATTCGGTGGTGACCTTAAATTTGGGATGAGCCATGTCCAAAATTTGGCCCACTGGATCCTAAAATTTGTCAAAAATTGTTGTAGAGCTTATTTCGGGCATAAGCAATTCAGTGGTGATTTCTAAATTGGAATGTCCAGTTCAGTCGTTCAGTCGTGTCCGACTCTTCGTGACCCTATGGACCATGTCACGCCACGTTTTCCGGTCTCTCACTATCTTCCTAACATCGCATAACTTCATCTGCAGTGCCTCGAGGATGCCATCTAACCATCGCGTTCGCTGCCTACCCCTTCTCCGGCGACCCTCAACCTTTCCCAACATCAAATCTTTCTCCAGCGACTCCTCTCTTCTCATCAGATGACAAAAGTAGCTGAGCTTTAACTTTAGAATTTGACCCTCCAAAGAGCAGTCAGGGTTTATGGTCGACAATATTGACTGATTTGATCTTCTGGCAGTCCAAGGAACTATCAAGAGTCTTCGCCAGCACCACAATTCAAACGCGTCAATTCTTCGGCGGTCAGCCTTTTTCACAGTCCAACTCTCGCATCCATACATCACAACTGGAAAGACCATAACACGAATTATACGGATCTTGGTTGGCAGACTAATGTCTCTGCTCTTTACTAGGCGGTCAAGGCTAACCATTGCTCTCTTTCCCAGAAGCAAGCGTCTCCTAAGTTCATGGCTGCAGTCTCCTTCCGAGGTAATCTTGGAGCCCAAGAAGAGAAAATCTGTCACAGCTTCCACTTCTTGTCCCTTGATGCTCCAGGACTTGATAGGGCAAGACGCCATGATCTTTGTCTTTTTAATGTTCAGTTTAAGCCCAAACTTCTCACTCTCTTCTTGTACGCGCATCAGAAGTCTCTTGAGTTCCGCTTCACTTTCTGCCATTAAAGTGGTATCATCCGCATATCTAAGGTTGTTGATACGTTTTCCAGCAATCTTCACTCCAGCTGAAGACTCTTCCAGACCGGCCTTCCTCATGATGCACTCTGCATATAGGTTAAATAGGCAGGGCGACAGTATGCAGCCTTGCCTCACTCCTTTCTCAATCGGAAACCAATCAGTAAGACCATGCCCAGTTCTGACTGTGGCCTCTTGCCCTTCATACAGATTCCTGAGGAGGCAGATGAGGTGAATTGGAACTCCCATCTCTTGGAGAGCTTGCCATAATCCGCTGTGATCTACGCAATCAAACGCTTTCGCATAATCAATAAAGCAGAAGTAGATGGGTTTCTGGAACTCTCTTGCTTTTTCCATGATCCAGCGAAGGTTGGCAACTTGGTCTCTAGTTCCTCTGCCCTTGCGAAACCCAGCTTGCATGTCCGGAAGCTCCCGATCCACATACTGCTGCAGCCTACCGTGGAGGATTTTCAACATCACCTTGCTAGCATGCGAAATAAGCGCGATCGTGCGGTAGTTAGAACAATCTTTGGCACTGCCTTTCTTTGGAATGGGGATGTAAACTGACCTCCTCCAATCCTGTAGCCACTGCAGGGTTGTCCAAATCTTCTGACATAATGTATGCAGAATGTTAACAGCGTCATGGTTGAGGTTTTGAAGCAACTCAGCTGGAATGCCATCAATTCCGCTAGCTTTGTTCTTAGCAAGGCTGGCTAAGGCCCATTCAACTTTACTCTTCAGGATGCCCGGCTCGAGATCAGTAATCACAACCATCTTATGTTGGGTTTGCATATTCGGGTCCTTCTTGTACAGTTCTTCTGTGTATTCCTGCCACCTCTTCTTTAGCTCTGCGGCTTCAGTGAGGTCCTTGCCTCGTTTGTCCTTTATCACGCCCGGCTTAGCACAGAAGCTTCCTTTGATAACTTTGATTGTCTTATACAGAGCTCTTGTGTTCCTTAATTGGCTGTTCTCAACTGCTTGGCACTGTATGTTCAGGAAGGCATTCTTACCTCTCCTTGCTATTTTCTGAAAATCCGCATAGAGAACCTTGTATCTTGCTCTTTCCCCCATAACTTTTGCCGTCCTCCTTTCCTCAGCTATTTGCAAAGCCTCTTCAGATAACCAGTTTGCTCTCTTGCATTTCTTTTGCTTTGGAACTACCTTAGTAGCAACTTCTTGTATTATATCACGAACATCAGTCCGCATCTCTTCGGGCTCTTTGTCTTCTAGATCTAATTCTTGAAATCGATTCCTCACTTCCACAGCATATTCTAATGGAATTTGATCCAGATTATACCTGAAAGGCCTTCTAGTTTTCTGCGTTTTCCTCAATTGAAGCTTAATCTTGGCAACAAGAAGCTGATGATCGGTGCCACAATCGGCCCCAGGCCTTGTTTTTACTGCTTGTATAGCGCTTCTCCATCTCTTGAATTGGAATGAGCCACTCCCAAACTTTGGCCTCTGAATCCCCAGAAATTCACCTCTTCAGACTTTTGCCAAAATCGCTGACTAACCTTATTTTAATATGAGCAATTTAGTTGTGATCTGAAATTTAGATACCCCCCCCCACACACACACGCACACACACACACACACACACACACACATTTGGCTTCCCTGGACGCCTGAAATTTAATTTCGCCCGAATTCAGCCACAGTTGGTTGCTAACCTTATTAGACTATGGCTAACTTACTGCTGGCTTACAAGTTTAAGTGGACCACCCCCGAAATTTCGCAATCCTGAACCAATAAAATTTCACTTTATCAGAATTAGACCACAATTGCAGTCGAACGTAATTCTGATATGATCTATTGAAGAGTGACCTCTAAATTGGGCTGGACCACCTCCAATATTTTACCTCCTCAGTGCACGTTAAAGAACCGCAGGTGGTCGAAATTTCCGGAGTCCTCCACTACGGCGTCTCTCATAGCCTGAGTCGCTTTGGGACGTTAAACCCCACAAACCAACCAACCAACCGAAATCGGAGTCTAAAATTTTGAGTATGGCCAATTCAGTTATGACCTCCAAGTTTAGCTGGGCCACCCAACAATTTATCCTCCATGGACCTCCAGAAATATACTTACTCTAAAATTGACAAAAACTCGTATCGAACTTTATTTGAGTATGGCCAACTCACTGGGGACTTAAAAATTTGGATGGTCCACCCTCAAAATTACGTTCCTTGCCTCCCAATTTGCCTTCATCCGAATTTGATTCCTAGAAACGATCACAAAGCAAGGATAAAAGCAATGACACGCAGAACTCATAACAGAGCTGTGCATGAAACCCATAATGATTTCGCATTTCTGCACTTAAGCAGCCTGTTACATTTGAGTGTCGCGAGTGCCGGGGTTGTGTACCGCTGCGGCGCGCGGCCCCTCGGTAGCGTTGGCCTGGCGACTCCGTGGACGGCGGACGGCATCAAAGGTGCCAGCAAAGACGAGGCGTCTTTCAACGAAACAACCTTTACTTTAACATCAGGAAGAAACGGGCAGTGAAGCTGACCCGGAGAGAATACAGACACTCTCACACAGCTGGTGTCTAGCGTCGTCTCAACGGCGCGTCAAAGTAGTCTCTATCTCAGCGGAGTCGGCCGCTGCTTTTTATAGTTTTTCCAGTTCACAGGGAAAGGGTAAACCCTCACAGGAAAGGGAGAGCCAAACATGTTGGTTCACGACGAATGACTCAATCGCAGGTGTTCCGACCTCATCTCCTCCACCTCCTGCAGACAGGAGAGGGCTACGCACTTTCCCTCGATCTCCAGGCTTGGCCAGCTTGTGCACACACACGCACGCACACACATTTGGCGCGTGGCAGGAACACGCTGAGACTTGTCGGCGGGAGGAAGCGTTGCGCGGCCGATGAACGGCGTCGAAATGGCCGATCCGCTCGCGGTTCTGCCTGTTGCTATGCGGTGGCCGCGTCAGCTGTCCCACTTCTCGGGGGAGAAACGTAACAGACTGCCCCGCCGGGGGAGGGAGATCCCGAAGGGCAGGGGACTGCATCCGCTGTCCGGAGGGATCGGGATGTTGCTGCTAGCCGGGGTCGTCCAACTCAGCTTCTCTTGAGCTCAAACAGCCTGAAGAAGTCCTTGGCAAGTCCGGGTTTCCAAGGCACTCTGCAACTTGTCTTCCGGAGAGATTTCTGGCAACCCACAACGTCACAACCACGCTAGACTCAACCGTTCAGCCAGCAAGCACGGCACAAACTTCACTAAGTTCCGCCAGACTCTTTCCCTCTTATGCCCCCATCAATATTAAAGGGCAGCTCAGCAGCACTTGGAACGCGTCCACAAATTTGAAAATCGCATTTTCAAAACAGCATTCCCAAACAAAAATAATACAATACGAATGTTCAAAATCCTATGCCAGGAAGAAAAGCACCAACTAGTGAATAAAGGCTTCTTCTCACGTTATGGGCTTCGACTTAAGCCATCGGCGTTACCGTTGAGATCACCTTTTTCACTAAAGCATCGGCTGTCCGTTTCTCGGAACAACCGTACCTTCCTGTTTCTGTGCAAAGAAACGCATGAGCATAAGTCTCTAGCTTTGCTAAACAACCTATCCCTCTCTTTACGCTTGGCGCACCAGTCACGCGATTTCTGGGCACGGGCGCATTTGTGCCTTTGGGATAGTCGCCTTCTCTTTCGCGATAGCTTCAACTTTCTCGCTTCTTTCTCGCGCCTGCCTTTCCGTTTTTCTCTACGGCAGCACTGAAACACATGCTTTCTGCTTTCTTTTTGCAATCGTTTCAGTTTGCTCTCCTTACGATGGCAGCGTTCTTTCTCGCGCCTGCCTTTCCGCGTTTTTCGTCGGCAGCGCGGGAATACTAGCCTTCTGCTTTCTTTCTGCAATCGTTTGAGTTTGCTCTCCTTACGATGGCAGCATTCTTTCTCGCGTCTGCCTTTCCGCGTTTTTCGGTGGCAGCACTTGAATACTCTAGTTCCACTTTCTTTCGGCGCGAGCTCTGGCAAGCTAGCGGTAACCGGAGCTAGTAGGACACCGGTGTCGTCTGAGTGGTCAAAGTGCGGCGCCGCGTCTGCATCGCGGCCAGCAGCGCATGACTCACTTTCCGTCAAGTCCGAACGACAACTGCTCACGCCAGCCCTCAAGCTATGCATTTCCTCTGGCGGCGCCGCGGCTGCATCGCATGACTCACTTTCAGTCAAATCCGAACAACCGCTTATGCCAGCCCTCAAGCTAGGCATTTCCTCTGGCTCGCCACTCACGTTACACGGGTCCTCCGATGAGCCGCATCGCTCAGCGTTAACCGGCGCACGATCAAGCTCCTTCGACAGCTGGGGCGCTTCAGATAGCGTGAGGGTCATGTGTGCTACGTCCGCGTTCGCACTGGGGTTTCTTTCGCGAATACAACCTAGCGTGGTATCAGAGCACGAACGATTCTGACTCTGCTCTGGTCGTTCGCTGTCGCCTTCGCAAGTCTCGCTCTCTACAGCGAACGCGCACTCCTCGTCGGTCTGCCCTGGCTGATCACAACTCGCGGGCTGCGCAGTTTCCCTGGTCGGCACTTCGTTTTTCTGCGTGCCCTGCTCTATGACACAGCTGATTTCGGAACCGGAAATTTTCTCATTTCCTAGCTGATTTCCATCTCCGCCACGCTCTACACCAGCTTCTGCATTTAACTCGAGAGGCGGTTCAGTTATTGCCAGTTCCCCACTCTCAATTGATGGAACTGTATCTCCTACAGCTACTTGGGTCCGCATGCAGTTTACCTCGCTTAACGGCGTCACTTCGGACTTCTCGCCGATTAAGCCTGTGCTAACCGTCTCAGCTAGTGGCTGGACCAAGGTAACACGATGCTCTTCTGTTTGAGGCTCGGTCGGCTCGCTACTGCGGTCACGTTGCTCGGCCGCTTCCCAAAGCTGTTTCTCACACTCTGGTACCTTTGACTTTTCAGGCTCACTTGTGTCTACGGCGTACGTGGTCTTAATCTCAGCGTGCTGTACCTTCGACCCTTTCTCATTGCTTGACCACTTCTCCGGTACTACCGCCTTTGCAGCTAGCTCCCGAGCTCTAGATCTGGTCAAGGCCTGCACGCTACCCTCTCCAAACACAAGCCCATTTTCGCGCAAGAGGTGATCGGACTTGTTTGAAAATAGGTACGGGTACTGCGGAGGAAGCACAGATGACACCGCCGCTTCTGTCTCAAGTGCCCCGAAAGGTCCCTCAATAAGCACTTTGGCTATTGGCAAACGCACGCTGCGAGCTTCCACGGCCTGTTTGATCCACGCGCACTCACCCGTGAACATCCCTGGTTCTACGTAAGAGGAGTGAACCACATCCATGGTAGCCGCAGAATCGCGAAGCACTCGACACTGTTTCCCGTTCACGAGGAGGTCTCGAGTGTACGGTTCGAGAAGCTTCATGTTCTCGTCACTTCGGCATAATGACAAAAACACGATCTTCGGTTTTGTCTCTGGACACTGTGCCGAAAAATGACCAGGCTTCTGGCACGTATAACAGACGCGCGATTGCCTTGCCTCGAACCTCTTTTTCCGTTCGGCTTCGGTTACCACCGTCGCTTTATCGTCGGCCGGACTGCTTTGACTCGCATCCGCACCACGCTTATTCTCCTTAGCTTTAAAGGGCTTGAACTTCGGCCTCTCAAACTTAGAGCCGAATTCCCCCTGTTGACCGTCCTTAGCTCCACGAGCCCGACGCGTCACAAACTCTTCAGCTAGCTCGGCGGCTCTATCCACCGTACTAACATCTGGCCTATCCATGACCCAATACCGCACGTTCTCGGGTAACCGACTGTAAAACTGTTCTAGCCCGAAACACTGCAGAACCTTATCGTGGTTACCATACGCTTTTTCGTCTTTGAGCCACTCATACATGTTTGACATAAGCTTGTAGGCAAACTCTGTATACGACTCACTTTTGTTTTTCTCATACTCCCGAAAATTCCGACGGAATGCTTCTGCTGACAGCCTGTACTTTCTTAGCAGACTCGATTTCACTTTGTCGTAATCCTCTGCTTCCTCTTTTGTCAAGCGGGCGATTACGTCTGCCGCCTCACCGGGTAACAAAGTGAGCAAGCGCTGTGGCCACGTTTCCCGAGAAAACCCTTGCCTCTCGCACGTTCGCTCGAAGTTAACCAGGAACAAACCAATGTCCCCTCCAAGCTCAAACGGCCGCATTAGGTCACTCATTTTGAACGATTCCCGTTCTCCTGCACCGTGAGCCCAACTTGCACTGCCAGCGCGTCCCGCGTTTATTTCGAGACGTTTCATTTCCATAGCGAATTGACGGTCTCGCTCCTCTTTCTCTAGCCTTTCCTGGCGTTCACGTTCCTCTTTCTCGTGACGTTCTTCAATGATCTCAAGGCATTCCGAAAGCTCGTCATCTTCAGCTTCCAACGCAAGAATAGCCTTTAACACTTCTGGTTTTCTGAGTTTGTCTGACAAATCCAGACCCAACTCCTCCGCAAGCTCCAGCAATTTCGGTTTGCGCAACGACTTCAAATCCAAACCCATGGCTGTTCCGAGTGCTGCCTTCTCTACTGCCCACTATTGTCTTGCTGCAATTAACCCAGCAACAACGACAACACAATTACCAGCTCTGTTCTCTACTTAACAAAAGCCTGGCAAAACTCAGTAGAAGAAAGTCCCGCACTCACCAAACCTCGCAGCCAAGAATCCAACGCAGTCGTTCCGCTGCAGGCAACCAGTCATCACACAGGGCTCGTTGCACTGCTCCCGCCTTTCCGCTGAGCTGCTTTGATTCACGGGTCACGCCTTGGACATCTCCGCTCTTCCCATCAGATGTTGCACCTCGGGCAGGCCTGGCTCGTTTCACCGACTACGGTCACTGCTTGGTCGTCCTCGTACCTCCGCTGTTCACGTTGGACGATGGTATCGCCTGGCTCCTCCGACCACGGTTACGGCTTGGTCGTCGTCATCCCACCGCTGTTCACCAGTTGCTGGACGACGGTATCGCCTGGCTCGTCCCTCCAACCACGGTTACGGCTTGGTCGTCGTCATCCCACCGCTGTTCACCAATTGTTACATTTGGGGATCGCGTGCTCAGCCCACCGCTGACGCCAGTTGTTACGTTTGAGGTGGCGAGTGCCGGGGTAGCGTACCGCTGCGGCGCGCGGCCCCTCGGTAGCGTTGGCCTGGCGACTCCGTGGACGGCGGACGGCATCAAAGGTGCCAGCAAAGACGAGGCGTCTTTCAACGAAACAACCTTTACTTTAACATCAGGAAGAAACGGGCAGTGAAGCTGACCCGGAGAGAATACAGACACTCTCACACAGCTGGTGTCTAGCGTCGTCTCAACGGCGCGTCAAAGTAGTCTCTATCTCAGCGGAGTCGGCCGCTGCTTTTTATAGTTTTTCCAGTTCACAGGGAAAGGGTAAACCCTCACAGGAAAGGGAGAGCCAAACATGTTGGTTCACGACGAATGACTCAATCGCAGGTGTTCCGACCTCATCTCCTCCACCTCCTGCAGACAGGAGAGGGCGACGCACTTTCCCTCGATCTCCAGGCTTGGCCAGCTTGTGCACACACACGCACGCACACACATTTGGCGCGTGGCAGGAACACGCTGAGACTTGTCGGCGGGAGGAAGCGTTGCGCGGCCGATGAACGGCGTCGAAATGGCCGATCCGCTCGCGGTTCTGCCTGTTGCTATGCGGTGGCCGCGTCAGCTGTCCCACTTCTCGGGGGAGAAACGTAACAAGCCATAATTGCACCCGAGTAATTCTTACCATGCATCCAGGCTTCTCACGTCAAAGTTCGTTTTATTGACAAAGCTTGAGGTTGTAGACTATTTGTTATTATATAGTTGCGAAGGAGATCGGCAGTGGCGCGAGAGCAGCCCTCACGCTAGGCCAGCCATTAAATCATCGTTCACCATGTCACCACGTTGTGCCGTTCTCTTGCTTGTCGCCACGTAACATTGACAAAAACTGGTTTTCGGCATAAATATTTTCGGCATAAAACCATTTAGCATCGTTTGGATTTTTACTCTAACGAAATTGATAGATTGCTAGCAATTTTCTGCTGGCATTTCCAGGTAGGATACAAAGTTGCCATGCGGTAAGAACGTGGAATTAGTGCGTGTGCTGATGATTGACTTTTTAGGTTGAAAGAGGCAAGATTTCAGACGAAAGTTTGGAAAGAGAACAGAAGCTGGAGCTCTAAACGTGGACGCGCCATTCGGCTTAAGTCTTAGTCAATGTACCGTAAATTAGGTTCCGCCACAAATACAAGCAGAATTTATCCATAGGTTCATAGAGCTTTAAACTTCCCCACACGAGTTATTTTTTGCGAGACGAATATTAACTGCCTGTGTGATGTTTGCGATATCTTTCATGCGCAGATTGTGCCAAGATAAGCATTTAAACCACATTGCATGTGAGCTATGAGAAATTTCCCGAGTGTTTTTGAAAAGATATCTCAACACCCCCCCCCCCCCCCCCCTCCGCTCCTCGTTATCCCCTTCTCTCATTCTTGGGATACACTCAGATGAGATAACATTGGTATCGACGCACAAAATCCAGCCATCGGCACGCCTATTATCCGGCTTACCGACAGCTGTACGAGAAATTTTCTAAAAGCCGGGTATTATCCTTTCCCAAACCACCGCCGCTCTGTCTGTGGGCTCCTTCTTGGAGTTGTAAGAGCGCTGCCTCAAGTCAACAGTCGCTTCCCATGCAGTAATCTTGTTTGTTCAAAGCAGTGAAGTATGCTTATGTTCGAGAGTTTTTTTTTTTTTTTTCTGCCCTGATTGATATGTAACCTCGCGGTTTGCGACAGATTTCACAAAGCAACTAAGGACAAACGCATTGTAAGGACAGTCGGTACGTTGACAAATTTCATACGTAGAATTTTGTACGTTGATGAAGGAAACTGACACGGAAGAACGAAGACATGGCACTATTCTCATTTCAGAAAAGTTACCATTATCTCAAGTTCACCTGATAGATTCCGAAACACACTGTTTTGCGCTTCCAAGACTTTTGCCTAGAATCCTCGCCTGATCACTTGGGTTGGGCTTGTCAGCCACAAGCAAAGAAGCGATTCCAGCCGTGCGTGTGCAATCACAAATATACCGTAAAAAAAGGTATTGCGGGAGCGGTGTTACTCTCAGCTGTTAACAAGTCGTGTCATCATCATCCTATGAGCCAAGCATTTCTACAACAGATAGATATGATTCTTGACACAGACTTCCGTACAACTTCACAGCATAGCAGGAATCCTAGCGTTGCAGAGCAAGCATAGAAGGGAACAGAAAAATTCGCCCCAAACAAATGACGCAAAGAAAATCGTTTTCGTGGTACCCAGTGCTGATGGCTAGAGCCACAGTTTTATGAAGACCTTAAATAAACATGGCAATCAGATCATTTACAATGTCCTAAATAAGTCAATGTGTGCCTGGTAGAATGGCCAGAGGGGCAAAATAAATGTTAAATTGCATCCAAAGTACTCCAAATGCATTAAAGGCGTGTTTATCGGATTCGCTTATTCTGTGGAAAGGATTACATAGCACACACTTGAAGATGTCTCAACGATAGTACAAAAGTGCACGCCACAACAATACCGTGGAAGTCTGGCACAAATCTTGCGATGCATAGCGAAAGATGAGCTGAACAAAAAGCCCAGCCCACCTTCGTAATGAGTAGATACTGAAAAAGAACGCTGATTAGCGGACTCAAAATATTTCGCAGCCTGGACTAACAGGGTTTCCAGTAAACATTGTTTCAGCACACCATCTGCATTACTACCGAAGGAGAAATTGCACCTCGTGAGCATAGCTGTAGGCGAATGAAGTGAAGAAAATAAAAGACACGAATCCAGAGTAATATTTATGTTTTCAGCGCAGCACTTTCCTTGGCTTTGTTTATTGGGTGCCGTTCGTTTCTCTGCTCTCTGCCGCTTCACTTTCATGAGGCATTGCGTATTGCATACAGCTATTATTATAATATCATTACATTGGACAACGGTACAATATTGCGCTGTGCCTTTCAAGCTTCAATAAAAAATGTCGAACGCATTCAACTGTGGCAGTCGCTCAGAGTCGCATTTCAAAGAACGCAAACGTAGGAAGCCAGAACACACCACGTGGCATTGTTTGCCTTCGAATGTGGATAGACAAGCAGAACTATAAAAAAAATACATAGCTTGACACGTTTTAAGAGGCGTGGCAGGCGGCTTCTCTAGCTGTGTACACAGCAGACAAAGCAGGCTGTTGTATTAATAACAATAATAGGCACTGGAAGGTTGAAATGCTTAATGCGCAATATTGAAACGTTGAAAGCCGACTATAGAGTTTGCGCTTTTGTTGTGCTGTGTAGCTTTGTCTCAAAAAGTTTTGTTTGCTGCTTTCCTTTCTGTCTTAATATCTACGTTCGCTGACTGCCGTCATGGCAACTCGAGAAAAACCGCCCGGCACATAACTCTCAGCATCTGGCTTAGGCGTTTATCATAGCTTTTAAAGACGTGCCGTCAGAAACACATTGTTCTCTTCACTATATTCTAATGCCCAATTACCAGGCAGACTACAGACTGGTTTGACCTCCGCTGAGCGATAGCAATGCGTCTATGCTGAAATAAAAAAACGACAACTAGAAGACCATTTCGAGTAAAATATACTCTTGGACAACTTCCTGTAGCACCGCTGTAGGGACTGGGCTGAACAGCAGAAAAAACGGGCCGTAAATTTTTGATATCCGCAATCCTTTTACCGATAGCTTTAATTATATGATTGCGAAATTGATAAAATGTGTCACAGTGCACATGAGCTTCCACATACGAGGGGGGGGGGGGGGGGGGGCAAGGCAGGATTACGCTAGTTTTTGAGGGAAAGCTCAAAACGGCTCTATTAAAAGCATGGTCCCTGCGTTAGCTACGCAGCGGGAAGCCATCGAGGAAGGTCTACTGCAAAGTGTTCCGGGACGCGCGTCCACTTTTCGTGCTGAATGTAGCGCGGTTGGAGCGTCCGGAGACAGCTCTATTAACAGTCATGTCCCTACGTTAGCGGGTTTTTGTTTTAGTAGCACGCATACTTAACAATAACAAAAAGAAAAATCCATCAGTTGCTGAGGCAGAAGACTCGAGGGAGTAAAATGAAACTCGTACACGCCCAAAGAATCGAATGGAAAGAATGCACCGTATGTCCATGTTCACTACAGCTTCTCCGAAACAAAAGTCGTGCACTCTAAGGAAACCCAGTTTCATTCCAGCTACCCAGCGAACGAGGACGCGAATGTTCATTAACGAGTCCACTGCGAACACATTGAAACAGCAGCCGGTATATTCAGTCCGGCCCGCGATGCACCGTAGTCGGCGTCGATGCCTAAACGACGTTGAAATGAACGTTTGTGTGGTGAAGTAGACGGGAACACAGAAATATATATTTGTAATCACCGAAAGGGACGCAGTCTGTATGTCGAAGAAAATACTTATAGTAAATACTTATAAGGCGCTTGATGTTCGCTTTAACAGTGGAATGCAATATCGCCTTTTCCTTCTTTCCTTCGTTATCTTTTCATTGTACGATACTACGGTACTGCGGTACCACAACGCATTCTATAGACCTCGTCTGAAAGGCTTTGATCAACGATTGTGTTTTTGCCGCCATGTGTAATATGCTGCTTTAACAAGCGACGGCCTATGTCTGAACACCAACCTCACTTTATTTTACCATGGTATCTGCCCCATTAAAGGAAACCACTTTCCAAATTTGACTTCATTTGGATCCTCCACTGATTTCATGTTAAGAATACATCCTATCCGGGTCAAAATCCTAGATTTCTTGGTCATCATCATCATCAGCAGCCGGACTATACCCACTGCAGGGCAAAGGCCTCTCCCATAATCCTCCAATTTAACCCGGTCCAGTGCTAGCTGCATCCACTTGACCCCTGAGAACTTATTAACCTCATCCGCGCGCCTAACTTTCTGCCGCTCCCAGCTACGCTTTCCTTCCCTTGGAATCCAGTTCGTTACCCTAAGCGAGAATCTGTTATCCTCTCTCGTACTACATGTCCTGCTCATGCCCATTTCTTCTTCCTGATTTCCACGAATTCTGTAACTTATTTATCTGACGAACTCTGCACGCTCCCTATCTCTTAACGTTAGCCCCACTATTTTGTGTTCCACAGCTCTCTGCGTTGTCTTCAACTTAAGTAGAACCCTTTTTCGTTACCCTTGTTTCCTTAGTGATATCGATTAAAGTAGATGTTTGCTGTGCTGTATGACAGCATGCATCCATAGCATCCCGCTTAGCCGGGCTGGGTTGTTTTGAATTTATATCGCCACAGTTTGGTAATGTCCACTCTGTTCGCAGTAATGGGCGATGACGCGAGTGATTCGCGCCTGTTTTGATGCTTGATAAGCAAAATCCTTGAGCTTGACGAGAGATAGCATACGGTATTCCATTGCATAATGTGTTTGCAGTTTGAACGAGTCGTTGGAAGCTGATAAAAAGGAAGCGAATAATGAGTACATGTGCTAAAAAAATTAAAAAAGCGAATTATGAGCTTACTCCTTATGAAATTATAGTCACGTAAACTATTATTCCGCTTAGGGGAGTGGATTAAAGGTTTTTGGCAAAAACTCTCCAATACTTGTGCCACTGAATATGGCTCCAAAACAAAAGGCAATGTCCCAGTATTGCGCATTTACCAATGTGTGCGATATTATTCGTTTTCAGCTAGTCACAGTTGATGAAAAGCTGAATGAGCGAATAAGTTTTCAGACTTGGGAAAATAATCATTGGAAAGGCTAACTATTCTATAGGCGACTCCACGCGCTCTGGATATCTCCAAAATGCTGACACATTTTGCGTTACGAGCCAGATGTATTCGTTATGACTTCTTAAAAGCATCTTGTTAACCTTTTATCTATCAGAAGTAAACTCAAATTTGCTGATGCACCTCCGTTTACACATGAGGCGGACAGGTGATAGTCCAATGGCACAGGATCTGCATGAAACTAAGGCTTATGGGTTTCAATGAAGTTCCGGCCAGTAACTAATCGGTTCATTCATTCAGCACATGCTTCCCCTGAAGCATTTTCTCCGCTTTGTCCGGTTCCGTGATCTTTGTAAGGAGTGTGGATATTAACAACTAACACCGTCACAAATAACATGTACAAGGCAACTTATTATGCTGGTAGATTTGCTGTTTTTATGTGGTGTTCTTTTCTACTTGCCCCGCCTCGTGATCGTTTCACAGAAGCATAATTCGGCCCTTTGTCGAGCCCACCAATACAACCACTCGCACTGCTGCGTATGTAACAAACTGTTGTGCAGTCGCTATGAAGAGAATCTACAAGTATTGTTGACATAAACTGTTAAAATCGTTCATCTGTATGCCTTTGTTTCGCTCGAATGGTTTCGTGCTAGTTTCAACCATGAGTTATTGTTCATAGTTTTCTTAATAGAGCATAAGGTTTCTTCACTTGCGTGCGGAAGCGAAATTGGGAGCCCTGAAAAGTCATCTCCGCGTAATTTGTTTTTAGATATACCTCTTTAGATTTCCAAGCCATTCCTTGTCGGTAACCGCGTCTCTTCCGACGTCTATACTTGAAAAGGAAAGAGCATGTGAACAAGTTTATCACTCCGGCTGAATAACTTTGACAGGATTTAGTTTAGTTGTTGCGAAAAGGACATTGTTTTGGGAAGCTATAATTGTGGAGATAGAAATGACATTGAAGACGTAGAGAAGTGCACAAATTATTTAAATGTGCACTCTGGGGAGATGCCATGTAAAGCTTGGAAGATTAGTTAAATGTGACAACAGTTTGAGTACACGTGGGTGAAGATTGATATGCCAGCTCAGCCTGTGGTGGTTAATGGGGCGGTGCAGCACTGCAACGACACCAGCAAAAGGATTGCCAGTGGCTTTTATTGTTCCAAAAATGCCGTGGTCGAGTGTAAATTTATTGGACCCTCTGGGGAATTCTTGCAACCTCTGAGAACTGTCACGGTGTCGAAGACCTTCAAAAACGCTGCTTTGGCCTGGTCGAGGGGTAATGGGCACGATGAATTGAAGCCTGCTTCGTAGCACTCGATTATGCTTTCGTATATTCTGAAATGATGCGAACAGTTCTTCAGGTAACGTGTTGAAAAGAAAGTGCTCCATTCGATTGCAACAAATAGCCAAAAATAGAGTCCACTGAACTAAATAGTTTGTTACTACTGTGCCTGAAGTAACCCTGCTTGCTGAGGTCTAAAAAACGTAAAAAAAAGCATGTTCTTAACCTCATCTTCAAACACTTACGTCTCTTTTGTTTAACTTTACCTTTTTTCTTGTGGTTTAGTCGTGTTTCACGCCAGTACAAGGGCAGAAAAAAACTATACAGCGCGTATTATACTGTCCAGCTCCCACCTACGTATGCATATCAGGCTATAATTTCGGCGTTTTCATACTTCGTATTAACTAGGGAATTATGAGAAAAAACGAAAAGAACAATTCATATCGGGCTTGCATAATCTCTATAGCATTCTTTGTCGCATTGTTTTGAATACTAATATAAACACACTGGGTATTTGACAATGTTTAGATGAAATTTTAAGGATATCTTCCATTTCTGCGATACTTAGGTAAAGATTGAGAATATTATGCATTAAGATATGCAGATAGGAAGCATTAGAAATTGGCACAACATAAACAATGATTTAGGTGTGGCCGATCTCGTCTCATTTTGCCTAACAAAGAGGCGCGACAAGGAATGATAATTACATGGATGGAAAACTTACTCGCAGAAGTGATGCCACCAAGGTAACCGCGAATGTCCCTGTTCAGAGGGAGGTGTGCGTGTGACCATACAGACAGCAAGCTTTTTGCGCACAATACAACGTGTAGCAACTGCAAAACCTGGGGAGAACAGAAGTTTAGAATGAGAAAACAACAGCCTTGCGTGCTGTTCTCAATGCACAGCATTACGTTATTCTACAGAACTTTCTATGGCGAAGCGAGCTGCGTGTTTTGAGGAGAAATTCTTATGTGGCTGATGAGGCGCCAAATCTGAGTCCCAAAGTTGTCCGAAAAATGTGTCTGGCGGGAAGGTTTCCATTCACGACGTAGCAGCAACGATCTTTATTAAAGGTTATGAGTTCATGAAAAATAATGCAATGTAAATAGAAAAATGTCCCGAACTACAAGTCAATAAAAAAAAAGAAATTAAATTAAAAAGACTAAAAATGATACATATAAAAACGAAGTGATTAAAAATAAAGATATCATGATAAAAATAAAATATTAGTTGTAGATGTAGGAAAAGATACGAAACGCAGAACGAGCTCATAACGAAACTAGGACCCAAAATAGCTTTTGCTTTTTGACACGTAAGAAGACCTAAGTTGACCCCTGAATATTTCTTAGATATAAGCTGTTGGAACCTGGATCAACGTTTCTTTTTCTTTTTTTCTTTGCTTGCTACTACTGTTGAAATTCTTGCAAATGTTAGAAAATAAGAACTACTGTGGGAATGGGCATTCCTCACGTGTGTCAGCTGATTTCTGCTTGGAATGAAAAATAGCCAAATGCATATTATAAAAGATATAGAAATATTACCACATTTCGCGTTTTAAGGAAAAAATAAGCAAAGAAATTGCACCTAGATGTGCTCGCTTGATAAGGACTATCGGTATTTGAGCACCTTCATCCAAAATGAGTATGCGCTGTTCTTCACTCAATACGAACTCTTTTTCAAAAGGTGAATATCCTGCAAGGCAGTGCTGACTTAGAATTGCTATATGTTTTCAAGTCACTGGTAGGCCATTCTGTATTGTTAAACACATTTTTTTATTGTTATGTAAATCGATAAGAGAGGCCGAATTGTGGAAAATATACTGAGAGACGAGTCTGCTCGGATTAAACCCTCGTGAAGTAGAGGAAGCTAACCAAAATAGCGGGAGAGGTAGCTTGAAACCAAGGGTTCAAGGTGGCAGATATATACTGTCAGATAAATAGAAATAGAGTTGTTCAGAAATTCATTTATTACTAACACTTCAAGTTGTTATAAGGAAGGAGTTGAAGTTGCACCATTTATCGAAATAAATTAGATCGTTTTCCATAATGAGTGAATGGGCGCTCCGGAAATAACGAACACATTGAGTTTTTTTTTTTACATACACAGACATCGCACCGCACCGGGGCGCCTTGCTTATCGCGATGCAGAAGTAGGCGGTAGGATAGTTAGAGAGGATACCGGTAAGCTGTCTAAGGAGAAGAAAGATTTGATTAAGAAACGCCAGCGTATGAAAGCTTCCAATCCAACAGACCAGATAGAATTGGCCGAGATATTCAATCTAATCAATAAGCGCAAGGTGGTCGATATGAGGAAGTATAACATGGATAAAACTGAGCACGTTGTAAAGAATGGGGGAAGCCTTAAAGCGGTAAAGAAGAAATTGGACATGAGCAAAAATTAGATGTAAGCGATAAGAGACAGGGCAACATCATCACGAATATGGAGAAGATAGTCAAAGTAGCCAAGGAGTTCTATACAGATCTCTACAGTAGCCAAAGTAGTCAGGACTGTAATGAGATTGGCTTTAGGGAAAAACAGTCAGACGTTCCACCAGTGACGAAGGACGAGGTGAAGAAAGCATTAGAAACTATGAAAAGGGGGAAATCAGCTGGAGAAGATCAGATAACTACAGATTTGTTGAAGGACGGGGGGATATTGTGCTAGAAAACCTCGCCACCTTGTATACGCAGTGCCTGGCGTCATCGATGGTACCGGTACCATGGAAGAATGCAAACATTATCCTCATTCACAAGAAAGGGGACATCTAAGGACCGTAATAATTACTGACCGATCAGCTTACTGTCTGTTACGTATAAGGTATTTACTAAGGTAATCGCTAATAGAATCAGTACAACTTTAGACTGCAATCAAGCAAATGATTAAGCAGGTTTTCGGAAACGGTACTCTACTATCGATCATATCCATACCATCAATCAGGTGATAGACAAATCCTCAGTATATAACCAGCCCTTATACATAGCATTAATGGATTACGAGAAAGCATTTGACTCTGTTGAAACCTCGGCGGTGATGCAGGCATTGCGAAATCAGAGGGTAGACGAGCTGTACGTGAAAGTGCTGGAAGATATATATAGTGGCTGCACAGCAACCATAGTTCTGCATAAAGAAAGTAACAAAATTCCCATAAAGAAAGGAGTTAGACAAGAAGACACAATCTCTCCAGTACTATTCACAGCTTGCTTAGAGGATGTATTCAGAGACTTGGAATGGGAGCAGTTAGGGATAAGGGTAGATGGCGAATACCACAGTAATCTGCGATTTGCTGATGATATTGCCTTGCTAAGCAACTCGGGGGATGAACTGCAAGTAAGGATTGATGACCTAGTTAGGAAAAGTAGAAAGGTATGCTTGAAAATAATATGCAAAAGGCAAAGGTAATGTTCAACAGCCTCGGGAAGGAAGAGCAGTTTACATTAGGTAGCGAAGTACTGAAACTAGTAGGCGAACATGTCTACTTAGGAGAAGTAGTATATGCAGATCGGGACCATAAAAAGGAAATAACAAGAAGAATAAGATTGGGATGGACCGCATTTGGCAAGCACTCGCAGATTTTTGATTAGCAGCTTACCGCTATCGCTCAAGAGAAAAGTATACAACAGTACAGGTAAGTACTCACCTATGGGGCTGAAACGGGGAGGCTAACAAAGAGAGTTCTACTTAAGGACAACCCAGAGTGCTATGGAACGAAAAATGGTAGGGGTAAAATTAAGAGATATCAAGCGTGCAGAGTGAGTCAGAGAAATAACTCAAGTTACCGACATTCTAGCGGAAATTAAGAAAAAGAAATGGATATGGGCAGGACATGTAGGGCGAAGAAAGGATAACCGATGGTCGTTTAGGGTAACAAACTGGATTCCAAGGGAAGGAAAGCATAGCAGAGGGCGGCAGAAAGTTAGGTGGGCGGATTAGGTTAAGATGTTCGCAGGGGTCAAGTGGATGCAGCTCGCACAGAACCAGATTAATTGGAGAAATATGGGGAGGCCTTCGCCCTGCAGTGGGTATAGTCAGGCTGATGATGAGGTTACGTCAATGGGCCTCTGTAAGTTCACAGGGTACAGGAGACGTTCCAGTAAGTCAGCCACAAAACGTAACAGTGCTACATGCACAGAATTGAATTTTCTTCGACCGATCGGTTGCTCTGGTTTTAATGGTTACAATGCTAGCCCTACAATGTAGCACAGATTTTAGTGCTAGCATTAGTGTCCCGTCATGCTCAGCAGCATTTCAAATTTGTCCCCTGCGGCCGGGCATATAAATACGTGTTCTAGGTCACTCAGAGACCTCTTTATTTGTAGCAGAAGCGAAAAACGCATGTAGTAAGTATATCTGGCCTTAAAAGCCTGTGTTTTTGACTGCGGTACTAACCTTGATGATTCTCACCTTTCAAAGACGTCCCGTCGCACACGATGTCACGTGTTGCTTCGTAGCCCCATTCTCTGTGTCTGAGGCTGGACCTGACTTCATCGGAGCAATCATCGAGTTTAAGGTGACAAGGAGACTTTCTTGTGATGTTCCTACGAAGAAAGTCAAAAGTAGCGTTCTTGTTTTGCTACTACTTATCTGGTTAGATATCTGAAAACTGGCAGTACACTCGAGTAGGCTGCAAATTCATTTTAATATCTCTTGCATACTTAGATCAGCACTTCAGCCTAATTTGCTTTCTTTCCAATTATACACCTGTTCTCTGTAATATATGTCAGCCATAAACATCTCGCTGACAAAGCCTCTTACCTGCAAGCTTGTCTATAAGCGTCCTCGTCATATTTGCCCTCTTGGTCCGGACGAAGCTGTGGATTCCATAGCACTTCACTGTACCTGTCGTAGCATCGGCGCGCAGCTTCCTGTGTGCAGGAATCAAGCCCTAGAAGACAAAAACATCGCGGGCTCTGAATAAAACAGATAAAGAAGAAGCGTTTTCCAGGGCGCACGCGCCCTCCTAAAAAAACTTTGCTGGGCACCTGCAAAGTCTGAACATTTATTCAATGTGAAAGTGTTTCTAGTCCCATTGCGTCCTAGTTCTTTTTATTCTTTCCTTATCTCTGCAGTTTACAAATAAAAAGCAACCTTTACCTACCCAGTACTCCCAAGGCGACAGAAACGTATCATTTGTTAGAAATTACGAGTACTTAAGTGTTATCTTTGCGCGACCCCTTTCTTGGTATAGCCACGTACATTATATTGCTGCCAAAGCTAGCCGTGTGTTAAACATTTTAAAACGAAATTTCAAGCAGACACCTTCTGATTTGTAGCAGACTCTCCATTTGAGAAACGGCTGTTCCATCTTTGTAAGGTTGTGCGGCTTAGGATCCTGAAACAAAAGCACTTATTAACGAACCTGCACGAATTCAAAAACGAGCGGCAAGGTTTGTGTCCGCAAACTATGCTTTCACTGAAAGCTCCGCTGAGATATGCAAAAATTTGGGGTGGCCTCTATTGCAAGACAGACGCAAATATCTTAGACTTAAGCTATTTTACAATACTTTAATAGGCGCAACTGGTTTGTCGGAAGATTCGTACATGAAAGCTCCCAGCTATATACCCTCCCGTTTAGATCATTCTTTAAAGGTTCAAAAATAGGAGTGCTGTATACGCCCCGCCGGGCTGGCGCAGTGGTTACGGCGCTCGACTACTGTTCTCAAGGCCGCGGGATCGAATCCCGGCCTCGGCGGCAGCTTTCCGATGGAGGCGAAAAGCAAGGCGCCCGTGTGCTGTGCGATTTCAGTGCATGTTAAAGAACCCCGGGTGGTCTAAATTTCTGCAGTCCTCCACTACGGCGGCTCTCATAGCCTGAGTTGCTTTAGGACGTTAAACCCCACAGACCAACCAAAACAGGGCCGTACAGGCGTCTTTAAAAACTCATGTTTTCCTGAAACAGTGCGTGACAAAATAAATTTCCAGAAGAATTTGTCTTAACCCCACAATATTTGTTTAAAAATGCTCCGTCTCTCCTTTCGTTGAATAAACCTTTTTATTTTTTAATGTGTTGTGCTGCTGTGCGTTTTCTGTCTTTTTTTCTGTATACGATTGTTTAATATAACAAAATGCCACGTTTTTTATGTCTTTCTTGCTTTCATAACTCTTTCGTTATCAGTTTGCTATATATTGGAATGCGTTGTATGTTTATTATTTTTATTGTTTGGTTTTGCAAGTTATCTGCATGACGATGTATGCTTTAATTTCATATTCCACCTACAAAAATGCCCTCAACGGGCACTTTAGGCACATGAATAAATAAATAAATAAAAGTCCGTCCGATATTGTTGTTGTTGGGGTGGTTGTTTTGAACGTTCACGGTGCGCTAAAGAGTATCGACGAGTGGGATGGCAGACCGATAATTATGATTATTCCATAAAATAAATTGGTATGTACTATGGTTCGAACCAAGATTCTCGACGTGCCAGGCGGTCACACACTGGGTAGGTCAGGAAAGGTTCTAATTTGAACCAGGTTATAGAGGCACCCAGTGAAAGCGTTACGGTACCGTATACCATACTGACGCGCGTTTGGAATGTGTTCTGCTGTTATAGTAACAATATTCGTCGAATGCAACATGGGAGCATGGTGACAGAGCCTAGGCAGTAAGTGGTGATTACCGGTGTCGACGCAGTGAAGCATTAGGTTAAACACATTAAACACATATGAAACCTCTACTGCCTTTCCCCAACGTCGTTCCACTAGGAGTACAGACTCGGTAACTGTCGTCGCTTTGTCGAGACAAGATCTAAATATTGCTGGTCTGGTTTGCAAGAAACAATTACAATGAATGTAACAATAACATCACTGAATTTAGAAAACAAAAATAAACATTCATGCTTCATAATAAGAGATGCCACCGGATTCTCACATTGAAGCACTCTTTAGTGTATAACGATTTTTTGAGACTGCAGACACTCAATTGGAGGGTGTATTTTGTTTTCACTTCAGCACTATGGTCTGGGGAAAACTAGTCCACCATCGTGATCGTCATTGTCGCAGCAGGTTGCACATCGAATCTGGTCCAAATCAGGCAGGAGAAATCTCAGGGTGACAAGTTTCAGGTGGCCCAAGCCAAATTTGTAGGTCAGCATCGTTATCGCCATCGTAGAGTGAAGTTGCACATTGAATTTAATTGAATTTAAGTGGGCCAGTTTGAGTGGAGGCGTGGACCGAATTTTGAGGGCACCATCGTTTTCGCGGTAGTTAAATCAGGTATTATGTCGATTTTCATTCGAATCGGCTGAGGCTGAATTCCGGCGGTGAGTAGGCCACATCTGGGTGTACACCGGGCTAAATTTATAAGTCGGCGTACTGTTCACCCTAGTCGAAGCTGGCTGACATCTATATTCGTCCAAATAATCCGCGGTCATGTTTCTGCTGTATTGGACTCAGATTGAAATAGCTGCGCGTGGCTGCGTGGGTTGAACTCACGAAACATCTGAGCCAATCAGAGTGACGGCAGAAAATAAAGATACTTAAAGAAGCTTGGTAGCAGGCGGTGAGTGCTTTTCCTCTGATATAACAGCTCACCATTCGTGAGGTATGAATCTAATTACCTGTAATTGCGAGAATAGGCTGAAAGTAATGAGCGGTTTGAAGTGTTGTGCTTCTAAGTATCTTCTTGTTTAACCAATAGGTATCAGGGCTGACACATCCCTGAAGATGACTTTTAAGGCAGAATATAGCAGCTTCACCGCAAATATTGCAAATATGTACGCTTTTAATTGCGGACTAAGTATAAGACAAGATTACGAGGCAAGTCGTCTTTTGTAAATATTGAAAACAAATTACTCAATAAGAGCTAAGCACATTAGCTTTTAAAAAAGGAATCATATCGCTTTGACTAAACCCTGCACCCGGAATACATTTGGATTTATAAAATGCCAGATTTCGTAACGGTTATAGTTCCTAGCATAGATGATCGTTTCAAAGAGCGAAAAGGTCTTGTCTGGGGAATTTCGTGTCGCCATTGTCCCTCTCTGCATTCTTCCAGCACCTTTCGAACGTCATCCATAACTAATTGCCTTCAAAGACGCCAACTGCAACTATTTAGTCTGCGAATGATGATTCAACCATCGCTCACGGGCACATTTTTATGTATTATAATCGAAGGGTACTTTTAAGCTTGTTATTGTCTTGAAAAAGGGGATGTAAATGCTGGCCTAAAAACTATACAAATATATCAGACTTTGACAATAATGTTTTAATGATCCACGTTTTGGTAGATTTTGTTTGTTGGGTGTCCACTTTTGAATTAGGCATCCAAAAATATTAGGAGATATAATGGCATGATCAGAGTGGGTCGTCCAGATGATTTAGGCCTGAACAAATAACTTGATTAGTGCCCGAAAAGTGCGCAATGCTGTATCTAAAATGATACCTACCCTTTTTGTGAACTATTCTGGCGAATACGTTAGGAAAAATTCAAAGTTGGACAAAAGGAAACCTACTCCCGATTCCCCCCCCCCCCCCCCCCCCCTTGTTTCATGGGCAAAGAGGCACAGGGGAGGCTGCTTACGCCTGGAAGCATAAATCCCAAAGATGATTACAATATTCTTTAGAATAACGCGCAGGCCTGATATGTAATGCTAAGAATTTCTAAGGAAAAAGCCCAGTGGCAAGGTCGGACGAAAATAAAACAAAAACCTGTAGCGACAAATTTTGGATACGCGCATAGATTTCAACCGGAATTTGCTTCGGAAGGCAATTCTGCATATCATAAGACGACATCAAATGAGTCATTGTATCCACAAATCAACCGCTCTCCAAAGAACTGACAAAGATAAGGACTGCCTGCTGAATTGTACCAGTGGTTACTGCGCTTGATCGCTGCATGAGAGACGCGGGCACAATCGCGAACGCGCGGACCATTTTTTGATTACGACAAACACAAGTCGCCCGTATACTGCGCGATGTCTGTACACATAACGACCGCATGCGTGCAAAAGCATCGGGCTCCTCTCCACTGCCACCTATCAGGGCCGATGCTGATTCGTAGACCCATAAATATCTTCGTAAAAGGATGTAACAAAGCTACACATCCTCATATTATCGTAAGATTGGCAGCGAGTATTTCATAGGTTTATGCCACTGTTAAACTCTCAATGCAAGCGCATGACGAACTTGTACACAAATATATTTTTAGGAATCGTATGATTAGGTCATAGTCATCTCTACGTTAATAGCACCCTTGTTTTTCAATACCACGATAGACAATGCTCGATAAAGGCGGCACTAAAACAGTACACACGACAGGCATTCGGGACATGCTTTTTCTTGAGCATAACCTATCATGGCATTACAAACTTCATGCAAAGTAGCCCAACATCTCATGCTGAATAGCACTCGCTTGGATATTCTCGATTAGCCTCATATTTCAAGAGAAGTTTCAAGCAAGGTGAACACTATTCGCCGAAACTAAAACACAATCAATAAACGAAGTGCCAGCGACTCGAATAGTCATGATCCGCTCCTTAGTGCACCGTCCTCAGGCGACACTTCTTTAAAAAGTAGCCACCGGCAGCCAGTTTTAAAATCATAAGCATGAGTTTGTTCAGTAAATGTTAACTTCTGTGCTCACTCCGGCTACTTATGATAAACCAATTGCAACTCGTCCTCTGTAACTTCTACACGCTAGTGTAAAAACAGGTCGCTAGTTGGCTGGTTCTGCGGCGAGAAATACTGCCTTTGTTTTGACAACATTCAAGTTTCCTTCGACGTACTAACCTTGCTCAGATGCAACGAATAGTAGGCCGCCAAGTAGTAAAGCCATCAGGGTGGTTTTTACAGCCATCCTCAGAAACCAGAAACGACACGTGTGATGGCACAGAGAGCTCCAGACACAATGACCTTGCCCAACGCGATGCTCAGCACACGTGTGTGCTGAGTTTAAACGTGTGATTGACGTCGGGTAAGGGACATGTGGAAGTTATTGATAGCAGCAAGTCGCGTTATCGCTATCCCTCGCCTACTTTCCGGCTGTGGGCTGTTTCCTTCCTGTATTTGACTCAAGGGAATTGCACTCGATGAAGACTTATCTGCACCCCCTAGGAACAGATGCATTCCCACACTGGGCTGAATTTCAAGTCCCCGTTTCGGTTAAGAATGAAAAACTTTTTTCACACCCCCTCGAATCGAATTGGTCCCATTTTACAGTGAAGGTGTGCAACGAAGACAGAAAAGAGTAATTGCTTCCTCATATTGTTCATGTTGTGGGGCGCTGAATTCATGTAACGGTACGAAATTTGATGTGCATTCTAGATTGAGGCCAACTCGATGCTGCCCTTTTATTTTTGGTTGACCACACCCAAAATTATGGCTATTTGACCCCAGTAGCCGGCCACGACAGAAATGGTCAAACATTTATGTCTAAGCTGTCTCGATTATGGCTATTTCCTTTTTATTTTTATTTTTTTTTTAATACCCTCAAGGCTCAATACGGCATTACATAGGGGGGGATGTGGAAGCAAATTAGGGTAGAATAAAAACAGGAGAACAGATGATGTTATGGTGGTATGTGAGAGAAGTATATAACTAGTCATAATAATCTTTATACAAAACTAAGAAAAATAGTCGGGCAAGCAACACTTCAACATAATACGAGAACTGTAAAAAGAGAAAAATGTGCAGCGATTTCAGTAAAGGGGAAAAACATGCACATCGCGCATGACAGACACTACAAAGCTGACCATGAATACAGAACCTAAAAGCAGAAAAAAGATGATAAATGAAACATTTGAGATCTCACCGACTAAGAAACACAGATGACACCGAAATTATCAAAGAAATGAAACTACACAGGGAACTCTACACGGTGTCCTCCTAACTGGGATCAGCTACCTCCCATATTTGGCCCCATGACACCCAAAATCTCACTTTGTCAGAATTTGACCCCAATCGATGCCTAACCTAATTTGACTACGGCCGATTCAGGGGTGACCTCCAAAGTAGGATGGGCCACCTCCAAAATTTACCAGCTTGATACCCATAATTTGAACAAAATTGATGTCGAAATTAATTCGAGTAAAGCCAATTCAGTGGTGACCTCTAGTTTGGGATGGGCCGTTTCCAAAATATCCCCCCTGAATCCCCAGAAATTACCTCTTCAGAATTTGACTAAAATCTATTGCTAATCTAATCACGTATGGCCAATTTAGTTCTGAGCTGAAATTTAAGTGAGCCACCCTAGAAATTTGTCCTCCTTGAACACCGGAAATCTGATTTCGCCCGAATTTGGCCACAGTTATTTCCTAACCAAATTTCACTATGGCGAACTCACTACTTGCTTGCAAATCTAGGTGGACCACTCCCCAAATTTCACCAGCCTGGACCCTCAAAAATTTGCCCTCATTAAAATTTGGCCAAAATTGATGTCGAACATAATTCGGGTATGGGCTATTGAATGGCGTCCTCTACGTTTGGATTGGCCACGCCCAAAATTTGGACCCCTAGATGCCCCAAATTTTACCTTCTCAGAATATGACCAAAATCGTTGTCTGAAAATTCGGATGTGACCTCCAAATTTAGGTGGGCCATGCCTAAGTATTGTGTCTGGAATACAAAAATTATATTTCCTCAAGAATTATAGATCCTCCAAATTTCACCAAGATTCGCGTCTAACATAATTTGAGTATGGCCAACTGTAGTAACTTCCGAAATTGGATGGTTGCAATCAAATATTAATACATTGGGGCTCAACATTTGGCTTCGAAATTGACCAATAGAAACAGCCACTCAACAAGGCTGCTGAGCAATGAAACACGTAACTCATCACAGAGCTAGGCATGAACTCGAAATTATTTAGTAACCACGTAATTTTTGCAAATAATTCGGGCTTCCCATGTTAAACCGCGCTTCATGAAGAACGTAAAAGACTATGAGATATTTTTTATTATATTTGGTGGATAAAAAATTTCGCACCATTTGGATTTTTACCCAACTACAAATGCGTGTCAAATAAATGTCCTTTGATAGCTTGCTAGTAATTATCATTTCCTGAAGACTTTTCCAGGTGTGGTCCAAGGTTGGCATGCACAAACAACGTGGAATTAGTGCAAGTGCTGACGATTAATTTTTAGGTGAAGGAGACAATATTTCAGAGCATAGTTTGGAAAGAGAAAATAACCTGAAGGTCTTGACGTGGGCTTGACATTCGGCTTAAAATCTTATTAAATATGCCGCAATTTGGCTTCCACCAGAAATACAAGCCGAAATATTTCATAGTTGAGCTTTAATTTTCACCACATGGTTTTTTTTTTTTTTTTCCGAAACTAAAGCCAACTGAATGTGGGTGTTTGCGATATCCGTCATATGCAGAAGAGGCCTTGACAAGCGTTTACACTGCATTGCATGTGAATTACCAACAAACAGCTCCTAACAAACAGCTGTATCCTAGGGGGACAGAGGTATGTGAGAAATATTTCTACCGCATTTGGTGAGGGACTGGAGAGCTATTGCTGTCCTCCTAATCTGTCGTCACAAAAAAGCGGCCTGGAAAAGGCTTTTCTACAACCACAGCCCAGTCACTTGTTTAAGTTACACATTCTTCTCTGTAGCTTTCACAAAAATAATTACGAAAGACAAGGAGATGCAAAGGAAAACTTTGAACACACTTTTGGATAATTTACATTCGGATGGCTCTATAGATTCAACGAGAGTATCAAGAGCTCTCCCGTTTCTCACTTCCTTAATTCAAGTGTTACTGCCACAAAGGGGTTTGTAAATCCTGGCGCCTATTGTTCATGGATTGGCGTTGCGTTTTCAGACACAGACAAATTCCCTTTCGCTCAGATTCTCAATTTGTTCGGATTATAGCGAGGATTATCATTACAGTCCTGCTTTAAAGCAACTTTATGAAGCATGTTTAGATAGCGCCATCTGTTAGGATGACAAAAAACTGCCTTTCGGGTTGGTTTTGCTAAAAGCAAGCTACAGCAGTACAACTTTTAATAACCTTGTACGGTTGAATACATTTTTTACACAGCTTCCACATTCTGCTCAGTTAAGGTCTGTAAACAGTGCGTGCAACAGGCAGAATTCGCGTACCCTAATTCTCCTCAGCGCGATATTATACATTAGAGATCTGGAACAAACATCAAACAACCGTAGCAGAAAGGCAATGCCCAGAAATATTGACTAGTGCGGATTTCTGTTCAGAGATGACGCTACTACTTCAATCAGGCGTTTTTATGTCATTCTGCTGCGCAGCGATGGCGCCACCTTACCTGCATTTGTCGAATGCTTCGTGGAGGCTAGCGGTGCTGCTGGTGCCACCTAGCACGGCAGCATGGCACTTGACTGCTAGCGAGTGTGTAGCACGTGCATACGAGTTTGCAAATGATGCGTTTTAAAGGAGAACAGAAAATTGATTCTTGGTTTAACTAAGTACTCTCCTATGTTCTTTTTTATCGCTCCCCTCACTGCTTCTCCGCGCTACCATCTCACACCCTATCTTTGTCCGTTTAACGCAGACTACCACAGCTCATATCTCTATTATAAGATGGCTGTTGCCGCGGCCGGCAACACCTTTTTCCCACATTAGAATTTTTTAGTAAACCCCTTCGACCCACCTCTGAGTATCACACAAGGCAGCTACTACATTTATTTGCAATAGGGGGTCTCTTTTCGTCTCGTATAAGATGGAATGCCACGCCGCGTTGCACAGTGGTTTAGACGCTCTGACAAGTGAATCGGAGTACACGGGGTTCGAACCCCACCGCCGACGGTTCCGCTTATATGTAGGCGAAGGGGAGAGGCGTCCGTGTGCGGTGTTATGTCAGAGCACGTTGAAGATTTCCATGTCTTGAAATATTAGTACAAAGCCCTCCAATACGACGACTTTTTATACCTTTAGCTTCCACTTCAACCCTACTCCCTTCCTTTACGGCGTGGTTCAGCTGTCCATGGAGAAAATGTGGCAGATAATGCGCATATCTTTTTCTGTAAACCAATCTACATTTACAACATGGAATACGTGCAAGCATTAGCTACAGTGCTTGGAGGGAGAAGTTAGGCAAATTTATGTTCGACTGCGTCTATAAGGCACCGAGTTCTAATAACAGAGAGAAAACTAGCTCTCCCCGGAAACTGGTGATATAAGCTAGACAATGCATTTAAACTAAACATATATGCCGCCATCAGCGGCAAATTTGGCGGCTAAATTTGATGCGTCGACGTGCTTTAGCGCGGATATCAGACATAGCACTAAACACCCAGCGATCCCTTCTACTCCCTCTTCTTCGGCAAGGCAGTCGCATCTTTGACTTGTTCGGCAAGGCGATCTTTCAACCCAATTATGCCAGCCGACGGTAAATTTCACTTTTTCTGCCAAAGCATTTCTTCCCCTTTGTCCGTGAAGAGCCAAATAATCAACCTTTATTGCAAATAATCCTTGGACTTGGTAGTCTTCAAGGTCTGTTTAATAATACAGACAAGGTCTATAATCGGTAAGACAAGACCTGTTTGCGAAAACAAAGTCCGTAATTATCTATTGACATATCGCGAAATGCACTGACACTCTAGCTTGTCAGGAGACCCCTTGACAGGGCCCCGGTGCATGCAGTGCACTGACATAGTGGTGGGGAAATGAGCGATGATTGCTGTGACGTGCAGTGCCCCGAGGATGGATCTGCGGCACGTGGCCAGTGCTGCGACGCGCGTCACTACAGGCTAATACTGAGCGGCCTCAGCAAAGAGTTCTAGAGCTAAAGCTATACTGCTACTACCATTCTCCAAGGTAATTCCTTTCCGCAAACTGGGTACTGCGCATGTGCCAGCTTCATCTTCCCATCGCAGAGCTGCGCCACCAAAAACATAGACGTGACTGGGTTTTTAGAGCACGCGCCACAACGAACAGATCAACTTACCCAGCCAAAGCACGAGAACACTATGATGTTGCCCCAGAGGTCCATTGCATCACGTTCTCACTGCAACGCATCCAAATTCAACTGACTGCCACAAAACACTTTCGCACCGCGCGGCTAATATCATCGTCTTGAGCAAGTTTCAACTGCAGCACATTATTGCGCTCCACAGTGGACATTGTCGTCTTCATGAAGTTCATCTGCGCCGCTCCTTGATTTAACTTAGGTAAATAGGCCATATACTACATCATCTGGGCAGGTGCGGGAGAGGTACAAATACCAAGTCAGCTGTCCCTGGCTTCTTCGCATTCCTGAAAAAGTGAACGACCGCAGCACTCTTTTCCTCTTCAGGTTAGTTGAGAAATCCCGTTCCTTAAGGACCATCGTTGCACAAAATAAAAGCTGCGGTTTCGATAATACTTACAGCTTTTCCTTTTTGCGCCACTGGAGACTTTCCGCCGGGTGGAGCGTCACGAGCCTAAGTCAGCACACTCTTCGCTTTCATCGTTTATTACATAGCAAAACAAAATAGTCAGCCATCCACATCATATAATGTGATATACAATATGTATAGGTATATACCTCTAGTTTAGCGCTCAACATTATTCACACAATATATATGTATATTTATATATATATACCGACACGCGGTCTCCAACGACAAGTGCACACAACAATGCCGTTTAGGTGCTTTTCCATACGCCACCTATTCTTTCATGGCAGCGCGCATATGAGGACACGCACGGCAAACTGCGTCAGTGCAGCGTTCACCGCGTCTGGTGTCACGTGGAACAAAGACGCGTCACCTTTATCGATCCAGATTAAAATGAACTTTTGAAGTTATCACTTCTACCCAGTGAAGAAAATGTGATGTTAGTGCCTCACCAATGGAGATGGGAAATTGCAAGATCTGTTGACATGGACGGCTATTCGTGCGGCCTTTTGCCATTTTTGGGTAGATGCCATTAAAGTATCAAAGACACGCTGCGTTTTACGGAGAACTGCAACAGCGTTTCTTTATGCACACTGCACAGTTTTCTTGCGAAAGAGACAGCAGTTCAGTAATGGTTGTTTGAACTGGTGAGTGCGGTTATGAATAGTGTGCTGTGCGATCTGCGATGTAAGCCGCTAACAGATGGGCCGAAAGAAATGATGTATCCGAGAAAAAAAAAGGGACAAAGACGGATTAACAGACGGTATTCTGTGCACAAATCACATTTCTGAACGCAACTGCAACAACAAAAAAGGCTCTCTTCGGTTTCCTTAAAAGTGCCCTTTATCGCTCTCTTCTCAAACTGCAACTCTGACCAAATTGCATGGCATCCATTTCCTCTCTCCCCTCGCCCTTTCATTGCCCTCACCCAGCAAAATGTGGATCATGCCATCACAAGGAAGTGTGAGCGTCAGCAGTAGTGAAACCATCTTCGGGCCTCCAAAATGCTTTTGCTCAAGAAAGCGTTCACAGATGCGTTGGTGTGCTCCTTTCGGAGCGTCGCAAGGCTCCAACAGGGAGAACTCAATAATGTTTACGCTTGAAACTCATACTGGTCTGGCTTCCCTGCACAACCATTGCGCAGCTCAAAAGACTGATCGTAAAAACGAGCCCGACGTTGGATACACACACGCACGCTTATAAAGACACATACAGCTATACATATGAATACAGGACGACGAGAGGCCCTGTCAACGTACGGCGTAGAGCTAAGCCCCATATAGCGCACGCCGGTCGGTTGGCACGACCTGCACGATCTGGTTAGTGCGAAGTAATATATGTGGCGGATATGTAGGTTGTTTTCTATTGGCGATACTACGCGCTGCATACGATAATATACACTTCTATGTGACACGGCTATCCACGAAAAGATATGATCGCTCGCGATAGGCGACTGTGGAACGAACTCCTTCGGAGTTCATTATTCGCGCTGTCGTCGTGTTTACTAAGGCAACGTCAACATTAAGTTTTCCGACGTTGGTGGATCCTCGCAAAACGACGATAGCGTACATGATGCAAACATCCACAGTGGCGTTCGTCCAGCCCGCTAGACTACACTACGCTAACGTACATGATCCTAGTGACAAACCCTTGTGATATAGAAGGGGTATACGAGGACTACTTTGCGATAAACTACACGTATACTGTAAGCGAGAATATAATGTATAACGTGAGCACGGACTGCGCTCCGTACGGCCAGTCTCTCCAGTGTGCGAACTGGTCATGCAAGGGAAGCCTGGATACCTCGCTCCGTGTCGCACGCGTTATATGCCGGCTCAGTTCGACCCTGCCCTAGAGGTGCCTCACATCAGACACAAGGCCGGGCAAACAGCCGAATGCCTGCCCCGGTAAAGTCGGCGGTCTCCCCAGCTCTGACTGCGTCGTCATCACGGGACCTACCTCAAGGGAAAATCTGACCAGCCGAGAATTTCGCGTGAGCGTTTTCACCACTTGTCCAACTATTGGCTGACGACTAAGGTTCTTCAGAGCGTCGTCCTTGCGGTTCTCCATTTCAACAGCAAATAGCACTAGACCTCATTCATGAGGCAATTTTCGTGAACCTGACAAGACTCGGCGTCAACTTCTGCGTGAACATCTCGTTCTTCCGCGTGACTCAAGAGTAGTCAAATTTTAGCCAGCTGCTATTCTGGACCGAGGAATTCCCTCATCGATTAAGGGCCGAGATGCCATGAGTGCTGTGTCTTTCATCTGTGTTGTCCCATAGGCTTGAGAGAAAGTGTTGCTTGGCAACTTGCACCGAGTAAATTAAATGGTCTTGACTTATCCTTAGTAAAAATGCCCTTAGCTTTCTTAGTGTGTGCATGATGACCTGTGCCATTACGAACGGCACGACACTCCCATGGAAGACGAATGCGCAACACTTGTACAAAAACGAAAAAGAAAGCTTTATGCACCATGCGAACTCGAAATAAAAACAAAACAAAAAGAAACGTGCCAATCCATTTCAGTGCTGTTCACACCAAAAATAGAGCAAACAAAAACAAGTGCAGAGGAAGCCATTCTGACTGCCCCTCATCCGTTGAGGCTGCGGGTCATTGCGAAAAAAGAATGCTAGAGCAGTTTTGGCAGACTCTTTTAGTGCGTCCTGCATCAGCAGGCCAAAGGCACATTTGCGCCGGACTAATTAAAAATTAAAATAACAACGAAACTAATAGCTGCATTAACGTAACAGGTTCTAGCTTCAGCAAGAACAGGTAGTGAGTGCGACGTAAAAGAAATAACCACTTTACCCAGATGACACCAGACGCGGCGAACGACGAGCAACAAGCCGGTGAATTCAGTTGACAAGCACTATGGCCAGCAACCATAAGCACACGTTGTTAATACAAAAACGGTTAAAATGTACAGTCGCGGACAAAAGTGGTATGCTTCACGCGAACCGCAACGATTGCATTTTTTCAGTATTGAAAAATGTGCCACACAAAACTGTTTGGACAAGATGGCAAGTATATCAAGGAGGGTACAGTTATGCCTATCTCAAAAATAACTGCTTCTCTGTCAGACAAATCTGGCGGGCAGTTTTCGCGCAGCGCGTGGAGTATACCACTTTTGTCCACGAGGGTACGTACAGTACAAAACTAGCAAACACACACTGGTTGCACAAAAGCACGTACTAATAGCAAAATTTTGCGATTGTAGGAAATTTTGTGTCGAATAGAATAACCAGGACGTTATGGGTTCAGTTCCTTTTAAACAACATCAAAGAGACTAACCAAACATACATCACCCATGAACCCACACAGTATGTGAGAAGCATCGAGATGACACTTTCGAGAGGCGACATCTGCTTTACAATAGTCTGCAGAAGCCAGGTGATCAGCAGTTACTGTACCGTAACTTAGCGCTACGCTCTGAAACGCAGTGGTTGAACCCGTAAGAGGGAGCAGTGATTTATTGTATTGTAAGATAAAGCATAGACCTCCCACTTTCTCATTCAGGATCACCAACTAGACGGCACTCTTCCGTTGCATCCAAAGCGGGACATACAGTCGCGCTCAGCATTACCTACAACACACCGCGGTGGTGACGATGTATTTAGGGCTTAGTAACGGATGAGTGAGTTTACATCCTGCGCAGCTAAGCGTGCAACTTTTCAGCACAGCTGAGCTTGCGCTCCGACGTGAAGCCTCTTTGTAAAACAGCTTGCGCGTTGCAGCTAATACTGAGCACGAAAGAAGGCGGCTTCGACGAGTCTATTTGTTTTGACTGAAACGTTGGAGTTTGCGGGAAACCAGAGCACAGCTAGACGCCTTTTTCAAGCATGGAGTTTTTTCGGTTTGTTTTCATTTCTTAACCGCCGATATGCGCCACAAGCTGAGACTTAATTAGGCGCACCCACGTGCAGTCTGATGCTGGCGCCACATCACATATTTTTTCAGCCCCCGTTTTACAGGGATTGAAAGCGGTGAAATAAATGTCGAAATGCTTTAAATGCACAAACCAAAACGTGGAAGAGTGCCTAGAGCCGAGATGTGCCTGCATGCGAGTCCATAATTTGCAATTCTGCCAAATTTATAGTCAATATCCTTCAAACTCCAGTACGTGTTATTTGACGCCTATGGGTATTCTCTCCTTTTTATCAACGAGCTTCCTCTGTTAAGAAGTACTTAATGTATTAGTTTTCGCAAGTACACCGCAACCCCTCGATATTAAAGAAAACAGCATGATTCCTCGTTTTCTTTTTTTTTCAAGATTACACTGGAAATACAGCAGGACATCCACAGAATGTATTGCGAAACAATGATTTACAATCATTCTGAACCAAACTCTGTCTGAAACTTTAGATATGCTCTGCTGTCAGTTTCATTGTCGCATTCTCCTAGACTGCTCAAGTCCAGGGTGTTGCCTTCAGGAGTCCTGGTACAGGCAAGTAAGATAGCAAAAAAAAAAAATACAAAAATATATAATTTCTCTTCAAATGAAATAAAGTGACTAGTTCACGCTCCAACAACACGCTTAAAAATCGAGGCGCGTTCTCTGTTAGTATGAAGAAGAAAGCAAAAGTATGTTAGGTCGAATATGAGTAACTAGCAAGGAAAGTGAATATAAAACGAATATTTACTGTAATATTTGCACTACGTTAAATAAAGCGTTTGACACTTGCCAACAAAACGCGCTAAAGGACACATGGTTATGGTGTTCCTATAGCAGGACAGCCTAAGACTGAACATAATTAATGTTTACAAACTTTAAAAAAAAATGTGTGCACGAACAGTCACAGTACAGGCTTCTTTCTCCAAATAGGTACTGCGGCTTGTTGACGGTATAAACAACCGCCGCATTAAGCAGTCACCATTCACCCATTCGCCACCCAGCCGATATCGTTACGCAGTTACTGTGAAGGCAAGCCGGTCTGGCTCATGCACCCAGAAATATAGTTCTGCAGAATAATTAGCGCTAACAAAAAAAAAACTGGTTCATAAAAACGGAGCACACACAATTACGTCACGTGGATTTCATGTTCCTGTGTGCGATCACTCATTTGTCACTTCCATCGTTTCTTCCGTTAAGTAACAAGCAACATTCGCTTATTTTGCTATGACTTTGCACTGCAAAGCTACGGTGGGTTCTCGGTGTTCCTGAATGATGTTAATTTGGCGCACATGTTTAATGTATTTCTCACGCTTTGCCCTTACAGGCGTCAAAGCGCAAAGACACACCCAAGCTCAGAGACAGATACGTCAGCGATCGTTTCTCGAGTGACGTGCCGTCCGAGACATACAATCATAACGCTCTTTGTCATCGATACTTCTAATAAATTGCAGCTCTAATGGCAGTATCTGAAATCAGATGCAAAGGTTGCCTCTTATGCATGACATGCTTTATTTAATCACACAGCACTCATATGGAATAAAAGAAGCCGCTAAAATTGACGCCTATACGCGACTCGTAGTAAACCTTTTGAAGGGGAGTAAAATCAGTGGAGGGATAAGGTAAAATAACGGAAACATGTTACGGTGCTGATCTTGATGAGCAATGACTGCCATAATTAGCGCAAGGTATGTGTCGTTTGCCGTGCATGTGAACGCATGAATGAGGTATTTTGAACTGAAGAATCGCTCCCCTCCTTTTATGTCATTCCAGAGCACTGTGAAGCAACATACGCTTTAATACGATCCGCGACCTTTGGTATATTCTTTCAATTCTGCACTAGCTTCCTATCAGATTGAAAACAAAGAGCACTGAGTAGCCCCGTAAACTCCTGTCAAGCTTCAAGAAAACTTTCTTGAAGGTTTGCCTATGGCTTCAAATACGCGGTACCTTGTTTAACCAGCAGCCCTTGAACAGCACACAGCATGGGGAACTACATGATGGGCATAATCTTTACAATCAGTTTTCAACGTTGAAACTACTTGGCTACTAAAGGCTGATTGCCGGTTGGCAAAAAAAGAACAAGAGAATACTTATTCGCACAAAATTGGTTGTTTTCGACACAAAAGGTGTTTAGGAAACACAGGTTTTCGACGCCCGTGACACTGAAAGCAAAGCATTTGAGCTTAGCACACTTCGGCTTCACTTCTGCTCGCGCGGCGAAACTTTACCGCGATTGTGTTACGAAATACTAGAAAACGTTTTTTAGATGCGCCTTTTAAGCTTTGCCTTTCTGCTGTTTCCCCAAATGCCGCGGAAAACGCCTCAACAATAAGCTTGACTTTGTACTGATTGCTTTTTGGCACCTAGACAGGTGTGGATGTTTCGCCGAGCGCTTCCCATAAAGAGCACCAAATACGAGTATGCGCATTTCAGCCGTGACAGGTTGAGAGCCAATAACAAGAACATCGCTAAATATTTGGCGTAAAAGATTACGTCTTGCTTTTACGCATAAAATAACAAACTAGTACGAAAAATAACTTGGATACGGAATTCCTCCAGTAACAGATATGAGAATAGGTATACTGTCTCCTAAACAAAATAAGAAAAACAAATGACAGTATCAGAACGACATCACCTGAATAAAAAGAAAGTTTAATGAATGAAAGAACTAGTTGTTAGAAATAAAAACGTCCAATAATGGAGCCATCTCCCGTACTCGAATCATCTACTCGACAAAAAAAGATAAGAAAAGAACTGTTAATTTCTACTATGTTCGACGTGAAATCAAAGTTCCATCAAGTTCCGTATACAGATCTCACAGCTGATGTAATCTGGCTATAACATCTACACAAATGGGGATGATATGGTTGTTTCGGATTAAGAAGCCAATATTTGGAAAGCTTATCCAGCATACGCATGTCCTGAAAGTCGAGCTGCCGAAATTTCTGAGCAAAACCTGCGTGCCCTAAACGTGTCGGAATATTCAACGTTTGCACTGGGCTAACTATGTAGAGGTATAGAATAAAATATTCCTTCTTTCAACTGCAGCTTCTACAGGCCCGGCATCGGACGGGGCACGAGATCAATGTTCCGAGGACGATCGAGGAATAATTTGAACTGTCTTCACCAGTCTTCGCAGCAACGTCTCTTAAAGAGGTGTCTTGTAACGTACATCTTTTTTTTTTTTCCTGTGAAATTTTTGACTGCGCTTGGTCTTCGCTTGGTCGAAAGATTTTTAATGAATGGTCAAAGATGAATGCATCGTAAGAAGGAAGGGAAATTCAAGAAGCCCAGATATTTTACTACGGCATTTTCTAACAGAATTCTGAGAGGGTGCCGAATGTGTAAAATTTTGTTTTTAATACATTTCAGTGATTCTGAGAGGCCATGGAGATGTATACGTTATCAAAAGAAGAAAAGAAAATCAACTGCCCGTTGTTGTTTTTTTTTGTCCAGTGGTTTGTGGACTATAGAAAACAAAAATAAATCCTAAATTTGTTTAAGTTGAAACTCGCTTATATGTCAGTTGCCATTCAACAAAGGCATGCTCCGGAAACAGAAAGGCACAACTAAGGTCCTACGCATCTCTATTGTTACTTCACTCGTTGCGATATTCAATCAAGATTGGAGACAAACCTGGAAGGTAGGTATAAGGGTGCAGACGGCTGACTCATACAAATAACAACACATTCCGCCGAACTGCGTGACGACTCACATCTTACTGGATCTCACAATACAGTGGGCAAACGTGATAAACACTGGACATGAGCACACAACCACTTCACAGAACCGCACACAGTAAGGTCCCGATGCGTAGAGAGAACGAGGTCAAACAGCGGAGGAGAGAGAGGCAGCTGGCGACACAGGCTTTGACGAAGGCTGGGTCGTCGCGCCCGGTCGTCACTTCCTTTGACGTCACACCAACACACGTACGCACACGCACACACATGCAGCAGTATACGATTGCGTAATCGCAGAGCGAGACGAAAAACAAAAGACAAGAGCAAAAAAAAAAGCTTTCCCCGAAATCTTCACGGCAGGAATCAACCACGAAGTGATCACTTGTGGCGAAGAGACAGTGGCACAATGGTCTTGATTTTGCATCATCGCTGAGCGCAATGACGCCACGCAGTTGGCCGCATACGCGAGCGAAGCGTTAAAAATCTGTTGGAGTCACTGAATAAAAGAGAGTAGGGTCCCATGACCAGCATAGCGAAGTCATTGCACGGTAGGCGGCGCGAGTGACGCAGCGGGCGGCAGTGGATGCCATAGCAATGAGCGAGACTTTACAGCGTTCGGCGTTCTTCCCTGCGTTAAGGTGAGTCACTTCTTAAAGTGAGACATCTTTCACCTTTAGCAACATTCTTGTGTGTAAGAAATAACTCTTCCCCTCAGTACTTCCTTGTTTTGTCTCCGTAACACCACAGGGTTCAGCTTCAGCAGAAGCCATTTTGCTCCACTACTTTTAACGCTTCGCCAAGTGAGTCTGCCTATACGGGCTGCATTCTTTAAATAGCAAAAGCAATACCGTCTCCTTTGCTTGATGGCCTCCTATGGTGTATGTTAAGCCCAGACCAAAGCTGCTGGTCCGGGCTCGCATTTCCTCCGCACAATAAGGAGCAAAATTCTCATTCCCCGCGCTTCTTAAGCTCTGGGCCTAGTACACGTGTATGTGGCTGAAGCTGTCTAAGACGGCGCACGAAAGACAACGGCACAAGGAGGGGGTACACGCACCGCCTTACGCAGCAAACACGAAGGTTAAGCGTTAACCATGACGACCTGTCGTCAGACAAGGGTAAACAGCGTCTTTCTTTTCAGATGCGCTGAACAGACGAGAGGCAGGATTAGGCTTCAAGCAATATCACTTTAGGGTCAACAGGGTTGGGTGCGAACACTTTCCCCCAATAACAGGGATGACCGGAAATCCTCTCTAACATAACGGTAAAAGCCATGAACACGTTAAAGACGAATGCTTGTCATCTCAGACAGATGTCGCGGTGCTCCCACAGCAAATGCACAAGCTGTGGCCATTCGGACTGGCTCATGAACGGGAGGCTACTCTGCGTTACACAGTGACTCCACGCATCTGTGGGCCTGGTTCGCAGGTACACTGCAGTTTTTCTGAAGCGGGTCGAACTGCAGGGTTGGCAACGCTACGCCGTCGTCGCTTCTTTCTCGGCCAGTTCGAAGCCTTCGACGAGCGTCTCGAGGATAAAGCGAATGGTGATCTTGTAGATGTTCTCGATATTCTCCGTGTATCGGTCACCCAGGGTTTCCGATACGGCTGACAAGAACGGGCCCTCGATGTGCTGCGGACAGGAGAAGTCGAGGCATAAGTGTCACAGCATGCGTTTTCCCTTCCACCATTGCAGGTAGCGAAACATAGCACTTGTTTTTCTCGCTTTTATCTCCGCCAAGTATAGGCGTTCCACGTCAATAGCAGGCATGCTGTAATGGAAGGCAATGAGCCAGGAGGGGGACCTATCGACATCTGCGCATGTTCGATGATACCTTAAAACGGCGACTATGGATACATTAAATTTGGCCTCTCCTGATAGAATACTGTGTTATTTGAATGAATACCTATTGTAACCTATGACAAGGCATTGATATGATAGAATAGTTCAAAAATACAATACAGATGTCACCACCGCTGGCTTACTTTTTACATGTGAACTGCGTTACGTTGACAGATTTTCGGGTCGTGGAACATGGCGGATAGGTTGCTATATCATTCAACTCTAAATGGCGATCACGGAGTCTTTCCCTCCTTTTTTTAAACAAGGAGACAACGCTTGGTAAATTTCTTTCAGGTTTTTTGTTTCTATAAATTCAACTTAGCTCCAGTAAAGCAAATATATTTTTTGGTCGTCAGGTCTGATGTAGGGTGGGCCACAATTCACTTGACAGCTTGTATGGGACATCACGAGGCGGGATTTAAACGCATATAGAATCATGCAGTGGAAGGGTGACAGTAGTAATTCGGGCCTCCCTATAACCATCTCTCTCTCTTTGTCCAGACGGCTCGTGGAGAATGTAGTGCCATGGACTCACCCAGAAGTATTCCTTCTTGAAGCCCTTGATTTTGTAGTGTAGCCTGCCAGTGTTGTGCAGGTAGTCCATAAAGTAGTCGAGGTTGTCTAGCGCGTTGATGCCTTCGTCCAGCGTTGTCATGACGACGGAGGCGTGCTGCGCCAGCTCCATACTCTCGCGCTGAGACTCCTTCGTGCGGAGCGCCTGGAACTTCTCGAACAAGTCCAGAAGATCCTCCTTCTCCTGGAACAGTCTGCACAAAAGCGACACCGCTGTTAACCTTCAGTGCCCCTGGATCAATCGCAAAACAAAATACGATGAGGCATGAGCGCAGGTAAGAAAATCATGTCACAGGGAAAAGCGCGAAGCTTTGCAGTGAAGAACTATACAGCTAAAACAGTACGCATGAATTGGTCAACACAAGCTGCTTTGTGGTTACTGTCTTCCGCAGGATACCTTTTTTGTTCTCTGAAGGAAACACAACAATTGGCAAGAAGACCAGCGCAGACTTCATCCAAACTATATAAGGGCGGTCCTTAATTGAGCAGTGGTGTTGCATAAGCAACACGCTTGTGCCACTCTGTCAGTCTAACATTACATTTCTCCCGGGGTTCGTGGGGCTTTAATTAAACAGTGCGACTATACATCCTTGGCTACCTAGCGGTAGCCTGTCTGACTGGTTATTTAACGGTTTCTGGTTAGACTCCTGTCTAAACCTCTCATCTCAAAGGATCTAGAGAATTGGCTCCTGCCAACTCGACCGTGCCATGCGAGCTCCTGGCGCCCTCACACTCAGCGAAAAATCAGGGCTTGGCCACGTCACCTGTAAACTTTAATCTACTAGACTCGTGCTTGTGACTTAGCACTCACAGCGTAGTGAACGCTGACACTGCAGAAGCAGCGGTTTCTGGAGAGCTGCGCTCTTATAACGCTATTGCGCTGATGGAAGTCACTTGCCTGACGAACATCTCGATGCCTGTGGGCTCCATGGCCCTGGCGATGGCCTTCCACGACTTGGTGATGCTGAAGATCTGCCGTGCGGTGAGCGGGTGGCGTGGGTCCGGGGGCGGCGGTGGCGGAGGGTCGCCGACGGGTTCGGCGTCGGTGCTCGCGGCGCCTCCGCCGGAGCCCTTGCGGCCGCCCGAGCCGCGCACCAGCGACGACAGGCTCTTGCTTAGCGTGCACCCCATGGGTCCGGGAGAGGAGGACGACGACGGGACGGAGGCAGACCCTCTACCTGCGCAAGCGCCACCCAAGTTGTTTTTACAGACTCAAGTGTTCTAGTCACAGCGCCGGTATGAAACGGGAAGTAAAGCATTGCAAATGCACCCCGCCACGCCTGTGTAGAATCTTTGCGAAAAGTTTAAAGCCATTAGTGTCCGTTTTTAAGAAGCCTAGTTGCATTCCTTTTTCGTTCGTTGAAGTATTTACTCATTCCCACTGGAGAGGGCAGGCGAAAAATTTTCTTGCCTTCAGGAGATTTGCAACATTGAGAACACATTAAGAGTCACACAGTGTGTTCCGAAGCAAACCGCGTGGTCTCTAAACCTTTGACAAAGACTGCACATAAAATCGCTCCAACGCTCTAGGTTGAGTGGTTAGCCACAGTTACGGCTCAAGAGACAGCATTTACTGATGTAGTGCTGGCTCTACCGGAAGGGCAAAAAAAAATAAACCCAAATGTTTTTGTGTTGCGATATGCTGGCGCAAATAATTTCAGAGATATTTACATGTATGTGTGCAGTTAGAGCCTACTCTAAACATTTTCACCATTCATAAAGCGATCATCATTTTCCGGATCTAGATTGTAACAAAGGAAGCGCCGATGTGACACCTAATGACACCGCCATTGTACCTCGTTTCGAGCGGCGCGCGGACTACTTGAAAGTGTTGTTTCTCGGCCCGTTGCGTACCAGTCAGCGCAGATTGAGCGCAGTCCCTTTACCCTACTTCTTCCGCCACTGCTCCCCTCGCCCTTCATCCGAATCGATTATCGCCCTCCTGTTTCGCATTATTCCCTATTGAAAAAGAAATAGTTCTGATTTGCAATGACCTACACACGTTTTCTCATACTATCATTCAAATAGCATAGAAATGGCATACCATGTCATCATTATCGCGTACTATTTTTCATAGTTTATGATACTATATGGCATCATGCGATAACGTGAAAATGTGTGTGAGGTTATTGCACCGCAGAACGTTTTTCTTTTTTCCATAAGGTAGTAATTGATGTGCTGTCGCCATAACCTCCCGCTTTTATGGCAGCCATTTTTTTTATACTTGGGTGAACCAGTCAAGTTATCAGAGAACATCAATAAGGTTTGTTATCTCTCTACTTATCTCTAGTACGGTTATCACCTACTGGATTCTTCTCCTGGCGCCATCTTCCGGATGCGCATTCCTCCGCTCTCACCGCACCAGCAAAAGTGAACGAAACAACGCGAAATTCGCAACCTTTTTGTTTAAGAAAACGTTTCCTAACATACCGCATCAGGATAATTATACGACGCTAACGCGAGGACGGAGTCATGTGAAGCTTCACAGGCGTATATTTGCTCGTTTACTGACAATATTTCCATGTAAAAGGTTTCGTTGCACCACAAGAACAAACGTCTGGTTATGGCATGTGCAGAGCGAGAACAAAACATATATAATAACAACAAAATATGGATGGACTCAATGTAGGCACCCAAAGACAGCAAAACAAATGCAAGCTTTATGGCGAAGATTGATGTTGGCGAAAATATGGAGGAGACCATCGAACAGCCTCTCTCGAAGTAAATAGTGGTTGCACGGCTTTTCTGAAAACGTTTAAAGGAAACATTAAGCGAGGCGCAATGCACTGCTGCAGGGCCATATGGTAGGTCAAAACTTCAATAGGGTGCTCCGATCCCTGCGCGCCTGTTTTTATGGCAAAACTGAACATTGAGGACCTGTCTTCAGCCTCGCCGGGGTGGTGCAGTGGTAAGATGCCCGACTACTCTGCCGGAGCACCCGGGTTCGAACCCGACCTCGGTGGCTGCGTTTCAATGGAGGCGAAACGAAGAGGCGTCCGTGTGCTGTGCGATGTCAGCGCACGTTAAAGATCCCCAGGTGGTCGAAATTACTCCGTAGCCCTCCACTACGGCTCCTCTTTCTCTCTTTCCACTTTCACTCCCACCTTCCTCCCTTCCCTTAAGGCACGGTTGAGGTGTCCACAGAAAACAAGTGAGACAGTTGCCGCGCCTTTTTCCTTCCTATAAATCAAATCAATCAATCAGTGAGGTATTGTCTTCTGGACAAATTACAGACTACTTGCTGTCGTATCCCTTATGCCCTCTTTACACGGCCGGCTTAACCTCGGTTACGCTTAACCGAGGTTACCGAACTTAACCACGGTTAACCGCCAATCGCGGTTAGCTGTGCTTACACAGCTCGCCGCCATTCTCGGTTACGGCCGCCATTGCCCATAAAGTACAACCGAAGCGACGCGGTGATCTGCGGAACGAAGCAGCATTTACAAACATTTTATTTATAATGTAGTCTTCGGAGTGCCGTCCGGCAAGGCGTCAACAACGCGGTGAAGCCCCGCACGATGGCAGCACCTCATCGACCATCGTAAACACCGCCGCGTTGGCCCCTCTCCCGCAGACCGTACGCAAACGACACGGCGGTTCGCTAGCGCCGACGTCAGAAACAAAGCGTGCTAAATTTATTGGCATCTGGAATACTGAGCCGAATATCAGAGTTGAACCACTCCTGATCACTGACCAGCGGAAAATTGCTGGCAAGACCGATAACCGCGATACTATCAAGTTTCTGTTCACGACAGCTGCCGCCGGGACATTGCGGCTCACCGTTCTGCTTATACTAGCTCTGCGATTAATGTATCGCCTAAGTTTATCATATCGTTATTTTACGGCGGCAGAATAGGATTCACAATAAAGATGTTTCATGAGTACACCATTTCGACAGCGTTGATCAGTTAAAAAGCGCCGATCGCCGCGGCTTCGAAGAGAAATAATTTAGGCCTATCGACGACTAGGGGGTTACGCACCCCGCCGTAGTTCGCCGCGCTCGCTTGCTTCACCGCCGCGGTAAGTGTAACGTACCTCCGCCAGCTCGCAGCATCCCGCGCTGCAAGCATTGCGAACTTGTGCACTTTCATTATAAAGCTAAGACCGCGCATTTTTTGACGTTCCGCGCTCAGCAACAAGCCGCACAAACGATACTGCAAGCACAGGACGGGGTTTCAGTACGCAGACGCTTGGCTGTAGGCCGTAACCGAAGACGCCGGGCGGCACAGTAGACACCGGATATTCAATACGGGCAAACGAGTACACTGCTGAAGCAGACACGCTCGTACACTTCACGCACTCGAGTGCCGACGAGCAGCCTCCGTCAACAGACGCCGCCATAACCTCGGTTAACGACGCAAACCGAGGTCGCCAAACTCGGTTTGCGATAACCATGGTTAGGGGTGTAACTGTGGTTTGGTCTGCCGTGTAAACGGGCTAACCACGGTTTCGCGTAACCGCAGTTACGCTAACTGTGGTTAACTCTGCCCGTGTAAAGAGGGTATTAGTATCGGGGGTGATAACCGGTTCCATCTATCCTAAAAACGAACCGTATACTGCCCTCGGTGGCTGATCGAGCAAAATGTTTTGTGGCGTGTTAACGTTTGGCAAATACTGTGTAGTGGTGTCAGTGCTGCCACGTAGGGTTCAATGAGAGCATGACAGGCACCTTTTGTGGTTGAGGGCTGCCGGGTGCTATCGATCCCCCGGTGTCTCGGCCGAGGAACGGAAGGTTGCTGCCTGGAGCAGGAAACGGGAACTGCGATGAGTGGCGACGGCCAACGACCAAGACTGGTCGAGCGCCTGTCTGGTTCCTCCTACTCTCACGACGAACTCCGCTCCGTCGGCAACGATAGCCGGGGTGCGTTCATAGTGCGGGATCCTGTGGGGAATAAAACAAAAACAACAGTGGATTACGCTCCTGTTAATCTGCCGTGGAGTAAAGTTACGCTTCGGCGGCGCCCATGCGCACAACCTTTATGATGGCTCTCTAACAATGATGACCTTCACAGAATGTCACATGCTGAGGCCCGGCCCAGCCCGGCGAGCCAAAGTGTGCTGTTTTGAAGAACAATTAGGACTGCCCAGGGAACGCCCGTGTTCATGCTAAGACATCATCGTTAATTGTAAAATAATGGCTGAAGACAGCATATTTCATCGAGTTGCTCGCGAACATCTGCTGCAAAAGTCACCGATTATTTGTGCGCCAATACATCCCTGAAAAATGTTTATCATAACCGGGTACAGCGACTGACTAAGCGAGAGTCGAGGACATGTGAAAGAATATGAAAATCGAAGATTTAGGTATCACTGTTTTCCGTTCCCCTTTTGTGGTTTCTGTGAGATCTCTAATAAAGTAAAATCCTCCGCTACCTCGAAAGGGTGTAGTCTATGAGAAACCGTACAGTTTCTCCATGTTGAAGGTATTTTGGCGACGGCCACGATATAATGTTATGTTATTACACAGTGGCGATGGGTACAGTTTAAATCCTTTAAAGCAGATGTAAAAACATGCCTGGTATGTTCACGAAATCTGATCGTATTTTTTCCATCATTCACGCTTTTACTTATTCAAGAAGGCGTGACGCAATGGCTGAGGAATAGTTTAAAGGAGTTACACAACTTAAGAAATCAATTTCAACGAGGTAATACGATATAAATTTGCACTGACATCAAATATCCCACAGGCGACACGCACAAACTCACTCACTCACTCACTCACTCACTCACTCACTCACTCACTCACTCACTCACTCACTCACTCACTCACTCACTCACTCACTCACTCACTCACTCACTCACTCACTCACTCACTCACTCGTGAACAAGGTTAAAGATCACATTTAATCGTCCAATAAACTCTCTCGAGAGAAAGGAAGCGTGAATTTTTTAAAGCGCCGTTACTAGTCACTTTTACTAATCCACGGGATGCCAGGACATTACGGCATTTCTGGAAATGTAAGCGAACATGAGTCAGTCAGCAAGTGGCTTTATTTGCATGGAATTGCTGAGAATTTACGCAACTACTGAGAAGTTTCCTTCGAGAGCAGGGATGCTTCACCATGGAATGAAAAATAACGCACCTGTGCGATCAAAGTGATTGGATTTAAAGCCTTCTCAATGGAAAATTCAGCATGACAGCCATCAGCGCCAGATTTCTAGACTTACGCATGGCTACCTCCGTCTAGTCCCAGTACCAAATACTTGGAGGGCGATATAGACGCTTTTGGTACATTAAGGTGAAAGGCTTACTAGGCTATGCTATGTCCGCAAAACCTATCGGCAAAATCTGGCATCCAAATGCGTCGCCGGATGTGACGTCATCCCCCTGTGGTGTCATGTCAAGTCAGTGGTTATCAATAGCAATTTATAATCAAAATATAATGATAAAAGTGATAACTATTAATAGGGATAAGAAGTAACGATAAAGGTAATCAGTGAGATCATTTGTAATAATTAGTTATTGGTAAGATAATGCCTAAGAGGTAGTTAGAGTTAATATAATTAGCGATGCAAAAAATTAGTGATGGGTATATTAGCGATAGATAGTTATATGTAGTTAGTGACAGGTTGTTAGCAAAAACTTCATGGCAGTGCTAACTCTTTTGCATTCTCCCAGTGCACTTTTTGCAGTGATTTCTCAGATTTAGTTCCATCACAAAGACTTCGATACTATCCTATGCATTATATTAAGGAACTAAACAGGCAGCCAACCTTCTCTTAAGTGTTCGCTGGCATGGCTTGTGCTAAACTTTTAGAGAAACGAGTGAGCGAGAAATATTTCAATACCTTTTCGGAAACTTATGTTCGAGTAACGTTGGCATCTCCGGAGATTTACAATCGTGGTCACACTTAATTTATGCTTGAAAAATGCATTTTCATCTTTCAGTGTTGCCGCACTGTCGGGATTGAGTGGTTTACTCAGCGCATCACTGTGCCGACAGCTGCGCCGGAGGACCTGAATTTGATCCCAGCCGCAGGGGCCGCGTTGCGATGGAATCGAAAAGCGAGGCTCCCGGGCACTGTGCGGTGTCAGCGCATGTTGAAGGACCCCAGAGGGTGGAAATTATCCGCAGTTCTTCACTTTTCCATTTTTCGTAGTCTGAGTCACTTTGGCACGTTAAACAAAAAAAAACTAAAATAAAAATCCACACATAAATGTCATAGATATCCGTCAAAAAATTTAATACCTCTTGGTCCTTGGGGAGCTATGGTAGCAAATAGTTCGCTATATGCATAAAAAAAGATTTAAATCGCCTCTTCCATCACTTTAACTCCTCAGAAAGGAAGACCACTGATGTCTTCGGCCAAGGCATAAATGTTCATTGGTTGCGAAGGTTATTTTTTATTCTTTTTTTTTGTTCAAAGGCGAAAATTGAATCAGAATCGCGCAAACACTCTTGCTCTCTCGCCTATTTGCCGAAGCACCGATTTAAAACTATGTTCCCAGCGCTCTTTTCTTTGGCCTCTCATCCCCTCTATTTTCCCGTTTTGCCATCTTCTCATCGCTTAGGTCAGCACCTTGAGGCAATATTTCCTCGGGATGCTTTAATTCTTTAACTGCTCTTGCCTACAAAGATTACTGCGGCAGTTCGTTCCCCATCTGTACATCTTCGCCGGCTGCCATACTCGCTTCTTTCATTCGCCGTTCACTTTTACCTTTCGGTTTCTTTCGGTTTACAGGTTTTGGTAAGCACTTTCAGTTTACAGGTTTTTAGAGGATGGCAGCCCCGGTGCAGCACAGCAAAGCGATCACATTTATATGACCCGCGCATACTCTGACTCTAAGTCAACCTGAGAATGAGGTAGGATGACGTCACAGTGCTGTCTTCATCTGCCAAATAGCATCGCAGATTAATGCAACGGAGCTGAGTCTGACTTAAGTAGAGCTAAGCAAAGAAGCGTTTGCTGCGGTGCTCTAATTTGAACGCGACAAAGTGCAGTAATGACAGTTCACGAATACACTATTTACTTAGGAAACGCCCAAGTGCGAACCTTGCGATTTTCAGGCGTTCGTTTGCGGATGAGAAGCCCAAGATAGGGAAAAACAGCGCGAGCGGGATAGCCGATCTCCGAACCAGAGGTAAGGGCGATGGCTTTTCAGAAGCGTCAGCTTTTCTGGTGGAGAAGTGCCATGGAAAGTACGGCTCTCTACCTACCTATAAACGAATTCGAGGACAATTTGGCGACTAAAGTGATGAAAGGCGAAAGTCTGAATTCTGCATTCTGCTACGCGACTGTTGAGCATGTAGCGATGAATGTTGCGACGAGTAAAGCGAGCGACTGCTCTTTCATATCTGCGAGTGCATTTTGCCAAAAAGAATTCACTGAATAAATGCACTCGCAGAACAGAGCACTGTAAAATTCTGCTTGGCAGCGACGAGATCGCACTCTTTGTATCTTCGCAGTTGTTCTACGTTTACTGCTTTGTGGTTCATTTTACCGGGTGAGCGGCATTATTTAGCAATGAATCAATTAAGGAAACATTTATCACTGATTTGTATTCATTATTTAATTAGTTATTGATTAGCCACTGGTAATTAATTATACATAAGTAAATAATTAACAAGCTTTAGTATTTTGTAATTACTTCACATGTGGCCAATTAACCATTAAGTGGTGATTGGTGATTACTAATCATTACTTAACTATAGTTAGTTAATTATTCAGTCATTAATTAGCAATTGATCACTGACTGGCACATGGCCAGATAAGGCACACATTCGCGCATACTGTGGTGGTGATCTGTGATTGGTCGAGACCTCCGTGACGTCATCCCCTCTCGACCAATCAGAGCCGCCGCAAAAGCGTGACACTTTTGCTGACGACAACGATGAGGCAATAAAGGTTTTCGCCTTAACACATGCTTTTGGGGAGCAACGTGCCGTAGTCACAACTATTGCAATAGGCAAGCACTAGACTGCTATACATCCGCCAATGTCGGAGGAATTTCTTTAACGAAAATGAAACCGTTCCAAGTGTGCGCGGCTAAGATGATCCAATAAAAGTGCAGATATACAATATTTGTGTCTAAATATTGTGTCAGAGACGAAATGAACGAAAAAGAAAGCAGGCTCGCCTAAAACTCCTGTAGTACGCCATTCGTATTTTCTTTTGAACTGTCTGATCTTGAAGACTAAATTTAGGCTGTGGAACTCTGCCTTACTTCTGTCAAGAGAACCTACTGCCCCTACGGCCAATTTAGCAACAAAGATATAGGGTGCGTTGACACATTACTCATTTTTTTTAGGGAAGTGGCGGGAAGGGGGGGGGGGGGGCATGATTTTCGTAGGCTAGGTTATGCCGACATTTATTTCGAAAGTGCGATCGTGGAGTCTCTTTTTCTGTATAGGCGACCCGAGTTTAAATCTAGCGGAAAGGGGAGAAACGCAGTACACCAATCTAATACTTCGTCTTTTTTTTTTTTTTTTTTTTTGCTATGGTAAAAAACAAGCTCTAAATTGATTCCCGCTAAGAACCAAAGATCGAAAGTAGTAGTCCTCAGTTTGCTTTCAAGTAAGGCTGGAGAAGCGATTCGAGCGAATGTATTATAGCGAATTAAGAGACAGCAGTTTACTCACGAGAAAAGTTAAACTTTTTTTATCTAAACGATGCTGAATTCGAAACGGCACAAAGGAATTAAATAAACAGTGTATTTGAACACGGACATCGGCACTAGTGTTGTAACCACAGCGCATTGTTTCACAGATGAAGTAACGAAACCAAATCAGCTTGCAGTATTCATTCGCAGGCCTCATCCCACGTCGGCCGTAAATCCAAGACAGCAATAGAGACGCAGGGCTGTGGAGAGGAAGAATCGCAAAAAAAAAAAGCTAAGCAGACTAGCGCACCAAAGAGAGAGAGAGAAAACAAAAAGCGTGAAAAGCTCGCATTCGGTGAAGACACAGCGCAGAGCGAATAGACTCCCCGCTCCCGCTAGAGTGGACGCGCGGTTCGTTTACTCTCGCTCCCGGCGCGCGTCACACAAGAAATGAAGTGATGCCGCAATCTGAGGTGCCATGTATGCGCAATGCCGGCGGCGAACGCGTATACGGTGTGGTGCGCCCGTGAGCAGCTTTTACTGCCAGAGGCTCCTTCCGAAATCAATGAGAGCCGTATACGATGAAGACGCTTGCATACGTCTATCCTACCGTCTCCGTCTTACCAGGCCGCAGGCGATTCCATTTTGCGTGCGACGGCCACTCGATATCTGCGCAGAATACCGTCTTTCATACTATACAGGCAATGTCGATATAACACCACCCAGTATATCGCAATCTCCGATGCATCAGATTTCCAGCCTGCGCAATGCGGGGTTTTGCATGCCGAATAGGTTTCCCTACGAGGCAAGCGCGTGAGAGAAACGCATTAGGGAACAGAGGAAAACGAGAAGAAGCGATGTTCTCAGTACGAGGCGACTGTTCTCAAACACCCCGCGGGATGCAAGGCGCGACGTTGAAGCGAGATTCGTCGCACAAGTAAAACATTATTGAAAAAACTAGCCCCTATCGAACTCCACAAGTAAAATGCCACGCGCATCGTCCGCTATTGCCAGCGGACCGCTTTGGAGTGAGGACCAATCGACCGAGTCTCCGTGCGAGGCAGCGAAGAAGCAGGAGAAGGACAAACAGGACGTAAGGACAAGACAGAATGCTTGAGCAAGAGGCGTCGAGCTAGGTTTCCCGCCAGGCCGAGGAACTCAGCCCACAAATGCACCTCGTCTCCTGTAGTTGCAGGCGGTGCAATTCGATACTGTGAGGCTACGCGCAGGCAGTGGGGAAACTTTGCTCCCGTCCATCGCAGCCTCTTCGTCTCCGGCGCTTGTTTTTTCCCCTTTCCCCCTTTTGTCCACTTGCGTAAGTCACTACAGCAGTCAGGCAACTTCATCAACCTTTCCTCACTACTATAACAAGACTTTTATCCCGGTTATTTTGAGCCTTTCTTTGCATTTTTTTCTTTTTGGCACTTCAGTTTCGTCTAGGTCTTGCTATATCATCTATCTTGGCTCTGAAACAACCTTTCGGGCCCCTTGGGTCGCCCAAACGCAGTAAAAAAGCAAATAAAAACAAAACAAAAACCATTGCTGCATGGCAACGCCCCCTGGTTGTTTGGTAGATTACCTGCACGGTTTTTCTATTCATATTTTTTTGTTGTGAGACACTTATTTACTCGAAACATCAGAATGTTGAGAATGAATTGTACAATGATCGCAAAAAATATTTGTTTTTTTTATGGGTTTTATCGTCCCAAATCGACTCAGTGACTATGAGAGACGTCGTAGTGGACGGCTCCGGAAACTTCGACTACCTGGAGTTCTCTAACGTGCACTTCATTGAAAACCAGGCGCGGTAGCCGGACTCGATTCTGCATCCTTGAGTAGAGCAGTCTAGCGCCGTAACCACATCTCCACCAAGGCGAGGCGGCGCATAAAAGTGATCTCCTATATATTGAGCAGCTGTGAACACATTCGTCAAGCCTCGGAGGGCATAATGGGAAGACTCGAGAGAAGGGTTATCAAGCTCTGTTCTTTTATAGAGCTGTGCCTCTGTAACTACGCCTGAGTGTGTTCACTTTCTATCACTACGCCTGAGTGATAGAAAGGTGCCACAGCATTCACGATGACAGACGGCTACAATGGAAGGGGGGCAAGAAAGGGAGAAAATCGACCGTTTTTGAAAAAAAAAAAACAGTGTTTAGGAACGGCGTTCTTCGTTCGTGAAAGCAATCTCACAGAAATGATAGAAACGCACGCACGATAGGGGCTATAGCGTACTTAAACCCTGTGTGTATTGAAACACATATGCGCTCGATTCTGCAATTGGGATCTAATATCAGAGGCCGAATGGTGGACAAGCAAGAATCGGCAACCACCTGTTTCGTCGAGTGAGGGTGAACGCTGCTCTTACTACGCCCTTCACCGGGCCTATATGTAATGTCCCACGCAATATAAACCAAATGCCCAATATTTGTACCATATTCGAAATGCCCGAACCAACATACGACTGATGCATTTCCAGCACAATCGATATTGGGCAGATGGCTTGCGCTGCCTGGGGTGGGACGTTTGTTATGGGCGTGCCTAGCGAGGCGGAAGGTAGGTCAGCGATGGAACCGCGGACTTCAACACGAAGAAAAGAAAATGAAATAAAAAGTATATTACTTCTTGTTGCATGTCGAAATAACGCAAGTTATTTGAATTTCCTGACCACATTGACATACAAGGTAGCCATTACGTTAGAGCCCACAGGGGTGAAATAGCGGTCTGAGCGTCAACCGCGCGTGCGCGATGCTCAGGGCTCAATCTTTGGTGAAGCCGCTACACTATTTCCGCTGCCCTAACGCCCTTATTGACTCGGGAGAAATGCTTGGAAAATAGGCTCCACCTTGAGTAAAGCTAACGTCTTGTACCGTGACAGTTTTCTTTTATTTATTGCTGAATCAGTTATTGTGTCATAGAAAAACGTCATCACAATCACAATGAAATTGCGGCTATCCTAGCAAAGCTCGTCTACATTCCTCCCGCCCAACCACCATGGACGATGGATAAACCTTTGGTGCAACTTCGTGTTCCCGGAATACTAAAAAAATCAATAGTGTCAATTAGTGGACTCAAACAACTAACTCTGGCGCACATCTGGTCAGAATATCCTAATTATATTCACGTATACACCGATGGATCTGTGTCAGTACAGACATCCGCTGCAGCTGTGGTGTTACCAGCTCAGAAAACGACTCTACATTTTCTTTTGGGATATACTTCTACATTAACTGCTGCTGAACGTGTAGCCATTCGGGAATCTATTCGCTGCATATGTGGGGAACCACCTCAAAAATTGTGTATATTCACGGACTCAAAGACTACATTGTAAATTTTGGAAAACTTCTAACGCCACACTGCCTACCAGTCCCTGACACTAAACATTATGGAGCTCCTCACATCTGCCCAGCTGCAAGGCCACAGGATAATGTTTCAATGGATTCCTGCCCACTCCGGGCTTCATGGAAATGAACAGGCCGATGTTGAAGCGGAAAGCGCACTCATTAATGACCTCCAAACAGCTGTGCCTTTTTCAAGAGCGGATACGATGTGCCTTCTTACGAGTTGTATGTATAATATTACAGCAGCTTACTGGGCCCAGCCAGACGCACGACACATTCGTCTAAAAAGGCTCGATCTAACATTGAAACTTTATGTTCTGCGTGATATTCCGCGTCATCAGGTATGCTTGCTACATAGACTTCGTTTAAATGTGGCTTTCACGCGCAAGTACTTACATTTAATTGGACAGGTGGACTCGCCGGAATGTTGAACTTGTGGCATCACAGAAACTGTGGACTATGTATTGTTGGTGTGCCCAGCGTATGCGTGTGAAAGAAGTGTGCTAGCCGCTTCCTTAAAGCGTTTAGACTAGAAGCCTCTGTCGGAGGAACTGCTGCTGGGCGCTTGGCAGGACAAGGGGAAGGGTGTCCAGGCAGTGCGTGCTCTTTGCCGTTTTTTGTGCGCCAGCGGACTTGATTCGCGCTTGTAAAGCAAGCCACTGTGGCTGTAGATATGTATTTCATATGCCTTCTCCCACATCGTCACCCATCATGATCTTCTTTCTTCTCTCCTTCCCCTTCCCCAGTGCAGAATAGCAGGCCAGATTTGAATTATTCAGGCCAACCCCTTTGCCTTTTCCTTTCAATAAATCCATCTATCTATTCTCACTCGCCCTCACGTCTGTCACCCTATTTAAACCTATTACCGGTGAAGCACTTCAGTAATAAAAACAAAAGATCACAATGACCTATCCGAACATTCCCCGCTATTTGTGCCTCCATCCTGACTTTACCGTGGATATAAAGGCGAACCAGTATCACTGCAATGAATTCCGTCGACCCAGCGCAGTGCAAGGGCCTTTATTTGCTCCTTTTATCTCCCTTCTCCATCCGTCTACTGCTTTCGCTCTCGCCTGTATATTTGGCACGCTCTCGACCGGTCAATAACTCTTACTCCTCCCCTATCAGTATTGCGAAATGCGACACAGGCAACCAAAGAAAACCGAGAGGAAATGGGGAACGAGAAACCGAGGCGGGAGGAAACTGTGACATGCGAAGAGAATCACAGGAAAGAGAGGGCCATCTAATCGAGTCCAGAAAGTCACCAACTCGGCGAGGGAATTAGAACGCCGTTGGTCCCTCTGGCGACGGCGGAAAGCGACAACATTCATCATGTGGTCGCATTCTCTGTTTCGCGTGTCCGACCTGAATCAACTGCACTCGGCACCACCAGGTTTTCTCCCACCATGCTGCTCAGCCTCCCAGGCCTCCGTCGTTCTCGGCATAGCCGTTGTCTTCCTCTTCCCTCCCCGATGTGGGAAAGGAAGAAGAAAAAAGGATGCTTCTCGAGATTGGAGTACTCCCAATGCCTCTGTACTACCGGACGATTGCTTAACCAGTCAGGTTCCTTGGGGCTGTTAGTCGACTTTGCGCACTGGTTGTCTTCTGCTTTCAAGCGCCCGTAATGTTTTCTCTCCTTCCTCAGTTGGGGTACCGTTTAAATACTCGGAGGATTGTTTAATTCCGTCCGCTCCCTATTCAAATTCTTCCCCTCACTGCACGCATCTTGGTTGAAGTCGAAAAGGGTTAGGTCTGATTAGGTGACATATACCGATGTTCGTGTTATTCTCTATCAGAGTGACGTTCCAAAGATTCCGGATACGACTCCAACGTTGACATTTTGTGTTAACTGTGCATATACTGCCATAGAAATATAAAGGGAATGGTCGAACCTTCCAACGCCATTTCTCAAAGGGGCGACAAGCCCACTGTAGACGAATTCGTTTGGCTTTTTATCTGGCTTCCTTTTATCAGCACGAGCATCGATGCCTATACATGCAATAGTACCAAAAACAATAAAAAAGACTCCGCTACCAGTTAAAGTAGCATCTCCGTCGTTACGATGCGCTGATATACTGATATCACCAAATTTAATTATTTTCTAGTGATCATTTAAGCCGTGACGCTCATTATTAAAACCCTCACACGTTATAGTACTCATAAGGCTATCTGTATGTTCGAACAGCTCGCGTCTAGCTTGTGATTGGGTACCTTATCGTAGGCTGTCGTCGCTGACAGCTAGTAAGATAGATGGCGACCAGTTATTAAGTGTTTTCATGTGTTAAGGCTTTGTAATTTCTAATCCTAGCTTCTGGAGTGCAGAGTAGTCACTCACTCACTCACTCACTCACTCACTCACTCACTCACTCACTCACTCACTCACTCACTCACTCACTCACTCACTCACTCACTCACTCACTCACTCACTCACTCACTCACTCACTCACTCACTCACTCACTCACTCACTCACTCACTCACTGTTACTGCGACCAATAATGTAAGCTGTCTGCCCTCGCCGTTAGCCCAAAAATGCCACGCGTCGCAGAGTCATCCAAGTGTCTTAACTGCTTCCGACCACGGCGTCCCTAACTAAAGGGCCCGCAATTACCATCACAGGAAACGAGGGGTGGTTATAAATGACCCTCTCGAGACGACCGCTGCAGCCGGAGCCCTGCGGCTGTTCCATTAGGTGAGCTCGGAGACACATGATGCGGTCGGAGAGTATCAGGAGCAAAGGAAAAAGGGACTGCAGGAACGAGTCATTATCTCATGTTTCCCGATTTCCTTAATCACGGTATAAGGAAGCAACTGTCACGCGAGAAAGCCAAATACTCACGCCTTTCGAGTCGAACCAAACAGGCACCTCCATTCATTCGGTTAGCTGTTCACCGCGTGGATACGTAGGATCTCGCGAGATCTAGATTCTGTTTAGCAAAGACTGCAGCATCGCAGTACTCGGTCAAAGCTTTAACCTTAGTCAATCATGAGGACAAACCCGCAAACCTGCTCATAGAGCAGAACTCTTCGCGCCGGGCCATCGTCTTAGCTGTCCGATACCATTTTGTTGGACAGCGAACGGGAGCAAGGGCACGTAATCCCTTTTAAGTGCAAGCTTTTTAACTTTAGTTTCTGACTATCTATAGCCGACGTCAACTACTATATAACTCCTGCGTGGTAGCGCTATTTTGAGTGACATAAAGTTATACCTTACGGCATTTGCTTGCGAAGTTGCGTGAAGGCACGTCAAGTTTGCTTTAGCAGCGTTGCGTCCGACTTGTAGTTAACATGAGGTGACGCTCGCAGTTCATAAGCGCCGGTAAGCAAAACATTCGCTGCTACCGGAGCTGCCAAGTGCCGCTGACGGTCGTCTACAGCTAATTCAAGTGGACGTATCACTTTGGAAGTTACCCTGACTCTGCAGAGTAGCTTTGGCTGCAGTGATCGTTTATGCACTTGTAATGGCACCGTGTGAAAAATGCTAAGCACTCTCCTTTATGGGTCTTAAAGGAATTCATGGCTGTAGGGAAAGCAATTGTAAATGCTTGCGGTGAAGGTATTATACTGTTAAGATATGGTTTTGTTGGAGTGGTTGTATTGTAATTTTATCATCTAAGGCTCTTCCTGGTCGATCTAAAATGCTGACACACGTGTATGTATAGGATGCCAATAAGGAATATCGAGAAATGGAAGGAAGAGGAAATAAAATATTCAGATTTTTTATTCTTTCTTTTTCTAAAGGGAGTATAACAGAGAGGCGCGTCTTTCTGTCGGCGCAATATTTTTTAGAATAATTTTATTCATGATGAAAAATCATAATAATAATGGTGAACAAATTTCGTGTCATTTTTAAACCTAAACAGGCTGATAGCCTTCCACACGCCAGTACTGCCAGTGAATACAATAGTCAGTGTAAAGAAGCCTGTTTACACACAATGGGTTCCTCCGGGTGTTCCTAAATGTGGGTCTCTACACGGGCGTTATTAAGCCGCATCCGTATTGGAAGTTGCTTCACAACAACCTTTCGAATAATTCGTTTCGCACGTTTGGCGCGTAATTTGCATCACGTGCATGTTAGGAAGGAGGAAACCGCTGCAAGAGTGTTTAGATTAATTTATTTGCTTCTAAGAAAACATCCAAAGATGCGAACTTGAAATTTAAGTTTCTTAAATATGATTCAGAGACTTTTGCGGTGGGAATTTTCGAAAATTATATTCTATTAGCGAAAAACCACAGACGTTGGGCATCGGTGGAAATTCAGTTAGTTACAAAAGTGCCATTAACACAACCTATTTCCAAAACGAAAGAATAACTTCAGGCCCGAGTTAGGCTTGGATAACAAATTTTTAAGTTTTACTTTCGTGTGGCCAATGCTGCAGCCAGCCGCCCAGTAACGCAATTTCGAAAGTAACCCAGTATTCTTTCTGCGATTTAGAGAATTCCGCGTGGCACCCAAGAAATGCTCTTATATAAGCTAATTATTGATACAAAGTTCCTCAGTGCTAAACGCACTGGCAAGCTTCTAGTAGTCATCGTTCTTCTCGGCAAAATTCCCCGCCAACAGGAGCAAAGTCGGCGAAGAAAGCGGTTCCTGCAAAAGCCACGCCTTGAAGACGTGTTTCTCCTTTATAACACGCTCGTATAAAGGATATATAAAGATACAAAACTCTGCATGGCGCATACTAAGCCTTACACTACATTGTGTTTCGAACCCTTTCATGTCAGTGTGAAGCTGTGCGAGCCGGAAGGTAGCAAAGGTAACTGGCGCCCCCTTTTACCGAAATAGCCCAACTCAAGTGCTCGGAAACTTTAAAGCAGAGCCTCTACTCACAGATACTAGAACATGCAGGCGGAGTCGGTAACGAAACAGCATCCTAACGGAAGAACACGCTTCCGTCGGAGGAACTGGATAGTCACATCCGAACAGGAAAAGTTCTCGCGACAGCTTTTCTGTTGGAGGCCAGTACAAAAGAGTACCACGATATCGCTGAAACGCTGCGTTGAGGAAACCGCGGAAACAACATTTACGAACGTCGAGCTTGCATTTGCCGAGCGTTGAAGAAGCGATAATGCTGAAGGATGAAAATTAGCTGCCTAAGCGTTATCGTGCATGGTTAAAGAAACCAGCCGAGCTTTTGAAAAAGAAAATGCACGTACACATAATAAGCCAGAGGGCGTTTTGACGGCAGTGAAACCTTCGCGAGTTCAATGCCAAGTTTCTTGCAATATCTGAAAAAATTAGCTGTGGTTTAGCACGTGGTTAAACCTGGAGTTACGGGTTATGCTGCGCTTAGGTTCGGCTTGAAAGTAAAGAAATGGCTTTTGCACATAATAGTTTACTTTGTGGTTTCAGCTTTATTTATGCCATAGGTGAATCACTTCATGTATGAGCACCCCTTGCCTCTCGTCATTGACCCTTCTAATTCGGATGCAAAAGACTACTAGTAGTATGACATCGCCGTCGAACTCCAGGGCACACCGCCATCACGACGTTCGAACGAACCTTCTGTCCTAACAACTCGCAGTTGTCGTTCGCCTCTACCAACCACAATATCAATATTTACATCAACGTCCAGGAGGTCCTGTCTGCAAGTCACCAGATCACGAGGCAGATATTCACCACTTACTGTGGGTTTGCCTGGCATTGAAGCCGACGAGAATTCGGCATCTGACGGCAGTGGGCCTTTCGCCGAAAAACTCATCTTCATACATTGCATGGACTCAATGACCTTATCATCGCTCTCTCTGGAACTTAATTAGATCAGCTAACCTTTTTTCTTTCATTTTATACCGCCGTTATATTTACACATTCGATTATGCCCTGAAGCAAAAAACAACGTTATTAAAAAGAAAACTACCGAGTTATCTGTCTTATTCTTCTTTTACTTCTTCTTCTTCGCTCTTCGGACAGGCACGGCAAAATGGCGAGACTGTGGCCAATGTAGCTCTCGTTAACGCGAGTGCTTCTTTATTTTCTGCCAGGAGCGACGATGTTTATACATAGCGGTTACACGCTATTCAAATCTGAAATACGGTGCATACGTCTAAGACGGAACCGGTTCTGTAGCAAGCTCTGACCTCAATCAATCAATTAATCAATCAATCAATCAATCAGCCTTTTATTTTCTCTATATTAGAGAAGGAGTCAGGACTAAAAGCTCGGATGCTTGACAGAGGTCCTGCCTCCTTTTTTACATTGGCATTAGCATTCCATAAAGCGTGTCACAAAACGTTCCGCACAATCTCGCTGGAAGAGCGGATGTTAGCAGGCCGCAATGCACGCAAGATGCCGGAATCGGGGCGGTATAGTTGTTTGCACCGTCTGTCAACGAGTATGACTGAATATGTTGACATGGAGACGCGTAGTTTTCATTGAGCCTCACATTAAACCTTGCGGGTATTTATTTTATTCTTTTTTTTTTTTTTTGCAAGAAAGAGTGCAGTCGAATGGCGGCGGCTCTTTCAAGGCTGAATGAAACCGAACTGAGTAACGTCAGAGGCACAAGATTAAGAAAGCAGCCAACGGAAGAGGAGGACAAGGGGGACGAAAGAAGGGCCTCGAGAGCGAACCAACACGTAGGAAATGGAGATGCAATCATCAGAGCCAGGCTACATGGCCGAAACTTCGAGAAGGCGCGGCTTTTCTTGAAATTAGGCTGAGTGCTCCGAAATGGCCAGATGAGATTTACGGCTAGAATTTCGACTGCGCATTTGCAGAGGAGATGAAGAAAAGAGGCAGAAAGGAGATCTCCGCGAGCGTGACAGATTTTCCAAAGCAGCTGACGCTAAGTGCACTAAGCGTAATCATTTTTTTTTTACTCTCTCCCTCTCTCTGGAGTCCTGAGGTGCGACGGCACGTGTCGGGGTCACAGGAGAAGAGACATCTCCAGGGTGTAGCCAAAGTGCTTTTACAGGTTGCCAACGGTGCAGCACTCATTGACAACAGCGAGGAGGAATGCACGGCATTGGAAGATGAGGATCGGGAGCAGGGATCTGAGCGCTCTGGGAGTTTTACCGAGCAGCGATTCAGAGTTCACTCCTTGACATGCGCTTCCGTCTCCCCTTTCAACTTCTGGAGCAAATTAGCAAACTTCCTCTTTGCTCCTTCATCTTTCGGGAACGTGCTCAGACGGACGCACACGTGCACGAGTAGAATTATTTGTGCTCGTCGAGTGTCAGATAACAAATTAGGCCTAGTTAAAGCCCAAACGAGCATTCCCGCTTGCGTGGAGGAAATATGGACAGGCAACCATGAGCGAGTGTACACGCCCCGCTGTTAATCCTGAGAACTAGAGAAATTAAATAAGCGTCCAGATACAACATTGAGCAAGTTGCGAGGAAGTCGCGTTGACAAAACTAGCTCACTATGTTTTGAGCAAAACCGCAATGATCTTCTTCCATCATTGTTTTGTCATAGGTGCCAGTGTTGAATGCGCCGCTCGATACCCACATCGCATCACAGATAAAGGAGATGTACCATTGACTGTTTTCCTAAGGCGGGCCGGTTTGTAACTCCTATACTAATCTGCAAATATCGATTGCACAAATCCATAGAAGGCTCAGTCAATCACGCCAGTTCTGTATAGTCCGTCTTGTTCGAGGTCTGAGCTTTGTAACGTGCTATTTCGACGAGTGCACATCTCGTAGATCTTCAGACTGCTATTACGGCTCATTAGCCATGGTAGCCCACAAAATTACTAAATTTTTGTTTGTCTGTTTGTTTGTTTGTTTGTTGTTGTTTTTTCGGCGCTCTTTGAACACATGCAAGCTGCCGTTCGCCAAGATCACCTGAGCAGTCCGCCTCAGAATTTCGAGAATTTCCCACCCGCATCATTAAAGAGGACGGGGCATGCAGTTCCAGCGGCTGCCGTCGTGGTTTTGCTTTTTCACGGAAAATCACCGCGCGCACGAGGCCGCCCATCTCACTGAAGCAAATGTCTTCATGCAACAACCATTACATATCTGCCTCTAGCAAAGCGCAGGCTTCGCGTGCTCACAATTCCCGCAAAAAACTTTGGTCTATTTCTCTACCCAAGCATCCACCTTCTGGACACAGTTGCACAGCTCCGTCTTCCGTTTCGTCTATCGCGATCTGAAACAATTTGGTTTGGCTTTTTGTAGTTTTGTTGCTTTCATGAGACTATGTATCACTGCCGACAGCCTTTCTGCCAGAACACAGACAGAGAAAAGAACACATAGTATTTGCTTTGTGGACGCCCTGTGGTAAGCCCCGAAGGACAAAGGCTGAACTCTACTCTAGACTACCTCCAACTTCGTTTGCTGGCGGAAGGCGAAATCCTATAGGACGGCTGCCACATCGATCTTCCGTCCTGATTTCTTGCCACTCATTGCTCTGATTGGTAACCGCATCATGTTTGCGTTGTATTAATTATCGCGCACGTCTTTGCTATATGTGCCTACTTTTTACACACTTCTCTTTCTTTTTTGCCTGCCCCTCCCTTCCGTTTGCCACCCAACCAGGGTATTCAACCAAACAACACCTCTGGCTAGTCTTCCTGCTTTCGCTCCTCCCTTGTACTGAGTCTCAGCTTGTCACCCAACATGCTCCCTACCACTAAAAAGAAAGTAGGGAACTCCAACAAACTTATACTTGTTCACCTCAGGCTTAGTTTTTCTCGATGAACCAAAGCAGAAAATTTAAGCCCGGCGACGTCGTGTACTACTTCAATTCGCGTATAAATGGCTGCCTGGAAATGGGGTACGAATGAAGCCTTTTACGCGTACAATATACGTCATACTTAAAGGGAACACAAGATGTGGTTAAAACCTTTCAGCATGGAGCTTTCAACACAGGAGAGCGGGTTCGGGCTTTCCTATCGAACTCTCTGCGCCTTTTCTTCTATTTCGCGGCAAATGTACTTTTCGCCGCGTAAATTACAGGTTTAACCATTTGCAGTGTTCCGTCTAAATGTGGCGTATACTGTGCACAGCTGTGCGAAAGGAAGTAGCAGGGTGGTATCCATGAATCAAAATTGCTTTTACGCCGGCATCGAAATTGATAAGACATGGTTGGTACTCTTGCACGAGAGAAGACAACTACTTACAAAAATTCGAGGGTCTCTTAGATGTCTCTTAAGAGGAGAATGGCGAAAGCCTACCCTTTCTCTGCGATAATTTGCCTCAGCTTTTTCCTGCTATCGGCGTTCGTTACAGCGCTACATATAATTATAACTGTTTTACAGGAGAGCAAAAGTACAGTATCTGTCACACTTTCTCCGGCAAGCGTGATTTCGGAGGGCACTTCATCGCTTCTATCACGTGGCGTTCCTCGGCGCGCTTTTAAATGCGGGAATGCAGATGGCAGGAAAGCTAGAAAATAAAACATATCGCAGAATCTCGCGGAACATGTCAAATCTCGCGCACAACTCTCGCACATGGGATAGTAGAAAGGTTTTCGCCTTAATAAACAATTCAGACTCCTGCCCCTCGGTCATGCCACCGCAACAACCATTCTTGTGCGCGATTATGGCGAATCTTCTCAAACATCGCAGTTCAAAGGGTAACAGCTGTCAATAGACACTGCTTTCCTGGAATCGCGTTCGGGCGCTTCTTCTTCCTTTCCTTCCTTTACTTTGCGAACAAGTGTTTCTCGGGGTTTTCTTTCGCAACGAACGACTGGCAAGTGAAGTTACTTGATTGGTGGAACTTTCAAAAGGTGACTCGCACGTCTGCGAAGTGAACGCCTACAAGAACATCGTTTCATGCCTGCAAGCCACTACTGCTGCAGGAAGGAATTCGGGGGCTAGAGTCAGAAACAAATGAAAGAATGAGGACAGAAAAATGGAAAAGGAAACATACGAAGAAATTAGTAAACAGAGGAACCCTTAAACCACATGCTGTGCAGCAACGGCGAAAAACATCGCTGATCAAATCCTGGCACGTTTCAATGCAGTAGATGTTTCACGACAGTGCGGCTGAGGTTTGCGTGATAAGTCTGTATTTTTTTTTATTGTGTATTTTAGCGCGAACAGGGAACCGGTTGACGTTAGGTAGAAGACAGGGCGGAGATATGAGGGAGATTGTTGGCAGTGATGGAACTTAAATCGCGATCCTGCGTTCTCCAAAGTCGTCCCAAAACCATCAGTGTCGCCGTTCGGACGTACGAAGTTCATTTCCTCTGAAGATATGGATCCCTTGCACGGGACTCCCGAAAAAGCGAGCACGGTGTGTAAGCTCGTGCCATCGTTTGCACAAAAAGTGTCTGTGGGAAATGTATAGAAACTCGCTTTTCGGCCGTTGCATGTCTAATTTTCTTTTCCCAACCCGCAAATCTTAACTGTACCAGAATGGAAACGGATTTGGAGGTACAGAAGAAGATTAGTGCGTTTTCAGTGCATGTTAAAGAATCCAAGTGGCCTCATGATTCCCAAGCCTAGCACTGTCAACGGTGCCACTTTCCCATTTATCTGTTTGGAACGTTAAATTTTGAAACTTAAAATTTAAAAAGGAATGCCAAAAATTCATAGGTAATTGAAAGGCTAACGAATAAGAGGATGTTGTTTTACACTAAGTATTGTACTAAAACCTGTCAGGCCAGTCTGCCAGAAAAAGGTGCTTAGCACTAAGCTCGCCTTGCATTCGTGGTCGGCGGAACATAGAAGCCCCAAAAAAGTCAGTGACCCCACTGACGTTGCCCTTAGTAAGTGCGCCGCGCCAGTAGATCCGACACTTGCAGAGAACATCCATTGTTAATATAAACAGCGCAAACAGGAAGCTTCATTTTATCTTGTCTTGTGTCTTCCGGTTTGTTTGTTACCCATCCCAATCTTATTATGTCACATTAACTATTATGTGACGCAAGTCTGCGACAGAATCGTAGCCGACAGTATGAGCCGTTAAAGGCTTCCGCCCTAATAATATAAGGACAAGTGCTAACGCTAAGAGTTCGTGCCCGTGGACCCACCTAGAGGAGTGCCTGGGAGGGTACGGTGAGCTGGGCGTGGTCTCTGCGACGATCCCAGTGGGGGTCCCGGTGTCTGCTCGATGTCTTGGCTTTGCAGACCGGGGAAGGGGGTGGACGGGGGTCAGGTCAAATCTTCATCGCCAGGGACACGTTCCTGTGGATATAGATAAAAACGAAAGATGATTTACTGAAGTGATAAATATATAATAATCATCTCACTTCAAAGCCAACAGACACATCAGCAAAGCGAAACAAAAAATTACATGAATGGTGTCGTAATAGAATTGTTTCCGTGGCGCTGAATTCATTTTTGTTTCCAGAATCCCAACACTTTCTATACGCACCAACAACAACGACGACGACGACAAGAACAACAACAACAACAAGGCCGGTGTTCTTTGACCTAGAGAGCTTACAGTTTTGGAGACTGAAGTACGCGCCGTACTTTTGCTGTAAAGATAAAGTAAAAGCTTTACTGCCTGCATGTATAACGACGTCTAAATTAGGTGTTTCCTGAATATACGTTCCTCGGTATTAGATTTTCTCGTCCTATTTGAAGTTATACCATACTTCTTTTGTCTTAACTCCTCCTATTTTTAGGCGCATTTCAACCTGAGGCAACTATGACTGTACTTTCTTTTATTAATCTAAATGCTTCCAGTAAAGTCCTTTCTTCGGCGATCTTTTCAAATTCTCTTATGAGCGCGCGGTATCCTGTGCGTACAAATTACAGATCGCCAACAGACATAAAAAAAGAAGCTCCGTTATGTTCACCGCTGCCGAACCAAGCGTAAAGCAAGCTGAAAGCAATTTATCCACAGCCTGGGAAGCATGAATAGAAAACGGGAGTCTTCGGCGTCAACTCGGGGATAACCTTGGGCAAAACGCCATAATGCAGCCCGGCGGGTAGATGGGCTTTGTTCGGGACCATCCCACGCGGTCGACTGCGTTCCCAGCGTATTCATGGGATGACGTTATTCGTTTGCCCTTGGAAACAAACCTCCTTACCCCCCGCTCTTCCCTCGCGCCCCCCATAATGAAAAGAACCCCTACGAAGCATGCCCCGGCAAGCGACACTGAAAGACCCAAGTCGTGGGCTTCGCTTCAATGGTGAAAGATTCAATAAAGGATAGGCATCTTTCGTTATGACATCGTTAAAATTAAAACACTAAATTATTAAGAGAGTTAAGAGAGATTATTATTATAAAAACCCGCTGAATCTAGTAAACGAACGCAAGCTTTGTTATGCGTGGTTCAGCTTGGTTTCCCTCAGGAGGCAAGCCGAAGTTAAGGAACTTATACACCCTCTCAAGGCAGCTGTCACGTGTGGCGGCGAGAGCATTGATTTAAACCGTCGCGGAGAAGCTTATGGCGCAGCTGAATATCACGCGAATGGAAGGATGACGCCACTCGCGTTCGGCCGGCGGCGAGCCGAAGGAGCGAGCGTGCGGAGTTGCTGTGGCAAGGCACAGATGAAACTGGCGCATGCGCCGTGCCTATCTTACGCGAAAATGGTAGCAGTAGAGCTAGGCTCTATAAGCATGTCAACTAATTTATTCTCCGGCACTTGACCCACTAGGTAAGGACTTAAGGAGGACAGGGTGGAATAATTGGTTTAATAAAAAACAGTTTAAAGTCAGTGCAAGTACAAGTTTCGATAAAAAATCAGTGTCGGCTAGTCGTAGCACAATCACAATACGGATACCACCACTTTTCCCCTTTTGTTAGCTTGCGCAACTTGTTCTTTTTTTTTCTCAACTACTGTAGGCTAGCGCAAATTACACTAATGGCACCAGTGAAACTATGAAGTGTCAGTGCTAACGCTAGGACAGGTTGCAAAATAAAGAAATGAGAAAATAAATCAAGTAGATTCATGTTTAGACTAAACCGTCAATAAGAGTTGAGTTTAGTTTATAGGGTGCAACTTCCCAATATCATCTGAGGCTATGAGAGACGCCTGTCATAGTAAGAATAACATTGTGTTTTTCTTACGTGATCACAAACTATAACCACTGAAAAACAGCAGCAGTCGGTGGAATACAGTACGCCCCCCATACGCACCCTAACTATTCACAATATCAAGGAGTACAAAAGCATTTCATGACTTTTCCTGCTATGCCGATTAAACACAGGAACATTGGTTTCTTTCCGTCCGCATCACGTTAACGAAATGTGTAAATCATACACGCAAGCTTGCTGCTGGCAGAAAGTATTTTCGGTTGGTCAGCGATGTCCACTGTCGGCTAAACTCAAGATCTGCGCTGCGCCGCTGCGGGATTCGCCGCTATAATAGAGAGTTTTAGTACTACGTACGTGAGCATACGCAAGATCCTTGCGTACGCAGGTGGCCTGCGTGCAGCAGACGATCCCATTCATTCACAATCGCCAGCACTATGATAGGAAAAGAAACACTATGACAGGAACAGTGCGATGTTGCAGACGATGCGATAGAGCGAAAGTGAGCTAGCAACAAATCAAAAACCGTTACGGTGTTGGATTGACTTGACCTGATTTGAAATCGTACGCACTTGAAAGAAGTAAAAAGGAAGGTTTTTGATTATGCACATAGATGGCGTTGCATTACTTTTCGAAGTCTCGCGTGCGCGTGGGCTTCCGCACAACTAAAACTCTCTCTGCGGCACATAAGCAACGCAAGCCTTTGCGTTCCGCAGGGAACGCAAGTTAGGCATACGTAACGCACACTACGCAGTCCTAAAACTCTGTAATATATCGGCGAAACGAAAACGCATCTCAGTCGCCATGGGGCCTCGCTTGACATGCTGTGCGTACATATTAGGGTATGTTTGTTTTCTTGATTTCACTGGCTACTGCCAGAGCCCTCGATACAGCAATATTAGCTGGGTGACATTGGTGCTGCATACAGCACTGTAGCATTCCGTTGGACCGAAGCAAAAACAGGCTTGGCCGGCAGATAGGCAGTCGAATATCCCTCCTATCGCCTGATTAACAGCGCGCAGTGCTGGAGTGTATTAATTCCTCTCATGTATGCTCCGTGTAAAAGGTGTACAAAATTCTCGTTTTCAGTGGAGCTATACTGCTCTTAAAACGCACTGATTTACCGATGGCCCGATACTGCATGGCGTCAATCTATCTCCAGTGTACTCTTAAGTAAGGTTAAACATGGTACTTTAAGCATGTTAGTTAAGCCCTACGCTCAGACTAAAGTGAGTAAAGCATGGCGACCAGAGCAAGTGGTTCACCACGCGCAATCATATTCCGCAGTTCCACAGTATGTATCTCCTGCGTTGTTCAAACAAGATGACTGGATAGCTTTCGGAGGTGTTCTTTAATCAACTAGGGTATGCAATGCAGCTGCACTAGAGTACCGCCCATTTTGCGATCAGCAAAAAAAATATATAATTACTGAGAAGGAATTTACCACCGAACAAGATGCTTGCGTATACTGTTATGAATGCGTCCTGGTGTTTTCAACTTGATTTACCCGCCCTCTATCCTTCCATCTTTCTCCTTAATGAAAGCCTCAATTTATATTTTCTCAGTTGTGTTTTCAGCATGTTTAGGATCTTATTCACCAGTCAGCGCGCTTTTGCAAAATTCAAACCATCATATTAGCTGTAATTACTTAATAACGGTCGTACTCAGAAAAAACAGCGGAAGATGCAACATGAACTCAACGAAAGTGGCAAATATCCAGGGGCGTTTAGACACACTTGGGCGAAGACGGCGCAGTGATATATTCATGCAATCCACCTCGTTAATCATAAAATATGAGTTCATCACGCAACCGCACACATGGAGTAGATTATTGAGGCACCTCACTCAATTCGAACAGCGGCAGTATACGAGAGATTTAGACTGCCACATATCTGAACGGATCATTGTCAGAAAGCCAGGAAAAAAAAAAGTACTTGGCGATTGGTGTCGTGGTGACGCAATGTCCTTGCCGACTTCGCTCTTCACACGTTTCACTCAGTGGCATCGAAAGTATCTCTCTCTCTCTCTTCTTTTATTATCTACGAGGAGGCCATTCTGGCCCCTTGTCTCCCGCTTGCAGAAGCGAAGCCAGACGAGCATCCGGCCATTTCCGCATCAAGTGTCAACTTCGCGACGGGGGAGTAATCAGACACGGAAATGGCTGGGTGGGAAGCCCCATCTTGACGACTCTGCCACGCAAGTGTCAAGCACACGCTTAAAAGAAAAAGGCACGACCCCTCGGCGTCGAGTTCGGTCGGCGCTTTAGAGACCAGGGGCCGTGCTCTCTCTGAGCTTCCATGTTTCTATTTGGGATCCATTTGGCCCTCTGGGATTGGTCATTCTTGTTGGCTGGCGAAGCCGTGACTTTCAAGTGGCCGCGGAAAGTGACTGGGCCATCGGTTTATTGGTGACAGCACCTCAGCATTGGCTCCATGACGCAGCCAGCAGTTAGCCGGTGAATGCGGCGAACAGTTTCGCCTACCACCGATTGGCGGATCCGTCATCTTGTGATTTCTGTTGCTGGCTTCTCGCTGTTTTGTCTGTCGTTGCCGTCACGCTGACGTCTCGCTGAATGAAATGAAAGATGGTAGCTCATTGATTATGGTCCCAGGACATATAACCTACAAGGCCGCCGTGGCGGCCACTGCACGACCTGCTTGCTGTGCGGCCGTTCGATAAACACCTCTTCCGTACAGTTGCAGATCTTAAGAGAGATAAGCCCCACGCGTGGTAAGTACTTGGTGCTTTCAGGCTGTAGCCACGAATTGATAAACGCCGGTAAAATTGGGACGCTTGTTTGTGCACGCCAGATGGCAAACATGAAGCGATATGAAGATCTCTGACGTGAGGTTAGGCTATACAGAAGCGAGAGAGGGGGACCTGGGCCAATAATAATGGCGCCCACTATATTCATACCCACCGCCTGACGCACCAGCACGCCAAGAAACTAGTTTTAAGCGCGCAGCATGATTGCGTTCCTACGCTCCTGTCACCGATGGCAGCGCAGGAGAGTATGAACACGATCATGTAGTGCACGCCGTTATGATTGGTCTAGATCATTAGTACCTTTCTTACTGCTACAAAAAGTTTGAAAGTTCAGCATATGCTCGTTATAACATAATCGCGCAACAAAAGAACGAATAGTTGCATCCCCGTGCTTTTATAAGCTTTCAAGGCGACAGCCAAAAACTGCATACTTCCGAACTGCCATGGCAGAAAAACAGTCAACCGTGCAAGAGGGCATGTAACGGTGAGTGAAAAAAACAGAGAAGAAAAGCAAAGTAAGGATTGGAAGCAGTAGAAAAGAAAAAATTGCGGCAACCAAAAAAAGAACGCCCTCCTCCCCCCTTCCCTAATGAAAGGGGGAGAAAAAACCTAAGTAGAGCTAAGAGTTGATGCAATAGCAGTGCTATATGCACTGTTGCTGAGTAGTGGTCTTAAGGAGCTGCTAATTAGTACAGAATAATTCGTGATGGTACCTCGAATTATAACTAGATTAGTTAATTAGTAGTTCGGAATAGAAATGCTCTTTAGCAGCGTTTGTGGTATTCATCTTAATCATGCGGTACTGTCCAGTAATGTGCGAGGGTCGTCTACTAGATGCGGTCTCATAAGACCTCTGAACTGTCGCACCTAATGAACACTAATCAATGAAGCAGAAACAGTGCTCGCGGCTAGTGCTCATAAGGATGTGATGTGATGTGATGTGATGTGATAGCAACTTTATTTTTCCACCAGATAAGGAGGCCCCCAATGCCCGCCCCCGGCACGCAGGCCTAAGGGACGGGAGCCGAGACCTCCGCGATCAGAAGCAGGCAAAGAGGTCTTGACTCTTCGCGGCTTCTTCCTCCAAGCGGGTGGCTTGTTACTGTGGAGCAGGGACCTCGCTCCGCAGCAGGGCTTCCCAGGCTTCTCTACAATTTATATTTGTTTTAACCCCTGGAAAGCTACCACATTCCCAGATTATATGGTCGAGGGTTGCTCTCTCCCCACAGTGCTTGCATTTATTGTTTTTTCTATCATAATCTGGACATAATATGCCCAGACCGGGTTTACAAAGTTCCCAGCTTGCAGGCGCCCCCATGCGACTGCCTCCTTATTGCCTTAAGCGATACTCTTACGCTTGACCACCTTTTGTTTTGCCTCTAAAGTGCTTTCTTTTCTTCAGAGACGCTTAGTAATGCTGTCTGGTTGAACTTGAGACCTTCCGGATGACGTAACAACTCTGCAGTACACTACAATGCCACCTACCTATTGCCACTTGCCTGACGTGACCCGACCAAGACGTGATTGTTCTTCGGGATACGTGACGTCACGAGAGCACATGCCATCTCTCGATCCCTCAGAGAATTAAGTTACACACAACAGTTTTCTTCCCCGGTATGCAACTCTAATGTTATCAGCTATGCAGTACGGCTGATGTTGCAAATCTGTGTCTGCCTTTCCAATACTACATAACTGTGCTACATCCCCTACGAACTGGCTCCCCGGCTGGGAGCCTGGCAACTCGGCCATAAACTTGCCTGGTTGGTTTAGAGCTTGATGACATCACAAGGACGCTTGATATGGCTAGCGCTGATTGGTCAGTAGGGCGTATGACGTTAGGCAATAACACAAACTCTCTCGACCAGTCGAGGTATTTGATGACACACACTGGCGGAGTTTCGGTGGGACGACAACTGCAATGAGATGGCAAGATAAATAAAATAAAGAAGGAACAGAAAGAAGAAATTATTGAATGAAAGAGGAATATGAAACAAAGTGCGCGTGTATAACATGCGCATCGTTCAGTGCATTAAGTTTCAAGGCCGCTTTCCATTGCCGAGCGAAGCGAGTGGGGCGAAATGCAACGGCGTAACCGTAGTTGCCATTCGCTTGCTTTAATCCCAAAATTTGTCGCACCGATTGGGCTCCTCTGAGTGACGACATCGAGGACACAGCTAGGAAGTATGCCAGTCACGACTGGTTGTGACGCGCACAGACAAAAACTTAGTTTCTGCAAGTCGTCGAGAACAAATCGTTTCATGCTGAAAAGCCTTAGGTTACGTTGGCGGCAGAAAGGAGTGAGGATGAATTTGGAACAATTTAAAAAAATGGGAGACGTAAGGAAGCACCTGAAAAGGCAGGGACATAAAAAAAAAGCATCCTAACGCACCAATAACAATGAGCACAAGCAAAACTCCTGGTTAGAAGAAGACGCTGCAATTTAATCAGAGCTAAGTTAGCCGGAGCGCATTGAAATGAGTGAACGTGAGGAGAATACAACGAAAACATTTTTGTCACGGAGACGACAATGCCGAAAATATATAGGTTTAAGGCAGCGCGCAGTTAAAGGAAATTTGTGGGAGTTATTCGTTAGCTTGAAGGTCCTGTTCAATTGGTCAAGTTTATGGACGTGTGGAACATTCTCCATCGACTGCGCGGCACCATCGAGCGCACTATGGAATACTGAGTGGGGTAAAAAATGAAATTTGAGCCTCATTAAAAACAGTGCACTGTGAATAAATGATCAATATGTGCCTCAGAATAGCAACACGGATAGGAAATTAAATCCAAATAAGTTGAATGGGATCATATTTCCCCCGTCATAGACGTGAATGCCTAACGTTGCATAAAAAACAAACTATAAAAATCACTGTAACCAAATTCACTTTTGCCCCGGCCAGACAAAAAAGAACGTTCGCATGATTTAAATTACAATTCGTTTCTGCGCGTATTTCGTGCTCTTTCTCTTGAGGGTCTTCGTTAAGGCCTGCGATCTCGAGTGCGTTATGACATTGCTATAACGATTTACGCGGTACTGGCGCGCTTCGCTTTATGGCGCACTGTTATTTCATCGTCGCAGTGTTTTACTTGCTCATATTCTCACTGTTCATACGACAGATTCATCTGCTGCCTTACAGCGTGTTGAAAATTTTTGTTACTGTTTTCTATTTCGGCTATGCGCTTCCTTACACCCACCGTTACGTCGACACTGCCCTTTTTCCGAAACTAAGGGAAAACTCATGTACGCTGGGGATAGAAAACACCAACGACACACACTTATCTGTGGACGCTGTCCACCGGCGACTTCCGGCGTGAAACTCAAACCAGGCAGGGACGAGGGCGACGCGCCTCGAGCGACAAGACCCCCCTAGCTGAAGAAGGCTTCACTGCTGTCGTTTGTCGGAACAGAACTTACGCGAGTGAGTTCACACTGAGCCCGAAACGAGCTGCTCTTTTTCTTTGCGAACCTTTCCGGACTGACCTCGTTACCAGTGTACACTGTTCCTTGACATTCCTTGTCACTGCTGAATAAATCGAACAGGAAGTTGATTTGCGCAAAGCAAAAGGAAATCAAAAGAAAATCAAAAGAAAATAAAAAAAAGCAAAAGACTGGTCAATGCAGCGTGTGACAGGTGCGTGCCGACGCCATTAGGGTCGCAATTCTTCCGGCAAACAAACGATCCTTTGACAGCGCCTCTGTGTATTGGTCGCTCCACCCGCTCCCTACACGTAAGCAGCGGCCTGCTGAGGACAAAGCAGATGCGAGCCATGCCTGCAGAGGCGCCAGACCGTCTGATGGAGATCCGATTGCGAGACACGAGGACCGCCCGGCGGGAATAGTGAATCGATCGATGCGACCTGTCCTTCCGCTATGGGGTTACGCTGGTTAGGCGAGAGCTCGTGATGAGGAGAAGCGCTGATGGAAGATGGCTGTTAGGGATTGATAGTGACGACGAAGGCTTAGGCCCGATCTGAGTAGCCATTCGATCCCGGCGCGACGTTGACAGCTGCGGGGTTGGTTCATGGACCATGGTAGTCGTTTAGATTCGTAAGAAATATCGACAGCGTACTGGACATCACATCCAGGATCTGTAAGAGTAATGACGTACCGACGAGCATTCGGCGTCCGCCAGTCTGTTGCAATGCGCTCATTGTATTTCGTGCACACTTTTGCAGACACAGCCTGTCGGAACATGGCGCAAACTCCTGTAAGGACCAGAATACAAGAAGAAGGCGTTACCTGATACCCGTGCCACATTTGATGCTGCGAAGATACGCTGAGGTGAGGGCGAATATTTGCATCACCATTTGAATAGAGAGAGAGCGAGAGAGAGAGAGAGAGAGAGAGAGAGAGAGAACGAACGTCCCACTACAGCTGCGCAGCTGCTGTTAAAATAAACTAGTCGTCCACTCTTTTCTGTAATATGCTGCAGTTAAGGCTAGCTGGTTGGCCATTCCGGTGATCATGAACCCCGCGCTAGAAACACGCGTACTTAAAACAGAAGGTACCAGTGCAGCTTTGTATACCATTGTTTCGTGTCCCCATGCGTGCTGTTCTACCTTACTGCCATTTCCAGGCTTGCTGGACCCGCTTTCTCGTGTAAGAGAGCCAAGCTTATTGAGAAAAGAATAGATTCCTTACTGAATGCTGCATGCTTCAATCTTCTAAAGATATGTACTTTTTTTCTTTGTTACCGAAAACTTAGTTGTCCTGCTCTCAAGGTAAAAAAAAAATCCAATAAAAAAGATCCGAATTCAATTTCCTCTCCCACCATGTATAAATTAACGGAGACGGGAAGCAAACGTAACTATAAAGTTTTTAAAACCGTTTGTAATTTTTCATCAGGATATTGAAATACGCACGGTTTCTTACGGGTGCAGCAAAATAGTGGACTATATTGATTTATCTATAAATAAAAACAAAATATAGAACTAGAAAAAAACAAAGAATATAGAGATTTCTGACGCCAACAGAGACCAGCATTTTGCCGGGAAATTCTTCTAGGATGAGGCGAAAACAAAGCAGACACGCTTTTTACTTTGGCACCGCTCTGCATCGCGTGCAAGGGCGCGACCTGACGGGCTGGGCGAAGTATAGAGGATAATCCCCAGACCTAAAATAGCTGACATCCCCCAGCAGCGCCCCCCAAAGGGGAAGGATTTCCTGCCGTCAGCTCACATACGAAGACGCGCATATGGACTCTCTAGTAATCCACACGTGGGCGTTCATTTATCCAGCGAGGAGGCAACGAAGAGAGCAGAAAGGCTGCAGCGTCCGAATGAAAGAGGCACACGGAATCCGAGATAATCAGCAGCTTTCAGGGCAGAGCTGAAGCAAGCGAACTCATCTGGCCACGCCACATTCATCGATTTTCTATTACAGGCCGCGTTGCATGTGGCTGGGAAAGAGAGGGGCAAGGCAGGATGCCGACCCAATGGAAGGAGCCATCAAGGGCGAAAGGTGCATGAAAGAATGAAAGAAAGAAGAAAAGATCCGAAGTGGGAAAAGACGAAACAAAGAAGCGCGGAAAGAAACAGATGGAGAAATGAAAGAGCGAAACATGGAAGAAGGCAGGTATGATTGACGAAGAAAGAAGAGAAAGTAAAGAAGAAAAGAAATGAAAAAAGAGAGAGGAAATGAAAGCAAGAAAAAAAAGTGGGGGGGAAGGGGGACTAAGAAAGCGGAGAGAAAGCAGCCATGGATGTCTGACTTCTCGCAGTGCGTGCTGTGGACAAGCCACGACGGAGGTAGCGGTTTCTCGGCATCTAAAAGACGAAGCCAGCGGCTGAGTAGAGAGCATCTTTTTCGCAAACCGTGGCTGTTGTCCCTTGTGCCGCGTACAAGTCCGCCAGAAAGTAGTTCGCTAAAGGGGTCGGCAGTCTATGTGGCAGCCGATCTCCGTAACTAGCTTGGAACACGCAAGAGCTTATCAAAATGAATTGCAAGCTCTACTGCTTATCAGCTCACCTTGGCTTTCTTTGTCTCGAATGACGTTGCTCTTTTCGGATGGTTACTTTATCTATCTTTATACTTTGTCGTATTCTTATTTTCTGTCGTACTTTCGTCGAGTGCCTGTCCTCCCACTATCTGAATTCATAATGAGTGCTTTTTCTCAACCGTTGTTGAAGTTTGAAAGTTACGCAAATTATTTTGAGGCATTCGTGGCGCCCATTATCTCCCTTGCATCTGCAGAGGCTTTGAATTACGGCGCTTTATGGGGTCTAATAAAAGCGCGCGGCACTGGAAAGCACAAAAGCTACAGCAACTATTATTCGTTCCCAAAAACTCACCCTCCCGTTCGTGAATAGTTTAAGGCCATCCAGAAAAGTAGGCCGTTGGCAGGAACTCGCAAGAACCTATATAAATATAGAAATGATGCATATGCCTTCTTCTCGGAATTCAAACTGCCGCTAGCCATATGCAGCGTGTTTGCAGCGTATGCTGACTCTCTACTCGGGCATTATTGTTTGGCGGTTCACGCGCTGCAGTGTAGGGACCAAGCCCAAGGAGCTAGGCCCCCTTTCGAAACTGACTTCTCTTCATGCCGAGTTCGTTCTTGGGCTGATCGCTTCGAATAAAATAGCTGTCTGTTTTCTTGTGCTTCTGAGCTTCTCGAGCCACTCTGCATCCCTAACCATTCCCGCTATTCTACCAGATCCCTGCACCTTGTGTTTGCTGCGAGCGGCAGTGGTAGCATAGATCGACACGCCACGCCACGCCACGGTGTGCTATATATTGCTTTATTTCTGCCATGCGTAAAGGATTGGAGGGAAGCGGAAGACGCAGATATATTCGCGCACAGGCCCGAGAAAACTCTGCAGTACATTCTTATATGCTTTGTTATTGGAGAAGGTTAGCGATAGCCTATCATGTCTCCCATGGGTGCGTCGAGTTTGCTTCGCCGACCGGATGCATGATAAGCCTAACTAGCACTTCCACGTGCGAACTGAAGACCCACGCAAATGGAACGATCAAAACGAGGAGGAGTTTGCTACGATCATCTATCTCCTCATGTGCATACCTCAGTGGGGATCAGAAAATGCAAAATGATGTATCGTGCGCTCAGGACGCAGCCGTGCGCGTTAGAACTATTATAATATTCAATGACCGCCAAATCATATCTGCCACAGAGCAACTGCATTTTAGAGCTCTCGGGTTCTTTTACCCAGCCTGAGTTAGTTTTTACACCTCCCTTTATTTGCTGCCCAGTTCGGAGGACTCCCTGCGAACCGAGTGCACAGGTATTCGTGTCCATGCCTGCTTACGGTGGTTGCGCATAACTGCATTTGTCCAGAAAGTTATGAGCTTCGCGCGCCTGACCAAGCGCCCTTTATTTCCCACTCTCTGCTGCTGCTGCCCCAAGACCAAACACACGTCTAGATCTTTTCACATAAAAATTGCGGGGGACACTTAAGCTCTGCCTTTAAGGATATGAAGCGACAGCCTTAAGCTACTAAGCTGCTGCGGTATAGAGATACCGGTCGTATAAGCGACCACCAGACATATCAAACTCCGATTTAACCAAGCCGTATGAACGTGCCCATACTTGGCATAAAATTAACGTGTCCAACTCGGCATTCAAGAGCACTGGAAGGTTGGATCTTATTCCAGCTGAAATGAGCGCCCTAGTTGGTAGCTCCTCCCAACTTTCTGATATGGGTCTCGTTCAGTCGCACAAACCATCGAAGTATTAGTGCTCGACCATGTCGCTTGCCAGCTACGATCTTTATGGAGCCGTGCCGTTGACTTTTCACTCAACACGCCACCGCCAACAAAGACGTCTTATTAACACTGTCATGTTAATATGCTCAGGCTGCTTGGTGCTAAGCTCGAGTTCGCAGCCACTCCACGCGGTTCTTTCCGAGACAACGAGTTTTCCGCCTCTGAAATAAGGACGCTTGCAGTTATTAAGAACTGCGCATATTTCAATCAAAAGGTATATAAAGGCATGTAAAAACCACGTCTTTTCCATTCGTACGAAAATTTCAGGGCTGTAACAAGTGTTGATTTATTTATAGGAAGGGAAAGGCGCGGTAACTGTCTCACTTGATTTCTGTGGACACCGCAACCGCGCCGTAAGAGAAGGGAGGAAGGTGGGAGTGAAAGTGGAAAGAGAGAAGGAGGAGCCGTAGTGGAGGGCTACGGAGTAATTTCGACCACCTGGGGATCTTTAACGTGCGCTGACATCGCACAGCACACGACGCCTCTTCGTTTCGCCTCCATAGAAACGCAGCCGCCGAGGTCGGGTTCGAACCCGGGTACTCCGGCACAGTAGTCGGGCGTCTTACCACTGCCCCACCCCGGCGGAGCGTAACACGTGTTGCGTCCGAAAATTACTCGCTCAATGTGGCTGAGAAGTCGCTTTCTTGGCCGCTCCTTATGACTGACAGATTTGTTTGACCCACGTGAACACTTTACTTGATTTAATCAGCATATAATAAGCAGTCATACAAATGTTCCGAGTGGATCGAGAAAAAAAATTTCGAAGCCCTAACTTTCCATCGAATTTTAGCCTAGCAAAATATAACCGCTTCTGTTTCTGCGCTAGGCAAACGTGCATGGGCCTTCACTGTATCGAATAGCCTGGCAGATCTTGAGTGTCAAATCACGTCACAGCTATAGTAGGTGGGTTCACCACGGGTGAGCAAAAAGTTTATGATGTTTTGCTGTGTAGTTATTTAGGTGAACACTTAATGATCGAGAATCATAAAAGGACCTAGCCAGGCACACCAGAACAGTAGTTGTAAAATTTATGCAGAGGAAAATTCTATGATGAAACCTACATAAAAGAACGGTTTACGATGGGCAACGTTGTAAGCGCTTCATTGTCTATTATAATTAGGTCAAGTAGTGATCGCAGATGCGGACAACGACAGCGCAACAGACGTAAGACAGCTGCAACAGAGACGAAAACGCTTCAGAGCGCAGCTCTTTGGCGTCCGGTCCTGCGTTTCGCGTCGTCGTTCGCGTCGGCGGCGTTGTTCCTGTAACCAGCTCTGCAGCTGGGGCAGCGCGCTCCCCCCCCCCCCCCCCCTCCCGCTTCCTCCGTGGCTGCGAGGGTGCTTTCCGGTTGCCGAAATGCGGGCTCGCTATCAGCGGATCACGGTGCGTGCATCCCAAGTCGTAACGCAGAGTCACGTTATCTTCCCTCGCTAGCGGCGTTAGCGGCATCAGTCAGTCGCTGCTATCTGTTCGTCGCGCAACGTTGCTATGTGCCCATGCGCTGCCTCCCGCAACCTCCCGATAACTTAATTGCTCGCTTCATTTCTCCGACCACAAAGATTTCTTCATGACAGCCAAGAACTGTTGAGTGTTTCTTGAAGGAATACGTGTGAAAAAAATTGAAAAAAGAAAGTTGTCAGTAATTGTACATACGTGTCTTGCTCGAAATATTTGCCTCAATCTATCGAAAAGGTGAAACAGCTGATGAGCAGCGCCCAAATTTCGCATTAATCATCAGCAATTTTTTTCCAAGCACTCTCGGGCGACGAATAAAATTCATTAACAGTCCCAAAGACAAAAGTATGTAACAGTTGTATATATTATCGACACTAGCCTATCAGCTGAAACTTTGATTCAAATATCCAGGCGAACACTTTTAATGGCTCATGCTGTCGTGGACAAATATGTCCCACTTTTGCGGCGTTCTGATTGGCCGAGTCGGGATGACGTCATAGAGGTCTCGACCAATCACAGAGCACCACCACAGTATGCGCGAATGCGTGCCTTATATGGCCACATGTCAATCAATGATCAATTACTAATTAATTAATTATTACCTATTGATGACTAATGAAGTAATTCATTAACAAATACATGATTATTGATTGCATAGGTAATTGATCATTTGCCTCTTTAATTACTAATCAGTTAATTAAACAACTGCTTACTAATTCGTGCTAGTTGCGTAGCAGAATGCGGCACTTAGGCTTTCGCCTTTCACTATTTTAGCCGCTAAACCCCCTAAATCTTTTTTTAAACGGCAAGTTCAACTGCGAACACCAAGAGAGAAGGTTCCTTTCTCATTTCCGTATCATTGCGATGTACGCCTTATTTTCTGAAGCATGTACAAGATCGCAGAAGAAGCTCGTTGCCAGCGCTTGCCTATATAACCCGCAGGTGAAGCACGCGGTAGTTGCCTCTTGTTCATGGCCCCCTATTACAATCGCCACAAAGCGCGATTACTTTAGGCCGACATCTCACCAGAAAGACTCACCGCACTCCATTTCGTGCCCTGAATATCTGTGAAACACTCCGGCGCCTCTTCGAAACGTGTTCTGAAAGCAGCGGCGGCCTGCTTTGTAGGTGCTTCTTGGAGTACACCTTTCATGTTCGTTCAAAGGAGGCAGAATGCATCGGCGAGTCTGCCTAAGAGCGGTAGGAAAATTTCTCTGCAATCGAGGAGACCGTGTGCATAAAGCCTCGTGTACGCGCTAACTCACACATGCGTCGTGGTAGGCTGACGCTGTTTGCGCGTGTACCAATGCCTTCACAAATGAGGAATCGTATAAAAGGTCCGACGAATGCGTCCTAATTGGTGGAGTCAAAGAAAACGGTGCCGAAAAGGCAATGGCCAGAAAGGACTTATCAGGACGCAAAGGCGAAGAACCTTCTAAGCAATCGTAATTGCATAGAAACCGAGTGCCGCGCGTGGCAGCTGTATTAACCAGCGTTTAGCGCCCTAGGAATCAAAGCGTACATTCATCTAGCGACAAGAGCAGTTTAGAAAAAAAGAATGCAAGGCGCATTCCTGCCGTGATGTCATCATTCTTGTTATGGTTAAGAAAGGTATGCCAATCAATCAATCAATCAATATGTCCTCCAATCGGTCAATATGAAATGCGACTGCAGCACAGACGAACGCAAACGTCATTCACCTCAATGTTTCAGGGTTTCAGGTAAGGGAAGAATACCAACACAGAAAAAAAAGACAAGCTGCAGAAGCAAAAAAGGTCCAGAAGAAAATAGCACAATCCAAATGACAGTTCCAACGATAGCGTTCGCTGGGAGATCATACATAAAACTGCAAAAACTTAGAGCGCGAATATGCAGCAATAGGTTAGAAATGTGGGTGGTTATTTTGAATTGTATACCTAAAACTAAGATTGCTTTAAAGATTGATTTCTCGACGATTAATCATTCCGTGATGCCACCTGAACCAGTTAGTTCACATTTGCTCAAGAGTACGCAGCAGCGCATAAGAACGAGATCAGAATACGGATGGGGCAAAGCGCCATAGATAATATGTCGCATTCGGGAATCGTTCAATATGCGTTTAAAGGGCGCCAGACAAGTCGAGAAAGCTGCAACGAATTCACAGATGATGATTATGATGCATGCCACAAGACACGCGTTAGTAATCAGCTTATGATGAAAGCACGAAGTGCGATGACTGAAACGGCGGAGGTCAATATGAAATGCGACTGCAGCACAAACGAAAGCATATGTTTTTCGCATCAAGGTTTCAGGGAAGAGAAGAATACCAACACAGACACAAAGACAAGCTGCAGAAGCAAAAAAAGATCCAGAAGAAAACAATACAATCCAAATGACAGTTCAAACGATAGCATTCGCTGGGAGGTCTTTACTCGCCTTTGTGTCATAAACCTTCTCTTTGACAAATTTAAATTTAAGAGCGATTAAATTGATGGAAGCAAGTTTTTCTTTATATATCCGGCCCTCTCAAATCATTCAAGCCTTTCGTATTTTGTCAAACGCGTTCCGCCCATCTCGCTCGCCTGTCTCGTTTTTTACTTTCTGTTCATCTCGGCTTTTTGGAGCATTGACGTGCCGCCCCAGTGGTTAAAAAGCACAGAAGTAATTGTGCCATAGACCAATTGCTGTTCCACGATATTGTCACCCACCAGAGCAACTTGGAACGAGTAATTACAGGTCACATTTTGGCAGCCGCGCATTATCCCATTACCACCAATCCACCGACTAGCCCAGCATTTTTTTTTTTCCTAAAATGGACGAAGCGCGTAACAACACATTCACATGAAAGAAGACACATTTTCAAGAAGTGCAAATGCATGCCTATCCTAAAAGAAACATCCGTACTGGATAAAAGTCGAGACAATGTAGCTAAAAAAAAACCTTCTTCGTAAAAAGGAAAGGTCTAGATTGCGTTAGCGAACCGTCCAAAGTGCTGTATCGGAGTGAGTTCTTTTTTTCAGAAGGGCGCAGTTGAATTTTCGCGCATGAATTAAAACTCGCAATAAGATGCGCATGCCTGATGAGTTGAATAACTGATATCGTTAATACTAGGGTGTTTGAAGTATTTTCCTCATAGTCGTTTGTCTGAAAACTTTTTTGTGATTGTCAGTTTTTTGTTCAATTTTTGTGATTGTCTTCATGTTCTATCTGGCCCTATACACAACGTGTCATAGATCAGTTTGTTTTTTTCCGAACCATGGTTTTTGGCTTAGCCATCCGATAATACCTGTTTTTTATCACTTTTATGCCTGTTGTCTTTTATCGGTTTTATGGTCCTTTCACCTTTGACGTTTGCTGCCTCGATTAGTGCCGCAACGGTGTGCCTATATAAAGTGTGTTTTCCCTTAATAAAAGACCAGCTGTCAGTGAGCACTTGTTTGTGTCTTCTTTCATGTGAATGTGTTGATAGCGCTTCGTCCATTTTTGGAAAAAAAATTCTGCACCAACTGGCCCAGCAAAACGTCCTTTTTGAATAGCCCGGCAATTGGTTTTACTTGCCCCATTTCCATGCCCATCATTGTTGTCCCCCCCCCCCCCCCCCCCTCATTCTGAACCCCATACTTTTTTTTTTACTTTACTAGACGCTCAAAACTCGGCGAAAGGAGCGCTCGGGAAACAGCACTTAAACCCAGAGCAGAGTGTATGAATATCGGACAGAACAGTGACAGATACTTTCCCTTGTGGTACGCATTAAGGCCCGCGGGGAACAATGTCCGTTTCACGTGCAAAGCCCTACCGTAAATGCTCGCTCTTTTAATGCGTAGTCACAGGAAACAGGGAAACCCAGAACACGGAAGTTCCGAGCCGCGACCCACAGCGAGGGCCCGTGGAGCAAGAACCTTTCTCGAACGGTAGGTCACGCACACGGCCAGGAGTGCGGAAGCAGGACCGGAAACTCGCATCGATCTATCGCTTTGTTCCGGCGGCTGTCGAGGCAGGAACGACGCAAGTCATGCAAGGAAAATAATAAGCGAACGACGCAAGCAATGCAAAGGACAAATAATAAGCGAGCAGAACACCGCGATATGGAGTCCTTTTTTCCGCTCGCAGCGAACGCACTATTATGTGTGGCTAATGAAGACGTGGCACTGTCGAACAACGTAGAGTGGAGAAAGTGACGTGGTGCCTTATCGATATGGAGGGCTGACGTTAGCGCGGAAACAGGATCGAGATGGTGGGGAGTCGAGAAAGCCGTTCAATATGTTGTTGCCGGCAGAGATTATGAATCACAGAGAGGAAAAAATTGCAGTAGTGTACTTTCACTGCAATCTAAAGAGATACGGAATTCTTACGGCTCCAGCAGTCAGCGCCGATGAGTTGCTTGAGCAGCCCAAACGGTATCTAGCCAACGGATTCGCTCCACTTGATTGGCAATCGCAGTGCCGATTGCTCATGCAGGCAAAGCATGAAAAAACTTGCGAGAGAGTGCTGCGGAATCTACACCAGAGAAATACGAAAGCCTGCCCGTTGCTGCTGCTAGCAAGGCCAGGTCTCGTAGCGGTTAGTGGAAATTTCCTTTCAATAATTGGCACGCGTTCGTTGAAGTGCTCCTGCAAGTGTTGGATTGGCAGTACGGCGTCGCCCGTTGTCACGCCCCCTGAGCTGCCATGGACAGCAGGAACGATATAGACAAGGAGAACACATCTCGCGGACAGATCTCGCGAACAAATCTCGCTCACCTGAGATTTTTATAATGAGCAGTGAAATGCCTTCGCTTTAATTAAAGAAAAAAAAAACAGAGTGACCATCGTCACTATACATGACGCCCAAACGGCTAGACGAGCCATGATTTATACTGAGACCGATACTGCTATACCACTGAGAGCCAGCTCATTCAACCACTAATGAAATTTCGCTGCAATTGAGTGTTACTAACCTGCTCCCGCCTAAATTTCCACCGTCTTCTCAACCGTTGTAATTGTTTATACAAACATATCGCCTGATCCAATTACACGAGGTGAATAGGTGCTCTATGGATACGTTTTCTATAAAGTGGCTACTGCTACTTCCGGGATAACGCCTTATGAAGCTCTGGAAACTTCCGTTCCCCCGTTCGGCTGTGTGCACATTCGGAAACATCGTTCCTACAGCAGCCTGTCTTAAAAGGCCCTCGGCGACTGGCGCTGTCCCCCCATTGTTCACGCCTCCTATATTAGCCGCCAGGGAGCGATGCCGACTCTTTTGGTAAGAGCTATTAAAATGGTTTAAAGCAACTGACAACGGCTGCGTTAAAACAGGAGGAACAAGACGGAAGCAACATCCGCTAGCGTCCACAGCGGATGGGCGCGCCCTCTCGCGTGAATTACGCGACAGAACAGCGCGAGCGGACACGTTGCGGAAGTGGCCGGCCGGAAATAATCCGCCTAGAGAAAGGAACGGCGAATATTGCGCTGGGAGGGAGGGAAACATGGAGAGAAGCGGTATGCCTGAGTCGGAGAGTTGTAAAACGTGCGGCGGTGGCGTCCGTCCCCCGTCTGTGATGCAGTGCCTGCATACGAGCCGCCCGTTTTCAGACGCGAGACTCATGTACAACGCAACGACTTATATGCACGCGGATAGTTGTCTCGGCTGCTCGATTATTCAGCGCGTCGCAACAGCCAAAGTGTATTATCGCGCATGGGGCCTAGTTATAGTTACGGGTAGACTTTAACGAGTTCGCTGTGTCTAGATAAATAGAGAAAACGCCTGGACAGGCTGTAAATGCGTTTTTAAACATGTAGTAAAACCTGCATCCATATACTCCCTTTGCTAGGCAAGTTTTGATTAAAAAAAAAAACATAACAAAAGAGAAAACTCTTGCGCGTCTGTGCCACATAAAAGACCATATTTTGTTGCATGAAAAATGCATTTGTGTGTGTGAGTCTTTGAGGCAAACGCAGGCACTGCAAAACTTACTTCAATAAGCTGAGTCGTCCTTCTAGCCAGACGCTAACGTTTCTATATAGTGCCTAGAATATATTCTAGGCACTATAGTTTCTAGAGATGACGGTGATGATGATGAGGATGATAAAAAGTTTATTGAATAAAGTTTCTAGGGATAAAGGATAGGGATAAAGGACCCGTCCTGCAGAAAGTCCGGGGATACCGGAGTTGTTGGTGTCTTCGGCGTTATGAGCTAAAAATGCCGCCCGTCGCTGTGCCAAGTTGTAGTTGGTAGGTGACATGGCCTGGTTCTGATTGGTCGGTGGGTTCTGTGACGTCACGAGAGCACGTGACGTGGCAGGAGCTGTCAATTCGTACCCCTCTTTCGAGATAGATGAGTGAGGCAGGAATCGAAGCTTCTCGCGCCATTGGGCGATCGAGTAAGACGCGCTACCACTATAAGCCACACAGGCACAAACAATAGGCTTAGTTAAAGTTGGTTTTTATAGTTATCTGTGTCGAGTGGCTTTGCACATAATATGGTACGTTACGAATGTAACCTAATGAGTGTGTGTGGGATAATCGAGGGACATAAAAGGAAATAGTGATTAAGCGAGTAAGAAGGGCTTACAGGCAAACTCAGATCCACAAGAAGAGCCGCAGACGGAAGTAGATGCCGCGCCCTGCCTTTAATATTATTTTAGGGGAATCCCCCAAGATGAAGTAGATTTGTAATAAGAGAGTAATTACTCATTGACATCCACCCAATCGCAGCCATACGGCTACAAACTTAGCTATGAAGTTTCTGAGAAAGCTGTATTTCTTCTTTAGCCGTATGGCTGAGCTTATGTTAATGTCGATGAGTAATTACTCCCTTATTGTCCTACCTTTAAAAGAGGAGCTTAAGTGGCCTTCATAATGTTTCTGTTCACGACATGTCAAAACTCCAACGACACCATCGGCATACACGAGAAGGAAGTTACAGTATTTTCCTTACAACGCCGTGGCTAGCACAGTGTTGTCGCAGTTACTAGGCGATGGAAGTAATCTCCGTCGAAGTTTGTTGGCTCGATGCGTGATTGCAAGTCGTAGAAAAAAGGAATGTTTTTGTTTGGTTTGGTTTATGAGGTTTAACGTCGCAAAACGACTTAGGCTATGAGAGACGCCGTTGTGGAGGGCTCCGGAAATTTTGACCACCTCGGTTAATGGCGAACACGTTTTAAAGGGCGCCGATCAAGCACGCGTGATAGCCAGCAGCTTTACTGAAAGTAATGCTATATGACCGGTACTCTAGTATTTAACTGTGAGCCTTCTGGATGAAATGTTTCCAGAGGGCTGACGGGCTCATACTACTGCTACCTAAATCCTCCCTTCCTTTTAATTCACACCTCAAAAGGCTATGACGCATCCCGCTGAAATGAATGTACTCGCAGACAGCTTTCTCTGGCCCTGCAATGAAGGCTAGGTAGGAAAGGGAAGGGATACTGTGCCATAGTGGGTGTATCAATCGAATGGAGGTATGGTGGGGTGAAGGAGGGAGTTGGAGAAACGGTGAGGCATCGGTCGGACTGAGGTAGTTCATTTTCCGCGGAACGGGGACCTGCCTTGACCTTCAATGCAGAGCCATGGAAAGCTAACCAGGAATATGTTGATTATCATCGAAAATGCGAATTGAAGCGACATCTGATAGTTAAAGGAGGCCCTTTCCGATAAGGCGTTGCTGATGATTTAGATGCTTGAAAAATTCGACGCATATGCGAGAGTCTGCCACGAACTGAACACCGACAGGTTCACAGGTTTGCTCTCAAGCGCCCTGGTATAGGGTATAGTCTTCTTTTTGAACCTAAAGTTTTTGGCTTCCCACGAATGTAAACCCGTTATCCTCGCACTGCTGTCTCATTTTCTCGCCCTCTCAAGATGGCACGTCGGTATACGCCTGCCGTTAACCGTTTCACTTCATTTCAATGGCAATCAGTCACCGCTCGCGCTCGCGCTAATGTTTTAAACGCTCTTTCGAGTTCAATTTTGGGGAGACTCACCCGGCAGTGAGCGATTGAACAGCGGCCGCTTCTCAGCAGTGGGGTGCTCGCACACTTTATCTTTGTAAGATCCGAATAACAAAAAAGTAAGACATTGGTTTAATTATGGTTGAACCAAGTTAGTCGAGCGATAGCTCGGGTTTGGATGGTTTAGTGTTGTTAAGCGCGTTTTTTAGACTGTACTCGTCAAAATCTTTTCAACGATATATCACTTACGATTGTAGCATAAAGTTCAATTTTTAAATAATCAACATGCTCATTATCATCATGATCATGATCTGTAATTATTCATGATGCGAAATTAGTGAAGTTTTATTACAATAGACGAAATCTATCTAAGTATAAATAACACTTGTGCTGTTATTATACTCAACATAAGCTCAACAACGATATAGGTACTGCTTTACCATAATGCTTGACTCCAAGGTGTTACACTAACACTGAGTTGAAGGACAAAAAGAAGCAGTCTGACGTGCTCGACTTTTGCATTGAGTAGACCATTTGCTCCAAAACGGAAGCTGAACATCGTGAAAGCCGCGCACTTTTCGGTTTCCCGCAGGGACAAACTCACTTCGAATGGCACAGAGTTAAGAAAACACTTTTGCGAAGAGCGCAAGAAAGCTAAGTCACGTAAACTGCGCGAAGAGCTCTACGGTGGTGCTTGTCAGCAAACAGCGTTAATTAATGCGCGCGTCGCTCGGGGGGAACACAAGACGTACTTCTGCAGTGAACGTGAGCACGCCTGCTGACTAGTTCCAACGCGTGACACTAAAAAGACTTGCCAGCCTAACGCTCCGTCTCCTCGGCACGGGTTTCCACGATAACGGTGCTCATTAAAAGCAGCGCAACTATCTCGAAAAGCCGGGCTCATTGGTGTCGTCAGAACAGAGGCACGCGCGACAGCCACAGCGAGGATTTCGTTCCCTTCCGCGTCGACTCCCCTTGGAAAGAAAAACTTCTGTTTGCATAAGTGTAGCGTCGATGTAGAGTTCATTCTATTGTCGCGGTTAGAAGAGTCCGCGATAAGAACTGCGTGGAGGAGTCGCTGCTCGCAGCGTCGGTGGGCTCGAATGACATCGCGTTCATTTCTCAGCGCGTTTATATCACCTCTCCTAGAGTGTATAACAAACTACGCAAGAGCGAGAATGAGACTGCAGTCGCAATAAGAAATTTTCGAAGTCCCGTAGATAGCAGAAGAAGGTACTGCGTACCATCTGCCGTTCTCACGTGTATACTGTGGAATGACTGTGAACATTAGCAAATCCCCGGGTGGTATAAATGGCCAGAGCCCTCCACCAGGCCCTCCCTTGCCGCGAATGTCGCTTTGAGATGTTAAGTCCTGCCCCACGTGTTCGGAGCGAACGTGTTCGGAGCCCTCCACTACAGTGTTTTAATCCATCGTTAAGGCTTCAGGATCCTAGCGTACAAAGAATAACCTCACGCAAATATTTGTTATTGCCGCAGGGTTTCAGAACCCTTGCGGAAATGTTACTCATTACCACTTTCGTTTACATGCTTCATACTTTGCCGGTACAAATTACGGCGCGACATCACAGACACAAAGAGGAATTTAGCTAGTGATGTATAGTGGCATAGAAAACATGTGTAACATCGATATAATTTTCCAGCTGATGGATAGATGGATAGAAAATGGCATCATATGTGGTCGTTCTGCGGTCTACCAATACTCGGTCTCCCCTGAGTCTATAGCTTGTTGTTTGACCAAGTTTGATGTGTTATTAATTATACCAGAATAACAGATTTAATCCACACATCCTTTAAGGATATCGAACTTTCATGTAATACCAGTCTTGCTTAATTGCTCATCAATTAAATGCTTTTTGACCTAAATTGACGCATGACGACGATGAATGTTATAAATAAGAACGTCAACTTTTGAATTACGCAAGACATGACACACGGGCTATTGCTAGCAGTCGCTCATGATTTTACTCAAGGGCAATCTAGCTTAAAGTAGAAAGCAAAGATTACAGCTATTCCCCCCCCCCCCCCCTTCCGGTGTGTTATAATCGTGCCTCCTACGCTCCACCGAATAAGCGCAACAACAAATGTCTTGCTCATTTAAGAGCAAAAAAAAAATAATGTCCGCAAGAGCGATGCAGTACTGAAAAGAGAAGCAATAAAAAGACCCCACATTTCCGTGCGTTCTTGAAGGAAAAAAAAAAGGAAAAAAAAAACCCTACTTCCGGTCGACAACGAGCGCGATCTGGCGGTGATTTCAGTGAAAGCGCACCTATCTGGGTATACGAGCCGCTTGAAAATAGTACAGGCGAGCGAGATCATCGCGGAGGATAGCCCATTCCGCGTGCGAACAGACACTGTACGTACGGTACCGTATAAGCAGCGGCGGTGTCGGCGTTCGGCTTAACTCTCGGCGGAAGGGAAAACGGCCGGCAGTAACACTTTACGCGAATTGGCTATTGTGCGGTCGTCTCCGAAAGTAGGAAGCAGTACGCGGGCCCGCTTCTTCAAACAAATGGGCAAAAAAGAAGGACGATTCGACAAATGAAACTGGGACACAAGTGGCGATGTTTATTTGAAAACACGCAGAAACAAGCATCATTCTTTGCCGCGACCGCAGAGCTGGTCTTCGTTTTCCCTGACGCACTCGCTCGTCGTGAGTTATTGATTTCTCGTATAGACATTGGCGGAATCGGCACCGTAAATAATCGGATCCAAATTTAGACGCGCGCGACAGAAGTGCCTGGTGTTCTTCTTCTCCAGGGCCGTTTCTATACGTTGTTTCTCTTCATTTTCACCGACTAGTCTCGCTCTCCCGGCCGCTATATTGGTGCTTCCAGACGGTTCACTCGAGCTTTCGAGATGGCAACGCGTCTAGCATTTTTTTTTTTCTATACTTTTTCACGAGGTTATAGAGCCAACGATGCATATGCGTTCGAGGGATTTAAGGGAACGAGTTCAGGAGGTTTGTATTGCTTTTTAATGGGGGCGTTTGCCGCACCCCTGGGGAAAAAAGGGAAAATGAAAGGCAAGCATTCTCAGACTGATAGGTTTAATTCCACGCAGCCGCCGTAGATTCAAGAAACGCGAGAACACTTGATGCTTAAGAGAGGCGCGATGCGTTATTGTTAAATCTTCGACGATCATTCGGTGATATCTGTCTGTGCGGGCTTCTGATGGCCTGCTGTTCGATACAGGCAATAAAAATGATGGTCTTGGTGGTCCTTTCTCGTTCTTTGTGCAGTAAGTACTGGGTTACTCCTAGAGACGCCAACCCGTTTTGTGCCTGAATTCCTGTATGTTTTGACCACATTTTTCGTGATACCTTCAAATGAGAGCGCACAGTCTTTGGCGCTGATGCAAACTGATCTAATGGACGTAAACTGATGGAAACAAAAAAGGGGTCGATTTGTTTTCAGGAAAGCTATATTCTATAGCCGACCATGAAAGCGGATAACGCAGATTTTTTTTTATTTCTCGCCGCATACACTACAGAAAACTATAGTTCGGGATAAGGAGCTGTCAATGAAGCAAGTCTTTCAAGTAATTGCCCATTTTCTGTCTCCGGAAGTTCGAATTATTAGATCGCGGTCCGGAACATGTCTTGCTCCAAACCTGTCGAGAACGAATTCGTGAGTTGGATCTCGTCGAATAGAAATGCATTCAAACCACTCTAGCCGGTGCATAATGTCAATCGATGAACTCTTGCAATACTGAATGGAATCCTAGGGAGAACGATGAGAAAATAAGATATAAATAGATAGGATTTAAACGACACAAGGTAATTAGCAAGATATAGGGAGTCTTCAACGTTTTGAGGAATAAGATTTATGCGCCTGAATAATGGCGCAGGCGGAGAATATATAAGTATATGAGGGGAGTATAATAAAGAGAGGAACATAGGGAAAAGCATGAGGACTGAAAAGGATAACAGGATATGACTGCGTCAAGCAAAAAAATTCAGGCGACGCCATATGACTCATGGAATACAAGCGATTCTATAACCGATAGAAATAAGGGGACCAAACGGCGAAAGGAAGGAAACTGCTTTTAGAACAAGCAGGGATAAAAAATATTCCGTGATATAACAAGCGAATTGAACAAAAAAAGAGTATAAAGAGCGTATGAAGAGAGTATAAAGAGAGTATAAAGAAAAAAAAGTTAGGCAGTTGGACTCTGTCGAAAATGGATATCGAGCTTTTTTTTTCAGGGTACTTGACTCTGGATGGCACGACTATGCATATTCGACGTATCTTAATTACAACCGAGGTTGCGTGTCTGCTATATTCGAGATCACTTGGTATGCATGCAGCTTCGTTATAACCGAGGTAACGTATTTACGTATCCGTTATATCCAAGGTGACCGGTCAGTCCAGAAATAACGCGAAACTCGCAAGTGAACGTTGCAGAGCTAGCATTCTCAAAGAGAAAAACCGAACAGCAGCACAGACCATACTCAAACAAATCTTGAGCCACTGAACAAAGCGTAAAGAATCTGAACTAAAGATGAAAGAAAGTAATGAAAGCAAGAAGAAGTGAAAAAGAAATTGTAAAAGATGAAAAGCGAGAAAGAAATGGAGGAACCCAACTAAGCCCACTCATCGGCACCTTCTTGACGCAAGACGAAAACAGACCGAAAAGGGAAGTAGGCGTGGGTAGCGTGGGCGGCTGTTGAGAGACGATCGAGATGACCGGAAGTGGTGGACCAGCACACGTTTCCTGCTTCTGGCTGCTTCGCTTCTCTTTCGCTTTTATTATTTTTTTTCCTCCCGATCTCAGTTGAGCGTTATTTCGTCGTTTCTCTGAATGGGGCAATAAAAGGGCGCGCTAACCACGTCGACACCGTGCAGTGTGTCATCGTGAAAGGCGTATTGTGTCCCTGTTGTCGAGCGGACGCTGAGTTTATTGGTTCTAGTCTTCTTTTGTTTTGGTCTCGTATTGTTCATCCAATAGATATTGTTCGGCTACGGGTGTTTGGAAATGGCTAACTGCACTGTCATAAAATTACCCGTAGAAAAGAAATCCATGGAACGCCGACACAAGGTGTGTATAGTTATGACGCTGAGAGGGAGGGAATGCTGTCTTAATGGCTGCTAACTACATCACTGTATATTAGTGAACCCGGCGTAAGGAGTGTACCTGCGTCTACCAAAACATCATTACCCGTACGTCTGAGTCGTTCGCATTTTTCCCGGTATAACTGAGGGCGCGCAATAAGCATCTGAAGAGAGATTTCTTTTTTTTTTTTTTGTTAAGAACTCGCACTTGGAGCTACGTCTATAGCCTGCAGAAGCGCCAGAGAGAGAACTATATATAGCTTAGAAGTCTTGGCCGCCTCGCAGTGCAAGGTATCAACCGTGAGCGACGTCACAGAGTTCACATCCCTTGCGAAAGTTGCACCGAATGACCAACCGCACAAACAATGATCTCAATATTGATACTCTGTTGGTAATCTTCGGCCCTACCGATGGTCTGATACTGCCAGCATGACCTTAATATTGGTCCAACGGTTACTGATGCTGTGTGTAAATAGAAACGTGATTTTGCTAGTTTCTTTTTATAACCTGTCTGTTCATCGCGTTGTAGGTGGTCGGGAGCAGAATTGCAGGTCAGTTTCGCGCGTCGTTCAAAAAATAAAAGACATCCATCTCTTGCAGTGACTACGTATGACATACTATGCTTCACAGATACGAGTGACTAAATATGAGGATCCAGCGTAAACGAGAAAATGGCTTGTTCAGCCGACAAGAGAACACTCTTGATGGGCAAATCGATCGCGATTTATTAGATCGTGAGAATTGATAGAGACGGTGAGTGCAGCCCGTAGGTATTCTCGCAGACTTGAAGCTGAGAAGCGCTTTTTCTCGAAGAGGCACTCGAAGTTATGTTTCCGCAATGTTTTGGGCCACAACATTACATTGCGAACCTCAAGGCTTTTTACACTGGAAATAAAGCTAGTTTCGAAATTTCTGGATCGACATTGACGTTCGTGATATCGAACGTGAAAAAAAAATTTAAAAAAAAAACCTCTATAGCGGTTTAACGTGCTTTTCGCGGTATATAATGGGCCTCGCTGAAATAGAATCCTTTCGTGGTTTGGTGGGAATCAATTTTACGTTGTAAAAGACGTAAACGGTGTCTGTATTTCGTCTAAACGGCGCCATTTTACCAATGTGTAGCGCGGGAAAGCCATTTGAAGAGCTTCCGAAACCGTTTATTTTTTTACTTTCTATATATCGTTAGCTCAACGACAAACGTAGCGCTTTGACAGGACAAGGAAGACGAGGACGTGACAGAGCAGCAACTTACAAGTGAATGGAATCTTACAACGAAAATACGTCACATCATTAAGCAATACCACGCGTGCGCGTACCTTGAAAAAAAAAAAAATTAACGCCCATCACTGGTAATCTAAAAAACATCTTTAAAAGCAAACGAAGAAATAACCGTGACGACTCATGAAAACTGATGCAAACTTAGGTACGTTTTAAAAATTTAATTTCCTTTTCCATTCAATAAACAGATTGCGTGCTAATGTCCGTGTCACTACTGGATTTCGCAATTCCGTGCGCTACAGAGATTTCCTTAGCCAATTGATCTTCAACGCTTCCGTGGCCCTAGTAGGGCCCTGTCCTCGTCTTCCTTGTCCTGTGATAACACTACGTTTATCGTTGAGCTAATGCCTGAACTACTGGCCCCACAGTATACTCTATATCGTGAACTACCCGAATCTGAAATTAAAAAAAAAATAATAATCTGGGCGCATCTTTGATTCTGACACCTTCAACTTCGAAGTTTAATCATATTCTAGATACAAACATAAGAAAGTTTAGTCAAATAATCGTCATTCTCTTGTGCGCTACCATGTGAACATCGTCCTCCTTAGCACAAAGTCGGCCTGCATAGAATGCACTCAAATATCCTTGACAGTTTTGAAGAGAAAAAATATGTATTGAACAACTGAAACACCTCGTACATCTTAGCCTTAATAGAGCGCTAAAGATAGCTCGTCGTTTTCATTAAACAGTTCACTCACCTGGTTGAGCCGACACACTAAACGAACAATCCGTACTCTTGGCGTTTGCTTCCCTTGCCTTCTCTCCTTAAAACAACATCTCCTCAAAAATTCCACATTAGAGACTCTTACAAAAACAGGTGCATTCACGGAGGGTATATCTCGGACGCTAAGAGGCGAGTCACAGCACTGGTAGGGAACGCGCGGAGTCCCAGCAATAAGCTACGAGAAATAATAATAATAAGGAAGCGGCACCGGTTAGGGGAGCCACCGGAGGGCCTGCGAAGAAAGGAGCGCCCCTTCTGGTGGCAACCATGAGAGGATGCGTCGATGACGTCGCTATGAAGACGAATGGGACATGCTTCCTACCTGCTAAAACCGTGCAGCACAGTCGAAGCTGTACGGGCAACGCCAGAGAATCAGGAGCTGAATAAGAGAGGCTGCTGCTTGTGCGAGGACAGCTCGTGATTGAAAAGTAGCTCAAATATTTCACGTGGCGCCAGTGCCAGATTACGACGCGTCTGTAGCAGAAAAAGAAACAAACATGGCCTGATGTTCGCTGCAGGGAGGTTTAGCCTAAATCGTGCTGCACCGGCCTGGTGAGGCAGGTCTACGCAACGGGCAAACCGTAAGGATCTCGAGGGATCGTTGAAATGGAACTGCGATGGTAGAGAAAGCAGATAGAAGCGAGCTAAGAAATATAAACGCACCCATGAAAAACGAAGCAATAAAAAGGGCTGGAAAACGCTGAGGAGCAAAAACAAACCCTGGTTCGAAAGCTCAAAGAAGGCAGAAAGAAAAATTTAGGAGAGAAGCAAGCGTATCTGTCTTCAAAGGGTTGGCGCCGAAAAAATTGCAATTTTTCACTGTCACAGCCAGCTAAGCCGCGCGCTAAAGTGCTCACAGGGAAATCGTAATCACGTTCTCCGCACGCAGAAAGAATATAGTAAATGAAGGAAATGACCATCTTCAGGACATAAGGAAGTGTATTTATGGTTCTGTCGTTGTTACTTGCATTTCTCATTTCTGAAAACATCTTGAAAATATCCCTACACGGTGGCAGCTGTTCAAGTCTCTCTCTCTTTTTCACACACACACACACACACACACACACACACACACACACACACACACACACACACACACACACACACACACACACACACACACACACACACACACACACACACACACACACACACACACACACACACACACACACACACACACACACACACACACACACACACACACACACACACACACACACACACACACACACACACACACACACACACACACACACACACACACACACACACACACACACACACACACACACACACACACACACACACACACACACACACACACACACACACACACACACACACACACGCACACACGCACACACACACACACACACACACACACACACACACACACACACACACACACACACACACACACACACACACACACACACACACACACACACACACACGGTTGCATATATATATATATATGAAAGAAAGAAGCCAACAGTCGGCGAGGCCAAGGAAAGCATTGGGGATTGTACTTTGTCTTTTTTTTTTTAATTTCAACTTCGATAATCACATAAATGAGTAATGTAATCTGTTTAGCGGAGAGATAATTAAACCCAAAGTAGAAAAAAAAACAACGTGCCGATGGTCGGAACCGAACCCACGACCTCCGAATATCGCGTCCGGTGCTCTTCCAACTGAGCTACATCGGCCGCTGTGCCCCCTGCTACTTTCTTGGGTATTATTGTTGTCTGTATACCAACCTTGAGAGTGTTCACAAGCGCATAACCCAGTTGACTACTTCAGGAAGGGTAAGCAAGTAAGGCTGAAAGCTGTGAGCGCGGATATGTGAGTCGAGTCAAGAGTGCTCCCGCGTTGCTGACTCATACCAGCGCGCACTCAATTTCATTCTGCTGCCTCGACACGGCGTAGCCCTCAGTCCTGTCTTGGACTGCTGAGTGTATATATATATCTATACCTCGCGTTACCTATATATATATATAGGTAACGCGAGGGCACCTCTTGACTCGACTCAGATCCGCGCTCACAGCTTTACCTGCTGGCCCTTCGTGAAGTAGGTTACTGGTGTGTTATGGCCTTGTGAAGCTCCCAGTGGTGGTAATGGCCGAGTAGGCTCGCGCTCTGAGATATTCCAATTTGCTTCTAAACGAGAATTCCAATCGTCGTGTTCAGCTCCTAGAGAATGCCATTCAGAGAACACACGCATTTCTTATGGGAGCTATATTCCGTAAAGAGTGGATTGCTTGATGGCATATTATATATTGGATTTAGTCTATTCGAGCATCATAGTTTTACTTTCCCGGGCTAGCGGATGCAATTCCACTCCGACAGGCCGGATTCAACGAAGTCGTCTCAGAGAAGAAGGCAGGACGCATCGCTGTCCTGTCAGCAATGTCCGATAATATTAGGTATGCCTGTCTACTCTGTACACTTCATAAGGCTCAAGTTGACCTAGGAAATTAATTCTTTTACCAACAGCAGCCAGCGTTTTGCGGCTGAGTCTACAAGACATTACAGCGTTAAACACGTTCCAAACGAAAATATGATAATAATTGCACGCATATCTTGGCCTGATTAGCGGGGACGAGAATTGCAATTGCCCCATGCAGCTATTGGAACTGAGCAATATTTCATACCACGAAAAACTGTCTGCAACAGACACAGACTCAGAACAGACAAGGTGTACTAGAGAGTCTACTCCTAGACTCCGGCGACCATGATTCAGCCGTTTTGAGTGTAAAGGGTTGTGCATTCAGTTATATCTGCACACAGGGAATGCTAACATCTGCTTTTGATGCTCTTCTGCCCGCGGACCGTTATGTATGAGCTCACCAGTACTTCGTAATGGCGAGTACCTTGAGGGCGACCTAATCGCGCCAAAAACTAAACCGACTGCCTTCACGTTCTTCAGATAGAGCTGACAGGCGAGAAACGACACGCAGCTAATTGTAATTACCGTGGTCGCGTGCCTCACGACGCAGGTGAGCGACGCCAGAGGAAAAAGCGTCGTGAGACGGATGCCACCGGCAAGCACCGGGTGTAGCGCAGACTGATCCCCGGTCGTTAGAGGGAGTCGTTTAAGACCGGGGCGTCACCTCCACGCGAACGAGAAAGCGCGCGAGCAAGAAAGCGCGCGAACGAGAAAGAGAAGGTGTGCCGGGAAAGCTGCCCGGACTATTACTGGCAAGCAGCCCCAAACGCACGCAAACACGGAACATATAGAGAGAATGGAAAGCTTCAAACAATAAAACCAAGGCACTGTGGCAGCCGTGAGCGATGACAGTCCTCAAGACGCAGGAGAGACGTGGTTTGTGCGTGTTGTTGTGTTTTGGTTTTCTACGATTCCCTTTTTTTTATTCATAATTTCCTGACGCGGAGCTGAGGATGGGACAAGGCAATGTGTCGCGGACGGATGACATTTTAGGCCGGCCAGGGCACACGGTCAGTGAAGCTCTGCGGGCGCGCAGCTAATTATAACTGGGTTTAGCGTGGCTAGGGCTTAGTGCACTTCGCAGTTCGTTTAGCCTTGCGGAAGTACGGCTCGGGTCACATACCGGGAGGCGAGAGCGTCCCGTAGGGAATATAAGTTTAACGGAAAGCCGAGATGGAGAGGCCAGAAGAGTCATGTTTCTGGTAATTATATTACGCACTTAAAACCCCCGCGGTGCTCTCCACATAACTATAAACATAAACCGTACAAGTGAAAAAACAATCTCGTTGGGGGCTTGCGAAAGAATATAATATATTTCACTACTGCAGAAGCCGCGTTTCTAAGCGTATTTTTACGCAGGTAAAATCCCAGTTTCCTTTGCCGGAGATACGGGAGGCCTCTGAAGTAATTCATCACGGAAGGTAAATTCTACTGTCGAAGCAACAAAGTTTCAACAAGCGTAACGCTCAATTAGTTCGCGCTAGAACGAGTTTGATTTGAATGAATATGTGCGCATAGTTTTGTCGGTCCTATACATAAATAATGACTACGCTTGGGCGAGTTGGCTAGCCATGTTGCTCATGAAATCGCAAAAAAAAAAAAGAAAACGCAGGGAGAATAATAAAGGGTAGACACACGTGTCTGACGTGTGTCTGTCTTATGCTGTTGTCCCCCTTTTTTTGGGCTCTGTGACGATCAATATAGTCCTATAAATCTACAAATATTTTCATTTTTGTACCATAACAACTGTTCAAGCATTAATTTCTTTAACAGGTGATCCAGTTGTTCATTTTTGTAATATTCTGATCGTAAACCCAACTACACCATGGAAGCAAACTCCTTTCTTTTTTCGACCGCTTCGCAAAGTGGGCATTAGGAAATTAATAACGTTGTAGACGTGACAGGGCGCAAGAACGCTCCTTATGCCTGTGATCAAGGAATAGACTATAAGAAGTGGGCGAGGGGCAGGTAAGGCACAGATGTGACACAAGCGCTGTTAGCGCCAATCTAGATAATAGTGAAAGCAAATGAAAGCAAATAAACAATATACGAAGGTCGCTCTGAAAAAAAGAAGACAAAGAAACTAAAACAGAACGCTTTTCAAACTGTTATTAAGGCTAGAAAAATGGTTTAATTTTGCCTTACTTACAACATAGTTGTGCAAAGTGAACGCCGCCGAAACAAGAAGACAAACAAATCAACAAAATGGAAACAAAACTAGTACTGTATAAGTCAGCTAGAAAGAAGGCGAAGAGTAAAATAGAGGCGAAACCTAAAGCCTTGTAGGCTTTTTTTTTTTCTGGTTATTTTATCTGACGCAGTCAATTTTTATCAGAAGCGACGAGCGCCAATTTATAACCTAAACTAACGCAGACGGGCCCTTAGAAACTAATTAAGCGCCGACCGGGCTTGCAGGAGTGTAAAAATCTGAAACTCTCTTGGTCTCTCAAACGCAGCCGGGCTTTATTAAACCAAGATTGCAGGCGAGCTTAAGAGCGTCCTGAATAACGGGAGGAACAGAGCTGATGGAAAGAAGAGACAGTCACAAATTTGTTCAACGCAAAATGTGTCAGAGTCTGAAGAAAGAAATGCAAAGAAGAAAAGATGAAAGGAACGATGAAATGCGTGAGCAGTGCATTTTGCTTCTCTCGACTTGATTGCGCACCTTCAAAGAAAACCGGGTAAATTCAAATCATTTGAAATCAGGGAGCCTGATTGTGACGAGGCCGGGCTTATCTCAAACTCAAAAGCTCGGAGCCTTCATAAGAACTTGGACAAAGGAAATTTCTATCCGTAGCGGGAAAGAAGCGAATACTAGACGAGCTACTTCCATTCCGTCTCCGGCTCCATTCCGTCTGAGCACACGTGTTCATTTATCTCGCTGAAGAAGCCAGAAGCCGCAAGAAAAGCCGAGCCAAGACACACCGACGACAGGGCAAGGGCCGGTCTGCCGTAAGCAGCTCATAACATCTCCCTCGACGCAATCGTTTCCTCCCTTATGCTGCGCATCAGCGCAGTTTATGATCCAGTGGCCCAATTTCGAGAGGTCATAAAACCGCGCATATAGCGACGCGGGAACGAGAATGAAGGAAACGTGGAGAAGAAGGCTACTGGATAGAGCGAGAGAGAGAAAGAAAACAGATAGTACGAATTATACGAACAACTTAAGCTCGGGGAACGTGAAGCCAAGCCAACAAGGCCAAGTACGAGTCGGCAGAGGAGGCATTTCCAAAAAATGGAGGACCCAGTTTGCTCGTAAACTCGCAGAGAAGTAAGGAGGCATGATCAGCCAATCATGCGGAATTCTTTCCGCGCCGTTGCCTTCTCTTTTCCCGCCGCACTCCCACAATAAATTAGTGTGCGAAGGGCAAGAACCCAGAAGTGGGCTGAGAAAAGCTCGCGGGCCAAGTGTAAGGGTTTCAAGGCTGGCAGAAATGGAAGAGGGAAGTGGTAAGGGGGGGGGGGGGGGGGGGAGAGAGAGAGAGAGAGTCCACAGCTAGGGAGAGTAGAAAAGGGATTTCTGAGCCGAGCGAAGAGAGTGATGAGAGCATAGAGCGCAGGAAAAGCAAACAGACCGGCAAGCAGGCCAGAACGCGAATATTGCGGCGCTGCCAGAACACGGCCAGCTCATGCCCCTATTCACGGCGGCTGGTCGGCGGGAAATAAGCTTTCCGTCGAGACCACCACCACCGCCACCGCCGCGCAATTCGTAGATCATTTCTTGGATGGGGGAGAGGGCTGAACGACACAGCACAGAGTGCTCATCTTTTCGATTACGATGAGAGAGGGACAACGGAGAATGCTTTCGCGATGAAAGCATTCGCCTGTTATTCGTTCGCTTGCTGGGACGCTCCAGTGGTCCTCAGCCAGAATCCAGAAGCAATGAACCAAATCAACTCGCGATTGCTTTCTTTATGTTATCGGGACATGGAACTGCACCGAGCGAGTCGAAAGTAGCCAAGTGTATTAAGTCAGTGCCTTTTGTAAGCTAAAGTAAACAGCCGCAAAATGAGAAGGAAGCGGGTTCGCACTGCCCCTATTTGCTGTGCAGAGTAGCGGGGCGTTCAATTAGTTTTTGCTTATGACGTAGTCACCTCGCAAGTATATATTTTTTGGACATACGGCTCTGAAAATATTGCAAAAAGTATAGAGATTTAGTTTACCTTGATCCGCTAGCGTGATCCGCCACCACGCGTTCCACTGCGCATGCCCAGATCCCCTTGCCGCCGATAGATGGAGCCACATACTGCGTGTCGGCACATAGACCTGTCGCATTGGGACCAATCAGCTTGTGCGCCCCACCCACGCGCAGTAGAGGGTCACGGTGGTGGATCGCGGATCACGGTAAGCTGAATCTCTCTAATGATTCAATCATCCGGTACGCAGCAAAATCTTTCAAAGTTTTCCGTTCGATTTCCCCTCTGGTTAAGGCTACCACAAAAAAATCGATGAACAACGTTTTTGACAAGAGCTTGAAATATTCATAGAGTACATTTACGAGTATCCCGAGGGAAACACTGCGGATATATCGAACTTTTACTGTGGAATATTACGATGTGAGACAAAATTCCGTTCATAAGCAAGTTCCCACTGAAAAAATGCGCTTACTCAATTCCTTGGTATATGTCATCAAAGGCCAAAGATGAAAGCTGTGCAAAGAAAATGAAATTTTGCAGCAACCCTTTCCTAATCAACTGCCCTACTTCCTTATTTATTTATTTATTTATTTATTTATTTATTTATTTATTTATTTATTTATTTATTTATTTATTTATTTATTTATTTATTTATTTATTTATTTATTTATTTATTTATTTATTTATTTATTTATTTATTTATTTATCAAGTTGAATACAGAGCGAATACACAATATCGTTATCCACATAAATTGAAGTTTATAATTCTGCCGCACGGCAGCCCTGCATGCCAGTTGGCCTAACACATTATCAAATTTAGACCTCTTAGAGTCAGATTGTTTTGTTTGTCCCGTTTCGCTTCTTACGATGAGCTTGCCAGTGTCTTGTGGAATAGTGAAAAGAGGTCATATAATTTCTCTTATAATGCCTAGTAAGGAAACGATGCGTGCTTAATTGTGCAAAAGAATTTAAGTGGATGTCGATATTGTTTCAAACGAAGCTTGCAATCCTGGTGCGCACCTTGTTGCCAATAGACGAACGGCAAGATGCAAACTAACAAAAAAAGAAATAGAAAAAAAAAATAAAGCATCATCGAGACCTCAAAAAGGGGCCCCAATCAACGAATCTGCTACTGCCATGTCGCAAAGGAGCGTTGAGGCGGCGGTCGCAACGAATTCAACTTTGATGTATGGCAGCATGGATGCTGGGACTAATGGTGCCATTGCACTAAGTGCGCAACGTGTAATCTCTATTTCCCAATGCTTGTCTGGTGACAGGAGTCAGCAGGTCAGGGTCACACACGCACCAGTCGCCGCGGAAGCACTTGTTTATCCGCACGCGATGGCGACGCGGAAGCCGGTAACGCCACTTCGCCGATCAAGGGTGCGCACACATGAGACTCAATCACGACGGGCCACACAAGGTTGTACAGTGATCACCAGGGAGGCCTGGAACCCTTTCTGCGTATCGCCCAAGGGAAAATCACCGGATCCGTAATGCTAACTCGTGATTACAGAGCTCCACAGCATGCCGGCAGGGTGGCCGCACTCAAGGGCACGCTGCCCATCAGACTGCCGTGTACATCTGGAGAAGACAGTCATTGCCAAGCCATGCAACGTATACGACAGGCCGTAATTTGAGCGGACTGTGCGGTACGAGCGCTTACGGCTGAAAAAAAAAAATGAAAAAAAGCCCAGCGATATGTCTCGTCAGACGTTCTGAGCGCTGTTTCTTCCGTAAACTAGACATTTTACTATCAGAAGGTGTGTTCCAAAACTACCAGGAACCAGGCTCGATTAACAGTCTCCGCCTTGCAAACTCTTTCTCTCTTTTAGTGCTCGCGGGTGTTATTAAAGTGCAGTCAGGACCGGCGCAGTGAGCTGATGTGACCCTTTTTAGGGCTATGAAAAAAAAAGAAAAGAAAAAAACGTCGCCGCTATGCCCACAGGAATGCTCAAAAAACAGATCGCGCAATTTAGAGACACCGAGATCTGCCGAAAATGGCCTCGCCTGCAAACAGCCTACTTTCGTTCTCAGCATGCCAAGCCAGAGAGTTAAGAAATAAAGGCTTTTAACTAATAAAGGATCGGGAAAAATGAGAAACGAGCAAGGCTAATCCGAAGAACGTAATACAAAATGCATTTCTCGTACGTCTTGAAATAATCAGGCAACAACATTCGCTCTATCACGAATCGCTACCTCGCTACTACGGCACCACTAGCGTCTGGTGCGGAGCGACGACCCAAACGAGCATACAAAGATGGCAGAGAAAATACTCCCCTCGCAACAACCCTCGCAACAACGACAACAGGCTCACGCGACAGGGGGCTCCGCGGCGGAAAATCCTGTCGTCGCCACCCGCCGTTTCTATGGCTTACTTTCGACACGGCCTTAAACCAAAACAACAACAGATATCAGGAACACGGTGCACGAAGCTCGAAATCAGCTCTCGCAGCGACAAACAAAAGCCGCTTTCGAAGTGCTTAATGCGCTCGAGCTCGCTTGGATTTCGATAGCAGTGCCTCTGATTTCCGCCCGGCTCGCCTGGCGTCTACCATCCATAACACGCCCCCTTCCCTTCCCTTCCCTTCCCTTCCCTTTCTTTGTTCCGCGTTCTCGTCAAATTCGGTATTCAGGAACTCATGCAGTGCGTAGACGCTACATGGCGCCTGTCCTTCAGGCAGAGTATAGTGCAGAATCTTTAGTACGAAGCCAAGCTTTGTAACCATACCAGGAAAAAAAAAATCGCAAAAAAGGCGAGGCGTGCGAAGACAGAGACATGAGTGTTTAACCATTGGGTGTTACATCGCTGATTAACTGGTCTAACGCCTTGCCTTGACTACAGCGAATTCGAGGTCCTCACCACTAAGGCCTTTCAGCGCCGCTGCATCGTTTTTCCGGCAAGGAATCCTCATTTTCCCAAGTTCCCCCCTTTCTTTTTGTCTTACCGTGAAAACGCTGAAACCTCAGACGAATGTATCCTGACCGCGTTTCTCAATCCTGTTCCTCTGTGGGCGGTCGAACAATAAAAAAAAAAAAAAAAACTATAAATCCGGTAAGCCGCCTTAAAGCGGTTCTCCTTACTACACTTTTGTTTCTTATCCGGATGAAGGCGCCGGAACGCGGTGTTTTTAAAGTCGGAGGCGGGCGAATATAGAAAAACAAAAGTGACACGCGACACAAAGCAGCAATAGTAATGCGTGTGCGCACTTGCTCAACGCTTGCCCATGTTCGTAGCCCGAATCGAAGCCGCGGGGTGAACCGTTATAAAAAGAGAGAAAAAACAACAACACAAGAAATAAGCACAGAAAAAAACGAGAGGCTGAGCCATAATCGGATACGAAAGAGGGCGACAGGACGTTGAAAGCTTCGTCCAACGGCGCCCTGCAGCGGTTTTGAGCTACCATGCCAGGCGCGGCATTCCTTTGCTCCGAAATATGACTTCGCTTTCGCAACTCAATGTAGAGAATCAAGAAAATAATAAACATAGCGCCAGGGTATGCGAGAACAGCTCCGCAATGAAAGTCATGAAGGAGAAAGAAAATTGTGAGCAGCTGCCAGTGGCGTCGAATTGCCCATTCCAGTCTCCCTGCTCCCGGCCGTTAGCGACGCGAATCTCGTTAAGTTTAATTGACGGGCTCAGATGCTGCCGTCAGCCTCGTATTCGCGCTCGTCTAAGTAAGTGCGGTTCATCTGCGTCTCCGTCCGTAACCTGGTTACCGAGCTCGGCTTTGCCTACGTTGTGTGCGTGACCTCCTGAATCATTAAGTATTACGCGTATATGTGAGCTGGCGGAACAGATTAAGTTCTCGTTGTTTGCCCCCCCTCCTTCCCCCCTGTTCAGGTTATCGAAAATAAGGCTCTAATCGACGATGGTTTTGAGCCACGAGTGCCCCGAGCATTGCGAGTATAGATAGTTAAAATAGAACGCGCTCTGTATGCAGAAAGGGCTTAGCGAATAATTCGAGCGCGCTATTTTCTAACAAGGTAACCGTCAGGGTAACTTACAAGTGGATTGAATTAGTTTTTAACAGACCGGTTAACGCGCGATGTCGATATTACACGAAGTGGTAGCAGGGGGTGCGTTACAGAACATTATAAATTTGTTCATTAGCTTAGCCCGACTTCTCTCGGCTTATGCTCAAAGAGGTACGGTTTAAACGCTGCCCTTATTGATTACTCTCAACGGCTTGCCCATCAAGAAAGAACGCGTTCAAGGATCTCGTAAATGCATTGATTATGGTTTGATTTGACCAGACCCGTCACGCTGCTTAGTAGATAGCGCGTTTACTTGCGTCACGAATTTAAGACGAATTTAAAGGATCGCATCCCGGCCGCCATGGCTGCCTTTCGCTGGTGTTGAAAATGTCGGTGTGCTGTCAGGGGTCAGTACACGTTAAACACCAGATGGTCGAAATTATTCTGGAGCCTTCACCGACGTCCCTCTATTTAGTCTAATAACCATACTATACCATATCATACCATGCCATACCTTATACATACCATGCCATACCATACCATGCCATGCCATACCATACCATACCATACCATACCATACCATACCATACCATACCATACCATACCATACCATACTATACCATGCCACACCATACCATACCATTTTTACTTTCGTCCCGAATTTAAGACGAATTTAAAGGATCGCATCCCGGCCGTCATGGCTGCCTTTCGCTGGTGTTGAAAATGTCGGTGTGCTGTCAGAGGTCAGTACACGTTAAACACCAGATGGTCGAAATTGTTCTGGAGCCTTCACCGATGTCCCTCTATTTAGCCTAATAACCATACCATACCATACCATACCATACCATACCATACCATACCATACCATACCATACCATACCATACCATGCCATACCACACCATACCATGTTACACCATGGTATACTATGTTATACTACTATACCATGTTATACTATACCATACCATACCATATCGTACCGCGCCGTACCATAGCATACCATACCATACCATGTTGCACCCTACTATACTATACCGTACCATGCCATACCGTATCGTACAGCACCGCACAATACCATACCATACCATGTTACACCGTACCATAATTTACCATACCATACCGTACCGTACTGCGCCGCACCATACCATACCATGTTACACCGTGCTATACGATACTATATCATAATGTGCCACACAACACCATAACATACCACGTTACACAGTACTATAATATTCCATATCATGGTGTACTGTACCGTACCGTACCACACCGAACCACATCATACCATACCATATGATGTTGCACCATACCACACCATACCATACCATTCGCCGCAGTGTTTAACTGTTTAAGGTGTTCGACTCCTGAGCCGAGAGATAAGGGCTGGATCGTGGCCGCGACTCAATTGAGAAATGTCCGGCGTACAAGAGCACACGCAAGTTTCTTTCTTGTGCAAAAAAAAAAATGCCGAATTACACGGCGTCCTGCGGCTCACTAAAAGTAACGAAAACACTGCGACACCAAAGAGTGCATTAGCGACAACTCAATTTAATTATCGTTCACATTGCAAAAATATGCTCCCACTATTGGGGGCACAGAGATGGACGTATGTTTGACCCCTAAATCTTCCCGTCACTCGATTCAAACTTGTGACGTCAAGACCGAGAAAGACCGTGATCCCCGTTTCGAAGTGAATGGCGACCTAGCCTGGCCTCCGGGATTCGCGTATAAAAAAATCGATGTCGGTGCGCGCACTTTAATTGCGAAAATGGACAGCGGCGACTACAATTTCATTTCGTTTCGTGACCTGTTCTAGCTCATAAAGCCACTTCTTTCAGCAAGAGTGGCCCCCTTGTAATCAGAACGCGGTGCCCTATCGAGGCAAACGAAGTTCTATTTGTTTCCAAAGGATATTTAAGGAATATTCAAGTACCCCTTTGTCGTGCTAGACTTGAGGTTTGCAAGCACTGACATCTTACTCCAGCATCTGATTAGTGAAGCAGTATAAAGAATGTAGTAACATTATTTATTATCTTCAAATTATTTTTGTCGCGCTTAAAATATCGTGCATTCCTGCTCATATACGTGTGCAAACTCTTTTTACGTGCGCTATTCAAAGTACAACAGAATTAACGAGCGAGCACCGAGAAAGGCCTACGAGGTGGTACAAGGCACCGCTCAGCCTCTGCTCTGCATCAGCAAAGCTGAGGCAGAAGTGATTGAGAGCACTGCAACCGAAAAGCAAATCGACCTGCCTCAGAACCGCGCGCGGGCCAAGTGACCGTTTGGAAGTGAAGACGGAAGGCCTTGAAGACGAAAGGCCTTGAAGACGCAGGGCCTTGAGGAAGCAAGGCCTTGAGGACGCGGCCGGCCGAGCATCGTGCGGTCGCGAAGTGGCGCGACTCTGGCCAGAGAAATCGTCTGAGCAACCACAACGCAAGCTCTTTGATCTGATTACCAATGTTTTTGAGGTTCTGAGTTCCAAGCGAGGGAGGAGGGGAACATGAGTGCGGAGGAATGGCGCGTCGCTTATTCACATTAAAACAGTAGGGCAAAGAGCTTCGTGCACTGAAGCCACTAAAGCATGAGCAGCATCCTAACAGTGTTGTATGAGTACGTTATTTATACGAGGAGTAAGGAAAGGCTAACACATGAAATGGCTTTTGCGGAATGGATAACCCTTTCTAGGTCAGAGTGTCACGGACAAGCCCTCTTCGTTTCTGTTCATTGAAAGAAATTATGTACGTGGGCAGAGGTTCCTGAGAGACGGCTTCCTAGCAGCGCATATCAACTGGTACCGTACGAATACGCGGGTGTAGAAAATTCATATCGTTCTTGTATTAACGTTGTTGGATAACGGCGCTACGCTGCGTTTCTCAATTTTCTGTGCCCACCTATATCGTGTAACCTTTCGTGCTCGCAGAAATAACAACCTTCGTTTCAAAAAACATCATGCGTCCTGTTTCTTATTCGCCATTACGAATTCCCTCATGTAAGTGTCAGACGATGAGCAGATATAGAGACAATATAGACAGGCTGTCAGTCAAGCGTCGAATCATTCGAACTGATCGCAGGCTACCAGACGTAGATTCACCACGAGATAACCGACGACGAACCCTACTGCCCCCGCGGCTGCACAATGGAACGAAGGTCGCTTCCTTCCCTCCCTCTTCACATCTCGCGCAGCAGCAGCCCGTGCGATGGGTTGAATGGGACGTATACAGAGTCAACACTGTCACGTGTACTCGTTCTTTTCCTCTCCCCCTGTCAGCCACTTCCGTGTCCCGAGAGACCCGGATATTGATTCGGCCGTCTTTCAGCTTCGTCGATACCGCCGCGGTCTGAGCCTGGACCGCTGCTGTGCTCTCCCGCCCGGAAGGGGGCGCTTCCTCTGCAGCCTGTCGCGAGTGCTCGAGAAACAAGAGGCCCGCAGAGAGACAATGCGTGCGGTTTCGAACGCGCAATCTTTCCGGAATGGCTGGCCGCGCGTTCCGACTGCGATTCCTCCTAGGCGCACCCTTCAGCATAACGCAAACTGTGTGCGGCATTGGTATGGGCCGTGACCAGGCTATACATAACTGAGCTTCACTCGAAGATGGATCTGTCTGTGACTCTTCTTGTTTCCGCCGTTCACATCGACCTACCGCCTCTTTATTAGCTCATAGCACGCAGATGGTGATAAACTGCTGACCAGAAAAAAAGCAAAAGCCAGCTGTGTCGGATTTTTCGTCAAGCTATTGCTTTCAAAAATGGAAATCTTGAATAGGCTGGCAGCTACAGAATAAAGTAGCTGCATTTCATTGACCCACAAAACGGTCGTTCATGTAGGTAACTGTCCTGTGACGTTCCCGAAAACAACAATGGCACTCCACTCTACCTATAGAGCCACATAACGAAGACAGATTTGAGTATTGCGCAGAGGGAAGGCTGTGTACTACAATTGCTTAGAACATCCGTTTCACGGGTGCGCTCTGAGAACCCGTTATTGTTTTTTTTTTTGTGTGTATACCTTTTTCGCCACGCTATAAAATTCAACGACGATTTCGTATTTCTCCTATCCTAGGTCCACAAACCATAATATCGAAATGATATAATATTGAAGTTCGCGGCAATATATTCACCGCTTTGCTCATTTCACAGCGGCCCAATTTAATAACAGGGACAAAAACGTAACGTCTGGCAAAAATTATCTTCCTACAAACTGTTACAGCGGAAGACTCCACGAAAGCGGTGGGCTGTGCACTGTAACCTAACCTAAAGGACCCAGTGCCCCTGCGCGTGTGCAGCCTTACGCTGACTTGACTTGAGAAATCCAGCGTTTACGTAATCATGTTAGGATGCAAAATACCGCCGGCGCAATTAAGCACGCAGGCTCCTCAAGAAGTGTTCTTGGCGACATTTCGTGAACAAATGGGCGGTACGATTTGGGAAACTTTTCGCGCACAAGACAACTGAGGGAGGACGCAGAAGGCCGTCACGCATTGTCCGGCTGCAGATAACCAGTTGTTTCCACAGACATACGCGCCCTCTTGGAATACGCTCGTCTTACGAATCCGGTTTAAACCTGCAGTATAAATTGCCCCTGAAAGCAAATTGACGTTGACCTGTACTGATGGGGTGTAAGCCCAGCTGTATTGAGTACAGCCTAGCAAGGACCGTAAAAACAAAATACACGTGGCGCCATCACCGGCCGGTTTCGTAAGTAAAGTTCTTTAGTCAACACCAATTTTTAATCTCGGACCTCCGAAGCTATGCTATAGAGCAATTCATTTGAACACGAGTGCAACCGTTTGAACACGAGTGCAACCGTTTCAAATTTGTAAGAGCGTCAGAAGTTGAATGGAGGAATATATGTCTTTCGGCACCCGAAAAATTCAACACATCTCAGAAGAAGACAAGACTAGTTTTTTGTTGACAACATGATTATGTGAAAGTGCCTTAGACGCTTGCTCGAAGCCATGCTCGAAGCCAAGAGATGGGAGTGTCGATATGGGTTTCTTAATGTGCCAGGAGGCAAAGTAAGTGAGGTGTGCGCAGAAGAGGACTAAAGACAAGCGGTGTGGTTGTTACGACTGTAAGATGAAAGAAAAGAAAATCCACATGTCTGCCAACTGCTTTTAGCTCAGCCACAACCGAAGCCTCGTGCGGACGGAGGAGAATTTAGAGATGCGAGAAAATCAAGCCGTATAGCCACAATTTTGGTTTGAAAAGCGCTGCGAAAACACAGAACTGGGAAAAAAAAGAAAGCCCTACCACATTCCTCATCCGAAACACGAGCATTTCTTTAGGTGCGTGGCAATGCGATATTTCTTTGCGAGATAAAGCACCATGGCTTTAATAAAAGATCTAGTTGCTAGCCAGTGGCCGTCCGGAGTTATCTATGTCTAGTCTACTTTGTGATAAGGCACGTAACGAATTCTAAACAGGCAATGCCAGTGATTATTAGTTCAAAGGCCAATGGCGACAGCTCTCACTGCACTGCACGGAAGTTCCGACAGACAACCGGAGAGTGGTTTTTATGGAGCCCCCAATCGCTCGATCCACTTTATTTCTCTTTGCGACGTCGCCTTCGCTCAATTTCGCGCAAGCGCACGCCGCGCACCCTCCGTGGACCGAGTGCGGAAACATCACTCACGCCCCGTCGATGAGTTCACTATAGCTCCCATGGAGAAGAGAAAACCAGGAACCCCCGGCTTTGGTTTCTAGACGAGAGCAGGATATTCCTGTCACGTGTTAATGTGCTCTCATAGCGATTCTTCGTTTTTCCTTGCTGAAGTACTGAAAACTTTGATCCGCGATCCCCCTGACGCTGTGCTGTATTGCAGAGGCGGACTGGCGTGTTGATGTCAAACGAAATAATAGTGACCATGACGTCACTTGCCTTTCGTGGCACTTTTGCAGTGGCGGATTGGCGTGTTGATGTCAAACGAAATAATAGTGACCATGACGTCACTTGCCTTTCGTGGCACTTTTGCAGTGGCGGATTGGCGTGTTGATGTCAAACGAAATAATAGTGACCATGACGTCACTTGCATTTTGTGGCACTTTTGCAGTGGGGGACTGACGGTTTTAGCTCGATTGCAATAGCGGTGACCATGCCCATCACTTGCATTTTACTGCACAACACTGAAACCCTTACCACAGGTTGGGCAGAGGATGTGTGCACTTCCGAATGGGAGTCACGAACCTGCAAGACCGCTTAAAGAATGCCATCGATAAAGCTTGCTATAAATATTGCTACTACGAAGCCTGCTCGCGGCAGGGATATAACATAGTTTGGTATATTCATGGAACATATGAAGGGAATATTTCAGGTTATGATAATGATGCTCAGCTTTAGCCCTTTGTGGGTGCAAGCAGCGGTAACACTGATTTAGGTACCGAGCTTGCCTTATATCCCTGTCACACGGCCGACTCGGAACTACCTTGAACTTCCTTGGTCTAAAGGAGCGCAAGGGAGTCGCAGGGAGTTTCGCCTTAAAGGAGTTGTCCCCGTGTCACACGGCTTGCAACGAGCTTCTCAGAGCAGCCAACAGGGGGCCATTAGGCGCTGTTTATTTAGCACAAAGATATAAAAAATAATGTCCAAAACAAACTGAAATATTTTTATACTACTATTTTCCTCGCAAAATGCAATTAGCTTTAGTCATATCAATATAAAAGAACACACATTTGCTGAAAACAACGACCATGCTCTAAACATAGCCATTTTTTCCGCTCTGCTGGACACCATGCGCGGCGTTGTGCAATACGTGGTGCAGTCGCGACAATTAAACGCAACTAACCGAGTTAGAATACAATTTTATGCAATAAAAACTAATATATTTAGGAGTAAAAATTACATTATTGAAGAAATATGTTATTTAATGACTCGGAAGCAAAGCACATTGGAAACGAGAGTACTCCCTTCGCCCATCAATGGAGATCGTCGATCTCCTTTGCTTCAAAACTCCATTTAACTTCCTTCCATAATGGACTGCCGTGTGACACGGCACGTATCTCCCTCGAGGTAATGGCTACCTTGGTTGAAGGGAGTTGAAAGGAGTTCAGCCGTGTCCGTGTGACAGAGGTATTAGAAAAACTGGTGCACTACTCTTTCTACGTTCTTTAGGTTTCGAACCCATAAAGCTAAATTGTTTCCTGCAGCCGCAGTTGGTGTTGGTATTTAAGGAGTAATTTTCTATTAGCACCCAACCATACGCAGCCATACGGGTAGAGAAGAAATCTGCAGAGCGAAAATTCGTAGTTGAAGATTAAGCCTTTACGGAAACTCCAATATTGAAAACAAAATTTACCATGGCCCAGTGCACCTCGGGCCAGAACACCGTATGACTGGTGGACACTAGTCTGTGCAAAGAACTACGCGAACTATACATGGACGAACACGAGGCAATGACGCCCACAAACGCAGGTCATTTGTATGTATCGTGCAATGTGTCTTGGCCTCTATTCATCGGTGCCTACTTCGGGCAGTTCTTTCTTTGCATCTGTTATAAACCAGCCCGACAAGCTCTGCTAATGAGTAACTACTTCGTCATTACAAAACTTACCTCCAAATTGAGGATTGCTTAAAGTATATAACGCACCAAATATAGCTTGTATGACGTGGAGCATATCAAACGATTGCACCAGTAATCAGTTCTAACAGGCGTGTCGTACTATCAATGAACCACTATTTCAACAAAGTGTGTCTTTCGAACGAACAACTGCGACGCTGAAAGAGTGCATCCTATAATTTTTCACGACCGAGAAACATGCGCATTCCGTAAACGCCGTAACGTATAAGACAATCTATCCCACCCACAAGTTGTGCCGATCTTAAACTTCAGGTTCCGATGTGTTGAAGCAGGAATATCTCTCTGCAGGTGCCAATATCATTAGAGGTAATTACAGCACTTAGATACTTTCACCATGCCAAAACGATTTTTAAAATGTAAACCCAAAACTGTGCCTCTATAAGCTGAAATCTATAGCTCAAATAAGGGAGATTATGAATAATAATAATAATAATAATAATAATAATAATAATAATAATAATATTAATAATAATAATAATAATAATAATAATAATAATAATAATAATAATAATAATAATAATAATAATAATAATAATAATAATAATAATAATAATAATAATAATAATAATGATGATGATGATGATGCTTGCTTCAGAGGAAGGGAAAGGCGGAGTGTCACACTTGTTTCTGTGGACACCTGAACCTCGCCATAAGGGAAGGAAGGCAGGTGGGAGTGAAAGTGAAAAGAGAGAAAGAGGAGCCGTAGTGGAGGGCTGCGGAATAATTTCGACACCTGGGGATCTTTAACGTGTGCGTATAAACAGAGAAAACTGTTTAGTGCCAGGTTCAATTTAACAACTTATCCAAATTTTACGCCATGACATAGTGTCCAGTGCAGCAGAAAACCAGGCGTCGTCGTCGGCGGCGCAAAATATCCCTAGATGCACCATTGGACATTCTCTTTACTTGATATGGCATAGAGATGCAGGCATGCAGCTGCGACCGCAAAGAAACCGCTCAACTTGATGTACGCCGCTGCCTCAACAGATGGAATGCGAAGAGCAATAAAGTGTAGAAAGCCTAATACACCGTTATTTTGCCGCGCATTGAGGTACCTTAATAAACTGATAATCGTTTTATTTTGGTTTCTTTGAGCTGAACCTCAAAGTGGGGCAACCTTTTTTGCACTTACTGACGTCATTTTGAGCACTTCTGGTGTTCGTGTCTCTATGAATTAAAATAGCTATCACGTCATACCCTAAAGGGGGGGGGGGGGGGGGGAGGGGTTAGTGTATTCGCGGAGTTTGGCCACTGCATTCAGCTTCAGCGAAGAAACCTATTGCTCACCGCTTCGTAAAAGAGAGACAGAGAGAAAGAGAGAGAGAGAACAATTGAACAATTTTAGTTCTATAGAAGCTGGCGCTTCCATTTTTCGAGCGCGTCTAAAAAACGCGACAAAAATATCGACGTAATAATCACGCGTCTTTAGGATATTGTTGCCCTATATTTCATACAATGGCCAAATTTTGCAATGCGTGATGACAAAAGCGTCACTTGTGAATGACACCGGAACGATTTGTCATCATGGCAAGTGCGAAAATTTCAGTACACATTACACCTTCATTTTTTATTTTAGAGCTTAAACATCGCGCGCTTTCCCGGCCTGTATATACGCCTGAGAAAGTCAGCAATTGTGATGCAAGCCAAGTTTAAGTTCCTTACTTCCCTTCGGAGTGCTCCCGTAGCCACAGCCAACCATCAAAAGACGTGAAGGCAACCCTCTTCTTGATTACTTTATGCTTGACGCCATCCATCAAAACTGGCAGGAAAATTAGGGGAATCGCGGTGTCACATCCACAATGGCAGCCTGATAATTTTTTCTATTCAGTTATTTTATCTCTGTTTTTTGTGCCCGTGATTTTTTACTCCTTTTATCAAACTGCCAGTGCGTTAATAGGATTTCTCTTCTAAGTGCTACCAGCCCAGTGATGTTTATCGCTATGAGCGCGAGATGACAAATTGGCACCGCCCGTAGAGAATCGGAAGTATAAATCCTCTATACGCGTCTTATTATAGAAGGTAGTTACTTGAGTGCCGCAAATAGCACACAGCAAGAACTTCGTGGGATACAGACTAGAAAGTCTTGAAATGACAGTAGTCTGTAAAGTCCGCAGCTCGTTTTAATGTTTAATATCCCACATTAAGTTACCTGCCTAAACTGTTTGCCTGCATATCTTGGTCCATGTGTGTAGCTAAATGGTTAGGCGTCCGGCTACTGGGCCAGAGTCCATGAGTTTCAATCCAGCCATGGCGACCACGGTTCGACTAGGGTGAAATGCAACACGCAAACCTGTGTTTTATGGTGTCCGTGCACGGTTAATGATACTCAGGTGATCTAAATTATACAAAGCCCTCCACTCAGCGTGCATCGATTCGGGATGCTAAACCCCACATACCATCAGCGTACCTTGGCAACACATTTCAGTAAAGAACTAGAAAATTCACGTAAAAGAGAGAACGTTTCTCATCACATAGCTCTTTCGCGACTGTGTGTGTGATAGGCTGTACCATTTCACTTACGGATACCGATGGAATGATTTCTGGCCAACTGCTTTGTACGTGCTTTGTTCTGACAATATTCTTGACTTTCTAGGCAAAGTTCGTACTGCTTATTTTTCGTTTGGGCCTCGTAATTGAAAGAGGTGAATGGGTGTTCTGTTGGTGCTGGGCACATAAACCCTATTTACGTTCCAGCTACGTTAGTATGAACCAGCTTCATAAAGATTACACGCAAGAAAAAATTGCTGCCGTTGCTGGTGCTTTAAGTGCACCTACATCATCATCATCATCATCAGCCTGACTATACCCACTGCAGGGCGAAGGCCTCTCCCATATTTCTCCACTTAACCCGGTTCTGTGCTAGCTGCATCCACTTGACCCCTGCGAACTTCTTAACCTCATCCCCCCGCCTAACTTTCTGCCCCCCCCCCCCCCCCCTGCTACGCTTTCCTTCCTTTGGAATCCAGTTTGTTACCCTAAGCGACCATCAGTTATCCTCTCTTCGCACTACATGTCCTGCCCATGCCCATTTCTTTTTCTTAATTTCCACTCGAATGTCGGTAACTTGAGTTATTTCTCTGACCCACTCTGCACGCTTCCTATCTCTTAATGTTACCTCTACCATTTTTCGTCCCATAGCCCTCTGGGTTGTCCTCAACCTAGAATTAAACATATTAAGCTGATTGACATGAGGGCACTAAACGCAGGTACGACTTCTAACGCTGGAAATAGCAGCACAAACTATGGTAAATGACCTTCCGGGACTACAAACACTAAAGAGAGCTTAATATTACCATTTAACGAAGGCTCCCAAGACAATCGCTGTTTTGTTTTATGTACAGGGAAAACTAAGAAGCGCCGAGAGGACGAGGCTTTGCATTTACATTGACTATTGTGGGGCTTTAAATCGTGAATTCAACGATACGACTTTTTTCAAGCTTACCCCGAAGAAATGCCATGAAAGTTTTTATACTATCTTAGCACTTCCAAGACCATCTTAACAAACAGCGCAAAGGACAGGAGAAGAAAGACAACAGAACAAGTGCTGTCAATTGAAGCAATCATTTATTTCGTTGATGAGCGTACCAGTTACAAGTGTCTTTTCGCTTGTGTTATCAAACCTTCAGACTTAAAATATTTTTATCTTCTCAAATAAACATAAGTTGATAGCGAACCATTGTCTTCTTGTCTTCCTTGTCCCGTCCTTTGTACTGGTTCTTAAAATTATCCCAAACTATTTAGACCAACTGTCTAACTCTTTCGGCGCTCACATGTTTTGAAGAAGAAAAAAATGCGGCATTGAAATTACTTTATCTGCGTACAGAAGCGGGCATCACGGCGCAGTTACCGTTTCTGAGGTTACGGAATGCATGCCTGATTTTGATCCAACACAAGCCAGCCAAAATACAAAACTTCGTTTTGCTCTCATCCCCACGATGCCAGAAGTACTCTTTAAGGTACTCGAACAGATGTTGATGCCATCTATTCTTCTTAGTATTATTGAGAAACACTATGAATTGTAACGGTGTAACGCAGCGCCACTTCCAGCGTTTCGCTGCAACGACGAATATTCGCTCCTTGTGGGGATATGTGTGAATATACACGAAATCAAGTGAGCGCAAGAAAATAATCTTTTCCTGGGATATTTTCTCTTTCATAAGCAATTTTGCAGCTTTCACGAATCATCATCATCATCATCATCATCATCCCCGGGTGGAAAAAATGGCCGGAGCCCTCCACCAGGCCCTCCCTTGCCGCAAATGTCGCTTTGAGATGTTAAGTCCTGCCCCACGTGTTCGGAGCAAACGTGTTCGGAGCCCTCCACTACAGTGCTTTAATCCATCGTTAAGGCTTCAGGATCCTAGCGTACAAAGAATAATCATCATCATCATCATCATCAGCCTGACTATACCCACTGCAGGGCGAAGGCCTCTCCCATATTTCTCCACTTAACCCGGTTCTGTGCTAGCTGCATCCACTTGACCCCCGCGAACTTCTTAACCTCATCCGCCCACCTAACTTTCTGCCGCCCCCTGCTACGCTTTCCTTCCCTTGGAATCCAGTTTGTTACCCTAAGCGACCATCGGTTATCCTTTCTTCGCACCACATGTCCTGCCCAAGCCCATTTCTTCTTCTTGATTTCCACTAGAATGTCGGTAACTTGAGTTATTTCTCTGACCCAGTCTGCACGCTTCCTCTCTCTTAATGTTACCCCTACCATTTTTCGTTCCATAGCCCTCTGGGTTGTCCTCAACTTTCACGAATATACTATCTTAATGTTCAATTCAGAAATTGCCTAAGGTGGTCGAGAGTAGCACACACTCGAAAACATTATCAGTTTACGACTGGTCGTTACACCCGTGGATTGAACAGAAGCGATTTACCGTTGGCAAGAGTTTCATAAAGAGAGTTCAGGAACAGCGCCAGTAGAAAAAAAAAAAATGAATAAAAAGTTAGGAGGACGAAAGAAAATTTTTTTTTTTATTAACAATGTATCAAGTCATATGACATTATTTTGCCTTGTTACTGCTGTTCATGCAGAGACTACAGAGTCTTCTCATCCCATTTGTTTTTAAAGAAGACGACATTTTACTTCTATAGCGTGATTAGGAATGCGGAAAAAAGAAGAGATTCCAAGAAAAAGTGAGGAATATTTAGACTTCACCAGCCATATTTCTTCTCATACTAAGCAAAGGTTACACAAACGCATTTAGTGAAGTAAAATACACCGGAGAACCAAACTGTAAGAGATTTCAAAAAATGCACAATTGATCATTTTGCCGTGAGCTATCCTTCTGGTGTTGCCGCAAATTCGCTTCGTTATTCCAACTACGCCTTGATCATGTGCACGCTCATAAACATAGTCATTCGAACCTTCGCAATAAATGCCCATTTTTTCTTTCTCCCCATATCGATCGTTGATTGATAGCAGCCAGATCACGCAACCTTGTCACAAAACGCTCCGGCCGGCAATTCCTGTAGGGGCGCCCCCGAGACGCGTCCATGCATCATCATTTCTTGGGCCGCAGGCGCCGGACAGGCCAGCAGACCGGAGGCCGAATAGAGAAGAGATAGATGAGTGCTCGCTTGACGTGTTTCCGTGTTCCGCAGCGTCACAGTGCGTTATGATAACGAAGCCACGCCCCAGCACGAACCTGTGTGGTCTGGTGCTCGCCGCACTTACCGGATTGTATACTCATGTAAAGTGGTGCACTAGGACAGCAGCGATGTTATTTTGATGTGCTTGGCCGAGTTACTGGCCAAGCTTCATGTGCCTCCAGTGGTAGACAGCGTGAAGCGTCATATATATGGCAAAACGTCGCATAATCCACAGTGATGTTAAGCAGAAGAAAATGCAGTGGAAGGTGTAGAAAAACAAATTTGCTACATGATCCTCTTCGCTGATCCAAGAAATCCCAGCATCGTAGAAAATACACTGTGTACCGCAAGTTGTCACTGACGAAGCAACTGCAGTTTCTTGTGGGCAAACGTGGCTTGATCAATTAAGCCTAAGGCAATGTTCATGGACGTACGTTTTCTGATTGGCTCGCGTCCGTGTCTCCATCACAATACTCAGAGCTCAGCGGCTAATCAGAGAACTGTGTTCGAGCAGCTTTGTGAATTCTGCTTTAGCTGGCAGTTGCCATATGCTACGTCTTGGGAAAACGGCGCCAATTATAAATTGCTTAATCCACTATGAGGTAGTTAATGATTGCTGTAATGTACCGCTCTATAAGCAAGCTTCGTCAGTTTACTTCGGGATTCTCTTAACAGACTAACAAGCCTCATTGCAACATTTTCGCCGTTTCCCGAGCATCGGTTCCGATCAATATATCTCATACAAAAGCCCTGCCTGGCTTACATTGATCGTGAAAATTCACGTTTTCTAAGGCATCAGACAGCTTATGTAAGTTTAATAACTGAACTTTAAGAAAAATGAATCCCAAGGGGTCTATGTTGAGCATGCAATATGTTGTTCGATCATGTTGGCACATGAACTGTCCATTACAGCAATATTGGAACTATACTATCGGCTATCCTCTTTATGCTCTTTGACCTGCATTCAGTTTTCTCTATTCACTATTTCAGTCTTTCTTTCACTCTATTCTTTCTTTCACTCTATTCAGTTTTCTGCTGTCAAGTTCCGCTCTGGTCAGCTCTAGTAACATGGCACGGTATGCTCCGCAGTATATGCACCCACGAGATGACCACTCAGTTAAGTACTCAACTGCCCGATGCCGAAGGTTGCCACTTAAGGCAAAAACGCACACGCAAAAAAAAAAAAAAAAGCCTAAGAACATGCGGCGACACTTGCAAATGCACTATTAGCAGACATTTCATTTCCCAACTCCTATGCGGAAATAGCAGCAGAAACGTTTTCTTTGCTGCACACAACTTCGAAACCGAAGGGCTAGACTCTCGGGCGCCGGAGCGGAATCACTCGGGGTCTGTTGATAGGGGGACTCCTGTTTCCCTGAGCAGCGACGACTGACAACGAGAACAGGAGATGACAGCGGCGGGCCGCATCACATCCGCTAGCCCGGCGTCGAGATCTGCTGGCCAGCGTCAGCATAGCGTGCGACGTTGTCGATCTTTCAGATAGTGCTTGTGGCTGTGCATTTATGCTCCTGTTTCTCCTACTTCGGCCCTGTCGAGCGTTCGATCAGTAAATCGCCGCGCATGGAACAAAGGGGCAGTGTGTGATCGAAGGCGTAGGCGTCATCGAGACGTCTGGTTCGAGCTGGTGGGCTGTGCTTGTACCGCCTTCTCCACGTTGGTGCCGCTCGATTTTCGCTTGCACTTTTTTCCGCGAGCTAAAGGCCGCGACAAAGATGTCTTTAGAGGATGTATGAGTTGCTGCTCTTCCAGTATCAATAGTGGGGCCACGTGCTTTTTTTTTTTCTTTTTAGTCGGCAAGCGCTTCTGATCTTCGTGAGAAGAAAGAAACGAAAACGCGATCAGCACGTGCTATGAAAGCACAGACCGCTTACGGTCCATAGAAACCATCAGTGCTATACTTTTATTAGACTAGATGGACGCCGATTGACTGAAATTAGGATTTTAGCTCCCTGGCCACGGCAATTATCTGTGGTGAAGGTCTCCCAAGCACTGCTCCGCTTTATGAAAAGCACAGGCCTAATCGAAAGACTGTGAGTTTGCTGTTATGTTAAGTGACATGACTGTGACGTGATGTGATGTGGCGTGTCTGTTATGTGACTGTACTGACTTCAACTATCCCACTCTCGCAACTTTTATATCCACTCACCCCCTTCCCCTAGTGCAAGGTAGCAAACCGGTTGTTTTTGCGGATTAACCTCCCTGCCTTTCCTCCTCATCCTCCTCCTCCGCCGAGGTGGCGCAGTGGCTGTGATCGACTACTGTTCCCAAGGATGCGGAATCGAATCTCGGCTTTGGGGGCCGCTTTTCGATGGAGGCGAAAAGCAAGGCGCCCGTATGCTGTGCGATATCAGTGCACGTTAAAGAACCCCAGGTGATCGAAATTTTCGACACCCTCCACTACGGCGTCTCTAAAAGCCTGAGTCGCTTTGGGATGTTAAACCCGATAAACAAACCAATCAACTTTTCTTCGACGTTAATTTGTTCATGCTCACTTAAATTACACATAATGCGGTAGGCTCTTGTTTGAACCCGGACATTTCGCATAAAAAGCAGAAGCGCATTTGATGCACACCGTGAAAAGCCTCAAGCCTTGATATTTTACACTATATCCTATTTGCTTACAATTCCAGGCAACGTAAGAGACGCGCTGAAGGCGGCGTAGCCGCCATATCAACTGGGTCTTATCTTCGGAAGAGAAAAGCTAAAGCTGGCGCCATAGGTACAGCCACAAAGGAGTAAAATGGGCAGTGCAAGCAAGTGATGCGAGCCTTCGCATCGATCAGTTGATCGCTCGCATTTATCGATTTTTAGCGGCATGCATAATTTCCCGTAATCTACAAGTCAGTACCCATAATCTACATTGATAACTACAGGTGCGTTAGGTTCTCCTAATCGCTGCGCCCACTGATTTGGCAAGCTTGAGACAAAGTACGGCGGAAAGAGTTCACAAAGGGCACCTATTCTATGTCATGTTTAAGAAAGGGACCAGACATTACATATCGTAAAATCTCTTCAGTGTAATGACATCAGTTCTGTAAAGACTCTTTCGTAAAATTTACTTCTCGTGAAAGAGAAGTAAATATATTTACTTTTTTCAGTATACACTCGGATAATTGCACAGAAATTAACCAAAACCCCTTTCTTATGGATTTAATTCATAAGAAAGGGGACGCTAAGGACTTAAATATTGCATACCATTCAGCTTACCGTTAGTTACATACTAGGTATAAGCAAATCGCTAACAGAATCAGGACAACCTAAGACTTCAACCAAGCAAAATATCAAGCAGGTTTTAGGAAAGGGTACTCAACTATCGACCGTAAACATCCATCAACCAAGTGATAGAAAAATGCTCGGAATATAACCTGCGCTTATACATAGCATTCATCGATTACGAAAAAGCATTTGACTCAGTTGAAACCTCGGCATTCACGCAGGCATTCTGAAATCACCATGTATGCAAGTCGTATGTGAATATATATATATATATATATATATATATATATATATATATATATATATATATATATATATATATATATATATATGGTGTAAGGTTTCTCTGTATGAAAGGCCTTAGGCAAGGACACACGATCTCCCCTGTACTGTTCACAGCTTGCTTGGAGGAGGTATTCAGAGACTTGGGATGGGAGCAGTTAGGGATAAGGGTAGATGGAGAATGCCTCCGTAATCTGCGATTCGCTGATGACATTGCCTTGCTAAGTAGCTCAGGGGATGAACTATAAAGAATGATTGATGACCTATACAGGGACAGCAGAAAGGCTTGAAAATCAATATGCAGAAAACTCAGTTAATGTTCAACAGCCTCGGGAAGGAACAGCAGTTCACAATAGGTAGCGAAGCATTGGAAGCGGTAGGCGAATATGTCTACTTACGACAGGTAGTAACAGTACATGCGGATCATAAAAGGAAAATAACTAGGAGAATAAGATTGGGATGGAGCGCATTTGGCAAGTATTCGTAAATTATGACTAGCAGCTTACCTGTATCGCTCAAAACAAAAGTATACAATAGTTTCATCTTACCTGTACTCATCTACAGGGTTGAAACGGGGTGGCTAAAGAGAAGGGTTCTTCTTGAAGACAACGCAGAGGACTATAAAAAGAAAACTGGTAAGGGTAACGTTAAGAAAAAAGAAGCATCCAGAGAGGGTTAGAGAAAAAACTCAAGTTAATGGCATTCTAGAGGAAATCAAGTAGAACAAATTGGCATGGACAGGTGATGCCGGGCATAAAGAGGGCGATCGATCGTCGCTTAGGGTAACAAATTGTATTACACAGGAAGGAAATCGTAGCAGGGGGCGGCAGAAAGTTAGGTAGACGGATGAGGTTAAGAAGTTCACAGGGGTCAAGCGGATGCAGCTTACGCAGAACTGGGCTAATTGGAGAAATATTGGGGGAAAAAATGTAGGGGCTTTCTTTCTGCAGTGGGTATCTTCTGGCTGCTGCTGGTGATGATGATGATGATGTTGGTGGTGGGTGAAGCTGAGAAAGTCCGCGTAAATCTCACCACCCTCGTTAATATCAATTACCGGAACAAATAATAAAGCTACCAGTCTCATAGACCACTGTATAGGGCTTGCTCTATGCTTAGTACATACGGCGCCTCGAGTAGTTGTATCTAAGAAAACAGCACGGTGCTCGTTGAGAGACAGAACGAAATTATTAAACTCTTGCAATGACCTCTCCCGATCTGCCAGTGACGGGTCAGAAAGCGCGACCAGGAATGTAGAAGTATACCGTGTGCCCACAGTTCTGCGAGGGCGGTAGTAAAAAAGGCAGAGAAACACTAAGGTTCGGCTCTCCCCACAAATACCGTTTCTGGACACCTCTGTAAATGCTTCATCTGACAGCGTAATCCATGAAAAAATGTTCTGATGGTGGTATATAAAACACGCGTAACATATTTAAGGAGAACGCCAAGACTTTTTTTCATATCATGTAAAGGAGTAAGTCAGCAAGACACAGAACACGTCCGCGAGCTCACAGCTCTTCCTACAGTGGTAGAGACCAGCTTTTATATTAACCATGTGGAGCAGCCCCGGCAATGAAGCTTGTCCCTGCTCCGGAGGTATTGCAGGCCAGCGCATTATCTCGCGTTTGCCTGATAACGACAGAAAGAAAAAGCAGGCGCAGAGCTCGGGTCACACATTGAGCACTCCTGGACATCGTGAAGTTAAGGGGGGGAGGAATTCCTAAGCCAAACTCGAATAAATCACGCAACAGATGATAGTGCATTAATGGCAGACGTAGAATAGAGTGCTTATGATATGCACACACAAGAAAAGCTATAAAGACAAGCCACCAGCATAGTTACTGCGCAGTAATAATCAAACTCATGCATGCTGAAAAAAACGCACACGTAAAGCCGATGATGATGGCGATAATGATGACGTGATGAGTTTTGATTGGTGTATAAGCAGGTTGGCGAAAAGCACAATGGCGGAAGGTGTATTTTTTTATATGTATATGAACAAAGTAAAGAATCGGTTTGTCCCGTGTTTAATAACTTAATGACGCCGCCTTGTTTCCATCAGCAGAGTGATTAGGATCGACCCCTGCGAAATTTAACTATTTTAACACGATGCCCATAGCAACGTATGCGAATGCACGGTATAACTAATGAATGAAAAAAAAATGAGCTGCATTAAAATAAATAAAATATGGAAAGAAAACGAGAGCACGTGCGATTTTTTCCCCGAATAAATAATTCTGCTTCCCTCATTAACTTAAAAACAAATAATTAGAAGCAGAAGATAAGAACTGAAGATGATTTATTGATTCACTGATTGATTCATTTATCTGTAGGCTAATTTATTGATTTTTTCTACCCCCCCCCCCCCTTTCGATCAGACGAGCAAGAGAAACGCGTGCAAAGAATACCCGGCGTGAGTGCACAGAAATGATCGCAAGAAGAGAGAAACAGCCCGTTTTGACAACTATGCCGCCTGCTCAATGTAGCGCTCTTTCTAAGCCCGCTTCTAAATAATCTCTGTTTACTTCCTCTCCTTATTACTCTCGTTTCAAGAACGCTAGCATCCTGATGCGATCCCCGACACAGCGCTCCGAGATAGCCTATGCTAGAATATATTTACACACAGCAAACTATGATCTAAGCCGGTGATAAGAGAAAGCGCGCGCGAAGGCGTAACGGTGCCTTCCTCCCCACCTCCTTCCTCATCACACTTCGTTAGGATTCAGGCTACGCGAATGTGCTCTCTGCGGTGCGCTGCGGCGTTGGCCAAATGAGACGGAAGGGACGCATTGCGGGGAAAACACGGTTTCTTCCCTTTTTCAAGGCTCCTTCCTTGTACATCTTTGTTTATTTTATATATTTATATTCTCGATCTTCTTTTCCACTCATTTTGTGTTTCTATATTTATTTTCGTTGTCCTAATGCTTCTCCCCCCGACACCACACTCTCAACGCTGAGCCCTAGAAGCTGAAGTTAGCCAATCAATAGTCGAATGCGTGAAAGAAGATTTGTTCGTGAGAGCAATGGGAGAATCAGCTTTGCCGGTGCAGTGCAATATTCTGTCAGGGCTTCGTAAAAATAACAATAATTCGCAAGCGAGGAAAGCTAGACGCGCCTGCTTCGAGCTTTTCTGCGCTTCACAGTTTTACAAACACTAAAGTGTAGCTGGGGTCGCAGCCTATGCACCTTTTCTTTAGAAGCATGCCAGCTCAGGCCTTTTGTTTCATGGCATCGATGCGTACGAGAAAAGAAAGTTTTCTTCCCTCGAATTTCGTAGATGATATTAGGTATAAAAAAAACGGTATTGCATAAAAACGACGGTGAATAAAAAAAATGAAAAGAAAGCCGACATCACGCACGTGCTTTCGTTCAGTAAGACACATAAATGCGATCTATACGCACGAATTTAAAATAACCCAAAATATCTGCAGACTCGCGGGAGACGAAGCAGCGGCCATTCCCTCTTTCAGGTGAAACAAATTCAAATTTGGTTTCTCCATTCCGACGTTATGATATATACGAACAGAAATAAAAAGAAGCGAAGGTAAGAGTTTAAACCCGCATTTTCTCGTGTTCAATTTCGCCCGAAATGACCCAGTCAAAAGATCTCGCCTCAAGATGGAAGACGCAGGCAAAGAAAGGAAATGCCATTTGTTTATTTATTTTTTCTAAAAAACCGCGTTCGCCGAAGCATTTGCCATAGGAGCCATCCTTTACATTGTTATATGCTTAGAAGAAATCGAGTATTCTTTCAGGCGCTACGAAAGCGAAGAGCTATAGCGAAGATACCAGTGATATATGTCAGCCAGCAGCACGTCTTGAAAGTTTTCCCTCTGCATTACGGCATCGTAAGACTGCAGGCGGGCGTCGGCAGACGCGGAGCGATAGTCTAGAAGCACGCTCCGAAAGCTTTCCGCCAAATTTTGAAAGCGAGCGGCTGTTGCCTTCAAGGAGTTTAAATGAGGCGTGCTGTTTTGAGACGAAGAAACGCCGCAAAGTGGCGGCCGCCGCCTGAGGCACTGATGCGGCAGCAGTTAATGACAGTGCAGCGCCGCAGTTCTTAACCGATCAGTGTTGCGATATTGACGTTGACAGCAGCGCTACTAGCTATTCTGTTGCATTCACAATAGTACTAAAAGACACTTGTTAAGCGTGCTTGCGCTGGGGAAAGAGAGAGAGAGAGAAACAATTTTTATTGCCAGAAGAGTAATCATTAAGGCATGTCGGCCTGGCGTGGCTCCCGTGGAACACACCTCTCCGCCGCTCATGTTCGGTTTATGCTAATTTATCCAGACGCATTGGTGACCCCATATGACGCTACAGTTCAGTCACTAGGTACGAACAATTTATTCAGGCAACGCAGTAAATGTTCACTATGCGGCACAAGAAATACCAGATAAATGCCCCACATTGGGGTCCCTCCCGTCTTTCATTCAGGAACACAGTATGTTCAACGCAGAAAACACAAACAGAAAAGAAATATAGACTGGTTGGATTAACGGCACCGTGTAATTCATATCGAAAATTTCATGCAAAAAGGAAGGAAGAAGTGGTCACGCCAGAACCTACAAGACATCCAGGACGCTTTGGCGACTAAAGTGATGAAAGGCGAAAGCCTGAATGTTGCATTTAATTACTTATAAAACTAATACTAATTCAGAAATATTAATTATTCAGTCATTAAGTAAGAATTAAAAAGTAGTAAATAATCAGTTACTAATCAGTAGTACGTAATTAGTAGTTAACTAATTAGTCAATTATTATTTTATCAATTTATCATTCATTGCCATATGGCCATATAAGGCACGTATTCGCGAATACTGTGGTGGGTGCTGTGTGATTGGTTGAGAGCTCCATGACGTCATCCGGTCTCGACCAATCAGAACCGACGAAAATGCGTGACATTTCTGCTGACGACAACGATGAGGGAATAAAGGCTTTCGCCTTAAAAGCTACAAAGAAATATTGTTTACAACTGATTTTAGTAACCCGTTGTCGTAAACAATGTTCGCAGTTAAAAAAGCTGAAAATTCGTTAGGTTAGCTGGGAGCCGTACATTGTGATCATTTTTTTCGTAGTTATATTAATATTTATATAAATACGGAAAAATAAGTATTTATATAAACCCCTACTCCATCTCTGATTACTATCGGCAGCGATGATAGCGTGTCAAGCCCTCGCGGCAGTTCTCTCCCATTGGGTTCGCCAATACCCAATTGGCGTCTCTGTAGGCGACCTGTGCTTCATATGCCTCGTTAACCCTTTCCTGTAACGCCCACACACTATCGCTCAGCGCTGACTGCCTACGTTGGATGTGAATAACGGTACCGCGGGGAGAGATAAAGCGGGGGGAATCATTTTATTTTTGCACCACAAAATAACCAGGATGGAGACATATAACAGGCACCCCCGCCCTCACGTCCCGTCTCCTTAATTATTTCCCTGGATCGCCCGTGTATAAAGCTCAACGAGATCTGAGCCAAAGCTGGCAGTCACAAACGTGCGCTGACAGCGGCTGGAACCCCCGTGGCAGAGGTATAGTTAGCGTGATTGATGTGGTTTACCAAGGAGGTCGCCGAGTCGTTTGTATATGTGGAGGATGCGGAAATAAAGACGGGGAAATAAAGAGGACCAAGACGGATGGGATATGGCGTGGAATACGTGAGGGCAGGATACACGATCATTCCCTCTAGAGCTCCAAGAAAAAGAAAGGGACACGCAGAGGGCATTGGCGGTAATAAAAACTTGGAAAGTATAAGCGACTTTCTGTTCTTCGCGGCTTGATTTAGAAGCGGAAATTAGGACAAAACAGCAGGCTAAAGCAGAGCTTCTGGGAGGGAAAGAGAAGCCGAATTAATCGAGGAGACAAACGCATGTGCCTACGGGCTTGTAGAGCGAAGCAAAATCGTCAAAGAAGATTCTGCGGACGGAGTAAAGCTAAGCTAGTTTTCTGCACTGGGTTGACAGAACAATTTAGTTAATTGTGGACTGTAGAGACGAACGACAGAGATCTACGCAGAACTGCAGTGAGCACGTGCGCACACGAAAGAAAAAAAAAAAGGGACAACATTCTTCGGCCATGATTTTCTAGGCTTGGCATGAGAGCAGCCACTTCCACTTTCGCGTTATGTCAGCCTCGCATGGACCAAAAAGCTTTTGGGGCAACGGTTGATGCGATAGTTTTTTAAGTCAGGACATGCTACAAGGTCATTTGGCCGTTTTTTCCAAGAGAAGTCTCTCTCCCGAACCCCCAAGCCCGCAATACGAGAAAAAAAAAAAAAACGGCTGTCATTGTGAAGTTATTCCTGGATCAATATTCGCCGCCTATCCACTTATATCGTTTCCTACAGAAATTGCTGCAAAGAGTCAGGAAGTCTTACTTGTTCATATTGAAGAAAGCCGCATAAGCCACTGAGGAAGTTGGCCTGTTGAATAACGCTGAATTAGGTTTTCGGTGGAGGTATATGGTTTGGTTTGGATTGTGAGGTTTAACGTCCCAAAGCGACTCAGGCTATGAAAGACGCCGTAGTGGAGGACTCCGGAAATTTCGACCACCTGGGGTTCTTTAACGTGCACTGACATCGCCCAGCACACAGGCGCCTTGCTTTTCGCCTCCATCGAAAAGCGGCCGCCGAGGCCGGGATTCGATCCTGCATCCTTGGGAACAGTAGTCATATAATCGAGCGCCGTAACCACTGCGCCACCCAATGAAGGCAGCTATGCTTACGAGTGATTACGTTGCAATAAAGTCGGTTTTATTTAAACCAATCATCAGCCCCGGATGAAGAAAAACGAGCCAGTAAATCTAGTTTAGCCTGTTTCCTTTTGTTCCATCGTGTACTTAGGACGGCGCAGAAATGTGTATTTCAAAAAGGTTTTATTGCTGTACTGACACTTAAATTAACTGTTCCGTTTAACGCTACAAGGCCCGTTAGCCGTTCTTTTAATAGTGAGCAGTAACTAATCGAAGAGTTATTCCAAAGCCCGTTAACTGTCAGTTTTAATTCCTTCTTATATGTTGCAGTTGGTTGCTGACTCTGTGGGAGGGAATGAAGCTTGCGCATTTCATTATTGATCAGTGTCCGTATATAGTTACTGGTCGATCTCTTTTATACTGCAGATGCCTGTAGTTTATGATACCAGTTAGTTACAGAGCTAACTCTAAACATTTCGCTGAAAAGAAATTGCTAACAAACTGCTGAGGAAAGATTAAAAAACAAAGCAAACGGGAGTACGCAGCCAAGGAAAAATTAAAAAACAAAACGAACGGTAGTATGCATTTTACAATGCGTACAAGCAGAGGCGAGATCCAACAAACACGTGATCATTTCATGTTGTGGTTGCCGACAAAAAGGTGCCCATCATTATGCATCGCACAACGCGATATGCGCATCCGAAGACGACGTCATGTTCAAAGAGTTGTGCAATACACTTTCTCTTAAAAAATTCATATGTGTCGTTTCTATCTCTCAATAGAGGTTCATTCTATATGCACGAGACACGCGCCCTTCACGAGCAGCAAGGCATGCGTGCGAAATATCGCAAACGCTCGAGCTTAAGTACGCATCTATCGGTGTGCGGATGTACTACTCAGCGGTAATGATTGTTAATGCATGAAACTTGGTATGTATAGCACCTGTTCTAAATCGCTCCAACGAAAGCCTTTTACAGGCCTCAAGCACGCGATCATTTTTTTTTCTTGATGCTGTTATCGGAAACTTCGCTCACGAATTTCGAACGAGATCGGTTTTCGCAAGCGTGTACGGACGTTTAGAGCTTACTGTGACACAACTCACACCATGGCCCCGGGCTTAGAGGTAAAGAGAAAAAAGAACAGACTGGTACACGCAGGAATGAGCAATGCTTTTCCGCATACCGCAGAACCGGAGATTCGACTTGATAGAGCTAAACTGAACGTACAGAACGCAATCTTTATCATACTGTTAGAGGAAGTTCCTGGGCAATGCATGGTTTAAAAAAAACAAGGCACTAGACGACGCTTTGACGGCAGTGAAAAACATCAGGCCTAACTTTCCGACCTTAACACGGGTGAACTCACCTGAATCGAAGTTCAGTTAATTCATTACTCTTTTCCTATTTTGCTTCATGTTGGCCACTTGTCCCACAAGAATGTACGGGGCGAGGTCAAAACATCGTATTCGCCATTATTTCGTGTTTATTGTTCGGTCTGAAAATTCGACTGACCTGCACATGCTGACCGCAGAATGGCTATATACCACGCGCTGGCATCCTACTTAGTGTTCTCGAACCTCGTGAACATGGTGAATAGTCGTTGTTCCCTGCACTGACGCGTTAGGGCCTCGGCAACCACAAAAGCCTCTCTTCGGCTGCTTTTATCACAAGCAAAACTCACCCATTCCTTACTCCAGTGGCTACTTTTCTTATGAATTCATACTATACCCTATGTCCCGACAGGTTTTGTACGTTATTTTCTTTCACCTACGCTTACCGATGACGTCCCAGAAAAAATATGAGCGCTATACAGGACGACTCCTGGAGACATACTAGAACGACTCAGCGCCCAAGATTTAAAAGCATCTTTCTATGAATTAATTTTTGGTTGTAAAAACACCAGCTCCATATGCCACGCCGCCTCAGTGGTGTGCTTTCTCTCTCTCTCTCTCTCTCTCTCTCTCTCTCTCTCTCTCTCTCTCTCTCTCTCTCTCGCAATACCCCCTCCTCCCTTTTTTCTCAACTGCCCCATTTGCGTCGTACAAGCTGGCGATCTATAAGCTTCGTCAGAAGCTCCAGCACATCGCTCTACACATTTTCAGCTTTCGTCTTGAGACGTCTTTCGGGAGCACTCTCTGTTGAAGCGCGTAAATATTTAAGCCTCCGCCCAGCGGATAAGTTCAAGCTCGCGACATCTGCGCCAATGTAAAGGGCGTCAGACAGGATCGAAGCCCGCTAGATGACAAGGGTTCGTCGAGGCGCCTGACGACGGACGCGACGAGGCGACGAACGCCGCCCGACATACGCGGAGAGCATCTTCCGAGACACGCATCATTTATTACGGGATTTTCTGCGCCGGCATGCGCCAAGGCGGACACGCTCCGATGCGCGTCGTCAGACGGGGACGATGAAGACACAGTTGTTAGTCATCACAGCGAGGAAGGAGAGGAGGAAAAAGGCCAATATTTTGTAAATAAAAAACAACAACCAAAACAAGTAATGGCAATTTAGGCCGGGCACAAGGAAACAAAAAAACGAAGGAATCAAGCAAAACAAAAACACAGAAGTATGGAAAGAAAGAAAAAAAGAGGGGGAATAAAGGACGGAAATGAAGAAATGTAGGGAGCTATTCAAAAAATCAAGGCCGGGATGAGCGATTAAACGAACCGAAAGAGGCGTAAAAAGAATTGGGGAGCAGGACGGAACGAACAAATGACAGAACGTCAAGGAAAAAGAAATACTGAGCGAAGAAAATAAAACTCTGGACCAGCAGAATCGGAAAGGAAAGAAAAGAAAAGTTGGAAGAAGGAAGAAAAATGAAACGCGAGCCGTCGTTGTGGCTGTAGGAAGAAGGAAAAGAAAATGCACGGGCCTGCTACTGGCTCTGTAGCTGAGCCACCTCCGCTGCCTCGTGCAGATAGAAGAGAATATAGAGAAGAAAGAAAAGGAAGAGGGAAAGAAAGACGCGCGCCGCAACAACAGCCGTCGTCCACCACCAGCGGTGGCGTGTGCAATGACGGCCTAGAACAGATAAACATTCGGCGCCAGGCTAGCCCCCGCCGCAAGCGGCGGTGACCCACCTGTACCAACCTCATCAGGCATGAAACGCGAGCGACATAGAGGTGAAAGGAAGGTCCTTAAAAACAAAAACCTAAAAGGAATGTTTTTCTTTTTTTTTTTTTAAGGACCTTCCTTTCACCTCTATGTCGCTCGCGTTTCATGCCTGATGAGGTTGGTACAGGTGGGTGCCCCGCCGGGGTGGTGCAGTGGTAAGACGCCCGACTACTGTGCCGGAGTTCCCGGGTTCGAACCCGACCACGGCGGCTGCGTTTCGATGGAGGCGAAACGAAGTGGCGTCCGTGTGCTGTGCGATGTCAGCGCACGTTAAAGATCCCCAGGTGGTCGAAATTACTCCGTAGCCCTCCACTACGGCTCCCCTTTCTCTCTATCCACTTTCACTCTCACCATCATCCCTCCCTTACGGCGCGGTTCAGGTGTCCACAGAACAAGTGTGACAGATACTGCGCCTTTCCCTTCTTATGAACCAACCAACCAACCAACCAACCAACCAAAGGAATGTTCACAGGCTCTCGCAACGTGGCAGCGCAGATGGTAGTATCTAATTGGTTCACAGGAAGGGAAAGGCGCAATATCGGTCACACTTATTTCTGTGGACACCTGAACCGCGCCGTAAGGGAAGGGAGAAATGTGGGAGTGAAAGTGGGAAGAGAGATATAGGAGCCGTAGTGGAGGGCTGCGGAGTAATTTTGCCTACCTGGGGATCTCTAACGTGCGCTGACATGACGTGCGTGACGTGCGCTGACGCCTCTTCGTTTCGCCTCCATCGAAACGCAGCCGCCGCGATCGGGATCGAGTTTCGAGCGACAAGCCTTATTGTCGGCAAAACGCAATGCAGAGAAAAGCTTGAGTGATCATGCAAAACTCCTATAAATTGCGTGGCTATCACGGAGAGAACAGCGATAAAAAGAGACGTAGCGAATAGACCGAGTTCGACATGTGTCCTAGTTTGAGACAGTCACGTATTGTGCTCTTTTCATGAACAGCGGAGAAGAAAGCGGTTGAACGGGCGAAATAAGAGAGAAAACTCAAATGAAGTTCAGTAAGAGTAACTACAATATATCGCACTTTTCTTACGCCCTTTTCGGGTTTAACGTCCCAAAGCAACTCAGGCTATGAGAGACGCCGTAGTGGAGGACTCCGGAAATTTCGACCACCTGGGGTTCTTTAGCGTGCACTGACATCGCACAGCACACGGACGCCTTGCTTTTCGCCTCCACCGAAAAGCTGCCGAATCCCGGCCTCGGCGGCAGCTTTTCGGTGGAGGCGAAAAACAAGGCGTCCGTGTGCTGTGCGATGTCAGTGCACGCTAAAGAACCCCAGGTGGTCGAAATTTCCGGAGTCCTCCACTACGGCGTCTCTCATAGCCTGAGTTGCTTTGGGACGTTAAACCCCACAAACCAACCAACCATCAAACAGACAACTTACAAGTTGGGCGTGTTGGTTCATGACATATTTAAAATATCCTAAAGATATTTCTTCGGCGACAGATGGAGACATAAAACGTAAGATATGGGTAATTTGTTCAGAACCAGCACACTAGCGAGGACACTTGTGGCCGCTAGTTAACCATTAAGACAACTAAGACCACGTGAGCGTAATAAAACTATTACAGTTGGTATTGCCGCGAAGGATTGAGAAGAGCGTATTGCCGGGCTAGTTGGTGATCCATTGGGTAAAAAATTGCGCAAAAAAACACAAAGGACAAAGAAGAACACATAAGACGTGTGACAAGCGCTATATACAATATATATACGAGCGCTTGTCACACGTCTTATGTGTTCTTCTTTGTCCTTTGTGTTTTTTTGCGCAATTTTTTACCCGCGAAGGATGAGTGCGCTTATATATATTATTTTGCTAGCCATCTCTATGCCACTCACCTTGCCCCTTTCATATTGGCGAGGCAAGATTTCTTCAGTTTTTAAATTATATCCCCTCATCAATGATAAATTTCAGCTATTCTATTCTGCACCCCTTCAGTCGTTAAAGTTCATAAATGCTTGAAGAGAGAGGTGATGTAAAAGAAAAAAAAAGTAACTTGCTGAAGTTAAAACATTCGCCAAGAGCCTCTGCCGTGATTACTTAGACTTGACTTTGCGCGATCGAGGCCAGGAAAACACTTAACGGAGCGAAAACAATGAAGCAGCCACGCCTGCGCCCTCCGTCTCCCGCCCCTTCTTTCTTTTTCTTCGTTCCTGGCCGCACGATTCGACCTGGAATAGTCTGGAGCGTTGCCAAAAACTACATCTGGCTTCAGTTACTCCACGACTCAGGAAAGGCGCCCAATAACGAATGTCCCCGCAAACATCATACCGCTCTATTTACCGTGAAGCTCAGCTCAACGCCTGTGAGGGTACGTGCAGACAGGCATCAAAAATAGTAATATCATAAACCAAAATCATCGCGATAATTTCTGTTCGGATGTGATATTCGCGACAGAAAGAGCACCAGTATCGTATAGGTACTTCTTCTCGCAAATTTCGGCGGCAGACTTGTGACGAGTTGTTCACCCCACGCCAATTGTTCGATCAATTTAAGACCAGGGTGGCGCATCGAGCCTTTAACATCTTAGAGAATAATTGCGTACTCTTTTTCTACTTAAAATTCAGTTTTTTGCTCTGGTATGCGGGATTCGATTCCGCGACCTTGGGTACAGCAATCGAGGGCCCAATGACTGAGCCATCGTAGAGGAGTAAAAACAAATAAAAAACTAAAAAGAAAACAACAACATGTGAATCGGAGTAAAGAAAAGCGTGCTCTCGTACCTCCGTGTATACGGTAAGCCTTCTCCGCAGTCTAAATCGTGCAGAGGAGATGGCGCTTCGGAGGATTCGAGTTTGTGTGGCCTTAACAGCTGCAGTGACTCGAAAGTGCCCTGAGTTTCGAGACTTGTATCCCCACCCTGGATGCCTCATCTGCAAGTCGCGAGACACAGAAGCCGATATCCACCATCTGCTGTGAGAATGTCCAGCGCTGAAGCCGACGCGGATCCGCCACCTGGTGGCAGCTGGCCCGTCCCCCTATAATCCGTCGGCATATGCCGCTTGGATACAGGGATCGCATCATCGTTCACTCTTGGACTTCACTACATCAGCCAACCTTTTTCATTTCTTTGACCATACCCTTCATCCTTCATAACGATCCTTTCATGCCCCGAGGCAATAAACATCGTGAAAAAAAAAAAAAGCGATACGAACGCAAGCAGTGCGACCAAGTAGAAACACAGAAGTCTGCAATCACAAGAAAAAGGCGTTACGACGCTATCTGGATAGCGAATTTGCAGTTATGAACACTGCTCTTTCTGCTTCCTAGCGCCACTCCTGAGGCCTGACAACAGAGAAAGGAAACTCAAAGAAGGTACAGTAACCAAACCAGGACAGCAAGGAAGGTACAGCACCAAGCGGAAACGCGAAACAAACAAGACAGCAATATATATACGATATCGGGGAACTCTTTCACGGCGCACTTTTTCTTCTATTTCATTTCGCAAAGTCGCCTTTGGCGGGCATTTGTTTTCAGCAGATTGACTCAGGCCGGCTTCGTGGCATCTCGCAAGCTTTTCGCTTCTTCGACATAGTCGCTGTCCCCCCCATCTCTCTCTTTTGCCAAAGCAGGGTATTATTTGCCTTCCTTATTTTTCGTGCACTCTATAAGAAGGTATTCTGAACCACGACTCGATGGCATTCCTGGAATGCTGGGTGAATCCCACTTTGCAGCGGCGACTACCCTTCGCCTCTCGGGCATATTCTTTTGATCGTTCGCCGTGTGTTACTTTCTGACACGCTTGTCCAGAAAAAAACTATGGGGACTCTATGAGGTCCAAGAAAAGTTGCGGAGAAACTGCTACAAAGCCGGAAGTTATTTGGCGTGTCGTAGTACGTTCCACCCATCGTTCGGGTTAGCCTTCGTTCTTGAAGCCGCCTTTAGCAAGTGACTTGATGGATTTCTTTGTATTTGAGGGCGTTTTTTTACCAGCCGTGAACAATAAAGAAACACAGTAGCCAACGCAAGCAGCGTTTCGTTCCACCCAGAATTCTCATCATAACCCTAAACAACCACTACAGAGAACTGTGTGACATGACAACACGGTTAAGCGTGTTCATGTCGAGGACAGCTGGGCGAGGAGTCTCTAGCATATCTGTGTATTTATGAGCGGGATAGCATAGGAGGTCTTGTCCGATAAAAAATGTGGCATCAGCGAATCAGGAAAATCCGGACTGGCCATGATTGCGTGACGTCAGCCATAGAGCTGCTTTATTGCCGCGATCGAAACATTACACAAATTGCAATTTGCTATCATGAATCCGCAATATGCTATAAATGTCATTTCAACGCATAAAAATATTAGGTATATAATGTATCCTTTGAAACATTTGGTTATCAGCGGGAATCATTTGGACTATATCAATCAGACAAGCTAGTTTGTCTTAGTTAAAAGGACACCTTATGCGAGAGTGCATGACATTTGCTGGTCTGCTGCGTATAACGGCATGGCAATTTAGTGCGGTTAGCAGAAAAGTTGCTAATTTGCACCCCCAAATGACTAAATGTCTGTCAAAGGCTTTCCAAGAGTCTCTCATGAGGCCGTAGGGTTTATCGCGTCACACTCTGAAGCTTAACTTAACAGCCTCCAATTTTTATTCTACATTTTTCTGAAACTCTGCCCCTACTGTTGTTACCAATAGCTCTTCACTGGTGTTGTATTAATAACAAAATAGACAGAGCTCTATTTTGTTCTTTTATAATATAATATTCCTTACGGTCATTATCATATTTGAAAAAAAGAAGACAAAATGACAAAGAGATGGAGAGGGGATTAAATTAACAGCGATAGTCAAGTCTTGTCCAGCGCAAAGCTATGCCAGATAACATCTCCACTGAGCAGCCCTGCAGCGCATTTCTTTTTTGATGAACTGATGCTACAGCTCGGTAAGCAACAAAACAGGCCCAAACCTGAGACCTACACGAAAAGACGGGGGTCGATAGGCAGCTTTACGCGCTGCTGCTACTTCCTCGGCAGGGAGACCGCTTTGGAAAGCTGCAAAGCAGATTCAGTGTCATCAGTCAAGCGTTAGGTATTTCATACATCCCTGCTTTAGCGCGAAGCCGATTGCCATTTATCATGCCCGCAAGGAGAAAGCTGGGTAGTATAGGCTGTCAGTGCCATTAATTCTCGGCTTGCAGCTTCGTGGCGGCGCCAGAGTTGCTTCTTGTAAATATCGGCTTTTCTCCATCACGAAAGGCCACTGGAAATAGAAAGCAGTTAGAGGCAATTCTTTCGCCGCTGAGTCTTCAAGATTAGCGAAATTTCAGCGTAATCATATTATTAGGAAACTCGCACGCCCGGGGCGTTTATTCGCTTTTTATCTTTGCATTATGATTTCGTTCACAGTAGCCTCACTTACGGGATTGTCGCTTGGGGAAATTCTTACCGCTGCCATTTATCGTATGCCCAGAATTTACAAAATCAGGCCATTCGTATTATTACCCGCAGCAGCTTTTTTACTAACACTCATTCCTTAATATATGAACATCATATCTTATCAGTCCTCCAGCTCTTTCAGTATCACCTTGCAATCATGTTCTTTAAGCTTTTAAAAGACACCTTGAATTTTCAGTTTGTTTATCCTATGCTGCATTCGAACTACGACTTCACAAAATTTGCAGCAAGTAACAGTTTTCTACACCCGAAAGTTTGTACTATGGAGAAATTACGTCATCTTTTAGACGCATTTCATTCTTGAAGACATTGCCTTTAACACTGAAAACACCCATGACCTTGCCTACATTTAAGAATAATTTGAACATGTATATTTTTGAATTGCTGATTTGTCATACTATTTATACGTCTAATACCCGTGTTATTGCCTTTGTGTTTGTGTAATAGTATTGATTTGCCACGTTTTGCATTTTATAACCATTCGCTAACTATGCCGTCATTATTTATTTTGCTGTAATGATATCGAAGGTCTCGGAACAGTCTTCTGACTATGGAACCCTCGTCCCAATGTTTATGTATTCTGTAAATATGTTCGAACTAATAAACTTTCACTTTCACTTCCAAAAAACAAAAATGTGCGATGCTTAGCAGTGAGGAATCACGGACTGGCCTGACAATAAAATTGGTTATTTTTTATTCTTCTTGTGCCGACTGTAGCGGAAGTCATTTTCATCACCACTACCACCGCCACCACCACTATCATCATCATCATCATCATCTCAATTAACCTATGTCCACTAAAAAGCAATATTACAATCTAGATTGAAATGTTAGCATCTGAAGATTTGGACTGCGCTGTTTTTGCCGAGAGGAGATCATTGTTGAGCAAAAAAAATAACAGAGAAAAATATAGCGACACCTCTAGATTATTCAGGTAACTACACCTGGTCCAAATTATTGTTCTCCGGTCGAGATTGGGTTTACGCTTACACCCGCAAGACTATTTCGACAGGAGGTGATGTTAAAATAGGACATGAGGGCGGGGATTGCCGCCGAGATGCTTGGAACACCACCTGTTCGGCCTGCGTTGAAGATCGCACGCAGGAGAGTTGTTGGTTGGTTGGTGTGTAGGGTTTAACGTCCCAAAGCGACTAAGGCTATGAGAGACGCCGTAGTGGAGGACTCCGGAAATTTCGACCACCTGGGGTTCTTTAACGTGCACTGACATCGTACAGCACACGGACGCCACTCCGTTTCGCCTCCATCGAAACGCAGCCGCCGAGGCCGGGTTCGAACCCGGGAACTCCGGCACAGTAGTCGGGCGTCTGACCACACTGCACCACCCAGGCGGGGCATACGCGAGCTAAGAAAAGGCCCAGCGTGTTGCCATGTCAGAAAAACAGCTGTATTGACTTTTGTGGCTTTTTGCTAGCGAGGCATTTTAGCTTTAACTTATCAATGCTTAGCAAGCAGCAATCAAGAACTATGCGCAGTATAAAAGAAGTGTGCTGGAACTACCGCGGCATTTTTTTTTCTTTCAGGGATGGCGGTATGGTTAGGCTGGATCAACAATGCTGGCACGTTTATTTTAGTTCGCTCAATTCACCGCAACAGCTACACGGAGCCTGCACTCCTTGGAAGGTTCAGCTTATGGGGTTTAACTTCCCAAAGAAACTTCAACTATGAGAGACGCAGTAGTGAAGTGCTACGGAGCAAATTCGACCACCTGGGGATCTTTAACGTGCCCTGACATCGCACAGCACACGGGCCCCTTGCTTAACGCCTCCATCGAAAAGCGGCTGCCGCGGCCAGGATTCGATCCCGTATTCTTGTACACAGCGGTCGAGCACTCTAACCACTGCATCACCGTGGCGGAGCTAGTATTGGAAGTTTGAAACTTATTCCCCCTTTCTATCACAGAATAGCAACCATAGTTAATAGCTCTTTGCAACTTTCTGATATTATGTGGTCTCGCTAAGTCCGTACAAACCATCGAAGAACATATGCCTGCCCATAAGAGCTGCCAGCGCCATGCCCGTGGGTTTTTTTTTTTCTTTTTGCAATGCTTATTGCCTAATGTTATAAAAAGAATGCTATGAAGGATGAAGGGTGTGGTCAAATAAATTAAAAAAACGTTGGGTGATGCAATGATGTCGAGAAGTGAACGATGAGTGGTCCCTGCGTCCAAGTGGCATATGACTGCAGATTTAGGAGGAGAGGCCAGCGCCACCAAGTGCCGGATCCGCGTCGGCTTCAGCGCTGGTCATTCTCACAGCAGCTTCTGTATTTCTGGACTTGCAGATGGGCCATTCAGGGTGTGAATACTAATCTCAAAATTGAGGCTACTTTCGAATCACTACCGGTGTTAGGGCCACCCCAACTCTAATCCTCCGAAGCGCCACCTCCTCTGCACTGGTTAGACCGCGGGGGAGGCTTTCCGTACACGGAGGTATGAAAGCACGTGTATGCCCGTGATTGTTCGCTCACAGTGCCGACGACAACGATGGAGCTTCTGCGTAACGTGCTTTCTGGCGCTAACGAGTTAAAAACTAACCCACATTCAACCATGCACATAGGGTGTCTACTGCGAATAATTGTGGCGGCTGCGGTGTTAAACAGAGACGAATAATTAATGGTGGTGAGATGAAAAAAGTGTCCAAGTGAGGATTCGTAATATGAGTGACACAAACGTGCTGCAGACAAATACCTTTCCACCTGTCTTTAAGGAACACGAAAAGACGCGGTAGCACTGAATGCGACAGAAACGTTATTCTTTTGAAAATCAACACGTTCATTACAAGACCATGAAGAGGCACATCGTAGCTCTGCCGCAACAGCCAGAAGCACGTCACCTACAGGAATGGTCACTGAGGTAAAATAATTTCAAGAAGTTGTTTCAGCTCGATCGAATTAAGAGCGTCGTGGTGTATATGAACTTCTGGCACCTGTTGCCACCTCTTATGGCTGGTACATGCAAAAGAACTGCAAGTACGTTTTGCCACCTATCACGGCTGGTACACGCAAAAGATGGCTGCTATCACCTGCGGTTGACAGGTGGGAAATACAGAGTGAAATCACTATTCGCTCTTGTAAGGGGTGCTAGAAGAAAATAATAATGAAAGTCTCGGATATAACCAAATACTCACAGATTACGAAATATTTGGCTATAAAAAAAACTTCTATATAACGAAAATCCATATATAGCAGCACACTCGAATATAAAGAAAGCATTTAATATCATTCTTATTACTGCAGAACTGGAGCTGAGAAGCCGCATGTTTTCTCAGTTATTTCCCATCAATCAATCAATCCACATTACATAAATTTATCACCCTAATCTATTTTTGGTCATACAATGGGGAACCCAAAACTGGCGCATTTCTGAGTGCTTCCTGAGGGGAAGTTTCTTCAAGCTACTGGGGAAAAATTAAAGAGACGGGTAAGGAAGAGCAAGGCAAGACCGTCAAAGACGGAGCAACCGCTAATAAATCACATCGCTTCGTCAGATAGGGAAGTTGAGCGGGCGTTTAGCTATGCAGCGAGGCAGGAAACAGTGAAAAGGGGAAAAAAGATGCGTGCGAAAAACATAAACTAACTCAGAGTCTCTTCACAGCCTTGGAAAGCGCGGCTCAAAGGGCAAACGGCACCAGCCTAAAAAAAAAAAAAAAAAAAAAAAAAAAAAAAATCTGGGTCATCACTGCTCCCACGAACGCTATGCGAGCTGAGCTTCGTGAAAGGCTTTCGCGCTTTCCTTGCTTTCCTCTCTGTTTTTTTCCCGAGAAGAGCCGCGTACACCGTTTCGCTTTGAACGTCCATTAGGGAAAAGCGAGGGGAAGGCTGGAAGAGACGAATTCGAAACTCGCCGAGTTTCTCTTTCCGGCCCGTACAAAGAGGAAGACGCGTGTGTCGGCGCTTTGGCTTGTCCCGAACGAGCAGAGATGGCTATAAACACAGTTCTCTCGGCGTTGCAGCATAGCCAGTGTAAGCTGAGGAGGATGGGCGTGACGCTACGATTTTTTTTTTTCAACCCCTTCTCGAGCTTCCGAGAGCTCGCCTGCATCAGCGAGCCACTCGAAATGAAGAAACTAAACGGACGTGAAGTCCAAATTTGGAAGTGTCCTCCGGAACATCTCAAGACAGCGCTTTTCTCTGCTCAATCTGGCAGCTTTTAATTCTGTCATTTTTCTTGGAGAGTTAAAAAAGAATGCGGAAAAGCAATGCTTTGGAAGAGTCCGCTATACGTCCACGGGCTCTTGGTCAGTCGAGATAGGAGTTAAATGAACCAATTTACAACTTAAAAGCTACAGCTTTTAACAACAATAAGCATTACTGAATCCGTGTGTTTATTTGGGCACTTCGACTTCTCTGAATTCCATTTGTTGAAGAACATTTTTGAAATTGGGCCATCCAGCGAGACGTTCTGTATACGAGTGCAAAATAGCTGGAACTGGCGAAGATTTGCGCATAAATTACGTGCTCAGTAAAATCTAGTCTGAAATTTTTTCATAATCTTCAGTCGGAATATTGGTTCTTGCCCATCTCGTCCAAAAGCTTCACGTTGAAGGCGAAGCCTTAACGCTCTCGGCCGCCCATACACTATATAGGCAGCGCAGGGAGCGATAGTTCCCTTCAGGACATTGACTATTCGCGCGCAAAACCGGTCTCGTAGGAAGGACGTTTCACGACTTCTTTTAATATTCCTACTGGACTCGAATATAGACTCCACATGGTGATTCTATGAGTTAATATTAACTGTTAGGTGTGAAAATGTGTAGGCTCCGTACTTGTGGATACTATTTAATATTTAATTGGCGTTACGGTGAAGCTATTGCCGGCAGAACGCGCAATGCCAATCCCTCCTGTAGCGAGCGACGCCCTCAATCTCAAACTCGCAAACTTGAGCTAATTTAAAATAGTTGTGTTCGTCGATCAAGGTCTCACGAAAGGAACGGGAAAATTTCACGCAATGATTCCAGGACGCTGAACTGGCAAGCCGGCTCTGCACTCAAATAGTTGAGGGGCCGCAGTGGCGACTCTGATTGCAGTATTCGGCTGCCGAGGATGAACAATGAGGCGTCGAATTCCGGACGCAGTGGCTGCTCTGTATTCCAATGGCGGTGCAAAAAGAAAACGTCTTAGTCAGCGGCGAAGCCTGAAAAACAATTGCGAGGGACTTTAGTAACTAAAGTAGTGAAAGGCGAAAGCCTGAGTGCTGCATTCTGCTACGAAACTGGCACTGATTAGTCATTATTAATTAGTAATTGATCATTGATTGGCATATGGCCATATAAGGCATGCATTCACGCATACTGTGGTGGTGCTCTGTGATTGGCCGAGATCACTATGACGTCATCTCGCCTCGGCCAATTAGAGCTGCCGCAAAAGCGGGACACATTTTGTCCACGACAGCATAACTCATTAAAGGCTTTTGCCTCAATATTTGAGGCAGCGGGATGGGAGGGGGGGGGGGGGGGGGGGGGGGTATACGCTTGCGGGAAAAAAAATATGCTAAGAAAGGGGGAGAGGGAGAAGTAGAGGGGGAGACGCAGGACTCAGAAAGGTTCGGGAATCCAGCCATCGTTGACCACTTTGTTTGCTGGGCGTGACATGCAACTTTTCCCGACATTTTTTTTTTCTCTCTCTGCATCCTGATTTGTCGGTGAACCCGAACAGCAGGCTCTTTAATCGGCTGCGTGTACCTCGGAGAGCTCACGAATATTTAAAGCCATACGAATTGTATGTATCCCGGGATGAAAATATACGCGGAATCCTATCTACCAAACATTCCGTGTACTGTCCACACAACGAACTGGAGCGAGCGTTTTAATATTTAGCGAAAAGGTTGTGTTTTCATATGCATGGGAAAAGAAGTCGCTGCAACTACTTCTCCATCTCAGGTATGCATAATGCTTGCTCAGTCTGAGAGAAGACGAAACAAGAATGCTATACTTCGTTGCTCGCTCTCCCCTTTTGTTTCCCGAGGTATCGCACTGCATGCCAGGTTGCGTCCTCAAAGCAACACCCTTACAGCATTTGATTATGCCAGTGAAGTTCTGTAATAATAATGGTCACTTTTAATTTATAATCTATATTGGCCATGCTAGTATCTGCAGTCTTCAAGGTTCTATAGAAAGATTGTTGAACAACGCCGTAAGCACGCTTCTCCATACACCTTATCATAGTGCAAAGAAGACAGCTTGCAGTATTAGGTAAACAGACTGGGACTGCGCTGTACCACTCGGCAATATTGGTGCTTCTAACCAGATTTCAAATGTTCGGCACACTTTCAACAAATCTGCTCACTTGGATGAAATCCAGGTTTCTTATCGAGTGCATCATTAAAAAGCTAATGTAATTTGCACCAATATGCACTGCTTTCCCCAACTATTGATTAGTAGATTGCTGTTAAGAAATACATATACTCATAGTTGCCTGATAGGCAACCAAAAAATATGCGGCTTACCTTATCTGAGGATTAAGGTAACCCTCCCCTTCTCCAGTTTAAATTTAATGCTGTGTTGGGGGAGGGAGTCACTTCCAACGTGTGTTTAGTGTTCTACTTTATTCATACCTGCGTGAAGCATCATTCAGCCGTGCTGTTCGTATACACATTGCGGGGCGCCAAACTTCTCCTTGGACGCAAACCGTAGTTCCGAATCGGTGTTAGCAAGTTCTTCAGACACATAACTGTAACAACCTGGCACCGTGGAAGAGCGTCGGCCCTAAAAGTTCAAGGTTACTACGTTCTTCTCTCAAAACGCAGTGTGTTACACCTTCTAGACTTAGTTGCAAGGCTGAATTACACCTACCCCTTCCGTAGGAGACTCCTACATAAGACACAGTGACATCTTTATAAAGGACGTTCTGCAGTCAAGGCACCCGAAGAAATCGAAATGGTTCACAAAATCAGATGTAGAACAGAATGGTGCAAGGGCTGAAGCCTATCTGCGTCGTTCGGAACGGTACTGCTCGTTTCTTCGATGGAGCCAGCAAAGCGAAAACGTCAAACGAGTTTTTGAAGTATCGCCTACATCTGTTTTATCAGAGCAGTGCAACTACACGATTTTTGCTTAGGAGGCTCGATCGGCTAAACTGGAGTACTGCTGCCTGCGCGTTTACTATCCCCCCCCCTCCCCCCTTTTTTTTTCGCAGTTTAACTTTGGGTTTTTTTATTCCGTTGATTTCGTGTGGAACAGTCTCTCCGCGAGCTTCCAATTGCGCTGTTTTTGAAGGCCAGACATTTTGAAGGCGAGTGCTTAGAAGTGGGGAAGGCGTGAGCAAAGCAAAAGAGATATTTGAGACAAACGTTTACGAGCGGAGGCGCCGTGCACGGTGTTTCCCGGGACTTCTACAGCGTCTGGGAGCGGTCGTTACGAAGTGAGAGACAGAAGACGGCGTCGAAAGAACCCATCGTCTTAAGACGTTGTTCGAAGCCATATCGGATCGGGCATGCGTCTAGGAGCGACAAATCTCGACTCAGCGTCACAAAAAAAAAAAAAAAAATCGCCTGAAACTGGAAACGCATGGATCGAAGATGGCCACGTGCTTGCAGGTTTTGGGTGGTTAGATTCGAATTACGCACAATAACCTGCGGTACAAGCTCTTCTTTGAGTCAGTAATTATGCGGCATCAAGAGTAAAACAGATTCGATATATCGTGGCTCCTCTTGTATAACCCCTGCGTGTTCCCCTTCTCGACTTCAGCTGTGCTATGAGCTCATCCGTGAGAACACTCTCAACACTGCACTACCTTGAAGGTCTGCAGAGAACACCGCTAGAAACTCAGTTTCTCTCAATGTACACATTACTTTCCCGAGGACGGCCTTGCATCGTTGAGTGCCTCTTTTCCAGAGAGGTAACATTCTATGCACGTTGTTTAGGTGAAGAGAAGCAGAAAAGGAATCTTCTTCTAATAATAATAATAATAATAACAATAATAATAATAGCAGTAGTAGTAATAGTAGTAGTAGTAATCAATCAATCTTTATATAATGTGCGCAGGAACAACCATGTGGTCTTCGTGCTGCAGCACAAAAAAAATTAAAATGCACAAACAAGTTTACACACGCAGAGATAATAATTACGATGGACTTTAGTGACTAAAGTAGTGAAAGGCGAAAGCCAGACTGGCACATTCTGCTAGCAACTGGCACAAATTAGTAATTGGTTAATTGTTTAATATATTACCTAATTAGTTCATTAAGTAGATATTGTTTATCCGTTAATTTGTTATTGATTATTTATTGACATATGGCCATATGAGGCATGCATTCGCGCATACTGTGGTGGTGCTCTGATTGGTCGAGACCTCTATGACGTCATCCCGCCTCGGCCAATCAGAGCCACCACAAAAGCGGGACACATTTTATTCACGACAGCATGAGCCGTTAAAGGCCCTCGCCTTAATAATAAACGGCCAGACTATACCCACTGCCAGACGAAGGCCAGCTTTCCTACATCCATCCACTTGTCCCTGTCTCGTGCCAGCTTTGGTCACCAAATCCCCATCAAGGTTCCTAATCTCATCGGCCCATTTATCTTCTGCCTCTTTGGAATCCAGTCTGTGGCCCTAAACACTCTCGGTTATCTTGCCTTCTTATCATATCTCCTGCACATTCCCATTTCTTCGGCTCAGTTTCGTCTACAGAGTCACTAACTCACATTTGTTCCTTACCCTACTGCAGGCTACTTATCCTTTAACGCCATACCTGCTATTTTCTTTTCAATAGCTGCCTGCGAATCAACTTAAATTGAGCGCATTTCGATTGCCCCTGCCTTTCTGCATTTTAAGTAATAATCGGCAAGATACCATTCACGATGCGTGAGTACCTGACAAGCACAATGCACCCCTTTCCTATCCCTTTAGTTATTCAACTCTTGTGCTGTGGATCAGCGCTCCACACGTGCTCCAAGTTAACGTTTTCCTCTTACCTATTCCTGCGTGCCTTTGTGTACAACTTCCAGCGGGAAACGTACAATACCAGACAATACCCCAATGAACGTAGCGATGCACCAAGCGTCACTGCCTAATCTACACTCACACAATGCGCATTCCAGGGGTCTAACAGAAATACCCCCCCCCCCCCCCCCCCCCCCGCGTTAAACTTAAATCGGTTCACTAACCACGGTCGCACCTATTGTTTCTGCATTAAAATGCCGGGTGAAGCAACTGCATACTGGTGTGCCTGCATTGGATAGCTGGCAAGCTGCGTATTGTTCTTTTGTAATATATAGTTAGGAAACAGCCACAGGGTATGAGCATCGATTACTGGCGGTCTGTATTTTCCCGGTCCAATTTTTAATGAGCCACTGTGATATTGTTCAAGCTCCTGTACTCCGCGGCTAATTAATGCGCCCAAAAAAACCGCAATGAGGATTCACGCAAAAATAAGCGCCTGAAATCCTGCATTCATTTCGCTTTAAGCCTTAGTATGTGAACAAAAAAAAAAAGAGAAAAGAAATAGAAGACCGCTAGTGTGAATATTATGCATTACTAAAGAAAAAAAATAAAGTTTCCCTACGCGAAAATCTAAGGAAGATTTGCGAATCTGGTCGGATGTAACGGGTTGTGACGCCGATTCCATTGCTCTACTTTCTGCATATTTGATTTCACAGCGGCGCCAGGACGTATCGGCAACAGTAAAGAAAAAAAAAAGCGAAGCAAATGCTGTAAAAGCAACGTGAACCAGACACGTTTATATCACAAACCCGCACAGAGGCGAGAGAGACGGAAGACGGGAAACAAGAGATGGTCATGCATAATTCAGTCGCGTTTCGCGTCGCCTCTCCTCGCTTACCGTGGAGACAACGCCGAGGACAAAGGCAGATATAAGCCACGCGGGAAGCGCAATGAGGGGAGTACGGTTGAGAAATCGCCCAAAGGGACACACACACACATACATGCATCCGCTTTCTTTTTTTTTTTTTTTTTCTTACGCTTCTCCTGTTCACGCGATTTTACCTTCGCGGTCAACGCTATGTTCGCCAATATGCATGCACGAGCAGAAAATCGAAACAAACCTGGTGGAGAACGGAACGAAAACTACAAAGAGCACCACCTCGCACCACTCCCCCTTCACTTCTTTCCACGCAAATAGAGAAACCCAGCGGTCCGAGATTGGCAGGCGGGCTTGCAGGTTGTCCGGACAGGTGACATTAGAGCTCTCATATTCCTGGACGCATGGCTGCGAGTGGGCAGGAGCGCGCAGATCCGGCCTGCTTCCTTAGTAGGCGTCTATCAATACGCCCGTTGCTGTCTAGTTTTCTGTCTTCTTACCACTCCTTTCGTGTCACGTGTGCATTTATACTTGCGTTTTTTGACCAGCAATGCTGACAGCTTCTGATGTTGCAGCGAAACTTTTGTTTGCTTAATGCCGGGAAAGGAAGCACGGACTTTCGCGCGGCTGCTTTCCGACAGGAAGACAGGAAGGCAAACTAGCCTGCAGGAAATGAAGAGAATTGAGCTATACATAACACAATGGCAGTCTCAAAAATCTTTTAAGAAAAAAATTATGGATGAAAACAACACATCAGGCAGTAGTAAACCTCCTATATCGGTTGATTGCGTCCATATTGAGCAAGGAAAATTTGAGACGGGGCGTAAAATTGAATGGACATGTGTATACTAATGACGGATCATCACACGCGTGCATTAAATGATAGTCAGACACTACTGATAAACATATGTGTAAGCCAGTGACAGCTCAGCACTTACTGTCATCGCATTTTCTCCCCGCCTATCACCGGAAGCCAATCCAACGTCAGCAAATGTCAGCCAGTACGCTTACGAATCCGGACGAAGCGGACGCTCGCCTTTTGCTGTCTTTCTTGCTTGGCACTGAGCTGTCAACTTAGGGTGAAAGGCAATATCCTACCTATAGCATCTATCAGTGGTGAATATGTCTTAGTTTTATGCATTTTTCTTCAGTGGTTTTCACCTTGCTTTAGTTTATACTGTCAATCTTCTTAACTAACCATGCCATATTTCGGAGACAGTAAAGGGTTCTTCATGTGTCTAGTTTTTCGACGAACACGTTTCAATATAGGTCTTGCTTTTGTGCCATTGATACGTGATCACACCTGTTAAAGCATAAATAAAAAGACTAGCGCAAATAACATAGACACAGACATAGCAGTCTATGTCTGTGTCTATGTTATTTGCGCTAGTCTTTTTATTTATGATAACACACCAACTAGCCCAGCTTTCTGCTTTCAGCTGTTATAGCAATCGGGTGGCAGCTCGTTTTCAATTTGTCCGCGAACGACGACATAGTCTTGAATGAGATACGCTTCCTTTAATAAAATACAGTGCATATATATGTGGCCATTCTTCGTTTCTTTATTATTTCCGTCCAGACAGCCAGAATACAAAAAAAAATGATTTATGAGCAGGCGAAATGATTAGACCGAAAATCCAGTACCAATTAAAGAGCAATGAAATAAATTTAGGCTCAGAAATATTATTACAGGCTAGTGTTACCTGAGGTGCGAATTGCGTACAAAAAGCAGGCACAACTCTTGTTTACTGTTAATTAACCCGCTCTCGCAGACGGCATCTCGTTACGTCATCAAAAAGAAAGCATCAGTTATAAAAGCAAAGCCATGCCCCGAAGGCTGATGCAACAAAACAGCACCGGAAAGTTCAGTTCCCAGTTGCTTCAGTTTGTACGCGCGAGCCGCGAGCAAGTAGGGGAGCGGAGGCCAGAACAGTAGGGCATCGTTGCGACAGCAGCCGCTACTGCGGGGGCGATCTGTCAGTGGATAACTGCGGCAAGTATAAAGAAGGAATAAAAATGTGACGTAAGCAGGGCACTTCTGATGCGCTTCCGGGAGTCTGGTCCCCGCGCGTTGCCCCGAGGGAGCACTGCCGGAGAAAATTTGGCAACAGGCCTGGCAACGCTCACTGAGGCGACGTTAATTGCCAGTGTGCGTTTGAACCGGTGTGGGCGGAACGCTCAGTCGTTGTTGCTGCTAAATACATCGATGGCAACAGGTAGTCGGGGCTTCGATTAGGTTTGCATCGACGGGCGAACACCTGCGGCCACGCAAGGGTCTGGCGTAAGGGGAAACTGCAACATGCATCTGCGCGATTTTCGTGAAGGGTGTTAAGGTGAAAATGTGCCATTCTCCGCATGTGATTTACGGATAAACGAACCAGGTAATTGACTGCCTTGTCCACAAATCTAACTGGCACTAAGGTCTTTTAATATCAGTAATACCAATAAGTGCCTCAAATGACCCGTCTTCACTTGTGTTCAATAAATAAATAAATAAAATGATAAACCTGCCTTTTTCTGACATCTCGAAACTGGACACTGCAGAGGTCGGCTGGCATACGAATCTATTAGGGACACTTAACTAATATGCACTGCTGATAAGCGAGATCGGTTTCAGATGAAGCGATCAATCTTTCTTTGATGGTATGCTAGCATGCATTTCTGTTAACTTTACTGTAGTCACAACCCCCTAACCATCCCGCGCGGTCATAGTCAGACATTATATAGCATCTTCCAGTATAAAGTTGCTGTCCTGCCGTTGTTATCTGCCATAAAAGCGACCGAAATGTCCTATCTTCCAACAAAAATTCTCATCAGCACCTCTGTCGAGATCAGGTTATTTATTTATTTATTTATTTATTTATTTATTTATTTATTTATTTATTTATTTATTTATTTATTTATTTATTTATTTATTTAATTTACCCTCAGGGCCCAGGGGCATTACAGAGGGGAAACTGCGACAGCAGGTTGCAAAATAAAATAGAAACACTCCCAAAGAGTACTGCGCAGCAGCGATCCACTTAGCGAGCTTCGCAGTCGAGATCATTTAGGGCTCTCCAGTTTTCTCTTTTGGTTACCTTTTTGCCTGTTCGTTAGAATTTCGGGCGCACGTCTCAATGCCGCAAATCTGAAGTGGCCGAAACAGCAAACAGCTCAAATGGTGGCGAACGAAAGAGATGGTGACAGAGGCCGTCTGTGGTCGCAGCGCAGATAAGTGCACGCATAAGCGAAAAAAAAAAAGAAAGAAAACACAGCATAGCGAAACAAGTCACGGCTAGAGATCAAAGGTAACTGCTCCGGACAGAAAAAGAGAAAGTGCGGCCCTCATCATTACCCAAAGCGTGCCGTACGTGACCCGATAGGCTAATACGCGAGCCGCTTGCCGTCCCTACTCTCGGCATTGTGATACGGTGCCGCACTCTGCTTTGTGCCGGTGAAGCCTGCAGTCAGGAGACCGACCAACTCGCATCGAGGTTTCGCAGATGTCCCTAATGAGAGGGGAACTGAGAGGTTCTTGGTCACGCACCCTACAGGCCCCCTCCTCCTCTTTCTCTCTCTATTTCGTCGCCGCTCATCGATGGAAATCCAGTTTTTGAAGATCGAAGATAACAGTAGCAAAGGCGGAAAAGAAAGAAAGAAAGAAAGAAAGAAAGAAAGAAAGAAAGAAAGAAAGAAAGAAAGAAAGAAAGAAAGAAAGAAAGAAAGAAAGAAAGAAAGAAAGAAAGAAAGAAAGAAAGAAAGAAAGAAAGAAAGAAAGAAAGAAAGAAAGACTACGAAGCTCCAAAAAGGGGATTTTCGCGTTTGCTCAACTCGATTAAGCCGAGTTCCCGGTTTGGTGGGCTCTATCGTGATCGTGTTGAAGAACGCATGTTTACACACCTTGAAGAAATTGCCTTCGCCTTTCAAAGGCAGCTTTACAGTACTGAGCCGGAAGTAAGCCTGCTCCCTTTATATTGGTTCTACACCCCCCCCCCCACACACACACACACTTTTGTGTGTGTGTGTGTGTGTGTGTGTGTGTGTGTGTGTGTGTGTGTGTGTGTGTGTGTGTGTGTGTGTGTGTGTGTGTGTGTGTGTGTGTGTGTGTGTGTGTGTGTGTGTGTGTGTGTGTGTGTGTGTGTGTGTGTGTGTGTGTGTGTGTGTGTGTGTGTGTGTGTGTGTGTGTGTGTGTGTGTGTGTGTGTGTGTGTGTGTGTGTGTGTGTGTGTGTGTGTGTGTGTGTGTGTGTGTGTGTGTGTGTGTGTGTGTGTGTGTGTGTGTGTGTGTGTGTGTGTGTGTGTGTGTGTGTGTGTGTGTGTGTGTGTGTTGTTTTTTTTTTCTTTCTTCTGACTTAAGCAAGCGACTATTGGCTGAGGCGCGGTTGGCTGTCTCGACGGCTTAGATGCATCACACTGTAAAGACAGCCGAATCTCGCGCAGAGCACAAGTCTGGGATATCTCGCACTTGTCTTCATGACGCTGTGCCACGCCTATACACGGCCGAACATGAACTGGCGACATGAACTGGAACATGAACATGAACTGGCAAAGATAGTAGCAAGGATGGCGGCTAATGAGACTCCTTCATGCAAAAAGCTTCGGAGCCACTACGTATGGGGACGGAGTAAATGTGGCGCAGAAGCTTTCGCATAAGGCTTGTTAGGAAGAGGCTTTCGCCGTTGAATATCCCTATAATTGTATTCAGTTACACACCCAAGTAGAAGAATGACAGAAGCAGAATTTTTTTGTTCTCTGAAATTTATCCTGGCGTCTCAAACTAAAAAGTGAAGTGAATCAACCGATCCAATGCAGCCAGTTTGACGACAGAGGCTTGACCTGCCAACCTTAAAGCTTATGTTGCATGAAGGCTGTATTAGCTAGGCCTGTGCCCCTAGAGCATTCTGCCGCTTGTTTCAGCATTACTGACAGGTTGTCAGGTTCCAAGCTTAGGCCCAACAGCAAAAGTAAATCTGATGTGAACAAACTCGCCAGAATGTGTGAATTTTCGGGATCATAAAGTCCTAAAGGACAATGCACGCGCGCAGTAAAGTCGTGACTATAGCACCTCAGATTTTACATGCAATATGGCACTATATTTGTATGCGTCCCTTGCGGGTAATGGAGGCCTGGTCCGCACTAGAAGCAGCCTTAAGATGCATGTCTGGCTATATCGCTATAAGCAACAAAAATAAAAGATAAATTCCTATTGTGAATGTGGTGTGTTCTTCACATATGGCGCAGAGTTAGGTGAGCTAACTCTGATCTTCAGCTAAAAAACCACAAAGGTGCTTAAAACAGATTCAGGGGAGAAAATAACTACTTTTGTGCGTTTTTATGCTAGCTGAGCACACCAGGAGAGCTTGCGATCAGAGCGAGCGCCACAGCACATAAAATAAGGTCCCTTAGGGACGAAGAACTCGCCGGACAGGAAGCCATTACATTTAACGAGCAACAAGCAGTGCATGTTCTTGTTCAAGAAATGTAAAAGTTGGCTCCATTTAAATTCTTGTCTTCTCTCTTGACTTCACATAAAACTCAACTTCCAGGTGAAATTTCTTTGACCGAAAAATATATATGCATATGGATAACACTGAAGTTTTCTGGACCAAAGTAAAAATGGGGATCTATGGCAAACGCTATAAAATCTTGTCATTTGTTTATTTATTTTTTTACTTCCTGCGCTCATTTTAATGCATTCGAATGCTAATGCATGCCATATAGTATATTAGTGCATAAGGATGTTCGATTTACCAGGAAGAGCAGGCTATTTTCAGGCCGAAAACCACGTTTGCTTTGTTTTCCTCTGTTTGCGAGATATAAATCATAACAAACTCGAAAAAAAAATTACAAGTCAGTCAATGCAACTTTACACTTGTCTTCTTTGATGCGCGAATTTCGGGCAGGGTTCTGTCTTTTCCTCACTCAGCGAAGCTCCTTTCATTAAATGTCAACGTACATTTCTAGGGTTAATTACAACCCACCGCTTTGTCCACACTACCGTCATTAAGCCTAACTGTAACATCACTTCGCAGGCAGTCAGAATACCGAGAGAAATTGTTTTCGTGCGAACTTTTTCCTTTTTCATTTGATGGGTGACTAAAACGTCTTCGAGGTTCAGATACAGCGCGATGCCGCAGAACTACGGCGGTAATAACCGGCGGCTCGTTAGGCTGCACCAAAAAGCGCGAGCAAGTGAGGAAATTTTGCTCTTAATTTGATCTCGGTTCCTTCTTAACGACCTGCGCGGCGCAATACGACCGAAGACATGTACAGCGGTGCCATACGACGTCGAATCGAACAAATTACCGCCTCGCATTAATTCGATCCTTGCTTCGCTCTGCGCATGCTCTCTTGCATGCGGTGGAGGTTGGAACAGACCATGGAGTACTCGGCAGAGAAGCGTTTAAGAAAAATTGTGCCCTGTCCAAGGACAAATTCCAGCCAGGAGACGGCGAATTGCGTTACGGATAAAGGGCGTGTTAAAAGCACCACGCGTACTATACCCACTTTAGTTCCTTACGGGCGCAGCACAAAGCTGGCTCCGCCGCGCCCTTTTTGTCGCTGTAATTTTCGCTTATCGAGTTATTTAGTTATTTTTGCCCAGGAACCTACACCCATTTTGTCAAGCTTGCCAGGGTCGACAAGAATGAAGAGAAATGGAGTTCACTTAGCGCATAATCATATTACTGGGGTCTTTCCCAGCTGGGGGACATATTGTACCCTACAATGAAGCGCAAGGGGCGGACTGAGCGCTGCCAGCTGTATTCACTTGTTTGCTCTTTAGTGCGATTTGTCTTGAAATATTACGACGAGTTCAAAGCCGAGAAGCAGAGAAAAATACTATACACATATATATTTTGCCTCAACGTAAACACTGTTGAGGCTACATATTTTGACCCCCTCCAACATGGTTACAAACATGTACCAAGAAAAACCAAATTGGTTTAAACTGCTTGCCAGTGAAGATTAACAAAAGGAGAGACCCTACTTGTAAAACAATGACGCCAAAAATAAACAGCAGACAGAGCAGAGGACACGCACGTAGTCGCCTATTTGTGTGTCCTCAGCTCTGTCTGCCGCGTATTTTTAGCGCTTTTTTGCAAGAATGTCGAACCAACTCTCCCATCAGTGCGTGCTTAGCGAAATGGAGATGAGAGGCCATGAAAACACAGTGGGGTCGAACTCCTAAAGGTCAGTCCTTAATCGCGATAAACATGAGTTAGCTCGGATCGTTCCTTACATAGATACTTATTCTCGGATAGCTCAGCCCTCAATACACAAAACGGCCATTGAGGGTGCCCCGGTAATAAGATTTGCCGCGTTCAATAGCATGAGTCAATGGCTACAACATCAGCACCTTATCTGTGGGAGCCCGACTTAGTTCCTGAAATTCTTTCTGGCCTCATCACTCTTCTTAATAAACAGCTCCCCAGAAAACAAAATCAAGCATCTTGCCTTCGAATTTCGAGCAGGTTAACCTGCATTCTGTTATATTTAAGTAGATCAGTGCAGGAAGTATATCTACAATAAACTATAAATGGACACAACTGCTCCGCAAAGTAAATTTAGAGGGGCTTTGAGGAAGACAGCTAATTAGGCGCATTACTCTGCGCGATATAGGTCAGCAGACAAAAAGTTTGGGCATCTACGAGTGCGAGTTCGACCTACGGCTGTGGTAGGTAAGAGACACGAAAAAAAAAAAAAAAAAAAAAGAAAGAAAGAAAGTTCTCTTGTACGGCGACTACTGTGCACGTTGCAAAATACTGTGTGGTGGAAAATTAATCCGGGATATTCCATTAGGCCGGGCGTCGTAGTTCGGCCGCGCCGACGAGGAAACAAATCAACAAATCTGGGGAAATAAAAGAACAGTCGGATGTGCTAAGTGATGAGAGTGGCCATGGAACATAGGGAAGAACATGACAATGCTCTGGTCTTCAGCACAAAAAAAAAAAAATGCAACAATCTAGTTCGAGGATGGCTGGGACATGGTTGGCTACAGATCCCTCAATAAAGCCAACCCACAGTAATTCGAACTGCACGTTGAACACATAGGGAGTTGAGGGACCAATAACATATCTCGACAATTTCAGTTTCCTGCACATGCTGCTGGTGCCGTTGTTCGGGTGTTACGGACGATCACCGCCGGGTTCTCGGACCGAAACGGGGAACGTTATTTTTGGCATGACCTTATTGATTGGGACAGGCAGGAAGCGGTGCGCCAGGTGCCTCTCCAGCCCATCACTCGGGAAGACAGCGCGCCCCACCTATTCGCACGCCGAAGCGTGTCAAAGTTACGCATCGATTGCTTCGACGGGTTCTTCAATGCCAGCCAAGCCTGCGGCCTCGACGATGACATTTAGATATACGATTCTCGAGAGAACATGTCTGAAAACAGCTCTTTCACTTTCCCACGGCAGAGCCCGGCCTTGCAGGTAAATTGCTGCAATCATCTATAATGAAGAAATAATGAATGGAAATTGGCGCTTTGATCGTCCATCCAGTATCGGAATGCCAAGGCGTGTAAACGTTGCATTTCGTTTGTCTCTATACTATTTGTCGAAAACGGATATTCTTTGGCAGAATTACGGCTTTTAATTGATTCAGAATCCCCCGGAAGTCCTTTATATGTGTTATAATATGTTAACGCCAAGCGTGCAATGCAAAATGTATCCAAGCGTAAAACGTAATTGAATATAACTTGATTTGGACACATCTCTTTACTTCAAATTTACATGGTGTGCAAAAACCGTTCAGATAAAGTGTAATTTCAGAGATTCTGCTGGTGCATTATTATGTAATCTTTACAATATTTGATCAGTTTACGTGAATTATATGCGTCTGAATACTTTACCGCAGCAGGCAACTGAAGGCTTTCGGAAAAGCTGAAAGCCAGAAGCCAATCAAATAGAAGGTTTATACATCATTGTACTACACTAGGCCGATGAGCTCTTTAGGAAGCGCGCACACGTAGACAGTGCCGACTGTCCGCACTCTAGGTAGATTTGAAGAACTTTCACGCAACTTCTTTCCTCTCTTAGGCGATTGTATGAATCGATTCCTGTTCGCAGCGCTTGAATGGCGAAAGGTTACGACGGTACCTCCGCGTAACTTGTCAGCGTTAATACAGCTAGAAGGTGCCACTATTTTCGACCATTGTGCTTTGAAGCAACCATGGTGTCATTTACGCCACAGGGTGAGTAAAAAATGCATCTCTTACAAAACATACCCACAGTCGTTAGCGAATGCTGCCTGACACTGAGATCGTGAAGCACTCGAGGTAGCATACTCCATGCTGAAGCATGCACATACACATACCTTCTTCGGAACATGACAAAGCATATGCGACTTGCGCGAGCACTTCTTCGCGTTGGAGGAGAATAAACGTTTATTTGTTGTGGGGGAAGTCTTTCTCCTCCTCCTTAAGTTTTAAGCAGCCTATAATTTTAACGCCGCGGGAGAGACATCACGGCGGCCAGGTAAACATTACGGAATTAACACGATGAAGGCCATTAAGGAGTCACTTATGCACACGAGGTGGAGCAAGATATGGCTCTTAGTTTGACATCAGCAGCGTGCTGAGAGGGAGTATGAGTTGCAAAGAAGTCGCAAAGGACCTTATAGCGTTGCGTCAGAAAAGTGAACGAAGAAGGCAAAAGAAGGCCTGCGTGCCCCATCCGGGGTGGTGCAATGGTAAGACGCCCGACTACTGTGCCGGAGTTCCCGGGATCGAATCCCGGTCTCGGCGGCTGCGTTTCGATGGAGGCGAAACGAAGTGGCGTCCGTGTGCTGTGCGATGTCAGCGCACGTTAAAGATCCCCAGGTGGACGAAATTACTCCGTAGCCCTCCACTACGGCCCCCCTTTCTCTCTATCCACTTTCACTCTCACCTTCATTCCTTCCCTTACGGCGCGGTTCAGGTGTCCACAGAGCAAGTGTGACAGATACTGCGCCTTTCCCTTCCTATGAACCAACCAAGAAGGCCTGCGTGCCTGGGGCGGGAAACGGAGGGCCCCTTTTCAGTGGAAAATAAAATTTGCATTCAAACTTTGCGAAATAAAATGAGAAAGACCGGTAGTCTAAAGCAGCAAAGTAAGTTGTGCACTGTTTCACAGGGTGCAGAATGCATTACAGAACAGAAACTGAAGAATAAATGACGGTCCTCCGTAATCGCCAGCGCTCTGACAATCGTTGTATAGCACGCAACAGAGAGAAAAGAAAACATACGTTGTTGATTTGTTTCGCAACAACGCTCAGAAGTTGTTCTCACGTTGACACAAAGTATCGTAACATCGGAAAAATGTTGCTGCAATGCTGTCCTCTGCTTGTTGCGTTAACGCGGCCCAAGGAGAACATTAGTAGAGTTTAGAAAATCTTATTGGGCAAAGTTGTGACCGAACTACGAAAGCAAAGTGCCCTGCTAGGAACTTTCGGGGTGTTGGTATGTGGCATTCAAGGTCCAGAAGCATGATCTGGGGGGGTATGAGGACCGCTGCAGTGGAGGGCGCCGGCTCATACAGAACTGCTAAGCTTCTTTAACCGCCCTGACAAAACACAACACGGAACCTTTCTCCTTTCACCTCCACCAAAAAGGGCCCGCCACGGCCGGGGTTGATCGCACGACCTTTGGATCAGCTGCCAAATGTCACAACCACTGAGCCCCCGCTGCGTAGAGCTAATTGGTGTCAGCTGAATGTTACAAGGTGTCAGACAGGTGCGGCACTTCGCGTAGGGGGACATACAGCATAGAACGCGAGGCGGAAATAAAAAAAAATCTGGGCCAATTCATTTTACAGCAAGTCGCGAGCCCACCCGCGCCTACAGAACACCATATGAGAAGCTCCTTAGAGAACAAAAACCAGCCAAGGGGCGAGGACGAAGGAAGACGATTTTTTTTTTCTTTTTTTGCTGTGTGTTGGACGTCGAGCTGCGCATGCCTTGCTAGGTTTCTTGGGAAATGTTATTATTTCAATAAAGCACAGTTGTTAGTTCCAGCTTCCGTGTGTACATCGTCTCCTTCGTCCTCATCCCTTGGCTGGTTTTTGTTCTCTAAGACTATGTACCGACTGACCCAGATTTCAACCCTCCTACGAGAAGCTCCTCCCTGAAATCTGCTATTCCACGTTCGAACCGGAAGCCGTGCATGTCTGCTACATGTAGGTCCCTTGCTTCCGATCTTCGAAAAAAAAAAAAATAAGGAACAACTGTTAAAAAACGAAGGAGGCGGTCAGAGTTACAGGATTAAGCACACAGAGCTTAAACGCAAGTTTTACGACCGGACCTCAAAGTAGGCGCATGATGACAGCAGGGTAACTTGGCCACAAACTATTATCAGATAACGCAAAATTAACGACGAAACCGACAGTCGCGCTCACCTGGCGATGGCCACACCGGATCCACAGCGGCAGTCGCACGCACCGTCGATGTCCCCCAGTGACAAGGGGCGGTCAGCGGGACGCCGGTAAAGACAGCAGCTATTCCGAGCACTGCTTTCTCTTCTTTCGCGCGCTTTTCGCACCGCACCGGTGTTTGGTCCAGCCATGACAGCGACCGAGTTAAGCGATGACAGCAGCTGCGGCGGCGGCGTCGGCGTTGACCACCGCGCCGCCGAACTCGCAGCGAATAGGGGACAGCGTTGTCACTTCCGAGACCGTCCACGACTTCTGTCGGGCGCTACCAATGCCCGCGGCGGCGGCGCCAGAGAGACTCGGTGGACGCGGACCGCGATTTGAGACGGCCGGCGTGCGACTGGCGTCGGCGCCAGCTGCCGCCGCGTCCAAAGCAGCTACGGCGGAGGCGGATCAAAGGAAACGGGGGAGGAAGAAAAAAAGCGTAGTAGTGGAGAAAGCCGAAAGAGAGCCGCGTGGCGGTGGACACGGGCGAAGCTGAAGGGCACGCGTGCCGCTACCGCGGGCTGTGCTGAGAGGGCGCTGGCGTGCTGGGTCCTGGGTGAACGCGACTTCGGCCCCGGAGAGCGCGGCTTCGGCCTCGGCGAGCGCGTGCAGTTCGTCACGCAGTACGCATGATACCTTGGCTCCTTTCTGTGACGTCACATCTCAGATCGTAGATGTCCTTTACCTGAGCCCTTGATTAAGAGAGCCGAGCTTTGAAATACGCATGCGTGCGTTCTTTAACGCTTCAATAAAGCAGTTATGAAGGAATTAAAAAAAAAAAAAAATGTCATTACACTCTGCCATTGAATGTGACAGCATTCAAAGGCACTACCACCATTTTTCCAACAAAGCTAATTAGTTGGATTGTTAATTAGACCGCTAGTTAATTTCGGCTGTTGTATGGAGCTAGTCTTAATGGTGTGACCGACCAAGTAGAAGTCCTCTAGCAAATTGGAAGACCAAAGATAAAGGGGCAATTTTTTTACCAAACAAAGGTCTTCCTAAACTTTCCCATAAGGGGATTTCAGAAAATAAGAAAGGAATAGGTAATGAGCGCTGCCTGGAGGTCCCGTATTTGTTCCACCTTTTCTTTACATGGCTCTCTCACAGTGAAGCTGAACCCGCAAGAGGATGGCCACTGAAAACACGTCAGCTTCAAAACTTCGTGTTCAAGTTACATCAATTGACTACTGAACGTGGTTGGTAAGTCACGAATTGGCGGCACTGTGCATTGAATCGTTTAAGACTATTTCATTTACAGTCAGGAGTAGACATAAGTAAAACAGTCCTGCCTGTGTATTTCGTGAGGCACGAAATTAAGGGAAGAGTCCGGACACTGAACAAGTTTTATACTATAAAACTACGCGGCCTATAAGCCCAACAACTGCCCGCAACACGATTAGTCACGATCACTAAACTATCTTTGAAGTTTGACATCTGCCAATAATTTACTTTCCTTTTGTTTGCAAATGAATTTGTTCTATGTGGCCGTTTCTTGACAATCAATTCAGTGGCCCCACTCGGGCTTAGCATGTCCGCTGCAAATGTCGGAAAGGGAAAAATACCCGTGCGTTATTCCTTATTTGGAAAATTTGGATACCGTTTTTTAAGCACGAGCTCACAGTGTCGAGCTTGTTATGATTAGACAAATTGTGCGGCAGTTAGAGTAAACCTCGTCAGCTCCTTGCAACATACAAACATGCCTACTCCTTTCACTGACCTCTATTTTTATTTTTATTCTCTGTGGTAACAATATAATGCTGCTCAAATCCCCTGGATATCCAAAAGAATGTTACTCTGCCGCTGTGGTGCAGTGGTGCAGTGGGCACTCGACAAGGATTCGGGATCGAGTCCGGCCGTGGCGACCGCGTTTCGATGGAGACGAATAGTCAGACGCCCGTGTGCTGTGCGATGCCAGTGTACGTTAAACCCCAAGGTCGAAATATCCGGAGCCCTCCACCACGGCGTCTCTCACAGCCTGAGTCACTTTGGGACGTTAAACCCTTTACACCAAACCAAACCAAACCATACCAAGAGATGCTCTTTCTTTAAAAAACTGTCCTAATTATGTCCCTATTCCTAGAACATAGAAAGTGAGATTCTTTCTGATCTTCCGTCCCTAGCCGCAAGCAGTGAACTGCCTCGCTTTAAATTCCTTCGCAAAATTTATTACCATAATGACCTGCTCGAGCATGATTCATGAGGTTGGCCCCGCTCCATAACCAGACCGCCTTGACGACGTGCACAAAGTACACATGGTATTTTTTAACGCTCTGCATAGCTCTCATTCGTTCCTACAAAAAAACTACAACAAAAGAAAATGCGAAGAGTGGAGCCAGCTGCATTAATAACCGTTGAGCGGCAAGCATTTCCCCACCACAATTCCGGCCCACCCAAACCTCTCGTAGCCAATCGTTTACTGCTACCTTCCCTAATAAAGTTTTTGTTTTAATGCCGAATATACTTCCTTAATGTTTTTGCTAATTTTACTGATACTGATTTTATCGTATTGCGACATTAGGTATTCCATTTCCGATGGGTATATTCTGCTTTTTTCTAAATTTCTCACAGATTCGACTCAGCTCCTACTTTTTCTAAAGACGTTTTAGAGTGTTAAATCTAACTAACTAATTAAAATTGAGGCACACAAGCTCTGCTTTCATAAGTAGGATGCGCAACGTTATCGGCTCCCGCTTTCCGGCTTCCATTGATTATGTTTATATGTGCCCTATGAATGAGCTCATTCATTTCGCTACTCGCTATATCAGTAGCCTTTTATTTGTTCTGCTATTGTCCCATATATACGCATCCACATATACGCCACACATATACGCCCCACATATACGTGCCGCATATACGCAGACATAAGATTACCTGAAAGACCACCCGAAATAGATATTGCCGCGTGCCTCTCGGAACCGAGGAAAAAATAGGACGAAGCTGAGTGTGTGAGAGTGATCCGTTCAGTGGTTGCCGCCTTCTACATGTTACATTTTCTGCTGGAGACCCGGGTACGATTCCCCTTTTGCGGGTACGATTCCCCTTTTGCTAAGTTCCCCCCCTGAAGGGAAACCGAGAGTCACCACGGATTTGACACCGGTCCACCGCAGTACCAGCCGCCGCCTCCGAGGTCAGTCACCAGAGTTCGGGTGTTTGTCCTGAACGCCTGTGACCACCAAGGGTAGATCGAACAAAAACATTGTAGCTAATGGAGGAGTTCACCCCAGTTCTTCGTCCTCCAGTCTCGAACGCCACCATCCTTACATGGTGAGCTTTATGAGGACGCTGAGGACTGGCTGGACCAATTCGAACGGGTCGCCAACTACAACGGCTGGGATGAGCAAAGGAAGCTGCACAATGTGCACTTTGCTCTCGAAGATTCGGCGCGGACGTGGTTCGTCAACCCCGAAACGACGCTACCATCATGGGACCTCTTTCGTCACCAGCTGTTGGCGACCTACACCGCCAACGACCGAAGGGAGCGTGCAGAGTCGGCACTGCGATCTCGCTGCCAAGCCCCGAACGAAAGTGTTGGATTGTACTACGAGGGCATGATCCGCCTTTTTAGGCGTGCTGATCCAAATATGTCTGAGGAGAAGAAAGTGCGCCACCTAATGCGCGGGGTGAAACAAGAACTATTTGCTCGGCTCGTGCGATATCCACCCGGCACGACATCAGATTTTCTAGCAGAGGCCACCACAATGGAACAAACACGTCAACACAGGACACAGTACTATAACCGTGACGTATCCGCTATGTCACCGGCCATCTATCCTTCGGCTTCAACGGTTCTGGTGACGCCTTAAAAGTGAGTTTGTTCGATCCGTGGTCAGCGAAGAGCTGAGACGCATTCAGCTACAAGGTCTAACGTCTTCATCGAGGCTTCCGTCACTCGCGAAGTTCGTTCGTGAGGAAGTTAGGCAAGTCGTCCCGGAGCCGTCTGTGCCTGCTGTGCAGCCACCGCCACCGAGTGTGCCTACGTACGCATCCGTACTTCAGCGAAATACCCTGTGCGATTCTCCAAGAAAGAACACCACTGTGCCTCATCCAAACCAGCACCATAGTGAGTGCGACTCTCCTAGAGCCAGAGTAGACACCCCTACACTTGAACCAAGCCCGCGCCATCCTCCTCTTCTAGCAGAGGCATGGTTTCGGAAGACTGACGTCTGGCGTGCCCCTGACCAGCGGCCCCTTTGTTACCACTGTGGCGAGGCCGGTCACATGTTGAGGTTCTGTCCGTACGCCGCGCCGGGCTTCGTGGGTTTCATCCGCGTGCACGATGTCCTCGGAGTGGTGAACGACCACCCGAAATCGAGGAGCACCTGTCGGCGCATACGGATCCCCCAGATGTCCCACAATACGAGTCTCGCGTCATTACCTCTTCCTGTTATTGTCCCGCAAGTTCACGTCCCTCTACATACCGAACTGGCCGCTAGCCGAGCCCCCGCTCCCCGAGCCGTCGGGAAAACTAGGAACAGCAACCTCCGAAAGTGAGGCCGCTGACGAGCGCACTGCCGAACATCCTCCATCACGTTTATTACACGATAACGGCTATCCGACGGAGTCATGTAATGATGAACCTGAGTGCGCAGCTTCGGACATACGGGTTTCTATTGATGATTTTCTCATTACCGCGTTAGTTGATACGGTAGCGGACTATTCAGTTATGAGTAGTGGGTTAGCCAAGAAATTGAAGAAAGTTTTAACCGAGTGGACTGGGCCTCAGATTCACACGGCAGGGTGACACCAGGCTGGAAGATGCGTTGCGAGAATTTAAATTGACGGATTTGTTTATGTTGGCGACTTCGTTGTTCTTACCAACTGTTTGCGAGACTTCTTACAGGCTAACGGTGTGATAATTAATTTGCAAGAATCACGTGTGACGCCTTCGCCGAGCCAAGCTGTTGCGAGATCTAGCGTCGACAGTTCATCAATACCCTCCTTACGTATTACAGCTGCCGACGTTACGGTCCCGCCACGGTGCAGCATTATGGTCATGGTAGAAAGCGACTCACCATGCGACCGCGACGTACTGACAGAGAGGAACGGGGGCCTGCTTCTTGAGAGAGGGGTCTGCGCTGCAAGAGGACTTTTTCGCTTGCGGGATGGTTGTGCGAAGCTCTGGATTACGAATTTCGGGACCGAGTTTCAGCCCATTTCGAAAGGAACGGCCATCGCATATGTTGCCGACTTTATTGAGCCAGCGAACATCTCTACTCTGGCGCCGCCGTCGCCAGCCGGATGCGATGCACCCGACATCCTACCAACTGTGGACATTAATCCCTCGGTGGTTGAGCGGCGGTACTCCTAGAGCTCCTTCGGGATTTCGCTTGATGCTTTGCAATGTCCTCGAAAGTTGGGCGCACCCTAGTAGCCGAACACCGCATTATGGTTGACGCGGAGACCAAGCCAATTTCCCAACACCCATACCGCGTGTCGTCAACGGAACATGAGGCTATTCAAAGCCAGGTGCAAGAAATGCTTAAGGACGACGTGGTGAAGTCGTCTACCAGCCCCTGGGTTTCGCCTGTAGTGTTGGTGAAGAAAAAAGGCAATACCTTGCGTTTCTGCGTCGATTATTGTAAGTTAAGTCAGGTAACTAAGCGGGACCTATACCCGCTCCCGCGTATCGACGACGCATTGGACCGGTTACGCAATGCCCAATATTTCTCGTCGCTTGACCTAAAGAGTGGCTACTGGCAGATAGAAGTGGACGAAAAGGACAGAGAGAAAACAGCGGTCCTCACCCCCGACGGCCTTCATGAATTTAAAGTGCTTTCTTTCGGCCTCTGTTCTGCACCAGCAACCTTCCAACGGATGTTGGACCCCGTTCCCTCTGGACTGAAGTGGCAAGCGTGCCTAATATATCTAGACGATGTTGACATTTTCGCGTCTAGTTTTGAGGAGCACCTCGACCGGCTGCGAATGGTACCACAGGCGCTGCGTTCAGCCCAACTGACGATAAAACCGCAGAAATCCCATTTCGCACTTCAGGAGCTCCGCTTTCTTGGCCATGTTATTAGTGTTGAGGTGCTGAAACCTGATCCCGACAAGACTGCTGCTGTGGAAAACGTCCTGCGCCCAACCGACAAAAAAAGACATTTAGAAGGTTTTTGGGGCTTAAATTGTGCCTATTACAGGGGTTCTGTCGAGAATTTTTCGCCGATTGCCGAGCCTCTTACGCTTCTTACCCGAGACATTGTTCCTTTTGCGTGGCAAGAAGATCAAAAGGATGCCTTCAACTGCAGGCCGCCCCGACACTTCCCCATTTTGATGAAAACGCTGCTACGGATATTCATACCGATGCCAGTAATTTTGGACTCGGTGCCCTTCTGATTCAGTGGCAAGGTGGCACTGAGAAAGTTATCGCTCACGCGAGTCGCTCTGTTTCAAAAGTAGAGACAAACTAAACCACGGAAAAGGAATGTCTCGCTGTAGTTTGGGATATAACTAAATTCCGACGCTATCTCTACGAACGCCCTTTTAGGGCTGTGAGCGACCACCATTCGTTATGCTGGCTAGCCAACCTCAAAGACCCCTCTGGACGACTTGCAAGGTGGAGCTAGCTCCGTCTCTAAGAGTACGACATTACGGTTGTATACAAGTGCAGCCGTAAGCACAACGACGCCGATTGCTTGTCGCGTGCACCAGTTGATGCTGGCCCTCCCAACAGCGAAGACGACGACTTCCCGTTTCTTGCTGTAGTCCCGACTACCGACATGGCCCAGCATCAACGGGCTGGCACCGGTTTACGCCCACTTATTGAGCATCTCGAAGGCATTGATGTAGCTGTCGCACGTGCTTTCGCACGGAGTTTATCCTACTACAGCATTCGCAATCGCGCTATATAAGAGAAACTTTCTGCACAACAAGGAAACCTTTCTTCTCGCTGTGCCGTCCGACCTCCGGCCAGAAATATTGCACGCATGTCACGATGAGCGTTCGGCTGGTCTTTTAAGAGACACGCGAGCATTAGCACGCATTCGACAAAAGTACTATTGGCCTAAGTTGCTGCCTTTAGTCCAGCACTACATGAAAACATGCCGAGATTGCCAACGGCGAAAGACACCTCCGCTGAAGCCTGCAGGGCTTCTTCAGCCGATACCTCCACCAATAGCCCCTTTCCAGCAAGTGGGCATGGATCTTGTAGGCCCTTTCCCAACGTCCGCATCAGGGAACAGATGGATAGTAGTGGCGACGGACTACTTAACGCGATATGCCGAGACACAGCCGCTTTCCCGTGCAACTGCTGCTGAAGTAGCCCAGTTTTTCCTCAAGACCATGGCACTGCGCCACGGTGCCCCATCGGTTATTATTACTGACCGCGGTACAGCCTTTACGGCCAATCTAATGGAGGCTCTCTTCAGTCTTACCCGCACAAGTCATCGTAGGACGGTTGCTTACCATCCGCAAACAAACGGACTGCCTAAACGCCTCAATAGAAAACTTGCAGACATGATTTCCATGCACCTCGACGTTGAACATCGCGCGTGGGATGAAGTTCTTCCGTATGCAACTTTTGCATACAATACGGCTGAACAAGAGACGACGCGTTTAGCGCCATTCCAGCTTGTCTACGGTCGTCCCGTCACAACAATGTTGGATGCTATGCTACCCATAAGTCACGGCAACGAGGCTACCAACGCCTATGCGGACGTCGACATATTTCTTCAGCGGACCGAAGAAGCGCGCCAGCTCGCACGGTGCCGTATTCAACATCAACAACACCGCGATGCCAATCGGTACAACCTCCGACACCGAGACGTTCACTACCAACCTGGCGATCGTGTATGGGTGTGGGCACCAGTGCGCCGTCGAGAAGCTATTTCGCCGTTACTTTGGGCCATACGAGGTCATTCGACGTCTTAGTAACGTGACATACGAAGTTGTTCCTCGGGATCAACAACCCTCAATACGGCGGCGCTCAAGTGCTGAAACTGGTAGTGTGAATGAAACCGTATTATGAGAAGCAGTGATCTTTTGCGCGTGTGCAGCTTTGTGTTCCCTGCTACTCCTGTGTGCGTATAGCTTGAGGACACTCCCAGCGTCGAGTAGCCGCTTTCGAAGAGGGGGGGGGGGGGGGGGGGGGGTAATGCCGCGTGCCTCTTGGGACCGAGGGAAAAAGAGGACGAAGCTGAGTGTGTGAGACTGATCCGTTCACTGATTGCCGCCTTCTACTCTTTACAATATGAACTCTTATTTACCAATCCGTACGAACGCTCCTGCTTGGTCTAATAGTACCGCGTCTGCGTGGGGAGCCATGGGCTCTAGAGGTGACGGGTTCGACCTCGCCATCCCTTCTTAGGGGTAAGCCCGATTTAGGAGCTCCTGTCAACTCGGTCATAACACATGATCTCGCGATGCCACGCAACCTGTAAGCGTCATGAACCTGCCAGAAGTGCACAGTTATGTCCCCTGCCCAATGAATACCACCTGCCAGAACCACTTCCATGACCTTCCCCTCACAACGCAAGTAACCACGACAAAATCGACGCTGACACCACCGCCAACGAAGTTTTCGGAGAATGGGGCTATACCGCTGTCGAGTTAAAAAAAATATATATAAAAGAATGATGCTTTATTTTTCACTTGGCCTACTGGTACATTTGTGTAAAGGGGTCGTCGAGTAAAGATTAAAAAAAAATGTAAGTGAGGATATGTAAGGCACATCCGGCACCTGAAGAATGAAAAATGAAATAGCAGCTATCCAGATTTGACGATGCAGGGATGAATGATTGTTTATACCTAACGCTATTTATTTCCCGATAATGAATGCCTATCTGACGATGTAGAAACTGCAGCATTACGATAGCGATGCTCTAAGTGTAACGCACATACTCCCACCTCCTCTCCATCCCCTCCCCCCCCTCCCCCCCTCTGTACCCTTTCTCATTTTCCTTCGCAGCCTCTCGCACTCGCTTCGCTTGTCGATCCACGCCGCTGCCGAACAAAGCGTGTGATGAACGCAGGCGCCGAGGGCGTCCGAGGGTCGGTGGGTCTGCCCCGCGCCTCGCTGTGATCGATAAGTAGCGCAAGAGCCGACGTTCGCGGTTTTTAGACACGCGCCCAGCTGCGAGGTTTTCTTTATTTTTCTGGCTCACCGCGGCGAGTGGGCCTTCACGCATGGTGCACCTTCTGTCCCTCTTTTTCTCTATGAGGGGCCATCAAATTCTGCACCCGGATGTCCGTGCTTACAAAATCCCGAACCTCATGGTTTAACCTCGCATCGCTGTATCTCATGAGCCTCATTAAAATGCTTGGTGGTGGTACTCACTTGAGAAACAGAAATCATCAAAAGCTCAACTAGTGATGGCGTGTATGTTAGCGTCATGATAGTCAGGATGAAGTGGTTACGTGACTATTCTACATACTGATGCACAGCACTTCAAAATATCATAACATGCCTGGAGAATGGGATCGGTTCCCCTAAATAGTATTTTTCTGAGCGCATTTCCGTAAGGTTTAAGGCAACGTCTCACTTTCACGGTTGATATTCCCTCCTTGTTAAAGAATGTCAGGTATGAGACCTTATGCTCCCGGCTACCTTGCCACTGTGTACAAATACTTTAGCTGTTATTTGTTTTGAGCTTTGTTATTCTGAACAGTGCTCTTCAATGGCTTTCAATATAATCTTCATTAGGATGTGTTCCTCTCTCCCCACCTTCAGCGACAGACATTTAGGGGCTATATAAGTAACATTGATTACGGTGCCAAATTGAGGGAACGAGCTATAGTTAGGAGAAATGAGGGCCAGGCCCCTTACTACTGATGTCTTACTACTCACGTCGGATAATTATTACACTGATTAGATACGAAGAGCCAAACGAGGAGAAAATATTTGAATCTTTCTTCACGAACAGTCGTTCAGGTCTGCAAGCAAGCTGTCCCTAGATTATTTCCCTACCTCTCCTTCCTTTTTTACGTATGCTTGTATACGTGTTGGTTCGCGCACGGCCAGTAGATATTTCGCAGTTCAGTTCAATCTTCATTACTTTCTCTAATTACCGTTTTATTTGAGCGCTGGACACTTCTTCAGGATGCACAAGGCACGCGCCCCAGAAGCATCATTGTGTGCTCCAAATTCGTCCTCGATTTGATGGCCTCTCCAAACAGCAACAACCGTCTATTGCAGTATGTTGGCAACACACCGGTCCTATAGCGAGCCAACATTGGGTCATGGTTTGGCTTTCTTGGGTCACGATTCTATCGACGGGAAGGCCAGGACTCAGGAGAAGGGGAAAGATACTTTTTTAGCTGCATAAACTTCCGTTGCTTACTGAAAGCGCTTTCCAATGTAAATGGATGCGAGCAGTGGGACTGGTAAGTGAAACCGAGCTGACACCGCAATTGTTAACATTATATTCCGGAAAATATCTTCCACCCGGCTAAAAGAAACCCCAGTTCATCTCAGTTACGGACCGTCGTTATAGGACCAAGGGTCGCTAGGGAGAAAGTCTGAACGTCAAAAATCAGCCTTTCACACGACCGGGCCGCCATGCTTCACAAGCAGCGCTGTTTTACGCGCGACTAGGCGCTTCACCAAACGTTACTCGATAACTCATCTTCACACTGAACCGGTGCCTCGGGCGCCTTCGCGCACGGCGTGAATACGCTCTGCATAAAAGAACGGCGCACGAACGTATCACTACAACTCCGCATGCAGCCACGTTTGCGGCTGAACATCCCTGGATTGCCAAAGCTTCCTTTCCGGCGGAGTTCCACAGTTGGCCATCACCGACCGAGAGAGCGACGCCCATCGACGTTGCAATACCGGCGAAAGAGGCTTTCGAAAGCGCCAGCGATCGAACCAATCCCGTCTCCTCCACTTCCATCCCGTTCGCTCGGATGGAACAGGCGAGGAAATACTAAAAAAAAAAAAAAAGAAAAAGAAAAGAAGCGAAGTTGACTGCCGAGTCATCGGTCATCCCATCGGAGGCGTCGGTTTAAGGGCGGAACGTGCTTCGCATCGCTGCCCCGCCGCTACGCCGGTGGGAACAGGTGTCCTCGAGCAAGGTTTCGGTTCGATGAAGTTTCGTTTTCGGTGCACGAACTCACTTTCGCCTGTCCGCCCTCTATCAGGATGCGCCGAGAGCGTGCCTACGTGCGCGAGTCCTCCTTCAATGCAGAGGTGGCGAGCGCTATAAAACGAGGCACACGCAGGGTACGTTCACATTCTCGCTAATACGCTGGACGGTGAGCAGCAGCGGTGTGAACTAGAGAACGAGGAGGCGGATTTAACCAAGCGAAGAAAGTAAGGTGAGACAATATAGCGCGCGCGATTTAAATAAACTATTGAAGTGCACCCAGTCGAAAACAAGTACAGAAAATTTTCTGTTGTTACGACAGAATTTCTGTGCGGTTTTTGACGGGAAACCTGTCGTGACAACAGAACGTTCTGTAGTAACACCAGAAATTTCTGTAGTTACGACAGAAAAGTGCTACAGAACTACAGACAACAGAAATATGTTACAGAAAAACTACAGAACTACAGAAAGCTACTACAGAACTGCAGAAAAATCTGACGTTTACGACAGAACTACATAATATTTTGTCGTATTTTTGACACGATTCTGTAGTTTTTTTCGACTGGGCATTAATAAAATTCTGCGTACGTTCGCCTCTGTGGCATATTCTGAGCTCGCACCCCGACTGACGCAGTGTGAAATTCCGGAGCCAGTCGGAGTGTTGAACTTTGGGTACGAGTGGTGGATAATAGTGTACAGGCAACAGGGTACGAGTACGTGTGCATGGTACGGATGGAGGGGGAGCATACGTTGCTACGCTACGCTCGCATTAGCGCCAAGGGTAAGTTCCCATGCCTCGTGACCACACGAGTGACTACACCATTCTGTTCGGCCCTGTCAGTGACAAGAGTTAAACTAGCGTGGCGCGTTTCATTGACGTCATGCGTGACGTCTCTCCAAACTGGCCAACAAGTCTGGAGCGTTCCGAATAGCCTGTCACGCTAACGACACTGACGGCGCTAACCGTAGCATTACTGGCCATTGCTATAAAAACACGGGAAAATTCCCCGTACTTTACGCTTGCAGGAAAACTGAATCTTGTTCTGTACACTAAAAAATCGAACATAGTTTTATGAATTTATTCCATAGTTAGCTGTCTATAGTATACTCTCATACACCATCACAATATGTCATCGTATATTATTATAGTATATTATAGAACACTCTCGTATCGTAGTATCGTATCGCACATTAGATAGTTGTACAACATAGTATGTTATGTAGTATGGTATACGCAAGTCTGTAGTAGTCTACTGTCAATGTGAGTTTTATACATATACTATATTTAGATAGGGTCTATAACGTGACAAAGTAAGCAAAGAACGTCTTCAGACCCGTTCCTATCCACCGCGGCATTGCCACTGGCTATATGGCGATTTCGTCTGTTTACTCGCTATATACGCTCTGCATGGTAACCAAAAACTAGTTGGGGAGCTGGACTTTCGCATATTTTCACTTCGTACTCGCCACGAAGTTACCACATCTGTTTCAAAGAGAGGATCTCAATTTCACACCATACAAAAACCAAAGGTAGACGCCGACGATGCAATGTAATTCGTACTAGTAAAAGTAAACTCGACGAGGCTCTCTGTAGCCACAATTGTATGCATGTGATAGCAATACGAAAGCGGTTGGTTTCGAACTTCCTTTTGCACTCTTCTGTTCAAAGCACAGACAGCTTACACAAATTTAGATCTACACATGACTATGCTGCTTTTCTTGCAAGCTCTGCAAAGAAACTGTTTCAAAGACTCGACAGAATATGACTAAAAGCCGTTGATGTATGAGTAGAACTGCCTCGCCATTCGAGGAAACACTGTGGTCAAGCACCTTCGTTTCTTTTAGGTATTGTTAATCAGATCGAATAATTCGCCGGTAAACTAAGTAGCAGTTGCCCCTTCCAACTCCGTCAAGGACACAAAACGGCGTTCGATTTGAGTAGGCGGCTCAATAAAGCAGGAAAATTTGGCTTGAAGAAAGTACACAGGAAGTGAAAGGAAACGGAAGCGGTGCTACTCCAGTTCTGTTTTGACGGCGGTAAGATGCCGCTCTGTGGTGAGCATAAAATTTTACGATGTCAAGCAAGAAAACAGTAAAAAAGAAAAGAAAGCTTCTGTGTACTGTTTGTGTTTGTGTAATTTCACGTAGTAGTGTAGATGTTATGTTATGCTGAACTGTATATCGTCAGACCAGGTGAGTGAGTGAGTGAGTGAGTGAGTGAGTGAGTGAGTGAGTGAGTGAGTGAGTGAGTGAGTGAGTGAGTGAGTGAGTGAGTGAGTGAGTGAGTGAGTGAGTGAGTGAGTGAGTGAGTGAGTGAGTGAGTGAGTGAGTGAGTGAGTGAGTGAGTGAGTGAGTGAGTGAGTGAGTGAGTGAGTGAGTGAGTGAGTGAGTGAGTGAGTGAGCGAGCGAGCGAGCGAGTAAGTGAGTGTACGATTTATTTATCCCATAAGGGAGAGGGCAAGTGAGGGAAAGAGGAAGGTTCTACGCTTGATATAGGCCTCCGCTACATTCTGAACCCAATTCAGGATCTGTTGCTGAAGATCAGGCGCTGTGTTGTACAGGGCAGCCTCCCAAAGTTCTTTTTTTTTATGAATATCGATTCATTTTGGCGGGGGAGTGGAGTGGCGAGCCCAGCCCACCAGTGGTTCCTATCAACTTCTGAAAAGGAGTAGCCGAAGCCGCTCAGCGGCACCAACCCCCCTCCCTTTTTTATTATTGATAGAAATAATAATAAAATGAAAGCTTGGAAAGAGTAAAAACAAAAAGAGCTGAACTTCCCACCCCACCTGACTTTTATTTATGGAAACCTTGTGAAAAGACTAGACTAAACAATTATAATCTGTCGTGCGCTCTGTTTGACGACCTTAACAGAACCAGGGCTGCTCGAGATTGATATCCTGTCCTTAAAGTAAATCTAGGTCGTCGAGCAAGCTTTGCAGAGTACGCACTAAAGGACCCAGAGAAGAAAGTCTGATTCTACTTTTTTTTTTCCTTTTTTTTCTTTTTTTTCTCACTGGGAAAGTACAAGAAACACTCACAGAACGAACGAAGACAAATTCGTGAGGTGAGCGGCTCGGATGCCATCGCGCTGTCTGTTCTGGAAACGCTAGCGTCGAGACGTCTAGGGGCAAATCCGAGGATACTTTGTCTTCATGTTTCCTCGAGGATAATCTGTTCTAGCCGAGTGGCCCAGCTTCCAGCTCAGCTTTCGCCACGTTTGCTCAGTTCCGGAGAGCACCGCAGCCAACGACGTTTACTGGTGTTTGGTGAATCGTGCGAAAGTAAGGGCCCGAAGGGTATAGCTGTGTTTATGCTATACTCTCTCTTTCCACTCTTCCAGTTTCTGCACGGTGCGACCAGGGTATCTTCATAAGCTGAGAGGGTCATCGCACTGTTCCTTACTTCATCAAGTTTAGAGGGTACTGTACATGACCAGTCACATCGGAACGGTGGTAAGGATGTCACAGGCTCACACTGATTGGCTGGAAGGCTTGTTACTTCAAATCGAGAAAAATAATACACCTTTTGGTACCAGACAAATGTAAGCTAACCAGAAAAAAACAAAGGGATGTTTGTTTAAATTATTAGTTTATAGAGTTGTCCTCAGTGGCCCTTTAACACGGAAGGTATCTACGTAGTCGACGTGAACGTTTGTAGCCAGAAAAGGCCAACTAGCTGAACGCGCAAGCAGGCAGCTATTGTCTTTACATCGAGTCATAAAAAACAAAAGGAATTAGTCTTCTCCTGGTTGCTTGAAAGTTTTCTGAGGATGTGCACAACAAAAGAGGGACTTAAAAGAGTACATAAATTGGTGTAATTAGCCAAAGTCCTAATTAAACAAATGGTTACAGCCCATGACTGAGTAGTGCACTGCTTCGCGCTGACGCTTCCCACACTTTCATTTCAGCAGAAATCGAGCACTAAATTCGTTCGAAAGGACATTTTCAAAAATTGAAGTACCGTCCTCTATGCGTGTTCGCCGGCTCCACTCTTCCTTTAGCGTCGACCACCACACCACGGTCTTTTAATACTTTCGATCGACTATTTGCTCGGAAGTGAACACAATCTGGTCTTGCCTACACTAACGCCAAGCCTCAAAAGCACGACGAGCGCACTCCGCATCACCTGTACATTCTAAACACAGTAACTTATAATGTAACTTTTAGACGTCTGTAACCTATGTAGCAAAGGTTACAAGTAAATTTTGTTTTGCTGATGTTTTATTTATTTTTGCACGGACTAAAGGTTACTATGGTCAATATTCAAGCATTTCAAAGGCTATCAATGCGGTGTGACATCAGCTGCGCGATACCTGCTCGCTCGCTTTCGGCTTCTGTTTCACTTCCCCTGGCTACCTGCAGAGAAAACATTCACAGCGTATACCCTTCCTGCCCAACCACACATATCCCTCCCTAATCTTTTAGGAAAGTTTTCAAGCCGGTCAGTCGTCGAGCACTTCCGCTTGCGATCTTAAGTCGATCACTTAGGACCGCGAGGCGGGAGGACAGTAAACGCCTGGGCGCACTCGTGACAGCGCAACCACTCGAGGGCCTGAGACAGCGCAGACAGTGGTTGACGAAATCAATAAAAATAATTACGGCGCCTATATTTTTTTTCTTGTTTTTCTTCTAACTCTTGTCCTTGACAGCGTCCATCCATTTTCTGGCCCCACTTATGTCCTCCTTCCTATTTTCGGCGCCATTTCGGTTATTTTTTGTTTGCCCTGGACTGTTTAATCGCTGACCTTGGACGGACTCCACTCACGCGATGGCCCAGAATGGTCTCCACGCTGCGGGCCATTCTTAAACCGATTAAAATGTGTGACATCCCAGTTTAGCTTGGCGGTTTAGCACTGATAAATTGGCGCAGTGTTCGACAAAGCGTTTAACGCCATTACACAAAAGGAGGTGCGTGTGTCGTCGATTTGAATACCCGTGACAAATTAGCCTGCGACTTCACTAGCAAGTACGACGTCAACCAGAGTATGACGTCATTCACAATGCTGAAAGTTGCAAAAAGAACAGTTGCATCCCAATTTTCATTGGAAAGAGCGGGCCAAAGCAGTGCCGGAGACAATACGGCTCTCCAAGAGACGGTTCCTGGACAGTGCTCCAGTGATACGGTAGTCGACAAAAGTTAGAGTAACAATTGCTAGGGCAACCAGCAAAGTACAAGAAAGGTTTTTAGTTGGTTGGGACAATAGTATTCATGCTTTTGCGCTAGGCGTGATTCCATTTAATCATATCCCTAGAGGAATCCGATAGAGAAATTTTGACAAGATCATTCGTTCTTGCAACGAAGGAAATTGCCATAAATAATTAGCTTTATTCTTTTCTTTTTTTTTATTCAAGCTTCGTGTTAACTTTTATGTTCTGAAACTCAAGATAGTTTGTATTAGTAGTTTAACTAGGCAACCGAATGAATAACCCATCGCGCTAGTTAGTGGTTCCGTCGAACGGCTGCTCATCTCGAGGACGCGGGTTCGATTCTGACCGCGGTAGGAGCGTTTCTTTGGGGGCGGGAAATAAGACACCTGTGTACTGAGCGATATCAGCACACGTTAGTAAAGAGCCCCAGGCGGTAGAAATATTTCAGAGCGCTCCACAATGGCGTTCTTCGTACGCGATGCCGATTTGCGACGTTACACCCTGTAAATTAAACCAAGCCAAGCTAGTGTGCCGAATGAATTCAATCCTATTCAGTTTAGTACAAATTCAACGAAGTCGTGGTTGTCAAAACACTTAAATGTAAAAACAAAACGCTCTTAAATGTCAGCAAACATTTACATTTGTGAATGAATAGCGCAGGGCAATTATGCTAAGAAGCCAGAATTCAGATCTCAAACCGTTCATAGGAAAGTGCAAGTTCTTTCAGTCGGACCTGCGTAATATATTCACCAATAACCTGAACAAATTATTGCCTGGGGCAAACTCTCGCCATAAGCTTGCATTAACGCTCGCAGATGAAACAGGCACAGCCATTACTGCATCGAATGCGTCGCACCACGATTCACATCACTTTCTTATCAGTCTTTACGCGCAAAACTCTATAACGTTACTTCCTACGCATCCTTCAACAATAACGTTAAAACTTTCATCTTAATCCATCGCCGATAATATTAACTCGAAAGTTAATATTAACCACTTTACTCAGGACACCTTCTTGAGTCTAGACGACTCTGAAATAAAACACACACAGCCCAGGTCCTCATTCAGGAAAATAAAAAGTATATTCGCTGAAATACCATCACATTTCTTCCTATAATAGCGTGCCAGCGAAATGACAGAACGCATTATCTACGCAACTATCATCACTCGCATGGAGGCACCCCACTTTCATAGTTCACAACACAGCTTCCTAAAAGGCTTCTCAGGTGAAACGCAACTGACCACTTTCGCCCACGCTCTGCACGCTTTTATCACACTGACAGAGATCAGCAGCTTTTTTTTTATATTGAGAACGCGCACGGAAACGTACTACGTGAAACCTAACCACTGAACACTTCCAATTTGAGTTCGCCCTCCGGCGTTTTAAAATGGATATAATCAATCCCTAGCCGACTGTAGCTGCTCGAAGGGGCAACCACTTTAACCATGGCCGGCCGATACATCGGTTGATAACGAGTAATATGAGAGAATAACAGCACCCGACCGTACAAGAAAAGAGAGCGCGCTGCTGTTGGTTCCGAGTCACGGTCCGAATAGTTTTCCTTGCGATGTTTCATCAAAAAAGAAAAAAAAACACGCAGTAGAGGTACGGGTCGCGTTTGTCGACATCTGTGCCGTGTCAATGTTCGTTGTAGTGCCGTGTCAGAGAAAGGGCAGATCACATTCACAGGCAAGGGGCTAGCATGTGACGTCTGCCTGCAGCCATTGGGCAGACCATTAGTTGGCTACAAATGCAATGAGCTTAACGCGATTACAGCACTCTGAAGCCCCAATTCGACGGGAGAGGTTTCCTTTGCTGGAGGTGGCCATTGCAAAAAGTGGGGGGTACGGGACTAATGAACGGTCGGATTTGGAACTAGGGCCATTAGTCTCCAGTCGCGACAGAAGCTAGGGGCTTGCTGCTGACTCAGCAGCATCCTACTTTTGCAAGCGCACTGTTTAGGGACCTTTATCGATCACGAGGATGCCACACAGATCTCTCATGGCGCTTTATTATGGGTGTTTTGGCGAAAATATGCAAGCTTGTTCCTGTAATTCTTTATTGGTAAGTTCACACACGCTTCGTGCAGTGCACGGTGCTTTCATTTGCAAACATTATTATCCCCCCCCCCCCTCCTCCGCCAAAAAAAAATGAAAACAAAGTCCATTTCCTAGCACACGCTCTTATAAGAGCCTTGCATACGCAGCAATGTCGTGTAGTGCATTTTTTTATTTACCTCCATTCGGTACAGCGGACTCGTTGTAAAGCTCTAAACTCTCAATAAAATTCAATACTCTTTCATGAAAATTCCAGGAAAACTATAATTTTTAAGTTAATTTTTCTTTTCTTCTGGCCTTTTTTGCCTCTTCAACCTCGAATCTTCGTCGCCAGCGTAGAGCATGCCTGTCTGAGAACCGAACACTAGGTTAGAATATCTGCTTTTCTCAAAATTGCAGAAATTGCTAACACTGCGAAATCTGCTAGAAGGCATCCGAAAATTAAATACCGCCCAACTACAAACACATGTAAAAAACAAAACTATCAGCTCTTGCAGAAAAGCTTCAGAAAAGCACTACCGGAGGGCTGAGTTTCGCGTATTGAAACACTTTGAGATATATTTTGCTTCGCAGCTTATAAAAGAAGCCGAGCAAAAAACTACGCCGTAAAGACGAGGAAACACCGTTTATCCTCCATCAGTTCCATCACATCGTGGCTGTATAATTGTCCTCCTCAAAAAAGAACAGGAAGTTGCAAGCAGCGCATGCGCTGTCGCTTTCTCGCCTTCGCTCTGTCGACTCTTGTGCTTGAACTTGTTTACGTGCTATGTGTTAGTGGATGACTCATTTATCTAACATGCGTTGTCAGAAAGTAATTTTGATTGGAGAAATAATCCGCAGCGATGCTTCAATGGTTTCGTGGGCTGCTTGCCCGTGTCACTGGCAGCTCAGAACATAGGTCCCACAAGGTACGGTCCTGCAAATATAGTATAACGTATTCGGGGAACAAAAAACAAGTACCTCTTCGAGCAAGCTGAGGCAGAAGGGCAACCGACTTCTTCCTTCTTCTTCTCCTCAAGCATGTGCCCGTGAATTAGCACTCTGAGCACTAGCCGTTAAACCACCACATGTTTCTCATTAACAAGGCCTTAAATATAACAACTGCTTCTCTTCGTCCCTCACCAGAAGGACTACTGTAGGTCATCGGCTCCTATTTCCAATTATACACACCAAGTTATGACCAACAAACAATCGAATTTAGGGAAACTAACCTACGAAATAGTCTCGATTATAATTTTTAATCTTTACCTGCACTTCGTGCCTTTCAGAACAAAAAAAAAAAAACTTTTTCTACTTAACCCGCCATAGTTTGTATTTTGTTGTGTTCACCAAAGTTCTTTGTAGTGTTTCAACAGTTGTGTATTTGTTGTCACCATTGTCTTTAATTCCAACTGCTTTCATGTAACTTGTTAAATATAGTTACGTAATGCTGTCGAAAGAAGAAATGATCAGTTTGTTTGTTGTGACCCTTAAACAAATTTCTGTTGGGTCCCTGAAGTTACACTTTTGTACACTCATGTTTGTGCAATGAACAAAAAACTTCCAAAATTTTCAAAGTAATTGGCTGGCTAGTACGAAGGTTGAAGACGCACCGCTTTGTATATGGCGCTTTCACTGTTACGCTATTGCAGCAAAATTTGTGAAGACCAGTACTGAGAGCTGCTTTCTAGAATAATATGCCGGAATTGCTTGCGACATCAGCAACGGCGGATAAAGAAATTGGGGCTGTACATGGCGAAGGAGATTTTTTATAATTGAATACCTAAACCAGTCTGCCTTGTGCAGACGCTAATATATTATGGAAGAAATATCTTAACTTTTGTTACCCACATAACTCCTGACCAGTTGAACGTGCGTTGAGACGCACTCGCAAAAAGAAATACTAGTTTTTCAAGCCGATGCAATACGTTTTTCACAATAGAAACTTCTATAGTATGCTGGGAAAGTACTAGACAGCAGGGGCTTCCGCATAATCATAATTGGAGGCGGAGTGGAGCTATATTTTTAGGAAGGGTAATTGAGGTTAGATCACAAGAGGTAGTAATTTTTTATAGTCACTACAGCAAATACAAAAAAAAAAAAGAAAACAATAAATTAAAGAAGGGCACTCCACCTATGGGGCTAAAACGTGAAGGCTAACCAAGAGAGTTCTACTTAAGTTGAGGACAACCCAGAGGGTTATGGAACGAAAAATGGTAGGGGTAACATTAAGAGATAGGAAGCGTGCAGAGCGGGTCAGAGAAATAACTCAAGTTACCGACATTCTAGTGGAAATTAAGAAGAAATGGGCATGGCCAGGACATGTAGTGCGAAGAGAGGATAACCGATGGTAGCTTAGGGTAACAAACTGGATTCCAAGGGAAGGAAAGCGTAGCAGGGGGCGGCAGAAAGTTAGGTGGCGGATGAGGTTAAGAAATTCGCGGGGTTCAAGTGGATGCAGCTAGCACAGAACCGGGTTAAGTGGAGAAATATGGGAGAGGCCTTCGCCCTGCCGTGGGTATAGTCAGGCTGCTGCTGATGATGATGATGACGACGACGAATAAAGGGGGTGCATTAAGGGAAAAAACTCGAAGGAGGAGGGGAGTTAGGAGGCGTGTAGCGAAAGCGCTACCGCGTATCGTTCCGAGGTAGGTGCGTCTTGACTTAGAGGTGCGCTAACTAACTAGTTACTACACTTCATTTTCATCTTCACCGCCTTCTGTTTCTTTTTCGTATTTAATAGCGCACCTCACATCAATATGACTGAAGACCAACCAGCCCAGTGCAAACCTTTGCTGAGGTATGAGCGGTTTTCTTTCAAGAATCAGTCCTTTTGGCAAAGGAATGCCAGGGCATAATGTTATTAACGGGATGCTGAGGACTTACAGAACTTGACTAGCATTAATATGGTGTCAGGATGACCCTGAAAATCGATCCTTTATCACCCAACACAGACCGAAATTAAATACACATGTCGCGACCATCAGCCGATTTCGGAAGACATGTTGGTGAAGAACAATTACCGAGCGCGGATCCCATTGGCTACGCTACGCAATCACTCGATTCAAAACGTTGGCAACCCCTGCTTGCTCGTAAGGAAGTAGCGCGTTTCAATCGGTCGGCGAGAAGATTTTATGTGCAGACTTGCTCGGCGATAATGGTGTCTTTTTGTCGCTGGACAACCATATCAAAGCAGCCAGAAAAATACAGGAAAACATTACCTTACATAGGAATAATAAAGTTTTGAGTCTCTTCTGTTTATGTTTAATAGTAGCAGGATTAAAATGATTTTATTTTTCTCAGCGTCATCACCCTCTGGTTTTGAAAGTCAGCTCAATTGGAAGCTATAGAACTATAAAACAAGGCCTGAAATTAGAAAATTTCCCGCTCTGCTCTATTGTATATGTACCAACGTAAGCTACTCCCACGCTGACGTGCTCAATTTCCAGCTAATTCATTATTCATAACTGGTGAATAAGATGTATGGGCTTTTGCACTGATTTATTCAATAAACAGAATTCTTACTGTAGCGCGTACACATGTGACACAACCAGAAACAGTGCTTCCATTTTGCTATTGATTGGTTTTGTTTTATGGGGTTTAACGCCCCAAAGGTGCGAAAGCTACTCAAGCTATGAAGAATACCGTATAATGGAAAGCTACGAATAACTGCGACCTCACTGTGTTCGTTACTGGGCGCTGACATTGCACAGCACGTGGGCGTTGGGTTTCGCCACCATCGAACACGGCCGCCGCAGCAGGTATCGAAACAGGGTCTCTCGACCAAGTTGTCTATCATCCCAAATACTGAGCAACCTAAATAGGGTTCAACTCCCTTAGGTACGGCTACTCTGCATTACAAAATAGGATTTAGTGCGCTACAAACGGATAGCATGATAAATGATACAGAACGAGTCACCTAATATTTTAGCAGATTTTCTAATTGAATATGAATACGAAAAAATTCGAGGACGCTTTGGCGACTAAAGTGATGTAAGGCGAAAGCCTGAGTGCTGCATTCTGCTGCGCGACTGTTGCGCATGTAGCAATAAATGCTGCTACGAGTAAAGCGAACGACTACTCTTTCACATTCTGCGAGTGCATTTATTCAGCGAATTCTGCTTGGCAGCGACGAGATCGCGCTGTTTGTATCTTCGCAGTTGTTCTACATTTACTCTTGTGTGGTTGATTCTACTGGGGGCGCGGATTTGATTAGTAATTATTTATTTATTGCACACCTGTAACTGACTAGTAACTCTAATAATAAGTCATTATTACTGATTAGTAAATAATAAATGTATTATTTTATAAGTAATTAATATTGAATAACTAATTAGTAATTGGACGAATCTTCAGCTGGAGTGAAGATTGCTGGAAAACGTATCAACAACCTTAGATATACGGATGATACCACTTTAATGGCAGAAAGTGAAGTGGAACTCAAGAGACTTCTGATGCGCGTACAAAAAGAGAGTGAGAAGTTTGGGCTTAAACTGAACATTAAAAAGATAAAGATCATGGCGTCTTGCCCTATCAAGTCCTGGAGCATCAATGGACAAGAAGTGTAAGCTGTGACAGATTTTCTCTTCTTGGGCTCCAAGATTACCTCGGAAGGAGACTGCAGCCATGAAATTAGGAGACGCCTGCTTCTGGGAAAGAGAGCAATGGTTTGCCTTGACCGCCTAGTAAAGAGCAGAGACATTAGTCTGCCAACCAAGATCCGTATAACCCGTGCTATGGTCTTTCCAGTTGTGATGTATGGATCCGAGAGTTGGACTGTGAAAAAGGCTGACCGCCGAAGAATTGACGCGTTTGAATTGTGGTGCTGGCGAAGACTCTTGAGAGTTCCTTGGACTGCCAGAAGATCAAATCAGTCGATATTGTCGACCGTAAACCCTGACTGCTCATTGGAGGGTCAAATTCTAAAGTTAAAGCTCAGCTACTTTGGTCATCTGATGAGAAGAGAGGAGTCGCTGGAGAAAAATTTGATGTTGGGAAAGGTTGAGGGTCGGCGGAAAAGGGGTAGGCAGCGAACGCGGTGGTTAGATGGCATCCTCGAGGCACTGCAGATGAAGTTATGTGATGTTAGGAAGATAGTGAGAGACCGGAAAGCGTGGCGTGACATGGTCCATAGGGTCACGAAGAGTCGGACAAGACTGAACGACTGAACTGAACTGAATTAGTAATTAATTATTACTTGATCATTGATTTGCATATGGCCAAATGCACGCATTCACGAATACTGTGGGGGCGCTCTGTAATTGTTCGATACCTCCATGACGTCATCCCGTCTCGACCGATCAGAGCTGCCCAAATCGAATCGAACCAAAGCGAATGCATGTATCGTATAGGTTTTGTACGGCATCGAAAACGAACAAATAGTGACAGCACCGAATGGAACTCGAACCGAATAGTTGCACTAATATTTTCAAGCTAGGCGAATAACCACACCGAGCAATAGTTTAAAACACTGAAGCATCAGCGGCGGCACTTCGGTACTGTGATAATTTGTGGGGGAAAATAACTGGTAAAAAACAAAAAACGAAAAAGAAATCTGCTAAAGGATCGCGGCACGAATGCAGTGCGTTAACAATATAATAGTCAAGTTGTACTTGGAGAAAAATTAAATTTTCTAACTGACGACAAAATGCAATAAGTTAGACTTATACATCAGAGCATGAGATGCCTCATAGCCCGTTTCAACTATTACCCCTGTGATCTAGCATAACGATAAGGTTCTTAAACTTGCCTAAGCTCAGTCATGTCGTCCGGCCTTACAAGTCATGTAAAACGCTGTGACACGAATGGTCCGTGACACGAATAGTTCCTGTAGCAACGTCGAAGCCCCTTCCCGGGCTTACTTATTGCTGTAGGATGGTACACAGCGTCAGTGTGGACCCTGCTTTTCGAGCATTCATCGAAGAAAGATGCAACATAGGTGCTCGTGCATCGTGGCAATTATTCGAAAAGGTTAAAAGTACTCGATTAGGCAAAAAAAAAAAGTTCCAAAATACTGTATTTGTGTCATTCCAAGAATCGAATACGTGGATAATCAATTCGTTATCAGAAAATTATCTGACATTCCGCACCCCAAGTCGTGAAACGCAACATAGCCCCTTCAGCTGTCGTGTGAGCTTCTCTGCATGTCCATGAAGCGCTGCAGAAAAGCAAGGCAATAGAAAGCAGGATGTCGTTTGCACTTTTAGTTTTAGCGTGCTAGTGGCTCCACCGCGTGGGTACTCCTTGCACCACTGCGCAGCTGAGGGAGACTGCTTGGCTTGAGGTTGATGTACAGCACGAGCGAGCACAATCGACAAAAACTCGTGGGCACGCCAAAGAGATAGGAACAGGGTAAATTCTGAGGTAACAGATATTTACATGTGACAGATACTACGGCGACGTACTGAAAAGGGTGTTAATTTTGAATAACATAGACTACTCGACGATTAGTCAGCTGACAAATGTGGAACGCTCTGGAGCTATTTACGTGAACGGCGAATACGGCTAGTTGCTAACTCTAATTATGCACAAAGGAAAAAAAATATATTTTTTGTAACCCTAGCGATTTTCGCGTTGATGCTAGTATGGTTATACAACTGGACTTAGTCAACGCAGAAGTGGAGAAATTTTGGACTGAATTCGATTATCAAGTTCTGCTGTGGCAACTCTACAATCGACGCAGGGATGCGAGCCGACAAACTCTTTAAGGAAGTGGGGAGGGAGAGTTGAAGGGACCGGAGAACTCTATCCAATAATAGCGCTAAGTGAAAATAAATTTAATGTTTCTTTTTACTATGTCGTCGTTTGTTTTGGGTCTGTAGTGAAAAAGACATTTTTTATCACCGCTTAAAAATGGACGGAAGGTGCGGGAGAGGGGGTGAAGGCGAAGAAGCGTAGGTTCTAGGATCCGCGAAAGATAATTTTCTCGAGAGAGAGAGAAAGAAAGAAAATTGTGGCAGGAAAGCGCTGTAGTTTGCTTCGGGAAGAAACTGTAGCGATTATGGTGCCCCTTGTACTTCACGTTTTTACCTCCCATAGCTTTAAAAGGGCTCCATTCTCTGCTACGGTGGCTAGAAAGCAAAATACGGGGGGAATAATAGCGGCACGATACGGGTCAGGGCAAAACACGGCGCGAAAGAAAGATTATACGTCACATGTGGTCGTTATGGCTTGTTTTCCGGTGTGACCCCCAAGCACCTTGGGTGTAATGTTTCACTGCATGACAGGTCTGTATAGAGGCGAACAGCACCGAAGGACACCGACATAACCCTACATGAATATTTCGTACAGCATCCTAATAATTTGAACCTCTTTCTTATTCTTACATTTTGTTTTAAAAGAGCGCATGGACACGGGGCTAAGAAGGGAAAGACGCACACAGCACTGAACTTGCAACTAAGTTTATTGAAGAGAACACAGCGCCTTATAAAGGCAGGTGTCAAACATGCGCGAATGCGCCTTGTCAGAAATGCACTTGTCATGTAATTAATAATGTAATTGTCATGTAATTAAAAATGTCTCATATCCGCGCAAGGTGCATTCGCGCATGCTTAATGTCTGCCTCTGTAAGAAAGTTTTACAAAACGTTTTACACTTTCGTTTTCCATCGCTGTCGCTAACCTCACCCTCGCTAAACCATCCACATGTCAATAACTCCAGACATATCAAAGAAATGAATAAACGACCCAATCAGAGCCAGGAGGTTGGGGAATGAGGGATACTGAAACCCGTGGGAAAACTGCTGACGCACAGTAAGCCATGATCACTGTATTGCGGAACATCGCACAGTGGACCACGTTTAGAGGCCAGTTGTGGTTATTTCATGGCTTGCTAATTTGCTTCGTAGAACGTAGAAACAATATACATGGTACTTTACGTGATCTAGCTTCCAAGTGGAACAGACATTCTTGTTTCACTGTTTCGTTATAACGAAAACTCATTACAGCGAAGATTGAATGCACGAAAAATATGCTAAAGAAGGCAAAGCGGGAAACATAGCTGCGCTGGTGTATTCCAGAGGCCAGAAGTGCTCCAGAACTATGTTTCTTCGACTCAACAGTCACCATACAAACTTTCAGATTGTTTGCTAAACGCACAACTACACGGCAGCAAAGGTATGAGAAAAGCATACAACAGCAAATACTTAGACGTAACTGAAGAGATAATTAGGCAAAAGAAAAAGACATGTGTTTCAGAAAAAAAAAACGAAGAAAATAGAATAGAGCTTTCAGAGTTATCTTGTGGATGGTACTAGAATCGTTAAGTTCTCGAAACGTACTGACTAAAATTAGTTATTTTTCGAACCCGAGTTTTCCAACTAACATGCTCAAAACACTCGTAGTATGTGTATCGTGAGTGGTCTCTCAAAGGTGGGAGAGGGGCCTTCCTACCCACGAGTGTGCCCCGGACATGTAGGCGTCACAGGACAAAGCTGGACATTTTTCCCGATGATGCGTGTTCAGTGGTGATGGACTGAATAAAAAATTAGTCGTGGTTAAGCTCTGGTTATCCCTAGTTGAATTGCGAAAGCAGAGCCGAAAGCCTCTTTTGCCTGCTACATTATTCCCTTATCACGCCCTACAGTGTAAGGTGCTACATTGTTGGAGACGCTTAAGCTCATCCTTCAAGGGTATGACGCGAGAGCGTACGCTAACATATAAAGTCACGCTTCAACCAAGCCGTATGGACGTGCCTGCGTGTCGTAGGGGTAACGGGAATGCAAACGATCCTGGCAGGCTGATTCTGATATCAACCCTCCCCTATGAAAGGAGCGACCAGAGTTGGCAGCTCCTGTCCGTCGCATAGGGGTAACGTGAATTCAAATGTCATGGCAGGCTGATTTTTTATGAGGAGACCATAGCTACGCCTCTTCACGGCATAGCTGCGGACACCCGAGGTCTTGCTTTGGCTGTCGTAGCATTGCTTACGCTATAAAAAACCAAATAACTCGATAATGGCGCCTCTTTTTCTTTGAGTAGCTTTGAAAAGCTCCACTGCATGCACAAGAAGACTTCGCGTATTAGATAGTTAATTACAACCGTTCCTCATCACTGCGGTCTGCGCAACTCACTCCCCATTACCACGCACAGTCCGCGGTATATCACGTGCAGCAGTGGTCGTCGAAGCACGACAGCCTTCATCGCTAGTACGGATAGCGACAAAGCAGTGATTTGTTAGCGGCAAAGTTTTGCATGTAGAGCACACCGCGGACAAAAGGACTCGCCGCGTGTCGCGCATGGCTTGAGGGGGTATGATGAGTGGAAGGGGCAGGGGGGTGCAGTCGAAATGAATCTGAGATTGCCACAGGCAGGCCCGGAAAGGAGCCTTTCGCGCCGTATCGCGTTGTCATCGCGGCTAATGAGACGTGACGCTCGTGTCATCTGCGCTCGGAGCGCCCCTCTCGTCCGCGAGAGAGGCGACTCAGACCGGCCGGCCTCTTCAGCGTCAGGGGTGACGGTACGCTTCGGAAAGACAAATTAGCCGGAAGAGCTTCTCAGAGTTTGAATCTCTGCAACGCTGAGATGGGGGACGGACGGGCCAACCGAGAGAGGGTGTCTCTCGAAACGCTGAAATGGTGCGAACCATCCATGCGAGCGTGCAGGTACAGTACTCACGGATTGAAATAGGACACTCGGAGCGCGTGGCCGTCGCTGCATGCAAGGCAGTGTGGTAAACAGGCCGGCTTATTGGCGACCGGAAGGAGCAGTTCTGCTTTTTAGATGTTCTCCCCCTCGCTCTATACCACAATGCAGCACCTTGGTTCCATGAGCATCCACGGGCGGCGCTGCATGCAGCGACGGCCACGCGCTCCGAGTGTCCTATTTCAATCCGTGAGTACTGTACAATGAGTGCATGTACGCCATGAGAGCGTGCGTGCAGGTAGGCCTTCATTACAGTCCCGCTAAAAAGTCTCCGGGTCATCGTTTTTGGAGGTGAATAGGCCGCGCTCCGACCATCGATGACGGTGACGATAACAAAGGCGAGAGGTACATGTCAAGGGCACGAAAACAACATTGCACTCTCCCTCTCTCTCTCTCTACCTCTTGGGCGCCGCTGTATGACTGAACTTACTAGAAAACCATGTGACGCGCCATCTGCCGGCTTTCTTTGTCTCAAACTCGCCGCATGAAGCTAGTAGGCGCGGTTAAACGTGGTGGTCTTGACGAAACTGCACGTGCTCGACCGATTGTTTGGCAACCGCGAAGTTGTGCCTCTGGCGTCGGCATCGTGTAGAGCCTATCATAGCATATCTTTGTTTATTTACGTGCTCCCCAATGAAAGTGGCAATGTGCAACTCCTTTCTGGTAAAATTTCTGAGTAAGGTACACTTCAAAAGAGCAGCTAGCCTATACTGCCATCGCAGTGTTCCTTACGATGCATTCTGATGGCCTGCCGCAACATCGGGTCATGCACTGTTCGCCATTAGGGTAGGTTAGTTAGTGACATTCAATAATTTTAATAATTTCCACGGACATCCCCATGCGTTTCCGAGCCATTCTTGCAGAATTAAACAATACCAAACCATATATTTCCGTATGCCCCACTATTTAACGCAGAGGCAACACACAAACTCGGACAGTTCATCATCGTAATGACCACCACACAAACCTAACTATATCCACTGTCGAGAAATACATCTTTCACATAGTTCTAAACAATCCAGCCTTATGCCAGCTACACCGTTACCTGTTTTGTCATCAGCACTCAGATTATTTGGATAATCTCCATTAACCCTTATCTCTAGCACTTCCAAGTACAGCTCTCTGAATATTTACTCCGAGCAACTGCAGAATAGCACTTGAAAGATCGTGTCTCCTTGCCTAACATCCTTCACCTCAGAGATATTTGGCTTGCTCGTTCCTATTTCGTCTAGTCGATTTCGTGCATAATATCACAAATTAGAGTTTCTTCTCTGACTCACTCTGCTGCTTTCTTATCTCTTAAGAATGCCGCTATCAATTTGATATCCATTTTTCGCTACGCTCTGTGTAAATTTAGACATTTTCTCTAAAGGTCCAACTCTCCAAGTCTCTGCGCCATAAATTAGTAGAGCCGGTATTATATGAGTGATTATGACAGTGATCACAAATAATGAGCCTACTCCTTTAAAAAGAAATGCAATAAAGGGTGGCCGAGAACACGAAAAAAAGAGAAGAAAGCAGCAAATGGGGCAGAATGTGCCTATATTAAAAATAAGTGAATGGCGAGAAAGTCGTGATCACGACGAAGAAGCGGGTACCAAACAGCGTGCGGAAGGGGCATTGGAATAACACGAGACGGAAACACTCCAGCCCGGGCTGCAGAGACCTGCGTTCTGACCCGAGTCTAAGGCAGCACCATATGGCACTTAAGAAGCTCTGTCGGCTTTACATCATTCCTGCGGCACCGGAATGCCCAGCTCCTCTCTTTGTTATGCGTTCTCAGCGACGTCCCGCTACACGTTTATCGCATTTATTACGCGATCCTTTTTGCTTCTAGAGCACGCTTCTGTTGACTTCTTGGGTGATAGTTTTTAGTGTGTTTGGTTGTCTCGTCGCGCGAATTCAAAGCGTTTTTCACTGACGCTGGCGTCCACAAAGGATCGGAGTAGATGTGGACTAGAAACCAGCTCACAATGCTTGACATTGTGATTGCCTGCTAATGACGCAACGAAATGAGGACACAAAGGTTTTCTTAATGACACCAGTGGCCGGGTATGCCTGGCAACAAGACCCGCTTCAGCCCGCATGCATTCGGTTCTTTAGTGCGGTAATCCATGCGAAGCTCGGCTTCGCTTAGGGAGCTGCTAATGAGTGCGTAATGCCTTATTTCAATTTCGATCCCGGCCGCGTCGGCCGCGTTTCGATGGAGGCGAACCACGAACCAGTGGAGTAAGCACTGACGTATAAGCAACTTCCCCCAGCTTTTCGTATGAAGCTGGCCAAAAACGCAGCGGACCGCAGGAATGTTTAGGGTAGGTTAGGCCGTTATAGGGGACGCTCCACAGCCGTGAAGTGGGAGGGAGGAAGTAGACCTAGATTGGAACGCCACAGTGCAGCAATGATAACACGAGTTAGCGCCTCAAAGCAGGCTTTTTCGCTTATCACTAACCCACGCACAGCAAAGCCGCCTTTCAGGGACGACCGGTCCTCCGCGTTGCGTTCGATCTCGATCTTCTACTCCCGCTAAGGCGTGTCAAGATCAGGCTCGTTTCTTTCTCACCAGCACAGCGCAAAGGCCTAATGAAAGTCTTCGTGTGCTTGTGCGCCTGCGTCTGCGTATGTGTGCGTGTGCGTGTGCGTGTGCGTGTGCGTGTGTGTGTGTGTGTGTGTGTGTGTGTGTGTGTGTGTGTGTGTGTGTGTGTGTGTGTGTGTGTGTGTGTGCGTGTGCGTGCGTGCGTGCGTGTGCGTGTGTGTGTGTGTGTGTGTGTGTGTGTGTGTGTGTGTGTGTGTGTGTGTGTGTGTGTGTGTGTGTGTGTGTGTGTGTGTGTGTGTGTGTGTGTGTGTGTGTGTGTGTGTGTGTGTGTGTGTGTGTGTGTGTGTGTGTGTGTGTGTGTGTGTGTGTGTGTGTGCGCTTGCGAGTGCGCGTACACGCGTGATGAGAACGTCCTGCCTTCATGGTGCCCAGACACCGCACCAAAGAAAGAAGCTTCGTTCGACGCGTGGCTCGACATTAGGGTTGGCAGGCCGAAGCTGGGCCAAGCCAAGCCAAAGCCGGAACTGAAGTCCCGCCTTCGTCGGGCGAGCGATTCGGGCGGCTTTAGCGGATTAGCCGGGGCCAAAGGACCCGTCGCAAACAGGTTGCGACTGTTTACGCCTGGTCGGTAACTTCCTCTCTGTATAGCCTAGACGTGCTAGTGAGCGTGGGTGCGTTGTTTGATTGCAGCTGATGGATTTTACCCGTCTCCGCTTGGTTGTTTCCGCATTTCCGGCTGCTAACAGGCGGGGTTAATTAGTTTTGTGGTTCACGCAAATTTCTTCACGAAACAAAACAAATTAAAGTTCGCGGAGCAAGAAACTATAGTTATCTTCTGCAGGACACTGTCTACCCGCGAGGAGAGCCGCCTTGCTGAAAAAGGGCTCTTGGCGTCATTACAAAAAGTTCCTTCGAGAATTAGCTTTGGGCTCCAGGTGATGGCAGGAGGCGTTGGCAGCTGACTATTGTGGATGATTGTGTGTATGGCGATGTAGCTCTACCAGGTTAGATATATGTGGCTGAATTATAGGCCTTATTAAGCATCTAGCGTTCGCTACGATGGACCAATTACCGGCAGAATGCATGGGGCTTATACCATCAATAGCTTGCGACAGTATACTCAACCACTTATAGGACTTACGTCCTCACTTTGGGGCGTAATTTACCGCCCTGCTAAATAACTAGAATCAGGTACCTGAAGAACACTGCAGCGTGGACAGACCAATGAATATGGTAGATGAGGACCTAGGAATGCAACTTGAGGTTTATGAAAATTTTCCTGCATGGTGTTACGACAAGTTCCATCAGGGCCTCTAGCGGAACTACTATCATCTCCTTTTCATACGCAACTTATATAGATAAATGTCCAACTTGTTGGTAGTTGTGGAAAGCTAAGTTGCTAGAAGATCTAGCACTTTAAGAGTACATCCAGGGACTCGGCGTGCGGGATGTATCCAGCTTGAAAAAACTTTAGTTTTCATCGTGACCTTGTTCTTTTAGAATTTATGCATATGTAAGATTACCTTTTTTTTGTCTTGAGTTTCCTGGCTATTGCTAAAGCTGATTCGGCATTGCTAACATATGCTAGCATAACCCAATCAACAAGGTAATTGCAAAACTATACTGCGGCATGCAACTGTGGACAGCGTGTGTTAATATAGTAAAAGAAAATTAGCACTTATCCCCCTTTTTGTAAACTTTCAGTCTTTATGCACCACTAATCACAGCGTTTAGAGTTTGTGCCTTACAAGTAGTCGACAAAAACAGCCACATGTAAGATGAAAAAAAAAAATGATGAAAAAAAAAAACTTCAATCTGTCTCCGAACTATACACCAGAATATCCTCTTCTTCGTTATCAGTCATATAGGCGCCTCAAATTCTGGACATTACAACGTCTTCATTCATCTCTGTTTTAGAGCTTTCAGCCGCGCCAGGTCCCCGTGTATCCTTTCGCGGCGTGGAAGTCTGCACTATCAATAGCTTCACTTCCAGATGAAATTTGCGGCTCTTCACGTGCCACCGCCTTACGTGCCTTCACCCTCCTACTAAGTGGGCAGCATCCGTAGCTGCATGCTTTCGCTGCGTGGCACACCTTAAAAATTGCCCGCTCTTCCTAGGCTTTAGAACCACGCTAAGCCTAGTCAGCTTCCTTCGCACATTCGTGAAGGGCTACTAAAGCTGCGGGTAGAGACATAGAGGAGTCTTGCTGTTTATTGACTCATGCGACCCGTTTTCACGGGAGCGGCGGTAGTGATACTAACAACGGGCGTATGGAGGTGCAGAACGTCACAATAGAAGCTTAAGTCGAAAAGTCGGTTGCTACATAGATACGTGACACCTACCGGTGGCCGAGTGACCCGAGACGCTGGGAAAAGAAGCTGTTTCATTAAATTAGCACTGGAATTGTTGCTGTCATCACTGAATCGATATCAGCCTCATTCTTTTTCTTTTTTCCATTCTGCTCATCGTTCACAGGCGTAAATTAGGGAAGTTTTGGCTAGAATTTCAGCATCAGCTCGGCTGCAGTTTCAACACTGGTCGCCTCAGTGTGCCTGAAATGGTAGCTGAAGGCATTTATTTCTTAAAATCTGCGGTGATTTTACTGTATGGCATGCCGTCAGGTGTCACTGCTCCGCAATTTCGTACACAGTGCCACTTTGTTTTCTTTTTTCGGCATGCGTTTTCACGAAATATATGTTATATTTATCAAAAGTAAGTAGGCCGTTACAAGCCTCATTACGGATTGCTACCTTCAGCCACTGCTCTATATAATCAAAGTGCAACTGTACGAGCCAAGAGGGAAGGACCTAGCAAATGCTATCAATCAACCAATCAATAAATTATTCAATTTTTCAACCAATCAGTCAACTGACTGAGCAATTGATCGATCAACTAATCATTTAATTAGTACCTTAGAAAAGGAAACGAGTCGACATAGCGTGCTAATTATTTATTGTTGGAACGACAAACCAACCTAAATTATTGCAACTATTTGAGACGGCATCACTGACTATCACAAAAGTGCCAGTTCTTATTGTCGAGAGCTCAAGTTTGCATTTGATCGACGGCTTGAAGGGTACATCAACACGATGAATATAAAGGATGTGGAGCCCGTTATAAGCAAGGCTGTTAGTGAAGCCGTGTTAGTACTTATCTAAGAAACACGATATGGTTTCCTGCCAGTGTCAGAAGCGCGCATTCCCACATTCCTACAAAGATAGGACGTGTACCAATGTCAAGGTTTTTTTCTTTTAAATGCGCGAAGCCTGGAAAAGGTTGTTTAAAGCACGGGCGAGGTGCAAGTAAAGAAAAAAAAACGTTTGTTTCCACGGAAAGGTGTGCAATCAAACTGGGCATCGATGCTGAAAAAAGTAGCAGGCTGGGGCAAGTCAGACGCAAGCGCACTTACTCAAATCATAGAAGCGTGCTTTAGAGTAGCTTTAAGTTTGTTGTACGGCGCTGATCTAATCGCGCTCTTCCGCCGCGGTACCTTTAGAACACCGCCGTGAAATCTGGTCCATGTTTCCCTGTTTTTATCCCCGCAGATGTTTTCGTCATACGCAGTCAGCCCCATTCAGGAACACGGGCGTGTAGCGTGAGGTTCCCCAGCTTATCCCAACCGACGTTCTCATCTAACAGAGCGCGACCGCAACGGGCGTGAGCTACATAAATCTGTCCGCTCCAGCCCTCACGTGCAGGCCAGCGCAGCTTCCTCAGCCAAAAACAAAACGTACCCTGCATGCTGTTCCAGCCACATGCGCGAAGAGCTAGCTAGGGATTTTCACCCGCTGTGTGGGGAGTGAGGGGAATGAGAAAAGGGATCAGCAAAAAGAAAAAAAAAAAAGAAATAGAAGAGGAATGATGGGGGATCCGACAAAACACCAGAAGTGCAGGGAAAGTCTACCTGATAAGGCAAGCTTACAGAGACAGCGAAAAGAGAAGAAGGTGGTAGGAAGATATAACAGAGGAGGCACGAAGGAAAAGGAAGTCTATAAAAATAACAACTGCTAATAAGAAAAGCGAAAGAACACGAAAAAATACGTACGACGAATATGAGACGTAAATAACGAGAGGTAAAGAAGGGAAAAAGAAAATAATTCAAAGATCAAGGCACAGACTTCAATGAAGAAGGCTGAATAACAAAAAGAAGCAGGTATTACGAAAACGAAAAAGAGAACAAGGAAAATAGGGAGGAGGAGGAGGAGGAGGAGGAGGAGGAGGAGGAGGAGGAGGAGGAGGAGGAGGAGGAGGAGGAGGAGGAGGAGGAGGAGGAGGAGGAGGGGGGGGGGGAACATAATGAAAGAGGGACGAAACTAATCAAATAGGGAAGAAGTTGAGGGAATAGCGCAAGAAAAGAAAATGATGGGGAAAGAGTAGGAAGGAAGGGTATGTAATGGACAGGACCACTTTGTTGAAAATGCGATTCGCGGTGCTTTTCAAGCGGTCATTACCACCAAGCCCCATTAGTGAGCGCAAATGTGCCGGTGCTCTGGGTAAAAAGAGGTGCGGAAGCGTTGTGAAACCAAATGACTGCCGAATTAAAGGGATCTCAAAAAAGTGAACAGGCTTCAACAAAGATTGAAGTGGGTTATAAGGAGGGGAAAAAGCTACAATATCGTCATTAAGTAAACCTGCACATCCGATATTGTTTGCCTGTGTTCCGTTTCGTGTTTGACACCCTTGTGTGATCCAACAAGCGAATATAAAATTAAATGCTCGTTGTAGGCGCTTAGAGCAAGTAAGAAAACTAAAACCTCAAAGCGAATGACTCAAGGTGTAAAAAGAGAATAACAGTTCAGTTTACACCCAGCGGTAGGGATTACTACATGTGATGAGCACCATCACTCGCAGTAAGAAAAAATGGCGTTGCCGAACAAGGCCAATGTCAAAGGTCGTTTCATGCCTCTCGAGAACGACCGAGCGACGGACGCTTATACTTTAAGACAAAGTATGAACGCAAAAAAAAAAGTCGTGTATGACAAACACGAGACCGTGGAGCGCGTTTTTGACGTTTACTGCTGCTCGTAAAAGAAGCCTCCGCCCGAAGCGCTGAAGGCTGACCCTTCGAATCCCCACATATCACGGCATCCTTACCTCCCAACGCAGAGGCTAGATGGCGCCACCATCGATGCCGACTAACGATCGCAGATGCACGAAACGTGTACTCCACACGTGTAAACACAGGCCTGCGCAACTTCTCGTTGAGTGCGCGATGGCCAGCCTGGTCCGGGTATCGCCATATCGATCGACGCGGGGGAACAAGTGCTATCGGAGTATATATCAAAGGGAAGGAGCGACACCGGCATATCATGTTACTTACCGCCTAGTAAATGATCATAATTTGTGCGGTGAGCTGCGAATATGGAGAAGATAACCTTTCTTTTTGAAGAGCTTAGGTGTATGACCTCGTTAGCGACACGCCATCTTTTGTCAAAAAGAGAAAAAAGCGGATCGATCTAGTGTTGATATACTGGCTTCTTTCGGAGTCCAGCATCCTAACCATCTCGTAACAATCTATTTTCCCTCTTGGACCTCAGGTCATCGTTGCCGCTCATTATTAGCGAATGAATGCCTTACTCAAGTGCGAGAGTGGCCGCCGCACATCAATGAGGAAAACATGACACCTAGCCGCGCTTTATTCATTTATTACGCATAAAATGTCGAAAAAGAAAAACTAATTCTTTGGACCCGTAGACACAGGGCTAGTTTTGGGGAAGCAGAGAAAGCGGTAATGATCCGTACACAACTAGGCACCGCCGCAGTAATGCAGTGGTTATGGCGCTCGAATGCCTGTGCCCAAGGATGTGGGATCGCATCCTGGCCGCGGCGATCGCTTTTTGACGGAGGCGAAAAGCAAGGCACCCGTGTGCTGTGCGATGTGACTGCACGTTAAAGAACACCAGATGGTCGAAATTTCCGAAGCGCTCCACTGCGGCGTCTCTCATAGCCTGAGTTACTTTGGGGCGTTAAACCTCATAAACGAAAACAAACCTAAATCAATACAGATTATAGGAAGAAAACAGCAACAGTTTACACTTTCTACTGGTCGAGGAGAAATGCCATAAGTGCTGGTACAAGATTACTTTAATTTTTAAGTCATTAGGAATTCAATTCCAGATTTGGGCATCATTAGGGGTGTCCAAATCTGGATTCGATTAGTTTTCGACCTTAAGTATCAAGTCATGGCGGGAGGGTAAAACTGGAAACTGTTGCAGCTCTTGTGGTTCGAGTGGGAAGTCTGATGAAGTCTTATAAAAATGGGTTCTCGTGGAAGCTACTCCTAGCAACGACCACATCAATATTGGCAACGCCTCCATGTGAAACCACGGCTCTCCGGTCCGGCAACAGTGACATCTTCCGGTCACGTGATTCTATCCAGTACCACGATGATGCGCGTTTTACAGAGCATTCTGGGACTGTAACAGAGACCTTTCTGACCACGTGATTCTAACCGCCACCACGACGGTCGTCCTAGTCAGGCAGCAGTAACCTCTTCCAATTACGTGATTCTCAAAATGGTAACCCGATGTCAACTGTAATTAAAATTTTACAATTGTTTACAAGAATTTCAAAATGCGCGAAAATATTCTCTCCAAATGCGCTTCAATGCTTGCCGAAGCAGCGTGTCGTGATTTTCTCTTTTCCGCACAGCCACCCTTGGAGATACTACGATGGCGCCATAGAAGACTACAGTCAACCTGATCTCATCAAATCACCCCTCACCTTTCCTTTCGTGGAAGGCAAAGATGGCAGGAGCAGCTGGCGCTTGAATATTTCCCCAGAACTTCGTTCATAGCTCGGAGAGAAGCTAACGGAAAGGGACTTTCTAGCTCTTTCTAGTACGAAAGATATTGCTATAACTGAATGAGAGTCACTGAGAGGCCGCTAAGCGTAGAGAGTACTGATTTGTATAAACTAAACCTTTGACTGGTTAGGACCCATGCATCTGAAGTGAAGATAGGCATACATGTTAAAACAATCTTTCGTTAGCATCTTGCTAAGATCAGGTGCGGAGCTCCGAGAGCATCAATTTATTCAATAAGGTTCCTTGGCCATCCAGCGCGATATATAGCATGACGTCTACGCGCGCAGTGGAAAATTGATTGACGCCTGCCAGAAACATTATGCTTAAGAGGAGAGCAAGACATGCTGTTTGGTTAGTCGGCTTAGTATTTTGTCTTCACTCGTCGTTTACTGCAGGCCATTCGTTCATTCCAGGTAATGAACACTGCGCTGAAGGTTATTCGGAAACAACTCGATTGATTAACTGGCAATTTCGCTCGGTGGTTAATCGATGCACGTCGCCCTGCAGAGCGTTAGAAATGCTCGGTAAAACTCCATTTTCACATGACAGCGATTCAGCAGAATACCAGGAAAGTGAAGAGACAGGGCTCACGCAAGCCATTTCAGAAGCACGTCGGCTCTTTATATTCCTTTTTTTTTTCCTCTTCCGTTCCCTCTTTCCGGACTCATTTGCATTTGGCCGGCTTTTTGCCTTCGATCGCTATACTTCTAGAAGCCCCCACTTCTGCCACGCTGTCGGAGAAATTTGGGGAAATTACTATCCGTACCCTCGAACGAAGCCCTGCGCAAGAAAAGAAAGGGGAGGGATGGAGAAGAAAGAGAGCAAATACCTTAGTTTCCCGCATACAGTCGACCCCTTTTTTCTTAGTCGGTAATGGTAAAGTGTGAGCCCAGTTGCGCTTCCTATGCACCTTTAGGCTACGCGTTAGAGAGGTAAAAGTTACGTACTGTGCGTTTTGAGAGAGAAATACATTTAATGATGTATACGTCGGTTCCCAGGAAATAGGTCGAGGTCTAAGAATAAACCGTCTCTCGGAACACTGACATATCACGAGCGGGGGTGGTAGGAGGGGGGGGGGGGAGGGATCGGAATAGAGTCATAGCATTTACTGCAAATGATAAAAAAGTGGTCTCGGAACGGTTTCAGCCATATGGGGCTAAATTATACAAGCTGGGGGTGTTGGTCCTTAATGGGCAATTGGCCCTTCTGACATGGAGCAGCTTTCCTCACCACGATGAGGGATATCCCTCTATATTCAACGATATCACAAAATTAAAGGTCAATTCCGTTGTGTTGTCTTTGGTTTCATTGACCAATTGCTTTTCTCGTATAAGCAGCCTGTCTAGACCTTTGCCTCTCTACCTCCATCTGATCAACATTTAGTCGTGACATCGCTGGGGGAAGGTCAATGACGGGGCTCTCCCAGGAGATTTCAGTCATCGGCTTGGCGTCAGGTAAGAAGAGCAAGGGAAGCTGAAAGCAGGATGGGTGGTGTCGTCCTAACTGGTTCAGAGTCGTAGTTTTCAAAGTCGCTAGTAAGTTACTCAGTTCAAACTGTGATCCTAATACTTCCACCGCAATGTTCATGACGACCTCTTTTGATGTCATCGGGACATGACAGTAAAAACAATTTTAGCGTCAGCGTGATTCATGTGACTTAACGAACTGAAACGGCGTGTAAGGCTGGAAGATACGCAGTAGCGGAGGGCTCTGAATTTATTCAGACCACGATAAGATCAGTTAACGTGCATTCTTTCGAGCTTTGAGGAAATACGTGCTCTATTTACAGTTTGCTTTACCCCTTCTGGCAATCTGCCGCAGTGACAGTGCTAATAAAACTTCAGTTATCAACGGCAAACGCAAGACTAGAAAGCGATTAGCCATATTAATACATATCACGGTGATATGCAGAGTTCCTGCAGTTTAAGCCTATTGTAGTAAAAATAAAAACAACAACAAAGAGTGGCATGCAGAGACGGCATCCGGCGCCGCGTCCGGCCTCTCGCCATTGTTGCGTGACGAGCAGGTGGGGCAAAAGCCGGACGGAATGCGGCAAAGGAGCTTCTAAGAGCCGACAGGGAAGACCAAACATCTTTCCTAGACGCGCTAGGTTTGTTGCAGTTCCGCATGGCCTGTCATTACTTTGCTTGGCTGAATAAATAAGCCCAACAAACAATTTGACCTGGACGGTATAGCCCGAATATTGCTGCACGGAGGCTCGCGGCGAGCCTTCTTTCAGAACACTAACTGAGACCTACGGATGTACTTAGAAATGAAAGCATGCTTTGTAAAGCCGTGATCTCCACGCTCAGGCTCGTTTTGTGTTCGCGGCGGTGGATGTGGCAATGTGTGCATATTTCTCGGTCAACCAGCCACAAATTGATAGCCATATGTTTCCTGGAAATTTTTAAAAGTCCTAGGTGCAGTAATTCCAGCAGGTATCATTGCGCATAACCTTAGAATGACAGAGCTGTCATTTACGAGAAGCTCAGGTGAGCATGCATTGTTCTAAAATAGCGACCAATTGGCTTCGAGGCGAGTATGTATGTTCTTTTGCGGCCGAATGCTTACTCCCTACTAGTTGCGCCGCAAAAAAAAAATAAAAATAAATAAAAGCAATAAAACAATCTTGAACTGAGAGGGACTGAAACCATGCGACGCCACTGGAAATTGACTTTGTTGGCCGAACTACCGTCGCCCCACGCCCTGGGGCCAGAGCAGTTCGCGCTAGGCGTTTTTTACTGTTGTGTGATACAGACCGAATTCGCCGGCGAATATATCGGCAGGCGCTCAATAGATGAAGCCGCCTTGAGTGCTCCAATCCCCTTCGGAGATGAAGGTGTTGTTCAATGGCAAACTCTTTGGCCTCTTGACTGGTATACATGGATACTCGCTTAGCCAGATATATGTTTCATGAACCCTAGTTTGTCGTGTTCTTCGCAAACATCCTCACGATCTCGGACACCACTAGCTGCAAGCATATGACTTGATTGTCGAATTTCATGAGCTCATATTTAAGCTTTATCAGATGGAGGTTCACCGCAGCTCTCACCCATGTAGGACCATATGGAGTTTCTGAAGGCCGCTCGCACATCGGGTAACAAAGATTGTCGGTGTGAGAAGGCATATACAGCTACGCTGATCTGCATGCAGCCGCTGCAGGAGAAGCATACACGCTCGAACAGACCCCACACATACAAAGAAGAGCAGCAGTGACATTCACCGAATGATCTGCGCTGTTGTTCTGAACGTCATGTCAATAGTAAAATCATTCAACGCTTAGAATTTCTCTTCTCCTTCAGGAAGACAGTTGTACGCATTTTTCCGTTCACCCAACTAGCGCTCTGTTTCAATTTATTTTAAGGCATGTCATAAAAGTAGAAGGTCAAAGGTATAACAGACTCGTGCTATGCGCAGGTAAATGCGGCACGCTTAGTTCCTGCTCTTGCGCGCTTGGCTGCTTGCTCCATTCCTTTCGTGTTTGCTCACACGCGTTCGTGCGTCTGTTTGCGTTGGTGCGCGTGCGTCCCTCAGAAGCACAACGTGGTATTGGTATTGGCGCCCGCTGCCCGGATTGCCGGCGGCGTACAGAAGCCGTAAATAGGCCCTTGAACGCGGTGCTCTAGCGATCCATTCAAACGGAAAATCAGGAGAAGCGTGACAGAGAGAAGAGCGGGAAAGGAAGGCAGTAATAAAAAAGCCCGGACAGCGATACGCGCAGTCGATGAGCGGTTCCACCCACGAACCGAAGCCAAAGCGGAGTTGTGTATAGGCAAGAAAAAGCTAAAGCGAGCGCAGAGGCAAGGCGTATTGCGAGATTTGCGCGGTCGTTGTAAGGTGAGAGATGAAATGATGTAAAAATATTGGACTTGTTATAGTTCTCGCTTTCAACCTCCGAGCGCTTGAAACGAGGTGCCGATAAAAAAAAAATACGCCACTTTAAGGTTTTCACCCCGGAGGAGGTAAGTAGATGTCAGTGCAAGGACGGCCGATTTAAAAAGAAGGTGGACGGCCAGTAGTTGTGGTAATTTTAAGGCGAAAGCCTCTAATGGCTCATGCCGTGGTGGACAAAATGTGTACCGCTTTAGCGGCGGCTCTGAGTGGCCGAGGCGAGAGATGACGTCATAGATGTCTCGGCCAATCACAGAGCACCATCACAGTATGCGCGAATGCGTGCGTTATATGGCCATATACCAATCAATGATCAATCACTAATTGAAAATTAATTATTAATTAATTAATTATAATTAATGACTACTCGGGTAATTATTGCTTACCCGGTAACTAATTAAATGTTGTCTGGTTATTTATTTACTAATTAGTGCCAGCTGCGTAGCAGAATGCAGCACTCAGGCTTTCGCCTTTCACTACTTCAGTCCTAAAATCCCTCGTAATGTTTGTTTTGACAACTAAAATAAAAACGCGCCGCGCAAAGAGTGCCGCATTACAGCCAACAATTCTGCCCCCCATAGTATGCGATAAATTAGTGCCATGTTAGGAAAAGCGCGAAAAAAGCGTATGGTATGATTAGGAACGAATGAAAGCGCAGTTTCAGCAGTGACATTTTCCGCATTTTCTTTCTCTAATGACTTTGTGACTTCATTGAGGAAATCCGGGCGCGAGCTCCTCGAGTGTCCATTTTCCGAGGGCGGTAATTGACCCCAAATGAGTAGAAACAAGAATTGGAATGCGCGTAAGCAAATCCTACGAGATGAGCTCAAAGGGGCGGTTATCGACGACCGATACTGCCCTGAGGGCACATATTTCGGTTGAGTTCGTTTCACGGCATTATGCATGCACGCCTATACCCGCAGTGTTTTGCAATATCTCATAACGCCTGTTGTCTCCCTCAACGCAGGTGAAATACGACTGCTACCCTTAGTTCACTTTTCACTCCAACCCACGCACGCGTAAACGCCAAAATCATGGGCACGGAGTCTGGGCACGTTTACACAGAGACCGCGCACACTTGGGCGAGGGAAAGTATATGCCGCAACGCCACAGGTCAAGCAATCCCCGGAGCAAATAGCAGCGCCGCCTGAAGGAAGACCTGGGAAGGAAACTGCAAAACAAACAAGTAGCACACATATGCTCTGCTGCCCCGTCCGCACATCGCGTGCCTCGAAGACACCTCGGCCGCCGCCGGCACCGCGGACGGGTCAATAGCGGAGGGGTGGGCGAACGTAAATCTCACCGCCCTTCGCGACACATCGTCCTGCGCCCCGACCTACCTGCTGCCTTCGGCGCAACCTTTGCTCTGCAGGTTCACCTCTCGCGCTTGGTTTATTATACGAGGCTCGCGTGCCCGCCTGGCCTTACCCGTTTAGGCTGGATCGGTGATAACGGTGCGAGCAGGTTTGCCGGTTAGCTTGCACACGCCACCTGCGTGCTGGGCATGCGCCGTGAGTGGCACAGTAAAGAGAGGAAACATTATTAGGGGGGTTTGCGGACAGAGTGAGCGAGCAAGGGTAGTGAGGTTTAAAGGAACGAGCAAAGAGCCTCTGCCTCGCGCCTGCCGACCACAGTCCAGGATCCCAAAGCGCCAAGCGACACGTCCAGCTCTTGCAACGTGTGCTCACCGTGTGAAGGTGTTTATTTCTAGTTCATTTGCTAGTAAGTTCTTGTCTGACCCGCTCTTCCTTGTGTTCCGTCCTTTTTATGCACCGTTTCGTGTTGGACGTCCCCTATCCCAGGATACGACCAATCTAGGTTGAATGCAGAGATTGCTGGTGAATATATATATATATATATATATATATATATATATATATATATATATATATATATATATATATATATATATATATATATATATATATATATATATATATATATATATATATATATATATATATATATATATGTTGAATGCAGAGATTGCTGGTGAATATATATATATATATATATATATATATAATGTGTACTGAGGGGCATTAAGCAATTTGCGCTGCAATAGCTTTACTGACATGTTGCTGTTGCGAAGGCCGGTGTTTTTCAGAGCGGGTTCGCACTTCTTTGTCTGCGCAACTTTGTCGTCTTTGTCAACTTAGTGTTTTACTCTTCTCGCAATCCTAATTATCCATCCTACAATATCATCATCATCATCATCAGCCGGACTATGCTCACTGCAGGGCGAAAGCCTTTGCCATATTTATCCAATTAACCCAGTTCTGTGCTAGCTGCATCCACTTTACCCCTGCGAACTTCTTAACCTCATCCGCCCACCTCACTTTCGGCCGCCCCCTGCTACGCTTTCCTTCCATTGGAATCCAGTTTGCTACCCTAAGCAACCATCGGTTATCCTCTCTTTGCACTACATATCCTGCCCATGCCCATTTCTTCTTGTTGATTTTCACTAGAATGTCAGTAACGTGAGTTATTTCTCTGACCCAATCTGCACGCTTCCTATCTTTTAATGTTACCCCTACCATTTTTCGTTCCATAGCTCTCTGCGTTGTCCTCAGCTTAAGTAGAACCCTCTTGGTTAGCCTCGAAGTTTCAGCCCCATAGGTGAGTACAGGTAAGATGCAACTGTTGATTACTTTCCTCTTGAGCGATACCGGTAGGCTGCTAGTCATAATCTGCGAGTGCTTGCCAAATGCGCTCCATCCCAATCTTATTCTTCTTGTTATTTCCTTTTCATGGTCCCGATCTGCATATACTACTTCTCCTAAGTAGACATATTCGCCTACCAGTTCCAGTACTTCGCTACCTAATGTAAACTGCTCTTCCTTCCCGAGGCTGTTGAACATTACCTTTGTCTTTTGCATATTGATTTTCAAGCCTACCTTTCTGCTTTTCCTATCTAGGTCATCAATCCTTACTTGCAGTTCATCCCCCGAGTTGCTTAGCAAGCCAATGTCATCAGCAAATCGCAGATACTGAGGTATTCTCCATCTACCCATATTCCTAAATGCTCCCATTCCAAGTCTCTGAATACTTCCTCTAAGCAAGCTGTGAATAATACTGGGGAGATCGTGTCTCTTCGCCTAACACCTTTCTTTATGGGAATTTTGTTACTTTCTTTATGCAGAACTATGGTTGCTGTGCAGCCACTATATATATCTTCCAGCACTTTCACGTACGGCCCGTCTACCCCCTGATTTCGCAATGCCTGCAGTACACACACACACACACACACACACACGCACACATACAGACATATATATATATATATATATATATATATATATATATATATATATATATATATATATATATATATATATATATATATATATATATATATATATATATATATATATATATATATATATATATATATACATATATATATATCCTATCATTCTTTCGCGGCAGCTTCCAAGAGGGCAAGCTGCCGGTCTCTCAGAACTTTTGTAGTGTAAAGGTACACTGCGCGGGTCAGAGCCGAGTTTCACGTGAGTGTGCGCCGCCCGTTATGCGCATGCGCGAGAGCCGCGTGCGTGAGAGCCCGAGCCTGCGCTGCACCTAACAGAAGAAGAGGAAGAAGAAGAACGCTCGATCACCCGGAGATAATGCTTTCGCTCCATATTCGGTTCAGCAGCATTGAACCCTTCTCATTTTTTAAGCCGAACTCTCTTTGTCATGTGCACGTTGGACCATGAAACGCCGCTCTATCAAACGGGGTATATGCCAGCATGCGGGGACCTCACTTAGCGCATCTACCTAGCCAGTCGCAAAGCAACAAGCGCATTCTTGAAGCAGGAAGGAGGCGGGGCTGTTTGTTTTCTCGTTGAATTCTCGGCAGCGTTATCGACCCGAGTCTCGGCGCATGAAACTCGCATAAGGGATCGATTGCGTGCGCGCGGGTGTTTCGGTTTGTTTACACTCGCGAACGGCATACGCGTGCCCCGCGGAACAGCAGGCGGCATCGTTGCCGCGATTTCCTTTTTGTACCTTGCCTGTTTACGGCACCAGAGTTCCGTTATCGGTCCTTCTTTACACAGTGCTCGCTCTTTTGCCAGCTTTCTCACTCTGCCTTGCCAGTGGGAAAGAGAAGCGGAGGCTATCTAGAGAAAACATGGCCGCTGTCGCGTTCGGAGCGAGAACGTCGTGTTATGGTAGATTGTTCGTTCAGTGTTAAATGATGAACTGAACACTCGCCACTGGCTAGGGCTTCGAAAAGGTAAAGATTTGTAAGGTTTAACCCAGCAACATCTAGTTGCCCTAATCGAAAGCGTCGTTTGACTTGGTTTCTCTTTGGTTATACTTAAGTTTAGAGATAGGCAGAAGTCTTTTATAGCGATTGAATTGCCGAGACTATGGAGTCGAGGAAGCTGTCAACTACAAGAGGGAGCACGTTATGATGTACCTGCCATCGAAGGCCAAAGGTCGAGTGGTGGGCCACCATAAGTGGCACCATGGTTAAGCCACATAGCCACACTGTGAGCTGTGGCTCGTGTTCGTATAATAGGCGTGAAAAAATCTGGTATACAACACGCAACCGGTCTCGTAGCTTGGGAAAACTGCATTGCGACGCCATCTAGCAACAGCTATCTGGGATCGAGACACAGGTGGCGGTACCCCATTTCATTCAGAGCTTTCGAATAACACCAGCTGGGAGACTCCGCTTCAAAATGTGACTAGTGTTTGAGTGCATTTTTCGGGTGCTTATGAATGGCCGCCCCATATGGAAGCGGTCATTAGAAGCGTTTTGCTATTGCCGTCAGTGCCTTCTGGAAATCGCTTTTTTCTCTCTTCTTTTCCATCTTAATTATCTGTATTGCTGGTATCTGTAAGACATTTTGGTACTGCGAGTCTTCAACTAATTTGATTTTCCATGATGGTTGTGCATTTATCGACAATCTGAAAATTTGCAACTTAGAAGCAGTTTACTTTAATAGCCGCTGACACCGCCACTATTTGCATGCACCCAAATTTTGACCCCTCAAAAGCACCGTTTTTTTAATACATGGGCACTATGGGAAGTTTCGCAACTGGTAGTATTGAAGAGCTTTGATTTCTCGACATGCATGTCTATGACGCTACCGCTAGATGGCGTTTCTATGCAGTTTTTCCTCTATGCGAGACTCATCTCAGAGATCTAGAAGATCCGCCATTTATAGAAGGCTACGTCTGGAAGAGAACGAGAGCGGAAGAAAGAGGGGAGGGGTAGGTATGTTGATACACCAAGGAAGAAATTGGTAAATAATAAAACCATCTCGCAATATGGTGATAGTAGCCGCGGAGCTGAACGAAGTCCTAAATTGTGACGCTGCAGGAGTGATGGAAAGTTTAGCACAGGGAGTTGATGATATCAGGGCGACAGAACAGCAAGCACAGATCGTTGTGTGCACAGTATTGGAGGTGCTAGGAACGAACGGAAAGCTTGAAAAGGACGTGGTGACAGTTAATCAGGAAATAAGAAAGTTAAGACTGGAGAAGCGTTTCGAAGTGGTTGAGGTAAACAGGGAGGTACATAGAGCAGCTTTTGGCAGGGCTTTTCAGCGAGATGGCATCCATTTTAACAGAAGGGTGGGAGCAGAGATCGGTTGGCGCTTCGCAGGCAGGGCTGTAGCTTTCTTAGGGGGTCCGCGAGGGCTCCGTGCGCAGGGGTGGTCGGAAGTGAAGCAGAAGAAAGCGTAATAACGGAGGCTGAGCCCGAAAAAATGGCGAAGAGGAAATCGAGAAAGAAAATCACACACAAAAAAAAACAGAGATTTAACATTAGGATCAGCTACATAAACATGCAAGTCGGTAGAAAGAGCGAAATGGCTAGAGATAGAACAGCAGTTGAAGGATGACAGAAGAGGCGTGTACGCTTTATGCGAGACTCATCTCGGTGATCTAGAAGATCCGCCATTTATAGAAGGATACCTCTGGGAAGGGTGCAACAGAATTAGAGCGGAAAAAAAGGGGAGAGGGGGAGGTTTGTTGATACACCAAGGAACAAGTTGACAAATAATAAACCATCTTAAGAACATATCTGGGTATCAAGAAAAATTTCCGACATAAGGACGTGGCTAGGGGTAGTTTAGTTAGGAACAGGACACCAATGCAGGCAGGAAAACAATGATCTCTTTGAATGTCTTAGTGACGATATAAGCCGATTTGGAGACGGAGGAGGAGGAGAAAGATGAGGAGGAAAGGCAGGAAGGTTAATCCGTAAAAGAAACCGGTTTGCTACCCTGCAATGGGGAAAAGGGTGAGTGGATATAAACGTTGTGAGAGAGGGATGGGTGAAGTTAGTACAGCCACATCACAGACATGTCACATCACATCACGTCACAGTCATATCACGTAACACAACAGCAAAATCATAGCCTTTCGATTAGGCCTGTGCTTTTCATAAAGCGGAGCAGTGCTTGGGAGGCCTTCACCGCAGAAGATCGCCGTGGACTGGGCCGATATTAATCTACTGTGGGACATGAACGGCCACAACGACAATCTGGATGGATACACGGATTGTAACGGGAACCTAATGCTAGATTTCTGTGAGCGACAAAACCTAGTTATTGTAATTAGCGAAAACAAAATGTGAGGGACAAATCACGTGAAAATTCCGAAACAGGCGGACGACCATTTATAGCAAGCTCACACAAATGGCAATAGACGAAGAAGGGGAATGAAGTCTGGGAAGTGATCATAAACGTATTAGTCTGCAGATGGGGCCCTTGATGAAAAGAGAGATGGAACTTAGACAAAGAGTACACGCAAAGTTAAAGGACGATCAAATAGCAGCAGACATAGAGGAAGCAATAGAGAAAAGCCCCATAGAAAACTGGGATTATGAACAGGTAGAAATACTCATAAGGAGGAACATTAAGGAGGTTACGGTAGCAAACCGCTGGAATGAAAAAAGGAAGCCACCGGGCTGGTGGAATAAGGAAATCAGGGAAGCCATTGAGCCACAACGGGCAGCTTCAAGAGAACACCGAGAGGCAAATAAAGCACAGGTATATCAGGAGGAAGTAGACCAAAATTGGGAATTGTATTGACAAAAGAAAAGATGTATGGGTCCTCGTTCAAAGTAAAATAAAGCAGTCCATCGATCGCTGGATGGCTGAAATACACGATGCCACAAGAGGCGGACAAAGAAAATTCTGGAACCATATACGCTGGCTAGGTAAAGAGAATTAAAGAAAGCAGTACTGGATTCGAGATAACGAGGGAAATTGTTTAAAGGGAGACAACACAATGACCTACATTACATCTGTTATAGCCGAGTTATTTAGGAGCGACGATAAGGTAATCTCCGCAAATCAGGAAGCAACACAAGATAGCCTAATACAAAGCAGCTTACAACTGACAATTATAAACTAGAAAAAGGGTAAAAAGGTATTCCTAAAAGCACATTTTTTATTTTATTTATACAATACTGCAGACCAAAACGTTTGGCTCAAGCAGGTGAAAAGTAAATAATACATACAAATATCACATAAATGTAATCACAATGTAGGCGTCTTCAACATGGCAAGAGCAATATTGACAGAAAAATATATGATGAGCACACAAACACAAACAATAATAACAGGAAATAAAAAAATCCGAAAGTCATTTTAAGTATTCCAACAATGCCTTATCAAAGTTGTCACTTTGTAGAACCCTCTCTAGTAAGTTGTTACAGTATGAAATGGTTCGGGGAAAGTAAGAAAATTTGAATGTGTTTGTGTGAGCAAAATAATGGGAAAAAAGAAAAGCTATGGTGGTGGCGAGTCTTACGAGTTTCCAGGAGCTTTAGATAGTCAGTGGAAGAAATTCCAAATTACCTGTGGATGAGCGAGTGCATAAATGAAAAGTGCGACACTTTTCGCCTAATGTGAAGAGGAGGAATACTATATTTGCGGCCATTAGGCGATACAGGGAGATATGGGTTGGGTATCTTTCGATGTACGCGAAGCTCAGAGTAATATATTATTTGAGGAACTTCTGAGGAAATTGGACGGTAACAGGTGGACAGCTAAAAAATTTCCATACCTATATCTAAAAAGCGTTGACTCACAATGGAGGAAAAGAACTAGGAAACTAACCAGTAAGTATGCTGGCCACTGGGACGAAGAAATAAAGAGCGTTAAGCAACAGGTGAAAAACATAGAAGATAAAAAATTGGGTAAGTTCAATGGAAAAGAAACAGAGTGTTGAGCTATACTGTAAGTGGAAAAGGCAGATCAGGAAGGAACTCAAGAGACAGTTTCCTACTTTTTGAAGGTAGATCAAGGTGCCTTAGAACACGCAGCTACAAAAAGAAATTTAACAATGAAGGTGACGTATGTGCACTATGTGGTAAATCCACAGAAACAATTAACCATCTTATACTCGAATGTGATCGTATCCATCCGGAAGTCGATGCAAGCACAGTCACTCTTCCTGAAGCCCTGGGGTTTAGAGATACCAGTGGCCGGGTGAATGAACTTGCGGTGCAAGCTAGCAAAAGACGATTGGAAGATTGGTGGCTTAAAAGCAGAAAAGTAACATAATGTCAGTAATGTAAAAACAAAAATTCAATAACTATAATGATGGCATAGTTAACAGATCTAAAACAATAATTAAGATATAAGGGCAAAAAATTAGAATGATAGCAACTGCTACCACCCCGTTTCAAAGGGGACGCTCCTATCCGTCCGTCCGTCCACCCATCCATGTAACCACCCACCCACTCACCTACCCACCTATTCAATTTCAGTTCTGTAACCAAATGAACATAATTGTAATTGACCCGCCCGACTAGCGCTACGCTGTGCTCTCAGATGATCATTTTGTTGCGTTAAATTTTCCTTTCATTCAAAGTGTGCCCCGTCGTGGTGGTTCAGTGGTTAGGGCACTCGGCTACTGTGCCCAAGGATGCGGGATCGAATTCCGGCTGCTGCTGCCGTTTTTCGATGGAGGCGAAAAGCAAGGCGCCCGTCTGCTGTACGATGTCAGTGCACGTTTAAGTACCCCAGGTGGTCGAAATTTCCAGAGCCCTCCATTACGGCGTCTCTCATAGCCTGAGTCGCTCGTTGAACTCCATAAACCAAACCTTCAAAGTGTCTCAATAAAACAACGATCGGAAGAAAACGAAAATAGCGCAGGTCTGAACCCGTTAGTCGGAGCTAGTCAGAAAGCTAACCAGGCTCAAGTTCCTCGTCTCGCCAGTTTTAAGACAGCCGTGTACACTTACATCTAGTTATTTCCTGCGAATTGGCTTAGAGCCAGTATTGAGATTAGGCCCTAGGCGGGTATGTCGACAGCCGCTGGCGATGGGTGTTCACAACGGAACAAGACCGGCTTAATGTACGGCGAGCCCTGACCTGGATACATTCGTGAATGCAGTAAGTTCTCATATAAATACGAGCAAACCGTAGAGCAAGGCGTTAGAGGACACGAGCGGTTATAATACCCCCCGACTGCTACAGCGGCCTGTCCGCTCTCTAAGCCGAATGAGAGCGTATCGCTTTCAAGAACCCTTAGTATTAACGTCGGCACATTCCGGCCGAACAGCTTTAAGAGCAGGTTAAAGCGCAGACGTGTGCAGGCGCACAGCCGCTTTGAAACCCCGTAATGAGGGACTCTTTGCGGCAGCGGATAAATTCAGGATTAAAGGGGGCGATGTAGCGAGGTGTGGTGTGCAGTAAGTTAAGCTTAAGTCTGAAAGTTCACTAGGGGAGATCAATTAAATTCTTCTTATCGTCCTCATAAAAGACCCAGATAGGTTGATATTTTAAGTTTCTGCCCGATGAATTTTGTCGCTAAGTTATTACTTCATTTGTTCCTGCCGCAGTGGCCGCTTTTTGACGAAGGCGAAGATAAAGGCGCACGTGCACTGTACGATTTTAGAGCGCTTTGAAGAACCCCAGGTGGTCGAGTTTTCCGCAGCCCTCCAGTACGGCATCCTTTACAGCCTGAGTAATTTTGGGCCGCTGAACCCCATAAACCTAACTATGGACTAAACTTAATTTGTCAGGTGCTGAACCTAGGCCATCAGGTGTTGTGGCGAAGTTTTCAGGCGCCATATTGATCCAGTTCTCTATCTCGATTTGGGAAGATATTGCTAAAACAAATAATGTTTATGCGCAAGACAGAAGAAAACATACCTATAATAAATCACCACTACATCGCGTATATTTTCGCTCCCGACGCTACGACTACTTCGCATTGGTGAAGAAATAACAACCCCAATTTCTCAGCATGCGACGATCTTACAGCCTGTATCAACAGCCCTTTCCACTTACTAACTTCCTCAGTGTCTAGGGCTCTCGACGATTAAGCCTAGATACACGAACTCGATCTTAGTCGCGGCGGCCGCCTTTTGATGAAGGCGGGACACAAAGCTATGCCTGTGCATATTAACGATCCTCAGGAGGACGAAATGTTTCCGATCGCTCCATTCCAGTGTGCTTCGTATAGGCTGAATTAACTTGGGGTGTTAAACCCCATTAACCAAACCAAACGAAACATAACAGAGCCACGTTAATCGCTAGCCGTGGCGGCGATTCCATGGGCAGGGACCTTTAACGAGTCTTCGTATTAGAGTCCTCACAACGGAGGCGTACTATGTAGCGTAGACGTTCACCGGTTTACCGTACGCCAGCTGTGCACGCGCTCTGGCTGCGCACTTTCCGCTACCTCATACGTCTACTCTAGTACATCTACGCTATGATAAGAACCTCTAATATGGAACCGAATATGTTGCTGCCTAGCGATAGAAGCAAGCGTACAATGGGGACTCTCGTACAGCTTTTCAAGCGACCTGCGTGCGCTTACAGGGACAAGCATTGGTAATATTTCGAAGCCACATGTGGCGAGCACCATTTGATATTTATGAATCAGTGTTGCTTGCAAACATAACTGAAAAGTGAAAATGAACAAATCTGTAGCGTATAAAAACAGACGCCGCACTTCAAAAAAGAAAAACAGTCTCATCATCTTTGTGCAATTGTGGTTATATTGTCCAAACTAACTTTGACTAATGACTACCGACAGAGAACCCCTTGTCATACAATTAGACGTAAGCGACAAGGCACCATCGGAAAATAAATGAATGCTGAGTTTGTAACTGAACCATCGTCTCTTCTTACAACCAAAAAGGGTTTTCTGGCGGGTTAGTTGGTGCTTGTCGTTCATGATTAAACTGCGCGAAAAAGCAAGGACAGGGACAGAAAACACATACACACATACTGCGTGGAAAAACACGGACAGAGACAGAAAACACATACACACATAGAGCGTTCTATGTGTTTTCTGTCTCTGTCCGTATTTTTTCGCGCAGTTTAATCATGATCTTCCAACCAGTAATAGTCATTTCACATACAAATATAGTAGTTTTACTAAACCTATCACAGTCCACGTTTCCACAAGATAAAAAGGGAAATTATCAAGGAGTATAGTAGGATAAAGAAATGAGGAGGGCAACCTAGATATGAAAAAAGGACAGGAGGTAAATATTTGCAAGAAAAACTAAATGACATTTTATAACTACCTTCAAACACCTCCATAGCTTTGACGTACGCCCCCCCTCCCTCTCCCCCTCCCCCCCCCCCCCCCCTCCCCTCACACAAAAAAAAAATCTTTTTAATCCTTTTTTTCTGCAATTAATAACTTTCTTTTTTTTTCATCTTTTATTTTATATTGGCATAAGACTATTGTGCTTTTGGCGGTGCGCGCTGGGCAACGTTATATTTATTTATTTTTAATTGCCCAGGCTAACTTCAGACGCCGCAAAGAACGAGATTTTCTATTTCTTAGAATGCTTATTTAAATGCAAATGTTCGACAGGCAATTCGGCGTGTTTTATGACTATGGTCTCTTCTACGAGAAATGTATATGGGACATGCAAGGTACGCATCACGGTCAATGCCAATTTTTTTGTTCATAATATCGTTTAACAAGACTAACCTAAAGTACGACGGAGCCGTAGGGAATCCCATCCTAAATGCTTTTTTAACGCACTGGCATTGCTGTGACGATCATAAGTGCTTAAAATGAAACGTGCTGCATGATTCTGTTTCGCTTCAAGTTTCTTGATAAGGATTTTAGTAGCTCGATCCCACACTACCGTTGCTTATTCTAAAATTGAGCGCACGTTCGAGATATACAGAACTTCATTCACGTCGCTTGGTAGGTTACGAAAATTTTCTTTAATGCAGGTGAATGCCCGACCAGTCTTCGTTGCTATGTATTTGACATGCTTGTTCCAGGTTAAATTATGAAGACAAATAAATGCCTAAGTACTTAACATCCTGATATGTGGCTATTTGATGATCATTTAAAAAGTACCTCTTCGAGATGTTTACCTTTTTTTCGCCTAAAACGAATATGGCAGCATTTTTTATTTATGATTTAGTCATATTCCATTTACAGCACCATGCTATGATCCGGTTAAAGTCTGTTCGTAGATCGTTTGTAGATCGATGCAGTACGAATCATCTGCATGCAGTCTAAATTTTGAAGTTATGTGCACATAACCTCCCATGATTAGTCCTACAAAACCCCGGCCCTCAGTCACCAGCGGCTGCGGAACAACTGACCACGGCGGCGGTCAGACCTGTGACGCAGCAGGGGGTGCTAAGAATTCTTGGCTCTGTTGGACAGGTCGCCATTGGAAACTGACCCTGGCAACGTTTATTGCTAGAACCCTAGCTAGGGAAGCTAGTTTAGCAGTGCTGTTAGAGGAACTAGAGGGTATGAAATGGGATGTCATAGGGCTTAGTGAGGTTAGGAGGCCGAATGAGGCATATACTGTACTGAAGGATGGGCATGTACTGTGTTATCGAAGCTTACCAGAGAGGCGACAGCTAGGAGTAGGTTTCCTTGTCAATAAATATATAGCGGGTCATATAGATCAGTTCTATAGTATTAATGAGAGGGTGGCAGGCATCGTAATTAGGCTTAATAAGCGGTATAAACTGAAGGTTGTGCAGGCCTATGCACCTACATGTAGTTATGATGACCAGGCAGTTGAAAGCTTCTACGAAGATGTAGAATTGGCAATGCGAAAAGTAAAGACGCAGTATACTGTACTAATAGGCGACTTCAATGCCAAGGTAGGAAAAAAACAGTCAGGAGACTAGGCAGTAGGTGACTATGGCATTGGTTCTAGGAATAGCAGGGGGGAATCACTAGTTGAGTTTGCAGAGCGCAATAACTTAAGAATTATGAATACCTTCTTCAGCAAGCGGAAGAACCGGGAGTGGAGATGGAAAAATCCTAACGGGGAGACTAAAAATGAAATTGACATCATACTGTGTTCAACCTCCATCATTATTCAAGATGTAGAGGTAATGGGGAAGTGCGATGCAGTGACCACATGATGGTGAGGTCCCGAAATAGTCTAAATCTGAAGAAGGAACGCAAAAGATTAGTAAGAAAAAACTTTATCAACGAATTAGCGGTGAGGGGCAGGGCAGAAGAGTTCATAATCTCGCTACAGAATAGATATTCAGCTCTAACCGAGGATGGCGACATTACCCTAGAAGCAATAAACAATTATTTCAGAGATATCATTACCGAACGCACTGTAGAAGTAGGCGGTAGGAGAGTTAAAGAGGATAGAGGTAAGCTGTCTAAGGAGGCGAAAGATTTGATTAAGAAACGCCAGAGTATGAAAGCTTCTAATCCAACAGACCAGATATAATTGGCCGAGATATCAAAGCTAATCGATAAGCGCAAGGTGGCCGATATAAGGAAGTATAACATGGAGAAAATTGAGCATGCTGTAAAGAACGGGGGACGCTTTAAGCGGCAAAGAAGAAATTGGGCATGGGCAAAAACCAGACGTATGCGCTAAGGGAGAAGGCGGGCAACGTCATCACGAATATGGATAAGATAGTCAAAGTAGCAGAGAAGTTCTATATTGATCTCTACAGCAGCCAAATTAGTCAGGACCGTAATGAGATTGGTGGTATAGAAAAACGGTCAGACGTGCCAACAGTGACGATGGACGAGATTAAGAAAGCAATAGAAACTATGAAAAGGGGGAAAGCAGCTGGAGAGGATCAGACCACTATAGATTTCTTGAAGGAATGCGGTGATATCGCGATAAAAACTGGCAACACTGTATACGCAGTACCTGGTGTCATCAACGGCACCGGAACCATGGAATAAAGCAAACATTATCCTCATTCATAAGAAAGGGGACGCTAAGGACATTAAAATTACAAACCAATCAGCTTACTGTCTCTTAGATATAAGGTATTTACTAAGGTATTGGCTAATAGAATCAGGACAACCTTAGACTGCAATCAAGCAAAGGATCAAGCAGGGTTTCGGAAATGGTACTCTACTATCGATCATATCCATACCATCAACCAGGTGATAGAAAATGTTTGGAATATAACCAGCCCTTTTACATAGCATTCATTGATTACGAAGAAACATTTCACTCAGTTGAAACCTTGGCGGTGATGCAGGCATTGCGAAATCAGGGGGTAGACGAGGCATACGTGAAAGTGCTGGCAGATATATATAGGGGCTGCACAGCAACCATAGTTCTGCATAAAGAAAGTAACAAAATTTTTTCAAATATAGGTGTTAGGCAAGTAGACACGATCTCCCCAGTACTATTCACAGCTTGCTTAGAGGAAGTATTCAGAGACTTGGAATGAAAACAGTTAGGGATAAGGGTAGATGGAGAATACCTCAGTAATCTGCGATTAGCTGATGACGTTGCCTTGCTAAGTAACTCAGGAGATTAACTGTAAAGAATTACTGGTGACCTAGACAGGAAAAGTAGAAAGGTAGGCTTGAAAATCAATATGCAGAAGACTAAGGTAATGTTCAACAGCCTCGGGAAGGAGCAGCAGTTTACGTTAGGTAGCGAAGCAGTGGAAGTAGTAGGCGAATATGTCTACTTAGGACATGTAGTACCCACAGATGCGGACCATGAGAAGGAAATAACAAGAAGAATAAGATTGGATTATGACTAGCGCTTACCGGTATCGCTCAAGAGGAAAGTATACAACGGTTGAATCTTACCTGTACGCACCTATGGGGCTGAAACGTGTAGGATAACCAAGAGGGTTCTACTTAAGTTGAGGACAACGCAGAGGGCTATGGAACAAAAAATGATAGGGGTAACATTCAGAGATAGGAAGCGTGCAGAGTGGGCAGAGAAATAACTAAAGTTACTGACATTCAAGTGGAAATCAAGAAGAATTGGGCATGGGCAGAACATGTAGTACAAGGAGAGGATAACCGATGGTCGCTTAGGGTAACAAACTGGATTCCAAGGGAAGGACAGCGTAGCAAGGGGCAGCAGAAAGTTAGGTGGGCGGATGGGGTTAAGAAGTTCGCAGGGGTCAAGTGGATGCAGCTAGCACAGAACCAGGTTAATTGGAGAAATATGGGAGTGGCCTTCGCCCTGCAGTGGGCATAGTCAGGCTGATGATGGTGAAAGCGTTCATTCACCGTGTGTGTGTGTGTGTGTGTGTGTGTGTGTGTGTGTGTGTGTGTGTGTGTGTGTGTGTGTGTGTGTGTGTGTGTGTGTGTGTGTGTGTGTGTGTGTGTGTGTGTGTGTGTGTGTGTGTGTGTGTGTGTGTGTGTGTGTGTGTGTGTGTGTGTGTGTGTGTGTGTGTGTGTGTGTGTGTGTGTGTGTGTGTGTGTGTGTGTGTGTGTGTGTGTGTGTGTGTGTGTGTGTGTGTGTGTGTGTGTGTGTGTGTGTGTGTGTGTGTGTGTGTGTGTGTGTGTGTGTGTGTGTGTGTGTGTGTGTGTGTGTGTGTGTGTGTGTGTGTGTGTGTGTGTGTGTGTGTGTGTGTGTGTGTGTGTGTGTGTGTGTGTGTGTGTGTGTGTGTGTGTGTGTGTGTGTGTGTGTGTGTGTGTGTGTGTGTGTGTGTGTGTGTGTGTGTGTGTGTGTGTGTGTGTGTGTGTGTGTGTGTGTGTGTGTGTGTGTGTGTGTGTGTGTGTGTGTGTGTGTGTGTGTGTGTGTGTGTGTGTGTGTGTGTGTGTGTGTGTGTGTGTGTGTGTGTGTGTGTGTGTGTGTGTGTGTGTGTGTGTGTGTGTGTGTGTGTGTGTGTGTGTGTGTGTGTGTGTGTGTGTGTGTGTGTGTGTGTGTGTGTGTGTGTGTGTGTGTGTGTGTGTGTGTGTGTGTGTGTGTGTGTGTGTGTGTGTGTGTGTGTGTGTGTGTGTGTGTGTGTGTGTGTGTGTGTGTGTGTGTGTGTGTGTGTGTGTGTGTGTGTGTGTGTGTGTGTGTGTGTGTGTGTGTGTGTGTGTGTGTGTGTGTGTGTGTGTGTGTGTGTGTGTGTGTGTGTGTGTGTGTGTGTGTGTGTGTGTGTGTGTGTGTGTGTGTGTGTGTGCAAACTCATAAGGTATACTCTTAGCTCTCGAAAGGAAGCAGAAAACAAAATTATGAGGTCCACTTAAGATCTGCCTTTAAGGGTATGATGGGATAGCAAGGGAGCAGAAAATCATGTGATTTATGGAACGGTATAATATTTATACACCGAATAAGTTATGGGGGACATTTAAACTCCACCTTTAAGGGCACTACTCGATAGAGTAGGTAACCAGCCCATGCATTATAAAGCCCCGCTTTAACAAGCCTTGCATGAATGTAAGGCTTCTGATTCTCATATCACTCTCCCGTATGAAAGGAAAGACCCGAATTGGCAACTACTGCCAAACGTTGTGTCAGGAATCCTGTACGTCCAATTAATGCCGGGCATGCCAGCTGCCACTTGCAAGCACCATGCTTGCGATTGTTAGCTCACAATGCCAGCGCCGGCGGAGGGCAGTAAGAGAACGCTACTCACACAACCGATCATGAGAGCAGATAGAACATGTCATAGAGGCTGCAAACACGTAGAGTAAACATAACCCGATACGTATTCAGGTTACCGCGTTCAAGAAATATGCCAGAGGCCTATCATGTATTGCACGCAACAAAAACCACGGTCAAAAAGTATTAAAAAAAAGTCAATACTTCTTCGATAGGCTTCGCTTGCGCAGCTAACATATCGAACGTTCGAAGGTATCCAAGGTATCGAAAATATCGAAAGTTCCGTGTGTATAGTGTTTGCTATATAGACTGTTGCACGCAATATAAAGTCCGAACATATACTATTTATACAGCACATGTATCAGTCCCTATTGCTTATCGCGTCCAATGAATAAGGCATACAGCTCCGCCGGGGGGCGCAGCGGTTACGGCGCTCGACTACTGTTTCCAATAATGTGGGATCGAATCCCGGCCTCGGCGGCCGCTTTTCGATGAAGGCAAAAAGCAAGGCGCCCGTGTGCTGTGGGATGTCAGTGCACGTTCGAGAACCCCAGGTGGCCGAAATTTCCGGAGTCCTCCACTACGGCGTCTCTCATAGCCTGAGTCGCTTTGGGACGTTAAACCCAGCAAACCAAACCAACCAAACCGAATCAGGCATATAATGCCAGACCGGACGTTGCACGAGCTTACAATACGGCGCGCAGGAAGGGAAGAAAGAACTAATAGGAGACGAACGACCTCGACCCCGTCGGCATGGCAACCACGTTGGGACCGCCAATCCTATTCGTGCATGCGCTGTAGCTTGGCGACTATTGAAGTCTGATGCCCCTTGAGCTCTGTGGGGTACATTCAACTGAGTTAACTCTTACGCCAATAGTGACTAAAGATGATTTTATAATCAGAATATACTGAGCTTGGCACGCAAAACCAGAGGTGACCTCGATAACACCCAATACTGGAGAAGTGACAGTAATACGTACAGTGCAATGATGGAAACTAATTTGTTTTTCTTAAAAATTATTTTATGGGCAAGCGATAGAACCAAACATAGATGCTCCGTCACACAGCGGATGACAGCTTTTTTAGCGAGACATGTTGTATTTAGGCGTCCAGATCTTTGAAATAAAGCAGGTAGCATGGTATGTGCACTTTTCTATTTATTTTTGATTCTTTCTTTCTGGGAAACTGGTAGGTGGGGATTGCTAATGAGGCGAAGCGGGAGATAATGCACCATAATCAATTTTACTTCTGTATGAAACAAGTACAGCGGTACTCGAGAGCAGGCTTGGAGAATATTTAAAACTCCGACTGGGAAAAAAAGAGTGATATCTAACAGGTTTAAATAAATTTCGACCAGTAAAGTGCGCCTTGGATTTTGCGCGTTTGACTCTCCTCCAATGGAATTCAGGTACAGGCATTTTCAGAAGAGGCTTCATGCATTTTTTAACCTTTTTGTTATATCTTGCCAAAAAAAAAAAAAGAAAAGAGCGAGACAGAAGGCAATGCACAGGTGAAAAAAAAATTAAGAAGCAAAGTGCCAAGAAAGCCTACTTAAAACGCTCGTTCCCTTCTATAATGTCTATTTGTTATTAATTTAAACAGCGTGAACACGAAGACAAAGGACAAGATAAAAGAAAGCCACAGTACAAGCGCTGACTCACAACTATGCCTAAGCCCTTTAATATGTAATTGGTTGCTTGAGAAAATGCTTAAACACTAATCTCCCAGAAATGTAATAACACCTCTCATCTATGCTTGGTCAAAAAATATAATAAGTCTTGGCATTTAGTAGGTCACTCGTCCAGCTGTTCCCATAAATCCCTGAATTACCCCATTAGACAGAAAGTATGAAAATGTCATAAATTCATGACGTTTCTTCTGACAGTCGAAAATTGTATAAGCGTAGAGGATATAAGTACAAGCAATGCACTAATACACTCCATGGTGGTCTCTCTCTCTCTCTCTCTCTCTCTCTCTCTCTCTCTCTCTCTCTCACACACACACACACACACACACACACACACACACACACACACACACACACACACACACACACACACACACACACACACACACACACACACACACACACACACACACACACACACACACACACACAAATGAGAAAACGCCGTTGTGTAACGGTAACAGATGTCTCACGATGGGTGTCTTAAAGACAGGTCACTTCGGAGAAAAGCCCACATTTAGAAAAGGGGCTTCGGCGCACTCTTTTTGCTTCTACTCGTGACGTGGCATGAACACTCGACAGACGACTAGCGTGCCAAATTAGGCTTTCCTCCGATGTCTGTGCATCAGCAGAAGCCTATTTGCGCCGCACCCACCATAACTGCGTTGGTGGTGAGAAAGCCTCAACCAGGTTCAAAACCCATCACGCAGGGCTCTTTCCAGCCGACAAGATGCACGACTTTCCCGTCTCGCTGGGAGAACCGTCCTTAAGTCCTTTACGTCTTTTTGGGATCAAAAGAAAGCAATATTGGAACCCATTCATGCGCCACAGAGGCAGACCTCTTTTATTCGAACTAAATCACCTTATATTGAAAGCACGCTTTGTTACGAATGAGTTAAGTGCTATAAAATGCAGTCCATAGGGCGTAGGCAATCTGTCGACTCCTCGGATCTTGTTGTGAAGACGTGAAAGTATTATTGTGGTACCATATACAAATATACAAAATTTTTACGAGGACGTTCTTCTAGAAGCGTATAAACAATTACGAAGGTCTCATTTTGGCCCAATAAAAGCGAAATCGACTCGTAGAATATGCGTGAGAATGACATTTGCAGCTTATTAAAGGTCATTTGCTTCCAGACGCAGATTCCCTTTATTGCTTTTTCATGGATTTCGAGGAATAAAAACGAATGCACTCAGACAGGGAGGGTAACCTTCCGGCTTTCGTTATATGAATACACGTGCATACAGCAGGAAGAAAAACAAAATCAAAGAAGATGTGCGGTTGAGAACAAATTCTTTCTGACCACACTCGGGATCCATCGCCTGGTATTAGCAAGCAGCAAAAGAGGCCACTTATATTCTTCACGGGCTCACAGGAATTTCAACCGATTCGTTCAAGTGACGCGAGAAGAAGATATATTGCGCATATGAGGTTTTCGATCGTTATGCTTTTTTGCTTATTTTACTATATAGATACTTCACGTGCCCACCAGAAGAACAAAAGGAAAACGTATTCAACTTCCGCCATCTCATAAACATGTATTCGAGAGAAACAGCTTAAATGATAAAACCTTTACCATCTAACAAACGATACGCGAGGTTAGGCTAGGCTTGCAAATGAAAGTATGGGTTATTCTCTGGAAGTGCCCAGCCTTCTTCACAAAGGCACCGTAACGACCGTTTTCATGCTTGTCGTTGAAGCCCCAGAGAAGAGTGCCGCGTATCGCGAACACTAAGGACAATTTTCGGGTTATTCTTTCGGTGCGCATGATTTTCGCCTAACTATATACACCCATGCTGCGAGTTCTTTCAGCATAACAGGCATTAAATGTTTGCTTTTTGTTGTGACCCCGTTTCTGGTGGGTTCTAAGTTTGTGACATCGGAGGCTCACACGGCCGCACTAAGAGCAATGGTGCACCACGAAGCGTGCCCTGTTGCAAGGAGGAAGACAAAATGCTCTAAGAACAAGTGTGAATAGCTCGCGCATAATTTTTGGAAGAAGAGAGTTGGTTCGGTTTGGCTTGGTTTGTGGGGTTTAACGTCCAAAAGCGACTCAGGCTATGAGAGACGCCGTAGTGGAGCACTCCGGAAATTTCGACCACCTGGGGTTCTTTAACGTGCACTGACATCGCACTGCACACGGGCGCCTTTCTTTTCGCCTCCATCGAAAAGCGACAGCCGAGGCTTGGATTCGATCCTGCGTCCTTGGGCACAGTAGTCGAGCGCCGTAACCACTGCACCACCCCGGCGGGGCAAGAAGAGAGTTGTGTTCCTCCGCCCAACCTCGATATTAAGCGGTTGCTTAGCATTTTCGTGCGTTATCTTTGCCTGTAGATACAAAGGGTTGTTTCATCTTTATAAATATATTAGAGGAATTAGAGCGACTCTTCCCATAACTGAGGTAGTGCAAATTGAGCGACAATAGAATGCATTTTTAATACCTCGACCTCTCAGATGAAAAGGACCTCTCAGATGAAAAAGAAAACGGCAGCTTTATCAAGATGCAGTAAAAGGACCTTTTCATTCGACGTAGCCGCAAAAACAAAAATAATGAATCCTTTTTTCGTAGATGTTTTAAAGCCTAGCATCCATGAGAAACGGTCTATCTTCAAGGTGGCTGCAGCCGCCACGGACCATATATTTGGGGACACTGGAGAGTACGGCGTGACGACGCTACTAGTGAGTCTGTTTAGCGTGTGTGCATTTGGATACTCTTCAAATGAATATTCCCTTAATTTGCGCCTTCGTCATCTTATACATGCAATGATTATAGCATGCAATGGTCAGGTGAGCCTTAGTGAAGCATACTAATGTTATTCTTAATTTGATTTTGTGAGCAGGCCGTGCGAGAAGGATTGTCGAAAAACGTTGACTATGAACGTATCTTTCAATGTAGAAACAAAAATATTTAGTGCCTGTTCGCATGCGTTCCCAGTCGAAAAAAACTACAGAACTGTGTCAAAAATACGACAAAATATTCTGTGGTTCTGTCGTAACCATCAGATTTTCCTGCAGTAATTCTGTAGTACTTCTCTGTAGTTCTGTAGTTTTGCTGTAGTATATTTCTGGTGCTTGTAGTTCTGTACCACTTTTCTGTTGTAACTACAGAAATTTCTGATGTTACTACAGAATGTTATGTTGTCACAACAGGTTTCCCGTCAAAACCCGCACAGAAATTTTGCCGTACATTAGAAAATTTTCTGTAGTTTTTTCCGACTGGGATTGACACGCACGTGGACGCAGCCCTTCACAGACCGACATACCCGTTGGAGGACCGGATGCCTCCATATAACGCGACCATCAGCGTTAAGAGTAGAAGATTGGAATACAATGCATCAACACGCAGTATATTTAGGGTGCGTATATTCTAAGAATATATCAAGCGCCTGTCAGAGAAAATTCTGCATCTTTTACTGCATTGTTTGGACGTAGATGAACAAACGCGAGCATTCACAAAGGCACAGTTTCTACAATGTTGTATCGGATTTCCAGCACCCCCCCCCCCCTTATTTTTTTTCTTTTTTTTTTTGTATTGCGTTAGCAATACTACTCCAGGTTTCGCCCCGTCGCGTAGCACCGGCCGTAGCCACGGTTGAGTCGAGCAGCCGGGCAGGTAGTGCGCCGTTGCATAGCAACAGAAGAAGAAGAAGAACGCTTAGTAACAGGCAACTAATGCTTTCGCTCCACATTCGGTTCATGAATTGCACACTAACAGTTCAGTTCAGTTCAGTCGTTCAGTCGTGTCCGACTCTTCGTGACCCTATGGACCATATCACGCCACTATCACTCTAATACGCTACCCGTTAACACATGGCTTCATAACAAAGACATTTTCAGACCCTTGACTACCAATTATTTTTTATGAAAAAACCTGAAACAATGGAGCATGTTTTTCTTGATTGCTGGGACTCAATATTTCACTGGAATGTTATGCAGCGCATGAACTCTTCTCATTTATATGTGAGCTGGTATCTTACGCTCTCGCGCCCTAGAGTATGAGCTTAAGTGTCCCCAATAATGTAGCACCTCACACTGATAGGGCGTGATAGGGGAATAATGTAGCAGGCAAAAGAAGCTTCCGCCCTCGCTCTCACAATTCAACTAGGGTTAACGAGAGTTAAACTGCAACTAATTTATTTTCTGAGATCACTGACAGCAAACGTTTGCGTGAGAATTATCGCCTATTGCCTTCGACTGTTTCCTTCCCAGTCAAAAAAAAAAAAAACTACAGAACTATGTCAAAAATACGACAAAATATCCCATAGTTCTGTCGTAACCATCAGATTTTTCTGTAGTTCTGTAGTACTTCTCTGTAGTTCTGTAGTTTTTCTGTAGTATATTTCTGTTGTCTGTAGTTCTGTAGCACTTTTCTGTTGTAACTACAGAAATTTCTGATGTTACTACAGAATGTTCTGTTGTCGCAACAGGTTTCCCGTCAAAAACCGCACAGAAATTCTGTCGTAACGTCAGAAAATGTTCTGTAGTTGTTTCCGACTGGGTTCAGTCGTTTATATAAAGAGCGATGATAACTAAAGTTTCCCTACTTCGAAAAGCTCCTTTGACAAGGAATTGCAGCGAAGCAGTTTCAGGTTGCGGTGCATATGCATATTAGAAAGGCTTTCAAAGCGCACCCGTGACGACCCCGATTGTCTTGTCGGCGGGTTCGCTGGTGGCCACGGCGGAGCTACAGCCCGTTCCCCGTTCCATCTCATCGTCATGGCTTCGTACACTCCGCGGCTCGCACGGATCCCATCTCTCGCTTCACTGCGCCGCTGTAAACGCCGGTGGCGCGGGAGCTGCGCCCGCTTTTACGGCCCATACGAAAGCGCTATACGCCGCGCCCACATCGGGACGCACCGGGGCCCGTGTCAGAGCGTGGCAGCCTTCTGCAGCATACGTGGCGCGGAAACAACTGGCGGGGAAAAAAACTCGGGCGCATCAGTGTGTCGTTATATACGGAGGTGACTGCAGTGACGTGCCGGAATGTTGGTCGAAGCACGCGGAGTATGAAATGGGATATCGGCAGGTCTCTGCCTCCATACAGGCGCAGCGCGACGAACAAAGACAAAGGGAGCGCACATCGCAAAGCGCTGACTTCGACGAAGCTTTATTGCAGCGCGCAACGGAACATTTAGACAGTGTGTGCGCTGTGTGAATAATAAAGGAAAAAAAAAAGTGTGCGCTGTGTGAATGTAAGCCTGATGTATCAACCCGACCGGCAACTGGTTTTAAGCTTCCTGCAATGTCGCATTTCTGCAAATACGGATTTGATGCGCTTGCGCGCGTAATTCCCAACGCGTACGCGTAGGGGCGCTTCAGCATGCGGGTGTATCTCGTTTTTTTTTTTTTGTTTTTTTTTTTTTTTTTTTTTTTTTTACTTCTACTGGCTTAGTAGAAGCTGCCGATCAGGAAGGAGCACTTGAAATAACAGATTATGTGGCAGCTGTGTTCGAATTCAGTTTTTAACGTTTCGAGCCTTTGCTGGGGGTTCGTAGCATTAAATCGCGAACTTAAAAAACAAAATGTGGCACTTAAGCGCCACATAATTATTTCCTAACGGTTGCTCATGACACGCTCCTTGCTATAAATGAATGTCAGGCGCAAATATAAAGGACGAACTGCTGTGAAGCCCACCAATGGAGGGTTGAGCCGCAGCACAGCAAAGCGCAGAACAACCCAGAAGCCACGTGCGTTGTGAGCAGCTTTTTTTTCTTTTTTGCACATTGCCTGTTATACAGAGCTGATGTAAGCACTGCCTTTCCCCGCTGTGGGACTGATAGATTTCAGAAAAAGAAATATAGAAACGGCTTAGTGACGTTAGAGCCATCGACTGCTGGGAACGGCCACAGATACCTGCAGTACCCTTCAATGTGCGTTAAAGGTGTAGTTTAAGAAGTCGGCATTAACTAAGTAATTGCGACTTTTCTTCTTTGACGTAAGTTCACGTTCTTATACAATCCGTAATGATCGATGGCTCAGCAAAACGGTGCCAGTGACGAACCGTTCATTCGCCGTCGTCACTCTTCGCCAGTAATAAAAATTTATTCAACATACGGGCTTCAATATTTGTATATGAAAAGCCGTAATAAGCAAGTGCCGGTTATCAAGAATACGGCTACAGCTCGTGCGTAAAAAAAAAAAGAAAAAAAAGAAAAGAAACAAATGACAAAAAATAAGACAAAGGAATAGGACTGAAAGTCAATCATTATAGGTTGCTATTTTCCTGCATACCGGTCTTCAAGTACGCTTAGGTGACCCCTTTTTTCTTACTAAAACGCTATTTGTGACGATCCCTCCCATGTGTCCCCGCCAGAGCGTCTCCTCTACGGCAGCCGAACCGGTCTGCGTGGGGGAAGAAGCGGGAAGGGAAAGAGTGAATAAACGCTCTCCCCGCGTACAGCGAGGAGGGCCAGTTTGTCTCCCGCTAGCAATGTGTACAGTTTCCTTTCTGGGCGCCTCATCCCGCGCCCTTCTCAGGGCACGTTGGTGACCCGGGAATAGACGTCTTCGGGCTCGGCCCCTAACAACCCCATAACAATTCTGGCGACGAGGTAAAAGTTCTTAAGGCATTGCATTACAATTTCTGCAACCATGCCTACCTACGGAGTTTTGGAGCCGTTTCATGGGGAAGGAGCAGCCTGGACCGAGTACCTGGAGCGTGTGAAGCTGTTTTTCGACGCCAACAGCGTTCCCGGGGAAAAGCAAAGGTCTGTGTTCCTGACGTGCTGCGGACCCAACACATACTCCTTGCTGCGGAGCCTAGTGACGCCCAAGACGCCCGACCAAGTCTCCATCGACGAGATATTCAGCGTACTCACCAGCCACTTCATTCCAAAGCCTTCAGTGGTGGTGTGCCGCTTCAAGTTCAACAGTCGCCAACGCCAGCCAGATGAGTCCGTCAACGACTACACGGCATCACTAAAAAAGCTGTCGGCGAACTGTGAGTACGGCACCTTCCTTTCCGACATGCTGCGGGACAAACTCGTTTGCGGCATTAACGATGCGCCAATGCAGCGGCGCCTGCTTGAAGAGCCAAACCTGACGTTCGAGTCAGCAGTACAAATCCTTGTTGCAATGGAGACTGCCAAAACTGACTCAAGCATGCTGATGCAAGCGCAGGAGAGGGCCGAAGCTCAAACAGTTCACACTGCAATGCGAGCTCAGATGAAGCAGACAATAAGCTGCTATCGCTGTGGAGAACCACATTACTCGACAGCATGCCAGCATGCCAAATCCAGGTGCAACGCTTGCAGCAAGATAGGGCACTTAGCAAGAGTATGCCGCTCTACGAAGAATAAAGACACGACGCCGAAGAACGTGTCGAATAAGTACGGCAAACAAAGGCAACAAAAGCAGCCCGTGCATAGTCTTGGAAGCAGTGAGAATGTTTCTGCTCCCAAGCCGCAGGTCTACGAGACGTGGCAAATGAACGGCGAGCAAACAATTCCACCCTTCATTGCAGTTTTGCAAGTTGCAAGCAGGTCTCTCCGAATGGAGCTGGACACGGGGGCCAGCGTTTCCGTAATGGGTGAAACTGCATTTCAAGAGCGATTTCCCGATCTCCCAGTAGAGCCTTCAGACGTGATACTGAAAAGTTACTGCGGAAGACTTACACCCGTTAGGGGCAAGGTCATCGTGCCAGTCCAATTCGGACGGAGAGAGGCTACATTGCCATTGTTTATAGCTCCTGATCACTGTCCGACTCTTCTCGGGAGAAACTGGATCAGCGCGCTACAACTTGACTTAAATGACGTCAGAGCTGTGGAATCCCTTACAAATATTGATAAGCTCCTCGCTGGATACAAAGAGGTATTTTCAGAGGGACTTGGAACAATGAAAGGCGTGAAAGCGAAAATTGTTGTCAAGGCAGATGCAGTCCCCAAGTTTTTCAAGCCGCGAACAATTCCTTTCGCGCTTCAAGATAAAGTCGCAGAAGAGTTGCAAAGAATGCAACGAGAGGGAGTCATTACTCCCGTCAGGACGTCAGATTGGGCAGCCCCTATTGTTCCTGTGCTCAAGCAAGACGGCCGCGTGCGCATATGTGGCGATTTCAAAGTAACAATCAATTCTGCAACAGTGCTGGAAAAGTACCCTGTGCCGAGAGTCGAGGACCTGTGGGCGAAGCTTTCAGGAGGCCAACAGTTCACAAGGCTAGATTTGAAAGATGCTTACCAGCAGGTAGAGCTTGATATCGACTCACAGAGGCTTGTGACAATCAACACACCTCAAGGCCTTTTTCAATACACTAGACTGCCTTTCGGAGTAGCTTCAGCGCCAGCCATTTTCCAGAGAGAAATGGAAAATTTGTTACAGGGCATGCGGCACGTCACTGTGTACTTTGACGATATCTTAGTAACGGGTCTAGACAAGGCAGATCACTTAAAGAACGTTGCCAGTGTGCTACAGCGCCTACAAGAAGCAGGTCTCAAACTCAAGCTTGCAAAGTGTTCATTCTTAGCTCAAGAAGTTGAGTATCTTGGCCATGTCATAAATGCAAATGGTCTAAGGCCGACACCAAAGAAAGTAGAAGCTGTCGTTAATGCTCCGAGTCCGAAGGACATCAAGCAACTTCAAAGCTACCTCGGACTAATTAATTTTTACAGGCGTTTTCTGCCTAACCTCTCGACAGTGCTTCACCCTTTGAACCTCCTGCTTAAAAAAGAAACTGCATGGAAGTGGACAAGCGTAGAGGAACAAGCATTCAGAAAAAGTAAAGAACTACTGACCTCTGCGCAGGTACTACAACACTTTGATTCCTCAAGACAAATTGTTCTCAGTTGCGACGCCTCACCGTACGGAATTGGAGCAGTCCTCGCACATCGAGATGAAACTGGGGAACATCCCATTGCATTTGCATCGAGAAGCCTTCTTCCAGCAGAGAAGAATTATAGTCAACTGGACAAAGAAGCCCTTGCCATGATTTTCGGTGTCACAAAATTCCATCAGTACCTATGGGGTCAAGATTTCGAAGTGATAACTGATCACAAACCTCTTCTGGGACTCCTTGGGCAAGACAAGCCTATTCCTGATAGATCATCACCCAGAATGATACGCTGGGCAATTACTCTGTCAGCGTACAAGTACAAGCTTGTGTACCGCCCTGGCACCTGCATCAGCAACGCCGACGCGCTGAGCCGTTTACCGCTTCCTACGGAGCCCGGCGCAGTGCCCAAGCCTGCTGAGATTTTCATGCTTGAAAATGCGTATCCACGACTTCTTTCGCCATCCGCCATTGCCAAAGCCACAGATCGTGATCCTGTGTTATCAAATTTACGTCGTGCGCTACTTACTGGGGATGAGCTGCCAAAAGGAAGTGAGTGGGCGATATTTCAGAAGAACCGCACAGAGTTTAGCGTGCACGAAAACTGCATTCTACGAGGAACACGCGTCGTCGTTCCCAAGCAACTACAAGCAGAAGTTCTCGACCTACTTCATGAAACCCACCCAGGCGTGGAGAAAATGAAAGCAGTTGCAAGAAGCCATGTCTGGTGGGATGGACTCGACAGCAGCATCACAAAGAAGGTGCAACTCTGCAAAACCTGTCAAGAACATCAGAGAATGGGACGGAAAGCACAGTCGAATCCTTGGCCATTTCCGAAGAAACCATGGTCGAGACTGCATGTGGATTTCGGTGGTCCATTTCAAGGCCACTACTTCTTCGTCTTAGTAGACGCCTACTCTAAATGGGTAGAGGTGGTTCCTGTTCGTACGCCTTCAGCGGACGCCACGATCCGATGCCTGAGAAACATATTTGCAACTCATGGACTTCCAGACATCATTGTCTCTGACAACGGCACCGCATTCACCAGCGAGAAATACGCTGACTTCTTAAGCAAGAACGGCATTCGACGTATCCTGATCCCACCATACCATCCAGCGTCCAACGGTGCAGCGGAACGTGTTGTACAAACAATTAAGGGGAAATTGAAAAAAGCGGCTCCTGGAGACTTCCAGACAAACATTGACAGGATCCTACTTTCATACAGAACCACGCCACACGCGTTTACAGGATCCCCTCCTGCAGAGCTTCTTATGGGCAGGCAGCTGCAAACTCCCATTCAACGAGTGCATCCCGACATGAGAGCACGCATGGAATTCAAGCAGTTAGGGCAAAAGGTGCGCTCCGACAGAAACGCACGGAGAAGCACTTTGCCTCCAGCAGGAGAGCGCGTCTTTGTTCGGAACTTCCGACCAGGCCCATCTTGGTTTTCCGGTACCGTCAATTGTCCCACAAGTTCTTCGTCTATTCAGGTAGAGCTTGAAGACGGAACGCTGTGGAATAGACACGCGGACCATGTGCGACCGCAAACGACGCCTGCCATTACCTACGACGACGAGGATTATTTTCCGGCATCAGCCGCGACAGCGGTCAACGATCCGCCGCCCCCGTCTTCCCCGTATCCCTGCTCGAGTACCGAGCCGCCGACAAAAGCATCGGCGCGCTTTCAACGGTCAAGCGGCATCCCCTCGGAACGCCAGCTTCGACGGTCTTCGCGGGTTCGGAAGCCTGTGGATTACTACGGACTTTAGAAGACAAACAAGACATTGTTGTGCGCTTGTGCTGAGCTGCAGGCTTCATAAGAGAGGGAGGAGTGTGACGATCCCTCCCATGTGTCCCCGCCAGAGCGTCTCCTCTACGGCAGCCGAACCGGTCTGCGTGGGGGAAGAAGCGGGAAGGGAAAGAGTGAATAAACGCTCTCCCCGCGTACAGCGAGGAGGGCCAGTTTGTCTCCCGCTAGCAATGTGTACAGTTTCCTTTCTGGGCGCCTCATCCCGCGCCCTTCTCAGGGCACGTTGGTGACCCGGGAATAGACGTCTTCGGGCTCGGCCCCTAACAACCCCATAACACTATTTCAGCCATTTTTTGCCGGGTAGTCCTTAGCCCCTCATATAAAAAAAAGAAAAAAGTCCGATGACGGCGGAACCACCGGCTTCGCCTGTTTCAAGCTTAGCAGGCTGGAGGAATCAAAAGCATACCTCGGGCAGGTAGAAATTGGCAGGTGGAATTGCTGGGAAGTGATTGGTCGTTGGGCTGCGTGACGTCACGAAATCACATGACCTGGCTGATGTTTGCAGGCCCTAATCCCAGCCTAGGCACGCGACTCCACACAATTCTAGAACACTATATCCACACATACACACAAAGGTTGGCTAAAGCGGGCCTTTATATCGGGTGGTACTTCGCGTAATGTGTCAGCTTGCAACTGTACGGGAACGGTTATGACTAAAATAAAAGAAAAATAAATTTTACGAGATTAGTGTTTAGGTTAGCAGAATGTGCATGATCCAGGATTCGCGAGGGGAACCGGGGATGGGTGGAAGGCGGGGATGAAGTGGCCCAAATGATCTGTCAAATCCAAAAATATTTGCAGCAGCCCAGTGAAACACCTACACTGATGCCTTCCAGAACCATTGAGGAAACAGCGATGTTAGACACATTAATGGTCAACTTCTGTGAAATGATGTCTCTCATTTTCTTACATTGAGGATAACATAACCATGTAACAATGTTGTAAGAATGTAACGCCCACGCGTCTCCATGTGTCGCAAAGACGTCATTTATCGTTTGCACGTTTTTACGACTAAGGCCTTGCCGTAGCTTCATAAACAAGCATAAAGATGTAATTGTTTTGTGTAAACCTGTAATTCTTTAGACAGTAATCCTAGTGATACGTCTGACCAAGGTGTGTGTTGAGCATCTCATGTGTAAAGTTTCATTTTTCGAAACCTGCGGTTTCAACAGTGGTGGGCGATCATTTGCTTCGCCACCCAATAAAAACTACAGGGGCACTTATGGCTCCTTGCGTGCTATGAATGCGTACAGTTAAGTGCTACCGTTTCGCTTCCGTTTCGTGCTTTTTTTTTTAACCGAGTGGGACGAACGTTAGCTTAGGTAAGGATAGATTTTACATAGGTTTGTGTAGTTTATCGCTTAATTTTGTATTTTACTTGCCGAAATATTTTCAAAGATACATCACGACGTTTTCAGCCCAAAGTGTGACTGTTGTTCCCGAACCCTAAATAACATTTATTAACTAACCCGACTGATTACAGGTTAGATAATAAACTAACCCGACATAAGCTATCGAGCGATATATGACTTTGTGGTGTAATAATAACAATTGGTTCACAGGAAGAAAAAGGCGCAGTATCTGTCACACTTGTTTTTGTGGACACCTGAACCGTGCCATAAGGGAAAGGAAGAAGATGGGAGTGAAAGTGGAAAGAGAGAAAGAGGAGTCGTAGTGGAGGGCTACGGAGTAATTTCGACCACCTGGGGATCTTTAACGTGCGCTGACATCACACAGCACACGGACGCCTCTTCGTTTCGCTCCATCGAAACGCAGCCGCCGAGGCCGGGTTCGAACCCTGGTACTCCGGCACAGTAGTCTGGTGTCTTACCACTGCACCCCCCCCCCCCCCCCCCAAGTGTAGCTTAAATATAAATTCTCAGTCACACTTATTAAACGGTAATTATTAAGATCTGCAATTAGTAGTAACCGCACATCCAGACCATAGAAGGAGAATGTAACTATAGGAGCATAAGATTGGGATGGAGAGCATTTTGCAAGTATTCGCAGGTTATGACTAGCTGCTCACCGGTATCGCTCAAGAGGAAAGTATACAACAGTTGCATGTTGCCTGTACTCTGAAAGGTGGAGGCTAGCGAAGAGGGTTCTACTTAAGGATCACGCAGAGGGCTATGGAACGAAAAATGGTAGGGACAACGTTAAAAGGTAGGAAGCGTGCAGAGTGGGTAAGAGAAATAACTCAAGTTACTGACATTCTAGTGGTCATCAAGAAGAAGAAATGAGCATGGGCAGGCCATGCAGTGCGAAAAGAGGATAGCCGATGGTCGCTTATTAGGGTCCCAAATTGGATTCCAAATGAACGAGAGCCTAGCAGGGGGCGGCAGAACGTTAGTTGGGTGGATGAGGTTAGGAAGTTCGCAGGGGTCAAGTGGATGCAACTAGCACAGGACCGGGTTAATTGGAGGAATTTGGGAGAGGCCTTCGCCCTGCAGTGAATATAGTCCGGCTGAACATGATGTCGATTGAATTAGTCTAGTGAAACTATACTGAACATAAGCTATCTATCGACATGTCACTTGATGCTGGGGCGTAATGTTCAATACTTGCTCATTGTTTACTAATTAACGGCCTACGATTAGTCCAGTCCAATTATACTCGACATAAGCTACGCGCACGATTTAACACTTGCGGCTGTTACCCTCTACATAAACTACAGAGCCACTATGGGCACATTTCATACACACATTGCGTAAACGACATGCAAGCGCCCAGTATTGCTACGCGTTAAAAAGAAGTTGTGGCCGAATTAGACGCGCTCCGATACCAGCCTGTCAACTTTAAACTTAGAATTTATGTTTGTTCCTTCCTGTTCTCCTCTTTGCCATGCTCCCATCTCCGTTATGCGCGCGAATGTCTTGAAGGTAGAACTGCCCCCTCCCCCCCCCCCCCCCTCCCCCCTTTAGCCCGTGTTTTCATAACTGCCCTCTGAAAAGCGCGGGTTCTTTTCAAAAGTCTTAACCGAGAAACATTTATAAACATCCATCGGAAGGGGAAAAAGGGAATCGTTTAACAGAAGAAATAAAAAAGCGCGAATAAAAACGCCGGTTTCTGGGTCTATCAAACCTAGTCTATACTGTCTTTTTAGAAGGAAGAAATATTGGCTACTTCATTTCCTTTGAAAGCGCAGAGAGGTTGAGGCAGCAAACTGAGCCGTCCGTAAACGACCGATAACTTAAACTGGCGTCGAGGATAACATTGCCGCCGGGGTTTGTTTCTTCTTTCAAAGGGCGCAGTGGGCATGACCTGAGCTCAGTAAGCGCTGACGACTACAGAAAATCTTCGTCAGATAAGGAAACTTTTATGGACTTTTTCTCTGAAATAATCTACCCATACATAGCGAATCGAATTATGCTTCGAATCAAACAGTCCTAAGATAAAAATGACTAGCCGTCCGGGAGAATAATACGCAGTATTGATCCTCACGAAAAACCACAAAAGCTGATGGAGTTATTTCAACGCTGTGTCTCGCGTTTAGGTTTCGGAAAAAGGAGCTGCAAAGTGAACCCCTAGTTATGGTTTCTCATCAGGGTTTCGCCGCCGATGTTATGAAGAGTTAATCAAATTTCACCTTTTCTTAACAGCGCTCATTCTGCCTAAAAAAATGAGCCAAGAGCTCGAACATGTTTCTGAAACTCAAAAATATCCGCAAGAGCGAGTGAGAACTTTTCAGACATCTGTATGGTTAGCCCATGTTACGGAAATGCTTCAGCCGGGAGAGAACCTCATATATGATCGTATTGAGGACCGCCACAAAAGAGACAAAGGACCCAGGAAAGGGAAGACGACATGGGCACGACAGTGCCAGTGTCGTCATCGCCTTCCTTGGTCCTTTGTCTCTCTTGAAATGGACCTCAATGTGAACTAAATGAAATCTGCCCAATACAGAGTTCAAGTATAAGAAATGCGTAGTTTTATTGCGATAGCAATACTACGCCAGGTTTCGGCCCGTCGCTTGGTCCCGGGAAGCGCCACATTTGACCTTGAACAGCCACGAAGAAGACGAAGACGGAGAAGAAGACGAAGACTAAGACGAACGCGAAGACTAAGAAGAAGACGGAGAAGATTAAGACTAAGACGACGAAGACAACGAAGAAGACGAAGAAGAACACGAAGAAAAAGACGGAGACAAAAAAGATGAAGAAGAAGAAAAAGAAGAAGACGAAGACGAAAAAAACAAGGCGAAGAAGAAGAAGGCGGAGAAGAAGAAGACGAAGAACGCTGGGTCACCCGCAGCTAATGCGTTCGCTCCACATTCGGTTCAGCAGCAGTGAACCCTTTATATGTGGGCTGGAAGCTTACGCTCTCGCGTCATACTCTTAAATAATGAGCTTAAGTGTCCCCAATAATGTAGCACCTTACACTAATAGGGCATGATAGTGGAATAATGTAGCAGGCAAAACAAGCTTCCGTCGTTGTAACCGCGATTAAACTAGGGTTAACCAGAGGTAATCCACACGTAATATTTTTTTTTTTTTTTTTTTTTAAGATGAACCTCAAGATTGTAGCTCAGATCATTCACAGCCTTCTTCGAGATCATAGATCTGGCAATTCGCAAGTAATCCTTACATCGATGTGAAAAGAGTTTGCCTTGAACAAAAAACTCATGTTCTAAAACAATTAGTGAGCTACGAACAAACATAGAGGCTTGCATAGCACGGGATGAATGCGCTGAAAGAAGCTTCGGGAGGAAGTTCAAACTTGCAGCCTTGTATAGTTAAGGTGTCGTCGCTCTCTGAATTTTTTTTTTCTTTAATCTACACGTGTGCATCTAGTCGGTATTGCCTCAGTTGGCTTTCAAAATTGACTCACACACTACTGTTCAAACAGCTTCCAGACAATGCAGATTTCCTTACAATGCACTCAACTAGGTCAACAAGAAAAATACCACAACAAGGTGTTAACAGCGTGTGTTTAAACGAGCGGTTAACTAAATCTGACTATTTCTCTCACCTCTTTTGTAAATGTTGAGAATTTGTTTCCCCCGATAGTCACCAGAGTTTACGTGCGCACCCCACAGCTGGCCTAAAGAACACTGATTTCACATAAAGAAGTAAACCCCGAAAAAGCATCCGTCCGTTTTTTCAACAAGGAGGAGATGCAACTTAGCGAGGAGGTGATACACAAGAGCAAAAGCACGATAGTCATACTTGGCTTGGATTTACACAAGGGATTCGACCACGTATCGCATGAGGCCATCCTAGACAGTCTGTCAAAACTTAACCCAAGATCTAGAAACTTCCTCTACGTGCTATCCTTTCTAGACGCGAGAACAGCGAAATATCGATCGGCGGAACGATCTCGGCTTCCATACAAATGGGAATGCGGCGGACACCGCAAGGTTAGGTACACGTGCCGTTCCTCTTCAACCTATAGCCTTCGCGGAGCTACTGATGTGACTCGAGACCAACCCGAACCTCAGATATATATTCCACACTGACGACTCACCCTCTAGGCCACCAAAGGAATTGACGGGGAGATAGAAGAGACCCTAAAGAGGGGAGTTGATACCACAAGTGAGTACCTCACAGCGATAGGGCTAGAATGCTCTCACCCTAATTCAGAGCTCCTAAAAAGACATTCCCAGAGGTCAGAACTTCGACCTGCATCCAGCCAATATTAACGTGCATGTGAAAGGCAAGATCACTAAAAATATATGCTCCATCGGTATCCTTGGATTCATAATACAGGAAAACCGGAACAACAGAGAAACAATCGACAGACTAAAGGTTTCGGTACATCAGATCCTGGAAATAATTAACCACATATCAAACGAACCAAACGGTATACAAGAAAAACACCTGTGTCGACTAGTCCAAGCTTTCATTGTCACCATGGTGACGCACGCTTTTCCCTACTTGCAACTATACAACGCCGAGAAAATCAAGATCTGATTCCTTATACGAGAATCCTACAAAACCGCACTAGCCCCAGTTAAACTCAAAACGTGCGAAGGCTTGGGGAATGGATGGTCTTCCCCTGTACAGCAGGCGTTCTTGCTGTTTCTTCTGCTGCCTTCGCTCGTAGCGAGTGGTGTTGGTGACCACCGCTTCGTCCGTGGCTCAGTGACACATTGCGGTGCGGAGATGACAACTTCTCTTCTCGGACTGTACACGTTTATTTACACTTTTTACAATTGGCGTATTTACACAAATGTCGTCGGATGCGACATCAAACGTAGAGGGCTAACTGCGACTGGTGAACGATCTGAGGTCAGAGGCTAGCAGAATCAGGCCTTGGCCTCCTGCTACACTTTAGGCAGGAGTCCCTTGAGACCTCCGTCAGCCTAGCCTCCCTCTCGAACAACCCGTCTGCCCTCGACTGTCGTCCGAGCCCAACCCTGCTCCGAGCCCAACTGTCCAACACTCGCTTTCTTAGCGTTACCCAAAATTCCAGTTTTGTCCGTTGACCAATCAACGTACGCCACTCTGTGGCCAATAACATGCAGTCCTTTAAAATGGGCTGGCCAATCATTGTGCCACATATACCCTCTCCTACGCATGTCAAATAAAACACCCACAAAGCACGCACTAAGCGGCGAGTGGTTGCGCACACAAACACATACATCTGCAACTTTTCCCTCTCCAAAATTCTCCCACGCAAGCGGCGCCAAGGAGTCGCAAAGACAAACGGCGTCGACGGTTACACTTACGAAAATACATAAAAACACACACGCGCAAACCTCAGGTCCAAACATTCCGATCCCTGCTCTTGGTCGGTTGCGCGCGGGCGGTGGATTCACAGGGACACACAGGCGTCTTCCCGGGAAGACGTGTCAACAGCGCGTTCTCCCAAGGCCCGTGTTACGCCGCGTTTCGGGATTTATGGCCTCCGCGCCCTCTCCACTCGAACCGGGAGACACCGCAGTTAGCGCCGAACCCACAACCACGCGCTTATGCTGTGCGCTCTAACTGCACTGTCCTGCCTCCCTCGCGGCACGGGACGGAGAGAGCCGGCGGCGTCGCCCGCTGCCATGTGTTCTGGGCTCACTTCCGAGAAGCGGTCGCCCGCGCGACCGTCATAAATCTGCCCGCGTCAAACTGCCCCTTGACCTTGGTCGCCCCTTCGGAATCTCGCTTCTGTGCGAACCCCGCAAACTTAACTGCCCCCCCCCCCCCCCCTCTCTTCATGACCACTTCCACCGAACGACTCCTACAGCTAGGCCTGTACGACACACTAGAACTGATAGAAGCCCAACGGAGATCGCAGGAACTCAATTTAGCCCTCACGAGCTCCGGCAGAGATTTTATAATAAGACTCAGGAAAAACGTGCTACCACTAAACGCGAACAGTGTTCCGTGTACAGACAAGTTCCAGAAAGCTTATTTCTCACGATCACACATAGTAAAGAGAAAAAAGAAGGACATTATCACAATCCAGTGTCCGGCGAGACCTCGCCTGGTGTGGAAATGGAATGGCCGCACGCAAAAAAATAAATAAATAAATAAATAAAAAAGAAGAAGAAATTAGCAGGATTTGGTGTAGACGCTATAGCGCCTTTATCACCTAATGTTCATTCCGGCCTTTTTTTGTTTTTTTGCATTGATACCGCATCTGGCAGAGCGCTAAACGCCTCTAGTTAATTTGGTTTCAGAGAAGAAAAAAAGGCGCAGTGTCTGTATAACTTCTTAGTGGAGACGTACACTGACATAAACGGCATGAAATTTGAGGTATGCATATGTAATCAGTTCGAATTCCTTTCGGAAACTAGTCTCCAAGTTGTTTAGCAGGTGTATGCTAAACTGGTAAACCAAATGGTATGACACCACCTTGAACGCTGCACGAAGAATCGTTACGTCACAGTTTTGAAATGAAATCACGTACGCGTTTTTTTTTTTCGATTCGTTTTTCTCAATTCTGGGTTGCGGCCACGGCAATGTCTATTTGATTCATCGAGCTCTATACGCTATCGCGCAAGCACACTCTCAAACAAGAAGGGTGTAAACTAAAAAAGATGGACATTTTGGATCTTTGTGAGCCAGTGGCGAAGAGAGGATAACCGATGGTCGCTTAAGGTAACAAACTGGATTCCAAGGGAAGGAAAGCGTAGCAGGGGGCGGCAGAAAGTTAGGTGGGCGGATGAGGTTAAGAAGTTCGCAGGGGTCAAGTGGACGCAGCTAGCACAGAAACGGGTTAAGTGGAGAACTATGGGAGAGGCCTTCGCCCTGCAGTGGGTATAGTCAGGATGATGATGATGACGATGACGGTGATGATGATGGTGGTGGTGGTGGTGGTGGTGGTGATGATGATGATGATTATGATTATGATTATGATGATGATGATGATGATGATGATGATGATGATGATGATGATGATGATGATGATGATGATGATGATGATGAGCCAGTTGCTGGCAAGCATTTAAATTCACTCACGCATGTCTATACAAACGCATGAGTTATCAACTATTTTGCACGTCGATAAAGGACTCATGAAGGCACAGAAGTATTGATCGTTAGTTTTTGTTGTTCCTTTCGGCAATAGTCTATTGTCTCGAATCGTATTACAGTAACCACAGACCCACTGTAGTGGTGCAGTAGCTACGGCGCTCGACTGCTGTGCCCAAATAAGGATGCGCGCGATCGAATCGCGGCCTCGGCGGCTGCTTTTCGATGGAGGCGAAAAGCAAAGGCGCCCGTGTGCTGTGCAATGTCAGTGCACGCAAAGAACCCCAGGTGGTCGAAATTTCCGGAGTCTTCCACTACGGCGTCTCTCATAGTCTGAGGCGCTTTGGGACGTTAATCCCCACAAACCAAACCAATTGCCACAGGTGATTTTCTTGTCCTTTTCTTTTGCAGTGACGATGTTCGCCGACAGAACTTCGTCGTCGGCTTAGCACGTCGTAACATATACACTAAATACTCATTATAGTGGAATCAAAGTTAGTGCGCCCATAGCCTCTGTCGACAATGGCACAGCAGATGGACAATTAAACCTAGACGAGTGGATTGATAATTTGATAGTATAGGTTTAATGGCTTCCCTATGACCTCTTGTCTAACTAATGACTATGTGCTGGTGTGCTGGTGTGCTCGAGCAAGAGCCCGCCTGCCTTGGCAATAGCGAGAACAGTGTATCGAGCGATGCTGGCGCTATCACTAATACACCCTCTACCTACCAGTATTCCAGTCACGGGAGCGCGCAAAGAAGTATGCACTCACGCGGTCATACTTCCAACACTTATATCCCCGCCCAGGGTGCCCGACCTGTAAAAACGAAGATGTCGAGGCCGACATTCACCACTTGCTGTGGGACTGCCCAGCACTCAAACCAACACGAATCCGGCACCTGAGCATAGCTGGCCTTTCAGCAACCAACCCTGCCTCATACGTCACTTGGACGCAGGGACCTCATCATCGCTCACTTCTGGACTTCATAAGATCAGCCAACCTTTTTCCATTCATTTAATCATTTATTCATCCTTCAGCTCATACCCTACTGATGCCCTGAGAAATAAATATCGATTAAAAAAAGCATGCACTCTGAGGGCAGTAGACATACCTCTCGATCCTCCTCTACTGTGTACAAAGCGGGTGAAAGAGAGGCAATCTAAACAGAGAATTCGGGAGAAATCGAGAAAAGGTTTTCTTAATCTTAGCGGACACTGGTGTATGTATCAACTAAAAGTACCCAAATGGCATTGCCCCCTTTCGTTCCGTACGGTATACCCGCCACGATGGCATACGGGACTGTGCAAATGACCTGTTGCACTATGAAATGCGTCCGAATAGTGCCGCTGAGCGACCGTCTTGATGCTAGCGAGTCCGTAGCCGCCCACATTTGGAACGTACGACGGGTTGTGCTTTACGATTTTCGATTCCGTTCAATACCGTGTCTGCGGACATAAGCGCCTTTGAGAGGCACCATTTCATTTTCTCGAAAGTTCATATATAACGGCGCACGGCCTGCTATTTTCCCTCCCCGTTTATTCTAAAAGCTGTCGACACACACCAACCATATAAGTAGTGCCCTAAAAAGACCGCAGGCCGAGCCACCGACAACCTATTTCTGCCAAGCGATGGAACTTAAGTTCGGCACACCGACGGTGTGCTTCCCCCATTTTTTTTTTTTTTTTGTTCTGCTTCCAAAGTACGAGCCCTATGCGTTTGTAGTTTTCGAATTTCCATTCGCCTCTTATCTGAGTGGGGGATGAAAGAGGAAGAAGAGAAAAGGGGCGGACCTCATCAAAAATGAATGATCGCTCGCGCATCTCGGCCACGTCTTTTCCCGCGCCCCAGCTTCTCTCGTCGGAAAGTAGACGACGTGGCCGCTCTTGCAGCGCCAGCAGATAACTGAGTTAGCCGCGCTCGATGGGGAAGCTTCTTTCTCCGGACAATGGCTCTCGCTCGGCTACCGTCCCGATGCCGATGTCGATTTCCCGGCACACTTGGTCGTCGACGAAAGCACCGGTCTAAATGCGTACATACCCACAGAGCTAGGGCGGCTTTCCTGCTGACTTTGCGAGCGGCCTCTCGCTTGTACGCCAGCAGAGGACTCTGAAAGTTTAATTAGGCAGTCACTCGACAAAACGACCCGTGGGAGGACAGCTTGACTCCTTCGATTTTCTGCCTCAGGCTTCAAAGTAGGCCTCGGGAGAGGGAGAAGCACTTTGGCGAAGTGCTGAATTTCATTTCGGAACGGCTTGTACGGCGCTAATGATTCGTAGATTTTGCTTCGGTGTGCACTTGCGTCACTAAACCAAACACACACACATGTGAAGAAAGCAAAGACAAATATTTTTACCACCATGGTCACGAAGCGTGTATATGCGGTTGGATGGCCAATGATCTTTTCGAGTAAACATGAAAATAAACCTCTCAGGAAATTCAGGGCTTTCTCTTGCTAAAAAAAAAAAAGCGAACTCCAGATGGTAAGCGAATAAGACGCCATTTCCGTTTTTACCTTGATGCGTATAGGCATGGGCAGAATTATGTTTTGCGGGAAGAGACAAATCAGTTCATGAAAAGCTCGTGGGTACGAAGGCGGCGAGCATACTCCACCCAGAGAAAGAAGGCTAAGTGAATTTGTAGCGAAATAATGCAGCAACATTTGCTTCTCCCGGCAACTGTGTCCTGTAAATTTTTACTTGGGGCTCTTAAGACGGCCAATGCTTATTTCTAGCATCTCGACTAGATAGCTTAAGCTAAAGGGGGCGAGAGGACGCAGATAAGAAAAACGCCATAGTAAACACTGAAGACTGTATTCTTTTTCCTCGACTACTGGAGTTACTCAGGCAAGACATCGAGACAATACGAATATGAATATTTGTCCCGCCCAGTAAGGCAAGAAGTCATTCACCCCGAAAGCGGAGCACCTCCTCCTCTACCCCTCCCCCACCTCCTTCGTGGTATCGCCAAAATTAAGGGGGGGGGGGGGGGGGGGGGGCTAGCACTCCTTACCTGAAAATACCTGAAAGGTGCGGTTGGTTGGACTGGACATAACGTAGCATCAAAAATTCACATAATGAATTAAATATCTCATGAGCATGATTTGATATTAGAGCTTTGATATTTTTTATAAAAAGAAAAAGCACAGCATAAGACCTCTACTTTGAGGAGCGCCGGTAATGAATAAAGACAACAAAAGAGACAATCTTTGGCAGCAGTGATAGCAGCCACAAAATTGATATATATGAAACACTGTATCTGGTAGGTACGGGACGCAACCAGGCAGTTGAACTAAAAACTACCTCAATCGCAAGCGTCAACATCATTTTCAAGTAACAGAAAAGCAAACCACTGAAAAACCACAGAAGGCCAGAAAGGATTGAAATAAACAGACCCTTTGCACGTGCATCACTTCGGCGTAATTTTTCTGCTGTGCTTGGCGTTTCCATTTCTCTAAAAAATAGGACACCACGTACAACGAAGCAAGGGTACGTTAAAAATATTTTAGAATAAAAAGTAAGCGCTAGAGGAGATATTAGAGGAACAATACGTGATGTCACTGCTCTGAAAGACGGAAAAGTGGCCCTTACTGACATCCAGCCACCGCGCAGCAAACTTGATATCAGTGATGGCCAGGTCATCTGCGCCAGTATCGTGTCAGGCAAAAATAAAGAAACGAAACAGTCGCAGTGAGCAAACGTAGGGTGACGTCAAATGTTTAATAAAGCAACCAAGAAAACGGACAGCCGCTTAAAAACAAGAATTTGAAAGTGAAAATTTAAAAAAATACTAGGTTACCACGGGTCGGGTGTGCGAAAAAGAAAGTTCATGCTTGTACGATGCTCATCAGACAAGCGGTTCCATTAAAGCTCGCCAGCTGCACAAAGCGTTCTCGGGTATGAAGTGACGAGCAACCTTCTCCCAGGCCAAACAAGGATCCAGCTGCCTTTTCAGTTTTCCTTTACTGACTCTCCGCGGAGCGCCGAGCATTGATTGCTGAAGAGAGAGAGAGAGAGAGAGAGAGAGAGAGAGAGAGAGAGAGAGAGAGAGAGAGAGCAGTTTTCGCGAGATGCACCGTCGCTTGAAATAACCGAGAGGGCGGTAAACATCCCAGCTGAGTCTTTCTCATCCTCCGATGCAGCCTGCAAGTCAAGGTTAGAAGAAGCAAAGTCGCGCTTTTCCGTGCATTCATATACGTCCAGAGTAAACGTAAAAACTTTCTATTTACACTACCTTAATCGCAAATTAAACTCAGCTAACACTAGTACCGTCGATACCAACGCTGCTCACTCAAAAAATGGTAAAGACAAGGGCCGGATAATGCAGACAGGCTAACCAGGCACTTTCGTTACTTTGGTTAGAGGACACACTACATGAACTTAAGTCTGAAAAACTTAGAACCGAGAATACATAGTACCTTAGTTGTTTCAAGCATGCATTCACTGCTCGCAGTTGTACATGTATAGACGAGCTTTTAAAAGCAAAGGCGCGGGATCTATAGCTATTTGTTACGACGCTTTTATGATCAATGAAAATTTCTGGTGGTTCCTAATACAAGGCCAGAAGGCAAACTTGCGCGCTAAACTAACAGAACACTAATATGGACGTTATGTTTTGCTCCATTGAATGAATATACGTGGCAGCTATTTAGAGGCGCTTGCTTACAACCGCAAATTTTCCAAACGAAACAAGCGAAGCGCCGGAAGCATTTCAAATTATATATATATTTTTTCATTTACTTATTCAGTCCCTTGTTCATGTATGATTTTTTTGTTATTATTTTCACGCAATACGGGTTGAAATAACAAAAACAAGGCATTTATCGTAACCGCTAGAGGAGATCAATGCGCAATCTCCGGTTTGGGCGAACTCGGCGTTCTTGAAAGTGAGGCTTCGTTAGATGCCGCTACGATGGTTGTTTTTTTTTTTTAATGCTGTGGGCACAGCACTGCTCCCTCCGAGCACGAACTAGAGCAAGCAACACGCGAACCTTCGCAGTGATTTACGACTCTCTAACGAAGGAAAACGAATAAGATGTACCCGTTGGGAATAAAAGAGAGCAATGAGTGCACGTTCGGAACGGTGGAGAGCGGGAAAAAAAAAAAAAAAAAAAAGAGGAAAAGGAAGATGAACGCACTAGAGTCAAAAAACAACTGCAGTTGAAAGGCGGCTGCGAGAAGGGGAAGCCACTGATTGCGAACCATTTCCTGCGTCGTCCCCAAACCGCAAAGGCACGAAATCCACAGATGAGATTGCGATACGGCATGTTGTGTTTAATGATTGCTATGGCTGGAGGTTCGTGCAATCGGCACGATGCGATTATTAGTCTGCGTCCAGGTTCGAGACTTTTCGCATTTGCCGATTTATTTCTATTCGCGCTGTTCAGACTGCCGACGAAGTCGTCGCGGGAAGTTCGACAATTCGTATGACCTTTTATCAGAGGGATGGTAAACCATCGGCATTGTGTAGTGGGTATGCGGTACTCTAAGGCAGGGAAGGGAGGATGGGGGAAAAGAAGAAAACGAAGGTGAAAAGAAAGAACGACATCAGAAGAGCAAGTCTGGTAAGGGGGTAACGGGAAACCCAGAGATGTGTAAAGGAAGGAAGCGAAGAAAGATTGCGAATGAAAGTAGAAAAGTAGGATGAAGGACTAAGAGGAAAGCGAAGATGGAAGTAAATGACCTAGAAATAACGGGAGAGAATTTTGGCTGATATTATAACATCGTGCGAACGAGACGTTGCAGAGGTCTCGCTCGGAACCGAATTGAGACACACTTCTGTCAACAAATAAATGGCTGGTGCTATTGGTTGGCTGCGCGACTGCAGCGCCAAATTGCGGGATTTGTCGTCGATTGTCTCGGCAGCGCGTTGCTATGTAGCTTTTACGCAGTTGCTATGCGCATACTACACAAGAAAGAAAAGTGTTTGCTCCGAGTAACCGCCCCCGGATTGATGTTTTCGCATTAAGTACAAATTTTAACGTTAAACACAGGCTCTAAGTTCGAAATAAAAAAAAAAAAAAACAGCGTGAAAGACAGCCTGGAATGGAAGCAAATGTGTGTGTATATATATATATATATATATATATATATATATATATATATATATATATATATATATATCGCTTCCAGTTTTCGAGATTGGAACAAGTCATAAAAGTTCGATATGTTAGTTCCAGCACTTAGCTCTTATAGTTCTGGGATTGACGCACTTAGCACTTGAGTGCATGCAAATGGATAACTAATACTGCTAGTAAGCGTTATAACGAGCCGGGAAGAAACTCCACGCTTTCCTGCCTACACTGTGGAGGCGAAGCTGAACCGTGAAGTACGCGTTGCCCGGCATTTTGCACATTTTGCAGTGAAGAACGAGAAGAGCTTTACGTTAACGGCATGGATGGTTACGCTGCAACTAAACAAGGACGTAAAGCGAACGTTTAAACTGAGTTAAACGACGGCACGCACGAGCTACTTTATCACCCAGGCAAGCTGTACATCTACCGAGAGATAGATTGCGCACTAATAAAAACAAAATTGCATTCAAGAAGGAAAAGTGGGTATTCAAAGTGCATACGCAAGGTCTTCCTGCGTTCGGATTAACGCTTATTCATATGCTCGCGTTGGCGCGAATATGAATAAGATTCGACTATAGCGTTGCATCGCGAAACCTTACGAATAGTTGTACAACGATTGCGCGCAGTGCGCAGTCAGAACAGAAGGAAATGAATGCGGCATTTTTCTAGAAGAGCTTTACATCTCAAGGTGCTTGTGTGTCCGTGGTCTACGTAGCGCTCCTGGTGAAGAGAAAAGCGGGAGCTAACTGGGCGTGAAAACTCGTAACAAAACGGCAGGTATTTGCGAGAAAAGAAAATAGTCGTTACCAAGTGTAATGAAGCGCATGCCCAGAGAGCACAATACACTGGCCCAACATTGGTATTGTGTCGGCAATGCCCGGGTACTGTTTTGGGTCGGGCGTTGCCAACATGGTACCAAGATTTGGCCGGTGATTGGTGCTGTCTGAGTAATGATCCAGCCAATGTTTCAGCGAGACATTCACCTTAACGTATGTTTAGTGACGTTCCACTAGTGTTGTGAGTACCATTCGTTGGGAGGTGTTGGGAATAGAATAGCTAGTAGTAGGCAACATGGATCCATACAGTAAAAAAAAAAAAAAACTGACCTAAGCACAAAAACAACGCAATCAACTTAAACGCCATCTGGCGTCGCAGCAGCAACGGAATTCACAAGTCGGCATTCGGGTCAGATGCGGCGGTTCATTTTTCAGAGCGATGGATGGCCGAGCTCTGTTTTCGTCTTCTGCACGAGTTAGCCGCAGCGTACTGCCCTCGGGGAACAAATTGCCGACTTCCTCGACAGGGCGAAAGCGAAGCGACCAAACCAGAAGGCTGGGCGTAAAAGAAGCCGAAGAAAAGAGGAAGCAAGGCGACGTGCTGCGCAAGCCGATAGTTTAAAGGGTCGCAGATCGTGGAGCTCGAGCCGCTCGCCTAATGCCCCTCTCAGGGTAGGTGCAAAAGACCATTTGCACAGCGTGGCGTGAAATTTGCTTCTTTCCATTCCCTGCTTCACGCTGACTTAGTTCCTACCGTGCTTTCCGACTTACATCTCCCTGCTGTTAGTTTCTCGACATTCTTCTCTCGGTGTATGTCGCTAAGCATTTTCAGGCGCTGGCGAGTAAAAGAATGGGCACTTCGTTGTGCTTTTATTTTTTGCAGGCACTTCTTTAATCTAGTCCTCTGTTTTTCGTTCCTTCTTTATCGAGGGAAAGTGAGGGAAAATAATTTTGTAGCCCATGCGACAAGACATCGTGGATGGAACACAGCGCAAACAAGAAGCCCAACACAATTAGAAGGCTCACGCACATGAGTTGCCATAGCGATTAGGTGCACTTACCCCGCTACTTATGATGCCTAGCTTGTTTTAACAGTGTCTTCCTGCCAAACACTGCTTTAGTTTTCTGCCCCATACCACGAACCTTGATTTCAATGCCCGTAGCTCAGGTAGCTTGACATGAAATTGCTTCCCTTCTGGAACACGCTTTTGGAGAAATACCCATTCCCTGGTGGTGACTTTTCTCTCTATCCTTTTTTTTTTTTGCATTTCTACATTGAGTATAAGGAGAAGATAACGTCAAGAATGATAAAATATGTATCTTTGAAGCCTAGATTTTGTATACAGGAAAAGTACTCGACAAAAAGTGTCAATATCCTGAATAGTTCTCCCCCGTCATTCGTAACTGGCACATCAAGTAGGAAAGTAGGGCTAGTTCAAAACATCAAGGTGCGTTTCTCTTTTTTAATCCCTTGATTTTATCACTTGAATGCTTTCACTGGAAAGTGCCTCATACTTACGTTTTCATTACCGGGACAAATTTCAGAACTTCACTCTCTTTGCCAAACAAACAGTTATTCAAGATAAGTTAAAGCAAGAGGCCGCTTATCCTACGTAATTCAGGAATGATGCTGAATATAGGCGTTAAAATTTCGGAGACAAATGCGAGCATTAAAGCAGAACAGAAGAGTTGGTCACGAACAGTTTCATGGAAATAGTTGCATGGGCGAAGGTTAATTTGCTTTTTGTTTTTTCCCGTTAGATGATGTGCTGTGAAATGTGCGCTTCAGTATTCTGAAGCAATTTTCACCAGCGCAACCTCGTTTCTAAGTCACAGAAGGAAAACAAATAACCGAACCAAACTAATAATAACTCGATCTTGTTTTGAAAACATGGTAGGATGATTCTGCGAGAGGTACTGCACTGGAATCGATACCCACCATGTCCACCAAAAATGTCACAGAAGCCGATAGATGTAAGTAGTCGACGGTTATTTCGCGTCGTAAAAAGCGCTCATAGCGGCGGAAAGCAATGTCGCTGCCTAAGGAAGATTGTGTGAGAGTCGATCGCTCTCCTTGGAACAAGAAAAACGGCAGCATATAAGCACATAACCTGGACTGAGGGAACAGCAGGATTCTAGAGAGAGAATGCTCAAAACTATAAACTAAAGATATATCCGCGCAATAAGCCACACGTTATTCATTGCCCTTACCGCTTCAACCCGACTGGCCGTGCGGTCGAGCATAGGGGCGAAATAAAGTATACAGAAGCTTTTTATCAGCCCAGATGATCTCTCAGATCCCTACTAAAGCATCTCGGCTGAACCTCACATTCTGCAGTCTTTATCGCGCTTCGTACATGGCAGAAAGAGCTAGAACACGGCGAAAGATAAAACGGCCGCTCATTCCGCAGTCCGGGTATTTTTACGCGTGCGTGCGGGGCAGCATCATGGCGGGAGCTCATACCTCCCGTAGAGTTGACAAATCGAGGGAGTTCCTGGCGGAGTTTCGAGACGGGGAAGAAAAATCGCCGCGAACTGTGCGTTCGCTCGACACTCCCAAAATAAACCGAGCCGCGGGTTCCCTCGCTCCGGTCAGCGCTATCAGAGTCGCTTCCGATGAGCCTGCGCAAGCTCCCTCGCCACAGGCAACCCGCTTTTAGCGGTGCCCATGGTGGCGGTGCCATCTAGTCCCTCTCGTCCGAGGTTGCAAGCAGGCTCTCCACACGGACAGACAAACGAGCAAACAATCAATGTCGCGCAGGCTCGCTACGATGCCAGCCAGAGCAGAAGAGGCGAAGAAGCCGGAGCTGCGCCCGCATCATCTGCAGGGCAAGTGAGCGAAGCGCACGCTACGCGAGGCCGTAAAACGCATCAGAAAAAGGGGGTACGGGGGCGAAATATAGCGCGCGGAGCGTCGCTCCTGCTCCGCCGAGGTTTTAAATAAGCTCGAATGCACCCCGAGGTGGAGGCTCCCTTGCAACATGGGATGTTTATCCAATGCAGCAGCAGCTCGCACTGGGTTTTGAATCGGTTCACGGCCAGTAAGGAAATGTATTCTGCGCTTTATGAGGCGCGGAGAAACAAAGTAAATTCCGAGCAGCGCGATGTTTTTAGGCGGTTGATGGCTCCCTCGAAAACTCCTGGAACGTTGAGCGAGAAACGATGTTTTATTGAATTTGATGTGGCTGAGACGAGATGTTTACAATGTTGTGCAATGTCCGCAGAGAAACAGAATTTTACTGTGCTCGTGGTATAAGGAGCTTACGGGCCCGAAGTTGCACTAAGTTTAATGCACGCTGTAGCGGAGGTGTGCGGAGTCATTTCGACTACATAGCCATGATTAAACGTACTGTGATGCCGTGCACTACATGGGTGGTTCTCCACTTCGAATCCATAGGTTTATGGCCACCGTGATCTAAGTTCAATTCGCCGGCCTTCGGCGGAGCAGTTAGGAGGAGAAGTGGCTGAGCCACCGCGGTGATCTGTAGGACCAAAACCGTAACGGGAGCCTATCTTGCGTCGTGTCATTGGAACGAGCTGTTCTTGGGAATCAGGTGGTGGACACATACCGTCGAAAGGGATTAGCCACACAAGGTAAAATTCAACTCCTGATATCATTGGTAAAATTTAGAAAAAAAAAAAGGCAGCAAACTGCCGATTTTTATTTATTTATATTTTAACGCGTAGCTACATTCGCCCGCAGGAGCATTACAGCAGGGATATACCACAGTATTCTTCCTATTAGCGCCGATGTATTTAACTCGTGTTTCACAAAATACACGTGCTGACTCTCTGACTCTTGACTCTCTCTCTCTCTCTCTCTCTCTCTCTCTCTCTCTCTCTCTCTCTCTCTCTCTCTCTCTCTCTCTCACACGCACGCACGCACACACGCGCGCGCACAGCGAGACCAGTGCCCATACCAGGGCCACCTGGGAGAAATTAACTTGTGGACAGTACAGCCAACTATTCCGCATGAAACGCAATTGATCGTCAGTTGTCGCTGCTACTTGTCTTTGGCTTGGAAAGCAAGCTGATAGGCGACAAGCGAAGCCAAGCCGAGAATAAAAAAATATTGATGAAGTTAGGTGCAGAAAAAGTAAAACCGGAAAAAGTCGAAAGAAATGAATAAGGAAACGGAGACAAAAAAAAAAAAAAAAAAAAAAAAAAACAGAAAATAGGTGAAAATGAGAGGGCACGTGAATTAATACATTATGTTTTTTCCAAATGTTGTAACCAAAACATAACTTATTTAACCGGCTATTTGAGCGAGGATAGAGTGACGTGGTCCTACTCACCTAATCCATGTGAACATATACTATGGTGAGGCTGCCCAAAAGTAATCAGAAATAATATGCTTCGACCCGTGCCACTAACTATGACGGGCTAATCCATGTGGGCAGTCTATTCAGCCTATTTCACTTTGTTCGTATCATACTCGTCACGACAGTTAAGGCTAATGGAGAGAGACCTCATCACAGAAAGTCGCTGCCTCGATTGATGGCTTTGGGTCAAACCTGAATGGGCCCATGCACTAGGTCGAAAGAGAGGACAGCGATTCGTACAGCTGTCGCCCTCGTTTTATCGGTCGCTCCAGAAACCTTTTGTCTCCCAATGACACATCGTTTACCCAAACACGTGTTTAAAGTGGCACACGTCAAAATAGGCGGTTTTTTTTTATTTTTATTTTTTTAAGAGAAGGAATCCCATGCAGCAATTATAAAAGAATGAAAGATAAGCGCCGCGCCGCAGGGAATGGCTGCTGCGATAATTTTTGCCGTCTCGTAACGTACACCGGCATCACACAGCAGTGGCAGGTCACTTGCGCGTATGCTTTGCACCTGTGCAGCCAAAATGTAGCCCGGCTCGGCTACCAAAAGGCCTTACCGCAAAAACAAAGCTGCAGTCAAGGTTACGCGACGACTCCCTCCACACGCATAGCTTCGCGCCGGTGGGGGGCTGCTGGCGACAGGGTCTAGGCGAGAGAAGGTATGGCGTTCCGAAAACTATGGTGGGAGTTCAAAGCAGCATTTGGAATACACGAAGCCCAAAGGAAGGAGATGGGGGAGTGCACACAGAGTACACTGCGATGCGATATATGCGTCAGTTAGTAGACAGTATGGTAATGCGTACCTGTGACGTTGGCAGAGACGATCTAAAGCGTGACCCGTGGTACCGAGATCACTTAGGACACGCGGCACAAGATGCGCCGCATGGGGCGAAAGTCCGTAGCCCTTACGTCCGGTATTTGA